>NC_134830.1:63714325-65162483 GCF_004210375.1 Tachypleus tridentatus | reverse complement strand
TATGCACCATTATTTCATATTGCTTGCATTGGTGAAGAAGATTGATATACAAGTGTTTGAAGATTAAGACACTTTTCATATGGATACTTAAACAATGGACTCAGTAAAGGTTGGTGCAATGTCTGATATAGATCTTTAGTAGTTCTAGTAACTCAATACCTTACAGCCTTTGAACTAAAACCAGCTAAGGAAAGTTATGAACTGGAAGTTGTTTGTAACCAAGAAGTCTCAAGGACTGAATTTAAAGCTCATAGGCACAGCTTTACAACAGCTTATTTTCTGACATAGTTCATTTAGAGGAAACTACACCAAAATACATTGATGAATATATTTCTTAACTATCATAATGAGATAAGCATTAATATGTATATCACGTCTTTACTAAGCAAACATATCATACAATATATGGATCGAGTCAAGCAATGGGTCCTACTGTTAGGGCGTTGGGCTCGTAATCTACGAGTCGCAAGTTCAATTTTTTTTAATTGACATGCTCTTTTTTAACCTTTTCCCACTTTTTTGATAGTAAACGAATGCCTTAAAAGTTGATGTGGAGTGGTTTGGTTAGCTTCCTTCTCTCTAGTGTATCACTTTTAAATTAAGGAATGCTAGAACAGATGAGAAAACAAACAAATTACAATTGTCTCAAAGACATATATCTTATGGAATTGTTTTCTGTAGTATCACATTTCAAAGTATGTTGTTGTAGCAGAACAAAATAGTAAACTATTTTCTACCTAACCAACTTTTATGGTCTCATATAGTTCTAAAACTCATTTGAATCATAGACGTATAGCTGTTAGAGCGTTACTACAGTAGACAATGTGTTATTAAAACTGGTTGGTAATTTTCAATTTCATTTGTGTAAAATACTTTAAAGAACGAATTCAGTTATCATTTTCAATTTTATTAATTTTTAAAAATCTTTATTTTGCATTTTTCTCTCATAATTATTGCGGATTTGATTAGTATACAACAACGGGGTAATAAGTTTTGATATCCATAGAAGACTCACACCTGAAAGAGTGTCCTAAGAGAGTGGTAGAATTCAGTTATAACAATTTTACCCTATTTTGGCAGACTTGTTATTAAGATGTTAGTCCAAGAATACAGAATATAAAAATTTACAGTTTAATGTACAGGTACTCGAGTACAATTGAAAGTGGATTTAAATAATGATACGTGTTATATTAGGTTGTTTTGTTAAATCATGTTACACATATATCATTAAATATAAGCTTCCAAGAAACTCTTGATATTTTTAACTTAGAAACTCTCTACCACTCGTATTTTATACGATAAACCTAATAACATAAACTTTCGAATAGTAAAATCTACTATGAAAATAGTGTATTAATTTAAAGAGTTGTGTATGTCAATGTTAATAGAAACATTGGTTTCATTAAACGTATAATGAAGTCTAAAGGGATTTAAAAAATAAAAATTACAATACATCAGTTTGTGAATAGAAATGTAACTTCTAAGGTATCACTTATTATTAACCGATATCATCTTGATAGTTTTATATCGGCTTTTCTCAAAATCAATTTAAATAAAAGTAAAATTAATAAAATCTCAAATCATGAGTTTTGACAACATTAGTCAGGCTATATTTTTCAAAATAACAATTAAGCATAGATAATATATTATTCACAATAATACTGTACAGTTAAGATTTTAAAACGAAATTATTCTTACCACGGCTGTTGCACGATGCTCAGTAAATTCTTTAGTAATAATTACATAGCCCAGAGTGAACACAGACGCAGATCCAATAGCCTGAACAATTCTTCCCACAAAAGATAATGCAAGAAATGTGAATCCAGGTGGAGACTTTACTAGAGCGCTAAAATATAACAATATATTATCGATCACAAAAATACATTAACATGTAAACCTAACACGAAACACAACGAACTTATATCATAGTATTAACTACATCCAACTAGTAATAATATTAAACTGTTTGATGTCAA
Source organism: Tachypleus tridentatus (assembly GCF_004210375.1). NCBI lineage: Eukaryota > Metazoa > Arthropoda > Merostomata > Xiphosura > Limulidae > Tachypleus > Tachypleus tridentatus. Next base: position 65,160,507 of record NC_134830.1, on the reverse strand, counting down.
CAAAAAGCTCATGGACTGTCGAGTTATTATACTATATTACATTATATTTAATTTTCATTCTTTATAAAATTGTAAATAATTTATAACTCTTTTTTCTTAGAAATCTATACACTATTTTCTATCTTAAACATTTTATCGAAAAATATTTTTTTGTTGTTCAAACACTAGCCTTTATCACAAGACTGAACTTTACGAATCTAAAAATTAAATAACATTTAAGTATGTTGCCATCATACCCTGCCATCATACGTTAAGTACATATAAAAGGTTATTTTTAAAGAAGCAGGTAATATGAATTACATTAAAATTAGCCCTTTTTAAAAAAGCTTGCAAAACCTTATGTTATTGATATTTATTACTATGTGAGGCTTCTCTAGGTCTTGGTATGACCTGATTATTACTGTATCTCTCGCAATCCGTGGGTAAGGAGCAAACTAATTAACCAAAGACACTTGACTTTACGGTAGTGGGGAAGGCGCTATAATGTAATTATCAATCCCACTATAGGTGAGACATTCAAATAATTGGCGTGGAATATTATTGATCAGCTGCTATTCCTTTAATTTATCACCTATAACCGTCAAGTAGTTTTGCACAAAATTCAACGAACAAACAGACACGTTTTGTAAACAAATGTCAACTCGCTTTTTATTTTTATTTGCACAGATTTTTTTTTATAAAAAAGAATGAAACTAAAAGATAAACTTACCCAAGCAAGATCGTAGCTCTTCCGTTTAAAGATTTCCTCAAGTTTAATAAAAGTTTTGGTGACATTTTTGGTACCTAGAAATTAATGGAAATTAGTTTAATTTATCAGGCACATAAAGGTAAATGAGGAATAACCATTTTAACCCATTTTTAGCAACTTATATAGTACAAACCGTCACATGTAATTCGATAAGCCTTTATACCTATCAAATAACGAAAGTACAAAGTTAGTGATATAAAAAAAACACATTAGCTACTAAGAACTGATTTGGGTAGAATAGATAGTTTAGAAGAACAGCGGTTCTTTATTTATGGGTGCGTCCTTTTATTGTGAGAGTGTACTTTCTTTTTATTTTCCCAAGTAACATCCTTTAACAACTGTGACACGTAAGACTGTTTCCTCACCCAACCCTTCAAATGACAAACTTTATGCTGGAGTGAAAAAGTTCGATAACCACCAGTTTTGAATCATTTCTCCAGAATAAACACACGGTTAAGACTATTTACCAAAATATAATGGTCAAAAAAGTTCTCTATTTTTATAGCTACTATTTGAAATTCAAAACTAACAACTTATTATTACTGTTTTAATTCACGAAAACCTATAGCCTAGACAACCAAACAGTTTGAAATTCGTGAGTCTAGAACCAATTATTAGGAATTATTTAATTTACTATAGAAGGTTGAATGCGTTGAAGTATATTAAAAGAAATTTTAAGTTCTACCTTGTCTTTGTAGCCCATAACGACACTCCACTCATGTTGTATCTGACAATCATGTCCTCTGACTATACTTATCAAAAATAAACACCATCAAATGAAAAGTACTGCATATATATTTCGAAATTATGAAGCGATTTTAGATGAATGCCTTAAATTAATGAGTAAAATCATGCTACAAAGAAAACGACGAAAATTAGAATCGTTTCATTGGAATAAAGAAATGTACACAATGTTAAGTATGCGAAAAAAAATCTGTACACAGATAAATGATACAAAACAAATTAATAACGTGACTTTAAAAGTACGTGACGATAGTTTGAAATAAGGGAAAAGAAATGTAAGAAAGTTTACTTTTTAGATTTATTAAACTAATTATTAGTAAAACGACCCATCGTGACAGCATAGCGGATTTGACTGTCACTTGATTTGTTGCTTCGCATGTTCGAGATTGTTTTGATATAATGAACCCAACTTTGTAGAAGTAATAGGTTGAAATTGTTATTTTTACATTATTTCCCTAACTTTTATATTCATTGAATATCATTATGCATGCTGTTACTGAGAAAATATATTTATAGCATCTACTATTGCTGATCGCCTACAAGTTATATTTGTTGCAATTATAGAAATTAACCAACGATTGAATTATTTTCCTCGTCGCACCAAACATGCTCGTCCTTTCAGCCGTGGGGGCGTTATAACGTAACGGTCAATCCCACTATTCGTTGGTAAAAGAGTAGTCCAAAAGTTGGCGGTGGGTAATGATGACTAGCTGTCTTGCGTCTAGTCTTACATTGTTAAATTCGGGACGGATAGCGCAGATATCCCTCGTGTAGCTTTGCGCGACATTCAAAAAACAAACAAACAATTGAATTCTTTACATTAACGAAAAAAATAAAAATTTTAGATAATTAATTCACTTTTTAGTGCTTAATTGGTACTCATCATTTTAAAAATAACTGCATAAAGTAAAAATGTTGTTAAGTTAAACACTTCATAAGGAAATCCATTTTGTGTTGGCATAACTTGTTTTCTCTCAGCCTGAAAAGGAAATGTTCGTAAAAAACTACCGCACCAATCACAACAGTGGTTACTACTTTTACAACTAAATAGTGTTGTTATAGCTTAACAACAATTCAAACAATTGAAATTTTCATAAAAGTATGTTTCTGGTTTAACCAATGAAAATTTTCAGAAACAGTAGTAAGTTTAAATTATAAAACAATCGTGTATGTATTTACACAACAATATTGTTAAGTTTCTAAAAGAACGAAAAGGTAATACAGCAGCATCTTCTGATTTGGTATTATGTTTATAGGCTTATTCAGACAACAAAGCGAAAATATAAAAATCGTAGTCAAATAGATAGCAGTGGATAGGGTTGACAATCTGATTTGCTTCCAGTTTATTATTTTAAAGTTAATGACGGCTATTACAAATAACATTCGTGTAGAATTGCGCGAACATCCAAAGTAAATAGTTAACAGGCGCAAATTATAAAAGTTAAGTAAATTAAATTAAAATATAACTGTTTTTAAGAGAATTTTAACCAGTAATATAATTTATATTGCAATATTAATTATTAATAAAAAAAAAGGTTTTAATATTTTCTTTATACAAGTACATGACTGCTAATGTGTTTTAATTTCATCTTTTTTTAAGAACCCAATCAGTGGTCATCTCTTTTCCTTGTATTGTTCAATTATCTTTCCTCCATTTTATCTCCACGGTCCGACATTGCCAGACTGTTAAGGCACTAGACTCATAATTCGAGAGTCCCTGGTTCGAATCCACACCAAACATGCTCTCTCTTTCAGCCCTGTGGGCATTATAATGTGTCGGTCAATCCTACTATTCGTTGCTAAAAGAGTACTCCAAAAGTTGGCGGTGGGTAGTGATGACTAGCTGTCTTGCGTCTAGTCTTACACTGTTAAATTCGGGACGGCTAGCGCAGATATCTCTTGTGTAGCTTTGTGCGAAATTCAAATCAATCATTTTGTTCTGCGAACTAAATATTAATATAAAATATATTATTTGGTTTAGTTTTGCTATTTCCTACGTTAAAACTTGCAGTTATTAGACTCAATTCCTTTCTTTCTCAGATAATCTCTACTTTAGTCTTACACTGCTAAATTAAGGACGGCTAGCGCAGATATCCCTTGTGTAGCTTTGTGCGAAATTCAAATCAATCATTTTGTTCTACGAACTAAATATTATTATAAAATATATTATTTGGTTTAGTTTCGCTATTTCCTACGTTAAAACTTGCAGTTATTAGACTCAATTCCTTTCTTTCTCAGATAATCTCTACTTTAGTCTTACACTGCTAAATTAAGGACGGCTAGCGCAGATAGCCCTCGTGTAGCTCTGTACAAAATTAAAACAAAACAAAAACAATCAAACAAACTATTTTGTTTTCCGGTGTGACAGTGGCAGGTTTAGGGACTTACAATGATAAAAACAAAGGCTAATCATGCAAGGCTTTGTATTTTTGGACATTCTTATTTACATCTACTATTCCGATTTGTATTCATCTTTAATCATAATTTTATTCTGCACTTAAGGTTTACTGTCATACGATAAATATAATTGATAGCTTGTCATTACTGCTGTGAAGCATATGTTTCTGCACATTTTTCCTTTTCTCTGTGGCATGGCATGGCCAAGCGCGTAAGGCGTGCGACTCGTAATCTAAGGGTCGCGCGTTCGCGCCCGCGTCGCGCTAAACATGCTCGCCCTCCCAGACCTTGGGGCGTATAATGTGACGGTCAATCCCACTATTTGCTGGTACAAGAGTAGCCCAAGAGTTGGCGGTGGGTGGTGATGACTAGCTGCTTTCCCTCTAGTCTTACACTGCTAATTTAGGGACGGCTAGCACAGATAGCCCTCGAGTAGCTTCGTGCGAAATTACAAAAAAACAAACAAACCTTTTCTCTGTACCTTTCATCCTTTTTCTAGTTTGTATCATGGTTTTTGTTTTTGGCTTAGTTGTCTGAGATATTTACTTTACCTTTATCATTTTAATTAGAAATGAAAAAAAAACAAACACTAGTACCTCTTCAGAGAAGAAGGGGACATCAAGAGCGTAACAACTGGCTTGACAGGTGAAAGCAAAATTGATTTGGAATAAAATTACAGCCTGACGTTTTGTAATCCAACGGCTTTTTTATTATTATTACTTATTAAAGGAGAGGATTTTGATTGATCAGTTGAATAATTTTCATCTGGATCATACATACTTTCTGAATTATCATAACTAGCATAAGAGTAAAGTTTTGATATGTCAGTTGTTAGAACATTTCTTTGTGTAGTGTTGGATTCCAACAGGTTAAGCTTTAAGCTTGTTCTCACATATTGCTGAAGGAAGAATTTCTGCCTTTTCTGCTTCGGAGGAAGAAGAGTAAATTTTAAAAAATTGCATTACAGTTTCATATGTTGCTGACTTGGGTAATGACGTCATCATTTTACAGTAATGCAGAGTAGAAGCTTTTGGAAATACGAAAAATACCAAATATTCATTACAGTCAAAATGATAACATAACTTTAAAATTAATCTGAATAGCTGATAAATTTATTAACGTGTGTAGGAAATAATTACTTCGGTTTAAATGTAATCTTATAACGTATAAGAGTTTATGATACAAGGAATCAGTGTTTATAGTAAAATACTGTTAGGTAATGAAAAACCACATCATTAATTTTATGAAACATAAATCCAGTCATGAAAAAGTGAGGACACCATATGAAAACCCGTATATTTTTGTAACATTTTTGGATATATAGATATGTAATCTCAATTTTAATATTTGAAATGTCTCATGACGTCGTCAAAGACGTGTTGTCGGCATATGGGACTGTCAGGAAAATAGAACATGAGGCGCAGCTGTCGCGCCCGACCGTGTGCACTGGGAACTGACATGTGTGTCTAGGTATGCGAACGCCAGTCTCTAACTTTATTGTGGTGAACGGGTTCCGGGTAATGTGCAATTACCCGGGAATGTATCGACTGTGTCGTCGTTGTGGCCAAGAGGGCCACCTGTTGGCCTAATGTCAGACCCCGGGGTACGGGATATGTCTGGCGTATGGACACGTGTTAAGTGCAATATTTGTTGTGGTGGCCACACGCCCTCGCGATGTCCGAGGCGTGTGGCGACGTACGCCTCAGTGGCTGCAGGGCTGCGACGGTTGCGAGGCCCAAGAAAGCAAGGGCAAAACGGGTGGGGGCAGCAGCTCTTCCTCCCGCGTCATCTGTGGCGGTTGTGGGTGGGGCCCGAGGGATCGCCTGTCACGACGGCTGTAGCGTCTGGGGAGGGTGTGTCACGGTCCTCTGAGAGGGTCCATGTCTCGCCTGCCCAGGATGTGAAGGCTGTGTCCTCTGTGGTGAAGGGCGGTGCCTTGGGTGCTGATTGGGTGGAGTGGGCGTCTGATGTGGCTTCAGCCCATCCTTCGGGCCCGGGTTTGGACGGGGCCCCTGTGGGGGTTCAGGTCGGCCCGGGTGGCCCCGAGGCATCTACAGTCTCCATGGGGGCTTTTGCCTCCCTGTCGGGTGGTGTGGGGTTGGGGGCTGTGTGGGCACCCAAGATCCAACTGCCCCTGTAAGTGTTAGAGAGGGCCCCTCTGTGGAGGGTCCTGTCCCCCTTGTTTTGGGGTGTGGGTCTTTCTGAGGAGGGTCCTGCCACCCTGTTCAGAATGGGTCAGTGGGGGTGGTCGGGGCTCCACTGCTACCTCTGCTGAGGCTGAGGGTTCTGAGGGACCCACGGTATTGGCTCTGAGGATGGTGGTTGTTCTGGGCCCCTCCAGCGAGGTGCTGACCCCGACATTGGACGAGCTGCCGTCACCTAGCTCGTTCACGAGTATCTTGGACTTTCCTGGTCTTCCCTGGCTCTCCAGATTGAGTGTGGACAGTGGGGAATTACGGGGGCTTGCAGCCCCGTTATGTTGCTGAACTTCGGTCCGGTTTTCCCTCCAGTGCAGCGTCACTAAGTCCTCCCTTCTGATTGGTTGATGGGTTTTTCCTGCCTCACTCTTAACATCCGGAGGATGTGTAACATTGCTAATCAATTCTACGCATTCTCCCTGTTCAACCACTTTGTGGTTGACGCAATTTTCTTGCAGGAGACCCATTTTGCCTCTCGGAGGGACCATTTATTTATCGTTTTCTTCTTGTTACCCTGTCCGTACCTTCTGGTCGTTTGGCATTACACGTTTACGGGGAGTAAAGATCCTTTTCCACCCGCATGTTCTTGGGACCTTCCTCGCATTGCTTTGCGATGCTAAAGGGCGGGTGGTGCACATTGATGTTGTCACTGGGAGTCGTAAGATTCGGCTTGTCAATGTCTATGCGCCTGTCAGAACCAGGGAGTGGGATGCCTTTTTTTCAGGCTTTGACAAGTTCATGGTTACACAGGCCGATATCGTCCTTGGTGGCGACTTCAACTGCGTTTTGAAACCTCCCCTCGACAAAATTGGGGGTGATCCTCTTTCTGGTGATCAGTGTACGCAGTCTCTGCGTGCGGTGCTATCAGATTTTGCCTTTTCCGATATCTGGCATGCACTGCATGGATCTGCTTTTATGGCTACCTGGACCAGTCGGGGTGTATCTTGCCGCCTCCACCGGTTCTATGTGACACCTGGCCTACGACAGAGCCTCAGCGGGGCTGCTGTTCATCGGGTTTTCAAAGTCTGACCATCGGGCGTTTCTCGCCACATTCGGGGATTTTGTCCCCGTTTATCGGGGCCCTGGTGTGTGGAGGCTCAACGTTTCCATCCTTGCCGAAGATGGGGTTGAAGACGCTTTGCTTGCCCTTGTTCGGGGGCTCTGTTTTGTCGAGTCTGTCACCCAGTCTTGGTGGGTCTGAAGGAGGCCTATGCTTTCTTGCTGAGGCAAGCTGGCATGCGGCTTTCGCGGGCCCGCCACCTGGCCTTGCAGGGCAAGCAGGACATCTTGGCTGCCTTGCTTCGTGGCAGACCAACAGATCGCTGGGTCCTCTCGAACATTGAGATACTACATAGGGATATAGATTTGGATTATTCCAAGCTGTTCTGTGCAGCTAGCGTCTCTAGTCTGATCGAGTCACTCCATCCCAGAACTGCCACCAGGGTTCTGCTGTGCAAGGCACGGGATATAGTTAAGACCCGACACATCTCCATTTTGCTGTTGGAGAATTGTCAATCTTCATCTGACATCTCCAACATTCTAGACGCGTGCCACGGCTACTATCGCCGTTTGTTTTCGGCTTTGCCCGTGGACGAGGGGTTGTGGGATGACATTACTCAGTTTTTGCCCTCCCTCGACCCTTCCTTTCACGAACAGCTGGTGAAACCAGTCTCCTTGGGTGAGTGTTGGTCGGCCATTTGGTCCATGCTGTTTGGTAAGTGTCCTAAGCCGGATGAGCTGCCGGTGGAATTTTACAGCCGCGTGTGGCATGTCATCGGACCCTCTTTTGTCCCACTTTGTAACGACTATCTGGCTGCGAGGTCTCTTCCACCGGGAATAATGGATGGGCTAATTACACTAATCTGTAAGGATCCCAGCCAGTCTGACGATCTTTCTTCCTGGCGCCCCATTTCTTTCCTGAATGTGGATGCAAAGAACATTTCTAAGTTTCTGTGTGCCCATTTGGGTTCGGTCATGCCTTCCTTGGTCCGCTGCACTCAGACTTGTGGCGTGAGGGGCAGAAGTATCCAACAAAATTTGGTGCTTCTCAGGGACCTGTTTCATTACATTATGGATTGTGATATCTTTGCAGTCTTTGTGTCCCCCAGAGCAGGGAACTTTCCCTTGGGGGGACCAGCGTATGCCCGTGGAGCCGGCCGGACAAAACATTAAGTGGATCACTCTCCAGTTGGCTCAATTTGAAATGTCCCATGACGTCGTGCCTTACTCTTAACATCCGGGGTATGCGTAGCGTTGCTGAGCAATTCTGTGCATTCTCCCTATTCAACCGCTTTGAGGTTGACACTATATTTTTGCAGGGGGTCCATTTTGCCTCTAGGAGGGACCATTTTTCCTTTTCCTCCCGTTTCGCTGTCTGTTCCTTCTGGTCGTTTGGCACTACACGTTCACGTGAGGTGTGGATTCTTTTCCACCTGCATTTTAATGGAACCATCCTCGCATCACACAGTGGTGCTGAGGGACGAGCGATGTACGTTAATGTTGTCATTGGAGGTCGTAAGATTAGGCTTGTCAGTGTTTATGCACCTGCCCGGCTTTAGGAGCGGGAGGTCTTCTTCTAGGGCTTAGACAGGTTCATGGTTACACAGGCTGATATCGTTTCTGGTGGCAACTTTAATTGCATCTTGGATCCTCACCTCGACAAGATTGGGAGTGATCCTCTTTCTGATGATGTAAACCTGTTCCTTGTGAACTTTACATCCTTAGGTTCAGTGCTGGCCATAGTCCATCGTTACTCTCGGGCCAGCGCCACCCAGCTGAACGTCCCCAAGTTTCGTGTGCAGGTCTTTGACAAATGGGCCTAGTCTGCTGACTGGACCCACTCCCCAATCAACTACTTTGGGGTTCGTTTTCTCACGGGCCCTGGGGCAGCTAGGGAGGGGTGGTTCAGCGCGTTGGTTTGGCAGTGCACGATTACTGCTACTGCCCTGTCAACCTGTTTGACAGTAGCTATATTCGATGTGCATTCGAATTCGATACGAAAGATACAATATTCTGTATGATTACTAAGAAAATTTAAGAAAGGTGCTTGTATTCTTCATTACAGTGATTATGCTTTGAAATAAGATGTTTAAACTTGAAAAGTGCTATTTCTTGGCTTAAAGACATTCACTTATCTTAATTGAAGGTGAGGCTTAGCACAAGTTTAAATATTATGTTTCTCCATTCTTATGACTATATCAAGTTATAATCTGAATCTATCTGGCCTGTTGCAGGAAAAACATGAGTGACTAACCTGTATGTAAGTGTCAGTGACTTCAAAATTGTTAGGTTAGTTGGAGAAATTGGAAAGGCAATAAAAAACAAAGTGTCATCATCAAAAATAATATATCTATATATATGTTATTAAAGCAGCCCACTTAAAAATGATATTAAATATTTTAAAAAATAATCACAAAAAATAGTTATCAAATTAAAACGAATTCTTAAAAACGACTAAAACTGATACCTAAATATATATCAAAATAACAACATTTAACAGTTATCAAATAAGAAAATAATATAAATTACTGTAAATAATCGACGTTCAGGTTAAATAAATCAAAATAGAAAAGCAAGACATTTGAGTGTTTTGGAAAATTGTGTCTAAAGTCTTAACAAAAAACAAAAAGTGGATAATCATAAACTCCTGAGAATATAAAATGGTCAAAGTTTTCAAAATTAAGATCGTGCGATAATAAACATTTCTCGAAAGTTAACCAGTGCAATTCATAAAGAAGCAGGGAGAACAATGAAAAAAAATCCATATACTTTGAGCTCTGCGATTGTGTTATATGTCAATTTGTTTACAATAAATTATGTCATTGAGGATTAAGCCTATTATAAGTTTAATTAGGACTAACAACATCCTACATTTTATTTCTAACGTAATTATTCTGTAAAACTGGTGCCCAATAGTTTGCAGACTTTTAGCAAAGAACAACTCTAATCTTCATACGATTGTAAATAGGGTGCTCGACCGACAATTTACGAGGCGCGAATTCGAATTGAATTACCAAACATACTCGCCCTTTCATCCGTCGGATCGTTGTTATGTAATGGTCAATCACACTTTTAGTTGATAAAAAGTAGCCCAAGAGCTGGCGGTGAGTAATGTTTGTTAGTTGCCTTCCCTATAGTCTTACACTGCTAAATTAGGAACAGCTAGTACTGATACTTTTTGAATACCTGTGTGTAAGATTCAAAACACAAACCAGCTGTAGTTTTGAAAATATGGAATTTTTTAACCGTAAGGTGGGGGACAAAAATGTGACTCAATTACCAGTACTCTGAAAATTAACATGTTATAAAAAGAATTATAATGAAGTGTATACGTTTTTGTTGACTTCTCTTAGGCCTATTTAATAGAATGTTATTTCTTTCTTTCGTCTTTAGAATTAATAATAGGGATAGGATTTTTCTTAATCTTTTGAAAAAATTAAGTATGGATACCATAAAAATTGATAAACGCTATCAACCAGCATGTTCTACAGTAGATTTCACTTGCTAATTGCAAGATAAATCTACTTCACAATTATCAGTATTGAAAGTACTAAGGGATTTTTACAGCTTTAGTCTAAGGTGATTATGGAAACAGTTGAATTCCAAAAGTTTGCTTGGATGTCGAAACATTCTTCTCATCGCATTATAGTATTTCTAGTGCTAAAATACGAAAACAGTTCAGTGCTTGTCCACAACGGTGCATGAAAGTTCTACGCTATTCAAACTGTTCCCAGGTTAAGAATGACCTCAGACATCATGACAAAGTTCAAATACAAATTGATTTAAGTGCATGTACACTTACTTTCCATCAATTTATCAAGGCTTCTGCATGTCCGGGTGGATAAAGCAATAAAATCGTAATCTGAGGGTCATGAGTTCGAATTCCCGTCGCACCAAACATGCTCTTTCAACCAAGGGAACGTTACAATTTAAAAATTAATCACATTATTTATAGGTAAAACAGTAGCTCAAGAGCTGGCGGTGGGAGATGATGATTAGCTGTCTCCTCTTTAGTCTTACGCTGCTAAGATGGGTACAGTTAGCGCAGAAAGCTTACTTGTAGCTTTGCGAAAAATTCAAAAACAAACAAACAAGCAATTTCTCATAAATATTACAAAAGATATTATGGAAACTATTTGTTCTCATAAATATGAATTAGTACATGGAATTTTTTTAATCGAAGACTAGTTATAAGTCTGACTTACCCATATAAATATTAAGTAAAATTTAAAAATCAGAATGCAGCTATTAATAGGTTTCTTTCTTTGTGTTCAAACATAAATCCACACTTTGAGTCACCATGAATATTTTAACCCGATTTAAAGTGTTACAAGACTAAGACTTAGTGCTGATCCCTGGGGAGCTTTTTATGGGTTGCTTTTTATTTATATTTTATATTAAAAGTTTATCTTAACTCAGTATATTACGATATCATATAGCCGGAAATTTTGATATTAATTAAATTTTGGTACTATTCAATTTATAATATTTGCCGACAAGATCGATTCACACAATTTTTTTTCTTAACAAAAATATATATTTAATGTACAAAAGAAAAAAAATTATGCTTACGGTTATTACAAATAATTATTCATACACAACAATTTTACAAGCTTACAAATAATATTTAATCATCTATCAGGTCTAGAACTGAATATTTTTTCAACGGTCCAGTCCCACTAGGCGCAAATTATAATTATGTTGATTCACAAATACAAATCCCCCGCTGTTACAGCGGTAAGTCTATGTATTTACAACGCTAAAATCAGAGGTTTAATTCCCCTTGGTGGACTCAGCAGATAGCTTCATGTGGCTTTTCTATAACAAAAACACACACTGATGTACTTCATTTGACGGGAATGTGAACTAACTCTATTCTTGTTTGGCCTAACGCGGTTTACAAGCTTACTTTACACACAAGAATATAGATATTTAATATCCTCCTAAAAACTAAAGTTCGAAATCAATTCTCTGAAGTTTTGCGAAATCTATAAACGTTCCTGGTCAAATATTTGTAGTTTTCAGATTAGTAAGCGTTTGTCACAATTATGGCTTCCCAAGGTTACAGTATACTGATTGTCGCTCACCAATTATATTTTGCTTCTCAATGAATCGGTTTATATACTTTAAGGCGAGGTTTAAGAAAGCTCAGTTGGCAACAATACTGAAGATCACTGGTATTTTACATACATTGTGGATTGTTTATTCTCACCGTCGAGAATATTTTACAAATTTAGAGAACAGGTAGGACTTGTGCAACACACATTTACCGATATATATTACACGCATTATAATGAACCAAACATAAACAAAAACATAAACGCAGATACACACAAAAAAAAACAGCGGCAGATTAAAGTTAGAAAATAACTGAACAATCAGCTTTTAAAACAATCATGAATATTTATAAAACCGATTAACTATGGACGGTAATAAATACTTTTTTTTCCTTTATAGGCCCAGCATGGCCAAGTGGCTAAAGTGTTTGACTCGCAATTTGAGAGTCGCGAGTCTAAATTCCCGTCACAACAAACATGTTCGCCCTTTCGTTCGTGGGGCGTTATAAAGTGGTGGTGAATCGCACTATTCGATTGTAGGAGAGTAGCCCATCAGTTAGTTGTGGGTGGTGATGATAAGCTACCTTCCCTCTTGTCCCACTGCTAAAGTTGGGTCGGCTACCACAGAGAACCATTGTGTTGCTTTCAGCTAAATTCACACCAAACCCAACTTTTGTTATCATACCTTGCAGACAGAGGTTACAAAGAATAAGGTTCTATATTCCACAAGCAAAGAAATATTAGTTCTGATTTAAGCAACTTGCTCTTGTCAAAATGTTATTTTTAAATTTAAAACAAGAAAAACTAATGATAATCAATCATTTTCAATCGATTATATTTTACCTAAGTATCAGAATTAAGAGTACTATTATTTGTTTCCTGTTAAGCGCAAAACTACAGTGAGTGTTTAACAACATTTAAATTGCTAAAAATTTTGTTGTTTCACTAAGTTTCAAAACCCAGCCAGCTACGTTTCCAATTATCCTAAATCCGAGTCCTTCTCCAGTTATCCAAGAACATAAAAAATAGAACATTTTAATCCTAAGAAGTTTTGACAGTTTTCCTTCCACTAATGCACGTTTGATTGGTGTTGAAAAACCACTGTTGATACTTATATTTAAAGAATATTTGTGTATAAAGTAAACTCAGTCTTTCTCGTTCGGTTGGGTGCAATTGACCTGTTCTTCCATCAAGCTAACTGTTTACTAACTAAGTTTTAGTTCAAGTTATTAGACGCTGAAACCACACCTCTCATCCATACGGTATATTTAGATACGTTGACCTTATATATATTACGGTGTATGTAACAGCTGAATAGTACTTTAACTTAACTAGTGAACAACAACAAGTAAACATATGGAGTAATTACAAGTACTTGTTTTATTAGCACATTAACAACTAAACTTGTGGTTAATAGTACTGCTTTCTATCTTCAAGAACTCTGGGTAGAGAAAGGACCTCTCTTTTTGCAGGTGAGTTTTGTTGATAAATATGGTTAGCGATGTCAAAAAACAACAACAGTTTAAAACAATTGGCAAACCAATGTCGTTAATACACCAATAAGCTTACGCGATTAGCGTGTAAAGCTTTATTCTAATATTTCTTATTAAGACTACTACAAATGAAATTTTCATTTGAAATGAGCACTGATCGACGATGTGTGGACTTCAATTGTCCTTTACAACTAATCTCTTAGTCTAAAGGTGTAATACTTCAAATTTAGTCAAGTATGTACACTACACTTACGCGATAGTGCGCAGCTACGGGAGAGAGGTGGAAGGAGGAGAAGTTCTCGAGATATTTAAAACTTCTTCACATAAATGCACATTTCATTATTCATGTCATTTTTGTTTGGGACAAGTAATACAACAACGGTGCGAGGTGAAAGATTCGTTATGAGTTGTTTCTTTGGCAACGAACACTAACCACTACTATATTCTCCCATTATCTTCTCTTTTGCCTGCCCTTAAAATCTTTTTCCTATTGTAGGTTCTCATTTCAATGTACTTGTTGAAATACCTTGCTGCATGCCCAGCCCATATCAATTTAGTTCTTAGAATAAAGCTTACTGCTTCCATTACAATTGTTGTTTTTATTATTTTATCATTTATCCATTTGTCTTGTAGTGTAATATGAAGTATTTTTCTATCCACAGATATCTGCATTGTCTCTATCTTTCTCCTTATCTCTTTGGTTAGTGCCCATGTTTGACAGCCATATGTTAAGATTGGTCGTACACACTGATCCATGATATTTTTGTTAAACGTAATGAGACTATAGTGATCCTCTAAAACGTATATATGCATTCAAAAACGTTGCAATTGTTGCCTTTATTTTTGTCACAGTTTCTTCCCTTGTTGTGTTTTCCATTAGAGGGTTTGTCTTAAATATTTGTACTCTGATAATTTCCATATTCCTTCATTTTCAGATTTTGATAGTATCTGAGTCACGATAGTTCATCATATGTTTAATTTTCCCTTATGCGTTTTTAATTCTTCTTTTTTTGCAACTGGCATTAACACTTTTTAATAGGCCTTCTATCTTTTTTGTTGAATTTGTAGAGAGAGCTACATCATCTGTAAACCTCAGATCTGTTAGTGTCTCACCATCTATTTTTATACATTCACACTGAAGTTCAATTTGTTTGAATACTTCTTGAGAAGATGCTGCAAACAGTTTCATAGATACTTAACCTTCATCTCACACCCCTGTCTTTATTTGTATCATCGATGTTACCTTTTTTGAAGACGCATTTCTGCTGTAAGGTCTATGAGTGTTTGTGTACATATATATATATATTATAAGATTTCGACGTACATTAGATTTGCTCCAGATTTATCTGAAGAAGTTAATATTGCGCTGTATTCTACAGAGTCAAATGCCTTTTCATAATATATAACTCCCAAACAAAAATGTAAGTTGTATTCATTTGATTTTCTATTATTTAGTTAGTAACATATAGATGATATGTTGTTGCGATTTTTTTTTCACAGCCTACTTGTTCTCATGGTTGGTGTTTGTCCAAAATGCTTTCCAATATTTTTTGTAGTATTCTTGTGAATAATTCATATAAGTGGGATTGTAGGCTTATGGCACAGTATTTTTTATATCTTATTTGTCTCCCTTCTTTTATGAAGTAATGATCTTGGACACTTCTATTTATTTGGTATCCTTTTTTGACTCCAATATTTTGTTGAACAATTTTGTTATCTGCCTTAATATTTCTGTTCAACTTGCTTTCAAACTTTTTGAGCTAGCATTGACTCAATAGCAGGCGAAATTACTGCATCCTTATTTCAAAATGATATAATAATGTTTATTTAAATATTGAGAAAAAAATATACGCATCAAAGTTACATTTAACTTTGGCGAAGAAACAATGGTTAAAAAAAATAATTCCAGAGAATAATTTGGAAAAATCCACACTTAAAGATATAAAATCTTTTCAAATCGAAATATTAACGTTTACTCAAGGCAAGTTAACAACACCATAAACAAAGTTTTGTAATTTGTTTCTCATTTCAATTATTTTTATCTTAACAAATTCAGTACAACTGCTTGTTCCGTTTAGAATGAAGTAAAATCGAATATAACATAACTTCAAAATTGATCTGAATAGCTGATAAATTTGTTAACGTGTGTAGGAAATAATCACTTCGGTTTAAATGTACTCTTATAACATATACAATTTTGTGTTACAAGCAATCAGTGTTTATAGTAAAATACTGTTATACTATGAATAACCACATCATTAATTTCATGAAACATAGACGTATGTTATATACATAGCTAGATTAGACACGTAGAATTAATACAATAGCGAAAAAAGCACAGATTTTTTCACTAGTTGTTGAAAAGAGTCAGAACTGAAAATTCAAAACACAATAACTAAAGATTTGTATCAAACATACTTGCAACATTAGCTTCCCAGCTTAGCAGTCGATGTGTAACGAATAGGGATTTATATGAGTTATGTATCCCTTCCCACTCAATGGTCATTTTATGCTTAATATCACGTGGTACGAAAACTATGATAATCACGTACATGTAATGCATTAATATACAGTTACCATCAAATACAATAACAACAGATGTTTTCCAAGGGTATTTTAGGCTTATAGAAAGAACACTTTATAAATATATGTTCTCAGAAACTTCTACCTATGTGGCTTGGAAATAATAACCTTAACATAACATAATAAAGGTATTCCATTTTTAATGTTGTTGCTCGTTATATTGCAACTCCATCGACTCTGTTTAGAACAGTCCTTAGTCTTACTTTACTTTTAATTTCAA
The DNA here is from genome assembly GCF_004210375.1 of Tachypleus tridentatus. Classification (NCBI taxonomy): domain Eukaryota; kingdom Metazoa; phylum Arthropoda; class Merostomata; order Xiphosura; family Limulidae; genus Tachypleus; species Tachypleus tridentatus. The sequence continues at coordinate 65,144,068 of NC_134830.1, read as the reverse complement.
AATGTGAACGATCTCCTGGTGTCATAATTTCGATTGAACAATATATATATATTCATTTTTACAAAGTTAAAATAGAATTATCAGAGCTATAGATATTCTATAAAAGTGAAACCACTCTATGAAACGAAGCCAACGATTACATTCTTAAATATAACAATAAAAGCTTTAATAAATTTGATACAAGAGATGATCTGATATTACTACCTATGAGTTCATTTTATTCACCCATGTAAGAATAAATAGAAAGTTTTGTTTGGTTTTATAGCTTGGTAATATGAAGCAAAGGTTTGTGAGTTTATGCAAAGTTTAGTAATTTCGTACATCAGACAGGAAGGATACATCCAGTTTTTTTGTTTTTTTTGATTTCCTTTACTCGAGACAATAAATTCGAAATCTGGAACAGAAAAGCATAATGTAGAAATCAGTTATGACTTACACTGCTATAAACTAGATTTTTAAATAATTTTCATAGCTATACCAAGTAAACGAATTATTCTATCTTGGTATTTACTAAATTAACCGACCCCCAGTGGCTCAGCGGTATGTCTGCTGACTTACACGCTAAAATCCGGGTTTTGATACCGTGGTGAGCAGAGCAGAGATATCCCATTGTGTCGCTTTGTGCTTAATTCAAAACAACAACTAAATTAACAAGAAGTGTGTTAGCATTTTTTCACTGTCGTTTTTTCTCCGTCTAGTGTGGCGATTTACTGTGCCGTATTTTTTGTGAGTCACTAAAATTGCCTGTGACTCACCCAGAACGTATTTTTATTAAAGATGAAAAAATATAAATACAAAACTCATACCTCAAATTACTTCTGCTATTTTAGCCAGTAAAAAAAAAACTCTTAGAAAAAATCTACTCAAAATCATAACATATATTTTGAATCTTTTAAAACATATTTAACAACATTTATGTAACTTTTTAAACATGAACCACAATACTGTTTTCTAGACCTTTGTAGCCCTAACACAATTATTGATTCATAGAATACCAAAGGTAAATATGTTATTGTAGTTGTTTTGCACAAAGTTACATATTGGGGTATCTGTGCTCTTCCAACCATGGCCAAGCGCGTAAGGCGTGCGACTCGTAATCCGAGGGGCGCGGGTTCGGGCCCGCGTCGCGCTAAACATACTCGCCCTCCCAGCCGTGGGGGTGTATAATGTTACGATTAATCCCACTATTTGTTGGTAAAAGAGTAGCCCAATAGTTGGTGGTGGTAACTAGCTGCTTTCTCTCTAGTCTTACACTGCTAAATTAGGGACGGCTAGCACAGATAGCCCTCGTGTAGCTTTGTGCGAAGTACCAAAACAAACAAGCAAACAAAACTTCCCACCACGTATATCAAAATCCGGATTCTGAAGTTATAAGTTCGCAGACATTCCGCTGTGCCACTGCGGAATGGCAATATGTAAATAGGAATATTCAATGTTTTATAAATAGATTGGTATGTAGATTCCACTTAACGATATTTTTCTCAAGAAGTCAAATAGCATATAAATGAATTTAAATTGTAACTATGTATTTTACTTGTAAACTTATCAGTACTTCTTAATAAAAATTCAATAGTATTTTAATTTGGATGTATATTTATATTTAAAAAATTGCATTAACTATCTTCCATTGTGATAAAATTTATATATATAATTTGCTCTAAATCTTCTACAACCTAAAACTTCTCTGAACTTGTGTTGTTATTTTTTAACCAGGTTCTCATTTTTGTTATATAATAATAATTTTCTGTTATAAGTTATTTATACTTATAATTTCAGAAATTGTTTGTAGTTATTTAAATTATTTTTTTTAAACTGAAGATGCCTCTCAGTCGCAGAAATAAGTCCCCACAAACCTAGCAATTTTACAGATGGGGGCAGAAGGAAGCCCCGAAATGGCTTGATAGTCTTAAGGATTGCCAAGAAAAGTATTAACATATAACTAAATTTCTTTTACCGAAAGGGCACTTAGACTATTATGTTACGGTAATAACATCAATCAGCCAAAATTATAACTAAAATTGCAAGAAAATAAATGCAGAAAACCAATTAGTTTTAATGCTGGAAGACATCTTTTGTCACTACGCTAGTGAATTACCATCAGCGGTTAATCGTACTTTAATACATTAAACTTCCATGTTCTTCAAGGCACACAGATATTGTTTCCTCTTCATTGTTACTTTTCAGAAAAAAAACAACAACAACATATTGATCACACACTTTCACACCTTGTTCAGTTTTAAGGAATAAGGTTATTTCTAATATTTAATATTTTAAGTAAAATACGGTTTTAAAATGCCTTCAGAAAGTGAAACAATGAAATATAATTTTATAACTATGAGAAATAGTAAATCTCCTTGTTAAAAAATTGAATTTCATTGAATAAAAGAAAAACATGCTTGTTTGTTTGTTTGGTGTATATTTTCCATAGCTGATAGGGAATATTTTGCACTCGCTGTCACAACTATTAAAGTGATATCCTACGGGGGAGGCAGCTAGATTTTATAATTTGTTTTCATAAGCCCTCTATTCGTATGCATGTGATACTGGTCCCACATCATGAACAGTTTGTGAAAATTCTTTTCGTCACAGAATTTTTGTCAAATTACACGTTTACGTAACTTGTATAAATAGATCACGTGTTCAATAGCTCAGAGAATCAAGTAGTTTGCGATAAACGGAATGTTATTATCTTCCATCAATATATTATAAACGGTCAGACCATTAATAACAATTTTAACTAGGAATGTGATTTTATGCTAGAAATTTCACAGCTATAAGTTATGACAATCTGTATCTCTAATTATCTCTAAAAGTTAAAAGAAGAGTCAGATAGAGGACTGCCTTTAAATGAACCAGGATAAAGTTTTTAATAACCTTAAAAATATATTTGTACTGGTATTTTTTTTTTAATTTTAGTACTGGGTCCGTCTAACTGTAAACAATTATGTCGTACATGAACATCATTAGAATAAGTGTAGGTCTGTCTAATCCAACAACTGGTTTGATACATCTACATAAGTTCTAATACACGTGACAAATAATAATTTCCTTTATCACGTCGTATGTCGAGCTGAACATGTGCAGAAAGCTCTACTTTCACTTTCTCCATTTAAAAGTTTCGTGACCAGGTGTCCTCGCATGATATAAAGTTCTAACCGAGCTTGAACTTTAATACAGGTGCGAGTAAATCCAGTTCTTTCTTAGAGCTGCTCTTAAAATTTGGTGATTCTGTCGAGCACTGTTTCAAAATATAATTTTTGTAAATTCTCATTTCAAGTCATACCATTCGTGTCTTTCATTTTGAACAAGCTTAGCTTATTTCCATTCGGCATATGTCTTCTCCAAACTTCTCATAACTGTGATTCATACTGTACTTAACTAATTACATTTTGATAAATTAAACGTTATAACTAACAACGTTTATATATTTCATAAACCAAAGATGTTTTGTTTATAATTAGCTGGAAAGTGACTAAGTTTCTGACACCTTACATACAAACAATTTTGTAGATGTATCATTGATAGTATAGTCTTACTCCGTATTCTCACTACACTCATTCAGGGACTGCCACCAACATAGAAAAAAAAAATTTAGATTCCTGTCTAAAGTATATTGCATAGAAAATAACATTGTTTAAAAGATAGTACATGTGGTTTTAATAGATTTTTCTGTTTACAAGTTGTTTGTGCTGTAGCGTTAACGTGTATTGCTAACATGTATACTACGGCTTGGCAAATCTAGGTGGATTAAGGCGTTCGACTCGTAATCCGAGGGGCGCGGGTTCGAATCCCGTCACACCAAATATGCTCGCCCTTTCACCCATGTGGGCGTTATAATGTGACGGTCAATTTACGTTGGTAAAATAGTAGCCCAAGAGTTGGCGGTATATGGTGATAATTAGCTGCCCTCCCTTTAGTCTTACACTGCTAAATTAGGAACGGCTATCGCAGATATTCCTCGTGTAGCTTTGTGCGAAGTTCAGAAACAAACATGTATACTCAAAGTTTTGTTACACCTGTTTTATAAGTAATAATACAGTAGGACCTTTAAATAATTCACATATTACTCCATTTGTACCGAACCTTGTACTTCCCTTGGAAAACTAACGTTACAAATATAGTTACATATAAATACACTTAAGAAGTTACTAATGTTCAAATAGTCAAATCTTAAACTATAAACATTATATTCTACAAAATTTGTTTGCTTGTAGCTATATTAAGAGTCATCCTCAAACATTTAATATGGCTAAACGTATGACACATCTAAGTAACTGTGTTCCCTTAAATATCTCAGATGCTCTGATTCCTCTTTCTCTTAATGCGCTTATTTACAATCTAATCGCCTCTCACTACAGCTCTCGGTACTTTTAACCAGTAGTACGTATTATAAAATCATTCTTAAACTAGAGCTAATATTTTCTACAAATGTTCATATATTTACCAATGATTGAGATTTATTTAACAAATAAAGTAATTATTTACACTTAACCAGAATGAATATCTGGCTTTTTTTACTTTAATAAGGCCACTGATATACAAGGATGACGTCATTTCCTATGTAAACAACACATGAAATTCTGGTGGAGTTTCCTGAAATTCATTCTTCTTCTCCCTGACCAAAAACGGCAGAAATTCCATATTCAGCAACATGTGAAAACAAGCTTGACCTATCAGAGTTCAATACTTCAGAAGCGAATATTCTAGCAACTGTCTTGTTAGAACGTACTCTTAAATCGGGTTTGACAATTCAGAAAGTGGATATGATCTATATCAAGAACATTTACTTGACCAATCAGAATTTTTTCCTTAATAATTAATAATCCTCAAAAAAGCAGTGGATTACGAAACGTCAGATTGCAACTTTATCCTAAATCAATTTGGCTTTCACCGATTGAGCCAGTTGTTGTGCTATTCTTTTCCCGTTCTTCTCTGAACAGGTAATTGTGGTTTTTCATTTCTAATTCAACTGATGAAAGTAGAGTAAAAGTCTCAGACAACTAACTTAAAAACAAAAATGTCGCACATGTCCCTCCCAAAAAATGTAGCGAAAAAGTACGATAGAAAGAGAGTAATGTGCAAAAATAGAATCCACACAACCGTAGTAATACGATATCGCTCAGACCTGAGTAAATTCGCAAACCTCACTTGAGCAACGCGGTAAGTTTAAATATGATACATATAAAACTAAATACTAGCATTTGATATTCTTTATGGGCACAGCACAGATAGCCCATTGTATTGCTTTGTGGTTAACTTCAAACAAACAGACGAAACTTAAAATAAATACAAACTGGAAAATTCAGTGATAAAGGTCCTGTAACTCACAAAAAGTTAAAAAAAATTTGAAGTTGTTAAATTTAATTAGCAGATTTAATATTTTACTTTTAAAGTTAAACGGTAATCGTGAAAAATTCTCTCATTATTCATAACTGTAAATAACAACGCACACTCTGGTGTCACGTGACGGAACTATGTAATAATCTTCTCTTGCGCGCAGCACTGTACCATTGTAGTTTCTTCTTCTTCCACTATTCTTGAGACAGTTGATAAGCGCGAGTGTCTGTGTGTCTGAAGTACAGGTATAACCACTGTGCTTGTTCTGAGTTTACCTTCTGTAACCCGGTTATGTCATATCACATAGAAACAATGCTTTAACTGCGTTGTTTATATATATTTTACAATAAATGTTTTCCAAACAATTTTGTTGAATAATCATTAAAATGATCGAATGACATTTGATAACATAAGTTTTATCACAGGTAATCTATTGACTACCATGATATTAGCAATACTGTTTTTGTAAGGTTTCTACAGTTTTACCTTTTAACACAATTATCATGTGACTCTTGAGACATCTCCACAAAGTTTTCTGGAAATGTCTCATACATAATACATATCAGCGTAATTTACTGCAGCGTTTTAAATATGGTGCATTAAACTTAATTCTCTCACATAGGACTAGCTAGGTACAAGGGACCAGCTTCCTACCGATTTTGTGTTAGTTTGTATTATATAGAACACAATATAAACGAGAATACTTAGATTTACAAATAAAACATACATAGTATTTAGACATTACAAGGTGTTTGTTGAACTGAACTGATAAATTCAAGATAATTTAATTATTATGAATAATTTATTCGTTTCAGTTTTGTTGAATCTTTTAAAAATATCCGTAAACACGAAATAAATACAAAACCTTTTGTATATGTGGTAAATCATGTGATGACATTTTACGTGCTTAGAAAATATAATCGAAACTATTGCTAAAAAAATAAATAATGAAACTTTTATTTCTCACTTAAATCTTAATCTTGAAATTATGAACATTTTTATAATATAAAATTAAATTTTATATTTTATCATGGTCTATTCTATGCAAATAAATTATCTGAAATGAAATAATTATTTCTTTCCCAGTGCAGCGAAATGGGTTACGTATTTCGGACGAGTCTTTAGTTTATTATGTTACGTACGTTATGTATCACGATTTGAAACAACCTGAATTTTAATTTTAATTTAAATTTTAATTAAATGTAAATATGTATCAAATTTATATTAATTGCCAACAAGATTGATACATAGATTTTCCTTTCTTAGGACAAATATATTTTAAAACAAACAACAATACAAGCTATGTTAACGGTTATTACAAATAATTATTCATATACAAAATTTTACAAGCTCGCAAACAATATTCAGTTTTCTATCTGGTGTGTAACTGAATATTTCGTCAACAGTCCATGTACATAAGGGAAAAATTACTTTTTTTGTTCATACACAGCTACCTTTTAATTGAAGGGAATGCTAGCTTTCTTCTTGTTTTGCTTAACGCGGCTTACAATCTCACTTTTTACAGAGGAAAATATCTAATGACCTTCTAGAAGAAATACTAACGTCCGAAGTTAGCTCTCCGGAGTTGAACGTTTCGTAATGTCAGGAATCTACAAACGTTCCTAGCTTAATTCTGTGGTTTTACAATTAATAAGTGTTAATTACAGTTATAGCTCCGAGGTTTATAGTGTACAAACTGTCGCAAACCACTGTTTATTATTAAACTTTCTCCATACGTGTCGATTTATAATTTTTAAGATCATATTCTCAAAAGTTTACTGGGGAACAATAATGGCAATTAGTGTTATTTCATAAACACCTAGTACAATATTAATTCTTATGCTACAGAATATTCAACAAATTTAGAAAACAGGAGAAACTTGGACAATATACCATTAACAATGTACGGTACATACATTTATAAATATATATTAAACTGAATCGAACATATATTTTAAAATATTAAATCACTCACAAACTAAAATCAAAATCTGTTTTTTCGTGAAAAAAGTACATTTTTACCCACAGCAAAGCGGCTCTTAGAATAGCTGCAAGTTTATCAAGTACGAACTTTTAGCTCATAAGTTTGACATCTCTTCACCGATTTGAAATATAATGACAATTGTATACTTGAGAGGCCAACCTAATTCGGTTGATCTATTTAGTCATGTTCAAGATTTTATAAATTAATTTAATCCAGCCTTGCCTAAAAGAATTTCAATTTAAGAGAACGCTGATAGAGATTCTGATATTTAATAAAACCTCGCCCAACCTAGGTACTGGTGACGCACAAAAATATAACTCAGACAAAAAGTAAAATAAAGGTTTCATAACTTTATTTATTCTAATCCTGCCTATCAACTTTTAACTTGCAGCGGCAATTGAGAATTTCCTTTTGTTAATTCTTACAAACCAATTTTCGGCCTGTCATGTATTTGAACAAATTCTATTTCAAAAAACTTAAAATTTGACTTTATAACAAGTTATTGTGTTTTATTTTTCAGTTAATTTATAAAGTTATACAATGGAGTATCATTGCTCTGCCAAGTTACAAAATTCATTTTTTTTGTCTTTTCTTGTGTGTTGCGTAATATCCAAAATTTTGTTACTATTGTATATTACAAGCTCACATTTGTATAAAACTTCAAACGTAATAATTATTCATACGATCTAATATTGGTCAACTGATGGCTCTCAACATTATTGACTGTTTTTAATTTTAGCTCATTTTAATGTGCATAATTTATAAGTATTACTGGAATTTTTAATGATACAATTAACTTTCCGTAGCTTACTAAGTTTTAAACCGCTTAATATTCAATCAAAATATCACGTAAGAGGCATAAAAGAAAAAAAATTATATTCTATTAGTCAAACAAGATCATTCTTATTAGAACAAATATATAGATTCAGAAATTCAAAGGACAGGTGTTTCTGACTTGTAATTATGCAAAAAAATACCGTTTACCCATGCGTAAACCCAATGATAATAACAGAAAGTATCCACAAAACGAACATTACGGAATTGTTACGCAGAGAATAATTCGAATATGAACAATAAATGAAAGAAGTAGACACATTTGAAAAAAGAGATAAAATCGTTATTTGCAGTCCTTGTTTGCCTACTGGCCAGCTTTAAATCACTGAGAACTGTACATCCAATTTGATTATTTTGAATGTCGCACAAATTATAAATGACCAGCACAGATAGCTCTCGTTTGGCTTTGCGCGAAATTCAGAAACAAACAAACAAACAAACACTTCAGTGGTTTTTATCATATTTATTTATCGTAATAACAAAGGGAGTTTTTAGTCGTTCTTGTTGTTTTCTTAATTCAAAAGTACACAAAATACTATGTTTTCTCTGTTCTCCGTGAAACTGGAGGGAATGATAACGTCATAAACTTACTGCGGGCCATAGGGAGACACTTTTTCCCAGTAAACTGATTTCGATCAAAACAATACATGTATATTTAAACAATTCATATAAATTCAATACTTCGTTTTTATTTTTGTGTATCATTAGCATTTGTGAAGAAACACGTTGTTTTTTTGCTATTAAGTAATTAAGCATAAAACTACACATTAGGATATTTGATGTGCCAGTTAAAGGGAAGAAACACAGATTTCTAGCATCTTAAGCTACTGGGATGGAAGACCCAATTAGTATATTTGAATATTTTATTTGAATAGTTGTCGTTGTTTAATTAATTGATGACTTTATAGAAGTAATACATGCAGATTTTTTATTGGTAGGTTTTGTAGAAACACGTTTATTCTATGCTTGCATTTGTTAATTTTTGTAGAGTTTAATATAATATATTAAACTTCTATCTACATCTAAAGGTCAAGAAAATATAACCAATCTCAGATGTCGTAATGTAATGTGTTTCTCAGGATTTGAACAAACAACGTGTGTGTCTTTTAATGATGCGAGGTTGAAACATTGTTAAAGTAAGTTTGTGTTTATAGCTTCCAGAGTCGAAACAGCTACTTTTTCGGTAATTATTCTGTAGAATATAAAGTGGTTATAATACAGAAATAGGAATGGTAAATCAAATATGGAAGATATGTTTAAAAACAAAGCAGACAAACAATGCCCATGTTTAAATTACGAATATGTAACTTTATGTTAACTCACATGAATTTTTCAAATGACGGTATTAAAGAGTAAGGTATATAAATTACGCTGTATTTTATATTTTCAATATACCTTATTTGTTTATTTACCCAGTCCAAAAGGCTGAACAATTGACAAAGGTCTCCTGAAAAACAGTAATGGAAAGTATTCACAAGAGCAGCTATAAGACACCCTTCAAGAAAATACAGTTTCATTCGGTAATCTTCTATAGCATCTTAGTCTTATTCAAATTCGCATCTGTACCTCCCATAGTCTGAAGAAAGAATCATAATCTGAGAGCAATGAGTTTGCTGTTTGTATTTGTAGAAGAAAGATGGTATTTCTCTTCAAATGAAGGGGTATAAAAGGTAAGAAAAAGTATGTAATTCAGTATTTACACAATGTTTTTGGAAATAATTTCTTAATGTTTTTAAATTTCAAAGTTGATTATATATAAAAATATATTGCTATTTTTAAAAGCAAATTATTTGAGAAATGCAATTTCGTATACTACGCTCACCCAAAAAAAGTAATTAAAGAGGCATATGGTTTGAAAACGAAAAACACCTGAATTTAATTTTAAAAAAAAACTATATTACTTTACAAAATTATACATCCGATAATCAGAGCGCTGTATTCAGAAATAAACCGGTAATAATTAGCGTGGGTAAAGGGTGAATTTGAATATCAGAAAAACTACACTATCATGGATAACTGAAGCAGATCGTCTTGACAGTTTCAAAGTATTTTAGTAGGCTTTTATCTGCAGTTGTACGGGTTTGAATTATTCGTGGCTTAAAACGTGTACTATGGAAACACTTTAAAATTAGTAAGAGATAGGAAGAGAGTACTGTAAAAATTAATTCATAAAGTTAAAAAGTTATTTCAAAATTAATATGAACTACAAGTAGCCTAACGTGTATAAATAGTAGATGAATAAGGACAGTTAACTTATTAAAACATAATTCGTGGATGTTTATTTTAAAGCTTTCAAAATAAAATATTTATTTACATGAAAAATCAATCGTAATGCTCAAAGAAAAAGAATTATGGTCCTTGAAATGAGTCATAAAAATGACATTTCACTGAAAATGGGAAAAGTTTTTATTGAACCACATGTATTTTTTCTTCTTAAATTCTAAATATTTTTAAAAATATTATTTGTTGTAAAATGTTTAAGATGTATATTTTACTCACTTTAAATTACATAATCATATTTCACAATCACACGAAAATAAACAACTTAAAGACAAGTAATAATGGAATCGAAAATCGTAAAAGTACGTATATTATGTTTTTAATATCGTTTTATCTAAAGAAACGGTTTTTAAAGTCTATCGATATATATACATATATAAATATATATTGTTGAGTTTTTATAGTTAACAACAAGTATTACTTTATGACCGCAAAGAACCATTTGATAGAATAGGTTTTAATTCCTCTGATCGTCCACAAAATCTGGTTATTATTGTCCACAGTGAATGTATAATGGTTATCACCAACTAAAAGCAATAGTTTGACAACTGTAAGTCTACTTGCTATTTTTATCTGTATTATAAAAAATAGATATTAGACACTCAATAAGGAATTATTATACGAATCGACTTGTTTGAAACCTTATTTATGCCAAACTAATTTGGGTTTTACATATTTATTTAAGTTTCTTATAAATGTATTTAATATATCACAATTTCTTTTCATACGGTACTGTTTTATTGTATTGCTTCTATTTATCACCATAGAATTGAAAAAATAATCAAATCCAAATTCTTAAAAAGTAAAATTTCTTTATGAATAATCAACATTCAATGTAACTTTTTTCATCGTAAAAAGAAAACTTACTACTGCCATTTCAATTCCCAGAAGAACCATAGTTCCATTTTCATAACCCATATGATCGAGAAGTGTGCCCCCTATAAATGGTCCAATAAAACCGCTACACAAAGAAACCTAAACTTCACAATGAAATTCAAAATCAAAAACACTGAGACTTCAAATTATAAATCATTAATGATTATGTATGTTTTAATTTCCTTACCCAAGAGCAAGAGTACAGTTAAAGAGCCCCGAAACAATCGTTAAAGTTGGGATTTCGTCTGGGAAACCTCGAAATCTATAAAAAAAGAAGGAATATTAGTATTTATTGATTGATTGTTTTTTACGTAATAACCTGAGGTAATTACAAAGAATTTAACTTGAGTTTTATCTTCTCTTGAAACAGAACGCTTTCAGTGAACTAATGATGTGCGTCTAGTCTTCTGAGTCAATATTCAAGTACAGCTTTAGACATCGCTTCGATTATGAACATCTTCATTCTATCTGGAAAAATATGGTGGACGTTCGTAATGTTTATATACAAATCATTGTTTTCTTTCCAATTACAAAGACAATAAGATTTTCTCTACATCTTTCTTTTTCATACTTACTTCAATTAAATAATAAGTCATTACTCCTTCACAACGAGTCAAACCTTCAATTTCACATCATATTCAGCAAATAAGGCAGTGTTTGATTACCAGTGATTGCAGCCAAGAATACTGAAACCCGGTTTATAGCGTTATAAGTCCGCAGACATACCACTGTGTCATTTGAGGCTGACGCAGAGATTGGAGTTAAAAAAAAGCTAAATAAAAAGGCGTTGTATCCGTATGCTACATATTTCATTTTCTGTCTTGGTTACTTAGACACTGACATCGATAGTCTTGTACAATGGGGGAGTGTTTATCAGGCAGGCGGTAGTATTGTCCGTACAGTAAGGTATGGTTCGGATTGTTCACAGAAATGGTATTTTAAATGTCTTCTTATTACTGTACTATACAGTGTTTCCTTTAACAGCAATATCTATGTAATGAATGAGTCACAAATTTTGGAAATGTCTGTAAATATCATCGTAAAATAGTTGAATTTCTAATATATCGATATTTAATTAACTTCTAATTCTAAACTACAACTTAACTCAGTTTTAGACTATTTGAAATCGTAAAATGTAACATAAATTGGATGCTCGTCCAAGATAAATTATGATATGTAACACCATCTTCACATTTATTTCCTTGTATTTAATTATATATGAAAGGTAAAACACAAGTCTTACACAGTGACTCTCAAGGAGTGGTTGAATCCTACTTTTCCTCCCGCCCCAAGACCAAGAAGAACTTGAGCAATAATTACCAACCAGAGGGTGCTGTAAGTATTGATATAGATTAATGGTGTGTTAGAATGTGTATTCCACAACAGTGTCTGTAAATAATCATACACTCTAATAAAACGAATGTTAAATGTAGTGCAGTTACACTTCTGAGCAACACAAACTAATGTATTAAAATCCAGATCTTAAAAAAAAACTAGGACATTCACATCTTATAGAAACTTTGAACAGGTTGGAAGAAAATTCCAAGAAATATACCAGACTATATATGCGCACTGAACACAAGTTTCGTTTCGAAAAACACTCACTGTGAGAAGAAACTCAATGTATTCCTTTAAGTATTCGCTTTCGCAAGTATTCTTTATATAATTAAAATCAAAACACACTATAATATTCGTTTAAAACAAAGTGTGATATTTGATAGAACATAACAGAAACTAATGTAAGAACGTATGTAAATACGCACAAATCTCATCATTTAGTACGTGCGGCTAATTTAGCGAAACATTTTAAGTGTTAACTGAATGCAAATGTGATTTAAATGACCTCAAGATATTTTCATGAATAAAAAATATTTTGATACATCATTTTAACAGAAAAAATCTAATATGAGTAGTCCTCGTATTCAAATTCAAAACACTAAATTCGTCTCTTTAAGAGAGAGTTTAGTTCCATAAGTGATACACAATAATGGTAATTTCTTTCTATTTTATTATGCTTACGTTTCCAAAGGAAGAAACGGCGCGGGTCCAAGAAGTATAAAGCTTGCTGCGCAGACAATGCTTGATGTGGACATTGTAAGGTACGAGTCAAACTTAAAAATAAGAGGAAAAATTGTGATTAAGGTTTAATCTAAATAAATGATGATTTGATACAATTTTTGTTTTTTTATACTTACATCCTCTGATTTCAGTATCAAAAATAAGATTAAGTCACAAACATTCGTTCAAACTGAACTTCAAGGTTTATTAAAATTCAGTTGTATCTCAACAAACACGAGCATTAACTTAGGTTGCTAATCATTTAGATTAATAACTAAAATACAGAGGTAGAAATAAATGCAAGAAACAAACAGTCTGATTCTGTCTGAGGGAAATATTCTAAGACTTTTTCGTTTATAAATTAGAAAATGTACTTGTAGATAAGCATAAAGTTACTCAATGGGCTGTTGTTACTTAAACCCAGTTTTAACATTAAGAGACTTTGGACTTATCGTTAAGCCACTTCGAGCTAAGATAAAATAATCAGTATTTCCTTTCAAAATAAAACTTCATCCGAACGACTTACAATCAAAGCTGCAAATTCATCTCTATAATTTATAAATAAATTGTTTCCTCTAAGTATTCAAATAATATTCTGGTACTATTACCACAACAACAAAAAACAATAAATTTAGGCATGTAACGTACTTACAATTTTGTCATACACGTATCCCCAAACTGGAGTTCCAACTGCATATATTCCACCAGAAGCAATAAAAAGTAGTCCCACAACAGAGGGAGTTAGTCCAAGCTATATGAAATATACACAGAGAAAAAGGTATAAATTATATTCGTTCTTTTACGACTTTATTTCATGAGAAACAGGAATTAACTTGGATTTCAATGTAACTTTTTATTCTTATTAAATATCTGTATCAATAACTATTTTTATTCATTTATATTTCCATCTTCTTGGGTACTTATTCTCAGCTCGAATAATAAACCGTAATTTGATTAATGTCATCAGTAGACAAGGGATTATATGAAAAAAAAATCACTACATGTTTTGTTACTAACTAATACTATTATTTATACTTCTAACGGAAACATTAATAGCTTAAATTAACATGTTAACATTAGTTGAAAAGGTGTTTAATATTGTATTCATAACCACTGACAACTGCGTGATACACATTGAGAGTGACGTAAGAATTAGAACATTGATCTGGGATCTACTTCGTGTGTCGTAACAGTGAAGTAACTACTACAATTTGGTTAAATCAAGCCGCCTTTTATAACTGGCACTACCTCTATTGGCCATAAATAAAGATAAAGAACCGTTCGCCAAACTGTAAGGGTTTCTTGTCTGATTGTTTTACTGTGTACATAAGGTGTTGTTTAAGAAAATAAACAAATTGTCATACTTCTAGTATTGCAAAAATACAACGATAATGTAACGAAAAATATGTCTTAATAAAAATTATAATATATATCATATCTGAGAACTTGGTTAGAAGATAACAAGTTAGTTTTATTCAACACAGTATTTCTTGGAATTTAAGACGCACCCCCTTTTATCAACAGTAGCCTCACTCATGTATACTTTTTACCGGCTGTTCGATTCTTAATCTGTTCGGCGAACAAATTAACTTTTCTTTAAATGCGGCATCGTGCGTAAAACGCTTTTCCATGGGTAAAAAATGCAATAAATGTAAATGTCATATAACATATTTTATATTAATATTTAGTTTGTAAAACAAAATGATAGCGACCCAGTTATGTTTCAATCTGTTAAGTTATCGCTACAAATGCACGTTTACTTGGTAGGGTCGGTAAAAATTGAACATTCTTAAAAAAATGTTTACTAAATATAATTTTTAACTGTCAGTGCTGTCTAAATTCGTTTTAGCTTTTGTCAGTTTCCTGCATCCAACTTGACTTCTGAAGTATTATAATAACAAATTCACGAAACCCTAAGAAAGAAAGGAAGCTACCTACCTGTCTTACGTGTGGCTCCAAAATCGCCTCGTTAAAGCCCACGCTGAGAAAACCAGTTAAGATATTTACCATATCTACAATAAAAGTTGGGTTGGAGATAATCTTCCAAAGTTCACCTTCGTTCTCGTTCATGGTACACTCTGATTAACAATAAAAGTAAAGGGTTAAGAATTAGTTCAGCTCGAAAGAAAGTAAGAAGTTTAATGCTCTTAAATAGTCAATTGGAATGGTGTATTAAAACCTCGACTCGATGAAAGGGATTGCTTTTTGTATCTCACCATTTAAACAAAACCGTTTCGCAACGAAGTATCCAAACTGTTCAGGTGGTTTTGAGATAACCACGAACGAGAAACGTAAGAGAAGCTAATTAAAATAAATATATAGAAGTTAATTTTACTCACTCATTTCTGGCAAGAAACAGATCATGATAGCAGATAAACACACCAGAATCCCTCGAAGAAGGAAAAACGGTAACATGAAACCTCGAACCTGAAAACCAAGTGACACTGTGAATATATGAGCTAGCTTAAGTAAATAATTATATGCATTGTAGAAGATACAATTTTATTGAGTTATAGGCTTAATTTTCGGATTTAAAATGCCCTCTAAACTTTTTCGTTTCTTCAGGTAATATAAAAATACAACTATTATAATATATGCTTCGGATTTCTATATACTCTCTTGATCACTAAATTAGATAAAACAGACCAAACAGAAGACATTTGTGACGGATTGTTAGTTTCAAACAGTTTAGAGACTATTATCATTATAAAAATATATTTTTAGATAGTCTAAAATTCTGTTTAGTAACAGGCAGCGTAATCATGTATATTTAGATATTTATTTGTATATCTTCGGGAACCCTCATAGGTATGTAGAAGGGTTGTTGTTTTATATCAAAGCAACACACTAATTTAGTGTACTGTACTCTGTATTCAGTGTACTGCAAGCGATCAAACCCCAGATCGCAACGTTGTATGCAAGTTACTTAACCCATAAATTTTAAAACTCAATAAATCAGAAAAACTTATGATAAATTTACCAAAAAAAAAGAAAACCTCCAATTGTATGTCCTATCGTTATTCCCACACCGTAGAACATTTCAACAATGGCTTTTAACAATTGAAATATATTATTAATTAAGTTGAGCATTCTGTTTGTTTGTTTTGGAATTTCGCACAAAGCTATTCGACGGCTATCTGTGCTAGCCGTCCCTAATTTAGCAGTGTAAGACTAGAGGGAAGGCAGCTAGTCATCACCACCCATCGCCAACTCTTGGGCTACTCTTTTACCAACGAATAGTGGGATTGACCGTCACATTATAACGCCTCACGGCTGAAAGGGCGAGCATGTTTTGGCGCGACTCGGGCGCGAACCCGCGACCCTCAGATTACGAAGTGCACGCCTTAACGCGCTAGGCCATGCCAGGCCGTTGAGCATTCTAACACAATGAAATTACTTATTTATTACTACGGAATCTAACATCAAAACTTATCTGTTTAGACCCAGTTATTTAGAATTACCAGTAACGTAAAATACGAGGACATTACACGCTCATAATTCAACAGGGACCATTGTAAGATAAAATGCTACTTTACTTGCCTGTAAATTCTGGATACCTATTTCTGTTATATACAAAGGTAAATGTAAATGAGCAACACCTTGGAATTCATTCGAGCATATATTACAAGAAGCGTACCAGAAAGCCAATAATAATAAGAGGATTAACCATGGATACAGGTTAATGCAGGTTAACAAAAACGCAGTAAGAAGCATGAATAAGTTTTCTCCCTAATACTCTGATACTTTTTAAATTTTAGTTTAACAACTACATATTCATCTTTTAAGCAATACGGTTCCTTAAAAGGTTAGTAAATGTTGTATACTTTCAATATATCTGCGGACTTACAACACTAGAATCTAGGTTTCGATACCCGTGATGAGCAGAACACAAATAGCGCACTGTTTAGCTTTGTTAAAAAGTTTATTGTGTCATTGTTGACCGATAGGTTATGAAAGTTTTTAAACTGGTGATATTTTATTGAACAGACGGTTGTGTGCGTTTTTAAATATAAAGGTTGTATATATAATAATAACCATTAAATATTGTAGACTGTGAATAGTTAAGTTATCTTTCTTTGTTTATTTTGTAAGCTATTTATGTATACATGCATACGTATTATATATTTGCTGTTGAATAAAATGTTTATATTGACATATATAAATACACATGTGTGTTTGTAATTAGTTAACTTTTTTTCTACTTGTCCTTAGTGACAGGTCAATGAGAACATGTATTAATGTCTCGCCTGTTGGTAAGTAAATAGATTACAAAAACATTATGAAACAACTTTGGCACCTTCTTTAGACTTCAGTTTTGATTATGTGAAAAAAGGGAAAGTGTATTCTTCGTATTGCGCCTTCTCCCTTGCATTGTGTATCTCGTCGAACACAACGTATTTTAATCAAAAAAGAAACATTCATGCACGCAATACAATGCCACAATTGACATGCGGATAAAAATAAAAATAATTATTTGCATGATTACAATTCAGCTGCAGAGAAAAGTAAACTTACAATGATATAAATTCATTCATTATATCTCTATATTAAAACAGTGCTAAAACTATAGCAAACTGAGCAACATTATCTTAATGATTTTTTTCATATTCTGTCTCTCTCTCTCAGAATGCAGTTTTCAATTACAGTTTCAATGCAAATACAGTCGTTATTAAATTTCTTAATATAATCGTTAGTTTAAGAGGTATTACCTTGAGAATGATAAATATTCTATTCCTGAACTGCAGTTTTGTCAATAAATAGAGGTACATGAAATTTGCATATTATACTCTTAACTAAAGTATCCTATGTTGCATAACCTAACATACAGTATGGAGCATTGTGGCCGGCATGGCCAGATGGGTTAAGGCGTGCGGCTCGTAATCTGTGGATCGCGTATTCTCATCCCGGTCGCACAAAACATGCTCGCCCTTTCACCCGCGGTGGGCGTTATCATGTGACGGTCAATCCACTATTCATTAGTGAAAGAGTAGCCCATGGATTGGCGGTTGGTGGTAATGATTTGCTGCCTTCCCTCGAGTCTTACACTGCTAAATTAGGGACGGCTAGCGGAGATAGCTTTCGAGTAGCTTTGCGCGAAATTGAAAAAAACAAACATAACAAGTAGTATTGTTCATAGTATTGAATTTTAGAAATGATATCAATCATTCCCAGTGAGCAATGCTAGATACCGAAACAAGAAAGAATTAGTTTGCTGTTAGGTTTCAGATTCAGTTCGAAAGTCAAAATCTCAGTGAAGATCAGTTCAATAATATCTTATAAACGAGAATTACTGACAAAGACTGAGCAGAAATATTAGGAAAACGTCCGCTGTGTCTATATATTTAGAAATTATCTTCAGCTATCATTTGAGATCTTAAAAACTACATAATAATTTATTTTACACTTTGACTTTCGTATTACTTAAAATGCTTGAGTTTCCAGATTTACTTAGTACATCAGAATATGGGAATTATTTATGGCATGCTAAAACCTCTTAAACCACATTGTTTTATCAGATAAATAATATCAAAAAATGACAATTGTAATAATAGTTTATTAAGTGTTAAAAAAAGTTAACGATGTATGCAATGACCATAAATTTATAGATAAAAATTATTATTTCATTCACTGTAGAAATTTAATTAAATATTCATGTACGTTCAGATAAGTTTCATGTGAGATCAAATACTCTACAATAAGCTACACATTTTCATACTGAGTTCCTTAGTTTTGAAGTTCCGACATCTTACAAGCTAAACGAAGTTAGACAAATCGATTCCAAAGTGACCCTGATTTTTTCAAAGTGACGTTACAGTAAAACTTTTAAAACATATAATATCGGAGTTACAATAACTAGCTGGGATACCCGTACCATTGACAAATATTATTTAAATTCATTACTAATGAAAAGTTATCTTAAGACATGAAAAGTTGTTTCCTTTATATATATTTAAAAAACAACAACAAACACGCCCATAAAAAAAATATATATGAAACCGTATCTCCACATTGACCCAACAAACCTTCATGCAAAATTTGGTGAAAATCCATCAACAAGGAAAAAATGGTGGTAAAAAATACAGAAAAAAACTTATAAAAATACAAAATGCAAAATAAAAAATGTGTGTGTATTTCCCTATGAACCTCCGTATCAATTTTTGAGAAGATTCATCCACACCCTGTGAAGTGTTCATATGAACATACAACAGATTATATCATTATATTTGGCCTGGCATGGCCTAGCGCGAAAGGTGTGCGACTCGTAAATTGAGGGTCGCAGGATCGCGTCCGCGTCGCGCCAAACATGCTCGCCCTTTCAGCCGTGAGGCGTTATAATGTGACGATCAATCCCACTATTCGTTGGTGAAAGAGTAGCCCAAGAGTTGGCGGTGGGTGGTGATGACTAGCTGCCTTCCCTCTAGTCTTACACTGCTAAATTATAGACGGCTAGCACAGATAGCCCTGGAGTAGCTTTGTGCGAAATTCCAAAACAAACAAACAAATATTACTATATTTATATAGATGACGACAGTGCATTAGAACCACGTGTGACGTATTGGTGACGTTTTTTCTGCATCCTGAGGATAGAGAAAAATAAAGTTCTCTGTAACCGGAAAATGGTGATCTCTATTGCAAATCTACATACACACAGGATAAAAATTTCGCGAAGTTGGGAGTTGCACGTCACGTAATGGTATAAAAATTCCAGTATGATACAAGCAAGTTTCATTGTAGTATGATAACGCATTTGACATATTTTAGTTATGCAAATGTATTATGAAACTCGCAATAGACTATTGCACGGATTCAAAATCAAACATTTGTATACGTTGCAGTGTAATCAAGACACTATTTTTAAGTGAAAATTTCTCATAAAGGAGCATTCTGTCAGATGCAAGCTTATGTTGATAGTTTTGAAGCTGCTTTTTAAATCATTCGGTTAAAATTTCTATTCATCATACAAATAGAATAATGTTATCTTAAGAAACAATTAAAATCCAGAATTTTTTCTATTTACTTTCTGATTTTTTAACAACATGGTATTTGCGTATCTGGAAATATCTAACATCCCTCAACTGTTACAGTATTCTGTTCTTGAAATAAACCTATTTCTTTTGAACATTTATTTATTTAATCAGACTATATTTCTCGAAGGAAACAAGTGAGCATACTGTACATAATGCTTATGAAAATACATTACATTTAAGTTTATTGAAAAAGATTCTTCTTACAAGGACTGTAGCACGACGTTCAGTAAATTCATTAGCAACGATGGTGTAACCCAGAGTGAACAGAGCTGTGGATTCCAAAGCTTGAAAAATCCTTCCCAGTAACGACAACGAGAAAAAGGTAGCTCCAGGTGAGGACTTTATTACAGTCCTAAGACAGAACATCATTGCCAAATTATAAAAAGACTTCTTGGATATACTGCACAGAATATCAAACACTATCCTCCTAATATTAATAATAGACAAAATACTGAGTTAAAACATTCATACCTGCAGTTAAAACTGACTATTGCAACACATTAATGTAGTGTAAGTTATGTTTTTATGAATTATTCAAATCTTATTTTACTTATACATTCAAATCACTTTTTTGAGTGCTATGTTATCACTGATTTGTTCAGTTAACCACGTTTTTAAAGGGTTATATATCATTTATTTTTTTACCAATCTTCAAACAAAGCTTCTTAAACTAGCAAAGAGTTTTATCCTTAACAAATTGCAATATTCTATTCTGACTACTTTAATCAGTTGTATATCTTAAAAATGATTACATAAATGGTGTACAGATTAAAAATTAATAGCTTTTCCGTGAACTTTCCAGCCTGAAAAATGTTCTTCGTAAAATAAATTTTATTTATGATAAATAAATATTAAAAATTATAATTAAAAATTAAAAATAGTGAAAACACGTGTATAACTCAATAAATCAGAAAAACTTATGATAAATTTACTAAAAAAGAAAACCTCCAATTGTCGGTCCTATCGTTATTCCCACACCGTAGAACATTTCAACAATGGCCTTTAACAATTGAAATATATTATTAATTAAGTTAAGCATTCTGTTTCTTTGTTTGTTTTGGAATTTCGCACAAAGCTACTCGAAAGCTATCTTTGCTAGTCGCCCTACTTTAGCAGTGTAAGACTAGAGGGAAGGCAGCTTGTCATCACCACCCACCGCCAACTCTTGAACTACTCTTTTACCAATGAATAGTGGGATTCACCGTCACGTTATAACGCCCCCACGGCTGGGAGGGCGAGCATGTTTGGCGCGATGGGGATGCGAACCCGCGACCCTCAGATTACGAGTCGCACGCCTCAACACGTTTGGCCATGCCAGGCCCAAGGAAATTGTGTCTAAAGCGTGAACAAAAACCAAAAAGTGGATAATCATAAACTCCTGAGGATGTAAAATTTTTAAAGTTTTCAAAATTAAGATTGTGCGAAAATGAATATTTTTTGAAAGTAAACCAGTGCAATTCATGAAAAAGTAGGCGAGAACTATGAAAAGAAACCATATATTTTGACTTCTACGATTGTGTTATATGTCAGTTTTTTTCCAATAAGTTATGTCATTGAGGATTAAGCCTATTATAAGTTTTAATTAGGACTAACAACATCCTACACTTTATTTCTAATGTCATTATTCTGTAATACTGGTGCCAATAGTTTGCAGACGTATAGCAAAGGACAACTGTAATCTTCATAGGCTTGTGAATAGGGTGCTCACCCGACAATCTACGGGGCGCGAAATCGAATTGAATTACCAAACATACTCGCCCTTTCATCCTTCGGATCGTTGTTAGGTAATGGTCAATCACACTTTTAGTTGATAAAAATCAGCCCAAGAGTTGGCGGTGAGTAATGTTTGTTAGTTGCCTTCCCTATAGTATTACACTGCTACATTAGGAACGGCTAGTGCAGATACTCCTGAATAGCTGTGTGTAATATTCAAAACACAAACCAGCTGTAGTTTTGAAAATATGGAATTTCTTAACCGTGAAGTAGAAGCCAAAAATGTGACTCAATTATCAGTACTCTGAAAACTAACACGTGATAAAAAGAATTATAATGAAGCGTATACGCTTTTGTTGACTTATCTTAGGCCTACTTAATAGAATGTTATTTCTTCGTTTCGTCTTTAGAATTAATAATAGGGATAGGATTTCGCAACGTAAAATTGCAAAATTTTTGTGCTGAATCTTTTGAAAAAATTAAGTATGGATACCATAAAACTCGATAAACTTCTATCAACCAGCTTGATCTACAGTAGATTTCACTTACTGAGTGCAAAATAAATTTACTTGACAATTATCAATATGGAAAGGATTAAGGGATTTTTACAGCTTTAGTCTAAGGTGATTATGGAAACAGTTGAATTCAAAAAGGTTGCTTGGATGTTGAAACATTCTTCTCCTCGCATTATAGTATTTCTAGTGCTAAAATACCAAAACAGTTCAGAGCTTGTCTGCTACGGTACATAAAAGTTATACGCAATTCAAACTGTTCCAAGGTAAAGAATGACGTCACACATGATGACAAAGTTTAAATACAATTAATTTAAGTGTATGTACACTTACTTTCTATTAATTTATCAAGGCTCCTGCATGGAGGGGTGGATAAAGCACTAAACTCGTAATCTGAGGGTCGCGGGTTCGAATTCCCGTCGCACAAAACATGATCGCTCTTTCAAACGAGGGGACGTTACAAGAAAAGATTAATCACATCATTCGTAGATAAAAGAGTAGCTCAAGAACTGGCGGTGGGAGATGATGACTAGCTGTCTTCTCTCTAGTCTTACGCTGCTAAGATGGGCACAGTTAGCGCAGAAATCTCTCATGTAGCTTTGCGAAAAATTCAAAAACAAACAAACAAGCAATTTCTCATAAATATTACAAGAGATATTATGGAAATTATTTGTTCTGATAAATATGAATTAGTACATGGAATTTTTTTAATCGTAAACTTATAACTTGTCTGACTTACCTATATAAATATTAAGTAAAATTTAAAAATCAGAATGCAGCTGTTAATAGGTTTCTTTTTTGTGTTTAAACATAAATCCACACTTTGAGTCACCATGAATATTTTAACCCGATTTAAAGTGTTACAAGACTAAGATTTAGTGCTGATCCCTGGGGAGCTTCTTATGGGTTGCTTTTTATTTATATTTTATATTAAAAGTTTATCTTAACTCAGTATATTACGATATCATATAGCCGGAAATTTAGATATTAATTAAATTTTGGTACGTAATCAATTTATAATATTTGCCGACAAGATCGATTCACACAATTTTTTTTCTTAACACAAATATATATTTAATATGCAAGAAAAAAATACAATTTTGCTAACGGTTACTACAAGTAATTATTCATACACAACAATTTTACAAGCTTACAAACAATATTCAATCATCTATCAGGTCTAAAAATGAATATTTTTTCAACGGTCCACTAGGCGCAAATTAAAATTATGTTGATTCACAAATAGAAATCCACCGCTGTTACAGCGGTAAGTCTACGGATTTACAACGCTAAAATCAGAGGTTTAATTCCCCTTGGTGGACTCAGCAGATACCTTCATGTGGCTTTTCTACAAAAAAAAACACACACTGATACACTTCACTTGACGGGAATGTTTGGCCTAACGCGGTTTACAAGCTTATTTTACACCAAGAATATTGATATTTGATGTCCTCCTAAAAACTGAAGTCCGAAGTCAATTCTCTGAATTTTTGCGAAATCTATAAACGTTCCTGGTCAAATATTTGTAGTTTTCATATTAGTAAGCGTTTATCACAATTATGGCTTCCGAAGGTTACAGTATACTGACTGTCGCTAACCAATTATATTTTGATTCTTAGTGCATCGGTTTATATACTTTAAGGCGAGGTTTAAGAAAGCTCAGTTGGCAACAATACTGGCAATCGCTGGTATTTTACATACATTGTGCATTGTTTATTTTCACCCTCGAGAATATTTTACAAATTTAGAAAACAGATAGGACTTGTGCAACACACATTTAACGATATACATTACATGCATTATAATGAAACAAACATCGACATTTAAATATATATACAGTACTAAATCCGTTACAATGTCTAACAAAAAATACGTCCTAAAGTATCAGAATCCTTTCCACTTTCATAGTGGAGCAAAGTGTACTTTAGTGTTAGTGAGCTCAGAATGTAAATCCGAGGAGCCATGGTTCGTGGCTCACTACAACAAAAACACACTCCTCACTTTGGGTCGTGTAAGTGTGGCGGTCAATTCCAACCACATGATAACACGAGGATAACCTAAGTGTTAGCTGTCTTTCGTATATACTTTTACACAAAGATTCTGAATGAATAAACAAAATAGTGGATTCCAAGAGAAGGGGGCCCAGGATGGCCAGGAGGTAAAGGCGCTCGACTCTTAGTCCGAGGATCGCGGGTTCGAATCCTCGTCGCACCAAACATGCTCGTCCTTTTTGCCGTGTGAGCGTTATAATGTGACGGCTAATCCCATTATTCGTTGGTAGAAGAGTAGCCCAACAGTTGACGATAGGTGGTGATGACTATTTGTTTTCCACCTTGTCCGTGTTACAGTGCTAAATTAGGGATTGCAAGCACAGATAGCACTTGTGAAGCTTTGCGCGAAATTCAAACCAAATCATCCAACCCTTTACTTTACATATCTTGCAGACAGAGGTTACAAATAATAAGCCATTATATACCACAAGCAAAGAAATATTAGTTCTGATTTTAGCAGCTTGCTTTCGTCAAAATGTTATATTTCTAACTTTAAAACAAGAAAAAATAATCATAATCAATAATTTTCTATGGATTATATTTTCCCTAAGTATCAGAATTAAGTGAACTATTATCTGTTTGCTGCTAAACGCAAAACTACAGTGAGTGGTTTATATACCAGATAATCGGATTATCATCATCGTGATGAAAAAAGACAGTTTATCAACTAGGGAAAAGCAAATAAGGGCAAAGTATGGCGCGCTCGATTTGTTTGTGTGTTTTTTTGGGGGAATTTCGCACAAAGCTACTCGAGGGCTATCTGTGCTAGCCATCCCTAATTTAGCAGTGTAAGACTAGAGGGAAGGTAGCTAGTCATCACCACCCACCGCCAACTCTTGGTCTACTCTTTTACCAACGAATAGTGGGATTGACCGTCACATTATACACCCCCACGGCTGGGAGGGCGAGCATGTTTAGCGCGACGCAGGCGCGAACCCGCGACCCTCGGATTACGAGTCGCACGCCTTACGCGCTTTATAATTTACTTAATACTTATCCTGAAAGGAGAAATTAAAAATAATACGAAAAATTTAAAATAATAAATTTTAACATTACAAATAAATGTAAATAAAGAATTTAATTTACCTTTAAGATAAAATTTTAATTTATATTTATATGGACAAAGATTATTGTGTGTCCTCAGCTGAAAGCGAAAAACAAAAACAAAGTGATTTGGCTAAGTATCATATGACTAAAGTCTGATGAGTTTGTACAGCGCCGTCTTATGACTAGATAAATCAACTATGACATTTGATTTGATCTAACTAATAATTATGGAAAGAAATTCCAGCTTAACGATTGTTTCTATTTATTTATTTTTAATTGTTGTACTCATGTTCAAGTTCTATTCTTGTTTCTTACTGGTTTATCTTAACAACAGGGTTATCTGAGTGGGCAATCAGTCGATAAGTCTTGAAATTTATTTATGTACCATGAGTCTCCACACAGCATCGAACAAACCGTTATAACGTCAAAACGTTTTATCCTATCTAGTTGACTTGGACATTTCATGAGTTGACTGTTATATTGCAGTGCATTCATTTACACACAGCAATAAATAATAATAATTTCTACAACAATATAATAGTACTCAACCTCAAGTCGTCCTCAGCAACGACAGCGGTAATTGTCAAAGCTAGAATCAAGGGTTTGATTTCCCTAAATAGACTCCATAAATATCCCAATGTGGCTTTACTGTAAGAAAACACACACACACACAACATCAAGTTTAATTGTACATTAAAGGGTTATTTTCCTTTTTTGTTTCTACGTTAAATGGTTAGAAACGTCTTTCCGAAAATCTTATTTCAGCGACGTAGGAAAATGGTTGTGACCAATATACATGGTCATACATCTAGACATATATAAACATTTTTTCATAAAAATGAATTACAAATATTTTAAATGAAATAAAACTGTATATTCTTTCTTCGTATTTGATACATTACGACTAAAAATATAAAATAGAGCTATAGAAACTGCAATACGATCATTATGATCCGGACTGTGGTAAACTTAGAAAGCTAAAACGCGGTGTTCAAATCCCGGCGGAAATTATGGTTTCACTCTGAAAACAGAAGTAAACAAACTGGTTTACTTGAATGATTTGTTTGTTGCCAAGCAGAAAAATCTTTATTGAATTACCCTGTTGTCTCCTACCCACAAGCAACGCAATTTTGAGATTTAGAAGATCTCATAGTTTCAGCGTGGCATCGCGTGGATCAACATTTAATTTTGACTATCATTTACGTTGAAGTAATGAAGAATTTGGAATATATTTTTCAAAAAGTAATTTTAGAAATAATTGATTGTTTCTAGCTAAGTACAAAGCTGCACAAAGGACTATATGTGCTGTGCCCACCATATATATCGAAACCCATGAAAATAAGTGTTCTGGGAACACCACATTAACTTATACCAGGCACTATTTTATAATTCGGTCTAAGAGATCTGATAACGTTAAATTACATTTACGTGGCATTCAATGTACCGTACTACTTGGGTTTCTTATGTGCATAAGATACGAGTACAGACAGTTACTCCATGAACGAACTGAAAAGGAAGGGACGACTAACATAAGTTGACTTGCTCACTTTATATGGTTAGGTCGTCTTTAAGTACATGAGATTTCCGTGTTCTCAGCTGTCTGCTACGGGCTTCGACAATTGAATTTTAACGCTGTGAGCCTGCACTCTTAACACTGATCGGCCGGAGAACTTGTTTAATAGAAGTATTAGGACGTATATCTGTGATGTTTGACATAAACGAGGACTGAAAGACCCTCTCTCCGAGGTCTGAGTGCTAGATCTCTACTTTATATTCCTACTCACTACAAACACAGATCTTTAGATATGGTTCGGAAGTTACCTGAAATGATAAGGTGAATGATGTGTCGCTATTACAGGCCGTTGCTACTCGTTACAAAACCTTGCTAAAGATACAATAGGCTATCTACTCTCTGTCCACTACAGGATATCGAATCTCGGATTTTAGCGTTGTTATGCGTAAACTAATCCCTGATCCATTGAAGGGAGCATCAGTGAGATATTTATTTCATTACGTTTTTTTAATCAAGACGCTTTCAAAACGAAAAACGCAAAGTATCGTTTGCATACGAAACGATATTTGTCAGTGAAAAACAAGACGAAATAGAACATTTTATAGGCAACAGTTTACCAAAAGTATCAAATTAAAAAAATATATTTTGTTTTAGAGATGCTTACGTGTTTAATCACCTGAAAGAAATTTTATGCAGACAATAAACTGAACAGCAAAAATAAAGACCTCTATGGCTCACGCGAACCTGTTTCTAATTTTGAACTGTAAAAGAAAAGACAACCAGGAAATTCAATACATATTGTGTAATTTTTAAGGATTAGGCTGTAGTGCCATCTGATGGTAGAAAAATGAACTATTGCAGCAATTTATACTTTTTGATTTTTCACAAACACCAAAAGGTATCGAGGTGTGTATGTTTGTAAACATAGCACGTCCTTATTAACAGAACAAAGATACTTTCAGGCGTTTTCAGATTATGCTCTCATTCCTTTATTTTTTATTTTTACTTTTAGGGTTAAATTTTTTCCAATATTAAGTCTTTCAAGATTTTCGTTTGTTTCTTTGCACTACCTCATATCAGAAGTCAATTATTCCTAAACAGCTAAACAGCTTTATTAACTTCTGGATATTTCATAGAAGTACGTTTTCTATTTAGAATAATGAATCCTACTTTCATTAACTTTAATGGGAGAATTTTTATCTTCCTGAGGGAAATTTCAGAACTAAATTTTAGTGTATATATATATATATATATATACCGGATCTTTTCAAGTTATAATTTATTCAGCATACTTCATTTAAAATATTTAAACAAGAAACTTTTCCAGATTAAGCTAAGAAAAATTTATATGATTAAACATAAACATTTTCAACATATTTTATCGTTCTCCGCTAGGACAGCGGTAAGTCCGCAGATTTACAACACTAAAATCAGCTGTTTCATTGCCTTTGGTAGATATATCAAATACCTCGATGTGGATTTACTTCAAGAAAACACACATACACTTTATTAATTTATTTTTCGGCCGTTTGAGTTGGTTTCTTATGAACTGGTTTTTGAGTATTTCAAAAAACAATAACAAAAACGGAGATACAAAAAAAACAGCGAAAGATTAAAGTTAGAAAATTGTGAACAATCAGCTTTTAAAACAATCATGAATTACAATAAAACCGATTAACTACGAACGGTAATATATACTTTTTTTTTTCCTTTATAGGCCTAGCATGGTCAAATGGCTAAAGCGTTTGACTCGCAATTTGAGGATCGCGAGTCTGAATCACCATCATATCATACATGTTCGCCCTTTCGTTCGTGGGGGCGTTATAATGAGGTGGTGAATCGCACTATTCGTTTGTAGGAGAGTAGCACAGCAGTTATTTGTGGGTGGTGATGATAAGCTACCTTTCCTCTTGTTTTACACTGCTCAAGTAGGGACAGCTACCACAGAGAGCGATTGTGTAGCTTTGAGCTAAATTCAAACCAAACTTTTGATTATCATACCTTGCAGACGGAGGTTACAAAAAATAAGGTTCTATATACTACAAGCAAAGAAATATTAGTTCTGATTAAACAGCTTGCACTGGTCAAAATATTATATTTTTAACTGTTTCCTGCTAAGCGCAAAACTACAGTGAGTATTTAACTACATATACTTGCTAAAAATTTGTTGTTTTACTAAGTTTCGGAAGCCAGCCAGCTACGTCGCCAATTATCCTAAATCCGAGTCCTTCTCCTGTTATTCAAGAACATAAAAAACATAACATTTTAATCCTAAGAGGTTTTGACACTTTTCCTTCCACTAATGCACGTTTGATTAGTGTTGAAAAGCCACTGTCGGTACTTATATTTAAAGAATATTTGTGTATGAAATGAACTCTCTTTCGTTCGGTCGGGTGCACTTGACCTGTTCTTCCATCAAGTTAATTGCTTGCTAACTAAGTTTTAGTTCAAGTTATTAGACACCGAAACCACACCTCTCAACCATACGGTATATTTAGATACATTAATCTTATATATATAACGGTGTATATGACAGCTGAATACTACTTTAACTTAACTAATGACAACAACAAGTAAACACTTGGAGGATTTACAAGTGCTTGTTTTAATAAACACAATAACAACTAAACTCGTGGTTAATAGTACCGCTTTCTAACTTCAAGAACTTGAACTATGGAAAGAGAAAGGACCTCTATTTTGCAGGTGAGTTTTGGTTGATAAATATGGTTAACGATGTCATAAAACAACAACAGTTTAAAACAATTGGCAAACCAATGTCGTTAGTACACCAATAAGCGTACGTGATTAACGTGTAAAGCTTTGTTCTAATATTTCTTATTAAGTTTATTACGAATGAAATTTTCATTTGAAATGAGCACTAATCTACGATGTGTGGACTTCAATTACCCTTCACAACTAACCTCTAAGTCTAAAGATGTAAGACTTCAAATTTAACCAAGTATGCACACTACACTTACGCGATGGTGCGCAGCTACGGGAGAGAAGTGGGAAGAGGAGAAGTTCTCGGAATATTTAAAACATCTTCACATAAATGCAGATTTTATTATTCATGTCATTTTTGTTTGGGACAAATAATACAACAACGGTGCCAGGTGAAAGATTTGTTATGAGTTGTTTCTTTGGCAACGAACACAAACCACAACTATCTTCTCTTTTGCCTGCCCTCAAAATCTTTTTCCTCTCCTAGGTTCTCATTTCAATGTACTTGTCGGAATACCTTGCTACATGCCCAGCCCATTTCAATTTAGCTCTTAGAATAAAGCTTAATGCATCCATTACACTTGTTTTTAATACTCTATCATTTATCCATTTGTCTTGTAGTGTTATATGAGGTATTTTTCTATCCACAGCTATCTGCATTGTTTCTATCTTTCTCCTTATCTCTTTCGTTAGTGCCCATGTTTGACAACCATATGTTAAGATTGGTCGTACACACTGATTCACGATATTTTTGTTAAACATAATGGAACTGTAGTGATCCTCTAAAATATATATATGCATTCCAAAACGGTGCAATTGTTGCCTTTATTCTTGTCACAGATTCTTCCCTTGTTGTGTTTTCCATTAGAGGGTTTGTCTTAAATATTTGAACTCTGATAATTTCCATATTTTTTTATTTTCGGATTTTGATAGTATCTGAGTCAGGATAGTTGATCATATGTTTAATTTTCCCTTATGCATTTTTTTCCTGCTTTTCTGCTACTGGCATTAACACTTTTTAATAGGCCTTCTATCTTTTTTGTTGAATTTGTAGAGAGAGCTACATCATCTGTAAACCTCAGATCTGTTAGTGTCTCACCATCTATTCTAATACCTTCATTTTATAGTTCAGTTTGTCTGAATACTTGAACCCTCCTGTCACACCCCTGTCTTTATCTGTATCATCGATGTTACCTGTTGTGAAGATGCATTTTTACTGTAATGTCTGTGTGTGTGTACATATCATAAAATTTTGACGTACATTAGATTCGCTTCAGTTTTATCTGAAGAAGTTAATATTGCGCTGTATTCTATAAAGTCAAATGCCTTTTTATAATATATTCTCCTAAACATAAATGTAAGTTGTATTCCTTTGATTTTCTCTTACCGTGTTTCTCCGATAATAAGACCTACCCATAAAATAAGACCTAGTGTGATTTTTGGGGATAGTTTTAATATAAGCCCTACCCTTAAAATAAGCCCTAGTTAAGAGTGGCAGGAAGAGGAAAGAAATAATAAAAAATTAATTAATTATTTAATTTATAGTTAGTTAATTAGTTTGTTCAAGTATTAATCAGTATTAATCAGTATTAATCAGCTGTTGCTCATTATATTGCACCTCCATCGACCCTTAGTGTAGAACAGTCCTTAGTCTTACTTTACTTTTAATTTCAAAATGTGAACGATCTCCTGGTGTCACAATTTCGATTGAACTACATGTATATATATCTATTTTTACAAAGTCAGAATACAATTATCATAGCTATAGATATTCTATAAAAGTGAAACCACTCTATGAAACGAAGCCAACGATTACATTTTTAAATATAACAATAAAAGCCTTAATAAATTTGATACAACAGATGATCTGATATTACTATCTATGAGTTTTTTTTTATTTATCCATGTAAGAATAAATTGGAAGTTTTGTTTGGTTTTATAGCTTGGTAATATAAAAGAATGGTTTGTCAGTTTATGCAAAGTTTAGGAATTTCGAACATCAGACAGGAAGGATACATCCAGTTTTTTTTTGGTTTCCTTTACTCGAGACAATAAATTCGAAATCTGGAACAGAAAAGCCTAATGTAGAAATCACTTATGACTTACACTACTATAAATTAGATTTTTAAATCTTTTTCATAGCTATACTAATTAAACGAATTATTCCATCTTGGTATTTACTAAATTAACAAGAAGAGTGTTAGCATTTTTTCACTATCGTTTTTTCTCCGTCTACTGTGGCGATTCCAATCCCGTATTTTTTGTGAGTCACTAAAATTACCACTGACTCACCCTCGACTTATTTTTACTAAAGATGAATAAATATAAATACAAAACTCATACTTCAAATAACTTCTGCTATTTAAGCCAGTAAAAAAAAAACTCTAAAAAACAATCTACTTAAAATCATAGCATATATTTTGAATCTTTTAAAACATATTTAACAACATTTATGTAACTTTTTAAACATGAACCACAATACTGTTTACTGGACCTTTATAGTCTTAACACAATTATTGATTCATAGAATACCAAAGGTAAATATGTTATTGTAGTTGTTTTGCACAAAGTTACATATTGGGCTATCTGTGCTCTGCCAACCACGTGTATCAAAATCCGGATTCCGGAGTTATAAGTCCGCAGACATTCCGCTGTGCCACTAGGGAATGGCAATATGAAAATAGGAATATTCAATATTTTATAAATTGTTTATTTGTTTGGTTTTAGAATTTCGCACAGAGCTACTCGAGGGCTATCTGTGCTAGCCGTCCCTAATTTTGCAGTGTAAGACTAGAGGGGAGAGGGCTAAAACGAACATTACGGAATTGTTACGCAGAGAATAATTCAAATATAACAATAAATGAAAGAAGTAGACACATTTGAATAAAGAGATAAAATCGTTATTTGCAGTCCTTGTTTGCCTACTGGCCAGCTTTAAATCACTGAGAACTGTACATCCAATTTGATTATTTTGAATGTCGCACAAATTATAAATGATTAGCACAGATAGCCCTCGTTTGGCTTTGCGCGAAATTCAAAAATAAAGAAACAAACATTTCAGTGGTTTTTTTCTTAATTCAAAAATACACAAAGGACTATGTTTCCTCTGTTCTCCGTGAAAATGGAGGGAGTGATCACGTCATAAACTTATCGCTGGCCACGGAGAGACACTTTTTCCCAGTAAACTGATTTCGATCAAAACAATACTTGTATATTTAAACAATTCATATAAATTTAATCATTCGTTTTTATTATAAAAGTAATTAAGCATAAAACTACTCATTAGGATATTTGATGTGCCGGTTAAAGGGAAGAAACACAGAATTCTAGCATCTTAAGTCTTCATGCTTACCACCAAGCTACTAGGATGGAAGAAAAATTAGTATATTTGAATATTTTATTTGAATAGTTGTCGTTGTTTAATTAATTGATGACTTTATAGAAGTAACAAATGCGGATTTTTGATTGGTAAGTTCAGTAGAAACACTTTTATCCTATACTTGCATTTGGTAATTCTTTTATAGTTTAATAAACTATATTAAACTTCTATCTACATCTAAAAGTCAAGAAAATATAACCAATCTGAGATGTCTAAATGTAACATGTTTTTCAGGATCGAACAAAGAATGTGTATGTCTTTTAATGATGTGAGGTTGAAACATTATTAAAGTACGTTTGTGTTTATATCTTCCAGAGTCGATACAGCTACTTTTTCGGTAATTATTCTGTAGAATCTAAAGTAGTTATATTACAGAAATAAGAATGGTAAATCAAGTATGGAAGATATGTAACTTATAGTTTCTGCTTTTCTTTTGAGAAAACTTTCATATCAAATTTCTAAACAAATGACTATCAAAACGTCTATCAAATATTATAAAAAAAAGTTATGAAATAATCTATGGATCTAAACTTAACTGTACAGTAAACTGAATTAATTCCCATATTTTAATTTTCTAAACACATACTATGATTACATTAACCTCCCTGTCTCCAAGGGCTCAGCAGTAAATTTGAAGGCTTACTATGCTAAATATTTGGGTTCGATCCTAGCATGGACACGTTGCATATAGCGAAATCTGCAACTTTGTGTTTAAAAACAAAGCAGACAAACATTGGCCATTTTTAAATTACGAATATGTAACTTTATGTTAACGTCACACAGATTTTATAAATGACGAGATTAAAGAGTAAGGTATATAAACTATGCTGTATTAGTAATTCCAATATACACCATTTGTTTATTTACACGGTTAAAAGGTTGAAAAATTGACAAAGGTCTCCTGAAAAACAGTAACGGAAAGTATTCACAAGAACAGCTTTAAGACACCCTTCAAGAAAATATAGTTTCATTCGGTAATTTTCTATATCATCTTAGTCTCATTTAAATTCGCATCTGTACCTCCCATAGTCCGAAGAAAGAATCACAATCTGAGGGCAATGAGTTTGCTGTTTGTATTTGTAGAAGAAAGATGGTATTTCTCTTCAAATGAAAGGGTATAAAAGGTAAAAAAATAAGTATGTAATTCTCTATTTAAACAATGTTCTTGGAAATAATTTCTTAATGTTTTTAAATTTCAAAGTATATTATATATAAAAAATATATTGCTATTTTTAAAAGCAAATTATTTGAGTACTAATTGCTATATCGTATAATACGCTCACCCAAAAAAAGTAATTAAAGAGGCATATGGTTTGAAAACGAAAAAAACCTGAATTTAATTTCAACAAAATCTATATTACTTCACAAAATTATACATCCGATAATCAGAGCGCTGTATTCAAAAACGAACTGGTAATAATTAGCGTGGGTAAAATGTGAATATGAATATCAGAAAAACTACACCACAATACTATCACGAATAGCTAAAGCAGATCGTCTTCACAGTTTCAAACTATTTTACTAGGTTTTTATCGGCAATTGTACGGGTTTGAAATACTCGTGGCTTAAAGCATATATTGTGGAAACACTTAAAAATTAGTGTGTGTGTGTGTGTTTTCTTATAACAAAGCCACGTCGGGCTATCTGCTGCTCCCACCGAGGGGAATCGAACCCCTGATTTTGCGTTGTATAAAAAATTAGTAAGAGATGGAAAGTGAGTACTATGAAAAGAAAAAGAATTATGGTCCGTGAAATGAGTAATAAAAATGACGTTTTAATCAAAATAGGAAAAGTTTTTATTGAACCACATGTATTTTTTCTTATTAAATTTCAGGTCCAGCATGGCCTAGCGCGTGAGGCGTGCGACTCATAATCCGAGGGTCGCAGGTTCGTGCCCGAGTCGCGCCTAAACATGCTCGACCTCCCCGACGTGGGGGCGTTATAATGTGACGGCCAATCCCACTTGGTAAAAGAGTAGCCCAAGAGTTGGCAGTGGGAGGTGATGACTAGCTGCCTTCCCTCTAGTCTTACACTGCTAAATTAGGGACGGCTAGCACAGATAGCCCTCGAGTTGCTTTGTGCGAAATTCCAAAAAAAACAAAACAAATCTTAATAAATTCTAAATATTTTTTAAAATATTATTTGTTATAAAATGTTTAAGATGTATATTTTTCCTCACTTTAAATTACGTAATCATATTTCAGAATCACACGAAAATAAACAAATCAAAGACAAATATAAAAATGGAATCAAAAATCGTAAAATTACGTATATTATGTTTTTCACATCGTTTTATCTAAAGACACAGTTTTTAAAGTCTATCGATATATATACATATATGAATATATATTGTTGAGTTTTTATAGTTAACAACAAGTGTTTCTTCATGACCGCAAAGAACCATTTCATAGGATAGGTTTTAATTCCTCTGATCGTCCACAAAATCTGGTTATTGATGTCCACAGTGAATGTATAATGGTTATCACCAACTAAAAGCAATAGTTTGACAATTGTAAGCCTACTTGCTATTTTTATCTGCATTAGAAAAAATAGATATTAGACACTCAATAAGGAATTATTATACGAATCGACTTGTTTGAAACCTCATTTAAGACAAACTAATTTGGGTTTTACATATTTATTTAAGTTTCTTATAAATGTATTTAATATATCACAATTTCTTTTCATACGGTACTGTTTTTACTTGTATTGCTTCAATTTATCAGAATAGAATTAAAAAAAATAATCAAAATCAAATTTTTTAAGCAAAATTTCTTTATGAATAATCAACTTTCAACAAAAATTTTTTCATCGTAAAAAGAAAACTTACTACTGCCAGTTCAATTCCCAAAAAAACCATAGTTCCATTTTCATAACCCATACGATCGAGAAGTGTGCCCCCTATAGATGGTCCAATAAAACCGCTACATAAAAAACCCCAAACTTTACAATCAAATTCACAAATCAAAAACATTGAGCCTTTAAATTAAAAATCATTAATGATTATGTATGTTTTAAATTCCTTACCCAAGAGCAAAAGTACACTTAAAGAGCCCCGAAACAATCGTTAAAGTTGGTATGTCGTCTGGGAAACCTCGTAATTTATAAAAAAGAAGGAATATTAGTATCTATTGATTGATTGTTATTAAAGTAATAAACTGAGGTAATTACAAAGATTATAACTTAAGTTTTATCTCCTCTTGAAGCAGAACGCTTTCAGGGACAGTAAAATTTGCTCACTAGTCTTCTGAGTCAATATTCAAGTACAGCTTCAGACATCGCTTCGATTATGAACACCTTCATTCTCTCTGGAGAAATATTGTGGACGTTCGTAATGTTTATATACAAATCATTGTTTTCTTTCCAATTACAAAGACAATAAGATTTTTTCTACATCTTTCTTTTTCATACTTACTTCAATTAAATAATAATTCACAACTGGTCAAACCTTCAATTTCACATCATATTTAGCAAATAAGGCAGTGTTTGTTTGAAGTTAAGCACAATGCTACACAGTGGACTATCATTGCTCTTCCGCCAGGAATACTGAAACCCGGTTTATAGCGTTGTAAGTCCGCAGACATACCGCTGTGTCATTTCAGGCTGAGGCAGAGATTGGAGTTTATTAAAAAGCTGATAACACCAAAAGCGTTGTATACGTATGCTACAAATTTCATTTTCTATCTTGGTTACATAGACACTGACATCGATACTCTTATACAATGAGCGAGTGTTTATCAGGCAGGCGGTAGTATTGTCCATACAGTAAGGTATGGTTCGAATTGTTCATAGAAATGGTATTTTGAATGTCTTCTTAACACGTTATCAGAACTTTACAGTGCTATAAAGTGTTTCCTTTAACAACAATATCTATGTAATAACTGAGTCACAAATTTTGGAAATGTCTGTAAATATCATTGTAAATCTATTTGAAATCGTAATAAGTAACAATAAATTGGATGCTCGTCCAAGACATATAATATGTAACACCATCTTGACATTTATTTCCTTTTATTTAAAAAAAAAGTTTTTCTCCTATTATTTCCTTGTATTTAATTATATATGAAACTTAAAACACAAGTCTTACACAGTGACTCTCAAGGAGTGGTTGAATCCTGTGATTACTTTGCCTCCCGCCCCAAGACCAAGAAGAACTTGAGCAATGATTACCAACCACAAAGTGCTGTAAGTACTGATAAAGATTAATGGTGTGTTAGAATGTGTATTCCAAAATAGTGTCTGTAAACAATCATATATGCTAATAAAACGAATGTTAAACGTAATGCAGTTACACTTCTCAGCAACACAAACTAATATATTAAAATCCAGATCTGAAAAACCTAGGACATTCACATCTTAAAGAGACTTCGAAAGAGTTGGAAAAAATATTCCAAGAAATATACCAGCCTATATATGAGCACTGAACACAAGTTTGGTTAACAAAAACACTCACTGTGAGAAGAAAATCAACATATTTCTTTAAGTATTCACTTTCGCAAGTATTTTTTTAAATAACTAATATTAAAACAGACTATAATATTCGTTTAAAACAAAGTGTGATATTTGATAGAACATAACAGAAACTAATGTAAGAACGTATGTACATACGCACAACTCCATCATTTAGTACGTGCGGCTAATTTGGCGTAACATTTTAAGTGTTAACTGCATGTAAATTTGATTTAAATGACCTCAAGGGATGTTTATGAATAAAAATATTTTGATATATCATTTTAACAGAAAAAATCAAATATGAGTAGTCCTCGTATTTAAATTCAAAACACTAAATTCGTTTCTGTAAGGGAGAGTTTAGTTCCATAAGTGATACACAATGATGGTAATTCTTTCTATTATATTATGCTTACGTTTCCAAAGGAAGAAACGGCGCGGGTCCAAGAAGTAGAAAGCTTGCTGCGCAGACAATGCTTGATGTGTACATTGTAATGTAAGAGTCAGGGTTAAAAATAAGGAAATAATGGTGGTTAAGGTTTAATTTAAATAAATGATGACTTGATACAAGTTGTGGTTTTTATACTTACATCCTATGATTTAAGTATGAAAAATAAGATTAAGTCACACACATTCCTTCAAACTGAACTTCATGGTTTATTGAAATTCAGTTGTATCTCAACAAACGCGAGCATTAACTTATGATGCTAATCATTTAGATTAATAACTAAAATACAGAGTTAGAAGTAATTGAAGAAACAAACAGTCTGATTCTGTCTGAGGGAAATATTCTAAGACTTTTTCGTTTATAAAATATAAAATGTACTTGTAGATAAGCATAAAGTTACTCAATGGGCTGTTGTCATTTAAACCCAGTTTTAACATTAAGAGACTTCGGACTTATCGTTAAGCCACTTCGAGCTGAGATAAAATAATCAGTATTTCCTTTCAAAATAAAACTTCATCCGAACGACTTACAATCAAAGCTGCAAATTCATCTCTATAATTTATAAATAAATTGTTTTCTCTATGTATTTAAATAATATTCTGGTACTATTATCACAACAACAAAAAAACAGTAAATTTAGGCATGTAACATATTTACAATTTTGTCATACACGTATACCCAAACTGGAGTTCCAACTGCATATATTCCACCAGAAGCAATGAACAGTAGTCCCACAACAGATGGAGTTAGTCCAAGCTATATGAAATATACACAGAGACAAAGGTATAATTTATATTCGTTCTTTTACGACATTATTTCATGAGAAACAGGAATTAACTTGGATTTCAATGTAACTTTTTATTCTTAGTTACATATCTGTATGACAATAACTATTTTTATTCGTTTATATTTCATTTTCTTGGGTACTTATTCACAGATCGAATAATAAACCGTAATTTGATTAATGTCATCAGTAGACAAGGGATTATGTAAAAAACAAAACAAAATCACTACATGTTTTGTTACTAACTAATGCTATTCTTTATACTTCAATATGAATTACATTAATAGCTGAAATTAACTATATTAAGATTATTTGAAAAGGTTTTTAATATTGTATTCATAATCACTGACAACTACGTGACATACACTGAGAGTGGCGTAAGAATTAGAACATTGATCTGGGATCTACTTGGTGTGTCGTAACAGTGAAGTAACTACTACTATTTGGTTAAATCAAGCCGCCTTTTATAACTGGCACTACCTCTATTGTCTATAAATAAAGATTAAGGACCGTTCGCCAAACCGTAAGGGTTTCTTGTCTGATTGTTTTACTGTGTACATAAGGTGTTGTTTAAGAAAATAAACAAATTGTCATACTTCTAGTATTGCAAAAATACAACGATAATGTAACGAAAAATAAGTCTTAATAAAAATTATTATATACACCATATCTGTGAACTTGGTTAGAAGATAACAAGTTAGTTTTATTCAATACTGTATTTCTTGAAATTTAAGACGCACCCCCTTTTATAAACGGATTTTCAGAAAAAAAAATTGGATAATAATTAGAAAGTTGTGAATATGTTTTTAAAAAGTTTATTAAAGAATGGATATTATATTAGATTCTCAAGTTGAAGCATCTTCTTCCTTTGATTCACTTTGTCCCAAAGAATGTCATCTGTTTTACTACTTGTTGTCCTTTGCCGTAATGATAACTTTTCTCTTTTCATAAATTTCTCACACCAGCCCCGACCTGCCTTGAATGAAGTACCACTATTTCCTGCACATACTTTTTTCTTTTAACATTAAAACTACTCTCGTTACAGACAGTTCTTTATTTCTTAACTCTCCAAAATACGTTAAAACGGTGGCATCAATTTCAAAATTTCTTCCTTTTCTTGTGCCAGAAAATAACTCTGTACTTTTCTTTCAAGTAAACAACTTGGTTTTCATACTACACCAACTCACTCATATATACTTTTTACCGGCTGTTCGATCCCCAATCTGTTGGGCGAACAAATTAATTTTTCTTTTAAATACGGCAAAAACGCTTTTCCATGGGTAAAAAATGCAATAAAACTAAAGAAACATAATGAAATAGAGTCTGAACAACAGGAAAGCCAGACAAAGATTAAACACGGTGATGAGAAACCCACTTGAAGTAAAAATGTATATTAAAGACGGCTGGTATGGGTATTAATAGTTTATTAAAACAAAGTAGAAATTATATGAGAAAGAAGGAAATTGAATATGATAACAACAAGTTTTAACGTAGAAAATAACATAACTAAATCAAATAACATATTTTATATTAATATTTAGTTCGTAAAACAAAATGATAGCGACCCAGTTATGTTTCAATCTGTTAAGTTATCGCTACAAATGCACGTTTACTTGCTAGGGTCGAGAATAATTGAACATTCTAAAAAAAATGTTTTCTAAATATAATTTTTAACTGTCAGTAAGCGCTGTCTGAATTCGTTTTAACTTTTGTTTGTTTCCAACATCCAACTTGACTTCTGAAGTATTGTAATAATAAATTCACGAAACCCTAAGAAAGAAAGGAAGCTACCTACTTGTCTAACGTGTGGCTCCAAGGTCGCCTCGTTAAAGCACACGCTGAGAAAACCAGTTAAGATATTTACCAAATCTACAATAAAAGTTTGGTTGAAGATAATCTTCCAATGTTCACCTTCGTTGTGGTTCATGGTACACTCTGATTAACAATAAAAGTAAAGGGTTAAGAATTAGTTCAGCTCGAAAGAAAGTAAGAAGTTTAATGCTCTTAAATAGTCAATTGGAATAATGTATTAAAACTTCGACTCGATAAAAGGGATTGCTTTTCGTATCTCACCGTTTAAACAAAACCGTTTCGCAACGAAGTATCCAAACTGTTCAGGTTGTTTTGAGATAACCACGAACGAGTAATGTAAGAGAATCTAATTAAAATAAATATATAGAAGTTAATTTTACTCACTCGTTTCTGGTAAGAAACAGATAATGATAGCAGACAAACATACCAGAATCGCTCCAAGAAGGAAAAACGGTAACATGAAACCTCCAACCTGAAAACCAAGTGACATTGTGAATATATGAGGTAGCTTAAGTAAATAATTATATGCATTGTATAAGATACAATTTTATTTAGTTATATGCTTAATTTTCGGATTTAAAATGCTCTAAAACTTTTTCGTTTCAGCAGGTTATATAATATACAAGTATTATAATATATGCTTCGGATTTTTTATATACACTCTTAATCACTGTATTAAATAAAACACATCAAACAGACAAAATTTGTGACAGATGGTTAGTTTCAAACTGTTGGAGACTATTATCATTATAAAAATATATTTTTGGTTGGCTAAAATTCCTTTTAGAAACAAGCAACGTAATCATGTATATTTAGATGTTTATTTGTATGTCACCAAGAACTCTTATAGGTAGATAGAAGGGTTGTTGTTTTATATCAAAGCAACACACTAATCTATGTGTATTCAGTCTACTGCGGGCGATCGAACCCCAGATTGCAACGTTGTGTGCAAGTTACTTAATCCATAAATTTTAAAATTCAATAAATCAGAAAAACTTATGATAAATTGACCAAAAAAAGAAATCCTCCAATTGTCGGTCCTATCGTTATTCCCACACCGTAGAACATTTCAACAATGGCCTTTAACAATTGAAATATATTATTATTAAGTTGAGCATTCTAACACAATTAAATTACTTATTTATTACTACGGAATCTAACATCAAAACTTATCTGTTTGGACCCAGTGATTTAGAATTACTAGTAATGTAAAATACAAGGACCTCACACGCTTATAATTCAACAGGGACTATTGTGAGATAAAATGCTACTTTACTTGCATGTAAATTCTGGTACCTATTTCTGTAACATACAAAGGTAAATGTAAATGAGCAACACCTCGGAATTTATTCGAGTATATATTACAAGATGCGTATAAGTTAATATTAGCACGAGAAAGCCAATAATAATAAGAGGATTAATCATGGATACAGGTTAACGCAGGTTAATAAAAACGCAGTGCGAAGCATGAATAAGTTCTTCTCCCTAAAACTCTGATACTTTTTAAATTTTAGTTTAACAACTACATATTCATCTTTTAAGCAATACGGTTTCTTAAAAGGTTAGTAAATGTTGTATACTTTCAATATATCTGCGGACTTACAACACTAGAAACTAGGTTTCGATACCCGTTATGAGCAGAACACAAATAGCGCACTGTTTAGATTTGTTCAAAAGTTTATTGTGTCATTGTTGACCGATAGGTTATGAAAGTTGTTAAACTGGTGATATTTCATTGAACAGACAGTTGTGTGCGTTTTTAAATATAAAGGTTGTATATATAATAATAACCATTAAATATTGCAGACTGTGAATAGTTATGTTATCTTTCTTTGTTTATTTTGTAAGCTATTTATGTATACATGTATACGTATTATATATTTGCTGTTGAAAAAAATGTTTATAATGACATATATAAATACACATGTGTGTTTGTAATTAGTTAACGTTTTTTCTACTTGTCCTTAGTGACAGGTCAATGAGAACATGTATTAATGTTTCGCCTGTTGGTAAGTAAATAGATTACAAAAACATTATGAAACAATCTTGCCACTTTCTTTAGACTTCAGATTTAATTCTGTGAAAAAAGGGAAAGTGTATTCTCCGTATTGCGCCTTCTCAATTCTTTAATCAAAAAAGAAACATTCATGCACGCAATACAATGCCACAATTGACATGCGGATAAGAATAAAAAGAATTATTTGCATGATTACAATTCAGCTGTAGAGAAAAGTAAACTTACAATGATATGAATTCATTCATTATATCTTAAAATTAAAACTGTGCGAATAGTTTGCTAAAACTATAGCAAACTGAACAACATTATCTTA
Source organism: Tachypleus tridentatus (assembly GCF_004210375.1). NCBI lineage: Eukaryota > Metazoa > Arthropoda > Merostomata > Xiphosura > Limulidae > Tachypleus > Tachypleus tridentatus. Next base: position 65,100,912 of record NC_134830.1, on the reverse strand, counting down.
ATGATTTATTTCATATTCTGTCTCTCTCTCTCAGAATGCAGTTTTCAATTATAGTTTCAATGCAGATACGGTCGTTATTAAATTTCTTAATATAATCGTTAGTTTAAGAGGTATTACCTTGAGAATGCTAAATATTCTATTCCTGAACTGCAGTTTTGTCAATAAATAGAGGTACATGAAATTTGATATTATACTCTTAACTAAAGTATCCTATGTTGCATAACCTGACATACAGTATGGAGCATTGTAGTCGGCATGGCCAGGTGGGTTAAGGCGTGCGATTCGTAATCTGAGGGTCGCGTGTTCGCATCCCGGTCGCACCAAACATGCTCGCTCTTTCATCCGTTGGTGAAAGAGTAGCACATGAGTTGGCGGTGGGAGGTAATGATTAGCTGCCTTCCTTCGAGTCTTACACTGCTAAATTAGGGACGGCTAGCGGAGATAGCTTTCGAGTAGCTTTGCGCGAAATTGAAAAAAAAAAAAACATAACAAGTTGTATTCTTCATTGTATTGAATCTTAGAAATGATATCAATCATTCCCAGTGAGCAATGATAGACACCGAAACAAGAAAGAATCTGTTTGCTGTTAGGTTTCAGATTCAGTTCGAAAGTCAAAATCTCAGCAAAGATCAGTTCAATAATATCTAATAAACGAGAATTACTGACAAAGACTGAGCAGCAATATTAAAAAAACTTCCGCTGTGTCTATATGTTTAGAGATTATCTTCAGCTATCATTTGAGATCTTAAAAACTACATAATCATTTATTTTACATTTTACTTTTCGTATCACTTAAAATGCTTGAGTTTCCAGATTTACTTAGTACGTCAGAATATGGGAATTATTTATGGCATGCTAAAACCTCTTAAACCACATTGTTTTATCAGATAAATAATATCAAAAATTGACAATTGTAATAATAGTTTATTAAGTGTTAACAAATGTTTACAATGAATGCAATAACCATAAATTTATAGATAAAAATTATTATTTCATTCACTGTAGAAATTTAATTAAATATTCATGTGCATTCAGATCAGTTTCATGTGAGATCAAATACTTTACAATAAGCTACACATTTTCATACTGAGTTCTTTAGTTTTGAAGTTCCGACATCTTACAAGCTAAACGAAGTTAGACAAGTCGATTCCAAAGTGACCCTGACTTTTTCAAAGTGACGTTGCAGTAAAACTGGTAGAACATATAATATCGGAGTTACAATAACAAGCTGGGTTACCTGTACCCTGGATAAAAGTTATTTAAATTCATTACTAATGAAAAGTTATCTTAAGACATGAAAAGTTGTTTCCTTTATATATATTTAAAACACAACAACAAAAACGCCCATAAAAAAAAATATATATGAAACCGTATCTTCTCATTGACCCAACATCCTTCATGTAAAACTTAGTGAAAATCTATCAACAAGGGCAAAATGGTAGTAAAAAAATACCGCAAAAATACTTATAAAAATATAGAATGCAAAATAAAAAATGTGTGTGTATTTCCCTATGAACCTCCGTACCAATTTTTGAGAAGATTCATCCACACCCTGTGAAGTGTTCATATGAACATACAACAGACTATATTACTATATTGATATACATGACGCCAATGCATTAGAACCGCGTTTGACGTATTAGTGACGCTTTTTCTGCATCCTGAGGATAAAAAAAATAAAGTTCTTTGTAACGGGAAAATTGTGACCTCTATTGCAAATCTATATACACACAGGATAAAAATGTCGCGAAGTTGGAAGTTGCACGTCACTTAATGGTATAAAAGTTCCAGTATCATATAAGCAAGTTCCATTATAGCATGATAACGCATTTGACATGTTTCAGTGATGCAAATGTATTATAAAACTCGCAATAGAATATTGCACGGATTCAAAATCAAACATTTATATACATTGCTGTGTATCAAGACACTATTTTCAAGTGAAAATTTATCATAAAGCAACATTTTGTGAGATGCAAGCTTATGTTGATAGTTTTGAAGTTGTTTTCTAAATCATTCGGTTATAATTTCTATTCATCATACAAATAGAATAATGTTATCTTAAGAAACAATTAAAATCCAGGATTTTTTCAAAATGCACTCTGCTTTTTAAGAACATAGTATCTGCGTATCTGGAAATATCTAACATCACTCAATTGTTACAGTATTCTGTTTTTGAAATAAACCTATTTCTTTTGAACATTTATTTATTTAATCAGACTATATTTCTCGAAGAAAACAAGTGAGCATACTGTACATAATGCTTATGAAAAGACATTACATTTAAGTTTATTGAAAAAGATTCTTTTTACAAGGACTGTAGCACGACGTTCAGTAAATTCATTAGCAACGATGGTGTAACCCAGAGTGAACAGAGCTGTGGATCCCAAAGCTTGAACAATCCTTCCCAGTAACGACAACGAGAAAAAGGTAGCTCCAGGTGAGAACTTTATTACAGTGCTAAAGACAGAACATCATTGCCAAATTATAAAAAAGACTTCTTGGATACACTGCACAGAATATCAAACACTTTCCTCCTAATATTAATAATAGACAAAATACTGAGTTAAAACATTCACACCTGCAGTTTAAACTGACTATTTCAACATATTAATGTAGTTTAAGTTATGTTTTAATGAATTATTCAAATCTTATTTTACTTATACTTTTAAATCATTTTTATAGAGTGCTATGTTATCTCTAATTTGTTCAGTTAACCACGTTTCTAAAGGGATATATATCTTATATATATATATATATATAAGGGATGTATATAAAGGGATATACAAAGCTTCTTAACCAGCAAAGACTTTTATCCTTAACAAATTCCAATATTATGTTCTGACTACTTTAATCAGTTGTGTATCTTAAAAATGATTACTTAAATGGTGTACAGATTAAAAATTAATAGCTATTCCGTGAACTTTCCAGCCACAAAAATCTTCTTCGTAAAATAAATTTTATTTATTATAAATAAATATTTAAAATATAATGTAACAAGATTTTAGATTTCATGCGTGCATTTGTGCAAAATATATTTTACCAAAGTTTTAAATATCCTCCGATGCAGCTGATGCATAACCCAATCAATTATCATCATTCTCAGATATTAAGATGGTGTTCAGTACTGTACGAGTAAATATAGTTGAAAGAACCTAAAAATAGTGAAGAAACGTGTATAACTGAATTATATCTTTAATTTTATGCCATAGTCTGCTTTTAAACAAATGGTCTTAAGGGACATTTTTCAAATGAATGTGTGTTTTCTAAAAGTTGCATTTTTAAGAATTTAAACTGATGCACAAGATTTCGAACCTTTTTTTTTTGCAAATCGTCATAATATAGGTGTGTTTGTAATTTTAATAAAGGATTTGAGTATTTTATTATGTTACTATTTCAAAGCTTTAACAAACTATTATTAAACAAACATAATAGATTTCTCAATATAATAATAGAGGAGAGGAGAATAATTCGTCTTGTCAATTCTGTTTCGACGTAAAAGAACCAGTCTGTGTCGACTTTGACGAAAAGAGGTTCAAATATAAATCTCTGGATACAAATGTTGTGATTAACCGGGTAACGAACATTTGTATAACAGCTTGAAATGTTTTAATATATTATTTTCAAAGAAATGAACTGTGTATTGTTTGTGATATTTCTTAAAGTAATCGCCTAGAAATCAGAGACACTTACTGTAAAATTTCAACTAACACATAAAAGCTGATGCCCAACAAAGGAGACAAAACTTAAACTATGCAAGAAAAAAAGTACCCATTTAAAGTGCACCTCTCTTAGTGCCTAAGCGGTATGTTTGCGGACTTACAACGCCAGAAATTGGGTTTATATACTCCTGGTGTGCAGAACGCAAATAGCCCACTGTGTAACAGCTTTGTTCTTAATTGTAAAGAAACCTATAAGAAGTGATTTAGTGTATCACTTTTGTTTCAAGAAATATTTGCCAAAATCTTATTTTTTTCATTTGATTGAAGAAACCTTTGATTTTCAAGAACAATAATAAGCAGCATCACTTTTGACAAAACGTTTTAAATTTACCTTTACCTTTATTATAATTGTTAAAAAAGAAACGAAAATGAATGGTAAACTTACCCAAGCAAGATCGTAGCACCTCCAGTAAAAAATACTCCAGAGTTTATTGAAAATATTGGAGACAATGTTGGAACCTGTAAGTAAAAAACATATCAGTTCAAAATAAAAATACGCAACATACTAAGAATGTTTTAGTAGTTACGTGAAAAATATTTGTAACTAATCAGTTAATGAACGTAATAAAATGGTAAAATAAACTCTTTTTGATTTGAGCAAAATCTTATTGAGTTAATAGTTAAGAGAAATTTCACCAGAACAGATAGCTTAAATTTGTTTAATTTGCTACATTATTTCCTAACGGTATAAATTCTTACCTCTAACATGCATTACAATATTGGAATTGTTATCTCTACTATACATTATCTGTATCTGTGTCTAAGAAAACTAACACTTGGAGTTATTGCCTGAATAAAATTAATTGTGTAGAAATACGGAGTACTTGAGCCTACTAATAATGGTCCTTGAAATTATTGCCTGGACTAGATTCTCTTCGTGATAATATGGAATTGTTGAATTTACTAAAACTTATAATTGTTGATTTTATTACATTATCTGCACGACAATAAGAAACCGTTGCGTCTGTTAAAACTAACACTTGGAACTGTTGTCTTTACTACCTTATCTGCCTGACAGTATGTGATTTTGTCCACAGAAAAATTCAATTAACAATTTTAAATAATTACATCTAGATGTTAGTCTAACAGCTTTGTTTTTGTATGAATAAAGGTACAACTGGCAGAGCAAAACCATTGCACATACTGACGAACATAATGACAGTTTGTATTACTTATATTTATTAATTTATCAGTCTCACAGACTGTAATCGTTTCACCCATGCATTTACAGACAACTTTAATCATTTCTGTCAGCTGGCTTGATAGCGTGCCCAAAATTAAATGTTGTTTGTTTTATTGTCATAATTTGAAAGTTTATGTTTACTGTGCAAGTACTTTTGAAATCGTTGCTCTTTATAGATGAGTTTCAAGCATTCATTTTCTATCTATCAAATTCATAATCTTTGATTCGAGTAGAATTGCCATGTTTAGAACGTTTTGCCATTTGTTAAGTGTTTTGGAGGTGGGATTTTAGTTTGAAATGTTACATTTAGTTGTACATGTTGATATTAACGATTTTAATCTTTATAAAGGAGAAAATGAAAGTATATAGTAGCATGTATTATAATAACTTGGGATCGAAATGTTTGCATTTAAAGAACATGTTTATTGGCAATGAAACAATACAATAAATAACTTAATACAGCCCGAACTATATTGTTTAATTGATACTCACCATCTTGCACATAAACGGAGAGAGAATAAATACAACGAAGTGAAATATTCCAAAAACAAATCCATATTGGGTTGATGATAGTTGTATTTTCTCTGCCTGAAAAAAGTTCACATACAAATAATGATGGTTTAAGAACATAAAAATCTCTAAACAAACAAAGAATAATAATTCATAAGAAATGCACCTTAAACTGAAATCATTTGCCTTACCTACATGTTTATTTGTATCTTTATCTATTTACGGCAAGTACACATATTTCCACTTACTTCACTTAGTTTTTAAAAAGCAATTAGCTTAAGTGTATAACCTTCGCTATTGTTACAATGATTAATTCTCACAAAAATATTCTTCTTCACAATAAATAAATTTCTCTTACGTAATGGACATTGCGAAAAGTAATCTCTTTTCTTCTGTTCCTCTGTTTGTTTCGTAATAAATTGTGTGATATACAAACAAAACCCTTAGTAATTACACTTTAAATCAAGAACGAGGAACCGAGCGTTAAACTGATGCGACAAAATACGGTTCCAGTACTCACGTAAATGATCATTAATGAAATCTTACCTTAAAAATCTAAAATTTCAGCAGTAAATAACAACAACGAACATTCTTACTTAAGAATCACGGATAGGTATAGTTTTAAGAAATTAATATGCTTTGAAAATGTGGACATACGTTTTTGTGATTTCATTTCGAAATGTAACAAACTAGCATCATTTTCGTACCAAAAGATTTTAAAAAATTGTTGATATTGTAATCTCAGGATTTGGGACATATATATTTACCCGGTGGTCATAGCGTTGAACAAGTGAATTCATTCAAAAGTAATGCAATCGAGAAATGTGTATTAACAATACTTTAATATTTTAAACTATGTAGCTCCTCAGTATTATGCCGCAATTTCCAATCATCTTCAAAAATACACTGTGTCCGGCATAGCCAGGTGGGTTAAGGCGTTCGACTCGTAATCCAGGGGTCGCTGGTTCAAATCCCTATGGCATAAAACATGCTCGCTCTTTCAGCCGTGTTGGGCATTATAATGCAGCGATCATTCCCACTATTCCTTGGTAAAAGATTAGCCCAAGAGTTGGGTCTGGATGGTAATGACTAGCTGCCTTCCCTCTAGTCTTACACTGCTTAATTAAGGACGGTTAGGACAGATAGCCCTTGAGTAGCTTTGTGCGAAATTAAAACAAAACAAACAAATATCAAAAATACACCCTTTTATTACACTTTTGAGTTTTGCAATGACACACGAATACAAATACGTATACTTAATAATAAGGTGTACACCTAATTTTACATTATAAATTAGATTAACTAGATGCTTATACCATCATAAATATAATTTAATACTTCATTTAGTTTTTACGAAATTTTAAACCATTTTCTAAATCACAAGTAATTAAACAATACATAACTGTTTACTCTACGAACTTAATAATAGATTGCTTAAATATTCATAAGAAATATTAACTTGCAAGACGTATTAAAAGATGGGTACACTGGTTAAACTAATAAAGAGTTTAATAATAAAAGACATCACATTTTAAAAATTGGCCTTCAGTATAAATTATTATAGTTTAAATACCGTGTCCGTTAAAATAAAATATTATCGTTTTAAATTAAGTTGTTTCTCAGTTAAATAGATTATGATTTTAGATTGAAGATTTCAAATAAGAAAGAACTGTTGATATTGAACATGGAATTTCTCAGCAGTAAAAATTTTTAGATTAAAGCATGGAATTTGTCAACACAATTCTTCATAGGTAAGATATTTAACCAAACCCAACCTCCACCCTCAAAATTGCTTATAGTTACTAAAATAGAATAATATAAATAAAAACACCCTAAAATTCTACAATAGATTACTCCCAATGTTCAACTTTTTTCGGTGCATCACCCAACCAATTTTAGGTTACGACTGTAAAATGTCAGTACAATTCTAAAATAGAATTAATTTTAAAGCTTAATTTATATTAAATTCGTTACTAGTTCCTAGTGCTCATTTTAATCGCCTATTTGCAACTAAGTTAATTAATATAATAATAGCCTTGAAGCTATTTTCTGTATTATATGTATCTAGGTACGCAATAGTCATATAACTCAGCTAAAATAAAAAAGCATCGAACATAATGAAGACAAATTAAAATCGGACTCCAGCTATACTGAGGAAAATGTAAAACTAGTCTCAGTACGTTCCCCGTTGGAATAGCATTAAGTGTATGTATTTATAACGCTAAAATTAGGGGTTCGATTTTCTTCGGTGTGCACAGTAGATAGTCTATTGTAGCTTTGCTATAAGAAAAACTCACATATACGCCTTAGTGGGAGAAGTCTGGGGAATTGAATCCACATAGTAGTTGAAGTACGCCGTTTATCAGAAACTTTTAATATAAGATTTTATAAAGCGAATAAAGGTAGAACGAATAACGAGATACGTGGAAAGTTAAGAACAAATACGGGTTTTTGAGGCCCGTGCCTTTCCACATCCAAAACTACTATTCACCATCTATAGTCAGTTGACAGAAAACAATTACTCCTAATGAAACATATAGAAGGAGAAAAACAAGCTACTACAATTGGATTAATATGTAAAACGTATCTCCTGAAATGGATATTTTAGTCTCATGATTGTTGCGCACTTGTCTGAAAACTACACACCAAAAACTAAAGATCCGTGAGTAAATATTACTATAAGCAAAGTGAGGCGAGGTATTGCTTTCCAAATTCCAAAAAGGCAATAATGCCATAAATTCTATAAGACCCTTGTTTTATTTGATATGCAAAAATACGGTTTTGGTTCAGAAGTCTGAAAGGCTTTTGTGGTTTAAATATTACTTAAGAATAGGAGTTCCTTATATATATTCAACTTAGACCTACTTATATCCAAAATTTAGAGGTAGATAAATAGAAATAAGAATTGACAGCTATTTATAACAGTTATATATGTGAATGGACTGTGTGTTTGAAAGCATAATAAATGAGATGAATGGAAAACAATGTTTCATTAAGTGCAGGTTCTATTTCGGAATCTTAAGAACGACATCACTTCAACGAAATCAGGTTCTCCTTTATTGCGATTATAAAGTTATCTTGACGAATGTTTTGGTCTCTTTCAAGGTATATAAAATAGAGCAGCACAAACATAGGTTGAAACATTTTGAATTAAGAAAATTTATATTGTTTTACCCACTGGGTTAACTTAAACAATATTTGAAACAATAATATATGACTTTGATGAACATCAAATAGAAAGTAATTCTATCTATGCTAGCCCTACCTAATTTACCAGTGTAAGACAAGAGGGAAGATAGCTAGTATCACCACTCACCGCCAACTCTTGAGCTACTCTTTTACCAACGAATAGTGAGGTTGACTGTAACATTATAACGCCCTCACATATGAAAGGGTGAGAATGTTTGGTGGGACGAGGGGGTGGAAGGATAGGAGGAACTTTTAGAGGAAATATTTCTGGGGAGTGTTTTTCGACTTTTAATATTAGAATAACTTTAACTCTAACTGCCTTCCCAAAACTGGCTGCCGAGAGATTAAGAAAGGAGGAGTTCAGATGTTGTGGGTATAACTATAAACATTCAATTCCGCACCATTATTTGATTTTCCACAACTGATAACTAGTTTTTCATCTACATTCGAATTTTGTTTAATCAATTTCCATTATGACTTTAAACTTACGACTGAAAAGAAAACTGGCAATGAGAGTTTAAAATAAAATCATGTTGGTGCTTAATATCTATTTTATAAATTTAAATAATACCTAGTATAACATAAGGCATTTTCAACAGTTCTACATTTCCCTTAAATCATTCATAAAAAAGTACCTCTTCAGGAAAGAAGGGCGCAAGAAGAGCATAGCAGCTAGCTTGACAAAAGAAAGCAAAATTGATTAAGGATAAAACTAAGATCTGACGTTTCGTAATCCAAGGGCATTTGTTGTTGTTTCCAAAATCCGATAGCTTAAATGAATCTTCTGAATGTTTATGAGAATGATATTTTGAATAGTCAGTTTTTAGAAAATTTGTTTCTAAAAGATAAACTTCTGATTGGTTGAGTTGGTCCTTAAGTGTTGGTGTAGAAGACGAATGATTTTTGATGTAGTTTGAGACAATTTTAGGTGTTGTTGACATGGGAAGTGACGTCATCGTTCCACAATGATCCAGAACAGAAGTCTGATAGAAAAACACACAATCAACAGTAACTGTTGGTGACAGATTTACCACATTATTCAAATAGTTGTTATTTGATACATTAGTTGTTACACAATATTATAATGTTAGTTTTAAGTAAATTTTACAATATTAATATTTTGGGATACAGTTCATTAGTGGTTATGTTGTACAACTCCCATCATTAAATACACGATCATAGATCAAGCTCAATATATAAATATATTTTCATATGCCTTATGATGTATCAATAAAACAATGTATATAAAAAATGTAAATTTAGTATTCATGTAGCTTTATTCTAGAATATGGGTGCTTCGCTGGTAATCGATAAATATACCGATTAACAACGCATAAATCAGGCCTTCGATTTCCCTCGGTGGACTCAGCAGATATCTTGATGTGGTTTTGCTGTAAGAAAACACAAACAAACACACGAACAATCTAGGTTATAGTGGATTAAGCCTTTCTTTTTTTACGTATACATTTATTGTCTAATAATCCTTCAAAATACATTTGAGATACAGACTAATATTTTAAAAGATATATGGGAATGGATGGGTAGAAGTAAAATCTTTAGATTTTCAAACTTGAATGAAGTTATCCCTAGATTGGAACTACTGAGTAAAAGGAATGTAGCGAGTCAACACCAGACGCTTTGCAATTTCACTTCATATATTTCTGCGCTAACATCTCAAAACGTCATTACATAACTTTCATTACAGATTCAGCCTACTAAAAGCTCCGTTGAATAAACCACTTATATTGCTATAAAAGGTAAAATAGTTTTTCGCAGACAAGTTGTAAGTCTGTAGATATACTGGTATGCCACATGGAGTGATGAGCAATGAAAATATAACGTATAAATACAATTACTTATAAAATATTTATGATAAAAATTTAACAAAATTAAAATAATAAGCAGCAGGGTAAGATGTTAAGCATTAGAACTGGTTGTGCACTTCAGTACGGGTACTAAAACCTGGAAATAAGATCTTGGGCTACTCTTTTATCAATAAATAGTGGGATTGACCGTCACATTATAACGCCACCACGGCTGGGAGGGTGAGAAGTTTGGCGCGACGGGGATGCGATCCCAAGACCCTCAGGTTACGAGTCGCACGCCTTAACACGTTTGGCCATGCCAGGACCAAGGAAATTGTGTCTAAAGCGTTAACAAAAAACAAAAAGTGGATAATCATAAACTCCTGAGGATGTAAAATTTTTAAATTTTTGAAAATTAAGATTGTGCGAAAATGAACATTTTTCGAAAGTAAACCAGTTCAATTCATGAAGAAAAAGGCGAGAACTATGAAAAGAAACCATATATTTTGACCTCTGCGATTGTGTTATATGTCAGTTTTTTTCCAATAAGTTATGTCATTAGGATTAAGCCTATTATAAGTTTTAATTAGGTCTAACAACATACTACATTGTATTTCTAATGACATTATTCTGTAATACTGGTGCCCACTAGTCTGGGGACTTATAGCAAAGGACAACTGTAATCTTCATAGGCTTGTGAATAGGGTGCTCGACCGACAATCTACGGGGCGCGAATACGAATTGAATTACCAAACATACTCGCCCTTTCATCCTTCGGATCGTTGTTAGGTAATGGTCTATCACACTTTTAGTTGATAAAAATCAGCGCAAGAGTTTGCGGTGAATAATGTTTGTTAGTTGCCTTCCCTATAGTATTACACTGCTAAATTAGGAACGGCTAGTGCAGATACTCCTGAATAGCTGTGTGTAATATTCAAAACACAAACCAGCTGTAGTTTTAAAAAATATGGAATTTCTTAACTGTAAAGTAGGGGCCAAAAATGTGACTCAATTACCAGTACTCTGAAAACTAACACGTGATAAAAAGAATTATAATGAAGTGTATACGTTTTTGTTGACTTCTCTTAGGCCTACTTAATAGAATGTTATTTCTTTGTTTCGTCTTTAGAATTAATAATAGGGATAGAATTTCGCAACGTAAAATTGCAAAATTTTTGTGCTGAATCTTTTGAAAAAATTAAGTATGGATACCATAAAAATTGATAAGCTTCTATCAACCAGCTTGATCTACAGTAGATTTCACTTGCTAAGTGCAAGATAAATTTACTTAACAATTGTCAATATGGAAAGAATTAAGGGATTTTTACAGCTTTAGTCTAAGGTGATTATGGAAACAGTTGAATTAAAAAAGGTTGCTTGGATGGCAAAACATTCTTCTCCTCGCATTATAGTATTTCTAGTGCTAAAATACGAAAACAGTTCAGTGCTTGTCTGCAACGGTACATAAAAGTTATACGCAATTCAAACTGTTTCCAGTTTAAGAATGACGTCACACATGATGACAAAGTTCAAATACAAATTAATTTAAGTGTATGTACACTTACTTTCCATTAATTTATCAAGGCCCTTGCATGGCCGGGTGGATAAAGCACTAAACTCGTAATCTGAGGGTCGCGGGTTCGAATTCCCGTCGCACAAAACATGCTCTTTCAACCAAGGGAACGTTACAATTTAAAGATTAATCTCATTATTTATAGGTAAAGAAGTAGCTCAAGACCTGGCGGTGGGAGATGATGACTAGCTGTCTTCTCTCTAGTCTTACGCTGCAAAGCTAGATACAGTTAGCGCAGAAAGCTCTCTTATAACTTTGCGAGAAATTCAAAAACAAACAAACAAGCAATTTCTCATAAATATTACAAGAGATATTATGGAAACTATTTGTTCTGATAAATATGAATTAGTACATTGAATTTTTTTAATCGTAAACCTATAACTTGTCTGACTTACCCATATAAATATTAAATAAAATTTAAAAATCAGAATGCAGCTGTTAATAGGTTTCTTTCTTTGTGTTTAAACATAAATCTACACTTTGAGTTACCGCGAATATTTAACCCGATTTAAAGGGTTACTAGACCAATATTTGGTCCTGAGCCCCTGGGAAGCTTCTTATTTGTTACTTTTTTATTTATATTTTATCTTAAAAGTTTATCTTAACTCAGTATATTACGATATCATATTGCCGGAAATTTAAATATTAATTAAATTTTGGTATGTATTGAATTTATAATATTTGCCAACAAGATCGATACACACAATTTTCTTTCTTAACACAAATATATATTTAATATGCAAGAAAAAAATACAATTTTGCTAACGGTTATTACAAATGATTATTCATACACAACAATTATAACGCATCCTCGGCTGAAAGGGCGGGCATGTTATTTTTTTAAAATTTCAAATAAAACGTTCTTAACATATATAAAAAGGCTGATGACAAGTTATTCTTGCGACATCTTGAAACAGCAAAGAATAAGAATGGCAAGAAATTTAAAAATCATCCATGTAATATTGAGACTACTATTTCATTTTATTTTGTGTTTTTTTTAGATCTTCACGAAAAGACTATAAGACTTGAAAAACAGCTAAATTAGAAACAGTTGCGTTGTACGTTTAATTTCTTACAATATTTGTCCAGCATGGCCAAAAGTTTAAGGCACACGACTCGTAATCCGAGGGTTGAGGACTCGAATCCACTTCAGTAAACAAGGCAGTCTGTAGCTGCCGCTAAAAATACCTCATGTTCGACGACTGACACGAGATGTGAAAGTTGTCGACATTGAACCCGCTTGCAACAATAAGAGGGAGTTGTTCAGTGATGGCATTAATCTTTATACTGAAAAGTGTGACACTCAAGACACAGCCTTGAGGGACTCCAAATTCCTGTAAAAAAAACGGGAAAGTGTCGAACCCACACCACTTGGAATCACCTGTCCATTAAAATGTTTTTAGTAAAAATGGGCATACTTCCATGTTGTATCATAAGCCTTCTCAATCAGAGAAAGCTCTCAAAGATGAAATATTAAAACTAATCTGAGGTCTAAGGAACGCCATACACTGTTGGCTACGTTTTCTACACCAAGAAAGGCTGCAAGATAGTTAAGTTTACGTAATTCTCTCAAATAAAATATAACAAAAACAATATTCAAAATTAAATATCACACTTTGCCTTTTGTAGAAAATACGTGTATATTTAGAGACTTATTATATATCTAAGTAGACAAAACAAATTATTTTACTTTAGCATCATATTTACATGTAGAGAGGATTACAATTAACTACCTTAAACAAGGCCCAGAATTTTGTTGAGATGTCCTTTGTAACCACATTTACTTGTATCATTAAATGATTGAGTTAAAACTATTAATGAATCTTTATTTATAGTTAAAAACAACGTGTTAACGAAACGTCTGTCAACTTCAATAACATAAAATTTAAATCACACTTTTAAATTGTAGAACACATGCAAATAATTATTGCCTTATTCTACAAAACTAAATTCGCACAGCTAAAAGGAGTGCCCATACAGATTATTATTGCCCTACTGTATAAGATTTATCTCACTCTGCTAAAGTGGAATGTTCTGATAGAATTACTACAGCGTTGAACTATAAAATTTAACATCAATGTTGAGTTTAAGTGTTCTTACTCTTTTGTCATTGTAACTGTTTTCTACTGTAGATGTTGAAATTGAACTCATATACTATAAGCGTTTACGTGACTTCATTGATTTACGCTGAGAACAACAAAACGTCTAACAGTCAAGCCAAGAAAGACCCTTAGCTATTTCAAGAAAAACCAAGAGAAGGGATAAACTATACAGTATTTATTCAGACACAGTTTTAGATACACGAAAATGGTTTAGTTATATATGTATGACAAAACTAAATCTTAAAGATTGGCATTAAACTGCAATAAGAGATAAACCTTAGCTAGATTCATCGTCATCATGAAAGATTTTTCTTTGCTTTGTATATTGCTTCGTAACAAATAAAATCGGATCTTACCTCAAGCTAGAACAAGAAGAGTGTTACACACTCCCTACAGCTGGTCCTACAGTAATAGTACCAGTTCTGTGTTACAGTCTGACAGAAGGAATACTAATGATCTCCTGTTATCTTGAATTGAGGAGGTGTGAAAATGTTTTACACTCCCTCTAGTGGATTTGCTGCCAACTGCATAAAACATGTACGGATGAAAGAAAGAATCGTAATTATGTCGTTGGTTCTTTTTATTTTATTCTATTATACGTTTTGATGACTTATGTAAATATAAACCCTCTTACTCTCAATTATCTTGGAATAGAGATCAAACACAATACATTTAGCTCTGAGTGATGCACGACTCTTTAACTCCAACTTGAACATCATCTGAAAGCTTTAAGGTTGAGTAATAAATCTTTGAAACAATAACAATGAACTGTACGAATTATAAGAATGAAAAAAGAATCAATGGCAAAGGCCTCGTATTTTGAGGTATTCTCAGCATCAGATCCTTATTTCTACAAATCAGCTCAAAAACCACGAAAACGTGAAATGTGGTGGCAAACTAGGTATATTTATTTTAAATAGTTTACCGAAACGGTATTAACTTATTGGGTAACGTTTCTATTTAATATCGTAAATCCCTATGTAAAGGGTACATCGGTAAGTCTACGGATTTACAACGCTAAAATCAGGGGTTTGACTCCTCTCGGTGGTCTCAGCAGATAGCTCGATGTGACTTTGATATAAAAACACACACGCACACACGACACGTTTACTGATATACAACACTCTAATCTGGGAATGTATTGCCTGTAGCGGGCACAGCAGAAAGTCCACCGTGGCTGTCCTCTAATAAAAGAACTCACTAGAAACCTCTATGTAAATATGTTTGTTTGTTTTGGAATTTTGCACAAAGCTACTCGAGGGCTATCTGTGCTAGATGTCCCTAATTTAGCAGTGTAAGACTAGTGGGAAGGCCGCTAGTCATCACCACCCACCGCCACCTCTTGGTCTACTCTTTTACCAACGAATAGTGGGATTGACCGTTACATTATACACCCCCACGTATGTAAATGTGTTCTCATGGTAAAATATAAAGACAATATTTGTTATAAAAGTGATTTAGTGTTGAAGGCTTGCACGTTTCTAGATATGGTGGTCAGAACATTCAACAATTTTTCTTGACAAAGATCCTAACTTGTTAGCGGACTTCAAATTTTAGAAAGACATATTACACAAAGACGGTGCTTCATTATATACTGTTATCATCACATGAGATTATGACACAATTAGACAGCAAAAAATAAAATAAGACACTTGTATTGGTAAAAAGTGTGTAAGAGTTCTGAGATTTACAATTAACTGTAAATATTTTTCCTCTCTGGAGAAATTAAAAATAATACCAATAAATTTAAAATATTAAATTTTAACATTACAAACACAGTGTTTTTATGTAAATAAGGATTTTAGATTTACCTTGAAGATAAGATTTTAATTTATATTTACATGGACAAAATATCATTGTATGTCTTCAGCTGAAAGCGAAAAACAGAAACAAAGTGATTTGGCTAAGTATCACATGACTAAAGTCTGATGAGTTTGTACAGCGCCATCTTATGACTAGATAAATCAACTATGACATTCGGTATGATTTAACCAATTATTCTGGAAAGAAATTCCAGCTTAACGATTATTTCTATATATTTATTTTTAATTGTTGTACTCATCTTCAAGTTCATCTGCAAACACCACACTAACATATACTAGGCACTATTTTATAATTCGGTCTAAAGGACCTTATAACGTTAAATTACATTTACTTGGCATTCAAAGTTCGGTACTAGTTGGATTTTTTATGTGCATAAAATACGAGTACTGACAGTTACTCCATGGAAGAACTGAAAAGGAAGGGAGGACTAACGGAATTTGATTTACTCACCTTATATGGATTGGTCGTCTTTAAGTACATGGGATATCTGTGTTCTGATCTGTCTGCTACGGGCTTCGACAATTGAATTTTAACGCTGTGAGTCTGCACACTTAACACTGATCGGTCGGAGGACTTGTTTAATAGAAGGATTAGGACGGATATCTCTGATGTCTGACATAAACGAGGACTGAACGACCCTCTCTCCGAGGTCTGAGTGCTAGATCTCTACTTATATTCCTACTCACTACAAACCCAGATCTGTAGATAGGGTTCGGAAGTTACTTGAAATGTTAAGGTGAACGATCAGTCACTATCACAGGCATTGCTACTCGTAACGAAACCTCGTCAAAGGTTTTTTATTTTTATTTTTATTTAAACTGTGTTGATACTGTTCTCAACGTAAAGTTATACAATGACCTATCTGGTATCTGTCCACTACAGGATATCGAACCTCGGATTTTAGTGTTGTTAGTGCGTAAACTAATCCCTGATCCATTGAAAGGGGCACTAGTGGGATATTTATTTCATTTGGTTTCTTTATTCAAGACGCTTTCAAAAGACATATTTTTGCATGCGAAACGACACTTGTGAGTCAACAACAAGACAAAATATAACGTTTTATAGGCAACAGTTTACCAAAAGTATAAAATTAAAAGAATATATTTTGTTTTGGAGATGCTTACATGTTTAATCATCTGAAAGAAATTTTATGCACACAATAAGCTAAACAGCAAATCCGAAGACCTCTATGGCTCACGCGTACTTGTCTCTAATTTTGAACTGTAGATGGAAAGACAACCAGTTGCCAGGCTAAAGCTGCTAATTGTAACACCAATACTGGAATGCCGCAACATACTCTTTAACAATAGATATCCTGTTTTTTTAATTAACATATCAGTACACTTGTATATTATTATTCTGAAGAAAAACTGTCAACTATTCGAAAGCGCAAAACCATTAAGTCTTTTTTTTTTTAATTCAATACATATTGTGTAATTTTTAATGATTAGACTCTAATGCTGTCTGATGGTAAGAAACTGAACTATTGCAGCAATTTCTCCTTTTTGATTTTTCACAAACCCCAAAAGGTATCAAGGTGTGTATGTTTGTAAACATAGCACGTCTTTATTAACAGAACAAAGATATTTTTTTCAGATTATGCTCTCATTTCTTTATTTTATTATTTTTACTTTTAGGGTTAATTTTTTTCCATTATTAAGTCTTTCAAGATTTTCGTATGTTTCTTTGCACTACCTCATGGCAGAAGTCAATTATTCGTAAACAGCTTTATTAATTTTTTGATATTTCATTGATGTGAGTCTTCTACTTAGAATAATGAATCCTACTTAATTACCTTTAATAGGAAAATTTCTTATCTTCCTGAGGAAAATTTCAGAACTAAATTTTAGTGTATATATATTTACCGGATCTTTTGAAGCGATAATTTATTGAGCATACTCCATTTAAAATATTTAAACAAGAAACATTTCCAGGCTAAGCTAAGAAAAATTGATATGATTAAACATAAACATTTTGAACATATTTTTTCGTTCTCCGCTAGGACAGCGGTAAGTCTACAGATTTACAACACTAAAATAAACTGTTTGATTCCCCTTGGTGTACATATCAAATACCTCAATGTGGATTTGCTATAAGTAAACACACATACACTTTACTAATTTCTTTATCGGCCGTTTGAGTTGATTTCTTATGAAATGGTTTTTGGGTATTTAAAAAACAACAACAAAAACATAAACGGAGATACAAAAAAAAACAGCGGCAGATTAAAGTTAGAAACTAACTGAACAAACAGATTTTAAAACAAACATGAATTATAAAAAACCGATTAACTATGGACGGTAATAAATACTTTTTTTGCCTTTATAGGTACAGCAGGGCCAAGTGGCTAAAGTGTTTGACTCGCAGACAAACAATAAGGCTCTATACACCACAAACAAAGAAATATTAGTTCTGATTTAAGCAGTTTGCTCTTGTTAAAATGTTATATTTTATAACTTTAAACAAGAAAAACTGATGTTAATCAATCATTTTCTATGGATTATATTATTCCTAAGTATCAGAATTAAGCGTACTATTTTCTGTTTGCTGCTAAGCGCAAAACTACACAGTGAGTGGTTTATACACCAGATAATGGATGCATATCTTATAAACTTGCAATTTCCCAGAGTTACTGCCGAGCCACCGAGGGTCTGAGCCTTGCTTGTTTCAGTTGTTTCATTTAATAGCAATGACGTAGAGCCAAGATCTAACACGTGGCTTTCTAACTAGATGTGATTAAGTGTATGAATCTTTTAATCTGTTAAGGTACTCAAGATATAATGAAATATATGTGAACTCTAACCATTAGTATCTTTTTGATTTTGAATAAGTTCATTATCCTAGTGCTTAACTACATTTAAATTGCTAAAAATTTGTTGTTTCACTAAGTTTCGAAATCCAGCCAGCTTCGTCACCAATTATCCTACTTCCAAGACCTTCTCCTGTTACCCAAGAACATATAAAAACAGAAAATTTTAGTCGTAAGAGGTTTTGACATTTTTCCTTCCACTAATGCACTTTGATTAGTGTTGAAAAGCCACTGTCGATGTTTATATTTAAAGAATATTTGTGTATGAAGTAAACGCAGTCTTTCTCGTTCGGTCGGGTGCACTTGACCTGTTCTTCCATCAAGTTAACTGTTTACTAACTAAGGTTTAGTTCAAGTTATTAGACGCTGAAACCACACCTCCCATCCATACTGTATATAAAACGCAAAAAAGACGCAAACTAACGTAGCAGGGGTTTAGTTTAGAGAGAGAGAAATCAGAAGAGTTCTCTCTCCAACTGGGGTGTTCAGGAACGTTGTGGTTCCTCTTCGTCCCCTTTCGTGAATTGTTATTAGGAATAAGTTTTTTGTTTTTTTTAAATAATAATAATTATTATTTTTAACTCTTTGAGTGGAGGATGTCTTTCTAAATGTTGTCTTGGGTGGAAGCAAAGGCAGCACCGGAAAGAAAGGCCGAGACCTGTCCCGAAAGGAAGAAGTCAAGCAAATGTCAACATGAGTAGAATTCAAATCAAATTAAACGGCGCGATTCAGGGTCTGGCAATAAAGTTGCCTGGGATCTATACATCCAATGCCTAAGTTTTTTGCTGTGGGGGGAAACGGGAGTGCCCCGAGAAAACCCACTTTCACAGGACAGGCGCCGAAAGTTTTGCCTGTTGTGTGCCCGGTATCTGAAAAAAAAAAAGAAAAGGGAATACATGTTAATGGCATGGGTTTATTTATTTACATTCTTTGTTGAGTAATTTGTAATTCTTGAAATATGTTGTAAGGTGAAATGTATTTTGTTGGTGCACTGGATAATTTGTGTAGTGATGCCGTTAGTTTGTTTCTATTTTCTGCTTTTAGATAATATTTAAGTGATATTTCCGTTATTCTATCTCTTATTGTTGGTAGATTGCTAATTTGATGTATATAATTTGTTGGCGTGAATGATGGTAGGCTGAATGCAGATTATAATATTCTGTTCTGTTGAACTTGGATTTTTTGGAGTGTGTTGTTTGACATATTGTATGTTACTTGACATCCGTACTCTATCAGTGGACGGATGTAAGCCTTGTATATTTGTATAACGGTGTTTGGTGAGCATTTCGATTGTTTACCGGTTATAGTCATTAGATGTGAAATCCTTTTTCTGATTGATGAGTGTATATTGTTTATATGTTTTTTCCATGTTAGTTTTGTGTCGAAAGTGATGCCAAGGAATGTGATGTTTTTGCTCATGTTAATGGTTGTGTTTCCAAGTGATAGTTTTATTTTTTCTAGATTGTTTTCTTTGCTTCTTTAATTTCCTATAGAAGGTGATTGCTTGTGTTTTCGTTGGATTTAACACGACTCTCCACTTGTTGCTCCATGTTGAGACATTATTTAGTGATTCTTGTACGCGAGACATGGCCATCACTGGGTTTCTGGAGGTGCTCCAGATATCGATGTCGTCTGCGTATTGTGAATTGTGTGTGTATGTTAGATTTGGAAAAGGTATGTCACTGACGAAAATTATGTATAGAAGTGGAGAGAGGACTGATCCTTGGGGCACTCCTGCAGTTATATTAAATGATTTGGATATAGTTTTATTGACTTTTACTTGTGCTGTTCTATTGGTTAAGAAATTTGAAATCCATTTAACTATCATTGGATTTATTTGCAGGTGATTTAGTTTGTATTTGATGGCATTGTGCCATACGCTGTCGAATGCTTTTTTGACATCTAGGAATATCCCGATGGTTATTTGATTGTTGTTGAAAGCTTTGTAGATTGATTCGGTGAGTCGTGTGAGGTGATTTGTTGTTTGCCTATTTTTTCTGGAGGCATTTTGAGATTCTGGAAGGATGTTATTCGATTCGCAAAAATGGAGGAGACGGTTAGAGATAATTCTCTCCATCAGTTTGCCAAGGCAGCTTAACAGACTGATGGGGCGGAAATTATCTGGATTTGTTCTATTAGTTTGTTTCTTAGGGATCGTTGTTATGATGGCTTTTTTCCACTTGGCAGGGTAGTATCCGGTCGCTAGTGAAATGTTCATGATGTTTGTGAGGTGTTGTAGTAGGAGAGTGGAGCTTTTTTTCAGAATAATATTTGGTATTTGGTCATGTCCGGGGGAAGTATTCTTCAAGTTGTTGATATTAATTTTTAGTTCGGTTATGGTTATTTTTCTATTGATTGAACTTGAGTATGCTTTTAGTGTCTCGCCAGGGAATCGTGGTGAGAATGAGGCTTGGTTTGTATTTATGAAATTGTTGACATGGTGTTGGTGTTGTGTGTCAAAATCTACTGAGTTTAGGTCGCTAAATAAGGATTTGTAGTAGTCAGCTAATAAGTCAGCTTTCTCTACGTCCGTTCTTGCGATTTTATTGTTGTGTGTGATATGTTGTAGCATGTGATTTGTGTTTTTGTCTGAAGCAATACTCTTGAATTTTTTCCAGAATTCTTTTGGATTGTTCTTGGTTTTCTCTAAGTTTTTACAGAAGTTTTGCCAATTGTTTTCTCTTGCTTTTTTTAATTTCTTGTTTAATTTTTGTATTTGTTCTATTGATTTCTGTTTTAATGTGTGGATCGCGTGTAACGTAGTGCGTTCCTCTTAATTGTCTGCGTTTGATTATTAGTGCGTGAATTTCTGGTGTTAGAGTCCATTGAATAAGTGATTGCTTTTTGTTTGTTTTAGGAATTGTGTTTTTTATGGCTTTCTTTATGGCTTCTGTAATTTGATCAATATAATTGTCTAGTTTTGTTTTGTTGTTAGCATGTTCAATTGGATGGGGTAGGTATGAGTCCAGAGAGGCATTAAAAGTGAGCCAGTCTGTTTTAGTGTAGGTTTATGCGGAGGGAGTCACGTACGCCACGGCAGGGTGGCGCGGGTGAATCATACATGACATGGGGAAGTGGTCACTGGTGATTTCATCATGTACTTTAAAGTTAGATATTCTGTTTACCATGTCCTTGGGTGCGATGATGAAATCGAGTACATCGTATGAGCCGTTGGCGGCTGAGAAGTGTGTAGGTGTATGGTCATTAATTAGGTGCATTTTATTACTAGAGATAAAATTTTTTATGCACGATCCTCTGCGTGTGTCTCTGTTACCCCTTAATTCTGTATGCGGTGAATTAAAATCCCCAATAATAATTGGTTTGATACAGTATATTTAGATACGTTGACCTTATATATATTACGGTGTATGAAACAACTGAATACTACTTTAACTCAACTAATGAACAACAACAAGTAAACATTTGGAGCATTTACAAGCGCTTATTTTATTAACACATTAACAACTAAACTTGTGGCTAATAGTTCTGTTTTCTATGTTCAAGAACTTGAACTCTGGGTAGAGAAAGGATCTCTTTTTATGCAGGTTTTTTGGTTGATAAATATGGTTAACGATGTCAAAAAACAACAACAGTTTAAAACAATTGGCAAACCAATGTCGTTAGTACACCAATAAGCGTACGTGATTGACGTGTAAAGCTTTATTCTAATCTTTCTTATTAAGTTTATTACGAATGAAATTTTCATTTGAAATTAGCACTAATCGACGATTTGTGGACTTCAATTGTCCTTCACAACTAATATCTAAGTCTCAAGATGTGAGACTTCAAATTTAGTCAAGTATGTACACTACACTCACGCGATGGTGCGCAGCTACGGGAGAGAGGTGGGAGGAAGAGAAGTTCTCGGAATATTTAAAACATCTTCACATAAATGCAGATTTTAGTATTCATGCCATTTTTGTTTGGGACAAATAATACAACAACGGTGCCAGGTGAAAGATTTGTTATGATTTGTTTCTGTGGCAACGAACACTAACCACTACTATATTATCCCATTATCTTCTATTTTGCCTGCCCTCAAAATATTTTTCCTATCCTAGGATGTCATATCATTGTACTTAATGCAACCTATTGTCGGAATACCTTGCTACATGCCCAACCCAATCAGTACAACAGCTTGTTTCGTTTAGAAAGAACTAAAATCGAATATAACATAACTTCAAAATTAACTTGAAAAGATGATAAATTTGTTATCGTGTGTAGGAAATAATTACTTCGGTTTAAATGTACTCTTATAACATATTAAATTTTGTGTTACAATCAATCAGTGTTTGTAGTAAAATACTGTTATACTATGAATAACCACATCATTAATTTCATGAAACATATATGTAAGTTATATACATAGCTACATTAGATACCTAGAATTAATACAATAGCGAAAAAAGCACGATTTTTTCACTAGTTGTTGTAAAGAGTAAGAACTGGAAATTCAAAACACAATAACTAAAGATTTGTATCAATACATACTTGCAACATTAGCTTCCGAGCTCAGCAGTGGATGTGTAAGGAATAGGGATATATGTGAGTTATGTATCCCTTCTCACTCAATAGTTATTCTATTCTTAATATCACGTGGCATGAAAACTATGATAATCACGTACATGTAATGCATTAATATACAGTTACCATCGAATACAATAACAAAACTCATTTTTCAAGTGTATTTCAGGCTTACAGAAAGTACACTTTATTAGTATATTTTCTCAGGAGCTTCTACCTATATGGCTTTTAAATAATAACCTTAACATAACATAATAAAGGTATTCCATTTTTAATGTTGTTGCTCATTATATTGCACCTCCATCGACCCTTAGTTTAGAACAGTCCTTAGTCTTACTTTACTTTTAATTTCAAAATGTGAACGATCTCCTGATGTCACAATTTCGATTGAATAATATATATATATTTATTTTTACAAAGTTAAAATAGAATTATCATAGCTATAGATGTTCTATAAATGTGAAACCACTCTATGAAACGAAGCCAACGATTACATTCTTAAACATCAAAATAAAAACCTTAACACTCCTACGAAAAGTGGGGCCTAATAGGCCCCAGAGCAACTTGAAAGGTTATTAATATTAGGCTACTAATTTTGTATTTAAATGAAATTGCCATTTAAATCCATTAATGAATGGATTAACGAGATTCCCACTGTCCCTATCTACTATTTAGCGAAACCACAGCCAGGGGAACGGGCTTGGAGAAATCAGGACTAGAAACGTCCTTTCGTAGGAGTGTTAATAAATTTGATACAACATATCATCTGATATTACTATCTATGAGATTTCTTTATTCACCCATGTAAGAATAAATAGAAAGTTTTGTTTGGTTTTATAGGTTGGTAATATAAAACAAAGGTTTGTGAGTTTATGCAAAGTTTATTAATTTCGTACATCAGACAGGAAGGCTACATCCAGTTATTTTTTTTATTTCCTTTACTCGAGACAATAAATTCGAAATCTGGAACAGAAAAGCCTAATGTAGAAATCAGTTATGACTTACACTGCTATAAACTAGATTTTAAATCTTTTTCATAGCTATACCAAGTAAACGACTTATTCTATCTTGGTATTTACTAAATTAACAAGTGAAGTGTTAGCATTTTTTCACTATCGTTTTTCCTCCGTATACGGTGGCGATTCCAATCCCGTATTTCTTTGAGCCACTAAAATTACCACTGACTCACCCTGAACGTATTTTTACAAAAGATGAATAAATATAAATACAAAACTCATACTTCAAATTACTTCTGATATTTTATCCTGTAAAGCAAAAAAACTCTTCCAAAATCTACTCAAAATCATAACATATATTTTGAACCTTTTTCAAACATATTTAACAACATTTCAGTAATTTTTTTAACATGAACCACAACACTGTTTACTTGGTCTTTGTAGCCTTAACACAATTATTGATTCATAGAATACCAAAGATAGATATGTTATTATGGTTGTTTTGCACATAATGTTACATAATGGGCTATCTGAGCTCTTCCCACCACGTGTATCGAAATCCGGATTCTGGAGTTATAAGTCCGCAGACATTCCGTTGTGCCACCGGTACAATTTCGCTAACGTACTTGTCGAAATAAACTATTTATACTTATAATTTTAGAAACTGTTTGTGGCCATTTAAATTAATTCTTTTAAACTGAAGACGCCACACAGTCGCGGAAATAAGTCCCCACAGTCCTAGCATTTGCAAAAATGGGGGCACAAAAGAGCCCGAAAAGGCTTAATAGTCTTAACAATTGCCAAGAAGGGTATTAACATATTACTAAATTTCTTTTACCAAAAGGGTAGTTAGACTATTCTGTTACAGTAATAACATCAATCAGCCAAAATTATAACTACAATTGCAAGAAAATAAATGCAGAACACCAATTAATATTAATGCTAGGAGACATCTTTTGTAGCTAGGCTAGTGAATTACCATCAACGGTTAATCGTACTTTATTACATTAAACTTCCATGTTCTTCAAGGCACACAGATATTGTTTCCATTTCATCCTTCCTTTTCAGACAAAAAAACAACAACAACATATTGATAATACACTTTCACACCTTGCTCAGTTTTAAGAAAAAACGTTATTTTTCTAATATTTAATATTAGAAGTGACATACCGTTTAAAAATGCCTTCAGAAAATGAAACAATGGAATATAATTTTATAACTATGAGAAATAATAAATCTCACTGTTAAAAAAGGGAATTTCATTGAATTAAAAGAAAAACATACTTGTTTGTTTGTTTGGTGTATATTTTCCATAGCTGATTGAGAATATTTTGAGATAGCTGTCACAATTCTTAAAGTGATATACTACGGGGAGGCAGCTAGTTTTTATAATTTGTTTTCATAAGCCCTCTATTCGTATGCATGTAATACAAGTGCAACATCCTGAACAGATTGTGAAAACTTCTTTTCGTCATAGAATTTTCGTCAAATTATACGTTTACGTAACTGGTATAAATAAAACACGTGTTCAATAGTTCACAGAATAAAGTAGTTTGCGATAAACGGAATGTTATTATCTTCCCTCAATATGTAATAAACGGTCAAACCATTAATAACAATTCTAACTAGGAATGTGATTTTATGCTAGAAATTTTACAGCTATAAGTTATTAGAAAGTGTATTTCTGATTCTTTCTAAAAGTTAAAAGAAGAGTCTGATAGAGAACTGCCATTAAATAAACCAGGATAAAGTTTACATAACCTTAAAAATATTTTTGTACTGGTACGTGTTTTAAATTTTAGTACTGGGTACGTCTAGCTGTAAACAACTATGTCGTACATGAACATCATTAGAATAAGTGAAGGCTTGTCTAATCCAACAGGTTAGATACATCTACATAAGTTCTAGTACTCGTGACAAATGGAAATTCCCTTTATCACGTCAAATGACGTACTGAACATGAAAGCTCTACTTTCACTTCCTCTAATTAAAAGCTTCGTGACCAGGTGTCCCCCATGATATGAAGTTTTAACGGAATACAGGTGAGAGTAAATCCAGTTCTTTCTTAGAGCTGCTATTAAAATTTGGTGATTCTGTCGAGCACTGTTTCAAAACATATTTTTTGTCAATTCTCATTTCATATCATACATTTCGTCTCTTTCACTTTGAACAAGCTTAGCTTATTTCCATTCGGCATATGTCTTCTCAAAATTTCTCATAACTGTGATTCATATTGTACTTAACTAATTACATTTTGATAAATTAAACGTTATAACTAACAACGTTTATATATTTCATAAACCAAAGATATTTTGTTTATAATTAGCTGGAAAGTGACTAAGTTACTGACAGCTTACATACAAACAATTTTGTAGATGTATCATTGATAGTATAGTCTTACTCCGTATTCTCACTACACTCATTCAGAGACTTTCACCAACAGAGAATAAAAAATTCAGATTCCTGTCTAAAGTATGTTGCATAGAAAATAACATTGTTTAGAAGATAGCACATGTGGTTTTAATGGATTTTTCTTTTAAAAGTTGTTTGTGCTGTAGCGTTAATGTGTACTGGTAACATCTATACAACGGCTTGGCATGTCTAGGTGGATTAAGGCGTTCGACTCTTATTCCGAGGGTCGCGGGTTCGAATCTCGTCACACCAAACATGCTTGCTCTTTCAGCCATGAGGGCGTTATAATGTGACGGTCAATCCGTTGGTAAAAGAGTAACCCAAGAGTTGGCGGTAGGTGGTGATAATCATCTGCCCTCCCTTTAGTCTTACACTGCTAAATTAGCAACGGCTTTCGCAGATATTCCTCGTGTTGCTTTGTGCGAAATTCAAAAACAAACATGTATTCTCAAAGTTTTGTTACAGTTGTTTTATAAGTAATAGTACAGTAGAACCTTTAAATAATTCACATATTACTCCATTTGTACCGTACCTAGTACTTCCCTTGGAAAACTAACATTACAAATATAGTTACATATAAATACACTTATCAGGTTACTAATGTTCAAATTGTCAACTCTTAAACTATAAAAATAATAACATTATATTCTACAAAATTTGTTTGTTTGTAGCTGTATTAAGAGTCATTCTCAAACATTTAATATGGCTATACGTATGACACATCTAAGTAACTGTGTTTCCTTAAATATCTCAGATGCTCTGATTCCTCTTTCTCTTAATGCGCTTATTTACAATCTAATAGCATCTCACTATTTAATTAACAAATAAAATCATCATTTACACTTAACCAGAATGAATATTTGGCTTTTCTTTCTTTAATCAGGCCACTAACATAGAAGAATAACGTCATTTCCTATGTCAACAACATATGAAATTCTGTTGGAGTTTCCTGAAATTCATTCTTTTTCTCCGAGAGCAAAAACGGCAGAAATTCCATATTCAGGAATATGTGAAAACAAGATTGACCTATCAGAGTTCAATACTTCAGAAACAAATATTCTAGCAACTGTCTCGTCAGAACGTCACTCTTAATTCAAGCTTGATATTTCAGAAAGTGGATATGATCTAGATCAGGAATATTTACCTGACCAATCAGAATCTTCTTCTTTAATAATTAATAACCCTGAAAAAAAGCAGTGGGTTACGAAACGTCAGTTTGAAACTTTATCCCCAATCAGTTTTGCTTTCACCTATTGAGCCAGCTGTTATGCTATTCTTTTCCCGTTCTTCTCTGAACAGGTATTTGTGGTTTTTCATTTCTAATTCAATTAATGAAAGTAAAGTAAAAGTCTCAGACAACTAAGTTGAAAACAAAAATGTTGCACATTTCCCACCCAAAAAACAGCAAAGTACGATACAAAAATGTAGCAAAAAGTACGATAGAAAGAGAGAAATGTGCAGAAATAGAATCCACACAACCGTAGTAATACGATATTGCTCAGACCAGAGTCAATCTGCAAACCTCACATGGGCAACGCGGTAAGTCTAAATATGATAGATATAAAGCTAAATACTGGGTTTTGATATTCTTGATGGGCACAGCACAGATAGCCCATTGTATTGCTTTGTGGTTAATTTCTAACAAACAGGCGAAACATAAAATAAATACAAACTGGAATTTTACGTCATAAAGATCCTGAAACTCACAAAAGGTTACAAAATTTTTGAAATTGTTAAATTAAATAACATATTTAATATTTTACTTTTATAGTTAAATGGTAATCGTGAGAAATTCTTTCATTATTGTTAACTGTAAATAACAACGCACACTCTTGTGTCACTTGACATACAGCCACACAGACGTCTGAAGTACAGGTATAACAACTGTGCTTGTTCTGAGTTTACCTTCTGTAATCCGGTTATTTCATATCAAATAGAAATAACGCTTTTACTGCGTTGTTTATATATATTTTACAATAAATGTTTTCCAAACAATTTAGTTGAAGTATCATTAAAATGATCGAATGACATTTGACAACATAAGTTTTATTCCAGGTAATCTATTGACAGCCATGGCATTACCAATACTGTCTTTATAAGGCCTGAACAGTTTTAACTTTTAACACAATTCTCATGTGACTCTTGAGACATATGAAGAAAACTTTGTTCGTTATGTGATGCAGTGTTTTAAATATGTCACATTAAACATAATTCTCTCACATAGGACTAGCCAGGTACAAGGGACGAGCTTCCTACCCATCTTGTGTTAGTTTGTATTACATAGAACACAGAATAAACGAGAATACTTAGATTTATAAATAAAACGTACAAAGTATTTAGACATTACAAGAAGTGTTTTGTAATGAACTAATAAATTCAAGATAATATAATTATTATGGATAATTTATTCGTTTCAGTTTGGTTGTATCTTTTAAAAATATTCGTAAACACGAAATAAATACAAAACCTTTTGCATACGGAGTAAATCATGTGATGACATTTTACGTGCTTAGAAAACATGATCGAAACTATTGTTAAAAAATAAATAATGAAACTTTTATTTCTCACTTAAATCTTAATCTTGAAATTATGAACATTTTTATAATATAAAATTAAATTTTATATTTTATCATGGTCTATTCTATGCAAATAAATTATCTGAAATAAAATAATTATTTCTTTCAAAGTGCAGCAAAATGGGTTAATAAAACTTCTTACGTATTATAATTTATCTCGCACGAGTCTTTAGGTAATTATGTTACGTACGTTATGTATTACGATTTGAAACAACCAGAATTTATAATTTTAATTTAAAGGTTAATTAAACATAAATATTTATCAAATTTATATTAATTGCCAACAAGATTGATACACTGATTTTTCTTTCTTAACACAAATATATTTTAACATATAAACAACAATACAAGCTATTTTAACGGTTGTTACAAAATAATTATTTATATACAAAATTTTACAAGCTCGCAAACAATATTCAGTTTTCTATCTGGTGTGTAACTGAATATTTCGTCAACAGTCCATGTCCATAAGGGAAAAATTACTTTTTTGTTCATACACAGCTAGCTTTCTTCTTGGTTTGCTTAATGCCGCCTACAATCTCACTTTTTTACGGAGGAAAATATCTAATGACCTTCTAGAAGAAATAGTAACGTCCGAAGTTAGTTCTCCGGAGTTAAACGTTTCGTAATGTCAGGAATCTACAAACGTTCCTAGCTTAATTCTGTGGTTTTACAATTAATAAGTGTTAATTACAGTTATAGCTCCGAGGTTTCAAGTATACAAACTGTAGCAAAACACTGTTTATTATTAAACTTTCTCCATACCTGTCGATTTATAATTTTTAAGGTCATATTCTCAAAAGTTTATTAGGAAACAATAATAGCAATTACTGTTGTTTCATATTCACCAAGTGCAATATTGATTTTTATGCTACAGAATATTCTACAAATTTAAAGAACAGGCGAAACTTGGACAATATAGTATTAACAATATACGGTACATACATTTATAAATATATATTAAACTGAATCGAATATATACATTAAAATATTAAATCACTCACAAACTAAAATCAAAATCTGTTTGTTCGTGGAAAAGTATATTTTTTAGCCACAGCATAGCGGCTCTTAGAATAGCTGCAAGTTTATCAAGTACGAACTTTTAGCTCATAGCTTTGACATCTCTTCACCGATTTGAAATATAATGACAATTATAGACTTGAGAGGCCAACCTATTTCGGGTGATGTATTTAGTCATGTTCAAGATTTTATAAATTAATTTACTCCAGCCTTGCCTAAAAGAATTTCAATTTAAGAGAACGCTGATAGAGATCCTGATAAGTAATAAAACCTCGCCAAACCTAGGTACTGGTAACGCACAAAAATATAACTCATACAAGAAGTAAAATAAAGGTTTCATAACTTAATGTACCCTAATCCTGCCTATAATCTTTCAAATTGCAGCGGCAATTGAGAAATTCCTCTTGTTAGTTCTTACAAACCAACTTTCGGCCTGTCATGTATCTGAAAAAAAATTATTTAAAAAAACTTAAAATTTGACTTTATAACTTTATGGAACTGTAACTCCAATTTCTTTGTTTGTTTTGAATGTCGTACAAATTAAAATGGACTAGCACAGATGGCCCTCGTGTAGCTTTGCGTAAAATTCAGAAACATACAAACAAACATTTCAGTGGTTTTTATCATATTTATTTATCGCAATAACAAAGGGAGTTTTTAGTCGTTCTTGTTGTTTTCTTACTTCATAAGTTAAAAAAGGACTATGTTTTCTCTGTTTTCATTGAAATTGGAGGGGGTAATCACGCCATAAGCTTACTGCGGGACATAGGGAGACACTTTTTCCTAGTAAACTGTTTTCGATCAACACAATACATGTATATTTAAACAATTCATATAAATTCAATACTTCGTTTTTATTTCAGTGTAACGCCTGCATTTGTGAAATAACACGTTGTTACTTTGCTATATAGAAATTAAGCATAAAACTACTCATTAGGATATTTGATTGGTAGATTTAGTAGATACATATTTATCCTATGCTTGCATTTGGTAATTATTTTACAGTTTCATATAACATATTTAACTTCTACCTACATCTAAAGGTCAAGTAAATGTAACCAATCTCAGAGTTCGTAATGTAACGTGTTTCT
This sequence comes from Tachypleus tridentatus, assembly GCF_004210375.1. Lineage (NCBI taxonomy): Eukaryota > Metazoa > Arthropoda > Merostomata > Xiphosura > Limulidae > Tachypleus > Tachypleus tridentatus. Next base: position 65,069,616 of record NC_134830.1, on the reverse strand, counting down.
CAGGATTTGAACAAACAACGTGCGTGTCTTTTAATGATGTGAGGTTAAAACATTATCAAAGTAAGTTTGTGTTTATAGCTTCCAGAGTCGAAACAGCTACTTTTTCGGTAATTATTCTGTAGAATATAAAGTGGTTATATTACAGAAATAAGAATGGTAAATCAAGTATGGAAGATATGTAACTTATAGATTCTGATTTTCTTTTGAGAAAACTTTCAAATTAAATTTCGAAACAATTGACTATCAAAACGTGCATCAAATATTAGAAAAAAAAGTTATAAAATAATCTATGGATCTAAACTTAACTGTACAGTAAACTGAAATTATCCCCATATTTTAATTTTCTAGACACTTACTATGATTACATTAACCTCCCTGTCTCCAGGAGCTCAGCAGTAAATTTGAGGGCTTACAATGCTAAATATTTAGGTTCAATCCCAACAAATGTGCCAAATGTGCAACCTTGTGTTTAAAAACAAAGCAGACAAACATTGGCCATTTTTAAATTACGAATATGTAACTTTATGTTAACGTCACACAGATTTTATAAATGACGAGATTAAAGTGTAAGGTATATAAACTATGCTGTATTAGTAATTCCAATATACATTATTTGTTTATTTACACGGTTAAAAGGTTGAAAAATTGACAAAGGTCTCCTGAAAAACAGTAACGGAAAGTATTCACAAGAGCAGCTTTAAGACACCCTTCAAGAAAATATAGTTTCATTCGGTAATTTTCTGTATCATCTTAGTCTAATTTAAATTCGCATCTGTACCTCCCATAGTCCGAAGAAAGAATCACAATCTGAGGGCAATGAGTTTGCTGTTTGTATTTGTAGAAGAAAGATGGTATTTCTCTTCAAATGAAAGGGTATAAAAGGTAAAAAAATAAGAATGTAATTCTCTATTTAAACAATGTTCTTGGAAATAATTTCTTAATGTTTTTAAATTTCAAAGTAGTTTATATATAAAAAATATATTGCTATTTTTAAAAGCAAATTATTGGAGTAGTAATTGCTATTTAGTATATTACGCTCATCCAAAAATGTAATTAAAGAGGCATATGGTTTGAAAACGAAAAACACCTGAATTTAATTTTTAAAAAAAATCTATATTACTTTACAAAATTATACATCCGATAATCAGAGCGCTGTATTCAAACACGAACTGGTAACAATTAGCGTGGGTAAAGTGTGAATATGAATATCAGAAAAACTACACTACAATACTATCATGCATAACTAAAGCAGATCGTCTTGACAGTTTCAAAATATTTTAGTAGGCTTTCATCGGCAGTTGTACGGGTTTGAATTATTCGTGGCTTAAAGCGTGTACTATGGAAACACTTATGGGAAGTGAGTACTATAAAAATTAATTCAAAACTTAAAAAGTTATTTCAAAATTAATATGGACTACAAGTAGAGTAACGTGTATAAATAGTATATGAATAAAGACAGTTAACTTATTAGGACTTAATTCGTGGATATTTACTTTAAAGCTCTCAAAATAAAATATTCATTTACATGAAAAATCACACGAAACATTCAAAGAAAAAATAAAGAATTATGGTCCGTGAAATGAGTAATAAAAATGACATTTCACTGAAAATGGGAAAAGTTTTTATTGAACCACATGTATTTTTTCTTCTTAAATTCTAAATATTTTTTTTAAATATTATTTGTTGTAAAATGCTTAAGATGTATATTTTTTCTTACTTTAAATTACATAATCATATTTCAGAATCACACAAAAATAAACAACTTAAAGACAAATATAAAAATGGAATCAAAAATCGTAAAATTACGTATATTATGTTTTTCACATCGTTTTATCTAAAGACACAGTTTTTAAAGTCTATCGATATATATACATATATAAATATATATTGTTGAGTTTTTATAGTTAACAACAAGTATTACTTTATGACCGCAAAGAACCATTTGATAGAATAGGTTTTAATTCCTCTTATCGTCCACAAAATCTGGTTATTGATGTCCACAGTGAATGTATAATAGTTATCACCAACTAAAATAATAGATTGACAATTGTATTGCTACTTGCTATTTTTTATCTGCATTAGAAAAATATGTATTAAACATTCAGTAGGGAATGATTATACGAATTGACTTCTTTGAAACCTAATTTATGACAAACTAATTTGGGTTTTACATATTTATTTAAGTTTCTTATCAATATATTTATCACAATTTCTTTTCATACGGTACTGTTTTTAATTGTATTACTTCTGTTTAATTGAAAAAATAATCAAATTCAAATTATTTTAAGTAAAATTTCTTTATGAATAATCAACATTCAATGTAAATTTTTTCATTGTAAAAAGAAAACTTACTACTGCCAGTTCTATTCCCAGAAGAACGATAGTTCCATTTTCATTACCCATATGATAGAGAAGCGTGTTTCCTATAGATGGTTCAACAAAACAGCTACATATAAAAATCCAAACTTTACAATTAAATTCACAAATCAAAAACGCTGAGCCTTCAAATTAGAAATCATTAATTATTATGTATGTTTTAAATTTCTTACCCAATAACAAGAGTACAGTTAAAGAGCCCCGAAACTATCGTTAAAGTTAGTATGTCGTCTGGGAAACCTCGTAATAGGTAAGAAAAAAGAAATATTAGTGTTTATTGGTTGATTGTTATTTACGTAATAAACTGAGGAAAGTACAAAGAATGGAAATTATGTTTTATGTACGTCGTACAAAATTATGCACACAACAAAATATATTAATTTTTTTTAGTCTCTGATTTCATTGTTTTGTTTTCTTTTAGCTGATATTTCTTCACTGTAGCTACACCAAAATAACTATGAGTAGAGTGTATATACCTTGAAAGAGAGACGCAGGCCCTCTGGAAATATCATCTGTTTTTTTACTACTTGTTGTCCTTTGCCGTAATGATAACTTTTCTCTTTTCATTAATTTCTCACACGAGTCACGACCTGCCTTGAATGAAGTATCACTATTTCCTGCACATACTTTTTTTCATTTAACATTAAGACTACTCTCGTTACAGACAGTTCTTTATTTCTTAACTCTCCAAAATACGTTAAAACGGTGGCATCAATTTCAAAATTTCTTCTTTTTCTTGTGCCAGAAAATAAGTTTCTACTTTTCTTTCAAGTAAACAACTTGGGTTTCATACTACACCAACATTAGCCTCACTCATGTATCCTTTTTACCGCCTGTTCGATTCCCAAACTGTTCGGCGAACAAATTAACTTTTCTTTTAAATACGGCATCGTGCGTAAAACGCTTTTCCATGGGTAAAAAATGCAATAAAACTAAGGAAACATAATGAAATAGCGTCTGAACAACAAGAAAGCTAGACGATGACTTACGACGGTGATGAGAAACCCACTTGAAGTAAAAATGTATATTAAAGACGGCTGGTATGGGTATTAATACTTTATTAAAACAAAGTAGAAATAATATGAGAAAGAAGGGAATTGAGTATTATAACAGCAAGTTTTAACGTAGAAAATAACATAACTAAATCAAATAACATATTTTATATTAATATTTAGTTTGTAAAACAAAATGATAGCAACCCAGTTATGTTTCAAACTGTTAAGTTATCGCTACAAATGTACGTTTACTTGGTAGGGTCGATAAAAATTGAACATTCTAAAAAAAATGTTTACTAAATATAATTTTTAACTGTCAGTAAGTGCTGTCTGAATTCGTTTTAACTTTTGTTTGTTTCCAACATCCAACTTGACTTCTGAAGTATTGTAATAATAAATTCACGAAACCCTAAGAAAGAAAGGAAGCTACCTACCTGTCTAACGTGTGGCTCCAAGGTCGCCTCGTTAAAGCCCACGCTGAGAACACCAGTTTAGATATTTACCAAATCTACAATAAAAGTTGGGTTGAAGATAATCTTCCAATGTTCACCTTCGTTGTGGTTCATGGTACACTCTGATTAACAATAAAAGTAAAGGGTTAAGAATTAGTTCAGCTCGTAAGAAAGTAAGAAGTTTATTACTGTTAAATAGTCAATTGGAAAGATGTATTAAAACTTCAACTCGATAAAAGGGATTGCTTTTTGTATCTCACCGTTTGAACAAAACCGTTTCGCAACAAAGTATCAAAACTGTTCTGGTGACATTTGTGACGGATTGTTAGTTTCAAACGGTTTAGAGACTATTATCATTATAAAAATATATTTTTAGATAGTCTAAAATTCCGTTTAGTAACAGGCAACGTAATCATGTATATATAGATGTTTGTTTGTATATCTTCGGGAACCCTCATAGGTAGGTAGAATGGTTGTTGTTTTATTTCAAAGCAACGCACTATATCAGTATACTGTATTCTGTATTCAATCTACTGCAGGCGATCAAACCCCAGATCGCAACGTTGTGTGCAAGATACTTAATCCATAAATTTTAAAACTCAATAAATAAGAAATAGTGAAGAAACGTGTATAACTGAATTATTTCTTTAATTTCGTGCCATAGTCTGCTTTTAAAGAAATGATCTTATAAGTCATTATTCAAATCAATGTGTTTTCTAAAAGTTGCATTTTTAAGAATTTAAACTAATGCACAAGATTTCGAACCTCTTTTTTGGGAAATCATCATAATACAGGTGTGTTTGTAATGTTAATAAAGGGTTTGAGTATTTTATTATGCGATTATTTCAAAGCTTTAACAAACTAATATTAGACAAAGACAATAGATTTCGCAATGTAATAATGGAGGAGAGGAGAATAATTCGTCTTCTCAGTTCTGTTTTGACGTAAATGAACCAATCGATGAAGACTCTGACGAAAAGAGGATGTAATATAAAGCTCTGGATACAAAAGTTAAGATTAACCGGGTAACGAACATTTGTACATAAGCTTGAAATATTTTAATATATTATTTTCAAACAAATGAACTGTGTGCTGTTTGTGTATTGGTGAAAATTATCGCCAAGAAATCAGAGACATTTAGTGTAAAAAATCCGGCTCATACATAAAAGCTGACGCTCAACAAAGGAGACTAAAATCAAACTATGCAAAGATAAAAAAAAAATGTTCTGTCTTTTCTTACGTGCATCCCTTTTAGTGCCAAAGCGGTATGTTTGCGGACTCACAACGCGAGAAACTGGGTTTATATACTCCTGGTGGGCAGAACGCATATAGCCCATTGTGTAGCTTTGTGCTTAACTGTGAACAAACCTATAAGAAGCGATTTAATATATCGGTCTTGTTTAAAGAAATATTTGCCAAAATCTTATTTTTTTCACTTGATTGAAGAAATCTTCGATGTTCAAGAACACAAATAAACAGCATCACGTTGGACAAAAGATTTTTAATTTACCTTTATCTTTACAATAATTGTTAAGAAAAACAAATGAAAATGAATGGTATACTTACCCAAGCAGAATCATAGCACCTCCAGCAAAAAATACCCCAGAGTTTATTAACAATTTTAGAGACAATGTTGGAACCTGTAATTAAAAAACATATCTGTTAAAAATAAAAATACGCAACATACTAAGAACAGTTTAGTAATTAGATGTAAAACATTTGTAACTAATCAGTTAATGAACGTGATAAAATGGTAAAATAAACTCTTTTTGATTTGAGCAAAATCTGATTGAGTTAATAGTTAAGAGAAATTTCACCAGAACAGATAGCTTAAATGTGTTTAATTTGCTACATTATTTCCTTACGGTTTTAATTCTTATCTCTAACATGCATTACAATATTGGAATTGTTATCTCAACTATACATTATCTGCGTGACGATATCGAGTAAACTGTGTCTAAGAAAACTAACACTTGGAGTTATTGCCTGAACAAAATTAATTATGTAGCAATACGGAGTAGTTGAGTCTACTAATAATGATCCTTGAAATTATTGCCTGGACTAGATTCTCTTCGTGATAATATGGAATAGTTGAGTTTACTAAAATTATACTTGTTCCTTTTATTACGTTATCTGCACGATAATAAGAAACCGTTGTGTCTGTTAAAACTAACACTTGGAACTGTTGTCTTTACTACCTCATCTGCCTGGCAGTATGTGATTTTATCCATACATAAAATTAATTAAGTTAGTATTACTTATATTTATTAATTTATCAGTCTCACAGACTTGATTCGTTTCTCCCATGCACTTACAGACACCTTATAATCATTCCTCTCAACTGGCTTGATGGCGTGCCCAAATATAAATGTTGTTTGTTTTATTGTCATAATTTGTAAGTTTATGTTTACTCTTTAAGTAGTTTTACAGATGAGTTTCAAGCATTCGTTTTCTATGTATGAAATTCATAATCTTTGCGTCGAGTAGAATTGACATGTTTAGAACGTTTTTACATTTCTTAAGTGTTTTAGAGGTAGGATTTTAGTTTGAAATGTTATATTTAGTTGTGCATCTTGATATTAGCATTTTTAATCTTTATAAAGCAGGAAATGAAAGTATATAGTACCATGTATTATAATAACTTGGGATCGAAATGTTTGCATTTAAAGAACATGTTTCATGGCAATGAAACAATACCAGAAATAACTTAATCCAGCCCAAACTATATTGCTTAATTGATACTCACCATCTTGCACATGAACGGAGAGAGAATAAATACAACGAAGTAAAAGTTTCCAAAAACAAATCCATATTGGGTTGATGATAGTTGTTTTTTCTCTGCCTGAAAAAAGTTCACATACAAATAATGATGGTTTAAGAACATAAAAATCTCTAAACAAACAAAGAATAATAATTCATAAGAAATGCACCTTAAACTGAAATTATTTGCCTTAACTATATGTTTATTTGTATCTTTATCTATTTAGAGCAAGTACACATATTTCCTCTCAGTTCACTTAGTTTTTAAAAAGGAATTAGCTCAAGTGTATAACCTTCACTATTTTTACAATGATTAATTCTCACAAAAATATTCTTGATCACAATAAAAAAATGAATAGTTAATGTTCAATTTATTAATTTCTCATACGTAATGGACGTTCCGAAAAGTAATCTCTTTTACTCAATAGGTTTTAATTTGGATTCATCTGTTCCTCTGTTTGTTTCGTAATACATTGTGTGTGATATACAAAAAAAAACCTTAGTAATTATACTTTAACTCAAGAACGAGGAACCGAGCTTTAAACTGATACGACAAAATAGGGTTCCAGAACTCACGTAAAACGAACATTCTTACTTAAGAATCACGGATAGGTATAATTTTAAGAAATTAATATGCTTTGAAAATGTGGACATACGTTTTTGTGATTTCATTTCGAAATGTAACAAACTAGCATCATTTTCGCAACAAAAGATTTTAAAAACTTGTTGATATGGTAATATCAGGATTTTGGACATATATATTTACCCGGAGGTCATAGCGTTGAACAAGGGAATTCATTCAAAAGTAATGCAATCGAGAAATGTGTATTAACAATACTTTAATATTTTAAATTATAGGCTGGATGGTAATGACTAGCTGCCTTCCCTCTAGTCTTACACTGCTAAATTAGGGACTGTTAGGGCAGATAGCCCTTGAGTAGATTTGCGCAAAATTAAAACAAACAAACATCAAAAATACGCCCTTTTTATTACACATTTGAGTTTTACAATGACACACGAATACAAATACGTATACTTAATAATAAGTTGTACACCTAATTTTAAATTTTAAATTCGATTAACTGTTTACTCTACGAACTTAATAATAGATTGCTTAAATGTACAGAGAGAAGAAATATTAACTTGCAAAACGTATTAAAAGATGGATACACTGGATAAACTAATAAAGAGTTTGTTAACAAAATACATCATATTTTAAAAATTTTCGGTATTTCGGTATGAAGTCATTATAGTTCAAGTAGCGTGTCCATCAACATAAAATATTATCGTTTAAAATTAAGATGTTTCTCATTTAAATAGATTATGATCTCAGATTGAGGATTTAAAATAAGAAAGAACTGTTGATATCGAACATGGAATTTCTCAGCAGTACAGATTTTTAGATTAAGGTATGGAAATTGTCAACACTATTCTTCATAAGCAAGATATTTAACCAAACCCAACCTTCACCCTTAAAATTGCTTATAGTTACTAAAATAGAATAATATCAATAAAAACACATTGGAATTCTACAATAGATTACTCCCAATGTTCACCTTTTTTGGGTGCATCACCCAACCAATTTTCTTTATTAATTTTAGGTTACGACTGAAAAATATCAGTAGAATTCCGAAATAGAAATAATTTTAAAGCTTAATTTATATTAAATTCGTTACTAGTTTATAGTGCTCATTTTAATCGCCTATTTACAACTAAGTTAATTAATATAATAATAGCTTTGAAGCTATTTTCTGTATTATATGTATCTAGGTACGCAATAGTCACACAACTCAGCTAAAATAAAAAAGCATCGAACATAATGAAGAAAAAATAAAATTCGGACTCCAGCTATTCGGAGTAAAATGTAAAACGCGCCTTTGTACTTTCCCCACTAGAATAGCATTAGGTGTATGTATTATAACGCTAAAATTAGGGGTTCGATTCTCTTCGGTGGGCACAGTAGATAGCCCATTGTAGCTTTGCTATAAGAAAAACTCACATATACGTCTTAGTGGGAGAAGTCTGGGGAATTGAATCCACATAGTAGTTAAAGTACGCCGTTTATCAGAAACTTTTAATATAAGATTTTATATAGCGAATAAAGGCAGAACGAATAACGAGATACGTGGAAAGTTAAGAACAAATACGGGTTTTTGAGGTCCGTGCCTTTCCACATCCAAAACTACTATTCACCATCTATAGTCAGTTGACAGAAAACAATTACTTCTAATGAAACATATGCAAGGGAAAAATAAGTTGCTACAATTGGATTAATATGTAAAACGTATCTCCTGAAATGGATATTTTAGTCTCATGATTCTTGCGCACTTGTCTGAAAACTATACACCAAAAACTAAAGATCCGTGAGTTAATATTACTTTAAGCAAAGTGAGGCGAGGTATTGCTTTCCAAATTCCAAAAGGGCAATAATGCCATAAATTCTATGAGACCCTTGTTTTATTTGATATGCAAAAATACGGTTTTGGTTCAGAAGTCTGAAAGGCTTTTGTGGTTTAATTATTACTTAAGAATAGGAGTTCCTTATATATATTCAACTTAGTTCTACTTATATCCACAATTTAGAGGTAGATAAATAAAATTAAGAATTGACAGCTATTTATAACAATTATATATGTAAAGGGACTGTCCGTTTGAAAGCATAATAAATGAGATGAATGGAAAACAATGTTTCATAAAGTGCAGGTTCTATTTCGGAATCCTAAGAACGACATCACTTCAACGAAATCAATTTTTCCTTTATTGCGATTATAAAGTTATCTTGACAAATGTTTTGGTCTGTTTCGAGGTATATCAAATAGAGGAGCACAAGCATAGGTTCAAACATTTTGAATTAAGTAAATTTCTATTGCTTTACTCACTGGGTTAACTAAAACAATATTTGAAACAATAATGTGTGACTTTGACGAACATCAAATAGAAAGTAATTCTCAATTTTTAACGAAAATTGTATTTTGAAATGATAGTTTGTTTTGAAATTCGCGCAAAGCTACACGAGAGCGATCTACGTTAGCTTTACCTAATTTAGCAGTGTAAGACAAGAGGGAAGGCAGCTAGTATCACCACTCACCGCCAACTATTGAACTACTCTTTTACCAACGAATAGTGAGATTGACATTGACATTATAACGCCCTCATACTAAGAAAGGGTGAGAATGTTTGATGGGACGGGGGGTAGAAAGTTAGGAGGAATTTTTAGTGAAAATATTTCTGGATTTGTTTTTCTACTTTTAATACTAGAATAACATTAACTGTAACTCCCTTCCATAACTGGCTGCAGAGAGGTAAAGAAAGGAGTGGTTGAGATGTTGTGGGTATAACTATAAACAATCAATTCCGCTCTCTTATTTGATTTTCCACAACTGATAACTAGTTTTTTATCTGCGTTTGGACTTTGTCTAAAGGATGGTATATCCCCTATGCTTTTGGATGCTGTCACCACAGACAATTTCTATTATGACTTTAAACTTATGACTGAAAAGAAAACTGGCAATGAGAGTGTAAAATAAAATAATGTTGGTGCTTAATATCTATTTTATAAGTTTAAATAATACCTAGTAAAACATAGGGCATTTTTAACAGTTCTACATCTACCTTAAATAATTCATAAAAAAGTACCTTTCAGAAAAGAAGGACGCAAAAAGAGCGTAGCAGCAAGCTTGACAGAAGAAAAGAAAATTGATTAAGGATAAAACTAAGATCTGACGTTTCGTAATCCAAAGGCATTTGTTGTTGTTTCCAAAATCCGATCGCTCAAATGGATCTTCTGAATGTTTATGAGAATAATATTTTGAATCGTCAGTTTGTAGAAAATTTGTTTCTAAAGGATAAACTTCTGATTGGTTGAGTTGGTCCTCAAGTGTTGGTGTAGAAGACGAGTGATTTTTGGTGTAGTTTGAGACAATTTGAGGTGTTGTTAACATGGGAAGTGACGTCATCGTTCCACAATGATCCAGAACAGAAGTCTGATAGAAAAACACACAATCAAGAGTAACTGTTGGTTACGGTTTTAACACATTATTCAAACAGCTGGTAAATACATTAGTTGCTACACAATATCATAATGTTAGTTTTAAGTAAATTTTACAATATTAATATTTTGGGATACAGTTCATTAGTTGTTATGTTGTACAACTGCCATCATTAAATACACGAGCATAGAGCGAGCTCAATATATAAATATATTTTCATATGCCTTATGATTTATCAAAAAACAAAGCATATAAAAATATAACATTAGTATTTATGTAGCTTTATTCTAGAATATGAGTCCTCCACTGGTATTCGGTAAATATACCGATTAACAACGCTAAAATCACGCGTTCGATTTCTCTCGGTGGACTCAGCAGATATCCTGATGTGGTTTTGCTGTAAGAAAACACAAACATACACGCGAACAATCTAGGTTATAGTGGATTAAGCCTTTCTTTTTTTACGTATACATTTATTATCTAATAATCCTTCAAAATATATTTGACATGCTGATTAATATTTTAAAAGACATATATGGGAATGGATGGGTGGTAGTAAAATCTTTAGATTTTCAAACTTGAATGAAGTTATCCCTATATTGGAACTACTGATGAGAAGGTGTGTGTGTGTGTGTGTTATAGCAAAGCCACAGAGGGCTATCTGCTCAGCCCAGCGAGGGGAATCGAACCCCTGATTTTAGCGTTGTAAATCCGGAGACATACCGCTGTACTAGCGGGGGGCCTGACGAGAAGGAATGTAGCCAGTCAACACCAGACGCTTTGCAATTTCACCTCATGTGACATCTCAAAACGTTATCACATAACGTCCAATACAAATTCAGCCTACAAAGAACTCCGTTGAATAAACCACTTAAATTGCTATAAAAGGCTAAATAGTATTTCGCAGACAAGTTGTAAGTCTGTAGATACACAGGTATGCCACTTGGGGCGACGAACAATGAAAATATAACGTATAAAAACAATTTTTTATAAAATCTTTATGATAAAAAGAATTAAAATAAAATGTTTTGTTGAATTTTCATTATGCTTATACATCACTGGTTGAAAAAAAATCTAAAAATAAGCGTTTAAAAGATTAATTTATGATGTTTGAGGAATCGATCACAGATATATAATTTTAAGCTTTTTTAGTTGAACAACGTGTGGGTGATATTGCGAGAAGAAAATATTGACGAAGTCGAATCGAGACCTATTATTTATTAAAAACGTACTTAACATATAGTTATTTCTAGCCTGATTATGTTATGTATTGTTTCAAAATTTTTGCAAATTCAATGTCGAACGTTTGTTGTCATCTTTCAGAGGATTAAGGGTTAAGTCAAATACATGATGTTTCAATTACTTTGGATCATGGGCCCTTTGAGAAAACTGAACGAATAGACAAATTTAATCTTCATTAGAAATGTAAAGAAAGTTTTACTTTGACATAGAGGTTACAAAAAACTATAATTATAAAAATATTTACTAACGCCAAGTGGGCAAGGTTACTGTTTTTGACTTCTTTGTACGCTTGTTGAAGATAACTCGAGAAGTTTATATCTAAAAGTGGCCAAATTTAGTTCAAATATTAGGTGTCCCCTACACCAGTCGTATTACTTTTAGTAAACATATGACAAAAGACAGGATCCTACTAAATGTCATCCAAAAAATATTTGGAAATACATAAAACTTTGTAAAAAATTGAGGAAGAAACATATTGTACACCGAGACCTACATCTGTACAAAAGTAAGATCTTAGACCCTAGACTTATATCTCTACAAAAAAAAAGGATATTACACTTTAGATCAACATTTCTACAAAAAGAACATTTTAGATACCAGGTCTATATCTCTACAAAAATGAGGATCTTAGACCCTAGACCTACATCTAAACACAAAGAAGATCTTAGACTCCAGTCCTACATTTCTACAATAGGGTATCTTAGACGATAGATCTACAGCTCTATGAAAACAGGTTCTTATACCCTAGACCTACATTTCTAAGAGTGAGGAATTGTTTAACGTAGAAGTTATATCTTCTTTGTATATGCTTTCCAGTGATACAGTGGTATGTCTGCGAAATCACACTACTAGAAAATGGGTTTCGATACCCATGGTGGGCACAGCAGAGATAGTCCATTTTGTAGAATCGTGCTTAATTCTAAACAAACAAACTATCATTTTATACTTTAAACTGTTTACTAAAACACATTGCGGAGAAGGAGAAATTGCACTATCTGAGTGTCATTCTAATTCTATTACAAAATTCTCATTTAGTAACTGTAAGATTAGATAGAGTTAACTCCAAAAAAATGATTTGAAACACTGTAGCATCGCTACATTTTCTCACATCTAAGCTGACACAAAAACTGCCATATACTCAAAAGTTTCAACTTATACTAACCGCAATGAATTTCAATCAGTACTTCATTATGTCTACATATTATATATACTTTTTTCATGTACAAAGACAAGCACAAACGATCATGTATGTATACTTTTATATGGTGAATAAGTAATAATAGTTATTACACATAATTTATTTTTGCTTTCTTTTACCCCAGTTCCAACCATACTCTAACATGAATACATGGAAAAAATTAAAAATTATAAAATAAAATCCAGTATTTTAATTTAGTATGAACAATGTCAATGCGGTATAAAAATTACCAACATATAATGATCTTTCAGCATTATTAAATTTAGTAAATACTCTAAGTATAATACGTATCCGATTTCCTACTATTACTTTCTTTTTCTTTTTTTGTTCAACGAAGAAGCAGAAGTCTAGTTACGTTTTTCGAAGAAGCAAAGAGGGATTACATATATTGCACCATAACGTACATTTATATTTCAAATCAATGTAGAACAGTTTATGCCAACAGTTGCTGATTCGACACACATTTTTGAACAACACTTATACTGATTTTACTAAGTCTAGCTATTCTAGCTTTTCAATCCTCTGATACACACACGTATTCCCTAGTGGGTCAGCCAAACGTTTATTGACTTGCAACGCTGAAATATGGGGCCTCGAATCCAGGTGGTGGATATAGTGCATATAGCACGTTGAGTAGCTATATTCGATGTGCATTCGAATTCCACGAAAACATTTCGATACGAAAGATACAACATTATGTATGATTACTAAGAAAATTTAAGAAAGATTTGTTTGTTTTTTGAATTTCGCACAAAGCTACTCGAGGGCTATCTGTACTAGCCGTCCCTAATTTTGCAGTGTAAGACTAGAGGGAAGGCAGTTAGTCATCACCACCCACCGACAAGCCTTGGGTTACTCTTTTAAAAACGAATAGTGGGATTGACCGCAGATTATAACGCCCCCACGGTTGAAGCATGTTTGGCGCGACGGGGTTGCGAAACCGCGACCCTCGGATTAAGAGTCGCACGCCTTAACGCGCTTGGCAATGCCGCTCCATTTTCAAAAAGGTACTAAGATTCTTCATTATAGTGATTATGCTTTGAAATAAGGTTTTTAAACTTGAAAAGTGCTATTTGTTGGCTTAAACACATTCACTTATCTTAATTGCAGGTGAGGCTTAGCACAAGTTTAAATATTATGTTTCTCCATTCTTATGACCATATCAAGTTATAATCTGAATCTATCTCGCATGTTGCAGGAAAAACATGACTGACTAACCTGTATGTAAGTGTCAGCGACTTCAAAACAATTAGGTTGGTTGGAAAAATTGGAAAGTCAATAATAAAACAAACTGTCTTCATCAAAGGCTCAAATTAAACTAGCCATACTCAGAAATGTTTTAGACATGGTATTTAAAAATAATATATGTATATATATATGTTATTAAAGTAGCGCACTTAAAAATGATATTAAATATTTTTAAAAATAATCAGAGAAAATAATTATCAAATTAAAACGAATTCTTAAATGTTTGTTAAAATAAAAACGACTAAAAACTGATACCTAAGTATATATCAAAATAACAACATTTAACAGTTATCAAATAAGAAAATAATCTAAATTACTGTAAATAATTTACGATCTGGTTAAATAAATCAAAATAGAAGAGCAAGACGTTTGAGGGTTTTCGAAAATTGTGTCTAAAGTGTTAACAAAAAACAAAAAGTGGATCATCATAAAATTCTGAGGATGTAAAATTTTCAAAATTAGGATCGCACGAAAATGAATATTTTTCGAAAGTAAACCAGTGCAATTCAGGAAGAATTATCGCAAAGAACAACTGTAATCTTCATACGCTTGTGAATAGGGTGCTTGACCGACAATCTACGGGGCGCGAATTCGAATTGAATTACCAAACATACTCGCCCTTTCATCCGTAGGATCGTTGTTATGTAATGGTCAACCACACTTTTAGTTGATAAAAATCAGCGCAAGAGTTCGCGGTGAGTAATGTTTGTTAGTTGCTTTCCCTATAGTATTACACTGCTAAATTAGGAAAGGCTAGTGCAAATACTCCTGAATAGCTGTGTGTAAGATTCAAAACACAAACTAGCTGTAATTTTGAAAATATGGAATTTCTTAACCGTAAGGTAGGGGCCAAAAATGTGACTCAATTACCAGTACTCTGAAAACTAACATGTGATAAAAAGAATTATAATGAAGCGTATACGTTTTTGTTGACTTCTCTTAGGCCTATTTAATATAATGTTATTTCTTTCTTTCGTCTTTAGAATTCATAAAAGGGATAGGATTTCACAAAGTAAAATTGCAAAATTTTTATTCTGAATCTTTCGAAAAAATTAAGTATGGATACCATAAAACTTGATAAACTTCTATCAACCAGCATGATCTACAGTAGATTTCACTTGCTAAGTGCAAGATAAATCCATTTAACAATTATCAGTATGGAAAGGATCAAGGGATTTTTACAGCTTTAGTCTAAGGTGATTATGGAAACAGTTGAATTCAAAAAGGACGCTTGGATGGCAAACATTCTATTCATCGCATTATAGTATTTCTAGTGCTAAAATACGAAAACAGTTCAGTGCTTGTCTACAACGGTACATGAAAGTTCTACGCAATTCAAACTGTTCCCAGGTTAAGAATGACGTCACACATGATGACAAAGTTCAAATACAAATTGATTTAAGTGTATGTACACTTACTTTCCATCAATTTATCAAGGCTTCTGCATGTCCGGGTGGATGAAGCACTAAACTCGTTATCTGAGGGTTGCGGGTTCGAATTCCCGTCGCACCAAATATGCTCGCTCTTTCAACCGATTTAAAGATTAATCACATTATTTATAGGTAAAACAGTAGCTCAAGAGCTGGCGGTGGGAGATGATGACTAGATGACTTCTCTCTAGTCTTACGCTGCTAAGATAGGTACAGTTAGCGCAGAAAGCTCTCTTGTAGCTTTGCGAAAAATTCAAAAACAAACAAGCAATTTCTCATAAATATTACAAGAGATATTATGGAAATTATTTGTTCTGATAAATATGAATTAGTACATGGAATTTTTTTAATCGTAAACTTATAACTTGTCTGACTTACCTATATAAATATTAAGTAAAATTTAAAAATCAGAATGCAGCTATTAATAGGTTTCTTTCTTTGTGTTCAAACATAAATCCACACTTTGAGTCACCATGAATATTTTAACCCGATTTAAAGTGTTACAAGACTAAGACTTAGTGCTGACCTTTGGGGAGCTTCTTATTGGTTACTTTTTATTTATATTTTATATTAAAAGTTTATCTTAACTCAGTATATTACGATATCATATAGCCGGAAATTTAGATATTAATTAAATTTTGGTACGTATTCAATTTATAATATTTGCCAACAAGATCGATTCACACATTTTTTTTTCTTATCACAAATATATATTTAATATGCAATAAAAAATAAAATTTTGCTAACGGTTACTACAAGTAATTATTCATACATGACAATTTTACAAGCTTACAAACAATATTCAATCATCTATCAGGTCTAAAACTAAATATTTTTTCAATGGTCCACTAGGCGCAAATTATAGTTATGTTGATTCACAAATAGAAATCCCCCTCTGTTACAGCGGTAAGTCTACGGATTTACAACGCTAAAATCAGAGGTTTAATTCACCTTGGTGGACTCAGCAGATACCTTCATGTGGCTTTTCTATAACAAAAACACACACTGATACACTTCACTTGACGGGAAGGTGAACTAACTCTATTCTTGTTTGGCCTAACGCGGTTTACAAGCTTACTTTACATACAAGAATATAGATATCTAATGTCCTCCTAAAAACTAAAGTCCGAAGTCAATTCTCTGAATTTTTGCGAAATCTATAAACGTTCCTGGTCAAATATTTGTAGTTTTCAGATTAGTAAGCGTTTATCACAATTATGATTTCCCAAGGTTACGGTATACTGACTGTCGCTGACCAATTATATTTTGCTTCTCAGTGCATCGGTTTATATACTTTAAGGCGAGGTTTAAGAAAGCTCAGTTGGCAACAATACTGGCAATCGCTGGTATTTTACATACATTGTGCATTGTTTATTTTCACCCTCGAGAATATTTTACAAATTTAGAAAACAGATAGGACTTGTGCAACACACATTTAACGATATACATTACATGCATTATAATGAAGCAAACATAGACATTTAAATATATATACCGTACTAAATCCGTTACAATGTCTAACAAAAAATACGTCCTAAAGTATCAGAATCCTTTCCACTTTCACAGTGGAGCAAAGTGTACTTTAGTGTTAGTGAGCTCAGAATGTAAATCCGAGGAGCCATGGTTCGTGGCTCACTACAACAAAAACACACTCCTCACTTTGGGTCGTGTAAGTGTGGCGGTCAATTCCAACCACATGATAACACGAGGATAACCTAAGTGCTAGCTGTCTTTCGTATATAATTTTACACAAAGATTCTGAATGAATAAACAAAATAGTGGATTCCAAAAGAAGGGGGCCAAGGATGGCCAGTGGGTAAAGGCGCTCGACTCTTAGTCCGAGGATCGCGGGTTCGAATCCTCGTCGCACCAAACATGCTCGTTCTTTTCGGCATATGGGCGTTATAATGTGACGGTTAATCCCATTATTCGTTGGTAGAAGAGTAGCCCAAAAGTTGACGATAGGTGGTGATGACTATTTGTTTTCCATCTTGTCCGTGTTACACTGCTAAATTAGGGATTGCAAGCACAGATAGCACTTGTGAAGCTTTGCACGAAATTCAAACCAAATCAACCAAACCTTTACTTTACATATCTTGCAGACAGAGGTTACAAATAATAAGCCATTATATACCACAAGTAAAGAAATATTAGTTCTGATTTTAGCAGCTTGCTTTCCTCAAAATGTTATATTTCTAACTTTAAAACAAGAAAAAATAATCATAATCAAGAATTTACTATGGATTATATTTTCCCTAAGTATCAGAATTAAGCGTACTATTATCTGTTTGCTGCTAAACGCAAAACTACAGTGAGTGGTTTATACATCAGATAATCGGATTATCATCATCGTGATAAAAAAGACAGTTTATCAACTAAGGAAAAGCAAATAATGGCAAAGTATGGCGCGCTCGAAAACATCCACGTACAAGATAATGAGTGTTATTTATTACTGACATCATTAAATAACCACATTCCATTCTTTATATAATTTTCAGCTAGATTAAAATAAGACGTCACATAGATGTTTTCTGATATTTTTAGAATTGACGTTTATCCTGATATCAGTTCTTGTTTTCTTGGATTGTTTTTGTTTGTTTCATTGTTATTTTTTGACATTTCAAATAAAACGTTCCAAACATATATAAAAAGGCTGACGAGAAGTTATTCTTGCAACATCTTAAAACAGCAAAGAATAACAATGGCTAGAAATTTTAAAATCTTCCATGTAATATTGAGACTACTATTTCATTCTGTTTTGGATTTTTTAAATCTTCACGAAAAGACTGAAAAACTCGAAAAACAGCTAAATCAGGATCAGTTGTGTTGTACGTTTAATTTCTTACAATGTGGGTCCGGCATGACCAGGTGGTTAAGGCACACGACTCGTAATCCTAGGGTTGGGGACTCGAATCCACTTCAGTAAACAACTGAGGGCAGTCTGTAGCTGCCGCTAAAAATACCTCATGTTCGACGACTGACATGAGATGTGAAAGTTGTCGACATTGAAGCCGCTTGCAACAATAAGAGGGAGTTGTTCAGTGATGGCATTAATCTTTATATTGAAAATTTTGACACTCGAGACACAGTCCTGAGTGATTCTAAATTCCTGTAGAAAAAAAAAAACGGGAAAGTGTCGAACCCACACCACTTGGAATCGCCTGTCCATTAAAATGTTTTTTAAAAAAATAGGCATACTTCTATGTTGTATTATAAGCCTTCTCAATGTCAAAGAATATTGATACAAGATGTTGTCGTGTGAAAAAGGCTTCTCTGATTAACGTTTCAAGTCGAATCAGGTAGACCATGGTGGAGTGCTGTCGTCAAAATTCACTCTGGATGGGCGAGAGGGGGTTATTTGATTAGAGGAACCAAACAAGCGGAGCATTAATCATCCTTTTCAAGGTTTTATATAAAGAGCTCGTCAAAACAATTGTTCGGTAGTTTGAAGGAATATTGGGATTCTACCAAGGCTTAAAGAAAGGGATCGTTGTTATGTAATGGTAAATTACACTTTTAGTTGGTAAAAAAGCAGCCCAAGAGTTGGCGGTGAGTAATGTTTGTTAGTTGCCTTTCCTCTAGTCTTACACTGCTAAATTCTGGACGTGTAGTGCAGATAACCCTCGTGTAGTTTTGCGCGAAATTCAAAACAACAATTTAACATGAAAATCACACAAAATATTGTAATAAAAGTTTCATCGCTCTTAATGCTTATACATATTGGATAATTAACATATACTACAAAAATAACACTGCTGAAGAAGCAAACGGAAAGAGTTATTCATGTTGATTACAATGTGGGTGTTTTCTAAAGCAAATATAGTATAAAATTAAAGGTTTAAAAGCATTAAAACGCCAGACTAAAGCTATATTTGCAGAGGTGTGGAAGCTTGAAACAGTTAAAATTAATGGGTAGACTGTTCTAAGAGTATATTATCAGAAAATAAACATACACCTCTCTAATTTCTTTAGTAACTTCGTTTGACATGATTACTTAAACAAATATAATTAGTAAGTAAATGCAAAGATCAACTATTCGAAGTTATATTGCTAGTAATTTATTCAGTGACACACGGTAACTATTTCACGGTACAGAGAAAATGAATTCGAAAATGCCGTAAGAAGCGTTAGATAAATGGTAGAATAATTATTAGTTGTTTCAGAATTACCAAAGCCTCATGTAAGAATAAGGAAGAACCATGTTATTTAATGGATATGATGATTAAAAAACATTGTAACTTTATATTATAGTGGATCCTGCTATAACTTTGAATCTCCACGTGGTTATATGTTATTTTATTATTATTGCGTGATGTTAAAAGTAATAAAACAAAGAAAAGAATAACTAGAAAGATCGCGTATGGATTTAGCTGTAGACTATATGCAGCTTTATGGAAGATAAATCAGTTCCTGGAACACTAGGTTTTATTTTCAAAAATTATTTGGCTGCAGTATATCTAGACTTGTTCACTGCTCTTAGCTTCTGTTTACTACTCCAGTGACTGTTGCGTCAACTGAAAGCTCTCAAAGATGATATATTAAAATTAATCTGAGGTCTAAGGAACGCATAACACTGTTGGCTACGTTTTCTACACCAAGAAAGGCTGCAAGATAGTTATGTTTACGTAATTCTCTTAAATAATTTATAACAAAAAAATATTCAAAATTAAATATCACACTTTGCCTTCTGTATAAAATGCGTGTATATTTAGAGACTTATTATATATCTAAGTAGATAAAACAAATTATTTCACTTTAGCATTATATTTACATGTAGAGAGGATTACAATTAACTACATTAAAAAAGGGCCAGAATTTTGTTGGGATATCCTTTGTAACCACATTTACTTATATTATTAAATGATTGATTTAAAAGTATTAATGAATCTTTATTTATAGTTAAAAACAACGTGTTAACGAAACATATATCGACTTTAATAATCTAAAATTTATTTACACTTCTAAATTTTAGAACACATACATGCATCTAATTATTGTCCTATTTTACAAGACTAAAGTTGAACAGCTAAATAGGAATGCCCATACAGCTTATTATTTCCCTGTTATATAAGATTTAACTCAGTTTGCTAAAGTGCAATGTTCGCATAGAATTACTACAGCGTAGAACTATAAAATTTAACCACAATGTTGAGCTTACGTGTTCTTACTGTTTCGTCATTATAACTGTTTTCCACTGTAGTAGTTGAAATTGAACTCATATATTATAAGCGTTTACGCGACTTCTATGATTTACGCTGAGAACAACAACACGTCTAACAGTCCAGCCAAGAAAGACCCTTTGGTATTTCAAGTGAAACCAAGAAAAGGAATAAGCAATACAGTATTTATTCAGACACGGTTTTAGATACACGGAAATGGTCTAGTTATATAATTATGACAAAACTAAATCTTAAAGATTGGCATTGAACTGCAATGAGAGATAAAACCTCAGCTATATTCATCTTCATCATGATATATTTTTCTTTGCTTTGTATATTCCTTCGTAACAAATAAAATCGGATCTTACCTTCAGCGATAGCAAGAAGAGTGTTACACACCTCCTTACAGCTGGTCCTACAGTAATAGTACCAGTTCTGTGTTACACTCTGGCAGAAGAAATACGAATTATTTCCTGTCACCTTAAATTGAGGAGGCGAGAAAATTTTTTACACTCCATCAACGTGATTTGCTGCCTACTGCATAAAACAAGTACCAATGAAAGAAAGAATCGTAATTATGTCGTTTTTTTTATATTATACGTTTTGATGAATTATATAATTATAAAACTTCTTACACTTAATTTACTTGGAAAAGAAATCGAAAACAATACAGCTAGCTCTGAGTGATACATGACTCTTTGATTCCAACTTGAACATCATGTAAAAGCTTTAATTTTGAGTAATAAAACTTTAATACTATAACTTTGAACTGTACTAAACATTAGAATGAAAAATGAATCAGTGCCAATGGCCTCGTATTTTGATGTAATCTCAACATCAGATCTTTATTTCCACAAATCAGCTCACAAACCATAAAAACGTGAAATTTGGTGGCAAACCAGGTATATTTATTTTAAATAGCCTATCGAAACGGTATTAACTTATTGGGTAACGTTTCTATTTAATATCGTAAATCCCTATGTAACTGTTACATCGGTAAATCTACGGATTTACAACGCTAAAATCAGGGGTTTGACACCCCTCGGTGGACTCAGCAAATAGCTCGATGTGACTTTGATATAAAACCACACACACGCACACACGATAAATTTACTGATTTACAACTGTCAAATATGAGATTCTATTCCCTGTGGTGGGCACATCAGTAAGTCCATTGTGGCTGTCTTCTGATAAAATATCTGACTAGAAACACCATTGTAAATGTGGTCTCATGGCAAAGCATAAAGACAATATTTGTTATAAAAGGGATTTAGTGTTGACAGCTTGCACGTGTCAACATATGGCGGTCAGAACATTCAACAATTTTTATTGACAAAGTTTTTTTTGGGGGGGCTTCAAATCTTACAAAGATATGTTACACAAAGACGGTGCTTCACCATATATTGTAATCCTCACATTAGGTTATGATACAATTAGACAGTAAAAAATAAAATAAGATACTTGTATTGGTAAAACGTATATAAGAGTTCTGAGATTTAAAATTTACTGTAAATACTTATCCTGTATGGAGAAATTAAAATAATACGAAAAATTTATAATTATAAATTTTAACATTAACAATAAATGTAAATAATTAATTTAAATTTACCTTGAAGATAAAATTTTAATTTATATTTATATGGACTAAAGATTATTGTGTGTCCTCAGCTGAAAGCGAAAAACAAAAACAAAGTGATTTGGCTAAGTATCACATGACTAAAGTCTGATGAGTTTGTACAGCGCCATCTTATGACTAGATAAATCAACTATGACATTTGGTTTGTTCTAGCTAATTATTATGGAAAGAAATTCCAGCTTAACGATTGTTTCTATTTATTTATTTTTAATTGTTGTACTCATGTTCAAGTTCTATTCTTGTTTCTTACTGGTTTATCTTAAGAACAGGAATATCTGAGTGGACAATCAGTCGATAAGTCTTGAAATTTATTTATGTACCATGAGTCTCCACACAGCATCGAACAAACCGTTATAACGTCAAAACGTTTTATACTATATAGTTTACTTGGACATGATATGAGTTGACTGTTATATTGCAGTGCATTCATTTACACATAGCAATAAATAATAATAATTTCTACAGCAATATTATAGTACTCAACCGCAAGTCGTCCTCAGCAACGACAGCGAAAAGTCTACGGATTGACAAAGCTAGAATCAAGGGTTTGATTTCCCTAAATGTGGCTTTACTATAAGAAAACACACACACACACAACATAAAGTTTAAATGTATATAAAATGGTTATTTTCCTATATTGTTTCTACGTTAAATGGTTAGAAATGTCTTTCCCGAAAATCTTATTTCAGGGACGTAGGAAAATGTTTGTGACTTACAATATACATGGTCATACTTCAGGACATATATAAACATTTTTTCATAAAAATGAATTACAAATATGTTAAATGAAATAAAACTGTATATTCTTTCTTCGTATTTGATACATAACCACTAAAAATATAAAATAGAGCGTATAGAAACTACAATACGATCATTATAATCCGGACTGCGGTAAACTTAGAAAGCTAAAACGCGGTGTTCAAATTGGCGGAAATTATGGTTTCACTCTGAAAACAGAAGTAAACAAACTTGTTTACTTGAATGACTTGTTTGTAGCCAAGCAGCAAAATCTTTATTGAATTACCCTGTTATCTCCTACCCACAAACAACGCAACACAATTTTGAGATTTATAAGATCTCATAGTTTCAGCGTGGCATCGCGTGGATCAACATTTAATATTGACTATCATTTATGTTGAAGAAATGAAGAATTTGGAATATATTTTTCAAAAAGTAAATTTAGAAATAATTGATTATTTGTAGCTAAGTACAAAGCTGTACAAAGTATTATATGTGCTCAGAAAATACGTGTTCTGGGAACATCACGTTAACTTATACAAGGCACCATTTTATAATTCGGTCTAAAGGATCTGATAACGTTAAATTACATTTACGTGGCATTCAATGTACGGTACTAGTTGGGTTTCTTATGTGCATAAAATACGAGTACAGACAGTTACTCCATGAACGAACTGAAAAGGAAGGGACGACTAACATAATTTCATTTGCTAACTTTATATGGTTAGATCGTCTTTAAGTACATGAGATTTCCGTGTTCTCAGCTGTCTGCTACGGGCTTCGACAATTGAATTTTAACGCTGTGAGTTTGCACACTTAACACTGATCGGCCGGAGAACTTGTTTAATAGAAGGATTATGATGTATATCTGTGATGTTTGACACAAACGAGGACTGAAAGACCCTCTCTCCGAGGTCTGAGTGCTAGATTTCTACTTATATTCCTACTCACTACAAACCCAGATCTTTAGATAGGGTTCGGAATTTACCTGAAATGATAAGGTGAATGATGTGTCGCTATTACAGGCCGTTGCTACTCGTTACAAAACCTTGCTAAAGATACAATAGGCTATTTGCTCTCTGTCCACTACAGGATATCGAATCTCGGATTTTAGCGTTGTTATGCGTAAACTAATCCCTGATCCATTGAAGGGGGCATTAGTGGGACATTTATTTCATTACATTTTTTTAATCAACACGCTTTCAAAAGAGAAATTTTTGCATACGAAACGATACTTGTGAGTCAAAAACAAGACGAAATAGAACATTTTATAGGCAACAATTTATCAAAAGTATCAAATTAAAAGAATATATTTTGTTTTAGAGATGGTTACGTGCTTAATCACTTGAAATAAATTTTATGCACACAATCAACCGAACAGCAAAACCAAAGACCTCTATGGCTCACGCGTACCTGTTTCTAATTTTGAACTGTAAAAGAAAAGACAACCAGGAAATTCAATACATATTGTGTAATTTTTAAGGATTAGGCTGTAGTGCCATCTGATGGTACGAAACTGAACTATTGCAGCAATTTATGCTTTTTGATTTTTCACAAACACGAAAAGGTATCAAGGTGTGTATGTTTGTAAACATAGCACGTCTTTATTAACAGAACATAGATACTTTCAGGCGTTTTCAGATTATGCTCTCATTCCTTTATTTTTATTTTTACTTCTAGGGTTAAATTTTTTTCCATTATTAAGTCTTTCAAGATTTTCGTTTGTTTCTTTGCACTACCTCTTGGCAGAAGTCAATTATTTCTAAACAGCTTTATTAACTTTTCGATATTTCATAGAAGTGCGTTTTCTACTTAAAATAATGAATCCTACTTTCATTAACTTTAATGAGAGAATTTTTATCTTCCTGAGGGAAATTTCAGAACTGGATTTTTGTGTATATATATACCGGATCTTTTGAAATTATAATTTATTCATAACTTATTACTTCATTTAAAATATTTAAACAAGAAACTTTTCCAGTCTAGGCTAAGAAAAATTTATATGATTAAAAATAACATTTTCAACATATTTTATCGTTCTCCGCTAGGACAGCGGTAAGTCCACAGATTTGCAACACTAAAATCAGCTGTTTCATTCCCTTTGGTAGATATATCAAATACCTCGATGTGGATTTGCTTCAAGAAAACACACATACACTTTACTAATTTCTTTATCGGTCGTTTGAGTTTGTTTCTTATAAACTGGTTTTTGAGTATTTCAAAGAGCAATAGCAAAAACAAAAACGGAGATACAAAAAAACAGCGAAAGATTAAAGTTAGAAACTAACTGAACAAACAGATTTTAAAACAAACATGAATTATAATAATACCGATTAACTATGGACGGTAATAAATACTTTTGTTGCCTTTATAGGCCTAGCATGGTCAAGTGGCTAAAGCGTTTGACTGGCGATTTGAGGATCGCGAGTCTGAATCACCGTCACATCATACATGTTCGTCTTTTCGTTCGTGGGGGCGTTATAATAAGGTGGTGAATCGCACTATTCGTTTGTAGGAGAGTAGCCCAACAGTTATTTGTGGGTGGTGATGATGAGCTACCTTTCCTCTTGTTTTACACTGCTCAAGTAGGGACAGCTACCACAGAGAGCGATTGTGTAGCTTTGAGTTAAATTCAAACCAAACTTTTGATTATCATACCTTGCAGACGGAGGTTACAAAAAATAAGGTTCTATATACTACAAGCAAAGAAATATTAGTTCTGATTAAACAGCTTGCACTGGTCAAAATATTATATTTTTAACTGTTTCCTGCTAAGCGCAAAACTACAGTGAGTATTTAACTACATATAATTGCTTAAAATTTGTTGTTTTACTAAGTTTCGGAAGCCAGCCAGCTACGTCGCCAATTATCCTAAATCCGAGTCCTTCTCCTGTTATTCAAGAACATAAAAAACATAACATTTTAATCCTAAGAGGTTTTGACACTTTTCCTTCCACTAATGCACGTTTGATTAGTGTTGAAAAGCCACTGTCGGTACTTATATTTAAAGAATATTTGTGTATGAAATGAACTCTCTTTCGTTCGGTCGGGTGCACTTGACCTGTTCTTCCATCAAGTTAATTGCTTGCTAACTAAGTGTTAGTTCAAGTTATTAGACACCGAAACCACACCTCTCAACCATACGGTATATTTAGATACATTAATCTTATATATATAACGGTGTATATGACAGCTGAATACTACTTTAACTTAACTAATGACAACAACAAGTAAACACTTGGAGGATTTACAAGTGCTTGTTTTAATAAACACAATAACAACTAAACTCGTGGTTAATAGTACTGCTTTCTAACTTCAAGAACTTGAACTATGGAAAGAGAAAGGACCTCTATTTTGCAGGTGAGTTTTTGTTGATAAATATGGTTAACGATGTCATTAAACAACAACAGTTTAAAACAATTGGCAAACCAATGTCGTTAGTACACCAATAAGCGTACGTGATTAACGTGTAAAGCTTTATTCTAATATTTCTTGTTAAGTTTATTACGAATGAAATTTTCATTTGAAATGTGCACTAATCTACGATGTGTGGACTTCAATTGTCCTTCACAACTAACCTCTAAGTCTAAAGATGTAAGACTTCAAATTTAACCAAGTATGCACACTACACTTACGCGATGGTGCGCAGCTACGGGAGAGAGGTGGGAGGAGGAGATGTCCTCGGGATATTTAAAACATCTTCACATAAATGCAGATTTTATTATTCATCTCATTTTTGTTTGGGACAAATAACACAACAACGGTGCGAGGTGAAAGATTCGTTATGAGTTTTTACTTTGGCAACGGACACAAACCACAACTATCTTCTCTTTTGCCTGCCCTCAAAATCTTTTTCCTCTCCTAGGTTCTCATTTCAATGTACTTGTCGGAATACCTTGCTATATGCCCAGTTCATTTCGATTTAGTTCTTAGAATAAAGCTTAATGCATCCATTACACTTGTTTTTATTATTCTATCATTTATCCATTTGTCTTGTAGTGTTATATGAAGTATTTTTCTATCCACAGCTATCTGCATTGTTTCTATCTTTCTCCTTATCTCTTTCGTTAGTGCCCATGTTTGACAACCATATGTTAAGATTGGTCGTACACACTGATTCACGATATTTTTGTTAAACATAATGGAACTGTAGTGATCCTCTAAAATATATGTATGCATTCCAAAACGGTGCAATTGTTGCCTTTATTCTTTTCACAGATTTTTCCCTTGTTGTGTTTTCCATTAGAGGGTTTGTCTTATATATTTGCACTCTCATAATTTCCATATTCCTTCATTTTCAGATTTTGATAGTATCTGAGACACGATAGTTGATCATATGTTTAATTTTCCCATATGCATTTTTTTTCCTGCTTTTCTGCTACTGGCATTAGCACTTTTTAATAGGCCTTCTATCTTTTTTGTTGATTTTGTAGAGAGAGATACATCATCTGTAAACCTCAGATCTGTTAGTGTCTCACCATCTATTCTAATACCTTCATTTTATAGTTCTGTTTGTCTGAATACTTGAACCCTCCTGTCACACCCCTGTCTTCATCTGTATCATCGATGTTACCTGTTGTGAAGATGCATTTTTACTGTAATGTCTGTGTGTGTGTACATATCATAAAATTTTGACGTACATTAGATTCGCTTCAGTTTTATCTGAAGAAGTTAATATTGCGCTGTATTCTACAGAGTCAAGTGCCTTTTCATAACATATAACACCCAAACATAAATGTAAATTGTATTTCTCTGATTTTCTATCATTTAGTTAGTAACATCTAGATAAGATGTTGTTGCAAAATTTTTCCACAGCCTACTTTTTCTCGTGGTTGGTGTTTGTCCAAAATGTTTTTAAATATTTTTAGTAGTATTCATGTGAATAATTCATATAAGTGGGATAATAGGTTTATGGCACAGTATTTTTTTATATCTTATTTGTCTCCCTTCTTATCTGAAGTAATGATCATGGACATTTCTATTTATTTGGTATCCTTTTTCGACTCCTATATTTTGTTGAACAATTTTGTTATCTGCCTTAATGTTTCTGTTGAACTTGCTTTCAAACTTTTTGAGCTAGCATTAACTCAATAGCAGGCTAAATTCCTGCATCCTTATTTCAAAATGATGTAATATTTTTTATTTAAGTATTGAGAAAAAATATACGCATCAAAGTTACATTTAACTTTGGTGTAGAAACAATGCTTAAAAAAAATAATTTCAGAGTATAACTTAGAAAAATCCATTCTTAAAGATGTAAAATCTTTTCACATCGAAATATTAACGTTTACTCAAGGCAAATTAACAACATCATAAACAAAGTTTTGTAATTTGTTTCTCATTTCAATTATATTTATCTCAATAAATTCATTACAACAGCTTGTTCCGTTTAGAATGAAGTAAAATCAAATACAACATAACTTTAAAATTAATCTAAATGGCTGGTAAATTTGTTAACGTGTGTAGGAAATAATTACTTCGGTTTAAATGTACTCTTATAACATATAAAAATTTGTGTTACAATCAATCAGTGTTTATAATAAATTACTGTTATACTATGAATAACCACATCATTAATTTCATGAAACATAGACGAATGTTATATACATAGCTAGATTAAATACGTAAAATTAATACAATAGCGTAAAAAGCACAGATTTTTTCACTAGTTGTTGTAAAGAGTCAGAACAGAAAATTCAAAACACAATAACTAAAGATTTGTATTAAAACATACTTGCAACATTAGCTTCCCAGCTTAGCAGTGGATGTGTAACAAATAGGAATATGTGTAAGTTATGTATCCCTTCTCAATCAATAGTTATTTTATTCTTAATATCACGTGGTATGAAAACTATGATAATCACGTACATGTAATGCATTAATATACAGTTACCATCAAATACAATAACAACAGTTGTTTTCCAAGGGTATTTTAGGCTTATAGAAAGTACACTTTATAAATATATGTTCTCAGAAACTTCTATCTATGTGGGTTGGAAATAATAACCTTAACATAACATAATAAAGGTATTCCATTTTTAATGTTGTTGCTCGTTATATTGCACCTCCATCGACTCTGTTTAGAACAGTCCTTAGTCTTACTTTACTTTTAATTTCAAAATGTGAACGATCTCCTGGTGCGACAATTTCGATTGAACAATATATATATATTTATTTTTACAAAGACAGCATAGAATTATCATAGCTATATATATTCTATAAAAGTGAAACCACTCTATGAAACGAAGCCAACGATTAAATTTTTAAATATAACAATAAAAGCCTTAATAAATTTGAAACAACAGTTGATCTGATATCACTATCTATGAGTTTTGTTTATTCATCCATGTAAGAATAAATAGGAAGTTTTGTTTGGTTTTATAGCTTGGTAATATAAAACAAAGGTTTGTCAGTTTATGCAAAGTCTTGTTATCTGGAACATCAGACAGGAAGGCTACATCCAGTTATTGTTTTTGTTTTCTATTACTCGAGACAAGAAATTCGAAATTTGGAACAGAAAAGACTAATGTAGAAATCAGTTATGACTTACACTACTATAAATTAGATTTTTAAATCTTTTTCATAGCTATACCAAGTAAACGAATTATTCTATCTTGGTATTTACTAAATTAACAAGAAGAGTGTTAGCATATTTTCTCTATCGTTTTTTCTCCGTCTACTGTGGCGATTCCAATCCTGTATTTTTTGTGAGTCACTAAAATTACCACTGACTCACCCTCGACTTATTTTTACTAAAGATGAATAAATATAAATACAAAACTCATACTTCAAATAACTTCTGCTATTTAAGCCAGTAAGAAAAAAACTCTAAAAAACAATCCACTTAAAATCATAACGACTTGAATCTTTTCAAACATATTTAACAACATTTATGTAACTTTTTAAACATGAACCACAATACTGTTTACTAGACCTTTGTAGCCTTAACACAATTATTGATTCATAGAATACCAAAGGTAAATATGTTATTGTAGTTGTTTTGCACAAAGTTACATATTGGGCTATCTGTGCTCTGCCAACCACGTGTATCAAAATCCTAATTCTGGATTTTGTTCGCAGACATTCCGCTGTGCCACTAGGGAATGGCAATATGTAAATAGGAATATTCAATATTTTATAAATAGATTGGTATGTAGATAGACTGAATTCCACTTCACGATATTTTTCTCAAGAAGTCAAAGAGCATATAAATGAATTTAAATTGTAACTATGTATTTTACTTGTAAACTAATAAGTACTTCTTAATAAAAATTCAATTGCAAATTAATTTGGATGTATATTTATTTTAATTTAAAAACTGCATTAATTAGCTTACATCGTGATAAAACTTATATATATAATTTGCTATAAATCTTCTACAACCTAAAACTTCTTCTCTGAACTTGTATTGTTAATTTTAACCTGCTTCTTATTTACTGTTATATACTTCCAATATTACCTGCCTAGCAAACATTCCATTTCTTGGGCCTGCACCTTTGCTTCCTCTGAAAACGTATATTTAGTTTGAGATGATAATACGATATTATGGTAACATGTCTCTAATCTTCTTAATATATTTTATTTACCCAACGTCAGTACTGTCGTACTACTCTGGTTTCCTCTACATTGACAATTTCGCTAAAGTACTTACCGAAATAAGCTATTTATACTTATAATTTCAGAAATTGTTTGTGGCCATTTAATTTATTATTTTAAACTGAAGATGCCGCTCAGTCGCGGAAATAAGTCCCCACAGTGTCAGCAATTGCAGAGATAGGGGCACAAGGGAGCCTGAAATGACTTGATAGTCTTAACAATTGCCAAAGAAGGGTATTAACATATAACAAAATTTATTTTTACAATAAAGGGCAGTTAGACTATTTTCTTACGGTAATAACATCAATCAGCCAAAATTATAACTACAATTGCAAGAAATTAAATGCAGAAAACCAAATAATTTTAATGCTGGAAGACATCTTTTGTCGCTAGGCTAGTGAATTACCATCAGCAATTAATCGTACTTTATTACATTAAACTTCCATGTTCTTCAAGGCACACAGATATTGTTTCTATTTCATCCTTCCTTTTCAGACAAAAAAACAACAACAACATATTGATAACACACTTTCACACCTTGTTTAGTTTTAAGGAATAAGGTTATTTCTAATATTTAATATTTTAAGTACCATGTGGTTTAAAAATGCCTTCAGAAAATGAAACAATAGAAAATAATTTTATAACTATGAGAAATAGTAAATCTCATTGTTAAAAAAGGGAATTTCATTGAATTAAAAGAAAAACATACTTGTTTGTTTGTTTGGTGTATATTTTCTATAGCTGATAGGGAATATTTTGCGCTAGCTGTCACAATTATTAAAGTGATATACTACGGGGGAGGCAGCTAGTTTTTATAATTTGTTTTCATAAGCCCTCTATTCGTATGCATGTGATACTAGTCCCACATCATGAACATTTTGTGAAGACTTCTTTTCGTCATAGAATTTTCGTCAAATTATACGTTTACGTAACTGGTATAAATAAAACACGTGTTCAATAGTTCACAGAATAAAGTAGTTTGCGATAAACGGAATGTTATTATCTTTCCTCAATATATTATAAACGGTCAGACCATTAATAACAATTCTAACTAGGAATGTGATTTTATGCTAGAAATTTCACAGCTATAAGTTACGACAATTTGTATTTCTAATTCTCTCTAAAAGTTAAAAGAAGAGTCAGATAGAGGACTGCCTTTCAATAAACCAAGATAAAGTTTTAATAACCTTAAAAATATATTTGTACTGGTATATATTTTTTTTAATTTTAGTACTGGGTACGTCTAACTGTAAACAATTATGTCGTACTCAGTGATGACGAGAAACCCACTTGTTGAGAAATTTATATGCAAATTATGTTGTACATGAGCATCATTAGAATAAGTTTTGGTTTCTCTGATCCAAAAAACTGGTTTTATACATCTGCATAAGTTCTAGTACATGTGACAAATAGTAATTTCCTTTATCACGTCGTATGTCGAACTGAACATGTGCAGAAAGCTCTACTTTCACTTTTCCATTTAAAAGTTTCGTGACCAGGTGTCCTCACATGATGTAAAGTTCTAACCGAGCTTGAACTTTAATACAGGTGCGAGTAAATCCAGTTCTTTCTTAGAGCTGCTATTAAAATTTGGTGATTCTGTCGAGCACTGTTTCAAAATATATTTTTTGTAAATTCTCATTTCAAATCATTTTGAACAAGCTTAGCTTATTTCCATTTGGCATATGTCTTCTCCAAACTTCTCATAATTGTGGTTTAATACTTTACTTAACTAATTAGATTTTGATAAATTAAACGATATCACTAACGACGTTTATACATTTCATAAACCAAGGATATATATTTTTTTTTTAGAATTAGCTTGAAAGTGACTAAGTTACTGACAGCTTACATACAAACAATTTTCTAGATGTATCATAAATAGCATAGTCTTACTCCGTATTCTCGCCTCCCGCTAATACAGCGGTATGTCTCCGGATTTACAACGCTAAAATCAGGGGTTCGATTCCCTTCGGTGGGCTGAGCAGATAGCCCGATGTGGCTTTGTTATAAGAAAACCCGTATTCTCACTACACTCATTCAGGGACTGCCACCAACAGAGAATAAAAAATTCAGATTCCTCTCTAAAATATATTGTTTAGAAAATAAAATTGTTTAGAAGATAGCACATGTGGTTTTAATGGAATTTTCTGTTTATGCTGTACCGTTGATGTGTATTGGTAACATCTATACAACGGCTTGGCATGGCTAGGTGGATTAAGGCGTTCGACTCTTAATCCGAGTTTCGCGGGTTCGAATCCCGTATCACCAAACATGCTTGTCCTTTTACCCATGGAAGCTTTATAATGTGACGTTAAATCCGTTGGTAAAAGAGTATCCCAAGAGATGGCGGTAAGTGGTAATAATTAGCTGCCTTCCCTCTTGTCTTACACTGCTGAATTAGGAACGGCTAGCGCAGATATCCCTCGTGTAGCTTTGTGCGAAATTCAAAACAAACATGTATTCTCAAAGTTTTGTTACAGCTGTTTTATAAGTAATAGTACAGTAGGACATTTAAATAATTCTTATATTACTCCTTTTGTACCGTACCCAGTACTTCCCTTGGAAAACTAACGTTACAAATATAGTTACATATAAATACACTTATAAAGTTAATAAAGTGCAAATTGTTAACTCTTAAACTATAAAGTAGTAACATTATATTCTACAAAATTTGTTTGTTTGTAGCTATATTAAGAGTCATCCTCAAACATTTAATATGGCTATACATATGACACATCTATATTTCTAAGTAACTATGTTACCTTATATATCTCAGATGCTCTGATTTCTCTTTCTCTTAATGTGATAATTCACAATCTAATAGCATCTCACAAAAGCTATCGGTACTTGTAACCAGTAGCACGTATTACAAAATCATTCTTAAACTAGAGCTATAATTTTCTACAAATCTTCATATATTTACCAATTATTGAGATTTATTTAACAAATAAAATAATTATATACACTTAACCAGAATGAATATCTGACTTTTCTTACTTTAATAAGGCTACTAATATCAAGGATGACGTCATTTCCTATGTCAACAACATATGAAATTCTGTTGAAGTTTTTGGAAATTCATTCTTCTCCCTGAGCAAAAACGGCAGAAATTCCATATTCAGCAAAATGTGAAAACAAGCTTGACCTATCAGAGTTCAATACTTCAGAAGCAAATATTCCAGCAACTGTCTCGTCAGAACGTCACTCTTAAATCGAGTTTGATAATTCACAATGTGGATATGATCTAAATCAAGAATATTTACCTGACCAGTCAGAATTCTATTCCTTAATAATTAATAATCCTGAAAAAAGCAGTGGATTACGAAACGTCAGTTTGCAACTTTATCCCCAATCAGTTTTGCTTTCACCTATTGAGCCACCTGTTATGCTATTCTTTTCCCGTTCTTCTCTGAACAGGTAATTGTGTTTTTTTATTTCTAGTTCAACTGATGAAAGTAAAGTAAAAGTCTCAGACAAATAACTTAAAAAAAATATCGCACATGTCCGACCCAAAAAACAGCAAAGTACGATACAAAAATGTAGCAAAAAGTACGAGAGAAATGTGCAGAAATAGAATCCACACAATCGTAGTAATACGATATTGCTCAGACCAGAGTCAATCTGCAAACCTCACATGGGCAACGCGGTAAGTCTAAATATGATATATATAAAGCTAAATACTGGGTTTTGATATTCTTGATGGGCACAGCACAGATAGCCCATTGTATTGCTTTGTGGTTAATTTCTAGCAAACAGGCGAAACATAAAATAAATACCAACTAGAATATTACGTGATAAAGATCCTGAAACTCACAAAAGGTTACAAAATTTTTGAAGTTGTTAAATTTAATTAGCAGATTTAATATTTTACTTTTAGTTAAACGGTAATCGTGAGAAATTCTCTCATTATTCATAACTGTAAATAACAACACACACTCTTGTGTCACTTGACATACAGCCACACAGACGTCTGAAGTACAGGTATAACAACTGTGCTTGTTCTGAGTTTACCTTCTGTAACCCGTTTATGTCATATCACATAGAAATAATGCTTTTACTGCGTTGTTTATATATTTTTTACAATAAATGTTTTCTAAACAATTTAGTTGAAGTATCATTAAAACGATCAACTGAATTTGACAACATAAGTTTATCACTGGTAATCTATTGACTACCATGATATAAACAATACTGTTTTCGTAAGGCTTGTACAGTTTTAATTTTTAACACAATTCTCAGGTGACTCTTGTGCCACCTGCACAAAGTTTTCTGCATATGTCTCATACATAATACTTATTAGCGTAATTTAATGCAGTGTTTTAAATATGTCGCATTAAACTTAATTCTCTCACATAGGACTAGCTAGGTACAAGGGACCAGCTTCCTACCAATTTTGTGTTAGTTTGAATTATATAGAACACAGTATAAACGAGAATACTTATATTTACAGATAAAACATACATAGTATTTAGACATTACATGGTGTGTTTTGTACTGAACTGATAAATTCAAAATAATTTAATTATTATGGCTAATTTATTCTTTTCAGTTTGATTGTATATTTTAAAAATATCCGTAAACACAAAATAAGTACAAAACCTTTTGCATACGGAGTAAATAATGTGATGACATTTTACGTGCTTAGAAAATATGATCGAAACTATTGTTAAAAAAAAAGAAAGAAACTTTTATTTCTCACTCAAGTCTTAATCTTGAAATTATGAACATTTTTTATAATATAAAATTAAATTTTATATTTTATCATGGTCTATTCTATGCAAATAAATTATCCGAAAAAAATTAATTATTTCTTTCCTAGTGCATCGAAATGGGTTAATAAAACTTGTTTCGTATTATAATTTATCTCGGACGAGTCTTTAGGTAATTATGTTACGTACGTTATGAATTACGATTTGAAACAACCTGAATTTTAATTTTAATTTAAAAATTAATTTAATGTGAATATGTATCAAATTTAAATTAATTGCCAACAAGATTGATACACAGATTTTCCTTTCTTAAGACAAATATATTTTAACATATAAACAACAATACAAGCTATTTTAACGGTTGTTACAAAATAATTATTTATATACAAAATTTTACAAGCTCGCAAACAATATTCAGTTTTCTATCTGGTGTGTAACTGAATATTTCGTCAACAGTCCATGTCCATAAGGGAAAAATTACTTTTTTGTTCATACACAGCTAGCTTTCTTCTTGGTTTGCTTAATGCCGCCTACAATCTCACTTTTTTTACGGAGGAAAATATCTAATGACCTTCTAGAAGAAATAGTAACATCCGAAGTTAGTTCTCCGGAGTTAAACGTTTCGTAATGTCAGGAATCTACAAACGTTCCTAGCTTAATTCTGTGGTTTTACAATTAATAAGTGTTAATTACAGTTATAGCTCCGAGGTTTCAAGTATACAAACTGTAGCAAAACACTGTTTATTATTAAACTTTCTCCATACGTGTCGATTTATAATTTTTATGGTCACATTCTCAAAAGTTTACTAGGGAACAATAATGGCAATTAGTGTTATTTCATACACACCTAGTACAATACTGATTCTTATGCTACAGAATATTCAACAAATTTAGAAAACAGGAGAAACTTGGACAATATACTATTAACAATGTACGGTACATACATTTATAAATATATATTAAACTAATTCGGATATATGTATTAAAATATTAAATCCCTCACAAACTAAAATCAAAATCTGTTTGTTCGTGGAAATGTACATTTTTAGCAACAGCATAGCGGCTCTTAGAATAGCTGGGAGTTTATCAAGTACAAACTTTTAGCTCATAAGTTTGACATCTCTTCACCGATTTGAAATATAATGACAATTATAGACTTGAGAGGCCAACCTAATTCGGTTGATGTATTTAGTCATGTCCAAGATTTCATAAATTAATTTACTCCAGCCTTGCCTAAAAGAATTTCAATTTAAGAGAAGGCTGATAGAGATAATAAAACCTAAGTAGTAAAACCTAATAGAGTATACACTCTATTGAACAAATTTTATTAAAAAAACTCAAAATTTGAAGTTATAACAAGTTATTTTGTTTGTTTTTTCAGTTAATTTATAAAGTTATACAATGGAGTATCAAGAAATTGAGTTTTGTTTGTCTTTTCTTGTGAGTTGCTTATTATTCACTATTTTGTTACTATTGTTTATTATAAGATCACATTTGTATAAAACTTCAAACGTAAAAATTATTCATATAATCTCATATTTGTCAACTGATGGCTCTCAAAATTATTAATTGTTCTTAATTTTAGCTCGTTTTAATGTGCAAAATTTATAAGTATTACTGGAATTTTTTATGATACAATTAACTTTCCGTAGCTTACTAAGCAAACAACTTGAAACAAAGTTTTTTAACCGCTTAATATTCAATCAAAATATCGCGTAAGAGGCATAAGAGAAAAAATTATATTCTATTATTCAACTAAGATCATTCTTATTAGAACAAATATATAGATTCAGAAATTCAAAGGACAGGTGTTTCTGACTTGTAATTATGCGAAAAAATACCGTTTACCCATGCGTAAACCCAATGATAATAACAGAAATTTTAAAAGTATCCACAAAACGAACATTACGGAATTGTTACGCAGAGAATAATTCGAATATAACAATAAATGAGAGAAGTAGACACATTTGAACAAAGAGATAAAATCGTTATTTGCAGTCTTTGTTTGCCTACTGGCCAGCTTTAAATCACTGAGTTAATTTAAATGTACAATTGGAAGATTGTACATCCAATTTGATTATTTTGAATGTCGCACAAATTATAAATGACTAGCACAGATAGCCCTCGTTTGGCTTTGCGCGAAATTCAAAAATAAACAAACAAACATTTCAGTGGTTTTTTTCTTAATTCAAAAATACACAAAAAACGATGTTTCCTCTGTTCTCCGTGAAAGTGGAGGGAGTGATCACGTCATAAACTTATCGCTGGCCACGAGGAGACACTTTTTCCCAGTAAACTGATTTCGATCAAAACAATACTTGTATATTTAAACAATTCATATAAATTCAATACTTTGTTTTTATTTCTGAGTATCATCAGCATTTGTGAAAAAACACGTTGTTTCTTTGTTATTAAGTAATTAAGCATAAAACTACTCATTAGGATATTTGATGTGCCGGTTAAAGGGAAGAAACACAGAATATTAGCATCTTAAGACTTCAAGCTTACCACCAAGCTACTGGGATGGAGAACAAAATTAGTATATTTGAATATTTTATTTGAATAGCTGTCGTTGTGTAATTAATTGATGACTTTATAGAAGTAACACATGCGGATTTTTGATTGGTAAGTTCAGTAGAAACACTTTATCCTATGCTTGCATTTTGTAATTCTTTTATAATTTAATAAACTATATTAAACTTCTATCTACATCTAAAAGTCAAGAAAATATAACCAATCTCAGATGTCTAAATGTAACGTGTTTCTCAGGATCGAACAAAGAATGTGTGTGTCTTTTAATGATGTGAGGTTGAAACATTATTAAAGTACGTTTGTGTTTATATCTTCCAGAGACGATACAGCTACTTTTTCGGTAATTATTCTGTAGAATATAAAGTGGTTATAATACAGAAATACGAATGTTAAATCAAGTATGGAAGATATGTAACTTATACTTTCTGCTTTTCTTTTGAGAAAACTTTCAAATTAAATTTCTAAAGAAATGACTATCAAAACGTCTATCAAATATTATAAAAAAAAGTTATGAAATAATCTATGGATCCAAACGTAATTGTACAGTAAACTGAATTAATCCCCATATTTTAATTTTCTAAACACTTACTATGATCACATTAACCTCCCTGTCTCCAGGGGCTCAGCAGTAAATTTGAAGGCTTACTATGCTAAATATTTGGGTTCGATCCCAGCATGGACACGTTGCAAATAGCCAAATCTGCAACTTTGTGTTTAAAAACAAAGCAGACAAACATTGGCCATTTTTAAATTACGAAAATGTAACTTTATGTTAACGTCACACAGATTTTATAAATGACGAGATTAAAGAGTAAGGTATATAAACTATGCTGTATTAGTAATTCCAATATACACTATTTGTTTATTTACACGGTTAAAAGGTTGAAAAATTGACAAAGGTCTCCTGAAAAACAGTAACGGAAAGTATTCACAAGAGCAGCTTTAAGACACCCTTCAAGAAAATATAGTTTCATTCGGTAATTTTCTGTATGATCTTAGTCTAATTTAAATTCGCATCTGTACCTCCCATAGTCCGAAGAAAGAATCACAATCTGAGGGCAATGAGTTTGCTGTTTGTATTTGTAGAAGAAAGATGGTATTTCTCTTCAAATGAAAGGGTATAAAAGGTAAAAAAATAAGTATGTAATTCTCTATTTAAACAATGTTCTTGGAAATAATTTTTAATGTTTTTAAATTTCAAATAAGATTATATATAAAAAATATATTGCTATTTTTAAAAGCAAATTATTTGAGTACTAATTGCTATATCGTATAATACGCTCACCCAAAAAAAGTAATTAAAGAGGCATATGGTTTGAAAACGAGAAAAACCTGAATTTAATTTCAACAAAATCTATATTACTTTACAAAATTATACATCCGATAATCAGAGCGCTGTATTAAAAAACGAACTGGTAATAATTAGCATGTGTAAAGTGTGAATATGAATATCAGAAAAACTACACCACAATACTATCACGGATAACTAAAGCAGATCGTCTTGACAGTTTCAAAGTATTTTCGTAGGCTTCTATCGGCAATTGTACGGGTTTGAATTATTCGTGGCTTAAAACGTGTATTATGGAAACACTTAAAAAATTAGTAAGAGATGGGAAGTGAGTACTATGAAAAGAAAAAGAATTATGGTCCTTGAAATGAGTAATAAAAATGACGTTTTAATGAAAATAGGAAAAGTTTTTATTGAACCACATGTATTTTTTCTTCTTAAATTCTAAATATTTTTTTTAAATATTATTTGTTATAAAATGTTTAAGATTTATATTTTCCTTAATTTAAATTACATAATCATATTTCACAATCAAACGAAAATAAACAACTTAATGACAAATATAGAAATGGAAACAAAAATCGTAAAAGTATGTATATTATGTTTTTCATATCATGTTATCTAAAGAAACAGTTTTTAAAGTCTATCGACATATATAAATATATATTTTTGAGATTTTATAGTTTACAACAAGTATTTCTTCATGACCGCAAAGAACCATTTGATAGAATAGGTTTTAATTCCTCTGATCGTCCACAAAATCTGGTTATTGATGTCCACATTGAATGTATAATTGTTATCACCAACTAAAAGCAATAGTTTGTCAATTGTAAGCCTACTTGCTATTTTTATCTGCATTAGAAAAAATAGATATTAGACACTCAATAAGGAATTATTATACGAATCGACTTGTTTGAAACCTCATTTAAGACAAACTAATTTGGGTTTTACATATTTATTTAAGTTTCTTATAAATGTATTTAATATATTACAATTTCTTTTCATACGGTCCTGTTTTTACTTGTATTGCTTCAATTTATCAGAATAGAATTAAAAAAATAATCAAATTCAAATTTTTAAGCAAAATTTCTTTATGAATAATCAACTTTCAACAAAAATTTTTTCATCGTAAAAAGAAAACTTACTACTGCCAGTTCAATTCCCAAAAGAACCATAGTTCCATTTTCATAACCCATATGATCGAGAAGTGTGCCCCCTATAGATGGTCCAATAAAACCGCTACATAAAAAAACCCAAACTTTACAATCAAATTCACAAATCAAAAACACTGAGCCTTTAAATTAGAAATCATTAATGATTATGTATGTTTTAAATTCCTTACCCAAGAGCAAGAGTGCAGTTAAAGATCCCCGAAACAATCGTTAAAGTTGGTATGTCGTCTGGGAAACCTCGTAATCTATAAAAAAGAAGGAATATTAGTATCTATTGATTGATTGTTATTTAAGTAATAAACTGAGGTAATTACAAAGAATATAACTTAAGTTTTATTTCCTCTTGAAGCAGAACGCTTTTAGGGACAGTAAAATTTGCTCACTAATCTTCTGAGTCAATATTCATGTGCAGCTTTAGACATCGCTTCGATTATGAACACCTTCATTCTCTCTGGAGAAATATTGTGGACGTTCGTAATGTTTATATACAAATCATTGTTTTCTTTCCATTTACAAAGACAATAAGAGTTTCTCTACTTCTTTCTTTTTCATACTTACTTCAATTAAATAATAAGTCATTACTCCTTCACAACGGGTCAAACCTTCAATTTCACATCATATTCAGCAAATAAGGCAGTGTTTGTTTGAGGTTAAGCACAATGCTACACAGTGGACTATCATTGCTCTACCGCCAGGAATACTGAAACCCGGTTTATAGCGTTGTAATTCCGCAGACATACCGCTGTGTCATTTGAGGCTGAGGCAGAGTTTGGAGTTTATTAAAAAGCTGATAACACCAAAAGCGTTGTATACGTATGCTACAAATTTCATTTTCTATCTTGGTTACATAGACACTGACATCGATACTCTTATACAATGGGCGAGTGTTTATCAGAC
Organism: Tachypleus tridentatus; assembly: GCF_004210375.1. NCBI lineage: Eukaryota > Metazoa > Arthropoda > Merostomata > Xiphosura > Limulidae > Tachypleus > Tachypleus tridentatus. The sequence goes on along the minus strand of NC_134830.1, from coordinate 65,028,196 downwards.
AGGCGGTAGTATTGTCCGTACAGTAAGGTATGGTTCGGATTGTTCACAGAAATGGTATTTTAAATGTCTTCTTAACACGTTATCAGAACTTTACAGTACTATAAAGTGTTTTCTTTAACAACAATATCTATGTAATAACTGAGTCACAAATTTTGGAAATGTCTGTAAATATCATTGTAAAATAGTTGAATTTCTTACATGTCAATATTTAATTAACTTCTTATTCTAAATTACAATTTAATACAGTTTTAGACCATTTGATATCGTGATAAGTAACAATAAATTGGATGCTCGTCCAGGATAAACTATGATATGTAACACCATCTTCACATTTATTTACTTTTTTATTTCCTCTTTATTTTCGTATTATTTCATTGTATTTCATTACATATGAAACTTAAACATAAGTCTTACACAGTGACTCTCAAGGAGTGGTTGAATCCTATGATTACTTTTCCTCCCGCCCCAAGACCAAGAAGAACTTGAGCAATAATTACCAACCAGAGGGTGCTGTAAGTATTGATATAGATTAATGGTGTGTTAGAATGTGTATTCCACAATGGTGTCTGTAAATAATCATACATGCTAATAAAACGAATGTTAAACGTAATGCAGTTACACTTCTCAGCAACACAAACTAATATATTAAAATCCAGATCCGAAAAAACTAGGACATTCACATCTTAAAGAGACTTCGAAAAGGTTGGGAAAAATATTCCAAGAAATATACCAGCCTATATATGCGCACTGAACACAAGTTTCGTTTAGAAAAACACTCACTGTGAGAAGAAAATCAATATATTTCTTTAAGTATTCACTTTCGCAAGTATTTTTTAAATAACTAATATTAAAACAGACTATAATATTCGTTTAAAACAAAGTGTGATATTTGATAGAACATAACAGAAACTAATGTAAGAACGTATGTACATACGCACAACTCCATCATTTAGTACGTGCGGCTAATATGGCGAAACATTTTAAGTGTTAACTGAATGTAAATTTGATTTAAATGACCTCAAGGGATTTTTATGAATTAAAATATTTTGATACATCATTTTAACAGAAAAAATCTAATATGAGTAGTCCTCGTATTTAAATCCGAAACACTAAATTCGTTTCTGTAAGGGAGAGTTTAGTTCCATAAGTGATACACAATAATGGTAATTTCTTTCTATTATATTATGCTTACGTTTCCAAAGGAAGAAACGGCGCGGGTCCAAGAAGTAGAAAGCTTGCTGCGCAGACAATGCTTGATGTGTACATTGTAATGTAAGAGTCAGGCTAAAAAATAATGAAAAAATGGTGGTTAAGATTTAATTTAAATAAATGATGACTTGATACAAGTTGTGATTTTATACTTACATCCTATGATTTAAGTATCAAAAATAAGATTAAGTCACATACATTCCTTCAAACTGAACTTCAAGGTTTATTGAAATTCAGTTGAATCTCAACAATCGCGAGCATTAACTTATGATGCTAATCATTTAGATTAATAACTAAAATACAGAGTTAGAAGTAAGTGAAGAAACAAACAGTCTGATTCTGTCTGAGGGAAATATTCTAAGACTTTTTCGTTTATAAAATATAAAATGTACTTGTAGATAAGCATAAAGTATCTCAATGGGCTGTTGTTATTTAAACCCAGTTTTAACATTAAGAGACTTCGGACTTATCGTTAAGCCACTTCGAGCTGAGATAAAATAATCAGTATTTCCTTTCAAAATAAAACTTCATCCGAACGACTTACAATCAAAGGTGCAAATTCATTTCTATAATTTATAAATAAATTATTTTCTCTATGTATTCGAATAATATTCTGGTACTATTACCACAACAACAAAAAACAGTAAATTTAGGCATGTAACATACTTACAATTTTGTCATACACGTATCCCCAAACTGGAGTTCCAACTGCATATATTCCACCAGAAGCAATGAACAGTAGTCCCACAACAGATGGAGTTAGTCCAAGCTATATGAAATATACACAGAGACAAATGTATAATTTATATTCGTTCTCTTACGACATTATTTCATAAGAAACAGGAATTAACTTGGATTTCAATGTAACTTTTTATTCTTAGTTACATATCTGTATGACAATAACTATTTTTCTTCGTTTATATTTCATTTTCTTGGGTACTTATTCACAGATCGAATAATAAACCGTAATTTGATTAATGTCATCAGTAGACAAGGGATTATGTAAAAAAGAAAACAAAATCACCACATGTTTTGTTACTAACTAATGCTATTTCTTTATACTTCAATATGAATTACATTAATAGCTGAAATTAACTATATTAAGATTATTTGAAAAGGTTTTTAACATTGTATTCATAATCACTGACAACTACGTGACATACACTGATAGTGGCGTAAGAATTAGAACATTGATCTGGGATCTACTTGGTGTGTCGTAACAGTGAAGTAACTACTACTATTTGGTTAAATCAAGCCGCCTTTTATAACTGGCACTACCTCTATTGTCTATAAATAAAGATTAAGGACCGTTCGCCAAACCGTAAGGGTTTCTTGTCTGATTGTTTTACTGTGTACATAAGGTGATGTTTAAGAAAATAAACAAATTGTCATACTTCTAGTATTGCAAAAATACAACGATAATGTAACGAAAAATAAGTCTTAATAAAAATTATTATATATACCATATCTGTGAACTTGGTTAGAAGATAACAAGTTAGTTTTATTCAATACTGTATTTCTTGAAATTTAAGACGCACCCCCTTTTATAAACGGATTTTCAGAAAAAAAAAATTGGATAATAATTAGAAAGTTGTGAATATGTTTTAAAAGAGTTTATTAAAGAATGGATATTATATTATATTCTAAAGTTGAAGCATCTTCGTCCTTTGATTCACTGTTGTCCCAAAGAATGTCATCTTTTTTACTACTTGTTGTCCTTTGCCGTAATGATAACTTTTCTCTTTTTATAAATTTCTCACACCAGCCACGACCTGCCTTGAATGAAGTACCACTATTTCCTGCACATACGTTTTTCTTTTAACATTAAACCTACTCTCGTTACAGACAGTTCTTTATTTCTTAACTCTCCAAAATACGTTAAAACGGTGGCATCAATTTCAAAATTTCTTCCTTTTCTTGTGCCAGAAAATAACTCTGTACTTTTCTTTCAAGTAAATAACTTGGTTTTTATACTACACCAACATTAGCCTCACTCATGTATACATTTTAACGTGTGTTCGATTCCCAATCTGTTCGGCGAACAAATTAACTTTTCTTTTAAATACGGCAAAAACGCTTTTCCATGGGTAAAAAATGCAATAAAACTAAAGTAACATAATGAAATAGCGTCTGAACAACAGCAAAGCTAGACAATGACTTACGACGGTGATGAGAAACCCACTTGAAGTAAAAATGTATATTAAAGACGGCTGATATGGGTATTAATAGTTTATTAAAACAAAGTAGAAATTATATGAGAAAGAAGGAAATTGAATATGATAACAACAAGTTGTTTTAACGTAGAAAATAACATAACTAAATCAAGTAACATATTTTTATTAATATTTAGTTCTTAAAACAAAATGATAGCGACCCAGTTATGTTTCAATCTGTTAAGTTATCGCTACAAATGCACGTTTACTTGCTAGGGTCGAGAAAAATTGAACATTCTAAAAAAAATGTTTTCTAAATATAATTTTTAACTGTCAGTAAGTGCTGTCTAAATTCGTTTTAACTTTTGCTTGTTTCCAACATCCAACTTGACTTCTGAAGTATTGTAATAATAAATTCACGAAACCTTAAGAAAGAAAGGAAGTTACCTACCTGTCTGACGTGTGGCTCCAATGTCGCCTCGTTAAAGCCCACGATAAGAAAGCCAGTTAAGATATTTACCATATCTACAATAAAAGTTGGGTTGAAGATAATCTTCCAAAGTTCACCTTCGTTCTCGTTCATGGTACACTCTGATTAACAATAAAAGTAAAGGGTTAAGAATTAGTTCAGCTCGAAAGAGAGTAAGAAGTTTAATGCTCTTAAATAGTCAATTGGAATAATGTATTAAAACTTCGACTCGATAAAAGGGATTGCTTTTTGTATCTCACCGTTTAAACAAAACCGTTTCGCAACGAAGTATCCAAACTGTTCAGATTGTTTTGAGATAACCACGAACAAGTAACGTTAGAGAATCTAATTAAAATAAATATATAGAAGTTAATTTTACTCACTTGTTTCTGGCAAGAAACAGATCATGATAGCAGACAAACACACCAGAATCGCTCCAAGAAGGAAAAACGGTAACATGAAACCTCCAACCTGAAAACCAAGTGACACTGTGAATATATGAGCTAGCTTAAGTGAATAATTATATGCATTGTATATTATACAATTTTATTTATTTATATGCTTAATTTTCGGATTTAAAATGCTCTAAAACTTTTTCGTTTGAGCAGGTTATATAATATACAAGTATTATAATATATGCTTCGGATTTTTTATTTACACTCTTAATCACTGTATTAAATAAAACACATCAAACAGACGAAATGTGTGACAGATTGTTAGTTTCAAACTGTTGGAGACTATTATCATTATAAAAATATATTTTTGCCTAGCTAAAGTTCCTTTAACAAAAGGCAACGTAATCATGTAGATGTTTAGATGTTTATTTGTATATCACCGGGAACCCTCATAGGTAGGTAGAAGGGTTGTTGTTTTATATCATACCAACACACCAATCTATGTGTATTCAGTTTACTGCAGGCGATCAAACCACAGACTGCAACGTTGTGTGCAAGTTACTTAATCAATAAATTTTAAAATTCAATAAATACGAAAAACTAATGATAAATTTACCTCAAAAAGAACGCCTCCAATTGTCGGTCCTATCGTTATTCCCAAACCGTAGAACATTTCAACAATGGCCTTTAACAATTGAAATATATTATTAATTAAATTGAGCATTCTAACACAATGAAATTACTAATTTATTACTACGGAATCTAACATCAAAACTTACCTGTTAAGACCCAGTGATTTAGAATTACTAGTAACGTAAAATACAAGGACCTCACACGCTTATAATTCAACAGGGACTGTTGCGAGATAAAATGCTACTTTACTTGCCTGTAAATTCTGGTACCTATTTCTGTTACATACAAAGGTAAATGTAAATGAGCAACACCTTGGAATTTATTCGAGCATATATTACAAGAAGCGTATAAGTTAATATTGGCACCAGAAAGCCAATAATAATAAGAGGATTAACCATAGATACAGGTTAACGCAGGTTAACAAAAACGCAGTGCGAAGCATGAATAAGTTCTTGTCCCTAAAACTCTGATACTTTTTAAATTTTAGTTTAACAACTACATATTCATCTTTTAAGCTGTACGGTTCCTTAAAAGGTTAGTAAATGTTGTATACTTTCAATATAACTGCGGACTTACACTTCTAAAAACTAGGTTTCGATACCCGTGATGAGCAGAACACAAATAGCGCACTGTTTAGCTTTGTTAAAAGTTTATTGTGTCATTGTTGACCGATAGGTTATGAAAGTTGTTAAACTGGTGATATTTTATTGAACAGACAGTTGTGTGCGTTTTTAAATATAAAGGTTGTATATTTAATAATAACCATTAAATATTGCAGTGTGAATAGTTAAGTTATCTTTCTTTGTTTCTTTTGTTAGCTATTTATGTATACATGCATATGTATAATATATTTTTTGTTGTATAACATGTTTATATTGACATATATAAATACACATGTGTGTTTGTAATTAGTTAACTTTTCTTCTACTTGTCCTTAGTGACAGGTCAATGAGAACATGTAATAATGTGTCGCCTGTTGGTGCTTGAAAAGATTACAAAAATATTATGAAACAATCTTGCCACTTTCTTTAGACTTCAGTTTTAATTATGTGAAAAAAGGGAAAGTGTATTCTCCGTATTGCGCCTTCTCCCTTGCATTGTGTATCTCGTCGAATACAACGTATTTTAATCAAAAAAGAAACATTTATGCACGCAATACAATGCCATAATTGACATGCGGATAAAAATAAAAAAATTATTTGCATTATTACAATTCAGCTGTAGAGAAAAGTAAACTTGCAATGATATGAATTCATTCATTATATCTTTATATTAAAACAGTGTTAAAACTATAGCAAACTGAACAACATTATCTTAATGATTTATTTCATATTCTGTCTCTCTCTCTCAGAATGCAGTTTTCAATTATAGTTTCAATGCAGATACGGTCGTTATTAAATTTCTTAATATAATCGTTAGTTTAAGAGGTATTACCTTGAGAATGCTAAATATTCTATTCCTGAACTGCAGTTTTGTCAATAAATAGAGGTACATGAAATTTGATATTATACTCTTAACTAAAGTATCCTATGTTGCATAACCTGACATACAGTATGGAGCATTGTGGTCGGCATGGCCAGGTGGGTTAAGGTGTGCGATTCGTAAACTGAGGGTCGCGTGTTCGCATCCCGGTCACACCAAACATGCTTGCTCTTTCATCAGTAGTGAGCGTTGTCATGTGACGGCCAGTCCCACTACTCGTTGGTGAAAAAGTAGCCCATGAGTTGGCGGTCGGAGGTAATGATTAGCTGCCTTCCCTCGAGTCTTACACTGCTAAATTAGGGACGCCTAGCGCAGATAGCTTTCGAGTAGCTTTGCGCGAAATTAAAAAAAAACAAACATAACAAGTTGTATTGTTCATTGTATTGAATCTTAGAAATGATATCAATCATTCCCAGTGAGCAATGATAGACACAGAAACAAGAAAGAATTAGTTTGCTGTTAGGTTTCAGATTCAGTTCGAAAGTCAAAATTTCAGTGAATATCAGTTTACTTATATCTTATAAACGAGAATTACTGACAACGACTGAGCAGCAATATTAGGAAAACGTTCGCTGTGTCTATATGTTTAGAGATTATCTTCAGCTATCATTTGAGATCTTAAAAACTACATGATCATTTATTTTACACTTTACCTTTCGTATCACTTAAAATGCTTGAGTTTCCAGATTTACTTAGCACGTCAGAATATGGGAATTATTTATGGCATGGTAAAACCTCTTAAACCACATTGTTTTATCAGATAAATAATATCAAAAATTGACAATTGTAATAATAGTTTATTAAGTGTTAAAAATGTTTACAATGAATGCAATGACCATAAATTTATAGATAAAAATTATTATTTCATTCACTGTAGAAATTTAATTAAATATTCATATGCATTCAGATCAGTTTCATGTGAGATCATATACTCTACAATAAGCTACACATTTTCATATTGAGTTCCTTAGTTTTGAAGTTCTGACATCATACAACCTAAACGAAGTTAGATAAATCAATTCCAAAGTAACCCTGACTTTTTCAAAGTGACGTTACAGTAAAACTGGTAGAACATATAATATCGGAGTTTACAATAACTAGCTGGGACACCCGTACCGTGGACAAAAGTTATTTAAATTCATTACTAATGAAAAGTTATCTTAAGACATGAAGAGTTGTTTCCTTTATATATATTAAAAAAAAAAAACGCCCATAAAAACAGCAAAGTATATGAAACCGTATCTTCTCATTGACCCAACATCCTTCATGCAAAATTTGGTTAAAATCTATCAAGAAGAGCAAAATGGTAGTAAAAAAATACCGCAAAAATACTTATAAAAATGCAGAATGCAAAATAAAAAATATGTGTGTATTTCCCTATGAACTTCCGTACCAATTTTCGAGAAGATTCATCCACACCCTGTGATGTGTTCATATGAACATACAACAGACTATATTACTATATTTATATAGATAATACCAATGCATTAGAACCGCGTTTGACGTATTAGTGACGCTTTTTCTGCATCCTGAGGATAAAGAAAAATAAAGTTCTTTCTAACGGGAAAATCGTGACCTCTATTGGAAATCTATATACACACAGGATAAAAATTTCGCGAAGTTAGAAGTTGCTCGTCACGTAATGGTATAAAAATTCCAATATCATATAAGCAAGTTCCATTATAGTATCATAACGCATTTGACATGTTTCAGTTATGCAAATGTATTATAAAACTCGCAATAGAATATTGCACGGATTCAAAATCAAACATTTATATACATTGCTGTGTATCAAGACACTATTTTCAAGTGAAAGTTTATCATAAAGCTACATTCTGTGAGATGCAAGCTTATGTTGATAGTTTTGAAGCTGCTTTTTAAATCATTCGGTTATAATTTCTATTCATCATACAAATAGAATAATGTTATCTTAAGAAACAATTAAAATCCAGGATTTTTTCTATTTACACTCTGCTTTTTAAGATCATAGTATCTGCGTATCTGGACATATCTAACATCACTCAACTGTTATAGTATTCTGTTCTTGAAATAAACCTATTTCTTTTGAACATTTATTTATTTAATCAGACTATATTTCTCGAAGGAAACAAGTGAGCATACTGTACATAATGCTTATGAAAATACATTACATTTAAGTTTATTGAAAAAGATTCTTCTTACAAGGACTGTCGCACGACGTTCAGTAAATTCATTAGCAACGATGGTGTAACCTAGAGTGAACAGAGCTGTGGATCCCATAGCTTGAACAATCCTTCCCAGTAACGACAACGAGAAAAAGGTAGCTCCAGGTGAGGACTTTATTACAGTGCTAAAGACAGAACATCATTGCTAAATTATAAAAAAAAACTTTTGGATACACTGTACAGAATAACACTTTCTTCCTAATATTAATAATACACATTATTAAAACATTCACACCTGCAGTTTAAACTGACTATTTCAACATATTAATGTAGTGTAAGTTATGTTTTGATAAATTATTCAAATCTTATTTCACTTATACTTTCAAATCATTTTTATAGAGTGCTATGTAATCTCTAATTTGTTCAGTTAACCACGTTTCTAAAGGGTTATATATCATTTATTTTTTTACTAATCTTCAAACAAAGCTTCTTAACTAGCAAAGAGTTTTATCCTTAACAAATTCCAATATCCTGTTCTGACTACTTTAATCAGTTGTATATCTTAAAAATGATTACTTAAATGGTGTACAGATTAAAAATTAATAGCTATTCAGTGAACTTTCCAGCCACAAAAATGTTCTTCGTAAAATATATTTTATTTATTATAAATAACTATTAAAAATTATAATGTAACAAGATTTTAGATTTCATGCGTGCATTTGTGCAAAAGATATTTTACCAAAGTTTTAAATATCCTCCGACGCAGCTGATGCATAACCCAATCAATTATCATCCTTCTCAGATATTAAGATAGTGTTCAGTACTATACGAGTAAATATAGTTGAAAGAACCTAAAAATAGTGAAGAAACGTGTATAACTGAATTATATCTTTAATTTTATGCCATAGTCTGCTTTCAAACAAATGGTCTTAAGGGACATTTTTCAAATAAATGTGTGTTTTCTAAAAGTTGCATTTTTAAGAATTTAAACTGATGCACAAGATTTCGAACCTCTTTTTTTGCAAATCGTCATAATATAGGTGTGTTTGTAATTTTAATAAAGGGTTTGAGTATTTTATTATGTTATTATTTCAAAGCTTTAACAAACTAATATTAAACAAACAAAATAGATTTCTCAATGTAATAATAGAGGAGAGGAGAATAATTCGTCTTGTCAATTCTGTTTCGACGTAAAAGAACCAGTCTGTGTCGACTTTGACGAAAAGAGGCTCAAATATAAAGCTCTGGATAAAAATGTTGTGATTAACCGGGTAACGAACATTTGTATAACAGCTTGAAATGTTTTAATATATTATTTTCAAACAAATGAACTGTGTATTGTTTGTGATATTTGTTAAAGTAATCGCCTAGAAATCAGAGACACTTACTGTAAAAAATTCAACTAACACATAAAAGCTGATGCCCAACAAAGGAAACTAAACTTAAACTATGCAAAGATAAAAAGTACCCATTCAAAGTGCACCTCTCTTAGTGCCAAAGCGGTATGTTTGCGGACTTACAACGCCAGAAATTGGGTGTATATACCCCTGGTGGGCAGAACGCAAATAGCCCACTGTGTCGCTGTTCTTAACTGTAAACAAACCTATAAGAAGCGATTTAGTGTATCGCTTTTCTTTCAAGAAATATTTGCCAAAATCTTATTATTTTCATTTGATTCAAGAAACCTTTGATTTTCAAGAACACAAATAAGCAGCATCACGTTTGACAAAACGTTTCAAATTTACCTTTACCTTTATTATAATTGTTAAAAAACAAATGAAAATGAATGGTAAACTTACCCAAGCAAGATCGTAGCACCTCCAGTAAAAAATACCCCAGAGTTTATTAAAAATTTTGGAGACAATGTTGAAACCTGTAAGTAAAAAACATATCAGTTAAAAATAAAAATACGCAACATACTAAGAATGCTTTAGTAGTTACGTGAAAAATATTTGTAACTAATCAGTTAATGAACGTGATAAAATGGTAAAATAAACTATTTTTTATTTGAGCAAAATCTGATTGAGTTAACAGTTAAGACAAATTTCACCAGAATAGATAGCTTAAATTTGTTTAATTTGCTACATTATTTCCTTACGGTATAAATTCTTACCTCTAATATGCATTACAATATTGGAATTGTTGTCTCAACTATATATTATCTGCGTGACGATATCGAGTAAACTGTGTCTAAGAAAACTAACACTTGGAGTTATTGCCTGAACAAAATTAATTGTGTAGCAATACGGAGTAGTTGAGCCTACTAATAATGATCCTTGAAATTATTGCCTGGACTAGATTTCTTCGTGATAATATGGAATTGTTGAATTTACTAAAACTTATACTTGTTGATTTTATTACATTCTCTCCACGACAATAAGAAACCGTTGCGTCTGTTAAAACTAACACTTGGAACTGTTGTCTTTACTACCTTATCTGCCTGACAGTATGTGATTTTGTCCACAGAAAAATTCAATTAAGAATTTTAAATAATTACCTCTAGATGTTAGTCTAACAGCTTTGTTTTTCTATGAATAAAAGTACAACTGGCAGAGCAAAACCATTGCACATGCTGACTAACATAATGACAGTTTGTATTACTTATATTTATTAATTTATTAGTCTCACAGACTGGAATCGTTTCTCCCATGCACTTACAGGCACCTTATTATCATTTCTGCCAACTGGCATGATAGCGTGCCCAAAATTAAATGTTGTTTGTTTTATTGTCATAATTTGTAAGTTTATGTTTACTGTGCAAGAACTTTTGTAATCGTTGCTCTTTATAGATGAGTTTCAATCATTCATTTTCTATCTATCAAATTCATAATCTTTGATTCGAGTAGAATTGCCATGTTTAGAACGTTTTGTCATTTGTTAAGTGTTTTGGAAGTGGGATTTTAGTTTGAAATGTTACATTTAGTTGTACATGTTGATATTAACGATTTTAATCTTTATAAAGGAGAAAATGAAAGCACCTCCAGTAAAGAACATGTTTCTTGGCAATGAAACAATACAATAAATAACTTAATACAGCCCGAACTATATTCTTTAATTGATACTCACCATATTGCACATGAACGGAGAGAGAATAAATACAACGAAGTGAAATATTCCAAAAACAAATCCATATTGGGTTGATGATAATTGTTTTTTCTCTGCCTGAAAACGTTCATATAGAAATAATGATGGTTTAAGAACATAAAAATCTCTAAACAAACAAAGAATAGTAATTCATAAGAAATTCACCTTAAACTGAAATTATTTGCCTTAACTATATGTTTATTTCTATCTTTATCTATTTACGGCAAGTACACATATTTCCACTTACTTCACTTAATTTATTAAAAGCAATTAGCTTAAGTGTATAACCTTCACTATTTTTAGAATGATTAATTCTCACAAAAATATTCTTGTTCACAAAAAATAAATTTTTCTTACGTAATGGACATTCCGAAAAGTAATCTCTTTTCTTCTGTCCCTCTGTTTGTTTCGTAATAAATTGTGTGATATACAGAAAAAAACCTCAGTAATTACACTTTAAATCAAGAACGAGGAACCGAGATTTAAACTGATGCGACAAAATACGGTTCCAGTACTCACGTAAATGATCATTAATGAAATCTTACCTTAAAAATCTAAAATTTCAGCAGTAAATAACAACAACGAACATTCTTACTTAAGAATCACGAATATGTATAGTTTTAAGAAATTAATATGCTTTGAAAATGTGGACATAAGTTTTTGTGATTTCATTTCGAAATGTAACAAACTAGCATCTTTTTCGCAACAAAAGATTTAAAAAATTGTTGATATTGTAATCTCAGGATTTGGGACATATAGATTTACTCGGAGGTCATAGCGTTGAACAAGGGAATTCATTCAAAAGTAATGCAATCGAGAAATGTGTATTAACAATACTTTAATATTTTAAACTATGTAATTCCTCAGTATTATGCCGCAATTTCCAATCATCTTCAAAAATACACTGTCCGGCATAGCCAGGTGGGTTAGGGCGTTCGACTCGTAATCCAAGGGTCGCGGGTTCAAATCCCTATGGCACAAAACATGCTCGCTCTTTTAGGCGAGTGGGCGTTATAATGCAGCGGTCATTCCCACTATTCCTTGGTAAAAGATTAGCCCAAGAGTTGGGTCTGGATGGTAATGACTAGCTGCCTTCCCTCTAGTCTTACACTGCTAAATTAAGGACGGTTAGGACAGATAGCCCTTGAGTAGCTTTTTGCGAAATTAAAAAAAAACAAACAAATATCAAAAATACACCCTTTTATTACACTTTTGAGTTTTGCAATGACACACGAATACAAATACGTATACTTAATAATAAGGTGTACACCTAATTTTACATTATAAATTAGATTAACTAGATGCTTATACCATCATAAATATAATTTAATACATCATTTAATTTTTACGAAATTTTAAACCATTTTCTAAATCACAAGTAATTAAACAATACATAACTGTTTACTCTACAAACTTAATAATAGATTGGTTAAATATTCAGAACTAAATATTAACTTGCAAGACGTATTAAAAGACTGGTACGCTGGATAAACTAATAAAGAGTTTGTTAATAAAAGACATCACATTTTAAAAATTGGCCTTCAGTATGAATTTATTATAGTTTAAATACCGTGTCCGTTAAAATAAAATATTATCGTTTTAAAGTAAGTTGTTTCTCAGTTAAATACATTATGATTTCAGATTGAAGATTTAAAATAAGAAAGAACTGTTGATATTGAACATGGAATTTCTCAGCAATATAAATTTTTAGATTAAAGCATGGAAATTGTCAACACAATTCTTCATAAGCAAGATATTTAACCAAACCCAACCTCCACCCTCAAAATTGCTTATAGTTACTAAAATAGAATAATATAAATAAAAACACCCTAAAATTCTACAATAGATTACTCCCAATGTTCAACTTCTTTGGGTGCATCACCCAACCAATTTCCTTTATTAATTTTAGGTTACAACTGAAAATTCTCAGTAGAATTCTAAAATAGAATTAATTTTAAAGCTTTCTTTATATTAAATTCATACTAGTTCATAGTGTTCATTTTAATCGCCTATTTGCAACTAAGTTAATTAATATAATAATAGCTTTGAAGCTATTTTCTGTATTATATGTATCTAGGTACGCAATAGTCATATAACTCAGCTAAAACAAAAAAGCTTCGAACATAATGAAGAAAAATAAAATTTGGACTCCAGCTATACCGAGTAAAATGTAAAACTCGTCTTAATACATTCCCCGTTGGAATAGCATTAAGAGTATGTACTTATAACGCTAAAATTAGGGGTTCGATTCTCTTCGGTGGGCACAGTAGATAGTCCATTGTAGCTTTGCTATAAGAAAAACTCACATATACGCCTTAGTGGGAGAAGTCTGGGGAATTGAATCCACATAGTAGTTGAAGTACGCCGTTTATTAGAAACTTTTAATATAAGATTTTATAAAGCGAATAAAGGTAGAACGAATAACGAGATACATGGGAAGTAAAGAACAAATACGGGTTTTTGAGGCCCGTGCCTTTCCACATCCAAAACTACTATTCACCATCTATAGTCAGTTGACAGAAAACAATTACTTCTAATGAAACATATGCAAGGGGAAAAATAAGCTGCTATAATTGGATTAATATGTAAAACGTATCTCCTGAAATGGATATTTTAGTCTCATGATTCTCGCACTTTTCTGAAAACTATACACCAAAAACTAAAGATCCGTGGGTTAATATTACTTTAAGCAAAGTGAGGCGAGGCATTGCTTTCCAAATTCCAAAAGGGCAATAATGCCATAAATTCTATGAGACCCTTGTTTTATTTGATATGCAAAAATACGGTTTTGGTTCAGAAGTCTGAAAGGCTTTTGTGGTTCAAATATTACTTAAGAATAGGAGTTCCTTATATATATTCAACTTAATTTTACTTATATCCAAAATTTAGAGGTAGATAAATAGAATTAAGAATTGACAGCTATTTATAACAGTTATATATGTGAAGGGACTGTCCGTTTGAAAGCATAATAAATGAGATGAGTGGAAAACAATGTTTCATAAAGTGCAGGTTCTATTTCGGAATCCTAAGAACGATATCACTTCAACGAAATCAAATTTTCCTTTATTGCGATTATAAAGTTATCTTGACAAATGTTTTGGTCTGTTCCAAGGTATATCAAATAGAGGAGCACAAACATAGGTTGAAACATTTTGAATTAAGTTAATTTTTATTGTTTTACCCAGTGGGTTAACTTAAACAACATTTGAAACAATAATTATGACTTTGATGAACATCAAATAGAAAGTAATTATCTATTTTTAACGAAAATTCTATTTTGAATTGATAGTTTGTTTTCTTCGAGCAAAGCTACACGAGAGCTATCTAAGCTAGCCCTACCTAATATACCAGTGTAAGACAAGAAGGAAGGCAGCTAGTATCACCACTCACCGCCAACTCTTGAGCTACTCTTTTATCAACGAATAGTGAGGTTGACTATAACATTATAAAGCCCTCACATATGAAAGGGTGAGAATGTTTGGTGGGACGGGGGGGGGTAGAAGGTTAGGAGGAACTTTTAGTGGAAATATTTCTGGGGATTGTTTTTCGACTTTTAATATTAGAATAACTTTAACTGTAACAGCCTTCCCAAAACTGGCTGCCGAGAGGTAAAGAAAGGAGATCAGATGTTGTGGGTATAACTATAAGCATTCAATTCCGCGCCCTTATTTGATTTTCCACAACTGATAACTAGTTTTTCATCTACATTCGAATTTTGTTTAATCAATTTCCATTATGACTTTAAACTTACGACTAAAAAGAAAACTAGCAATGAGAGTTTAAAATAAAATCATGTTGGTGCTTAATATCTATTTCATAAATTTAAATAACACCTAGTATAACATAGGGCATTTTTAACAGTTCTACATCTACCTTAAATAATTCATAAAAAAGTACCTCTTCAGGAAAGAATGGCGCAAGAAGAGCATAGCAGCTAGCTTGACAAAAGAAAGCAAAATTGATTAAGGATAAAACTAAGATCTGACGTTTCGTAATCCAAGGGCATTTGTTGTCGTTTCCAAAATCCGATCGCTTAAATGAATCTTCTGAATGTTTATGAGAATAATATTTTGAATAGTCAGTTTTTAGAAAATTTGTTTCTAAAGGATAAACTTCTGATTGGTTGAGTTGGTCCTTAAGTGTTGGTGTAGAAGACGAATGATTTTTGATGTAGTTTGAGACAATTTCAGGTGTTGTTGACATGGGAAGTGACGTCATCGTTCCACAATGATCCAGAACAGAAGTCTGATAGAAAAACACACAATCAAGAGTAACTGTTGGTTACAGTTTTACCAAATTATTCAAATAGTTGGTGAATACATTAGTTGCTACACAATATTGTAATGTTAGTTTTAAGTAACTTTTACAATATTAATATTTTCAGATACAGATAATTAGTGGTTATGATGACATCGTTGTACAACTCCCATCATTAAATACACGATCATAGATCAAGCTCAATATATAAATATATTTTCATATGCCTTATGATGTATGAAAAAGCAAAGTATATAAAAAATGTAAATTTAGTATTCATGTAGCTTTATTCTAGAATATGGGTTTTTCGCTGGTATTCGGTAAATATACCGATTAACAACGCTAAAATCAGGCGTTCTATTTCCCTCAGTGGACTCAGCAGATATCCTGATGTGGTTTTTCTGTAAGAAAACACAAACATACAAACGAACAATCTACGTTATAGTGGATTAAGCCTTTCTTTTTTTACGTATACATTTATTATCTAATAATCTAATTAATATTATCTAATAAACATTTGAGATACAGACTAATATTTTAAAAGACGTATATGGGAATGGATGGGTAGTGGTAAAATCTTTAGATTTTCAAACTTGAATGAAGTTATCCCTAGATTGGAACTACTGAGTAAAAGGAATGTGGCCAGTCAACACCAGACGCTTTGCAATTTCACCTCATGTATTTCTGCGCTAACATCTCAAAACGTCATCACATAACTTTCATTACAGATTCAGCCTACTAAAAGCTCCGTTGAATAAACCACTTATATTGCTATAAGAGCTAAAATAGTATTTCGCAGACAAGTTGTAAGTCTGTAGATATACTGGTATGCCACATGGGGTGATGAACAATGAAAATATAACGTATAAATACAATTACTTATAAAATATTTATGATAAAAATTAAAAAAAAAAATTAAAATATTGAGCAACACGGTAAGTTGTTAAGCATTAGAACTGGTTGTGCACTTCATTAGGGGTACTAGAACCTGGAAATAAGATCTAAAACATCAGACTTGATTTTTTTTGCTTCAGTAAACATTCCGATTTTTGTAAACCGTAACGACAAATAAGTAAATATATAATATCTCTATTAATTTGTGTATGTAAGCATATTTTACATCTGATGAAGAGAGACCATTGTTTTGTTGAATTTTCATTATGTTTATACATCACTGGTTCAAAAAAAATCTAAAAATAAGCGTTTAAAACATTAATTTATAATGTTTCAGGAATCGATCATAGACATATAATTTTAATGTTTTTAGCAGAACAACGTGTAGGTGATATTACGAGAAGAAAATATTGACGAAGTCGAATCGAGACCTATTATTTATTAAAAAACGTACTTAACATATAGTTATTTCTAGCCTGATTATGTTATGTATTGTTTCAAAATTTTTGCAAATTCAATGTCGAACGCTTGTTGTCGTCTTTTAAGAGATTAAGGGTTAAGTCAAATACATGATGTTTCAATTACTTTGGATCATGGGTCCTTTGAGAAAACTGAACGAATAGACAAATTTAATCTTCATTAGAAATGTAAAGAAAGTTTTACTTTGACATAGAGGTTACAAAAAACTATAATTATAAAAATATTTACTAACGCCAAGTGGGCAAGGTTACTGTTTTTGACTTCTTTGTACGCTTGTTGAAGATAACTCGAGAAGTTTATATCTAAAAGTGGCCAAATTTAGTTCAAATATTAGGTGTCCCCTACACCAGTCGTATTACTTTTAGTAAACATATGACAAAAGACAGGATCCTACTAAATGTCATCCAAAAAATATTTGGAAATACATAAAACTTTGTAAAAAATTGAGGAATAAACATATTGTACACCGAGACCTACATCTGCACAAAAGTAAGATCTTAGACCCTAGACTTATATCTCTACAAAAAAAAAGGATATTACACCCTGGATCTACATTTCTACAAAAAAGAACATTTAGATACTAGGTCTATATCTTTACAAAAATTAAATATAATACAAATAGCACGTTGAGTAGCTATATTCCACGTACATTCGAATTCCACAAGAACATTTCGATACGAAAGATACAATATTATGTATGATTACTAAGAAAATTTAAGAAAGGTACTTATATTCTTCATTACAGTGATTATGCACTGAAATAAGGTGTTTAAACTTGAAAAGTGCTATTTGTTGGCTTAAACACATTCACTTATCTTAATTGCAGGTGAGGCTTAGCACAAGTTTAAATATTATGTTTTTCCATTCTTATGACCATATCAAGTTATTATCTGAATCTATCTAGCCTGTTGCAGAGAAAACATGACTGACTAACCTGTATGTAAGTGTCAGCGACTTCAAAATAATTAGGTTGGTTGGAGAAATTGGAAAGACAATAATAAAACAAAGTGTCTTCAACAAAGGCTCAAATTAAACCAGCCATACTCAGAAATGTTTTAGACGTGATATTTAAAAATAATATATGTATATATATGTTATTAATGTAACCCACTTAAAAATGATATTAAATATTTTTAAAAATAATCAGAGAAAATAACTATAAAATTAAAACGAATTCTTAAATGTTTGTGAAAATAAAAACGACTAAAAACGGATGCCTAATATATATATCAAAATAACAACATTTAACAGTTCTCAAATAAGAAAATAATCTAAATTACTGTAAATAATCTACGTTCTAGTTAAATAAATCAAAATAGAAGAGCAAGACGTTTGTGGGTTTTGGGAAATTATGTCTTGTTTTCTTTGTTTTTGAGTTTCGCACAAAGCTATTCGAGGGCTATCTTTGCTAGCCGTCCCTACATTAGCCGTGTAAGATTAGAGGGAAGGCAGCTAGTCATCACCACCCACCGCCAACTCTTGGGCTACTCTTTTACCAATGAATAGTGGGATTGATCGTCACATTATAACGCTCCCACAGCTGGGAGGGCGAGCATGTTTGGCGCGACGGCGTTGCGAACCCGCGACCCTCAGATTACGAGTCGCACGCCTTAACACGTTTGGCCATGCCAGGCCCAAGGAAATTGTGTCTAAAGCGTTAACAAAAAACAAAAAGTGGATAATCATAAACTCCTGAGGATGTAAAATTTTTAAAGTTTTCAAAATTAAGATTGTGCGAAAATGAACATTTTTCGAATGTAAACCAGTGCAATTCATGAAGAAGTAGGCGAGAACTATGAAAAGAAACCATATATTTTGACCTCTGCGATTGTGTTATATGTCAGTTTTTTTTCAAATAAGTTATGTCATTGAGGATTAAGCCTATTATAAGTTTTAATTAGGACTAACAACATACTACATTGTATTTCTAATGTCATTATTCTGTAATACTGGTGCCCACTAGCCTGCGGACTTATAGCAAAGAATAACTGTAATCTTCATAGGCTTGTGAATAGGGTGCTCGACCGACAATCTACGGGGCGCGAATTCGCATTGAATTACCAAACATACTCGCCCTTTCATCCGTCGGATCGTTGTTAGGTAATGGTCAATCACACTTTTAGTTGATAAAAATCAGCGCAAGAGTTGGCGGTGAGTAATGTTTCTTAGTTGCCTTCCCTATAGTATTACACTGCTAAATTAGGAACGGCTAGTGCAGATACTCCTGAATAGCTGTGTGTAATATTCAAAACACAAACCAGCTGTAGTTTTAAAAAATATGGAATTTCTTAACTGTAAAGTAGGGACCAAAATGTGACTCAATTACCAGTACTCTGAAAACTAACACGTGATAAAAAGAATTATAATGAAGCGTATACTTTTTTTGTTGACTTCTCTTAGGCCTACTTAATAGAATATTATTTCTTTCTTTCGTCTTTAGAATTAATAATAGGGATAGGATTTCGCAACGTAAAATTGCAAAATTTTTGTGCTGAATCTTTTGAAAAAATTAAGTATGGATACCATAAAAATTGATAAGCTTCTATCAACCAGCGTGATCTACAGTAGATTTCACTTGCAAAGTGCAAGATAAATTTACTTAACAATTATCAATATGGAAAGAATTAAGGGATTTTTACAGCTTTAGTCTAAGGTGATTATGGAAACAGTTGAATTCAAAAAGGTTGCTTGGATGGCAAAACATTCTTCTCCTCGCATTATAGTATTTCTAGTGCTAAAATACGAAAACAGTTCAGTGCTTGTCTGCAACGGTACATAAAAGTTATACGCAATTCAAACTGTTTCCAGTTTAAGAATGACGTCACACATGATGACAAAGTTCAAATACAAATTAATTTAAGTGTATGTACACTTACTTTCTATTAATTTATCAAGGCTCTTGCATGGCCGGGTGGATAAAGCACTAAACTCGTAATCTGAGGGTCGCGGGTTCGAATTCCCGTCGCACAAAACATGCTCTTTCAACCAAGGGAACGTTACAATTTAAAGATTAATCTCATTCTTTATAGGTAAAGAAGTAGCTCAAGACCTGGCGGTGGGAGATGATGACTAGCTGTCTTCTCTCTAGTCTTACGCTGCAAAGCTAGATACAGTTAGCGCAGAAAGCTCTCTTATAACTTTGCGAGAAATTCAAAAACAAACAAACAAGCAATTTCTCATAAATATTACAAGAGATATTATGGAAACTATTTGTTCTGATAAATATGAATTAGTACATGGAATTCTTTTAATCGTAAACTTATAACTTGTCCGACTTACCCATATAAATATTAAGTAAAATTTAAAAATTAGAATGCAGCTGTTAATAGGTTTCTTTCTTTGTGTTTAAACATAAATCTACACTTTGAGTTACCGCGAATATTTAACTCGATTTAAAGGGTTACAAGACCAATACTTGGTCCTGAGCCCCTGGGAAGCTTCTTATTGGTTACTTTTTTATTTATATTTTATCTTAAAAGTTTATCTTAACTCAGTATATTAACACAAATATATATTTAATATGCAAGAAAAAAATACAATTTTGCTGACGGTTATTACAACTAATTATTCATACACAACAATTATAACGCACCCAGGGCTGAAAGGGCTGGCATGTTATTTTTTTAAAATTTCAAATAAATCGTTCTAAGCATATATAAAAAGGCTGATGACAAGTTATTCTTGCGACATCTTGAAACAGCAAAGAATAAAAATGGCAAGAAATTTAAAAATCATCCATGTAATATTGAGAATACAATTTCATTCTATTTTGGTTTTTTTTAGATCTTCACGAAAAGACTAAAAGACTCGAAAAACAGCTAAATTAGAATCAGTTGCGTTGTACGTTTAATTTCTTACAATGTTTGTCCGGCATGGCCAAAAGTTTAAGGCACACGACTCGTAATCCGAGGGTTGAGGACTCGAATCCACTTCAGTAAATAAGGCAGTCTGTAGCTGCCGCTAAAAATACCTCATGTTCGACGACTGACATGAAATGTGAAAGTTGTCGACATTGAACCCGCTTGCAACAATAAGAAGAAGTTGTTCAGTGATGGCATTAATCTTTTTACTGAAAAGTGTGACACTCAAGACACAGCTTTGAGGGACTCCAAATTCCTGTAAAAAAACGGGAAAGTGTCGAACCCACACCACTTGGAATCACCTGTCCATTAAAATGTTTTTAGTAAAATCGGGCATACTCCCATGTTGTATCATAAGCTTTCTCAATCAGAGAAAGCTCTCAAAGATGAAATATTAAAACTAATCTGAGGTCTAAGGAACGTCTTACCCTGTTGGCTACGTTTTCTACACCAAGAAAGGCTGCAAGATAGTTAAGTTTACGTAATTCTCTCAAATAAAATATAACAAAAACAATATTCAAAATTAAATATCACACTTTGCCTTCTGTATAAAATGCGGTTATATTTAGAGACTTATTATATATCTAAGTAGATAAAACAAATTATTTTAGTTTAGCATCATATTTACATGTAGAGAGGATTGCAATTAACTACCTTAAACAATGCTCAGAATTTTGTTGAGATGTCCTTTGTAACCACATTTACTTATATCATTAAATGAGAGTTAAAAGTATTAATGAATCTTTATTTATAGTTATAAACAACGTGTTAACAAAACGTCTGTCAACTTCAATAATATAAAATTTAAATCACACTTTTAAATTGTAGAACACATGCAATTAATTATTGCTTTATTCTACAAGACTAAAGTCGCACAGCTAAAAGGAGTGCCCATACAGCTTATTATTGCCCTACTATATAAGATATAACTCACTCTGCTAAAGTGGAATGATCTCATAGAATTACTACAGCGTAGAACTATAAAATTTAACATCAATGTTGAGTTTAAGTGTTCTTACTCTTTTGTCATTGTAACTGTTTTCTACTGTAGAAGTTGAAATTGAACTCATATACTATAAGCGTTTACGTGACTTCTTTGATTTACGCTGAGAACAACAAAACGTCTAACGGTCCAGCCAAGAAAGACCCTTAGGTATTTCAAGTAAAACCAAGAGAAGGGATAAACTATACAGTATTTATTCAGACACAGTTTTAGATACACGGAAATGGTCTAGTTATATAAGTATGACAAAACTAAATCTTAAAGACTGGCATTGAACTGCAATGAGAGATATACCTTAGCTAGATTCAACGTCATCATGAAAGATTTTTCTTTGCTTTGTATATTGCTTCGTAACAAATAAAATCGGATCTTACCTCAAGCTAGAACAAGAAGAGTGTTACACACTCCCTACAGCTGGACCTACAGTAATAGTACCAGTTCTGTGTTACAGTCTGGCAGAAGGAATACTAATGATCTCCTGTTACCTTGAATTGAGGAGGCGAGAAAATGTTTTACACTCCCTCTAGTGGATTTGCTGCCAACTGCATAAAACATGTACGGATGAAAGAAAGAATCGTAATTATGTCGTTGGTTCTTTTTATTTTATTCTATTATACGTTTTGATGACTTATGTAATTATAAACCCTCTTACATTCAATTATCTTGGAAAAGAGATCGAACACAATACAGCTAGCTCTGAGTGATACACGACTCTTTAACTCCAACTTGAACATCATCTGAAAGCTTTAAGGTTGAGTAATAAATCTTTGAACCAATAACAATGAACTATACGAAACATAAGAATGAAAAAAGAATCAATAGCAATGGCCTCGTATTTTGAGGTATTCTCAGCATCAGATCCTCATTTCTACAAATCAGCTCAAAAACCACGAAAACGTGAAATGTTGTGGCAAACTAGGTATATTTATTTTAAATAGCTTACCGAAACGGTATTAACTTATTGGGTAACGTTTCTATTTAATATCGTAAATCCCTATGTAAATGGTACATCGGTAAGTCTGCGGATTTACAACGCTAAAATTAGGGGTTTGACACCCCTCGGTGGACTCAGCAGATAGCTCGATGTGACTTTGATATAAAACCACACACACGCACACACGATACGTTTACTGATTTACAACGCTCTAATCTGGGAATGTATTGCCTGTAGCGGGCACAGCAGAAAGACCACCGTGGCTGTCCTCTAATAAAAGAACTCACTAGAAACCTCTATGTAAATGTGTTTGTTTGTTTTGGAATTTCGCACAAAGCTACTCGAGGGCTATCTGTGCTAGCCGTCCCCAATTTAGCAATGTAAGACTAGAGGAAAGGCAGCTAGTCATCACTACCCACCGCCAACTCTTGGGCTACTCTTTTACCAACGAATAGTAGGATTGACCGTCACATTATACACCCCCACGGATGTAAATGTGTTCTCATGGTAAAGTATAAAGACAATATTTGTTATAAAAGTGATTTAGTGTTGAAGGCTTGCACGTTTCTAGATATGGTGGTCAGAACATTCAACAATTTTTCTTGACAAAGTTCTTAACTTGTTAGCGGACTTAAAATTTTAGAAAGATATATTACACAAAGTCGGCGCTTCATTATATACTGTTATCATCACATCAGGTTATGACACAATTAGACAGTAAAAAAAGAAAATAAGACACTTGTATTGGTAAAAAGTGTGTAAGTGTTTTGAGATTTACAATTAACTGTAAATATTTATCCTCTCTGGAGAAATTAAAAATAATACCAATAAATTTTAAATATTAAATTTTAACATTACAAACACAGTGTTTTTTATGTAAATAAGGAACTTAGATTTACCTTGCACATAAGATTTTAATTTATATTTACATGGACAAAATATCATTGTATGTTCTCAGCTGAAAGCGAAAAACAGAAACAAAAAATTTGATTTGGCTAAGTATCACATGACTAGTGTGATGCGGTTGTACAGTGCCATCTTATGACTCGATATATCAACTACGACATTCGGTTTGATCTAACCAATTATTCTGGTAAGAAATTCCAGCTTAACGATTATTTCTATATATTTATTTTGAATTGTTGTACTCATGTTCAACTTCTATTCTTGTTTCTTACAGGTTTATCTTAACAACGGGGATATCTGAGTGGTCAATCAGTCGATAAGTCTTGAAATTTATTGATGTACTATGAGCCTCCACACAACATCGAATGAATTTTTATAACGTCAAAACGTTTTTAGTTTATCTAATTTACTTGGACATAACACGAGTTGACTGTTATATTGCAGTGTATTCTTTTACACACAGCAATAAATAATATTATTTTCAACAAAAATCAAATGGTACTCAACCTCATGTCGTCATCAACAATGACAGCGGTAAGTCTACGGATTTACAACGCTAAAATCAGGGGTTCGATTCCCCTAGGTAGACTCCACAAATATCCCAATGTTGCTTTGCTATAAAAAAACACACACACATATAACATCAAGTATAAGAATATAAAAAAATGGTTATTTTCCTATGCTATTCCTACGTTAAATGGTTACAAATGTCTTTCCCGAAAATCTTATTTCAGCGACGTAGGAAAATGTTTGTGACTTATAATATATATGGACATATATAAACATTTTTTCATAAAAATGAATTACAAATATTTTAAATGAATTAAAACTGTGGATTCTTTCTTCGTCTTTGATACACTACCACTAAAAATAAAAAATAGAGCGTATAGAATCTGTAATACGATGATTAGGATCCGGACTGCGGTAAACTTACAAAGCTAAAACGCGGTGTTCAATTCCCCGCGGAAATTATGGTGTTACTCTAAAATCAGAAGTAAACAAACTTGTTTACTTGAATGACTTGTTGTCTCCTACCCACGAACAACGCAACACAGTTTTGAGATTTATAAGTTCTCATAGTTTTCGCGTGGCAGCGCGTTGATCAACATTTAATTTTGACTATCATTTACGTTGAAGTAATGAAGAATTCGGAATATATTTTTCAAAAAGTAATTTTAGAAATAATTGACTGTTTGTAGCTAAGTACAAAGCTGCACAAAGGATTATATGTGCTCTGCCCACCATAGATATCGAAACCCATGAAAACCATTGTTCTGTAAACACCACACTAACATATACTAGGCACTATTTTATAATTCGGTCTAAAGGACCTTATAACGTTAAATTACATTTACTTGGCATTCAAAGTACGGTACTAGTTGGATTTCTTATGTGCATAAAATACGAGTACTGACAGTTACTCCATGGAAGAACTGAAAAGGAAGGGAGGACTAACGGAATTTGATTTACTCACCTTATATGGATTCGTCGTCTTTAAGTACATGGGATATCTGTGTTCTGATCTGTCTGTCACGGGCTTCGACAATTGAATTTTAACGCTGTGAGCCTGCACAATTAACACTGATCGGCTGGAGGACTTGTTTAATAGAAGGATTAGGACGGATATCTCTGATGTCTGACATAAACGAGGACTGAACGACCCTCTCTCCGAGGTCTGAGTGCTAGATCTCTACTTATATTCCTACTCACTACAAACCCAGATCTGTAGATAGGGTTCGGAAGTTACCTGAAATGTTAAGGAGAACGATCAGTCACTATCACAGGCATTGCTACTCGTAACGAAACCTCGTCAAAGGTTTTTTATTTTTATTTTTATTTAAACTGTGTTGATACTGTTCTCAACGTAAAGTTATACAATGACCTATCTGGTATCTGTCCACTACAGGATATCGAACCTCGGATTTTAGTGTTGTTAGTGCGTAAACTAATCCCTGATCCATTGAAGGGGGCACTAGAGGGATATTTATTTCATTTGGTTTCTTTATTCAAGACGCTTTCAAAAGACATATTTTTGCATGCGAAACGACACTTGTGAGTCAAAAACAAGACGAAATATAATGTTTTATAGGCAACAGTTTACCAAAAGTATAAAATTAAAAGAATATATTTTGTTTTGGAGATGTTTACGTGTTTAATCACCTGAAAGAAATTTTATGCACACAATAAGCTAAACAGCAAATCCGAAGACCTCTATGGCTCACGCGTACTTGTCTCTACTTTTGAACTGTAGATGGAAAGACAACCAGTTGCCAGGCTAAAGCTGCTAGTTATAACACTAAAACTGGAATGCCGCAACATACTCTTTAACAATAAATATCCTGTTTTTTTAATTAACATATCAGTACACTTACATGTATATTATTATTCTGAAGAAAAACTGTCAACTATTCGAAAGCACAAGACCATTAAGTCTTTTTTTTTTTTTTAAATCCAATGCATATTGAGTAATTTTAAGGATTATGTTGTATTGCTATCTGATGGTATGAAACTGAGCTATTACAACAATTTCTCCTTTTTGATTTTTCACAAACCCCAAAAGGTATCAAGGTGTGTATGTTTGTAAACATAGCACGTCTTTATTAACAGAACAAAGATATTTTTTTCAGATTATGCTCTCATTTCTTTAATTTATTATTTTTACATTTAGGGTTTTTTTTTTTTCCATTATTAAGTCTTTCAAGATTTTCGTATGTTTCTTTGCACTACCTCATGGCAGAAGTCTATTATTCATAAACAGCTTTATTAATTTTTGGATATTTCATTGATGTGCGTCTTCTACTTAGAATAATGAATCCTACTTAATTACCTTTAATAGGAAAATTTATTATCTTCCTGAGGGAAATTTCAGAAGTTAATTTAAGTGTATATATATATATATATATATATTCCGGATCTTTTAAAATTATGATTTATTCAGCATACCTCATTTAAAATATTTAAACAAAAAACCTTTCCAGACTAAGCTAAGAAAAATTTATATGATTAAACATAAACATTTTCAACATATTTTATCGTTCTTTGCTAGGACAGCGGTAAGTCTACGGATTTACAACACCAGAATCAGCTGTTTCATTGCCTTTGGTAGATATATCAAATACCTCGATGTGGATTTGCTTCAAGAAAACACACACTTTATTAATTTATTTATCGGCCGTTTGAGTTGGTTTCTTATGAACTGGTTTTTGAGTATTTCAAAAAACAATAACAAAAACAAAAACGGAGATACAAAAAAACAGCAAAAGATTAAACTTAGAAAATTTTGAACAATCAGCTTTTAAAACAATCATGAATTACAATAAAACCGATTAACTACGAACGGTAATATATACTTTTTTTTTTCCTTTAGAGGCCTAGCATGGTCAAGTGGCTAAAGCGTTTGACTCGCAATTTCAGGATCGAGACTCTGAATCACCGGCACATCATACATGTTCACCCTTTCGTTCGTGGGGGCGTTATAATGAGGTGGTGAATCGCACTATTCGTTTGTAGGAGAGTAGCCCAACAGTTATTTGTGGGTGGTGATGATGAGCTACCTTTCCTCTTGTTTTACACTGCTCAAGTAGGGACGGCTACCACAGAGAGCGATTGTGTAGCTTTGAGCTAAATTCAAACCAAACTTTTGATTATCATACCTTGCAGACGGAGGTTACAAAGAATAAGGTTCTATATACCAAAAGCAAAGAAATATTAGTTCTGATTTAAGCAGCTTGCACTGGTCAAAATGTTATATTTCTAACTGTTTTCTGCTAAGCGCAAAACTACAGTGAGTATTTAACTACATTTAATTGCTAAAATTTTGTTGTTTTACTAAGTTTCGAAACCCAGCCAGCTACGTCACCAATTAACCTACATCCGAGTCCTTCTCCTGTTATCCAAGAACATAAAAAACATTTTAATCTTAAGAGGTTTTGACACTTCTTCCACTAATGCACGTTTGATTAGTGTTGAAAAGCCACTGTCGGTACTTATATTTAAAAAATATTTGTGAATGAAATGAACTCTCTCTCGTTCGGACGGGTGCACTTGACCTGTTCTTCCATCAAGTTAACTGTTTACTAACCAAGTTTTAGTTCAAGTTATTAGACACCGAAACCACACCTCTCAACCATACGGTATATTTAGATATATTAATCTTATATATATAACGGTGTATATGACAGTTGAATACTACTTTAACTTAACTAATGACAACAACAAGTAAACACTTGGAGGATTTACAAGCGCTTGTTTTATAAACACATTAACAACTAAACTCGTGGTTAATAGTACTGCTTTCTAACTTCAAGAACTTGAACTATGGTAAGAGAAAGAACCTCTTTTTTAAATAATGTTTATTTAAATATTGAGAAAAAATATACGTATCAAAGTTACATTTAACTTTGGTGCCGAAACAATGCTTCAATAAAATAATTTCAGAGTATAACTTGGAAAAATCCACACTTAAAGATGTAAAATTTTTTCACATCGAAATATTAACGTTTACTCAAGGCAAGTTGACAATACCATAAACAAAGTTTTGTAATTTCTTTCTCATTTCAATTATTTTTATCCTAACAAATTCAGTACAACAGCTTGTTCCGTTTAGAATGAAGTAAAATCAAATACAACATAACTTTAAAATTAATCTAAATGGCTGATAAATTTGTTAACGTGTGTAGGAAATAATTACTTCGGTTTAAATGTACTCTTATAACATATAAAAATTTGTGTTACAAGCAATCAGCGTTTGTAGTAAAATACTGTTATACTATGAATAACCACATCATTTATTTCGTGAAACATAGTCGTATGTTATATACATAGCTAGATTAGATACGTAAAATTAATATAATAGCGAAAAAAATCACAAATTTTTTCACCAGTTTTTGTGAAGAGTCAGAACAGAAAATTCAAAACACAATAACTAAAGATTTGTATCAAAACATACTTGCAACATTAGCTTCCCACCTTAGCAGTGGATGTGTAACGAATAGGGATATGTGTAAGTTATGCATACCTTCTCAATCAATAGTTATTTTATTCTTAATATCACGTGGTATGAAAACTATGATAATCACGTACATGTAATGCATTAATATACAGTTACAATCAAATACAATAACAACAGTTGTTTCCAAGGGTATTTTAGGCTTATAGAAAGTACACTTTATAAATATATGTTCTCAGAATATTCCACCTATGTGGCTTGGAAATAATAACCTTAACATAACATAATAAAGGTATTCCATTTTTAATGTTGTTGCTCATTATATTGCACCTCCATCGACCCTTAGTTTAGAACAGTCCTTAGTCTTACTTTACTTTTAATTTCAAAATGTGAACGATCTCCTGGTGTCACAATTTCGATTGAACTACAATATATATATATCTATTTTTACAAAGTCAGAATAGAATTATCATAGCTATATATATTACTATAAAAGTGAAACCACTCTATGAAACGAAGCCAACGATTACATTTTTAAATATAACAATGAAAGCCTTAATAAATTTGATACAACAGATGATCTGATATTGCTATCTATGAGTTTTTTTTATTCATCCATGTAAGAATAAATAGAAAGTTTTGTTTGGTTTTATAGCTTGGTAAC
The DNA here is from genome assembly GCF_004210375.1 of Tachypleus tridentatus. Classification (NCBI taxonomy): domain Eukaryota; kingdom Metazoa; phylum Arthropoda; class Merostomata; order Xiphosura; family Limulidae; genus Tachypleus; species Tachypleus tridentatus. The sequence goes on along the minus strand of NC_134830.1, from coordinate 64,998,681 downwards.
ATGAAACAAAGGTTTGTCAGTTTATGCAAAGTTTAGGAATTTCGAACATCAGACAGGAAGGCTACATCTAGTTTTTTTTTTTGTTGTTTTTGGTTTCCTTTACTCGAGACAATAAATTCGAAATCTGGAACAGAAAAGCCTTATGTAGAAATCACTTATGACTTACACTACTATAAATTAGATTTTTAAATCTTTTTCATAGCTATACTAATTAAACGAATTATTCCATCTTGGTATTTACTAAATTAACAAGAAGAGTGTTCGCATTTTTTCACTGTCGTTTTTTCTCCTTCTACTGTGACGATTCCAATCCCGTATTTTTTGTGAGTCACTGAAATTACCACTGACTCACCCTCGACTTATTTTTACTAAAGATGAATAAATATAAATACAAAACTCATACTTCAAATAACTTCTGCTATTTAAGCCAGTAAGAAAAAAACTCTAAAAAACAATCTACTTAAAATCATAACATATATTTTGAATCTTTTCAAACATATTTAACAACATTTATGTAACTTTTTAAATATGTACCACAATACTGTTTACTAGACCTTTGTTGCCTTAACACAATTATTGATTCATAGAATACCAAAGGTAAATATGTTATTGTAGTTGTTTTGCACAAAGTTACATATTGGGCTATCTGTGCTCTGCCAACCACGTGTATCAAAATCCGGATTCTGGAGTTATAAGTCCGCAGACATTCCGCTGTGCCACTAGGGAATGGCAATATGTAAATAGGAATATTCAATGTTTTATAAATAGATTGGTATGTAGATACACTGAATTCCACTTCACGATATTTTTCTCAAGAAGTCAAATAGCATATAAATGAAATTAAATTGTAACTATATATTTTACTTGTAAACTAATCAGTACTTCTTAATAAAAATTCAATTGCATTTTAATTTGGATGTATATTTATTTTAATTTAAAAACTGCATTAAGTAGCTTATATCGTAATAAAATTTATATATATAATTTGCTCTAAATCTTCTACAACCTAAAACTTCTTCTCTGAACTTGTATTGTTAATTTTTAACCTGCTTCTTATTTACTGTTATATACTTCCAATATTACCTGCTTAGCAAACATTCCATTTCTTGGGCCTGCACCTTTGCTTCCTCTAAAAACGTATATTTAGTTTGAGATGATAATACGATATCATAGTCACATGTCTCTAATCTTCTTAATATATTTTATTTACCCAATGTAACTACTGTCGTACTACTCTGGTTTCCTCTACATTGACAATTTTGCTAAAGTACTTACCGAAATAAGCTATTTATACTTATAATTTCAGAAATTGTTTCTGGCCATTTAAATTAATTCTTTTAAACTGAAGATGTCGCTCAGTCGCGGAAATAAGTCCTCACAGTCTTAGCAATTGCAGTGATAGGGGCGCAAGGGAGCCTGAAATGGCTTATAGTCTTAACAATTGCCAAGAAGGGTATTAACATATAACAAAATTTATTTTTACAATAAAGGGCAGTTAGACTATTCTGTTACGGTAATAACATCAATCAGCCAAAATTGTAACTACAATTGCAAGAAAATAAATGCAGAAAACCAACTAATTTTAATGCTGGGAGACATCTTTTGTCGCTGCGCTAGTGAATTACCGCCAACGGTTAATCGTACTTTATTACATTAAACTTCCACGTTCTTCAAGGCACACAGATATTGTTTCCTCTTCATTGTTACTTTTCAGAAAAAACAACAACAACAACAACATATTGATAACACACTTCCACACCTTGTTTAGTTTTAAGGAATAAGGTTATTTCTAATATTTAGTATTTTAAGTACCATGCGGTTTAAAAATGCCTTCAGAAAATGAAACAATGGAATATAATTTTATAACTATGAGAAATAGTAAATCTCATTGTTATAAAAGGGAATTTCATTGAATTAAAAGAAAAACATGCTTGTTTGTTTGTTTGGTGTATATTTACCATAGCTGATAGGGAATATTTTGCGCTAGCTGTCACAATTATTAAAGTGATATCCTATGGGGAGGCAGCTAGATTTTATAATTTGTTTTCATAAGCCCGCTATTCGTATGCATGTGATACCAGTCCCACATCATGAACAGATTGTGAAGACATCTTTTCCTCATAGAATGTTCGTCAAATTATACGTTTACGTAACTGGTATAAATAAAACACGTGTTCAATAGTTCACAGAATAAAGTAGTTTGCGATAAACGGAATGTTATTATCTTCCCTCAATATATTATAAACGGTCAGACCATTAATAACAATTTTAACTAGGAATATGATTTTATGCTAGAAATTTCACAGCTATAAGTTATAACAATTTGTATTTCTAATTCTCTCTTAAAGTTAAAAGAAGAGTCAGATAGAGGACTGCCTTTAAATAAATCAAGATAAAGTTTTAACAACTTTAAAAATATATTTGTACTGGTACATATGTTTTTTAATTTTAGTACTGGGTACGTCTAACTGTAAGCAATTATGTCGTACATGAGCATCATTAGAATAAGTATAGGTCTGTCTAATCCAACAACTGGTTTGATACATCTACATAAGTTCTAATACACGTGACAAATAGTAATTTCCTTTATCACGTCGTATGTCGAACTGAACATGTGCAGAAAGCTCTACTTTCACTTTCTCCATTTAAAAGTTTCGTGACCAGGTGTCCTCGCATGATATAAAGTTCTAACCGAGCTTGAACTTTAATACAGGTGCGAGTAAATTCAGTTCTTTCTTAGAGATGCTATTAAAATTTGGTGATTCTGTCGAGCACTGTTTCAAAATATATTTTTTGTCAATTCTCATTTCAAATCATACCATTCGTGTCTTTCATTTTGAACAAGCTTAGCTTATTTCCATTCGGCATATGTCTTCTCAAAATTTCTCATAACTGTGATTCATACTGTACTTAAATAGTTACATTTTGATAAATTAAACGTTATAACTATCAACGTTTATATATTTCATAAACCAAAGATATTTTGTTTATAATTAGCTGGAAAGTGACTAAGTTACTGACACCTTACATACAAACAATTTTGTAGATGTATCATTGATAGTATAGTCTTACTCCGTATTCTCACTACACTCATTCAGGGACTGCCACCAACAGAGAATAAAAAATTCAGATTCCTGTCTAAAGTATGTTGCATAGAAAATAAAATTGTTTAGAAGATAGCACATGTGGTTTTTATTGAATTTTCTGTTTGTGCTGTACCGTTGATGTGTATTGGTAACATGTATACAACGGCTTGGCATGGCTAGGTGGATTAAGGCGTTCGACTATTAATCCGAGGTTCGCGGGTTCGAATCCCGTATCACCAAACATGCTTGTCCTTTTACCCATGGAAGCTTTATAATGTGACGTTAAATCCGTTGGTAAAAGAGTAACCCAAGAGATAGCGGTAGGTGGTGGTAATTAGCTGCCTTCCCTCTTGTCTTACACTGCTGAATTAGGAACGGCTAGCGCAGATATCCCTCGTGTAGCTTTGTGCGAAATTCAAAAACAAACTTGTATAATCAAAGTTTTGTTACAGCTGTTTTATAAGTAATAGTACAGTAGGATATTTAAATAATTCTTATATTACTCCTTTTGTACCGTACCTAGTATTTCCCTTGGAAAACTAACGTTACAAATATAGTTACATATAAATACACTTATAAAGTTATTAATGTGCAAATTGTTAACTCTTAAACTATAAAGCAGTAACATTATATTCTACAAAATTTGTTTGTTTGTAGCTATATTAAGGGTCATCCTCAAACATTTAATATGGCTATACGTATGACACATCTATATTTCTAAGTAACTATGTTACCTTATATATCTCAGATGCTCTGATTTCTCTTTTTCTTAATGTGCTAATTCACAATCTAATAGCATCTCACAAAAGCTCTCGGTACTTGTAACCAGTAGCACGTTTTACAAAATCATTCTTAAACTAGAGCTATAATTTTCTACAAATCTTCATATATTTACCAATTATTGAGATTTATTTAACAAATAAAATAATTATTTAAACTTAACCAGAATGAATATCTGACTTTTTTTACTTTAGTAAGGCTACTAATATACAAGGATGATGTCATTTCCTATGTCAACAACATATGAAATTCTGTTGAAGTTTTCTGAAATTCATTCTTCTTCTCCCTGAGCAAAAACGGCAGAAATTCCATATTCAGCAAAATGTGAAAACAAGCTTGACCTATCGGAGTTCAATACTTCACAAGCAAATATTCTAGCAACTGTCTCGTCAGAACGTCACTCTTAAATCGAGTTTGATAATTCACAAAGTGGATATGATCTATATCAAGAATATTTACCTGACCAATCAGAATCTTATTCCTTTATAATTAATAATCCTGAAAAAAAGCAGTGGGTTACGAAACGTCAGTTTGCAACTTTATCCCCAATCAGTTTTGCTTTCACCTATTGAGCCAGCTGTTATGCTATTCTTTTCCCGTTCTTCTCTGAACAGGAAATTGTGGTTCTTCATTTCTAATTCAATTAATGAAAGTAAATAAAGGACTCAGACAACTAACTTCAAAAAAATATATCGCACATGTCCGACCCAAAAAACAGCAAAGTATGATACAAAAATGTAGCGAAAAAGTACGATAGCAAGAGAGAAATGTGCAGAAATAGAATCCACACAGCCGTAGTAATACGATATCGCTCAGACCAGAGTCAATCTGCAAACCTCACATGGGCAACGCGGTAAGTCTAAATATGATACATATAAAGCTAAATACTGGGTTTTGATATTCTTGATGGGCACAGCACAGATAGCCCATTGTATTGCTTTGTGGTTAATTTCTAACAAACAGGCGAAACATAAAATAAATACAAACTGGAATATTACGTGATAAAGATCCTGAAACTCACAAAAGGTTACAAAATTTTTGAAGTTGTTAAATTTAAATAGCAGATTTAATATCTTACTTTTAAAGTCAAACGGTAATCGTGAGAAATTATCTCATTATTGTTAACTGTAAATAACAAAGCACACTCTGGTGTCACTTGACACACAGCCACACAGACGTTTGAAGTACTGGTATAACAACTGTGCTTGTTCTGAGTTTACCTTCTGTAACCCGGTTATGTCATATCACATAGAAATAATACTTTTACTGCTTTGTTTATATATTTTTTACAATAACTGTTTCCCAAACAATTTAGTTGAAGTATCATTAAAACGATCAACTGAATTTGACAACATAAGTTTATCACTGGTAATCTATTGACTACCATGATATAAACAATACTGTTTTCGTAAGGCCTGTACAGTTTTACTTTTTAACACAATTCTCAGGTGACTCCTGTGCCACCTACACAAAGTTTCCTGCAGATGTCTCATACATAATACTTATTAGCGTAATTTAATGCAGTGTTTTAAATATGTCGCATTAAACTTAATTCTCTCACATAGGACTAGCTAGGTACAAGGTACTAGCTTCCTACCCATTTTGTGTTAACTTGAATTATATAGAACACAGTATAAACAAGAATACTTAGATTTACAGATAAAACATGTATGGTATTTAGACATTACATGGTGTGTTTTGTACTGAACTGATAAATTCAAAATAATTTAATTATTATGGCTAATTTATTCGTTTCAGTTTGGTTGTATATTTTAAAAATATCCGTAAACACAAAATAAATACAAAACCTTTTGCATACGGGTAAATCATGTGATGACATTTTACGTGCTTAGAAAATATGATCGAAACTATTGTTAAAAAAATATATAAAGAAACTTTTACTTCTCACTTAAGTCTTAATCTTGAAATTATGAACATTTTTATAATATAAAATTAAATTTTATATTTTATCATGGTCTATTCTATGCAAATAAATTATCCGAAAAAAATTAATTATTTCTTTCCTAGTGCATCGAAATGGGTTAATAAAACTTGTTACGTATTATAATTTATCTCGGACGAGTCTTTAGGTAATGATGTTACGTACGTATTACGATTTGAAACAACCTGAATTTTAATTTTAATTTAAAATTTAATATAATGTGAATATGTATCAAATTTATATTAATTACCAACAAGATTGATACACAGATTTTCCTTTCTTAAGACAAATATATTTTAACATATAAACAACAATACAAGCTATGTTAACGGTTATTACAAATAATTATTTATGTAGAAAATTTTACAAGCTAGCAAACAATATTCAGTTTTCGATCTGGTGTGCAACTAAATATTTCGTCAACAGTCCATGTCCACAAAGCAAAAAATTACTTTTTTGTTCATACACAGGTAGCTACCTTTCAATTGAAGGGAATGCTAGCTCTCTTCTTGTTTTGCTTAACGCGGCTTACAATCTCACTTTTTACCGAGGAAAGTATCTAATGAACATGTAGAAGAAATACTAACGTCCGAAGTCAGCTCTCTGAAGTTAAACGTTTCGTAATGTCAGGAATCTACAAACGTTCCTAGCTAAATTCTGTGGTTTTACAATTAATAAGTGTTAATTACAGTTATAGCTCCGTGGTTTACAGTATACAAACTGTAGCAAAACACTGTTTATTATTAAACTTTCTCCATACGTCTCGATTTATAATTTTTAAGGTCACATTCTCAAAAGTTTACTGGGGAACAATAATGGCAATTAGTGTTATTTCATACACACCTAGTACAATATTGATTCTTATGCTACAGAATATTCCACAAATTTAGAAAACAGGGAAACTTGTAAAATATACTTTTAACAATGTACGGTACATACATTTATAAATATATATTAAACTAACTCGAATATATATATTAAAATATTAAATCCCTCACAATCTAAAATTAAATTCTGTTTGTTCGTGGAAGAGTACATTTTTAGCCACAGCATAGCGGCTCTTAGAATAGCTGGGAGTTTATCAAGTACAAACTTTTAGCTCATAAGTTTGACATCTCTTCACCGATTTGAAATATAATGACAATTGTATACTTGAGAGTCAACCTATTTCGGTTGATCTATTTAGTCATGTCCAAGATTTCATAAATTAATTTTCTCCAGCCTTGCCTAAAAGAATTTCAATTTAAGAGAAGGCTGATAGAGATAATAAAACCTAACAGAGTATACACTCTATTGAACAAATTTAATTAAAAAAACTCAAAATTTGAAGTTATAACAAGTTATTTTGTTTGTTTTTTCAGTTAATTTATAAAGTTATACAATGGAGTATCAAGAAATTGAGTTTTGTTTGTCTTTTCTTGTGAGTTGCTTATTATTCACTATTTTGTTACTATTGTTTATTATAAGATCACATTTGTATAAAACTTCAAACGTAATAATTATTCATATAATCTCATATTTGTCAACTGATGGCTCTCAAAAATATTAATTGTTCTTAATTTTTGCTCGTTTTAATCTGCAAAATTTATAAGTATTACTGGAATTTTTAATGATACAATTAACTTTCCGTAGCGTACTAAGCAAACAACTTGAAACTAAGTTTTTTAACCGCTTAATATTCAATCAAAATATCGCGTAAGAGGCATAAGAGAAAAAAATTATATTCTATTTTTCAACTAAGATCATTCTTATTAGAACAAATATATAGATTCAAAAATTCAAAGGACAGGTGTTTCTGACTTGTAATTATGCGATAAAATACCGTTTACCCATGCGTAAACCCAATGATAATAACAGAAATTTTAAAAGTATCCACAAAACGAACATTACGGAATTGTTACGCAGAGAATAATTCGAATATAACAATAAATGAAAGAAGTAGACACATTTGAACAAAGAGATAAAATCGTTATTTGCAGTCTTTGTTTGCCTACCGGCCAGCTTTAAATCACTGAGAACTGTACATCCAATTTGATTATTTTGAATCTCGCACAAATTATAAATGACTAGCACAGATAGCCCTCGTTTGGCTTTGCGCGAAATTCAAAAATAAACAAACAAACATTTCAGTGGTTTTTTTCTTAATTCAAAAATACACAAAGGACTATGTTTCCTCTCTTCTCCGTGAAAATGGAGGGAGTGATCACGTCATAAACTTATCACTGGCCACGAGGAGACACTTTTTCCCAGTAAACTGATTTCGATCAAAACAATACTTGTATATTTAAACAATTCATATAAATTCAATCCTTCGTTTTTATTTCTGAGTATCATCAGCATTTGTGAAAAAACACGTTGTTTCTTTGCTATTAAGTAATTAAGCATAAAACTACTCATTAGGATATTTGATGTGCCGGTTAAAGGGAAGAAACACAGAATTCTAGCATCTTAAGTCTTCAAGCTTACCACCAAGCTACTGGGATGGAGAACAAAATTAGTATATTTGAATATTTTATTTGAATAGTTGTCGTTGTGTAATTAATTGATGACTTTATAGAAGTAACACATGCGGATTTTTGATTGGTAAGTTCAGTAGAAACACTTTATCCTATGCTTGCATTTTGTAATTCTTTTATAATTTAATAAACTATATTAAACTTCTATCTACATCTAAAAGTCAAGAAAATATAACCAATCTCAGATGTCTAAATGTAACGTGTTTCTCAGGATCGAACAAAGAATGTGTGTGTCTTTTAATGATGTGAGGTTGAAACATTATTAAAGTGCGTTTGTGTTTATATCTTCCAGAGTCGATACAGCTACTTTTTCGGTAATTATTCTGTAGGATCTAAAGTAGTTATAATACAGAAATACGAATGTTAAATCAAGTATGGAAGACATGTAACTTATACTTTCTGCTTTTCTTTTGAGAAAACATAGCAGACAAACATTGGCCATGATTAAATTACGAATATGTAACTTTATGTTAACGTCACACAGATTTTATAAATGACGAGATTAAAGAGTAAGGTATATAAACTATGCTGAATTAGTAATTCCAATATACACTATTTGTTTATTTACACGGTTAAAAGGTTGAAAAATTGACAAAGGTCTCCTGAAAAACAGTAACGGAAAGTATTCACAAGAGCAGCTTTAAGACACCCTTCAAGAAAATATAGTTTCATTCGGTAATTTTCTGTATCATCTTAGTCTCATTTAAATTCGCATCTGTACCTCCCATAGTCCGAAGAAAGAATCACAATCCGAGGGCAATGAGTTTGCTGTTTGTATTTGTAGAAGAAAGATGGTATTTCTCTTCAAATGAAAGGGTATAAAAGGTAAAAAAATAAGTATGTAATTCTCTATTTAAACATTGTTCTTGGAAATAATTTTCAATGTTTTAAATTTCAAATAAGATTATATATAAAAATATATTGCTATTTTTAAAAGCAAATTATTTGAGTACTAATTGCTATTTCGCATATTACGCTCACCCAAAAAAAGTAATTAAAGAGACATATGGTTTGAAAACGAAAAAAACCTGAATTTAATTTTTAAAAAATCTATATTACTTTACAAAATTATACATCCGATAATCAGAGCGCTGTATTCAAAAACGAACTATTTTACTAAGCTTTTATCGGCAATTGTACGGGTTTGAATTACTCGTGGCTTAAAGCATGTATTATGGAAACACTTAAAAAATTAGTAAGAGATGGGAAGTGAGTACTATGAAAAGAAAAAGAATTATGGTCCTTGAAATGAGTAATAAAAATGACGTTTTAATGAAAATAGGAAAAGTTTTTATTGAACCACATGTATTTTTTCTTCTTAAATTCTAAATATTTTTTTTAAATATTATTTGTTATAAAATGTTTAAGATTTATATTTTCTTTACTTTAAATTACATAATCACATTTCAGAATCACACGAAAATAAACAACTTAATGACAAATATAGAAATGGAAACAAAAATCGTAAAAGTACGTATATTATGTTTTTCATATCGTTTTATTTAAACAAACAGTTTTTAAAGTCTATCGATATTTATACATATATAAATATATATTGTTGAGTTTTTATAGTTAACAACAAGTATTTCTTCATGACCGCAAAGAACCATTTGATAGGATAGGTTTTAATTCCTCTGATCGTCCACAAAATCTGGTTATTGATGTCCACAGTGAATGTATAATAGTTATCACCAACTAAAAGCAATAGATTGACAATTGTATTCCTACTTGCTATTTTTATCTGCATTAGAAAAAATAGATATTAGACACTCAATAAGGAATTATTATACGAATCGACATGTTTGAAACCTCATTTAAGACAAACTAATTTGGGTTTTACATATTTATTTAAGTTTCTTATAAATGTATTTAATATATCACAATTTCTTTTCATACGGTCCTGTTTCCACTTGTGTTGCTTCAATTTATCAGAATAGAATTAAAAAAGTAATCAAATTCAATTTTTTTAAGTAAAATTTCTTTATGAATAATCAACTTTCACCAAAATTTTTTTCATCGTAAAAAGAAAACTTACTACTGCCAGTTCAATTCCCAAAAGAACCATAGTTCCATTTTCATAACCCATATGATCGAGAAGTGTGCCCCCTATAGATGGTCCAATAAAACCGCTACATAAAAAAACCCAAACTTTACAATCAAATTCACAAATCAAAAACACTGAGCCTTTAAATTAGAAATCACTAATAATTATGTATGTTTTAAATTCCTTACCCAAGAGCAACAATGCAGGTAAAGAGCCCCGAAACAATCGTTAAAGTTGGTATGTCGTCTGGGAAACCTCGTAATCTATAAAAAAAAAAGGAATATTAGTATCTATTGATTGATTGTTATTTAAGTAATAAACTGAGGTAATTACAAAGAATATAACTTAAGTTTTATCTCCTTTTGAAACAGAACGCTTTCAGGAACAGAAAAATTTGCTCACTAGACTTCTCAGTCAATATTCAAGTACAGCTTTAGACATCGCTTCGATTATGAACATCTTCATTCTATCTGGAGAAATATTGTGGACGTTCGTAATGTTTATATACAAATCATTGTTTTCTTTCCAATTACAAAGACAATAAGATTTTTTCTACATCTTTCTTTTTCATACTTACTTCAATTAAATAATAAGTCATTACTCCTTCACAACGGGTCAAACCTTCAATTTCACATCATATTCAGCAAATAAGGCAGTGTTTGTTTGAGGTTAAGCACAATGCTACACAGTGGACTATCATTGCTCTACCGCCAGGAATACTGAAACCCGGTTTATAGCGTTGTAAGTCCGCAGACATACCGCTGTGTCATTTGAGGCTGAGGCAGAGATTGGAGTTTATTAAAAAGCTCAAAAAAACAAAAGCGTTGTATACGTATGCTACATATTTCATTTTATATCTTGGTTACATAGACACTGACATCGATAGTCTTCTACAATGGGCGAGTGTTTATCAGGCAGGCGGTAGTATTGTCCATACAGTAAGGTATGGTTCGAATTGTTCACAGAAATGGTATTTTAAATGTCTTATTAACACGTTATCAGAACTTTAAAGTTCTATAAGGTGTTTCCTTTAACAACAATATCTATGTAATAACTGAGTCACAAATTTTGGAAATGTCTGTAAATAAAAGTGTAAATCTATTTGAAATCGCAATAAGTAACAATAAATTGGATGCTCGTCAAAGATAAATTATGATATGTAACACCATCTTGACATTTATTTCCTTTTTTTTAAGAAAAAGTTTTTCTTCTATTATTTCCTTGTATTTAATTATATATGAAACTTAAAACACAAGTCTTACACAGTGACTCTCAAGGAGTGGTTGAATCCTATGATTACTTTTCCTCCCGCCCCAAGACCAAGAAGAACTTGAGCAATAATTACCAACCAGAGGGTGCTGTAAGTATTGATATAGATTAATGGTGTGTTAGAATGTATATTCCACAATAGTGTCTGTAAATAATCATACATGCTAATAAAACGAATGTTTAACGTAATGCAGTTACACTTCTCAGCAACACAAACTAATATATTAAAATCCAGATCTGAAAAAACTAGGACATTCACATCTTAAAGAGACTTCGAAAAGGTTGGAAAAAATATTCCAAGAAATATACCAGCTTATATATGCGCACTGAACACAAGTTTGGTTTAGAAAAACACTCACTGTGAGAAGAAAATCAATATATTTCTTTAAGTATTCACTTTCGCAAGTATTTTTTAAATAAATAATATTAAAACAGACTATAATATTCGTTTAAAACAAAGTATGATATTTGATAGAACATAACAGAAACTAATGTAAGAACGTATGTAAATACGCACAACTCCATCATTTAGTACGTGCGGCTAATTTGGCGAAACATTTTAAGTGTTAACTGAATGTAAATTTGATTTAAATGACCTCAAGGGATTTTTATGAATAAAAATATTTTGATACATCATTTTAACAGAAAAAGTCTAATATGAGTAGTCCTCGTATTTAAATCCGAAACACTAAATTCGTTTCTGTAAGGGAGAGTTTAGTTCTATAAGTGATACCCAAAAATGGTAATTTCTTTCTATTATATTATGCTTACGTTTCCAAAGGAATAAACGGCGCGGGTCCAAGAAGTAGAAAGCTTGCTGCGCAGACAATGCTTGATGTGTACATTGTAAGGTAAGAGTCAGGCTTAAAAATAAGGAAAAAATGGTGGTTAAGGTTTAATTTAAATAAATGATGACTTGATACAAGTTGTGGTTTTTATACTTACATCCTATGATTTAAGTATGAAAAATAAGAATAAGTCACACACATTCCTTCAAACTGAACTTCATGGTTTATTGAAATTCAGTTGTATCTCAACAAACGCGAGCATTAACTTATGATGCTAATCATTTAGATTAATAACTAAAATACAGAGTTAGAAGTAAGTGCAAGAAACAAACAGTCTGATTCTGTCTGAGGGAAATATTCTAAGACTTTTTCGTTTATAAAATATAAAATGTACTTGTAGATAAGCATAAAGTTACTCAATGGGCTGTTGTTACTTAAACCCAGTTTTAACATTAAGAGACTTCGGACTTATCGTTAAGCCACTTCGAGCTGAGATAAAATAATCAGTATTTCCTTTCAAAATAAAACTTCATCCGAACGACTTACAATCAAAGGTGCAAATTCATTTCTATAATTTATAAATAAATTATTTTCTCTATGTATTCGAATAATATTCTGGTACTATTACCACAACAACAAAAAACAGTAAATTTAGGCATGTAACATATTTACAATTTTGTCATACACGTATCCCCAAACTGGAGTTCCAACTGCATATATTCCACCAGAAGCAATGAACAGTAGTCCCACAACAGATGGAGTTAGTCCAAGCTATATGAAATATACACAGAGACAAAGGTATAATTTATATTCGTTCTTTTACGACATTATTTCATGAGAAACAGGAATTAACTTGGATTTCAATGTAACTTTTTATTCTTGGTTACATATCTGTATGACAATAACTATTTTTATTGGTTTATATTTCATTTTCTTGGGTACTTATTCACAGATCGAATAATAAACCGTAATTTGATTAATGTCATCAGTAGACAAGGGATTATGTAAAAAAGAAAACAAAATCACTACATGTTTTGTTACTAACTAATGCTATTCTTTATACTTCAATATGAAGTACATTAATAGCTGAAATTAACTATATTAAGATTATTTGAAAAGGTTTTTAACATTGTATTCATAATCACTGACAACTACGTGACATACACTGAGAGTGGCGTAAGAATTAGAACATTGATCTGGGATCTACTTGGTGTGTCGTAACAGTGAAGTAACTACTACTATTTGGTTAAGTCAAGCCGCCTTTTATAACTGGCACAACCTCTATTGTCTATAAATAAAGATTAAGGACTGTTCGCCAAACCGTAAGGGTTTCTTGTCTGATTGTTTTACTGTGTACATAAGGTGTTGTTTAAGAAAATAAACAAATTGTCATACTTCTAGTTTTGCAAAAATACAACGATAATGTAACGAAAAATATGTCTTAATAAAAATTATAATATATATCATATCTGTGAACTTGGTTAGAAGATAACAAGTTAGTTGTATTCAATACTGTATTTCTTGAAATTTAAGACGCACCCCCTTTTATAAACGGATTTTCAGAAAAAAAAATTGGATAATAATTAGAAAGTTGTGAATATGTTTTAAAAAAGTTTATTAAAGAATGGATATTATATTATATTCTAAAGTTGAAGCATCTTCGTCCTTTGATTCACTGTTGTCCCAAAGAATGTCATCTTTTTTACTACTTGTTGTCCTTTGCCGTAATGATAACTTTTCTCTTTTCATTAATTTCTCACACGAGTCACGACCGGCCTTGAATGAAGTATCACTATTTCCTGCACATACTTTTTCTTTTAACATTAAGACTACTCTCGTTACAGACAGTTCTTTATTTCTTAACTCTCCAAAATACGTTAAAACGGTGGCATCAATTTCAAAATTTCTTCCTTTTCTTGTGCCAGAAAATAACTTTGTACTTTTCTTTCAAGTAAACAACTTGGGTTTCATACTACACCAACATTAGCCTCACTCATGTATACTTTTTACCGGCTGTTCGATTCCCAATCTGTTCGGCGAACAAATTAGTTTTTCTTTTAAATACGGCAAAAACGCTTTTCCATGGGTAAAAAATGCAATAAAACTAAAGAAACATAATGAATTAGAGTCTGAACAACAGGAAAGCCAGACAAAGATTGAAGACGGTGATGAGAAACCCACTTGAAGTAAAAATGTATATTAAAGACGGCTGGTATGGGTATTAATAGTTTATTAAAACAAAGTAGAAATTATATGAGAAAGAAGGAAATTGAGTATTATAACAGCAAGTTTTAACGTAGGAAATAACATAACTAAATCAAATAACGTATTTTATATTAATATTTAGTTTTTAAAACAAAATGATAGCGACCCAGTTTTGTTTCAATCAGTTAAGTTATCGCTACAAATGCACGTTTACTTGCTAGGGTCGAAAAAAATTGGACATTCTAAAAAAAATGTTTTCTAAATATAATTTTTAACTATCAGTAAGTGCTGTCTAAATTCGTTTTAACTTTTGTTTGTTTCCAACATCCAACTTGACTTCTAAAGTATTATAATAATAAATTCACGAAACCCTAAGAAAGAAAGGAAGTTACCTACCTGTCTAACGTGTGACTCCAAGGTCGCCTCGTTAAACCCCACGATAAGAAAGCCAGTTAAGATATTTACCATATCTACAATAAAAGTTGGGTTGAGGATAATCTTCCAAAATTCACCTTTGTTCTCGTTCATGGTACACTCTGATTAAAAATAAAAGTAAAGGGTTAAAAAAATTAATCCAGCTCGATAGAAAATAAGAATGATGACTGTTAAATAGACAATTGGAATGATGTATTAAAACTTCGACTCGATAAGAGGGATTGCGTTTTGTATCTCACCGTTTAAACAAAACCGTTTCGCAACGAAGTATCCAAACTGTTCGGGTTGTTTTGAGATAACCACGAACGAGTTACGTAAGAGAATCTCATTAAAATAAATATATAGAAGTTAATTTTACTCACTCGTTTCTGGCAAGAAACAGATCATGATAGCAGACAAACATACCAGAATCGCTCCAAGAAGGAAAAACGGTAACATGAAACCTCCAACCTGAAAACCAAGTGACACTGTGAATATATGAGCTAGCTTAAGTGAATAATTATATATAATTATTATTATGAAAAATAATTATATTTTCGTATTTAAAATGCTCTAAAACTTTTTCGTTTCAGCAGGTTATATAATATACAAGTATTATAATATATTCCTCGGATTTTTTATATACACTCTTAATCACTGTATTAAATAAAACACATCAAACAGACAAAATTTGTGACAGATTGTTAGTTTCAAACTGTTGGAGACTATTATCATTATAAAAATATATTTTTGGTTGGCTAAAATTCCTTTTAGAAACAAGCAACGTAATCATGTATATTTAGATGTTTATTTGTATGTCACCAAGAACTCTTATAGGTAGATAGAAGGGTTGTTGTTTTATATCAAAGTAACACACTAATTTATGTGTATTCAGTCTACTGCGGGCGATCGAACCCCAGATTGCAACGCTGTGTGCAAGTTACATAATCCATAAATTTTAAAACTCAATAAATACGAAAAACTTATGATAAATTTACCTCAAAAAGAACGCCTCCAATTGTCGGTCCTATCGTTATTCCCAAACCGTAGAACATTTCAGCAATGGCCTTTAACAATTGAAATATATTATTAATTAAGTTGAGCATTCTAACACAAAGAAATTACTTATTTATTACTACGGAATCTAACATCAAAACTTATCTGTTTAGACCCAGTGATTTAGAATTACTAGTAATGTAAAATACAAGGACCTCACACGCTTATAATTCAACAGGGACTATTGTAAGATAAAATGCTACTTTACTTGCCTGTAAATTCTGGGTACCTCTTTCTGTTACATATAAAGGTAAATGTAAATGAGCAACACCTTGGAATTTATTCGAGCATATATTGCAAGAAGCGTATAAGTTAATATTGGCACCAGAAAGCCAATAATAATAAGAGGATTAACCATAGATAGAGGTTAACGCAGGTTAACAAAAACGCAGTACGAAGCATGAATAAGTTCTTGTCCCTAAAACTCTGATAATTTTTAAATTTTAGTTTAACAACTACATATTCATCTTTTAAGCTGTACGGTTCCTTAAAAGGTTAGTAAATGTTGTATACTTTCAATATAACTGCGGACTTACAATACTAAAAACTAGGTTTCGATACCCGTGATGAGCAGAACACAAATAGCGCACTGTTTAGCTTTGTTCAAAAGTTTATTGTGATATTGTTGACCGATAGGTTATGAAAGTTGTTAAACTGGTGATATTTTATTGAACAGACAGTTGTGTGCGTTTTTAAATATAAAGGTTGTATATATAATAATAACCATTAAATATCGCAGACTGTGAATAGTTATGTTATCTTTCTTTGTTTATTTTGTAAGCTATTTATGTATACATGCATACGCATTATATATTTGCTGTTGAGAAAAATGTTTATATTGACATATATAAATACACATGTGTGTTTGTAATTAGTTAACGTTTTTTCTACTTGTCCTTAGTGAAAGGTCAATGAGAACATGTATTAATGTCTCGCCTGTTGGTAAGTAAATATATTACAAAAACATTATGAAACAATCTTGGCACTTTCTTTAGACTTTAGTTTTATTTATGTGAAAAAAGGGAAAGTGTATTGCGTCTTCTCCTTTGCATTGTTAATCTCGTTGAATACAACGTATTTAAATCAAAAAAGAAACATTCATGCACGCAATACAATGCCACAATTGACATGCGGATAAAAATAAAAAGAATTATTTGCATGATTACAATTCAGCTGTAGAGAAAAGTAAACATACAATGATATGAATTCATACATTATATCTTAAAATTAAAACAGTGCTAAAACTATAGCAAACTGAACAACATTATCTTAATGATTTATTTTATATTCTGTCTCTCTCTCTCAGAATGCAGTTTTCAATTATAGTTTCAATACAGATACGGTCGTTATTAAATTTCTTAATATAATCGTTAGTTTAAGAGGTATTACCTTGAGAACGCTAAATATTCTATTCCTGAACTGCAGTTTTGTCAATAAATAGAGGTACTTGAAATTTGCATATTATATTCTTAACTAAAGTATCCTATGTTGCATAACCTGACATACAGTATGGAGCATTGTGGTCGGCATGGCCAGGTGGGTTAAGGCGTGCGATTCGTAATCTGATGGTCGCGTGTTCGCATCCCGGTCGCACCAAACATGCTCGCTCTTTCATCCGTGGTGAGCGTTGTCATGTGACGGCCAATCCAACTACTCGTTGGTGAAAGAGGGCACTAGCCCATGAGTTGGCGGTGGGTGATAATGATTAGCTGCCTTCCTTCGAGTCTTACACTGCTAAATTAGGGACGGCTAGCGCAGATAGCTTTCGAGTAGCTTTGCGCGAAATTGAAAAAAAACAAACATAACAAGTAGTATTGTTCATAGTATTGAATCTTAGAAATGATATCAATCATTCCCAGTGAGCAATGATAGACACCGAAACAAGAAATAATTAGTTTGCTGTTAGGTTTCAGATTCAGTTCGAAAGTCAAAATCTCAGCGAAGATCAGTTCAATAATATCTTATAAACGAGAATTACTGACAAAGACTGAGCAGCAATATTAGGAAAACCACCGCTGTGTCTATATGTTTAGAGATTATCTTCAGCTATCATTTGAGATCTTAAAAACTGCATAATCATTTATTTTACACTTTACCTTTCGTATCACTTAAAATGCTTGAGTTTCCAGATTTACTAAGCACGTCAGAATATGGGAATTATTTATGGCATGCTAAAATCTCTCAAACCACATTGTTTTATCAGATAAATAATATCTAAAATTGACAATTGTAATAATAGTTTATTAAGTGTTAAAAATGTTTACAATGAATGCAATGACCATAAATTTATAGATAAAAATTATTATTTCATTCACTGTAAAAATTTAATTAAATATTCATATGCATTCAGATCAGTTTCATGTGAGATCATATACTCTACAATAAGCTACACATTTTCATACTGAGTTCCTTAGTTTTGAAGTTCCGACATCATACAAGCTAAACGAAGTTAGACAAATCGATTCCAAAGTGACCCTGACTTTTTCAAAGTGATGTTACAGTGAAACTGGTAGAACATATAATATCGGAGTTACAATAACTAGCTGGGATACCCGTACCCTGGACAAAAGTTATTTAAATTCATTACGAATGAAAAGTTATCTTAAGACATGAAAAGTTATTTCCTTTATATATATTTAAAAAACAAAAACAAACACGCCCATAAAAAAAATATATATGAAACCGTATCTTCTCATTGACCAAACAAACCTTCATGCAAAATTTGGTGAATATCTATCAACAAGGGCAAAATGGTAGTAAAAAAATACCACAAATATACTTATCAAAAATACAGAATGCAAAATAAAAAATGTGTGTGTATTTCCCTATGAACCTCCATACCAGTTTTCGAGAAGATTCATCCACACCCTGTGAAGTGTTCCTATGAATATACAACAGACTATATTACTATATTTTTATAGATGACGCCAATGCATTACAAACGCTTTTGACGTATTAGTGACGCTTTTTCTGCATCCTGAGGATAAAGAAAAATAAAGTTCTTTGTAACGGGAAAATCGTGACTTCTACTGCAAATCTATATACACACAGGATAAAAATTTCGCGAAGTTGGAAGTTGCACGTCACGTAATGGTATAAAAATTCCAATATCATATAAGCAAGTTCCATTATAGTATGATAACGCATTTGACATGTTTCAGTTATGCAAATGTATTATCAAACTTGCAATAGAATATTGCACGAATTCAAAATCAAACATTTATATACATTGCTGTGTATCAAGACACTATTTTCAAGTGAAAGTTTATCATAAAGCAACATTCTGTGAGATGCAAGCTTATGTTGATAGTTTTGAAGCTGCTTTCTAAACCATTCGGTTATAATTTCTATTTATCATACAAATAGAATAATGTTATCTTAAGAAACAATTAAAATCCAGGATCTTTTCTATTTACACTCTGCTTTTTAAGAACATAGTATCTGCGTGTGTGGAAATATCTAACATCACTCAACTGTTACAGTATTCTGTTCTTGAAATAAACCTATTTTTTTTTAACATTTATTTATTTAATCAGACTATATTTCTCGAAGGAAACAAGTGAGAATACTGTACATAATGCTTATGAAAAGACATTACATTTAAGTTTATTGAAAAAGATTCTTCTTACAAGGACTGTAGCACGACGTTCAGTAAATTCATTAGCAACGATGGTGTAACCCAGAGTGAACAGAGCTGTGGATCCCAAAGCTTGAACAATCCTTCCCAGTAACGACAACGAGAAAAAGGTAGCTCCAGATGCGGACTTTATTACAGTGCTAAAGACAGAACATCATTGCTAAATTATAAAAAGACTTCTTGGATACACTGCACAGAATATCAAACACTTTCCTCCTAATATTAATAATAGACAAAATACTGAGTTAAAACATTCACACCTGCAGTTTAAACTGACTATTTCAACATATTAATGTAGTGTAAGTTATGTTTTAATAAATTATTCAAATCTTATTTCACTTATACTTTCAAATCATTTTTATAGAGTGCTATGTAATCTCTAATTTGTTCAGTTAACCACGTTTCTAAAGGGTTATATATCATTTATTTTTTTACTAATCTTCAAACAAAGCTTCTTAACTAGCAAAGAGTTTTATCCTTAACAAATGCCAATATCCTGTTCTGACTACTTTAATCAGTTGTATATCTTAAAAATGATTACTTAAATGGTGTACAGATTAAAAATTAATAGCGATTCAGTGAACTTTCCAGCCACAAAAATGTTCTTCGTAAAATAAATTTTATTTATTATAAATAACTATTAAAAATTATAATGTAACAAGATTTTAGATTTCATGCGTGCATTTGTGCAAAAGATATTTTACCAAAGTTTTAAATATCCTCCGACGCAGCTGATGCATAACCCAATCAATTATCATCATTCTCAGATATTAAGATAGTGTTCAGTACTATACGAGTAAATATAGTTGAAAGAACCTAAAAATAGTGAAGAAACGTGTATAACTGAATTATATCTTTAATTTTATGCCATAGTCTGCTTTTAAACAAATAATCTTAAGGGACATTTTTCAAATGAATGTGTGTTTTCTAAAAGTTGAATTTTTAAGAATTTAAACTAATGCACAAGATTTCGAACCTCTTTTTTGAGGAATCGTCATAATATAGGTGTGTTTGTAATTTTAATAAAGGGTTTGAGTATTTTATTATGTGATTATTTCAAAGCTTTAACAAACTAATATTAAACAAACACAATAGATTTCTCAATGTAATAATAGAGGAGAGGAGAATAATTCGTCTTGTCAATTCTGTTTCGACGTAAAAGAACCAGTCTGTGTCGACTTTGACGAAAAGAGGCTCAAATATAAAGCTCTGGATACAAAAGTTGAGATTAACCGGGTAACGAACATTTGTGTAACAGCATGAAATGTTTTAATATATTATTTTCAAAGAAATGAACTGTGTATTGTTTGTGATATTTGTTAAAGTAATCGCCTAGAAATCAGAGACACTTACTGTAAAAAATTCAACTAACACATAAAAGCTGATACCCAACAAAGGAAACTAAACTTAAACTATGCAAAGATAAAAAGTATCCATTCAAAGTGCACCTCTCTTAGTGCCAAAGCGGTATGTTTGCGGACTTACAACGCCAGAAATTGGATTTATATACTCCTGGTGGGCAGAACGCAAATAGCCCACTGTGTAGCAGCTTTGTTCTTAATTGTAAACAAACCTTTCAGAAGCGATTTAGTATATCGCTTTTGTTTCAAGAAATATTTGCGAAAATATTTATTTGATTGAAGAAACCTTTGATTTTCAAGAACACAAATAAACAGCATCACCTTTGACAAAACGTTTTAAATTTACCTTTACCTTTATTATAATTGTTAAAAAACAAACGAAAATGAATGGTAAACTTACCCAAGCAAGATCGTAGCACCTCCAGTAAAAAATACCCCAGAGTTTATTAAAAATTTTGGAGACAATGTTGGAACCTGTAAGTAAAAAACATATCAGTTAAAAATAAAAATACGCAACATACTAAGAATGCTTTAGTAGTTACGTGAAAAATATTTGTAACTAATCAGTTAATGAACGTTTTAAAATGGTAAAATAAACTCTTTTTTATTTGAGTAAATTCTGATTGAGTTAATAGTTAAAAGAATTTTCACCAGAATAGATAGCTTAAATTTGTTTAATTTGCTACATTATTTCCTTACGGTATAAATTCTTACCTCTAATATGCATTACAATATTGGAATTGTTGTCTCAACTATATATTATCTGCGTGACGATATCGAGTAAACTGTGTCTAAGAAAACTAACACTTGGAGTTATTGCCTGAACAAAATTAATTGTGTAGCAATACGGAGTAGTTGAGCCTACTAATAATGATCCTTGAAATTATTGCCTGGACTAGATTCTCTTCGTGATAATATGGAATTGTTGAATTTACTAAAACTTATACTTGTTGATTTTATTACATTATCTGCACGACAATAAGAAACCGTTGCGTCTGTTAAAACTAACACTTGGAACTGTTGTCTTTACTACCTTATCTGCCTGACAGTGTGATTTTGTCCACAGAAAAATTCAATTAAGAATTTTAAATAATTACCTCTAGATGTTAGTCTAACAGCTTTGTTTTTGTATCAATAAAAATACAACTGGCAGAGCAAAACCATTGCTCATACTAACTAACATAATGACAGTTTGTATTACTTATATTAATAATTTATCAATCTCACAGACTGGAATCGTTTCTCCCATGCACTTACAGGCACCTTATAATCATTTCTGCCAACTGGCATGATAGCGTGCCCAAAATTAAATGTTGTTTGTTTTATTGTCATAATTTGTAAGTTTATGTTTACTGTGCAAGTACTTTTGTAATCGTTGCTCTTTATAGATGACTTTCAAGCACTCGTTTTCTATGTATCAAATTCATAATTTTTTATTCGAGTAGAATTGCTATGTTTAGAACGTTTTGTCATTTGTTAAGTGTTTTGGAGGTGGGTTTTTAGTTTGAAATGTTACATTTAGTTGTACATGTTGATATTAGCAATTTTAATCTTCATAAAGCAGAAAATGAAAGCATAATAACTATGAAAATAGTTATTAGCATGTATTATAATAACTTGAGATCGAAATGTTTGCATTTAAAGAACATGTTTCTTAGCAATGAAACAATAGAATAAATAACTTAATCCAGCCCAAACTATATTGTTTAATTGATACTCACCATCTTGCACATGAACGGAGAGAGAATAAATACAACGAAGTAAAACATTCCAAAAACAAGTCCATATTGGGTTGATGATAGTTGTTTTTTCTCTGCCTGAAAAAGTTCATATACAAATAATGATGGTTTAAGAACATAAAAATCTCTAAACAAACAAAGAATAATAATTCATAAGAAATGCACCTTAAACTGAAATTATTTGCCTTAACTATATGTTTATTTGTATCTTTATCTATCTACAGCAAGTACACATATTTCCTGTCAGTTCACTCAGTTTTTAAAGAGGAATTAGATTAAGCGTATAACCTTCACTATTTTTACAATGATTAATTCTCACAAAAATACTCTTGTTCACAATAAAAAATGAATAGTTAATGTCCAATTTATTAATTTCTCATACGTAATGGATATTCCGAAAAGTAATCTCTTTTCATCTGTTCCTCTGATTTTTTTGTAATAAAATGTGTGTGATATACAAAAAAAACCTAAGTATGTTGTGTCCACGAACATAAAATATTGTCGTTGAAAACCAAGATGTTTCTTAGTTACATAGGTTATGATTTCAGATTGATGAGATGACATAAGAAAAAACTGTTGATATTGAACATGGAATTTCTTAGCAGTAGAGATTTTTATTCTAAAGCATGGAAATTGTCAATGTGGTACACAATTCTTCATAAGCAAGATATTTAACCATACCCAACCTCCACCCTCAAAATTGCTTATAGTTACTAAAATAGAATAATATCAATAAAAACACCCTAAAATTCTACAATAGAATGTTCACCTTTTTTGGGTGCATCACCCAACCAATTTCCTTTATTAATTTTAGGTTACGACTGAAAAATGTCAGTAGAATTCTAAAATAGAATTAATTTTAAAGCTTAATTTATATTATATTCGTTACTAGTTTATAATGCTCATTTTAATCGCCTATTTGCAACTAAAGTTAATTAATATAATAATAGCTTTGAAGCTATTTTCTGAATTATATGTATCTAGTTATGCAATAGTCATATAACTCAGCTGAAATAAAAAAGCATCGAACATAATGAAGTAAAATAAAATTCGGACTCCAGCTATTCCGAGTAAAATGTAAAACTCGGCTTAGCACGTTCCCAGCTGGAATAGCATTAAGTGTATGTATTTACAACGCTAAAGTTAGGGGTTCGATTTTCGTGGGACAGTAGACAGTCCAATGTAGCTTTGCTATAAGAAAAACTCACATATACGCCTTAGTAAGAGAAGTCTGGGGAGTTGAATCCACATAGCAGTTCGAGTATCCCGTTTATCAGTAACATTTAATGTAAGATTTTATAAAGCGAATAAAGCTAGAACGAATAACGAGATACGTGGACAGTAAAGAAAAAATACGAGTTTTTAAGGCCCATGCATTTCCACATCCAAAACTGCTCTTCACCATCTATAGTCAGTTGACAGAAAACAATCACTCCTAATGAAACATATGCAAGGGAAGAGATAAGTTGCTGCAATTGGATTAATATGTAAAACGCATCTCCTCAAATGGATATTTTAGTCTCATGATTGCCGCGTACTTGTATGAAAACTAAACACCAAAAACTAAAACTCCCTGAGTCAATGATATTACTATAAGCAAAGTGAGGAGAAGAATTACTTTCCAAATACCAAAAGGGCAATAATGCCATAAATTCTGTAAGACCCTTGTTTTATTTGATATGCAAAAATACGGTTTTGGTTCAGAAGTCCTAAAGGCTTTTGTGGTTTAAATATTACTTAAGAATAGGAGTTCCTTATATATATTCAACTTAATTTTACTTATATCCAAATTTAGAGGTAGATAAACAGAAATAAGAATTGACAGCTATTTATAACAGTTATATATGTGAAGGGACTGTGTGTTTGAATGTATAAAAATTATGAGATGAATGGAAAACAATGTTTCGTTAAGTGCAGGTTCTATTTCGTAATCCTAAGAACGACATTACTTCAACAAAATCAGGTTCTCCTTTATTGCGATTATAAAGTTATCTTGACGAAAGTTTTGGTCTATTTCAAGGTATATAAAATAGAGAAGCACAAACATAGGTGGAAACATTGTGAATTAAGTAAATTTCTATTGATTTACTCACTGGGTTAACTAAAAGAATATTTGAAACAATAATGTGTGACTTTGACGAACATCAAATAGAAAGTAATTCTCTATTTTTAACGAAAATTGTATTTTGAAATGATAGTTTGTTTTGAATTTCGCGCAAAGCTACACGAGAGCGATCTACGTTAGCCCTTCCTAATATACCAGTGTAAGACAAGAGAGAAGGCAGCTAGTATCACCACTCACCGCCAACTCTTGAGCTACTCTTTTACCAACGAATAGTGAGGTTGACTGTAACATAAAATAACGCCTTCACAGCTGAAAGGGTGAGAATGTTTGGTGGGACGGGGGGGAAGAAGTTAGGAGGAACTTTTAGTGGAAATATTTCTGGGGATTGTTTTCTACTTTTAATATTAGAATAACTTTAACTGTAACAGCCTTCCCAAAACTGGCTGCCGAGAGGTAAAGAAAGGAGCTCAGATGTTGTGGGTATAACTATAAGCATTCAATTCCGCGCACTTATTTGAATTTCCACAACTGATAACTAGTTTTTCATCTACATTCGAATTTTGTTCAATCAATTTCCATTATGACTTTAAACTTACGACTGAAAAGAAAACTGGCAATGAAAGTTTAAAATAAAATAATATTGGTGCTTAATATCTATTTTATAAGTTTAAATAACACCAAGTATAACATAAGTCATTTTTAACAGTTCTACATGTACCTTAAATAATTCATAAAAAAGTACCTCTTCAGGAAAGAATGGCGCAAGAAGAGCGTAGCAGCTAGCTTGACAGAAGAAAGCAAAATTGATTAAGGATAAAATTAAGATTTGACGTTTCGTAATCCAACGGCATTTGTTGTCGTTTCCAAAATCCAATCGCTCAAATGAATCTTCTGAATGTTTGTGAGAATAACATTTTGAATCGTCAGTTTGTAGAAAATTTGTTTCTAAAGGATAAGATTCTGATTGGTTGAGTTGTTCCTCAAGTGTTGGTGTAGAAGACGAGTGATTTTTGATGTAGTTTGAGACAATTTCAGGTGTTGTTGACATGGGAAGTGACGTCATCGTTCCACAATTATCCAGAACAGAAGTCTGATAGAAAAACACACAATCAAGAGTAACTGTTGGTTACGGTTTTACCACATTATTCAAATAGTTGGTAAATACATTAGTTGCTACACAATATCATAATGTTAGTTTCAAGTAAATTTTACAATATTAATATTATGGAATACTGTTAATTAGTGGTTATGATGACATCGTTGTACAACTCCCATCATTAAATACACGACCATAGATCGAGCTCAATATATACAAAAATTTCATATGCCTTATGACGTATCAAAAAACAAAATATATAAAAAATGTAACATCAGTGGTTATGTAGCTTTATTCTAGAATATGGGTTTTCCACTGGTATTCGGTAAATATACCGATTAACAACGCTAAAATCACGCGTTTGAGTTCCCTCGGTGGACTCAGCAGATATCCTGATGTCGTTTTGCTGTTAAGAAAACACAAACATCCACACGAACAACTTAGGTTACAGTGGATTAAGCCTTTCTTTTTTTACGTATACATTTATTATCTAATAATCCTTCAAAATACATTTGACAAAGAGACTAATATTTTAAAAGACATAATATGGGAATGGATGGGTGGTAGTACAATCTTTAGAATTTCAAACATGAAGGAACTTATCCCTAGATTGGAACTCCTGAGTAAAAGGAATGTAGCCAGTCAACACCAAACGCTTTGCAATTTGACTTTATGTATTTTTCCGCTCAGAGCTCCAAACGTCATCACATAAGTTCCAATACAAAGTCAGCCTTCTAAGAACTCCGTTGAAATTATCACTTATATTCCTATAAAAGGTTAAATAGTATTTCGCAGACAAGTCTGTAGATATACCGGTGTGCCACATTGGGCGATGAACAATGAAAATATAACGTATAAATACAATTACGTATGAAATTTTTATGATAAAAATAAAAGAAATTAAAATAATGATCAACAGGGTAAGTTGTTAAGCATTACAACTGGCTATGTCCTTCAGTATGGGTACTAGAACCTGGAAATAAGATCTAAGACATCAAAATTGATTTTTTTGATTCAGTAAACATTCCGATTTTTCAAAACCGTGACGACAAATAAATAAATATATAATATCTCTAGTTATTTGTGTACGTAAGCATATTTCACATCTGATGAAGAGAGACCATTGTTTTGTTGAATTTTCATTATGCTTATACATCACGGGCTGAAAAATAAATCTATAAATAAGCTTTTAAAAGATGAATTTATGATGTTTGAGGAATCGATCATAGATATATAACTTTAGTGTTTTTAGTTGAACAACGTGTGGGTGATATTGCGAGAAGAAAATATTGACGAAGTCAAATCGAGACCTATTATTTATTAAAAACGTACTTAACATATAGTTATTTCTAGCCTGATTATGTTATGTATTGTTTCAAAATTTTTGCAAATTAAGTGTCGAACGTTTGTTGTCATCTTTCAGAGTATTAAGGGTTAAGTCAAATACATAATGTTTCAATTACTATGGATCATGTGCCCTTTGAGAAAACTGAACGAATAGACAAATTTAATCCTCATTAGAAATGTAAAGAAAATTTTACTTTGACATAGAGGTTACAAAAAACTATAATTATAAAAATATTTACTAACGCCAAGTGGGCAAGGTTACTGTTTTTGACTTCTTTGTACGCTTGTTGAAGATAACTCGAGAAATTTATATCTAAAAGTGGCCAAATTTAGTTCAAATATTAGGTGTCCCCTACACCAGTCGTATTACTTTTAGTAAACATATGACAAAAGACAGGATCCTACTAAATGTCATACAAAGAAGATTTGGAAATATGTTAAACTTTGGAACAAATTGAGAAAGAAACATATTGTACACCGAGACCTACATCTGTACAAAAGTAAGATCTTAGACCCTAGACTTATATATCTACAAAAAAGAGGATATTACACTTTAGACCAACATTTCTACAAAAAAAACATTTTAGATACCAGGTCTATATCTCTACAAAAATGAGGATCTTAGACCCTAGACCTACATCTAAACACAAAGAAGATCTTAGACTCCAGTCCTACATTTCTACAATAGGGTATCTTAGACGATAGATCTGCAGCTGTATAAAAACAGGATCTTAAACCGTAGACTTACAGCTCTACAAAAACAGACTCTTATACCCTAGATCTACAGCTCTATGAAAACAGGTTCTTATACCCTAGACCTACATTTTTAAGAGTGTTTCACGTAGAAGTTATATCTTCATTGTATATGCTCCCCAGTGATACAGTGGTATGTCTGCAAAATCACACAACTAGAAAATGGGTTTCGATACCCGTGGTGGCCACAGCAGAGATAGTCCATTTGGTAGAATCATGTTTAATTCTAAACAAACAAACTATCATTTTATACTTTAAACTGTTTACTAAAACACATTGCGGAGAAGGAGAAATTGCACTATCTGAGTGTCATTCTAATTCTATTACAAAATTCTCATTTCAGTAACTGTAAGATTAAATAGAGTTAACTCCAAAAGAATGATTTGAAACACTGTAGCATCGCTACATTTTCTCACCTCTAAGCTGACACAAAAACTGCCATTTACTCAAAAGTTTCCACCTGTACTAACCGCAATGAATTTCAATCAGTACTTCATTATGTCTACATATTATATATATTTTTTTCATGCACAAAGACAAGCACAAATGATCATGTATGTATACTTTTATATGGTGAATAAGTAATAATAGTTATTACACATAATCTATTTTTGCTTTCTTTTACCCCAGCTCCAACCATACTCTATCATGAATACATGGAAAAAATTAAAAATTATAAAATAAAATCCAGTATTTTAATTTAGAATGAACAATGTGAATGCGATATAAAAATTACCAACATATAAAGATCTTTCAATATTATTAAATTAAGTAAATACTCTAAGTATAATACGTATCCGATTTCCTACTATTACTTTTTCTTTTTCTTTTCAACAAAGAAGCAGAAGCCTAGTAATGTATTTCGAAGAAGCAAAGAGGGATTACATGTATTGCACCATAACGTACATTTCAAACCAATGCAGAACAGTTTATGCCAACAGTTGCTGGTTCGACACATTTTTGAAGAACAGTAATACTGATTTTACTAAGTCTAGCGATTCTAGCTTTTCAATCCTCTGATACACGCACGTGTCCCCTAGTGGGTCAGCGAAACGTTTATTGACTTGCAACGCTGAAATCCGGGGCCTCGAATCCACGTGGTGGATATAGGGCAAATACCACGTTGAGTAGCTATATTCGATGTGGATTTGAATTCCACGGGCATATTTCGATACGAAAAATACAATATTATATATGATTACTAAGAAAATTTAGGAAAGGTACTTATATTCTTCATTACAGTGATTATGCTTTGAAATAAGGTGTTTAAACTTGAAAGGTGCTATTTGTTGGCTTAAACACATTCATTTATCTTAATTGCAGGTGAGGCTTAGCACAAGTTTAAATATTATGTTCCTCCATTCTTGTGACCATATCAAGTTATAATCTGAATCTATCTCGCCTGTTGCAGGGAAAACATGACTGACTAATCTGAATGTAAGTGTTAGCGACTTCAAAATAATTAGGTTGGTTGGAAAAATTGGAAAGACAAAAATAAAACAAAGTGTCTTGATCAAAGGCTCAAATTAAACTAGCCATACTCAGAAATGTTTTAGACGTGGTATTTAAAAATAATATATGTATATATATGTTATTAAAGTAGCCCACTTAAAAATGATATTAAATATTTTTTAAAAATAATCAGAGAAAATAATTATCAAATTAAAACGAATTCTTAAATGTTTGTGAAAATAAAAACGACTAAAAACTGATACCTAAATATATATCAAAATAACAACATTTACCAGTTATCATATAAGAAAATAATCCAAATTACTGTAAATAATCTACGTTCTGGTTAAATGAATCAAAATAGAAGAGCAAGACGTTTGAGGGTTTTGGAAAATTGTGTCTTAAGTGTTAACAAAAAAGAAAAAGTGGATAATCATAAACTCCTGAGGATGTAAAATTTTTAAAGTTTTCAAAATTACGATCGCACGAATATGAATATTTTTCGAAAGTAAACCAGTGCAATTCATGGAGAAGTAGGCGAGAACTATGAAAAGAAACCATATATTTTGAGCTCTGCGATTGTGTTATATGACAGTTTGTTTCCAATAAATTATGTCTTTGAGGATTAAGCCTATTATAAGTTTTAATTAGGACTAACAACATCTTACACTTTATTTCTAACGTAATTATTCTGTAATACTGGTGCCCACTAGCCTGCGGACTTATAGCAAAGAATAACTGTAATCTTCATAGGCTTGTGAATAGGGTGCTCGACCGACAATCTACGAGGCGCGAATTCAAATTGAATTACCAAACACACTCGCCCTTTCATCCGTCGGATCGTTGTTACGTAATGGTCAATCACACTTTTAGTTGATAAAAATCAGCCCAAGAGTTGGTGAGTAATGTTTGATAGTTGCCTTCCCTATAGTCTTACACTGCGAAATTAGGAACGGCTCGTCCAGGTACTCCTTGAATAGCTGTGTGTAAGATTCAAAATACAAACCAGTTGTAGTTTTGAAAATCTGGAATTTCTTAACCGTGAAGTGGGGGGACAAAAAAGTGACTCAATTACCAGTACTCTGACAACTAACACGTGATAAAAAGAATTATAATGAAGCGTATACGTTTTTGTTGACTTGTCTTAGGCCTATTTAATAGAATGTTATTTCTTTCTTTCCTCTTTAGAATTCATAATAGAGATAGGATTTCGCAACGTTTAATTGCAAAATTTTTGTGCTGAATCTTTTGAAAAAATTAAGTATGGATACCATAAAACTTGATAAACTTCTATCAACCAGCATGATCTACAGTAGATTTCACTTGCTAAGTGCAAGATAAATCTACTTAACAATTATCAGTATGGAAAGGATTAAGGGATTTTTACAGCTTTAGTCTAAGGTATTTATTGAAACAGTTCAATTCAACAAGGATACTTGGATGGCGAAACATTCTACTCATCGCATTATAGTATTTCTAGTGCTAAAATACGAAAACAGTTCAGTGCTTGTCTGCAACGGTACATAAAAGTTATACGCAATTCAAACTGTTTCCAGTTTAAGAATGACGTCACACATGATGACAAAGTTCAAATACAAATTAATTTAAGTGTATGTACACTTACTTTCCATTAATTTATCAAGGCTCCTGCATGGCCGGGTGGATAAAGCACTAAACTCGTAATCTGAGGGTCGCGGGTTCGAATTCCCGTCGCACCAAACATGCTCTTTCAATCGAGGGAACGTTACAATTCAAAGATTAATCTCATTATTTATAGGTAAAGAAGTAGCTCAAGAGCTGGCGGTGGGAGATGATGAGTAGCTGTCTTCTCTCTAGCTTACGCTGCTGAGCTAGATACAGTTAGCGCAGAAAGCTCTCTTGTAGCTTTGCGAGAGATTCAAAAACAAACAAACAAGCAATTTCTTATAAATATTACAAGAGATATTATGGAAACTATTTGTTCTGATAAATATGAATTAGTACATTGAATTTTTTAATCGTAAACTGAAAACTTGTCTGATTCACCCATATAAATATTAAGTAAAATTTAATAATTAGAATGCAGTTGTTAATAGGTTTCTTTCTTTGTGTTTAAACATAAATTCACACTTTGAGTTACCGCAAATAGTTTAACCCGATTTAAAGGGTTACAAGACCAAGACTTGATGCTGAGCCCCTGGGGAGTTTCTTATTGGTTACTTTTTTATTGATATTTTATGTTAAAAGTTTATCTTAACTTAGTATATTACGATATCATATTGCCGGAAATTTAAATATTAATTAAATTTTGGTATGTATTGAATTTATAATATTTGCCAACAAGATCGATACACACAATTTTCTTTCTTAACACAAATATATATTTAATATGTAAGAAAAAATACAATTTTGCTAACGGTTATTACAAATAATTATTCATACACAACAATTATAACGCACCCACGTCTGAAAGGGCGGGAATGTTATTTTTTGACATTTCAAATAAAACGTTCCAAACATATATAAAATGGCTGATGAAAAGTTATTCTTGCGACATCTTGAAACAGCAAAGAATAAGAATGGCAAGAAATTTAAAAATCATCCATGTAATATTGAGACAACTATTTCATTCTATTTTGTTTTTTTAGATCTTCACGAAAAGACTAAAACACTCGAAAAACAGCTAAATTAGGATCAGTTGCGATGTACGTTTAATTTCTTACAATGTGGGTCCGGCATGGCCAGGAGGTTAAGGCACACGCCTCGTAATCCGAGGGTTGGGGACTCGAATCCACTTCAGTAAACAACTGAGGGCAGTCTGTAGCTGCCGCTAAAAATACCTAATGTTCGACGACTGACATGAGATGTGAAAGTTGTCGACATTGAACCCGCTTGCAACAATAAGAAGAAGTTGTTCAGTGATGGCATTAATCTTTATACTGAAAAGTGTGACACTCAAGACACAGCCCTGAGGGACTCCAAGTTCCTGTAAAAAAAACGGGAAAGTGTCGAACCCACACCACTTGGAATCTCCTGTCCATTAAAATGTTTTTAGTAAAAATGGGCAGACTTCCATGTTATATCACAAGCCTTCTCAA
Organism: Tachypleus tridentatus; assembly: GCF_004210375.1. Lineage (NCBI taxonomy): Eukaryota > Metazoa > Arthropoda > Merostomata > Xiphosura > Limulidae > Tachypleus > Tachypleus tridentatus. The sequence continues at coordinate 64,966,054 of NC_134830.1, read as the reverse complement.
TCAGAGAAAGCTCTCAAAGATGAAATATTAAAACTAATCTGAGGTCTAAGGAACGCCTTACACTGTGGACTACATTTTCTACAACAAGAAAAGCTACAATATAGTTAACTTTACGTAATTCTGTCAAATAATTTATAACAAAAACAATATTCAAAAATAAATTTCACACTTTGCCTTCTGTATAAAATGCGTGTATATTTAGAGACTTATTATATATCTAAGTAGATAAAACAAATTATTTTAGTTTAGCATCATATTTACATGTAGAGAGGATTGCAATTAACTACCTTAAACAAGGCCCAGAATTTTGTTGCGATGTCTTTTGCAACTACATTTACTTATATCATTAAATGATTGAGTTAAAAGTATTAATGAATCTTTATATATAGTTAAAAACAACGTGTTAACGAAACATCTATCAACTTCAATAATATAAAATTTAAATCACACTTCTAAATTGTAGAAGACATGCAGATAATTATTGCCCTATTTTACAAGACTAAAGTCGCACAGCTAAATAGAAATGCCCATACAGCTAATTATTGCCCTACTATATAAGATTTGACTCACTCTGCTAAAGTGCAATGTTCGCATAGAATTACTACAGCGTAGAAATATAAAATTTAACCTCAATGTTGAGCTTACGTATTCTTACTGTTTCGTCATTATAACTGTTTTCTACTGTAGTAGTTGAAATTGAACTCATATACTATAAGCGTTTACGCGACTTCTTTGATTTACCCTGAAAACAACAACACCTCTAACAGTCCAACCAAGAAAGACCTTTAGGTATTTCAAGTAAAACCAAGAGAAGGGATAAACAATACAGTATTTATTCAGACACAGTTTTAGATACACGGAAATGGTCTAGTTATATAAATGTGACAAAACTAAATCTTAAAGATTGGCATTGAACTGCTTTGTATATTACTTCGTAACAAATAAAATCGGATCTTACCTCCAGCTAGAACAAGAAGAATGTTACACACTCTCTACAGCTGGTCCTACAGTAATAGTACCAGTTCTGTGTTACAGTCTGACAGAAGGAATACTAATGATCTCCTGTTACCTTGAATTGAGGAGGCGAGAAAATGTTTTACACTCCCTCTAGTGAATTTGCTGCCTACTGCGTAAAAGAATTACGGATGAAAGAAAGAATCGTAAATATGTCGTTGGTTCTTTTATTTTATTCTATTGTACGTTTTGATGACTTTGGTAATTATAAACCCTCTTACACACAATTATTTTGGAAAAGAGAACGAACACAATACAGCTAGCTCTGAGAAATACGCCTCTTTGACTCCAACTTGAACATCATCTGTAAGCTTTAAGGTTGAGTAATAAATCTTTGAAACAATAACAATGAACTGTACGAAACATACGAATGAAAAATGACCTCGTATTTTGAGATAATCTCAGCATCAGATCCTTATTTCCACGAAAGAGCTCAAAAACCATGAAAACGTGAAATGTGGTGGCAAACTAGGTATATTTATTTTAAATAGCTTACCAAAACGGTATTAACTTATGAGTAACGTTTCTCTTTAATATCGTAAATGACTATGTAAATAGTACATGGTAAATCTACTGATTTACAACGCTAAAATTAGGGTTTTCATTCCCCTTGGTGGACTCAGCAGATTGCTGGATGTAATTTTGATATAAGCACACTCACACACGCGATAAATTTGCTGACTTACAACGCTCAACTCTGGGAGTCTATTCCCTGTAGTGGGCACAGCAGAAAGTCCACCTTAGCTGTCCTCGAATAAAAAAACTGACTGACAACCCCTATGTAAATGTGGTCTCATGGCAAAGAAATATTTGTTGTAAAAGTGATTTAGTGTTGAAGGCTTGCACGTGTCTACATAATGGCGGTCAGAACATTTTTCTTGACAAAGTTCTTAACTTTGTTTGTTAGGAAACTTCAAATTTTACAAAGATATATTTCACAAAGACGGTGCTTCATTATATACTGTAATCTTTCACACAATTAGACAGTAAAAAATAAAATAAGATACTTGTATCGATAAAACGTGTATAAGAGTTCTGAGATTTACAATGAACTGTAAATATTTATCCTCTATGGAGAAATTAAAAATAATACCACTAAATTTAAAATATTAAATTTTAACATTACAAACACAGTGTTTTTTATGTAAATAAGGAACTTAGATTTACCTTGAAGATCAGATATTAATTTATATTTACATGGACTAAATATTATTGTGTGTCTTCAGCTGAAAGCGAAAAACAAAAACAAAGTGATTTGGCTATGTTTCACATGGCTAAAGTCTGATGAGGATGTACAGCGCCATCTTATGACTAGATAAATCAACTATTGCATTCGGTTTGATCCAACCAATTATTCTGGAAAGAAATTCCAGCTATACGATTATTTCTATATATTTATTTTAAATTGTTGTATTCATATTCAAGTTCTATTCTTGTTTCTCACTGGTTTATCTTAACAGCGGGGACATCTGAGTGGGCAATCAGTTGATAAGTCTTGAAATTTATTTATGTACTATGAATCCCCACACAACATCGAACGAACCGTTATAACGTTAAAAACGTTTTTAGCTTATCTAGTTTATTTGAACATGACATGAGTTGACTGTTATATTTCAGTGTATCCATTTACACAAAGCAATAAATAATATTATTCTCTTCAAAAATCAAATGGTACTCAACCTCAAGTCGCCCTTAGCAACAACAGCGGTACGTCAACGGATTTATAATAATAAAATCAGGGGGTTCGATTTCCTTAGGTAGACTCCACAAATATCCCAATGTGGCTTTGCTATAAGAAAACACACATACACACATAACATCAAGTTTAAGAGTATATAAATGGTTATTTTCTTGTACTGTTTCTACGTTAAATGGTTACAAATGCCTATCCCGAAAACCTTATTTCAGCGACTTAGGAAAATGTTTGTGACTTACAATATACATGGTCATACATCTGGACATATATAAACATTTTTTTCATAAAAATGAATAACAAATATTTTAAATGAAATAAAACTGTATATTCTTTCTTCGTATTTGATACATTACCACTAAAAATATAAAATAGAGCTATAGAAACTGCAATACGATGATTGTGATCCGGACAGTGGTAAACTTACAAAGCTAAAACGCGGTGTTCAATTTCCCGCGGAAATTATGGTTTTACTCTAGAAACAGAAGTAAATAAACTTGTTTACTTGAATGACCTATTTGTTGCCAAGCAGAAAAATATTTATTGAATTACTCTGTTGTCTCCAACCCACAAACAACGCAACACAGTTTTGAGATTTATAGTTTCTCATAGTTTCCGCGTGGCAGCGCTTTAAAAAACATTTAATTTTGATTATGATTTATGTTGAAGTTGTGAAAAATTTGGAATATATTTTTAAAAAGTGATTTTAGAAATAATTGTTTATTTGTAGCTATGTACAAAACAACACAAAGAGCTATATGTGCTCTGTCCACCATAGATATCGAAACCATGAAAACAAGTATTCTGGGAACATCACATTAACTTATACCAGGCACTATTTTATAATTCGGTCTAAAGGATCTTATAACGTTAAATTACATTTGCTTGGCATTCAAAGTACAGTACTAGTTGGATTTCTTATGTACTGACAGTTACTCCGTGGACGAACTGACAAGGAAGGGACGACTAACAGAATTAGATTTGCTCACTTTATATGGTTTGGTCGTCTTTAAGTACATGGAATATCTGTGTTATGATCTGTCTGTCACGGGCTTCGACAATTGAATTTTATCGCTGTGAGCCTGCACACTTAACACTGATCGGCCGGAGGACTTGTTTAATAGAAGGATTAGGACGGATATCTCTGATGTCTGACATAAACGAGGACTGAACGACCCTCTCTCCGAGGTCTGAGTGCTAGATCTCTACTTATATTCCTACTCACTGCAAACCCAGATCTGTAGATAGGGTTCGGAAGTTACCTGAAATGTTAAGGTGAATAATCCGTCACTAACACAGGCATTGCTACTCGTAACGAAACCTCGTCAAAGAAACATATTTTTATTTAAACTGTGTTGATACTGTTCTCAACGTAAAGTTATACAATGACCTATCTGATATCTGTCCACTACAGGATATCGAACCTCGGATTTTAGTGTTGTTAGTGCGTAAACTAATCCCTGATCCATTGAGGGGGGCACTAGTGGGATATTTATTTCATCTGGTTTCTTTATTCAAGACGCTTTTGAAAGACATATTTTTGCATGCGAAACGATACTTGTGAGTCAAAAACAAGACGAAATAAAACGTTTTATAGGCAACAGTTTACCAAAAGTATAAAATTAAAAGAATATATTTTGTTTTGGAAATGCTTGCGTATTTAATCACCTGAAAGAAATTTTATGCACACAATAAGCTAAACAGCAAAACCAAAGACCTCTATGGCTCACGTGTACCTGTTTCTAATTTTGAACTGTAGAAGGATAGACAACCAGTTGGCAGCATACGCAGGCTAAAGATGCTAATTATAACACTAATACTGGAATGCCGCAACATTCTTTTAACAATAGATATCCTGTTAATTTAATTACCATATCAGTACACTTACATGTATATTATTATTCTAAAGAAGTACTGTCAACTATTCGAAAGCGCAAAAGCATTAAGCCTTTTTTTTAAATTCAATACATATTGTGTAATTTTTAAGGATTAGGCTGTAATGCCCTCTTATGGTATGAAACTGAGCTATTGCAGGAATTTCTCCTTTTTAATTTTTCACAAACACCAAAAGGTATTAAGATGTGTATGTTTGTAAACATACCACGTCTTTATTAACACAACAAGGATATTTTCAGGCGTTTCCAGATTATGCTCTCATTTTTCAATATTTTATTTTCACTTTTAGGGTTAAATTGTTTCCACTATTATGTCTTTCAAGATTTTCGTTTGTTTCTTTGTACTACCTCTTGGCAGAAGTCAATTATTCACAAACACCTTCATTAATTTTTGGATATTTCATAGATGTGCGTTTTCTATGTAGAATAATAAATCGTACTATCATTAACTTTAATGGGATAATTTTTATCTTCCTGAGGGAAATTTCAGAACTAAATTTTAGTGTATATATATTTACCGGATCTTTTGAAGCGATAATTTATTGAGCATGCTCCATTTAAAATATTTAAACAAGAAACATTTCCAGGCTAAGCTAAGAAAAATTGATATGATTAAACATAAACATTTTGAACATATTTTTTCGTTCTCCGCTAGGACAGCGGTAAGTCTACGGATTTACAACACTAAAATAAGCTGTTTGAATCCCCTTGGTGTACATATCAAATACCTCGATGTGGATTTGCTATAAATAAACACACATACACTTTACTAATTTCTTTATCGGCCGTTTGAGTTGGTTTCTTATGAAATGGTTTTTGGGTATTTAAAAAAACAACAACAAAAACATAAACGGAGATACAAAAAAAAAACAGCGGCAGATTAAAGTTAGAAACTAACTGAACAAACAGATTTTAAAACAAACATGAATTATAAAAAACCGATTAACTACGGACGGTAATAAATACTTTTTTTTCCTTTATAGGTACAGCATGGCGAAGTAGCGAAAGTGTTTGACTCGCAAACAATAAGGCTCTATACACCACAAACAAAGAAATATTAGTTATGATTTAAGCAGTTTGCTCTTGTTAAAATGTTATATTTTCTAACTTTAAACAAGAAAAACTGATGATAATCAATCATTTTCTATGGATTATATTATTCCTAAGTATCAGAATTAAGCGTACCATTTTCTGTTTGCTGCTAAGCGCAAAACTACACAGTGAGTGGTTTATCACCAGATAATGGATGCATATCTCATAAACTTGCAATTTCCCAGAGTTACTGCCGAGCCACCGAAGGTCTAATCCTTACTTGTTTCAGTTATTTCAATTAATAGCAATGACGTAGAGTCAAGATTATTTAACATGTGGCTTTCTAACTAGATGTGATTAAATGTACGACTCTTTTAATTTGTTAATTTAGCCAAGATATGATGAAATACATGTGAACTCTAACCATTAGTATCTTTTACATTTTGAATAAGTTCATTATCCTAGTGCTTAACTACATTTAAAGTGCTAAAAATTTGTTGTTTCACTAAGTTTCGAACCCCAGCCAGCTTCGTCACCAATTATCCTACATACAAGTCTTTCTCCTCGTATCCAAGAACATAAATAAACAGAACATTTTAATCCTAAGATGTTTTGACACTTTTTCTTCCACTAATGCACGTTTAAATAGTGTTGAAAAATCACTGTCGATACTTATATTTAAAGAATATTGTGTATAAAGTTAACTTTCTCTCTCTCGTTAGGTCGGGCGTACTTGATCTTTTTTCCATCACGTAAACTGTTTACTAACTAAGTTTTAGTTTAAGTTATTAGCCGCCAAAATCACACTTCACATCCATATGGTATATATAACAGCTGAATACTATTTTAACTTAATTAATGAACAACAACAAGTAAACATTTGGAGCATTTACAAGCGCTTGTTTTATTAACACATTAACAACTAAACTTGTGGTTAATAGTACTGCTTTCTATCTCCATGATAGAACTCTGGGTAGAGAAAGGACCTCTTTTTCTCAGGTGAGTTTTGGTTGATAAATATGGTTAACGATGTCAAAAAACAAAGACAGTTTGAAACAATTGGCAAACCAATGTTGTTAGTACACCAATAAGCTTTCGTGATTAAGTGTAAAAGTTTATTCTAATCTTTCTCATTAGGTTTATTACGAATGAAATTTTCATTTGAAATGAGCACTAATCGACGATTTGTGGACTTCATTTGTCCTCCATAACTAAACTCTAAGTCTAAAGATGTAATACTTCAAATTTAGTCAAGTATGCATACTACACTTACGCGATGGTGCGCAGCTACGGGAGATAGGTGGGAGGAGGAGATGTTCTCGGGATATTTCAAACATCTTTAGATAAATGCACATTACATTATTCATGTCATTTTTGTTTGGAACAAGTGATACAGCAACGGTGCGAGGTGAAAGACTCGTTATGATTTGTTTCTGTGGCAACGAACACAATCCACTACTATTTTATCCCACTGTCTTCTCTTTTGCCTGCCATCAAAATCTTTTTCCTATCGTAGGTTCTTATTTCATTGTACTTAATGCTACCTGTGTAGCCCATTTCAATTTATTCTTAGGATAAAGCTTAATGCATCCATTACACTTGTTTTTATTATTCTATCATTTATCCATTTGTCTTGTAGTGTTATATGAAGTATTTTTCTAACCACAGCTCTCTGCATTGTTTCTATCTTTCTCCTTATCTCTTTGGTTAGTGCCCATGTTTTACAACCATATGTTATGATTGGTCGTTCACACTGATCCACGATATTTTTGTTAAACATAATGGAACTGTAGTGATCCTCTGAAATATATTTATGCATTCCAAAATGTTGCAATTCTTGCCTTTATTCTTCTCACAGATTCTTCCCTTGTTCTGTTTTCATTAGAGGATTTGTCTTAAATATTTGTACTCTGAAAATTTCCATATTCCTTCATTTTCAGATTTTGATAGTATCTGAGTCACGATAGTTGATCATATGTTTAATTTTCCCTTATGCATTTTTTCCTGCTTTTCTGCTACTGGCATTAACACTTTTTAATAGGCCTTCTATCTTTTTTGTTGAATTTGTAGAGAGAGCTACATCATCTGTAAACATAAGATCTCTTAGTGTCTCACCATCTATTTTTATATCTTCATTCTGTAGTTCAGTTTGTCTTAATACTTGAACCCTCCCATCACACCCCTGTCTTTATCTGTATCATTGATGTTATCTGTTGTGACGATGCATTTTTACTGTAATGTCTGTGTGTGTGTACATATCATAAAATTTCGACGTACATTAGATTTGCTCCAGATTTATCTGAAGAAGTTAATATTGCGCTATATTCTACAGAGTCAAATGTCTTTTCATAATATATAACTCCCAAACATAAATGTAAATGGTATTCTTTTGATTTTCTATTATTTAGTTAGTAACATCTAGATGATATGCTGTTGCGAAATTATTTCCACAGCCTACTTGTTCTTGTGGTTAGTGTTTGTCCAAAATGCTTTCAATATTTTTGTAGTATTCTTGTGAATAATTCATATAAGTGGGATAATAGGCTTATAGTAGAGCATTTTTTATATATTATTTGTCTCCTATCTTCTATGAAGTAATGATCTTGGACACTTTCTTTGGCATCCTTTTTCGACTCCAATATTTGGTTAAAGAATTTTGTTATGTAATGTTTAACTTGCCTTCAAATTTTTGAGCTAGCATTGACTCAATAGCAGGCTAATTTACTGCATCCTTATTCCAAACTTGTATAATAATGTTTATTATAATATTGAGAAAAAATATACATTTCAAAGTTACGCCACAACTTTGGCGTAGAAACAATGCTTAAAGAAAATAATTCCAGAATATAACTTGTAAAAATCTACATTTAAAGATGGAAAATCTTTTCACATCGAAATATTAACCTTTGCACAAGGCAAGTTGAAAACACCATGAATAAAGTTTTGTAATTTGTTTCTCATTTCAGTTATTTTTATCTTAAGAAATTCAGTACAACAGCTTGTTCCGATTAAAAGGAATTAAAATCGAATATAACATAACTTTAAAATTAATCTGAATAGCTGATAAATTTGTCAACGTGTGTAGGAAATAATTACTTCGGTTTAAATGTACTCTTATAACATATAAAAGTTTGTGTTACAAGCAATCACTGTCTATAGTAAAATACTGTTATACTATGAATAACCACATCATTAAGTTCATGAAACATAGTCGTATGTTATATACATAGCTAGATTAGATACATGGAATTAATACAATAGCGAAAAATTCACAGAATTTTTCACTAGTTGTTGTAAAGAGTAAGAACTGAAAATTCAAAACACAATAATTAAAGAGTTGTATCAAAACATACTTGCAACATTAGCTTCCCAACTTAGCAGTGAATGTGTAACAAATACGGATATATCTGAGCTATGTATCCCTTCACACTCCATAGTTTATTTATTCTTAATATCACGTTGTATGAAAACTATGATAATCACGTACATGTAATGCATTAATACACAGTTACCATCGAATACAGTAACAACACTTATTTTTCAAGTGTATTTCAGGCTTACAGAAAGTACACTTCATAAATATATTTTCTCAGAAACTTCTACCTATGTAGCTTGGAAATAATAACCTTAACATAACATAATAAAGGTATTTCATTTTTAATGTTGTTGTTCGTTATATTGCACCTCCATCGACCCTGTTTAGAACAGTCCTTAGTCTTACTTTACTTTTAATTTCGAAATGTGAACGATCTCCTGGTGTGACAATTTCGATTGAACAATATATATATATTTATTTTTACAAAGTTAAAATAGAATTATCATAGCTATAGATGTTCTATAAAAGTGAAACTACTCTATGAAACGAAGCCAATGATTACATTTTTAAATAGAAAAATAAAAACCTTAATAAATTTGATACAACAGATCATCTGATATTACTATCTATGACTTTTCTTTATTCACCCATGTAAGAGTAAATAGAAAGTTTTGTTTGATTGTATAGCTTGGTAATATAAAACAAAGGTTTGTCAGTTTATGCAAAGTCTTGTGATCTGGATTTGTTTGTTTGTTTGGGAATTTCGCACAAAGCTACTCGAGGGTTATCTGTGCTAGCCGTCCCTAATTTAGCAGTGTAAGACTAGAGGGAAGGCAGCTAGTCATCACCACCCACCGCCAACTCCTGGGCTACTCTTTTACCAACGAATAGTGGGATTGGCCGTCACATTATACACCCCCACGGCTGGGAGGGCGAGCATGTTTAGCGCGACGCGGGCGCGAACCCGCGACCCTCGGATTACGAGTCGCACGCCTTACGCGCTTGGCCATGCCAGGCCTGTGATCTGGAACATCAGACAGGAAGGCTACATCCAGTTATTGTTTTTGTTTTCTATTACTCGAGACAAGAAATTCGAAATTTGGAACAGAAAAGACTAATGTAGAAATCAGTTATGACTTACACTACTATAAACTAGATTTTTAAATCTTTTTCATAGCTATACCAAGTAAACGAATTATTCTATCTTGGTATTTACTAAATTAACAAGAAGTGTGTTAGAATTTTTTCAGTACTGTTTTTTTATCGATCTACTGTGGCGATTCCAATCCCTTACTTTTTTGTGAGTCACTAAAATTACCACTGACTCACCCTCGACTTATTTTTACTAAAGATGAATAAATATAAATACAAAACTCATACTTCAAATTGTTGCTGCTATTTTAGCCAGTAAAAGAAAACTCTAAAAAACAATCTACTTAAAATCATAACATATATTTTGAATATTTTGAAACATATTTAACAACATTTATATAACTTTTTAAACATGAACCACACCACTGTTTACTAGACCTTTGTAGCCTTAGCACAATTATTGATTCATTAAATACCAAATGTAAATAGGTTATTGTGGTTGTTTTGCACAAAATTACATAAAGGCTATCTGTGCTCTGCCAACCATGTGTATCAAAATCCGGATTCTGGAGTTATAAGTCCGCAGACATTCCGCTGTGCCACTGGGGAATGGCAATATGTAAATAGAAATATTCAATATTTTATAAATAGATTGGTATGTAGATAGATTAAATTCCACTTCATGGTAATTTTTCTCAAGAAGTCAAATAGCATATTTTCACGAGACACTCCCGTTTCCCCCCACTTCCAAATCTAAGGCATTGGATCTTTAGATCCCAATCAAGGCAACACTATTGCACAGTCCTGAATGGGGTCGTTTGACGTTGATATCTGCTTGTCAGGTTCCGGCCTGGCCAATTTTTCCGGTGCCGTCTTCGTTTCCCCTTTCTCACCCGTCATTTTTATAATACCCCACCGCATTTTTTCACATTCAAAAAGTTAAATATAGTCAAAATTCCAAGTAAAATTAAATAGTATTTCATGTGTTTGTTTGTTTGTTTGGGAATTTCGCACAAAGCTACTCGAGGGCTATTTGTGCTAGCCGTCCCTAATTTAGCAGTGTAAAACTAGAGGGAAGGCAGCTCGTCATCACCACCCATCGCCATCTCTTGGGCTACTCTTTTACCAACGAATCGTGGGATTGACCGTCACATTAGACACCCCAACGGCTGGGAGGGCGAGCATGTTTAGCGCGACGCGGGCGCGAACCCGCGACCCTCGGATTACGAGTCGCACGCCTTACGCGCTTGGCCATGCCAGGCCTGTGATCTGGAACATCAGACAGGAAGGCTACATCCAGTTATTGTTTTTGTTTTCTATTACTCGAGACAAGAAATTCGAAATTTGGAACAGAAAAGACTAATGTAGAAATCAGTTATGACTTACACTACTATAAACTAGATTTTTAAATCTTTTTCATAGCTATACCAAGTAAACGAATTATTCTATCTTGGTATTTACTAAATTAACAAGAAGTGTGTTAGAATTTTTTCAGTACTGTTTTTTTATCGATCTACTGTGGCGATTCCAATCCCTTACTTTTTTGTGAGTCACTAAAATTACCACTGACTCACCCTCGACTTATTTTTACTAAAGATGAATAAATATAAATACAAAACTCATACTTCAAATTGTTGCTGCTATTTTAGCCAGTAAAAGAAAACTCTAAAAAACAATCTACTTAAAATCATAACATATATTTTGAATATTTTGAAACATATTTAACAACATTTATATAACTTTTTAAACATGAACCACACCACTGTTTACTAGACCTTTGTAGCCTTAGCACAATTATTGATTCATTAAATACCAAATGTAAATAGGTTATTGTGGTTGTTTTGCACAAAATTACATAAAGGCTATCTGTGCTCTGCCAACCATGTGTATCAAAATCCGGATTCTGGAGTTATAAGTCCGCAGACATTCCGCTGTGCCACTGGGGAATGGCAATATGTAAATAGAAATATTCAATATTTTATAAATAGATTGGTATGTAGATAGATTAAATTCCACTTCATGGTAATTTTTCTCAAGAAGTCAAATAGCATATTTTCACGAGACACTCCCGTTTCCCCCCACTTCCAAATCTAAGGCATTGGATCTTTAGATCCCAATCAAGGCAACACTATTGCACAGTCCTGAATATGGTCGTTTGACGTTGATATCTGCTTGTCAGGTTCCGGCCTGGCCAATTTTTCCGGTGCCGTCTTCGTTTCCCCTTTCTCACCCGTCATTTTTATAATACCCCACCGCATTTTTTCACATTCAAAAAGTTAAATATAGTCAAAATTCCAAGTAAAATTAAATAGTATTTCATGTGTTTGTTTGTTTGTTTGGGAATTTCGCACAAAGCTACTCGAGGGCTATTTGTGCTAGCCGTCCCTAATTTAGCAGTGTAAAACTAGAGGGAAGGCAGCTCGTCATCACCACCCATCGCCATCTCTTGGGCTACTCTTTTACCAACGAATCGTGGGATTGACCGTCACATTAGACACCCCAACGGCTGGGAGGGCGAGCATGTTTAGCGCGACGCGGGCGCGAACCCGCGACCCTCGGATTACGATTCGCACGCCTTACGCACTTGGCCATGACAGGCCCATATTTCATGTGAGGGAAAGAAGAGGAACCACAAAGTTCCTGACCACCCCTGTTGGAGAGAGGATTATTCACACTTCTCTCTCTCTAAACTAAACCCCTGCCAAGTTCGTTTGCGTTTTGCTGTGCCATTGGGGAAGGGCGATATGTAAATAGAAATATTCAATATTTTATAAATAGATTGGTATGTAGATAGATTAAATTCCACTTCATGGTAATTTTCTCAAGAAGTCAAATAGCATATTAGTGAAAGTAACTTGTAAGCATTTAAGATTTAACCAAATTATTACTGTTGTACACATAAATCTTTTTTTTTATAATCTATGTATTTTACTTGTAAACTAGCCAGTACCTCTGAATAAATCCAATTGCAATTTATGTTGGATGTTTATTTATTTTAATTTAAAAACTGCATTAACTAGCTTACATCGTGATAAAATTTATATATATAATTTGCTATAAATCTTCTACAACCTAAAACTTCTCTAAACTTGTATTGTTAATTTTTAACCAGGTTCTCATTTCTGTTATATACTTCCAACATTACCTGCAGAGCAAGTATTCCTTTTCTTGGGCCTGCACCTTTTGCTTCCTCTGAAAACGTATATTTAGTTTGAGATGATAATACGCTATCACGGTCATATGTCTCTAATCTTTTTAACATATTTTATTTACCCAATATTACTACTTTCGTTTCACTTTGGTTTCCTCTACCTTGACAATTTCGCTAACGTACTCACCGAAATAAACTACTTATAATTTCAGAAATTGTTTGTGGTCATTTAAATTAATTCTTTTAAACTGAAGACGCCACTCAGTCGCGGAAATAAGTCACCACAGTCCTAGAAATTGCAGATGTGGGGGCACAAGGGAGTCCGAAATGGCTTGATAGTTTTAACAATTGCCAAGAAGGGTATTAACATATAACTAAATTTCTTTTTACCTAAAGGGCAGTTAGACAATTCTGTTAGGGTAATAACATCAATCAGCCAAAATTATAACTACAATTGCAAAGATTGTTTGTTTGAATTGCGCAAAAAACTACTCGAGGGCTATCTGTGCTAGGTATCCCTAATTTAGCATAGTAAGACAAGAGGGAAGCCAGCGAGTCATCACCACCCACCGACAACTCTTGGGCTACTCTTTTACCAACGAATAGTGGGATTGATCGTCACATTATAACGCCCCCATGGCTAAAAGGACGAGCATGTTTGCGCGACGGGGATGCGAACTCGCGACCCTCAGATTACAAGTCGCACGCCTTAACACGCTTGGCCATGCTGGGAACAATTGCAAGGAAATAAATACAGATGACCAACTAATTTTAATGCTGGGAGACATCTTTTGTCGCTGCGCTAGTGAATTACCGCCAACGGTTTATCGTACTTTATAACATTAAACTTCCACGTTCTTCAAGGCACACAGATATTGTTTCCTCTTCATTGTTACTTTTCAGAAAAAACAACAACAACAACAACATATTGATAACACACTTTCACACCTTGTTCAGTTTTAAGGAATAAGGTTATTTCTAATATTTAATATTTTAAGTAAAATACGGTTTTAAAATGCCTTCAGAAAGTGAAACAATGAAATATAATTTTATAACTTTGAGAAATAGTAAATCTCCTTGTTAAAAAATGGAATTTCATTGAATTAAAAGAAAAACATGCTTGTTTGTTTGTTTGGTGTATATTTTCCATAGCTGATAGGGAATATTTTGCGCTCGCTGTCACAATTATTAAAGTGATATCCTACGGGGGAGGCAGCTAGATTTTATAATTTGTTTTCATAAGCCCTCTATTCGTATGCATGTGATACAAGTGCAACATCCTGAACAGATTGTGAAAACTTCTATTCGTCATAGAATTTTCTTCAAATTATACGTTTACCTAACTGGTATAAATAAAGCACGTGTTCAATAGCTTAGAAAACAAAGTAGTTTGCGATAAACGCAAAGTTATTCTTCCCTCAATATGTTATAAACGGTCCGGCCATTAACAATAATTCTAACTAGGAATGAGATTCAATGCTAGAAATTTCACAGCAATAAGTTATGACAATCTATATTTCTAATTCTCTCTAAAAGAAGTAGTCAGATAGAGGACTGTCCTTAAATAAAAGAGAACAAAGTTTTAATAATCTTAAAAATATTTTTGTACTGGTACTTTTTTTTTAATTTTAGTACTGGGTTCGTCTAGCTGTAAACAACTATGTCTTACGTTATACCCTTTATCACGTCGTATGTCTTACTGAACATTCGCAGAAAGCTCTATATTTACTCTCTCTAATTAAAACACTGCTTTCGTGATATTTTAGCATGATAAGAAGCTCTAACTGAGCTTGGACTTTAATACAGGTGCGAGTAAATCCAATTCCTTCTTAAAGCTGCTGTTAAAATTTGGTGATTCTGTCGAGCACTGTTTCAAAATATAATTTTTGTAAATTCTCATTTCATATCATACATTTCGTCTCTTTCACTTTAAACAAGCTTAGCTTGTTTCCATTCGGCATATATCTTCTCAAAACTTCTCATAACTGTGATTCATACTTTACTTAAATAATTAGATTTTGATAAATTAAATGTTATCATTAACAACATTCATAGCACTCATAAATAAAAGAACAATTTTTAGAGAATTATCTAGAAAGTGACTAAGTTACTGAGAGCTTTCATACAAACAATTTTGTAGATGTATCATTGGTGGTATAGTCTTACTCCGTATTCTCACTACGCTATAAATTGCATTCAACAAAGAAAACAAATTCAGATTCCTGTCTTAAGTATATTGTATAGAAAATAACATTGTTTAGAAGATAGCACATGTAGTTTAAATGGATTTTTATGTTTACAAGTTATTTGTGCTGAAGCGTTACTGTTTATTGGTAACATGTATACTACGGCTTGGCATGGCTAGGTGGATTAAGGCGTTCGACTCTTAATCCTAGGGTCTCGGGTTCAAATCCAGTCACACTAAATATGCTTGCCTTTTCAGCCATGTAGGCGTTATAATGTGACGGTCAATCCGTTGGTAAAAGAGTAACCCAAGAGTTGGCGGTGGGTGGTGATGACTAGCCCTCTCCCCTCTAGTCTTACACTGCAAAATTAGGGACGGCTAGTGCAGATAAACCTCTAGTAGCTTTGTGCGAAATTTAAAAACAAAGATGCATACTCAAAGTTTTGTTACAGCTTTTTTATAAGTAATAGTACAACAGGACCTTTACACGAATATAAATGTCATTGTATTTATGCCACGAGGAACAGAAGGCTTGCTTAGATTTCTGTTTTGAAACAGTTTTAAATAATTCACCTATTACTCCATTTGTATCGTACCTCACACCTCCCTTGGAAGGCTAACGTTACAAATATAGTTACATATAAATACACTTATCAAAATACTAATGTTCAAATTGTCAGCTCTTAAACTATATAAATAGTTACATTATATTCTACAAAATTTGTTTGTTTTTAGCTATATTAAGAGTCATACTCAAACATTTAATATGGCTATACGTATGACACCTTTAAGTAACTGTGTTCCCGTATATATCTCAGATGCTCTGATTTCTCTTTCTCGTAATGAGATAATTTACAATCTAATAGCATCTCACTATAGCTCTCGGTACTTGTGACCAGTAGTACGTATTACAAAATCATTGTTAATCTAGAGCTATTATTTTCTACAAACGTTCATATACTTACCAGTTATTGAGATTAATTTAACAAAAAAAATCATCATTTACATTTAACCAGAAAGAATATCTGGCTTTTCTTATTTCATCAGGCTTCTAATATACAAGGTTGACGTTATTTCCTATGTCGAAAACATATGAAATTCTGTTGGAGTTTCCTGAACTTCATTCTTCTTCTCCCTGAGCACAAAGGGCAGAAACTCCGTCTTCAGCACATGTGAAAACAAGCTTGACTTATCAGAGTTCAATACTTCAGAAACAAATATTCTAGCAACTGTTTCATCAGAATGTCACTTTTAATTCAAGCTTGATATTTCAGAAAGTGGATATGATCTAGATCAGGAATATTTACCTTACCAATCAGAATCTTCTTCCGTAATTATTAATAATCCTGAAAAAGCAGTGGATTACGAAACGTCAGTTTGCAACTTTACCCCAAATCAATTTTGCTTTCACCTATTCATCCAGCTATTACGCTATTCTTTTCCCGTTCTTTTCTCAACAGGTAATTGTGGTTTTTCATTTCTAATTAAGAACAAAAATATCGCACGTGTCCGACCCAAAAAACAGCAAAGTACGATACAAAAATGTAGCGAAAAAGTACGATAGAAAGAGAGAAATGTGCAGAAATAGAATCCACACAACCGTAGTAATACGATATCGCTCAGAACTGAATCTAACCTGCAAACCTTACATGGGCAACGCGGTAAGTCTTAATATGATACTTATAAACCTAAATACTAGGTTTTGATATTCGTAACAGGCACAACACAGATAGCCCATTGTATTGCTCTGTGGTTAACTTCAAACAAACAGACGAAACATAAAATAAATACAAACTGGAAAATTACGTGATAAAGGTCTTGAAATTCACAAAAGGTTACAAAATTTTTAAAGCTGTTAAATTAAATGTAATAATTTTATCTTGTGCGCAGCACTATAACATTATCGTTTTTTCTTCTTCCACTATTCTTGAGACAGTTGATAAGCGTCTGTGTGTCTGAAATACAGGTATAACTACTGTGTTTGTTCTGAGTTTACCTTCTGTAACACGGTTATGTCATATCACATAGAAATAATGCTTTTACTGCGTTGTTTATATATGTTTTACAATAAATGTTTTCCAAACAATTTAGTTGAAGTGTCATTAAAACTATCGAATGACATTTGACAACATAAGTTTTATCACACGTAATCTATTGACTACCATGATATAAACAATACTGTTTTCGTAAGGCCTGTACAGTTTTACTTTTTAACACAATTCTCAGGTGACTCCTGTGCCACCTACACAAAGTTTTCTGCATATGTCTCATACATAATACTTATTAGCGTAATTTAATGCAGTGTTTTAAATATGTCGCATTAAACTTAATTCTCTCACATAGGACTAGCTAGGTACAAGGGACCAGCTTCCTACCCATATTGTGTTAGTTTGTATTACATAGAAGACAGTATAAACGAGAATACTTAGATTTACAAATAAAACATACATAGTATTTATATATTACAAGGTGTGTTTTGTGCTGAACTGATAAATTCAAGATAATTTAATTATTATGGCTAATTTATTCGTTTCAGTTTCGTTAGTATCTTTTAGAAATATCCGTAAACACGAAATAGATACAGAACTTTCTGTATATGGAGAAAATCATGTGATGACCTTCTACGTGCTTAGAAAATATGATCGAAATAATTGTTATAAAAATAAGTTATGAAACTTTTATTTCTCACTTAAATTTTAGTCTTGAAATTATGAACATTTTCATAATATAAAATTAATGTTTATATTTTATCATGGTCTATTCTATGCAAATAAACTATCTGAAAAATTATAATTATTTCTTTCCTAGTGTAGTGAAATGAGTCAATGAAACTTGTTACGTATCGTAATTTATCTCGGACAAGTTTTCAGTTTATTATGTTACGTACGTTATGTATTACGATTTGAAACAACCAGAATTTTAATTTTAATTTAAAAGTTAATTAAATATAAATATGTATCAAATTTATATTAATTGCCAGCAAGATTGATCCGCTGATTTTCCTTTCTTAAGACAAATATATTTTAACATACAAACAACAATACAAGCTATGTTAACGGTTAATACAAATAAATATTTCTATACAAAATTTTACAAGCTCGCAAACAATATTCAGTTTTCTATCTGGTGTGTAGCTGAATATTTTATCAACGTTCCATGTCCACAAGGTAAAATGAATTTTTTGTTGATTCGCAGCCACCTTTCATTTGAAGGGAATGCTAGCCAGCTCTATTCTTGTTTTGCTTAACGCGGCTTACAATCTCAGTTTTTACCGAGAAAGATATCTAATGTCTTTGTAAAAATACTAACGTCTGAACAATAAAGGTTTCATAACTTTATTTACTCTAATCCTGCCTATACACTTTCAAGTTGCAGCGGCAATTGAGAATTTCCTCTTGTTAATTCTTACAAACCAATTTTTGGCCTGTCATGTATTCGAACGAACAAATTTTATTTAAAAAAACTTAAAATTTGAAGTTATAACGAGTTATTTTTGTTCTTTTTCAATTAATGATAAAGCTATATTATGGAGTATCATTGCTCTGCAAAGTTACGAAATTCAGTTTTTTGTCTTTTCTTGTGTCTTGCTTATTGTTCATCCTATTGTTACTATTGTATATTACTAGCTCACATTTGTTGTTTGTTTGTTTGTTTGTTTGTTTGAATTTCGCACAAAGCAACTCGAGGGCTATCTGTGCTAGCCGTCCCTAATTTAGCAGTGTAAAACTAGAGGGAAGGCAGCTCGTCATCAGCACCCATCGCCAACTCTTGGGCTACTCTTTTACCAAGAATAGTGGGATTGACCGTCGCATTATAACGCCCCCACAAATTACGAGACGCACGCCTCAACACGCCTGGCCATGCCGGGCCGCTCACATTTGTACAAAACTTCAAACCTAATAATTATTCATATAATATCAAGCTTCTCAGCTGATGGCTCTCAAAAAATTGATAGTTCTTAATTTTAGCTCATTTCAATATGCATAATTTATTAGTATTACTGGAATTTTTAATGATACAATTACTTTCCGTAGCTTATTAAGCAAAAAAAATTGAAACTAAGTTTCTAAACCGCTTAATATTGAAACAAAATACCGCGTAGGAAAAGAAATTATATTCTATTAGTCAAATAAGATCATTCTCACTAGAACAGAAATATTTCTATGTAGATTCAAAATTTCAAAGAACAGGTGTTTCTGACTTGTAAGAATGCGAAAAATATTGTTTACCCATGCGTTGTTCATGCCCAATGAATATAACAGAAATTTTAAAAGTATCCACAAAACGAATATTACGGAATTGCAACGTGTTTTTCAGGACCGATCGAAAAACGTATGTGTTTTTTAATGATGTGAGGTTAAAACATTATAAAAGAATGTTTCTGTTTATAGAGTCGATACAGCTACTTTTTTCGACAATTATCTGTAGAATCTAAAGTGGTTATAATACAGAAATAAGAATGGTAAATCAAGTATAAGAGATATGTAACTTTCAAATCTAATTTCTAAATAAAGGAGTGTCACAAAGTTTATCAAATATTAGAATGGCTTTTCTTATAGTAAAGCCACATGGGGCTATCTGCTGAGCCCACCGAGGGGAATCGAACCGCTGATTTGAGCGTTGTAAATCCTGAGACATATCGCTGTACTAGCGGGGGAACTCAAATATTAGAAGACAAAGTTATGAAATCATTCATGATATAAACTTAACTACTGTACAGTAATCTGAATTTATGCCCATATTTTAATTTTCTAGACACTTACTATGATCACATTAACCTCCCTGTCTCCAGGGGCTCAGCAGTAAATTTGAGGGCTTACTATGCAAAATATTTAGGTTCGATCACAGCATGGACACGTTGCAGATAGCGAAATCTGCAACTTTGTGTTTAAAAACAAAGCAGACAAACATTGGCCATGTTTAAATTACGAATATGTAACTTTATGTTAACGTCACACAGATTTTATAAATGACGAGATTAAAGAGTAAGGTATATAAACTATGCTGTATTAGTAATTCCAATATACACTATTTGTTTATTTACATGTTTAAAAGGTTGAAAAATTGACAAACGTCTCCTAAAAAACAGTAACGGAAAGTATTCACAAGAGCAGCTTTAAGACACCCTTTAAGAAAATATAGTTTCATTCGGTAATTTTCTATATCATCTTAGTCTCATTTAAATTCGCATCTGTACCTCCCATAGTCCGAAGAAAGAATCACAATCTGAGGGCAATGAGTTTGCTGTTTGTATTTGTAGAAGAAAGATGGTATTTCTCTTCAAATGAAAGGATATAAAAGGTAAAAAAATAAGTATGTAATTTTCTATTTAAACATTGTTCTTGGAAATAATTTCTTAATGTTTTTAAATTTCAAAGTAGATTATATATAAAAAATATATTGCTATTTTTAAAAGCAAATTATTTGAGTACTAATTGCTATTTCGCATATTACGCTCACCCAAAAAAAGTAATTAAAGAGGCGTATGGTTTGAAAACGAAAAAAACCTGAATTTAATTTCAAAAAAATCTATATTACTTTACAAAATTATACATCCGATAATCAGAGCGCTGTATTCAAAAACGAACTGGTAACAATTAGCGTGGGTAAAATGTGAATATGAATAATAGTAAAACTACCTACAATAAAATCACGGATATCTAAAGCAGATCATCTTGACAGTTTAAAAGTATTTTAGTAGGCTTTTATTTGGAATTGCACGGTTGTGAATTATTTCTGCCTTAAAACGTGTACTATAGAAACGCTTAAAAAATTATTAGAAGATGGGAAGTGAGTACTATAAAAATTAATTCATAAAGTTAAAAAGTTATTTCAAAACTAATACGGACTACAAATACTCTAACACGTTTAAATAGTATATGAATAAAGGCAGTTAACTTATTAGAATTTAATTAGTGGATATTTATTTTAAAGCTCTCAAAATAAAATATTCATTTACATGAAAAATCACACGAAACACTCAAAGAAAAAATAAAGAATTATGGTCCGTGAAATGAGTAATAAAAATGACGTTTTAATGAAAATAGGAAAAGTTTTTATTGAACCACATGTATTTTTTCTTCTTAAATTCTAAATATTTTTTTTAAATATTATTTGTTATAAAATGTTTAAAATGTATATTTTCCTTAATTTAAATTACGTAATCATATTTCACAATCAAACGAAAATAAACAACTTAATGACAAATATAGAAATGGAAACAAAAATCGTAAAAGTACGTATATTATGTTTTTCATATCGTTTTATTTAAACAAACAGTTTTTAAAGTCTATCGATATTTATACATATATAAATATATATTGTTGAGTTTTTATAGTGAACAACAAGTATTTCTTCATGACCGCAAAGAACCATTTGATAGGATAGGTTTTAATTCCTCTGATCGTCCACAAAATCTGGTTATTGATGTCCACAGTGAATGTATAATAGTTATCACCAACTAAAAGCAATAGTTTGACAATTGTAAGCCTACTTGCTATTTTTTATCTGTATGTATTAAAAATATGTATTAAACAATCAGTAGAGAATGATTATACGAATTGACTTCTTTGAAACCTAATTTGTGACAAACTAATTTGGGTTTTACATATTTATTTAAGTTTCTTATAAATATATTTATCACAATTTCTTTTCATACGGTACTGTTTTTAATTGTATTACTTCTATTTACCAGATAGAATTGAAAAAATAATCAAATTCAAATTATTTTAAGTAAAATTTCTTTATGAATAATCAACATTCAATGTAAATTTTTTCATTGTAAAAAGAAAACTTACTACTGCCAGTTCAATTCCCAGAAGAACCATAGTTCCATTTTCATAACCCATATGATCGAGAAGTGTGCCCCCTATAGATGGTCCAATGAAACCGCTACATAAAGAAAGCCAAACTTTACAATCAAATTCATAAATGAGCCTTCAAATTAGAAATAATTAATTATTATGTATGTTTTAAATTCCTTACCCAAGAGCAAGAGTACAGTTAAAGAGCCCCGAAACAATCGTTAAAGTTGGTATGTCGTCTGGGAAACCTCGTAATCTGAAAAAAATTAAACAGAAATATTAATAATCAGTGATTCATTGTTATTTAAGTAATAAAATGAGGTAAGTACAAAGAATGGAACTTAAGTTTCATGTACGTCGCACAAATTATACACACAACAAAATATATTAATTTTTTTAGTCTTTAATTTCATTGTTTTGTTTTCTTTCAGCTGTTATTTCTTCACTGTAGCTGCACCAAAATAACTATGAGTGGATTATATACTGATTGAAAGAGGGCCTAAGCCCTCTGGAAATATCACCTGTTTTAACCACTATCACCTCTACACAGTAGTATCTATTCTCTCAGTCATTTAGTAGACACTAAATTGGTGTCACATGAGAGACGCTTAGCGTTGCAACTTGCACTGATATGATGTCAGTAAAACGTGCGCATGCCATGAATTATGGAATAAATTATGCACTGTGTAAACTACAACACAGTATGACATGGGAACTCCGAAAGCAAGATATAAAAAATATTCGTTAGTCTTAATTCTAGTTTTATCTCCTCTTGAAACAGAACGCTTTTAGGGACAGTAATGAAGTGCATCTAGTCTTCTGAGTCAATAGTCAAGTACAGCTTTCGATATCGCTTCGATTATGAACATCTTCATTCTATCTGGAGAAATAGTGTGAACGTTCGTAGTTTTTATATACAAATCATTGTTTTCTTTCCAATTACAAAGACAATAAGATTTTCTATACATCTTTCTTTTTCATACTTACTTCAATTAAATAATAAGTCATTACTCCTTCACAACGAGTCAAACCTTCAATTTCACATCATATTCAGCAAATAAGGCAGTGTTTGTTTGAGGTTAAGCACAATGCTACACAGTGGACTATCATTGCTCTACCGCCAGGAATACTGAAACCCGGTTTATAGCGTTGTAAGACCGCAGACATACCGCTGTGTCATTTGAGGCTGAGGCAGAGATTGGAGTTTATTAAAAAGCTCATAAAACCAAAAGCGTTGTATATGTATGCTACATATTTCATTTTCTATCTTGGTTACATAGATACTGACATCGATACCCTTATACAATGGGCGAGTGTTTATCAGGCAGGCGGTAGTATTGTCCATACAGTAAGGTATGGTTCGGATTGTTCATAGAAATGGTATTTTAAATGTCTTCTTAACACGTCATTAGAAATTTACAGTACTATACGGTATATCCTTTAATAACAATAGCTGTGTAATGATTGAGTCACAAATTTTGGGAATGTCTGTAAATACCATGGTAAAAAGAGTTGAATTTCTTACATTTCGATTAGAAGTTTAACAATAAATTGGATGCTCGTCCAAGATAAATTATGATGTGTAACACCATCTTCACATTTATTTCTTGTTTTAAAAAAAAATAAGTTTTTCTCTGGTTATTTCCTTGCATTTAATTATATATGACATTTATACACAAGTCTTACACAGTGACTCTCAAGGAGTGGTTGAATCCTATGATTACTTTTCCTCCCGCACCAAGACCAAGTAGAACTTGAGCAATAATTACCAACCAGAGGGTGCTGTAAGTATTGATATAGATTAATAGTGTGTTAGAATGTGTATTCCACAATAGTGTCTGTAAATAATCATACATGCTAAGAAAACGAATGTTAAATGTAATGCAGTTACACTTCTCAGCAACACAAACTAATATATTAAAATTCAGATCTTAAAAAAAACTAGGACATTCACATCTTATAGAGACTTAAAACAGGTTGGAAGAAATATTCCAAGAAATATACCAGCCTATATATGCGCACTGAACACAAGTTTGGTTTAAAAAAACACTCACTGTGAGAAGAAAATCAATATATTTCTTTAAGTATTCACTTTTGCAAGTATTTTTTTAAATAACTAATATTAAAACAGACTATAATATTCGTTTAAAACACAGTATGATATTTGATGGAACATAACAGAAACTAATGTAAGAACGTATGTAAATACGCACAACTCCATCATTTAGTACGTGCGGCTAATTTGGCGAAACATTTTAAGTGTTAACTGAATGTAAATTTGATTTAAATGACCTCAAGGGGTGTTTATGAATAAAAATATTTTGATACATCATTTTAACAGAAAAAAATCTAATATGAGTAGTCCTCGTATTCAAATTCAAAACACTAAATTCGTTTCTGTAACGGAGAGTTTAGTTCCATAAGTGATACACAATAATGGTAATTTGTTTCTATTATATTATGCTTACGTTTCCACAGGAAGAAACGGCGCGGGTCCAAGAAGTAGAAAGCTTGCTGCGCAGACAATGCTTGATGTGTACATTGTAAGGTAAGAGTCAGGCTTAAAAATAAGGGGAAAAAATGGTGGTTAAGGTTTAATTTAAATAAATGATGACTTGATACAAGTTGTGTTTTTTATACTTACATCCTATGATTTAAGTATAAAAAATAAGATTGAGTCACAAACATTTCTTCAAACTGATCTTCAATCATTTAGATTAATACCTAAAACACAGAGTTAGAAATAAGTGCAGAAAACAAAGTCTGATTAAGTGTAAGGGGAAAATCCTAAGACTTTTTCGTTTATAAAATATAAAATGTATTTGTTGTTGAGCATAAAATTACTCAATGGGCTCTTGTTATCTAAAACCAATTTTAACCTTATAAGACTTCGTACTTATCGCCAAGCCACTAGAAGCTAAGATAAAATAATCAGTATATCCTTTCAAAATAAAACTTCCTCCGAACGAGTTACAATCAAAGGTGCAAATTCATCTCTATAATTTATAAATAAATTGTTTTCTCTATGTATTCAAATAATATTCTGGTACTATTACCACAACAACAAAAAACAATAAATTTAGGCATGTAACGTACTTACAATTTTGTCATACACGTATCCCCAAACTGGAGTTCCAACTGCATATATTCCACCAGAAGCAATGAACAGTAGTCCCACAACAGATGGAGTTAGTCCAAACTATATAAAATATACACAGAGACAAAGGTATAATTTATATTCGTTCTTTTACGACTTTATTTCATGAGAAACAGGAATTAACTTGGATTTCAATGTAACTTTTTATTCTTGGTTACATATCTGTATGACAATAACTATTTTTATTCGTTTATATTTCCATCTTCTTGGGTACTTATTCATAGCTCGAATAACAAACCGTAATTTGATTAATGTCATCTGTAGACAAGGGATTATGTAAAAAACAAAACAAAATCACTACATGTTTTGTTACTAACTTATATTATTCTTTATAGTTCAATCTGAATTAATTTAATAACTTAAACTAACTATATTAAAATTAGTTGAAAAGGTGTTTAATATTGTATTCATAACCACTGACAACTATGTAACATACACTGAGAGTGGCGTAAGAATTAGAACATTGATCTGGGATCTACTTGGTGTGTCGTAACAGTGAAGTAACTACTACTATTTGGTTAAGTCAAGCCGCCTTTTATAACTGGCACTACCTCTATTGTCCATAAATAAAGATTAAGGACCGTTTGCCTCAACCGTAAGGGTTTCTTGTCTGATAGTTTCACTGTGTACACTAGGTGCTCATTAAGAAAATAAACAATTTGTCATACTTCTAGTATTGCAGAAATACAATGTAATGAAAAATAAGTCTTAATAAAAATTATTATGTACATCATATCTGAGAACTTGGTTAGAAGATAACAAGTTAGTTTTATTCAATACGTGAAATTTTCTTGAAATTTTAGACACACACTCTTGTATAAAGAAATTTCAGAAAAACAAAAACTGAAAAAAAATTAGAAGGGAGTGAATACGTTTTAAGAGAGTTTATTAAAGAATGAAAAATGTTAACAATGTATTTAACATGAAATATAATAAAAAACATATAACATATACAGGGAATTTTAAATTTACGTTAGAATAATGTTTTTCTTCCTGTTTTCTTTATTTAATCAGAAAGTTACTCCGATGTTTCTTCTCACTCACTGTTATATTCTGAGGTTGAAGCATGTTAGTCCTTTGATTCACTGTTGTCCCAAAGAATGTCATCTTTTTTACTACTTGTTGTCCTTTGCGGTAATCATAACTTTTCTCTTTCCATAAATTTCTCACACCAGTCACGACCAGCCTTGAATGAAGTACCACTATTTCCTGCACATACTTTTTTCTTTTAACATTAAGACTAATCTTGTTACAGACAGTTCTTTATTTCTTAACTCTCCAAAATACGTTTAAACGGTGGCATCAATTTCAAAATTTCTTCCTTTACGTGTAAAGAAAATGACTTTGTACTTTTCTTTCAAGTAAACAACTTGGTTTTCATACTACACCAATATTAGCCTCACTCATGTATACTTTTTACCGGCTGTTTGATTCCCAATCTGTTCGGCGAACAAATTAACTTTTCTTTTAAATACGGCATCGTGCGTAAAACGCTTTTCCATGGGTAAAAAATGCAATAAAACTAAAGAAACATAAAAAAACTAGAGTCTGAACAACACGAAAGCCAGACAAAGACTGAAGACGGTGATATCCAACTACACCGCTGGAGGTGTCGACAACAGTTATTTTGACGTTTTGTACGTGTTTTTTAGTCTTTCTAAGTTAAGTTATTTTTTTAAACTATAGCCCAGTCTTTGTTAATGCAGGATTTTTCGAAAATCTTTCTTCTTCGAAGGAGATGATGTTTTCGAAACTTTCGAAAAGTGAAAAATACCTCCAATTTTAGACGCATCCTAATTTCAAATTCGAAAAATGTGAAAAAGTTGTCTTAAAGTTGAAGTAATACGGTATTTCTTCAATTATCTCCAAAAATACGTGTGCATTTTTCAAGATAATTATATTGTGATACATGATGATGAGAAATCCACTTGAAGTAAAAATGTATTCTAAAGACGGCTGGTATTGGTATTAATACTTTATTAAAATAAAGTAATTTAGTAACATAACTAAATCAAATAACATATTTTATATTAATATTTAGTTCGTAAAACAAAATGATAGCGACCCAGTTATGTTTCAATCTGTTAAGTTATCGCTACAAATGCACGTTTACTTGCTAGGGTCGAGAAAAATTGAACATTCTAAAAAAAATGTTTTCTAAATATAATTTTTAACTGTCAGTAAGTACTGTCTAAATTCGTTTTAGCTTTTGTTTGTTTCCAACATCCAACTTGACTTCTGAAGCATTGCAATAATAAATTCACGAAACCCTAAAAAAGAAAGGAAGCTACCTACCTGTCTTACGTGTGGCTCCAAGGTCGCCTCGTTAAAGCCCACGATAAGAAAGCCAGTTAAGATATTTACCATATCTACAATAAAAGTTGGGTTGAGGATAATCTTCCAAAGTTCACCTTCGTTCTCGTTCATGGTACACTCTGATTATAAATAAAAGTAAAGGGTTAAAAAAATTAGTCGAGCTCGATAGAAAATAAGAATGATGACTGTTAAATAGACAATTCGAATGATGTATTAAAACTTCGACTCGATAAGAGGGATTGCTTTTTGTATCTCACCGTTTAAACAAAACCGTTTCGCAACGAAGTATTCAAACTGTTCAGGTTGTTTTGAGATAACCACGAACGAGTAACGTAAGAGAATCTAATTAAAATAAATATATAGAAGTTAATTTTACTCACTCGTTTCTGGCAAGAAACAGATCATGATAGCAGACAAACATACCAGAATCGCTCCAAGAAGGAAAAACGGCAACATGAAACCTCCTACCTGAAAACCAGGTAACACTGTCAATATTAGCTTAAGTAAATAATTTATATGCATTGCATATGATTTTAAATACATTCGTCGTGCTAATAAGTTATATCTGAATGAAGTGACCTATAAGATACAATTTCATTCAGTTATATGCTTAATTTTCGGATTTAAAATGCTCTAAAGCTTTTTCGTTTCAGCAGGTTATATAATATACAAGTATTATAATATATTCTTCGGATTTTTTTTTACACTCTTAATCACTGCATTAAATAAAACACATCAAACAGACGAAATTTGTAATGGATTGTTAGTTTCAAACTGTTTGAAGACTATTATCATTATGATAATATATTTTTAGATAGTTTAAAATTCCTTTTAGAAACAAGCAACGTAATCATGTATATTTAGATGTTTATTTGTATATCACCAAGAACCCTTATAGGTAGGTAGAAGGGTTGTTGTTTTATATCAAAGCAACACACTAATCTATGTGTATTCAGTCTACTGCGGGCGATCGAACCCCAGATTGCAACGTTGTGTGCAAGTTACATAATCCATAAATTTTAAAACTCAATAAATACGAAAAACTTATCATAAATTTACCTCAAAAAGAACGCCTCCAATTGTCGGTCCTATCGTTATTCCCAAACCGTAGAACATTTCAACAATGGCCTTTAACAATTGAAAAATATTATTACTTAAGTTGAACATTCTAACATAATGAAATTACTTATTTATTACGATGGAATCTAACATCAAAACTTACCTGTTTAGACCCACTGCTTTAGAATTACTAGTAACGTGAAATACGAGGACCTGATACGCTTATAATTTAACAGTAACTATTGTAAGATAAAATGCTACTTTACTTGCCTGTAAATTCTGGGTACCTATTTCTCTTATATGCAAAAGTGAATGTAAATAAGCAAGACCTTGGAATTTATTCGAGCATATATTACAAGAAGCGTATCAGTTAATATTTGCACCAGAAAACCAATAGTAATAAGTTTAACCACGGATACAGTTTAACGCAAGTTAACACAGGTTAACAAAAACACAGTGCGAAGCAAGAATAAGTTCTTGTCCCTAAAACTCTGATACATTTTAAATTTTAGTTGAACAACTACATATTCATCTTCTAAGCAATAAGATTCTTTAAAAGGTTAGTGGATGTTGTATACTTTGAATGTATCTGTGGACTTACAACACTAGAAACTACGTTTCGATACCCGTTGTGAGCAGGACACAGATAGCGCACTGTTTAGCTTTGTTCAAGAGTTTATTGTGTCATTGTTTAGCGATAGGTTATGAAAGTTGTTAAACTGGTTATATTTAGTTGAACAGACAGATGTGTGCATTTTTAAATATAAAGGTTGTATATATAATAATAGCCATTAAGTATTGCAGACTGTGAATAGTTAAGTTATCTTACTTTGTTTATTTTGTAAGCTATTTATGTATACATGCATATGTATAATATATTTTTTGTTGTATAACATGTTTATATTGACATATATAAATACACATGTGTGTTTGTAATTTGTTAACTTTTTTCTACTTGTCCTTAGTAAAAGGTCAATGAGAACATGTAATAATGTGTCGCCTGTTGGTACTTGAAAAGATTACAAAAACATTGTGAAACAATCTTGGCATCTTCTTTTAGACTTCAGTTTTAGTTATGTAAAAAAGGGAAAGTGTATTCTCCGTATTGCGTCTTCTCCTTTGCATTGTTAATCTCGTTGAATACAACGTATTTTAATCAAAAAAGAAACATTCATGCACGCAATACAATGCCACAATTGACATGCGGATAAAAATAAAAATAATTATTTGCATGATTACAATTCAGCTGTAGAGAAAAGTAAACTTACAATGATATGAATTCATTCATTATATCTTTATATTAAAACAGTGTTAAAACTATAGCAAACTGAGCAACATTATCTTAATGATTTATTTCATATTCTGTCTCTCTCTCTCAGAATGCAGTTTTCAATTATAGTTTCAATGCAGATACAGTCGTTATTAAATCTCTTTATATTATTGTTAGTTTAAGACATATATCCTTGAGAATGCTAAATATTCTGTCCCTGAACTGCAGTTTCATCAATAAATAGAGGTACATGAAACTTGCATATTATACTCTTAACTATAGTATCCTATGTTCCATCACTTAACATACAGTAAGTAGCATTGCTCACAGTATCCAATTTTAAAAATGATATCAATCATTCCCAGCGAGAAATGCTAGATACTGAAACAACAAAGAATTTGTTTGCTGTTAGGTTTCAGATTCAGTTCGAAAGTCAAAATTTCAGTGAATATCAGTTTACTTATATCTTATAAACGAGAATTTCTGACAACGACTGAGCAGCAATATTAGGAAAACGTCCGCTGTGTCTATATGTTTAGAGATTATCTTCAGCTATCGTTTGAGATCTTAAAAACTACATAATCATTTATTTTACACTTCACCTATCGTATCACTTAAAATGCTTGAGTTTCCAGATTTACTTAGCACGTCAGAATATGGGAATTATTTATGGCATGCTAAAACCTCTTAAACCACATTGTTTTATCAGATAAATAATATCAAAAAATGACAATTGTAATAATAGTTTATTAAGTGTTAAAAAAAGTTAACGATGAATGCAATGACCATAAATTTATAGATAAAAATTATTATTTCATTCACTGTAGAAATTTAATTAAATATTCATGCGCATTCAGATAAGTTCTGATTTTTCAAAGTGATGTTACAGTGAAACTGGTAGAACATATAATATCGGAGTTACAATAACCATCTGGGATACCCGTACCCTGGACAAAAGTTACTTAAATTCATTACTAATGAAAAATTATCTTAAAACATGAAAAGTTGTTACCTTTATATATTCTTTAAAAACAACAATAAAAACGCCCATAAAAACAGCAAAAAAATATGAAACCGTATCTCATCATTGACCCAACAAACCTGCATGCCACATTTGGTGAAAATCTATCAACAAGGGCAAAATAGTGGTACAAAATACCGCAAAAATACTTATAAAATACACAAAATGCAAAATAAAAAATGTGTGTGTATTTCCCTACCATATTTTCGTGAAGATTCATCCACACCCTGTGAAGTGTTCACATGAACATACAACAGACTATATTACTATATTTATATAGATGACGCCAGTGCATTAGAACCGCGTGTGGCGTATTCATGACGTTACATCTGCATCCTGAGGATAGAGAAAAATAAAGTTCTCCGTAACGGGAGAATCGTGATCCCTATTGCAAATCTACATACACACGGGATAAAAATTTCGCGAAGTTGGGAGTTGCACGTCACGTAATGGTATAAAAATTCCAGTATGATACAAGCAATTTCCATTATAGTACGATAACGCAATTTACATATTTCAGTTTTGCAAATGTATTATAAAACTCGCAATAGACTATTGCACGGATTCAAAATCAAACATTTGGATACACTGCTGTGTAATCAGAGACATTATATTTAAGTGATAATTTGTCATAAAGCAACATTTTGTGAGTTGCAAGCTAATGTTGATAGTTTTGAAGCTGCTTTCTAAATTATTCTGTTATAATTTCTATTCATCATACAAATAGAATAATGTTTTCTTAAGAAATAATTAAAATCCAGAATTTTTTCAATTTTTTTTTGCTTTTTAACAACATAGTATCTGCGTATCTGGAAATATCTAACATCTCTCAATTATTACAGCATTCTGTTCTTGAAATAAACCTATTTCCTTGAATATTATTTATTTAATCAGACTATATTTCTTCAAGGAAACAAGTGAGCACACTGTACATAATGCTTATGAAAAGGCATTACATTTAAGTTTATTGAAAATGATTCTTCTTACAAGGGCTGTAGCACGACGTTCAGTAAATTCATTAGCAACGATGGTGTAACCCAGAGTGAACAGAGCTGTGGATCCCAAAGCTTGAACAATCCTTCCCAGTAACGACAACGAGAAAAAGGTAACTCCAGGTGCGGACTTTATTACAGTGCTAAAGACAGAACATCATTGCTAAATTATAAAAAGACTTCTTGGATACACTGCACAGAATAACAAACACTTTCCTCCTAATATTAATAATAGACAAAATACTGAGTTTCAACATTCACACCTGCAGTTTAAACTGACTATATCAACATATTAATGTAGTGTAAGTTATGTTTTAATGAATTATTCAAATCTTATTTTACTTATACTTTTAAATCATTTTTATAGAGTGCTATGTAATCTCTAATTTGTTCAGTTAACCACGTTTCTAAAGGGTTATATATCATTTATTTTTTTACTTATCTTCAAACAAAGCTTCTTAACTAGCAAAGTGTTTTATCCTTAACAAATGCCAATATTATGTTCTGACTACTTTAATCACTTGTATATCTTAAAAATTATTACTTAAATGGTGTACAGATTAAAAATTAATAGCTATTCCGTGAACTTTCCAGCCACAAAAATGTTCTTAATAAAATAAATTTTATTTATTATAAATAAATATTAAAAATTATAATGTAACTATTTTTTAAATTTCATGCGTGCATTTGTGCAAAATATATTTTACCGAAGTTTTAAATATCCTCCGACGCAGCTGATGCATAACCCAATCAATTATCATCATTCTCAGATATTAAGATAGTGTTCAGTACTATACGAGTAAATATAGTTGAAAGAACCTAAAAATAGTGAAAAAACGTGTATAACTGAATTATTTCTTTAATTTTACGCCATAGTCTGCTTTTAAAGAAATGATCTTATAGGTCATTATTCAAATGAATGTGTGTTTTCTAAAAGTTGCATTTTTAAGAATTTAAACTGATGCACAAGATTTCCAATATCGTTTTTGCAAATCATCACAATATAGGTGTGTTTGCAATGTTCATGAAGGGTTTGAGTATTTTGTTATGTGATTATTTCAAAGCTTTAACAAACTAATATTAGACAAACACAATAGATTTCTCAATGTAATAATAGAGGAGAGGAGAACAATTCGTCTTGTTAATTCTGTTTTGACGTAAATGAACCAGTCTGTGTCGACTTTGACGAAAAGATGCTCAAATATAAAGCTCTGAATACAAATGTTGTGATTAACCAGGTAACCAACATTTGTATATCAGCTTGAAAAGTTTTAATATATTATTTTCAAACAAATGAACTGTGTGCTGTGTGTGTATCGGTGAAAATTATCGCCAAGAAATCAGAGACATTTAGTGTAAAAAATCCGGCTCATACATAAAAGCTGACGCCCAACAAAGGAGACTAAAAACAACCTATGCAAAGATTAAAAAAAACGTTCTGTCTCTTCTCTTAAGTACCCCGCCCCCCGCTAGTACAGCGGTAAGTCGACGGACTTACAACGCTAAAATCAGGGGTTCGATTCCCCTCGGTGGGCTCAGCAGATAGCCCGATGTGGCTTTGCTATAAGAAAAACACAGAAACACGCTCTTAAGTACCCATTTGAAGTGCACCCCTCTTATTGCCAAAGCGATGTCTTTGCGGACTTATAACGCGAGAAACTGGGTTTATATACTCCTGGTGGGCAGAACACAAATCGCCCACTGTGTAGCAACTTTGTTCTTAATTGTAAACAAACCTATAAGAAGCGATTTAATATATCGCTGTTGTTTCAAGAAATATTTGCCAAAATCTTATTTTTTTCATTTGATTGAAGAAACCTTTGAGGTTCAAGAACACAAATAAACAGCATCACGTTTGACAAAACGTTTTAAATATACCTTTACCTTTATAATAATTGTTAAAATACAAACGAACATGAGTGGTAAACTTACCCAAGCAATATCGTAGCACCTCCAGCAAAAAATACCCCAGAGTTTATTAAAAATTTTGGAGACAATGTTGGAACCTGTTAATAAAAAAAATATATCAGTTAAAAATAAAAATACGCAACATACTAAGAATGTTTTAGTAGTTACGTCGAAAACCTTTGTAGCAAATCAGTTAATGAAAGTAATAAAATGGTAAAATAAAATACCTCTAAAATTATGACTTCTAGATGTTAATCTAACAGCTTCGGTTTTGTATGAATAAAAATGCAACTAACAGAGTACATACTGACTAACCGACAGTTTGCATTACTTATATTTATTAATTTGTCAGTCTCACAGACTGGAATCGTTTCTCCCATGCACGTACAGACACCTTATAATCATTTCTGTCAACTGGCTTGAGAGCGTACCCAAAAATGTATCTTGTTTGTTTTATTGTCATAACTTATAAGTTTATGTTTATTGCGCAAACAGTTTTGTAATCGTTGCTTTTTGTACATGAGATTCAACCATTCAGTTTCTATGTATGAAATTCATATTATTTGCGTCGAGTAGAATTGCCATGTTTGAAACGTTTTGTCATTTGTTAAGTGCTTTGGAGGTAGGATTTTAGTTTGAAATGTTACATTTAGTTGTACATGTTGATATTAGCAATTTTAATCTTTATAAAGCAGAAAATGAAAGCATATAGTAGCATGTATTATAATAACTTGGGATCGAACTGTTCGCATTTTAAAGAACATGTTTCTTGGCCACAAAACAATACAATAAATAACTTAATCCAGCCCAAACTATATTGTTTAATTGATACTCACCATCTTGCACATGAACGGAGAGAGAATAAATACAACGAAGTAAAACATTCCAAAAACAAATCCATATTGGGTTGATGATAGTTGTTTTTTCTCTGCCTGAAAAAGTTCATATACAAATAATGATGGTTTAAGAACATAAAAATCTCTAAACAAACAAAGAATAATAATTCATAAGAAATGCACCTTAAACTGAAATTATTTGCTTTAACTATATGTTTATTTGTATCTTTATCTATCTACAGCAAGTACACATATTTCCTGTCAGTTCACTCAGTTTTTAAAGAGGAATTAGATTAAGCGTATAACCTTCACTATTTTTACAATGATTAATTCTCACAAAAATACTCTTGTTCACAATAAAAAAATAAATAGTTAATGTCCAATTTATTAATTTCTCATATGTAATGGACATTCCGAAAAGTAATCTCTTTTACTCAAAAGGTTTTAATTTGATTTCATCTGTCCCTCCGGCCCGACATGGCCAAGCGTGTTAAGGCGTGCGACTCGTAATCTGAGGGTCGCGGGTTCGCATCCCCGTCGCGCGAATCATGCTCGCCCTTTCAGCCGTGGGGGTGTTATAATGTTTTGGTCAATCCCACTATTCGTTGGTAAAAGAGTAACCAAGAGTTAGCGGTGGGTGGTGATGACTAGCTGCCTTCCATCTTGTCTTACACTGGTAAATTAGGAACGGCTAGTGCAGACAGCCCGCGTGTAGCTTTACGCGACATTCAAAACAAACCATGATTTCAAAATACAATTTTCGTTAAAAATAGAGAATTACTTTCTATTTGATGTTCGTCAAAATCATATATTATTGTTTCAAATATTGTTTTAGTTAACCTAGTGAGTAAACCAGTAGAAATTTACTTAATTCAAAATGTTTAAACCTGTGTTTGTGCTGCTCTATTTGATATCCCTTTAAACAGAACAAAACATTTATCAAGATAACTCTATAATCGCAATAAAGGAAAACTTAATTTCATTGAAGTGATGTTGTTCTTAGGATTCCGAAATAGTATTTGCACTTAACGAAACATTGTTTACCATTCATCTCAGTTGTTATACATTCAAACACACAGTCCCTTTACATATATAGCTATTATAAATAGCTGACAATCCTTATTTCTATTTATCTACCTCTAAATTTTGGATATAAGTAAAATTAAGTTGAATATATATAAGGAACTCCTATTCTTAAGTAATATTTAAACCACAAAAGCCTTTCAGACTTCTGAACCAAAACCGTATTTTTGCATATCACATAAAACAATGGGCTTATTAGAATTTAAGGCATTATTACCCTTTTGGTATTTAGAAAGCAATTCTTCTCCTTACTTTGCTAATAGTAATATTATTGACTCATGGATTTTTAGTTTTTGGTTATAGTTTTCATACTAGTGCGCAGCAATCATGAGACTAAAATATCCATTTCAGGATATGCGTTTTACATATTAATACAATTGTAGCAACTTATCTTTCCCATTGCATATATTTCATTAGGAGTAATTGTTTTCCCTCAACTGACTATAGATAGTGAATAGTAGTTTCGGATGTGAAAAGGTATGGGCCTCAAAAATCCATATTTGCTCTTTACTTTCCATGTATCTCGTTATTCGTTCTAGCTTTGTTCGCTTTATAAAATTTTATATTAAAAGTTTCTGACGGCGTACTTCAACTACTATGTGGATTCAATTCCTCAGATACCTCTCTTACTAAGGCGTATGTGTGAGTTTTTCTTATAACAAAGCTGCATCGGGCTATCTGCTGTGCCCACCAAAGAGAATGGAACCCATAATTTTAGCGTTATAAATACATAGACTTAATGCTGTTCCAACGGGGAATGTACTAAGGCGCATTTTACATTTTACTCGGTATAGCTGGAGTCCAAATTTTATTTTTTGTTGATTTTTTTCGATGTTTTTTATTTAGCTAAATTATTTGACTTTTGTGTATCTAGATACATATAATACAGAAAAAAGCTTCAAAGCTATTATTATATTAACTAACTTAGCTGTAAATAGGCGATTAAAATGAGCACTATAAACTAGTAACGAATTTAATATAAATTAAGCCTTAAAATTAATTTTATTTTAAAATTATACTGACATTTTTCAGTCCTAACCTTAAAGTAAAAAAAGAAATTGTTTGGATGATGCACCCAAAAAAAGTAAACATTGGGATTAATCTATTGTAAAATTTTAGCGTGTTTTTATTGTTATTCTTCTATTTTAGGAACTATTAGAAATTTTAAAGGTAGGGGGGGG
Source organism: Tachypleus tridentatus (assembly GCF_004210375.1). Taxonomy (NCBI): domain Eukaryota; kingdom Metazoa; phylum Arthropoda; class Merostomata; order Xiphosura; family Limulidae; genus Tachypleus; species Tachypleus tridentatus. The sequence goes on along the minus strand of NC_134830.1, from coordinate 64,929,050 downwards.
TGAATTTGGTTTATTTTGAATTTCGCGCAAAGCCACACGAGGTCTATTTGCGCTAGCCTTTCTTAATTTAGCATTGTAAGACTAGAGGGAAAGCAGCTAGTGATCACCATCCACCGTCAACTCTTGGGTTACTTTTTTTTTACCAACGAATAGTGAGATTGACAATAACATTATAACGCCCTCACAAATGAAAGGATGAAAATGTTTGGTGCGACGGGGGGGGTAGAAGGTTAGGAGGAACTTTTAGTGGAAATATTTCTAGGGATTATTTTTCTACTTCTAATATTAGAATAACTTTAACTGTAACTGCCTTTCTATAACTGGTTGCAGAGAGTTAAAAACAATAGGAGTTGAGATATTGTGGGTATAACTATAAACACACAATTTCGCGCCCTTATTTAATTTTTCATGACTAATAACTAGTTTTTTATCTGCGTTTGGACTTTGTCTAATGGATGGTATATTCCCTATGCTTTTGGATGCTGTCACCACAGACAATTTCCATTATGACTTTAAACTTACAACTGAAGAGAAAACTGACAATGAGATTTTAAAATAAAATAATTTTAATGCTTAATATATGTATATAATAAGTTTAAATAATACCTAGTATAACATAGGGCATTTTAACAGTTCTACATCTACCTTAAATAATTCATAAAAAAGTACCTCTTCAGGAAAGAAGGGCGCAAGAAGAGCGTAGCAGCTGGCTTGACAAAAGAAAGCAAAATTGATTAAGGATAAAACTAAGATCTGACGTTTCGTAATCCAAGGGCATTTGTTGTTGTTTCCAAAATCCGATCGCTCAAATGGATCTTCTGAATGTTTATGAGAATAATATTTTGAATCGTCAGTTTTTAAAAAAATTGTTTCTGAAGGATAAGATTCTGATTGGTTGAGTTGTTCCTCAAGTGTTGGTGTAGAAGACGAGTGATGTTTTGGGTAGTTTGAGACAATTTCAGATGTTGTTGACATCGTAAGTGACGTCATCGCTCCACAATGATCCAGAATTGAAAACTGATAAAAAAACATACAATCAAGAGTAACTGTTTGTTACTGCTTTAACACTTTGTTCAAATAGCTAGAAATACATTTGTTACTAAACAATATTATAATGTTAGTTTCAAGTAAATTTTATAAGAGTAATATTTTGTGATACAGTTAATTATTGCTTATGATAACATCGTTGTACAACTCCCGCCATTAAATACATGAGCATAAAAAGAGCTCATTATATAAATATATTTTCATATGCCTTATGATGTATCAAAACAAGGTACATAAAAAATGTAATTTTAGTATTGATGTAGCTTTAGTCTAGGTTATGGGTCCTCCGCTGTATATCGGTATGTATACGGTTTAACAACGCTAAAATCAGGCGTTCAATTCCCCTCTGTGGACTCAGCAGATAGCCTCATGTGGTTTTGCTATAAGAAAACACAAACATACACACAAACAACCAAGGTTATAGTGGATTAAGCCTTTTTTTTTACGTATACATTTTTCATCTAATAAGCCTTCAAAATGCATTTGACATACAGACTAATATTTTAAAAGGCATAATATAGAAACGGAGGGGTAGTAGTAAAATCTTTAGATTTTCAAACATGAATGATGTTATCCCTAAATTGGAACTAGTGACTAGAAGGAATGTAGCCATTCGACAGCAAACGCTTTGCAATTTCACCTTATGTATTTCTGAGCTAACAGCTCAAAACGTCATCACATAACTTCCAATACAGATTCAGCCTGCTAAGAACGCCGTTGAACAAACCACTTATGTTGCTGTAAAAGGTTAAATAGTATTTCGCGGACGAGCTACAAATACATTATCGATAAATATATAAGCCTTATCAGTAAGACTACTGTGAGGACTACGGTTCACATCAAACTATTTATTTATGATATAATTTCAAACAGTTTACATAAACGAAGTAAAATATAACTTTGTATCACAATTCGAATGTTATTTTAAAGTACTAGGCATTTAAACCCGTCGCATCGACGAAAGCCCTATACGCCACTTTGTGGCATAACGTTATTTCTACGGATTTATACTGCTCGAAACCAAATTTCAATGTCCGTAGTGGGCAGAGCACAGATAGTCCATTGTGTAGCTTTATGCTTAATTCCAAACAAACAAGTCTGAAAGCTCTATACTTATACGTTATTATCACCTAAGATGATTTACTTAAAAGTATAAGGTAGATCCAACAACAACAGCAGGGTCGAAGACGATAATCAGGAAAATCCAGGATTTGATTCTTTGTATAAAAACTCAAATTCCAGTTTAAGAACAGGAAAGTCTTAAGGTTCAACTAAGTGATAAGGATAAAGTGAATCGTAAACACTACCCTAACCCTACCACCTTGGTTGTTTTAGCACTTTTACTTCTATAACAAGCTATTCCACACGTGAATGAGTCACTTTAAACCATTATCAACCAAATAAAACAATCAAAAGCTTGTACACGTGTTAAGAAGGGCATTGTGCACATTTATACATGTGGATCCAATATTTTGTCCATAACAATAAGTTGATTGTGCAAAAATCGTGTTATTTTCTTAACATAATTCTTTAGGGCGTAGGTTTGCCTTGTGGTTTTCGTGCGCCCCAGTGGCACAGCGACATATCTGCGGACTTGCAACACTAGAAACCAAGTTTCGATACGAATGGTGGGCAAAGCACAGACAGCCCTTCATGTAGCTTTGTGCTTAACATCAAAGAATTTCTGGATTTCGTAGCTAGCAGCCAATTTTAAATAATTGCAGTACCACAAAATATTCCCTGTTCCTTAAGCTATGAGTATACGTCAAAAGTGGAAGTTAAAGGTTAGTTAGTTGTGCATATTACTTTTTGTGTGTTGAATATGGTGAATTTTACACAATTTATATAAAGTAAGAAATAAGGATTAAAGTATTTGTTTGATCTGTCATAACTTTCACGCAAAGCTACAGTGAAAGACTAGACGGTAGACAATAGTCCTCACCACTCACTCCTAACTCTACAGCTGAAAGGGTGAGCATGTTTGGTGATAATAGGATTCGAACCCACAACCCCTAGATTACAAGTCGAGCACCCTAACCACCTAGCCATGCAGAGAAGAATTAAAATAAAAATAATAATAACGTTTCAAAATGCTGCTCTTAAACGTTTGTCGTTTTCAATTGAAAGTACTATTTGAAATATTTATACCATATTTAAAAAAAAGTCGTTGAGCATTTTAAAATGATTGTACCTAGTTAAAAGTTCTGGTATGTGTGAGTTTTATGATATTTTGTTCTACGTTGTGAGATGTTATTTTTGTATATTAACAATACTTTTATCTTTGCATTATACTTTAGTTTTTTGTTTATACAGATTTTTAGATAAAATACTGCATTCCTTATTCATTGAAAGCTACACAATTTTAATCGTCGATCAGAAATTGTGTAAAACAGAGTTACTTTTTAATCAAAATATCGAGCAACTAACTGATATAAACTTACATCGATATAACTGAAAGTAAATCGCAGAATAGCCAATGCTATCAAGCTAACATACTTTAATCTTTAATTCTGTTTTTATCTTACAGAAATGACGTAAGCATGAGGTAAATGTTTGTTTCTGCTTCGCCCAATGAAATTTTGTGATTTGTAATCTCAATTATTTGTGTCTACTGATGGTGCCATGAAACATCATGTGATTTTCGAATTCAAGCAAAGTTACCTGATTCAGATTTCACTACATTGTCATCAATGAATTCATTATCACGCACCGATAAGTTGTTTCTATTGCGAATCACGCAAAGCAGATTGTAATAAGAATTTTACCAGTATGTTACATATTATTGATAATTGAGCTTGTAGTCAAGAAAATGCCTATTTGATTTAGAGCAAATCTACACTGGGATATCTCCTGTGTCCACCGTGGGGAATCAACCCCTGACCTTGGCGTTGCAAGTTCGTAGTCTTACAGCTATCCCCCAGGGAGACAAAAGTAAAATATACACGAAATTTTAATAAAAGGTATATAGTTATACGAACTTCAAGTTTTGACAACGTAACTCATATATACATTCTTACTAAGTGTGCCGAAAAAGTTATAAAGGTATTTTACGAGTAAAGATATTCTTCAGGTGTTTAAATCTAAAACAACATATCTGTTAATGCTCATTTCTAATGTACGTCATTTGAGAAACTAATTAGTGAAAACGTTTATATATTTCATGGATGTCAGACAGGCCAATAATTACAAGTAGCTTTATTATTTTGCAGGCTTTTAACAACATAGAAATAGTTTTGGCAAATAAGTTGACTGATTATAAATTTAGTAAGATTTTGAGACAATGAATTTATAAAAGATAAATATTTTTCTTAAATAATATTCTGTTCTCTTAAAGCTGTAATAGTTCTACTTTAGCAAAAATTCTAAACGCAGTGTTTAGTACTTTTCACACTTGTTGCAGTTGCTTGAAAATAAGATTTCGTAATGTTAGAACCTTGCAGTTTAGAGACACAGTGCCGTATTTTAAGTTACAGAACCACCTAAACCATTTTTATGCTAGTTTTCTTGTAGGCAAGCTGTGCTGTGGCCAACACGGGTATGAAACGCGGTTTCTAGCATCATAAGCCCTCAGACTTACTGCTGTGTCACTGGAAGAGTGAAGAGACATAATAGCTTGTTTGTTTGTTTTTTTAGAGCAAAGTTACATCACGCTATCTGCTGAGCCCACCGATGGGAATCGAATCCCTGATTTTAGCGTTGTAAATCGTAGACATTCCGCTGTACTAGTGGTGGGCAAGAGAGGCATCCTAGATCATGCTCGACTTACTTTAAGGTTAGAACTACAACTTTCCAATAATTAGTAACTTAAGACAACCAAATTAAAAACATTTGTATTTTAGTGTTATTAATATCTTCTTGGTTGAATAATTCACAAGAATTAGCTAGTAGTATCAATACACCGCACATTCTTAAATTTTTATATAAATATAAAATAATATTTCTAAACATAATACTTATAAATATATTTACTGTTACGACAGTTTGTAGACGTTGACAAATCGCCTAAGATAATTAACTAGTGAATTCTTTCCCAGTTCACAAAAGTAGCTCCTCGTAAAGGAATGACGGGTAATGTGTTTTGAACGACACCCAATCTTTAAGACCTATAACGTTTGTTTACTTTTAACTGTGCTATTTAGAACATAACCATGCTTGTTTAAAGTTAGTTTTTCATCAGTTTCCTTGGCATTAAATGTTTATAACCAGTTGCTAAGAGGTGCGGGAAGGGATATTTAAATTATAGAAGTGTAGTCAATTTTCATAACCGTGACATAAACAGGTTGAAATTGATGTAATTTTCTTTTATGACAGTTCCTTTTTCATAACCAGATTTATATCAATGTTGAAAGGAGTTGAAAGTTCTTGATGATTAGAAATCCACTTGAAATAAAAATGTATTTCAGAACGGACACATGTCTTAGGGACGAGAGTATAAACGGGTTTATATTCTCTTTGTTAACCTGAAGATGACCTAGGAAAGTCGAAACGTTCTTTTCTGCTTATCAATAAAAGTTTTAATACTCATTACCAGCCGTTTCGAGATACAAAGTAATAAAGTACGAGAAAATATTATGTTGATAAATTATTTTATCAGAACCTAGTAACTACCATATCGATAGGCACCAAGATTGCATGCCCATTCCTGGGATAACATGAGTTTTTCGAAACTTATATTGCTCACAACTGTTTAGCCCAAATTACTGTATTAGACTTCTTTATGAAGTCGTTACGTTTAGGCACGTTTACTACAATCCTTCAGACGCTTTAAGACCCACGTCTGTGATTTGACAGATCTGGTGGAATATACTGGGAGTTAAATAAATAGGACTTTTAATTTGGTATTATTTAAACTATTGTAGTCTTCAGTATTTTCTGGTGAAAGCAGAGAATGCGAAAGATTGATAAACTATTTAATAAAACTAAAAATGGATTGCACCTTAATTGCAATGCAAAAAGTCACGATAATCTTATCAAATAATATATAAATATTAACAAAGTGCTAGTTTAGTTTAATTTTAAACAAATATGAAGTGTAAAATTAACTACAGTATAAAATCAAGTAACTTCTAAAAGCTCACCTTTTAACGTGTGTCACCGTACAGTGAGATTTTCCTGTCTTCAATACAATGCTAAGATGAGAACCTAATTTACACAGTGAATTTCTAAGCAACAACCTGACCATAAATTGGTAAGCATGGATATAAAACAATATAAACTGACTCAAAAGCTTATGTAGTGGACAAAATATTTTACCATTTTTATCATTTTTTCACCTGTTTTGTTCGAATGCATTGTTCCATTGGGTAAAGGAGCTGTGAACAGATAAAGACGATAATCGGACATATGAGGTCAATATTATTTTCAATGGGATTACGTGTTTCGCTCCTCAATCTATTTTAACCATGTTGTAGAATATTTAATTTCCCTCACTTTATAATTTAAGCATATACACTAAACGATATATTTCTACACTATATTAAATGAAATAAAGAGACTGTACATGATTTTTTAGTGAATACTGTATAGCCAAGCGCGTATCGCATGGATGGTAAACATTATCTCAAACTAGCACTTTTTGAAATTAAATTAATCATGTTAGTGTTTCTTTGTCCACAATATAAAATATTTATTTTATTTAATGAAAGTAATATCATTTGGTTTGACGTTAGTAGTCTATATAGCACCCTCAATATCAGCAACATTCCTTAATAAAGGGATTTTGAAATTAGCGTTAAAAACGGAATTGATCATATTAAAAAAGAGTTTGCTATACACAAACTCGCCATCAAACAATAGATCATTGTCAAGAAAAAATCAAGGTTAGTGTCTACAGACCATTTCTGTAAAATTTAAAGATAATTACACAAACAAACTCGTCGACTGTGCTAGATGATTGTCACCTGGCAATAATTCTATCTTATTATTTTTTTTGCTTCAAGATATTCGCGTATATATTTTACTCTCGTGCAATTTAAGCAATTTCCTAATGAACTTATCTTACGACTGTATCAAAAAGAGTCTTACTATTATAACCGAAGAACACGCTTCACTGTCATAACTGTATTATATACACTGCTGGCCAAAATCACAAGGCCAATGAACATAAAGAAAAAATATGCGTTTTGCGTTGTTTGACTCAACCACTTATTTGAGTACAGCTTCGAAAGATGAAAATAAGAAAAGAGAAAATAAAAATAAAAAACTTTTTAGTATTTAATATGGAAAATGTGAACACGATGAAATTAGCCTAAATACTAGCTGGTTAAAATTTTAAGACCACACTGAAACGAAGCGTCAATCAATATACACGTAACGAAATTCAGTTATTTGCGTTCAAGCATTGGCATTGTCTCCCACTGACATCTCCTGTATTACATTGGGTAAAAACATGGCAAAGGCTAAAATGTTGACAGAGTTTGAACGTGGGAGAATTGTTGTGGTGCAAAAGCAAAGTATCACTCAACGTGCCATCGGTGGTGAGAATGGGCGTAATAAAACCGCTGTTGCAAATTTCTTTAAAAACCCTGAGAAATACGGAACGAGAATTTCAAGTGGTCGGCCCAAGAAAATTTCGCCAGCGTTGAGTAGGAGGATTCGACGGGTTGTCCGGCAAGACACCAACCGATCGTCGAACCAGATTAAGGCTCTTACGGACGCAGAATGCAGCTCAAGAACAAGACGGCATCTCCGAGAGAAAGGCTTTAAAAACCATAAACGTCTTCAAAGGCCATGCCTCCTTCCACATCACGAAACAGCTCCGTTAAACTTTGCTGAGAAGCACCAAAAATGAGACGTAGAAAATTGGACGAAGGTTTTGTTCTCTGATGAGAAAAAAATTCACCTGGATGATCCAGATGGCTTCCAACGTTACTGGCACAATAAGAATATCCCACCGGAGACATTTGCTACACGACACAGTGGAGTAGGTTCCATCATGATTTGGGGTGCTTTCTCCTTCCATGGAACAATAGAATCTCAGATTATACAGGAGTGTCAAACAGCAACTGGCTACATTGGCATGTTGGAGAGAGCATCCTTATTGACTTAAGGCCCTCGCTTGTGTGGAAATGACTGGATCTTTCAGCAGAACAACGCTGCAATCCACAATGCCGCAGGACTTGTTCATGGTGAATAACATGATTCTTTTGGACCATCCAGCGTGTTCGCGCGAACTAAACCCCATTGAAAATGTTTGGGGGTGAATGGCAAGGGAAGTCTATAGAAATGGACGTTAATTCCAAACAGTGCATGATCTTCGTGAAGCCATCTTCACCACTTGGAATAACATTCCAGCCAACCTTCTGCAAACGCTTATATCGACCATGCCAAAGCGAATGCTTGCAGTTATTCGCAATGACGCTATGCAACTAACTGCTGAGATCTTTTGTTTGGCATTTTCTACCCTGTTTACGACTTCTTTTTGGTAGGATCTTAAACTTTTAACCAGCTAGTACTTAGGTTAATTTCATAGTGTTCACATTTTCCCTATTAAATGCTAAATAAGTTTTATTTTTATTTTCCCTTTTCTTATTTTCATTTTTCGAAGCTCTACTCAAGTAAGTAGTTGAATCAAACAACGCAAAATGCATATTTTTTCTTTATGTTCATTGGCCTTAAGATTTTGGCCAGCAGGGTATTTATTCACTAGTTTTATCGTACTTAGCTCTTACAATTATACCATTACTATTTATCGATCTTATAATGTTACTAAACGTGTCTTCGTTTTGTACAAATTTTACCCAAGTGACTTATTGTTACACATATTTTTCAGTGTTCTGATTGTATTAGCTAAATACGTTATAGTTGTGACTGTGACATACTACACGTTGTCACTATCAAGTTTTAATAATTTAATGACATTTTGTTGATGGTGTTTTCATAAGCATTCTATTTAAAGAGATTTAGTTCATATCTATATGCATGTATATTTATATATATATATATATATATATACAAATATGAAAACAATATAATACTGTAACGTGCATATTAATACAAAACGTCGCTATTCTGTTTTAAGATAAAATAATTGGAGTGTACAAAAATGGAAACTCTTTATTTTCCAAGCGTATATTTCACTTTTTTCATTATTTCTTGTGTGTCAACACATATTTTCGGTTTACAGAAGTTAAGGCGAGGTTCTAGATTCTAGAAGCTTCAGTTAGCCCAATAAAACGATAATTCTTTCGTAAAATATATATTCTTAATTCTTGCACTCGAGAATATTCTTATTTTCAGAATAAGCGGGAATTTCACAATACACGTTTTACAGTATAAGTTACCAACTTCTCTAAATATAAACTTAAATTACACAAATGTCGATATTAAAATAAATATATAATAGTAAATCCGCTACAAAACCAAGTGACATTGACTTAAACAAAAAAAATTTATTCATGCGCTGGCAAAAATGGATTTTTGGAAAAAAATGTATTTTGATATTTGTCACGACACTCGTTGGCTATTACAGGCAAATACCTTAAATATAACATATATGGATATTTCTGTTCAAAAACTTTAAAATTATGTTAGAAACATATCACTGTTGATGTTTCACCATTAGTTATTTAAAATTCTGAGTGACTGCTAATTAAGATAAGCGTTGTATTACACTGATAGTGTTGTGAAACCCAGTTGCTAAACATGAACTTTCTGTTACTTTTATAAACATACATTCATTGTCAATTTTTTTGAATGATAGCTCCTCCTAATAAGCGTCCATAAACTAACTGTAATGAAATAGGAGCTTGTAGTCGAACACTATACATTTATTTCTATTAATACAAATCACTATGTAAAACTATTTAAAAACTAACAAAACCCAGAATGTGAAGTGAAATAATGTAATAATACAAAGTAGAAAAAACAAAGTTGTATGATTACATTATTTCATGTTGTGGGGTTGTGAATTTCTGAAATAGACGTTTGCACGGTGTTTCATTTTGATAGACGCAAAGGTCCAGTGCTTTTCTTGGTTGTGGAGCTTGCAACACCAAACTTGGCAAGCATATTCAGGGTGATTCTTATCAGTATGGCGTATTTCACACAAATGGCTCCAAGGAAGAATAAAACATAACCTGTAGGTGCCCCTATCTGAGAGCAATCTAGGGGGATATTTTTCGTGCCGCTGAGATCGAATTTGGCATCGGATTTCGAGTTCCTGACTTCTCTCTTTGGAATTCCGTACGCGTAATACTTGAAAGCGGGTTTATAGCCGGGCACCCAGACACAATACGAATTTATGAACAGACTTTGATAATAGCATCGAAATGTTCCAGGCGCCCCTTAAGATTCAGGGTGTGTCATGGTTCGAAGTAAGTTCCTACTTCAGATCACAAGCTAACGAGACCGAACGATTAACTATTGACTATATGTTGATTAGTATTATAATATTAAATATTTACAATAAACTTTAGGTCTCCTCATCAAGCTCCTCCATTATATCTAGATATTTCTGTATCTATTCTAAGGGAGTGGGTACCCAGAAACAAACCCACTAGAACATCCGACCGTGGTCTAATGAGTTATTTTCTGGAGGAGCTTGACTAAGGTGCCTACATTGAAGTGTGTATATTTCATACTAGTCATTGTTAATATGAACAACGATTTGTTTTGTTTTAGGTTAAGCACAAAGCTATACGAATCGCTGTCTCTGCTCTGTCTACCACCACAGGTATCAAAATCCGGTTTCTAGCATTGTAAGTTTGTAGCTATACCACTGTGCCACTGGGGACTTTGAACAATGATAATATAACGTATAAAAATAATTATTTATAAAAGCTTCATGATAAAAATAAAAAATTAAAAGGAATTAATAAAAAAAATAAAAAAATTCAAAATAATGATAAACAGTGTAAATTGTTAAGTATTAGAACTGGTTGTGCACTTCAGTACGGGCACAAGAACCTGGAAATAAGAGTTAAGACATCACACTTTATTTCTTTGCTTTAGTAAACATTTTCGTTTTTGAAAACCGTGACGACAAATAAGTAAATATATAATATATCTAGTTATTTGTATACGTAAGCATATTTTACATCTGATGAAGAGAGACCATTGTTTTCTTGAATTTTCATTATGCTTATGCATCAGTGGTTGAAAAGAGAATCTAAAAATAAGCGTTTAAAAGATTAATTTATGATGGTTGAGGAATCGATCATAGATATATAATTTTAATGTTTTTAGTGGAACAACGTACGGGTGATATTGCGAGAAAAAACACTGACGAAGTCGAATCGAGACCTATTATTTATTAAAAATTAGTGAGACAAACATACTTAACATATAGTTATTTCTAGTCTGATTATGTTATGTATTATTTTAAAAGTTTTTCAAATTCAGTGTCGAAAGTTTGTTGTCATCTTTTAAAGAATTAAGGGTTAGGTCAAATACATAATGTTTCAATTACTTTGAAGCTTAATCTTCAATAGAAATATAAAGAAAGTTTTACTTTGACATAGAGGTTACAAAAAGTATAATTATATAAATATTTACCAACGTCAAGTGGGCAAGGTTACTGTTTTTCACTTCTTTGTACGCATGTTGAAGATAATTCGAGAGGTTTGTATCTAAAAGTGATAAAACTTAGTTCAAAGGTTAAGTGTCCCCCACACCAGTCGTATTACTTTTAGTAAACATATATCAAATGACAGGTTCGCACTAATGTCATCCAAAGAAGATTTGAAAATACGCTAAACTTCAGAAAAAATTGAGAGAAAAAGATTTTGTAGACCCAGACCTACATATGTAAAAAAGTATGATCTTGGACCCTAAACTTATATCTACAAAAAAAAAGGATGTTATACCTTAGATTAACATTTCTACAAAAAAAGGATTTTAGATACTAGATCTATATCTCTGCAAAAAAAAGGATCTTAGACTCCAGTCCTACATTTCCACAAAAAGAGGATCTTAGACCCTAGATCTACAGCTCTACAAAAACAGGATATTAAACCCTAGACCTACAGCTCTACAAAATCAAGATCTTATACCCCAATCCTACAGCTCTACGAAAACAGGATCTTACACAATAGACCTACATTTCTGAGAGTGAGGAATTGTTTGATGCAGATATTATATCTTCATTGTATATGCTCCCCAGTGATACAATGGTATGTCTGCGGATTCACACTATTAGAAATAGGATTTCGATACCCGTGGTGGGCACAGCACAGATAGTGCATTTTTTAGCATTGTGCTTAATTCTAAACAAACAAACTATCATTTTATACTTTAAACTATTTACTAAAATACATTGCGTAGGAGAATAAGTTACACTATCTAAGTGTCATTCTAAGTCATTTATAAAGACGTTTTAGACAAAATTCTAAATTCAGTAACTGTAAGAGTAGATAGAGTGAACTCCTAAAGAATGATTTGAAACACTATACCATTGTTAAAGTTCCTCACCTCTAAGCTGAGACAAAAACTGACATTTACTCAAAAGTTTCCGCCTAAACTAAACCGCAATGAATTTTAATCAATACTTCATTATGTCTACACATTATATATACTTTCTTTCATGTACAAAGACAAGCACAAACGATCATGCATGTATACTTTTATATGGTGAATAAGTAATAATAGTTATTACTCATAATCTATTTTTACTTTCTTCTATCCCGGCTCGAACCATACTCTAACATGAATACATGGAAAAAATTAAAATTTTAAAATAAAATCCAGTATTTTAATTTCGAATCAACAATGTGAATGCGGTATAAAAATTACCAACATATAAAGATGTTTCAATATTATTAAATTAAGTAAATACTCTAAGTATAATACGTATCGATTTTTTACTATTACTTCCTTTTTCTTTTTTTTTCAACAAAGAAGCTGAAGCCTAGTTACGTATTTCAAAGAAGCAAAAAGGGATTACATATATTGCACCATAACGTACATTTAGATTTTAAACCAATGCAGAACAGGTTATGCTGGTTCGACACACATTTTTGAAGAACAGTAATACTGATTTTACTCGGTCTAGCCATTCTACATTTTGAATCCTCTGATACACGCAAGTGTCTCTTAGTAGGTAAGCGAGAAGTTCACTGACTTGCAACGCTGAAATCCGGGACCTCGAATCCACGTGGTGGATATAGTGCAAATAGCCCGCTGAGTAGCTTGTAATATAAAACAAATAAACAATCAAGCAAATATATGAAAGCTGGTTACAGATAACATTGCGTATTCAGCTATGTTCGTGTGCATTCGAATTCCACGAGAACATTTTGATACGAAAGATACAATATTATGTATGATTACTAATAAAACTGGAGAAAAGTACTAAAATTCTGTGTTACAGTGTTTATGCATTGAAATAACGTGTTTAAACATGAAAGTGCTGTTTGTGGGCTTAAAGACATTCACTTATCTTAATTACAGGTGAGGCTTAGCTCAAGTTTAAATATAATGTTTTTCCATTCTTAAGAATATATCAAATTATAATCTGACTCCAGCTAGCCTGTTGCTTGGAAAACATGAGTGACTGACCTGTGTGTAAGTGTCAGCGACTTCAAAATAATTGGGTTGGTTGGAGAAACTTGAAAGTCAATAATAAAACAAAGTGTCTTCATCAAAGGCTCAAATCAAGTTTTTTTGGTTTTGAATTTCGCACAAAGCTGCTCGAGGGCTATCTGTGCTAGCCGTCCCTAATTTAGCAGTGTAAGACTAGAGGGAAGGCAGCTAGCCATCACCACCCACCGCCAATTCTTGGGCTACTCTTTTACCAACGAATAGTGGGATTGACCGTCACATTATAACGCCCCCACCGATAAATGGGCGAGCATGTTTGGCGCGACGGGGACGCGAACCCGCGACCCTCAGATTACGCGTCGCACGCCTTAACACGCTTGGCCATGCTAGGCCTGACTTAAATTAAACTAGCCATACCCAGAAATGTTTTAGAAGTGGTATTTAAACATAATATATGTACATATATATGTTATTAAAGTATCCCACTTAAAAATGATATTAAATATTTTTAAAAATAACACACATAATAGTTATCAAATTAAAACGAATTCTTAAATGTTTGTTAAAATAAAAAAGACTAAAAACTGATACCTAAATATATATCAAAATATCAACATTTAACAGTTAACAAACAAGAAAATTAACTAAATTACTGTAAATAATCAACGTTCATTTTAAATAAAGTGCTTTGTCGCTTTCAGCGTGCAATGAGGCCGAACATTTATTTCTTATCTTAAGGTGTCATTTTAATATTAAAATATTTCTGAACAATATCCAAATAATCTCACCCTAAGTCTCCATATTCGTATCATAAAGTATGCTAGTATCCAGTAAGACACCACATCAAACATTATTTGCCAAATCTATGTGAACCACCAACTTTACGATATCGGATTAACTGAAACAAAGACTAATGCTTAATTAATCATCTAAAACCGCTAATAAACCAGTACATTTCAACCAAGCTATTATTGATACTGTTGGTTTATTTCTTCCGATAATAATAGGGAGTATTTCACACTGAATCCCAAGTTCGAGACAGACGTATTATACATGTTCGTTAACTCTGTTGAACCTGGTGTGGTTAATATTAGTTTTACTTATAAAGCTTTAATTAAGCATAAAAAATAAAAGCAAAAGGCAATATTATTGTTTACAACTATCCTGATATTCATTGCTTCCATTGTACTATGATATTCATATATTTACAGGAAAGCGTTATCTTAATTCAGATCTGGTGTAAAATGTGTAAATCGTATGGTGAGTTGTTCGAAAGTAGACTTGGCTTTATCTGATAAAATTCTGGAAATTTGAAGAAAAAATAAATCAAAATAGAAGAGAAAGACGTTTGAGGGTTTTGAACAATTGTGTCTGAAGTGTTAATACTAAACAAAAAGTGGACAATCACGAGCTCCTGAGGATGTAAAATGTTCAAAAAATGGTTAATGTTCTCAAAATTAAGATCATGCGAAAACAAATATTTTTCGAAGGTGAACCAGTGTAATTCATGAAGTAAGCAAGAACAAAGAAAAAAAGCATATATTTAGAGCTCTGCGATAGTGTTGTATGTCAGTATGTTTCCAATAAATTATGTCATTGAGGATTAAGCCTGTTATAAGTTTTAATCAGGACTAACAACATCCTACACTTTATTTCTAACGTGATTTTTCTCTAATTCTGGTCCTTACTATTCTGCGGAATTATAACAGTAGAAATTGTGTTTCGATAACCGTGGTGGGAAGAGCACAGAGAGCTCTTTGTGCAGACTTTGTGCTTAATAGCAAACAACAACTGTAATCTTGATAGGATTGTGAATAGGGTGCTCGACCGGTAACCTATGAGGCGCGAATTCGAATTCAATCACCAAACATACTCGCCCTTTCTTCCGTGGGATCGATGTTATCTAATGGTCAATCACACTTTTAGTTGGAAAAAAGCAGCCCAAGAGTTGGCGGTGAGTAATGTTTATTAGTTGCCTTCCCTATTGTCTTACACTGCGAAATTAGGAACGGCTCGTGAAGATACTCCTTGAATAGCTGTGTGTAAGATTCAAAATACAAACCAGTTGTAGTTTTGAAAATCTGGAATTTCTTAACCGTGAAGTGGGGGGACAAAAAAGTGACTCAATTACCAGTACTCTGAAAACAAACATGTGATAAAAAGAATTATAATGAAGCGTATACGTTTTTGTTGACTTCTCTTAGGCCTACTTAATAGAATGTTATTTCTTTGTTTCGTCTTTAGAATTAATAATAGGAATAGGATTTCGCAACGTAAAATTGCAAAATTTTTGTGCTGAATCTTTTGGAAAAAAATAAGAATGGATACCTGATCTACAGTGAATTTCACTTACTGAGTGCGAGATAAATCTACTTAACAATTATCAGTATGGAAAGGATTAAGGGATTTTTACAGCTTTAGTCTAAGGTGATTATGGAAACAGTTGAATTAAAAAAGGATGCTTGGATGGCGAGACATTCTACTCATCGCATAATAGTATTTCTTGTGCTAAAATACGAAAACAGTTCAGTGCTTGTTTACAACGATACATGAAATTTCTACGCAATTCAAACTGTTCCCAGGTTAAGAATGACGTCACACATGATGACAAAGTTCAAATAGAAACTGATTAAGTGTATGTACACTTACTTTCTATCTATTTATCAAGGCCCCGGGTCGATAAACCACTGGACTCGTAATCTGAGGGTCGCGGGTTCGAATACCCGTCGCACCAAACATGCTCGCTCTTTCAACCGATTTAAAGATTAATCACATTATTTATAGGGAAAAGAATAGCTCAAGAGCTGGCGGTGGGAGATGATGACTAGCTGTCTTCTCTCTAGTCTTACGCTGCTGAGCTAGATACAGTTAGCGCAGAAAGCTCTCTTGTAGCTTTGCGCGAAATTCAAAAACAAACATTAAAGCAATTTCTTATAAATATTACGACAGATATTATGGAAACCATTTGTTCTGATATATATGTATTAGTGCATGAAATTCTTTTAATCGTAAACTTATAACTTGTCTGACTTACCCATATAAATATTAAGTAAAATTTAAAAGTTAGAATGCAGCTGTTAATAGGTTTCTTTCTTTGTTTTTAAACATAAAGCAACACTTTGAGGTACTGCGAATATTTTAACCCGATTTAAAGTGTTAAAGAACCAAGCTTTAGTGCTGAGCCCCTGGGGAGCTTTTTATTGGTTACTTTTTATTTATATTTTATATTAAAAGTTTATGTTAGCTCAGTATTTTTTCATGGGACGACCCCCCTAATAAATATTGTTGCGTATTATAATTTGTCTCGGACGAGTCTTCGATTTTTTATGCTACGTATATTACGATATTATATAGCCGGAAATTTAGATATTAATTAAATTTTGGTATGTATTAAATCTACAATATTTGCCAATAAGATCGATACACACAATTTTTTTTCTTAACAAAAATATATATTTAATGTGCAAAAGAAAAAAAATTATGCTTACGGTTATTACAAATAATTATTCATACACAACAATTTTACAAACTTACAAATAATATTTAATCATCTATCAGGTCTAGAACTGAATATTTTTTCAACGGTCCAGTCCCACTAGGCGCAAATTATAATTATGTTGATTCACAAATACAAATCCCCCGCTGTTATAGCGGTAAGTCTATGTATTTACAACGCTAAAATCAGAGGTTTAATTCCCCTTGGTGGACTCAGCAGTTAGCCCCATGTGGCTTTTCTGTAACAAAAACACACACTGATACACTTCACTTGACGGGAATGTGAACTGACTCTATTCTTGTTTGGCCTAACGCGGTTTACAAGCTTACTTTACACACAAGAATATAGATATTTAATGTCCTCCTAAAAACTAAAGTCCGAAGTCAATTCTCTGAATTTTTGCGAAATCTATAAACGTTCCTGGTCAAATATTTGTAATTTTTCAGATAAGTAAGCGTTTATCACAATTATGGTTTCCCAACGTTACGGCATACTGACTGTCACGAACCAATAAAATTTTGCTTTTCAGTGCATCGTTTTATATACTTTAAGGCGAGGTTTAAGAAAGCTCAGTTGGCAACAATACTGAAGATCGCTGGTATTTTACATATATTGTGCATTGTTTATTCTCACCCTCGAGAATATTTTACAAATTTAGAGAACAGATAGGACTTGTGCAACACACATTTAACGATATACATAACATGCATAAAAATGAAGCAAACATCGACATTTAAATATATATACATTACTAAATCCGTTACAATGTCTAACAAAAAATACGTCCTAAAGTATCAGAATCCTTTCCACTTTCATAGTGGAGCAAAGTGTACTTTAGGGTTAGTGAGCTCAGACTCTGAATCCGAGGAGCCATGGTTCGTGACTCACTACAACAAAAACATGCTTCTCACTTTGAGTCGTTTAAGTGTGGCGGTCAATTCCAACCACATTATAACACAAAGATAACCGAAGTGTTAGCGACGGTTAGTGTTGAATAACTGTATTTCGAATATAATTTTGCACAAAAATTCTGAATGACCAAACAAAATCGTGGATTCCAAGAGAAGTGGGCTCGACTCTTAGTCCGAGGGTCGCGGGTTCTAATCCCCGTCGCACCAAACATGCTTACCCTTTTTGCCTTGGGGGCTTTATAAGTGACGGTCAATCCCATTATTCGTTGGTAAAAGAGTAGCTCAACAGTTGACGGTGGGTGGTAATGTCTATCTGCCTTCCTTTTAGTCTTACAATGCTAAATTAGGGACGGCTAGAACGTATAGCTCTTGTGTAGCTTTGCGCGAAATTTAAACCAAACCAAATCTTTGCTTTACATACCTTGCAGACGGCGATTGCAAAGAATAAGGCTTTATATACCACAAACAAGGAAATATTAGTTCTGATAATAGCAGCTTGCTCTTGTCAAAATCTTATATTTCTTACGTTAAAACAAGAAAAAACTATTCATGATCAATCATTTTCTATGGATTATATTTTTCCTAAGTATCAGAATTAAGCGTACTATTATTTGTTTGCTGCTAAGCGCAAAACTACAGTGAGTGGTTTATACACCAAATAATCTGGTTATCATGATTGTGATT
The DNA here is from genome assembly GCF_004210375.1 of Tachypleus tridentatus. Taxonomy (NCBI): domain Eukaryota; kingdom Metazoa; phylum Arthropoda; class Merostomata; order Xiphosura; family Limulidae; genus Tachypleus; species Tachypleus tridentatus. Next base: position 64,910,435 of record NC_134830.1, on the reverse strand, counting down.
AAAAAGGCACTTTATCAATTATAAGTAACAGCAAGCAATGCCAAAGTATGACGCACTGGAAAACATCCACGTACAAGATAATGAGTTTTATTTGTTATTGATATTATTTAATCACCACATTCCATTCTCTATATAATTTTCAGCTAGATTAAAATAAGTATCGTACGATGTCACAAAGATGATTTCTGATATTTTTGGAATTGACGTTTATCCTGATATCAGTTCTTGTTTTCTTGGATTGTTTTTGTTTGTTTCATTGTTATTTTTTGACATTTCAAATAAAACGTTCCAAACATATATAAAAAGGCTGATGACAAGTTATTCTTGCAACATCTTGAAACAGCAAAGAATAAGAATGGCTAGAAATTTAAAAATCCTCTATGTAATACTGTGACGTCTATTTCATTCTATTTTGCTTTTTTTAGATCTTCACGAAAAGACTAAAAGACTCGAAAAACAGCTAAATTAGTATCAGTTGCGTTGTATGTTAATCTTTACATTGTACGCCCGGCATGGCCAGGTGGTTACAGCACACGACTCGTAATCTAAGAGTCGGGGGCTCGAATCCCCGTCACACCAAACATACTCGCCTTTTCAGTCGTGAGGTCGTTAAAATGTGACGGTCAATACCACTATTCGTTCGAAAAAGAGTAGTCTAAGAGTTGGCTGCCTTCCCTCTAGTCTTACACTGCTAAACTAGAGACGGCTAGAGCAGATAGCCCCTCGTGTCGCTTTGCGCGAAATTCAAAACAAATAAAATCAAATTCTTACATTGATGCCTCTTTATATTGGATTTTAGTTCATTTAAACGGAACAAGCTGTTGTACTGAATTTGCTAAATTAAAAATAATTGGAATAAGAAACAAATTACAAAACTTTGTTTGTGGTGTTATCAACTTGCCTTGAGTAAAGGTTAATATTTCGATGAGAAACAATTTTGCATCTTTAAATGTAGGTTTTCCAAGTTATACTCTGGAATTATTTTCTCTAAGCATTGTTTCTACACCAAAGTTAAGTGTATATTTTATTTCAACATTATTATATCATTTTGAAATAAGGATGCAGTAATTTAGTCTGCTGTTGAGTAAGTTCTAGCTCAAAAAGTTTGAAAGCAAGTTAAACTAAAACATTAAGGCAGATAACAAAATTTTGGAGTCGAAAAAAAGATACCAAAAATAGAAGTGTCCAAGATCATTATTTCAAAGAAGAAGGGAGACAAAAAAGATATAAAAAATTACTGTGCCATAAGTCTATTATCCCATTTTTATGAATTATTCACAACGGTACTATAAAAAATATTTAAAAACATTTTGGACAAACACCAACCACGAGAACAAATAGGATGTGGAAAATATTTCGCAACAACATCTCATCTGGATGTTACTAACTAAATAATAGAAAATCAGAGGAATACAACTTACATTTATGTTTGGGAGTTATATATTATAAAAAGGCATTTGAATCTGTAGAATACAACGCAATATTAACTTCTTTAGCTAAAACAGGAGCCAATCTAACGTACGTCGAAATATTATGATATACACATATATATACACACACACAACAGCAAAAATGCATCTTGACAAAAGGGTAATATCAATGATAAAGATAAAAACAGGGGTGAGATAGGAGGATTATGTATCTATGAAACTGTTTACAGCAATTTTTCAAGAAGTATTCAGACAAATTGAACTACAGAATGAAGGTATAAAAAATAGATGGTGAGACACTAACATATCTCAGGTTTACAGATGATGTAGCTCTCTCTACAAATTCAACAAGAAAGGTAGAAGCCCTATTAAAAAGTGTTAATGCCAGTATCAGAAAAGCAGGATTAAAAATGCATAAGGGAAAATTAAACATATGATCAACTGTCGTGGCTCCGATACTATCAAAATCTAAAAGTGAAGAAATATGGAAATTGTCACAGTACAAATATTTAAGACAAACCCTCTAATGAAAAACACAACAAGGGAAAAATCCATGACAAGAATAAAGGCAACAATTGTAACGTTTTGGAATGCGTATATATATATTTTAGAGGATCACTATAGTCCCATTATGTTTAACAAAAATATCATGGATCAGTGTGTACGACCAATCTTAACATATGGCTGCCAAACATGGGCACTAACAAAAGAGATAAGGAGAAAGATAGAAACAATGCAGGTGGCTGTGGATAGAAAAATACTTCATATAACACTACAAGACAAATTGATGAATGATAGAATAATAAAAACAAGTGTGATGGATGCATTAAGCTTTATTCTAAGAACTAAATTGAAATGGGCTGGGTATGTAGCAAGTTATTCCGACAACAGGTAGTATTAAGAACAATGAAATAAGAACGTAGGAGAGGAAAAAGATATGAGTGTAGGCAAAAGAGAAGATAGTAGGATAATATAGTTGTAAAAGTAGAGGTTAGAGAGAGATGGTATGCTAAGAATGAAAAATACTGAACTGATCTGTCGGGGAGCTAGACCCAACGAGTGATGACTACAGCTTAAACAGAAAGATTTCTTTGATGAAAATGATTCTTTAATACACAATATATTAACAGTTCCTGTTGTAAGTACCAATAGAAACATGTTAGGTACGTAAGTGACTTGACTGCATTTATTGATGACAGCAAAATGCAAACACATTATTTCACATCCATGACATCCAGCTTGATGGTAACTTCGTTTTCTCATTACAAAGACAGTGTCAACTAAAGTTTTGTCAATGTTGCTTTAACATTAATCTTATAAATACTATTCATCATCATTAATTACTGGTTTGAAGTATCTTTCTGGGATACTCAGTGAAATTTCAGAATGATTATATTGTACTGGAACAGTTTCATTAATCAGCTAAATTTTTTTAGTCTTTGCAATAAAAAAAGATTTAGGAACATTAACTTAAATGAGAAGGGTATCATTCAAACCGAGATACCTTCAAGAAGGTTAGGTAAAGAACGTGTGTTTTTCATTTAACTGTAAACGGCATATTTATAATAGTCTAAAACAATTTTGTAAATCTCTATTAAATGGATAATCTGAAAATGATTAGCACTTTGCCAATTGCAGTTGGATTCAACTCACTGAATACACTCAATTGTTATGCGTGTGTTATCACCACAAGCTAGTTTAATTTAGCAATCTGAATGGATTATGAAGCATTATACGATTATTTTCAATCATCTGTTTTGTATAAGAAGCCCTTCTTGAAATATGAAATTTGGTATAGCTTTTGTGTAATTTGGCTAGGACGCCTTAGAAACCCTAGAAGAAAAACGTTCTAAGTGATTCCCGTCCTGCCCAACTTTTGTAACTCCAAGTCTGATGACAAAAAACAACGTCTTTTTACGTTATTCTGTTAAAAACGGATACAACTATAGATCAGCCTGTGATCTTTTTGCGGGAAAATCCAATAGATCATCCAGTCTTCTCGGATATTACGGGGAAAATCATGTAACTTATACACTGCACAGCTCTGTATAAAGTACCTTCCAATCCGGTTTATGTTCGTTGCCACAGAAACAAATCATAACGAATCTTTCGCTTGGCAACGTTGTTGTATTATTTGTTCCAAACGAATATGACAAGAATAAACTTCAGTTTTCTATGATGAAACGTGCACTTATGTAAAGATGTTTGAAATATCACGAGAACTTCTCCCCCTCCCACCTCTCTCCCGTAGCTGCGCACCATCGCGTAAGTGTAGTATGCATAATTGACTAAATTTGAAGTCTTACATCTTGAGACTTTGAGTTTAGTTAGGGAGGACAACTAAAGTCCACAAATCTTCGATTAGTGCTCATTTCAAATGAAAATTTCATTCGTAATAAACTTAATAAGAAAGATTAGAATAAACCTTTACACATTAATCACGAAAGCTTATTGGTGTACTAACAACATTGGTTTGCCAATTGTTTTAAACTGTTGTTGTTTTTTGACATCATTAATCATATTTATCAACCAAAACTCACCTGAGAAAAAGAGGTTCTTTCTCTACCCAGAGTGCAAGTTCATGGAGATAGAAAGCAGTACTATTAACCACAAGTTTAGTTGTTAATGTGTTTATAAAACAAGCGCTTGTAAATGCTCCAAATGTTTACTTCTTGTTATTTATTACTTAAGTTAAAGTAGTATCTGAGAGTACTATCAGCTGTTATATATAACGTTATATATATAAGGTCAACGTATCTAAATATTCCGTATGGATGGGAGGTGTGATTTCGGCGTCAAATAACCTTATTTAGTAAACAATTTACTTGATAGAAGAAGAGGTCAAGTACACCCGACAGAACGAAGGAGAGAGAGTTTACTTCATACACAAATATTTTTAAATATAAGTATCGAAAGTGGTTTTTTCAACACCAATCAAACGTGCATTAGTGGAAGAAAAAGTGTCAAAACATCTTAGGATTAAAATGTTCTGTTTTTTTACGTTCTTGGGTAATAGGAGAAGGACTCGGATGTAGGATAATTGGTGACGTAGCTGGATGGGTTTCGAAACTTCGTGAAACAACAAATATTTAGCAATTTCATTTTGGATAAGCCCTAGGAAAATGAATGTATTCAAAATGGTTAGAGTTCACGTATATTTCATCATATCTTGGGTACCTTAACAGATTAATAGATTCGTACATTCAATCACATCTAGTTAGAAAGCCACGTGTTAGATAATCTTGACTCTACGTCATTGCTATTAATTGAAACAACTGAAACAAGCAAGGCTCAGACTCTCGATGGCTCGGCAGTATCTCTGAGGACTTGCATGTTTATAAGATATGCTTCCATTATCTGGTGTATAAACCACTCACTGTGTAGTTTTGCGCTTAGCAGCAAACAGATAATAGTACGCTTAATTCTGATACTTAGGAATAATATAATCCATAGAAAATGATTGATTATGATTACTTTTTCTTGTTTTAAATTTAGAAATATAACATTTTGACAAGAGCAAGCTGCTAAAATCAGAACTAATATTTCTTTGCTTGTGGTATATAATGCCTTATTATTTGTAACCTCCGTCTGCAAGATATGTAAAGCAATGGTTTGGTTTGCTTTGAATTTCGCGCAAAGCTATACAATGGCTATCTCTGCTAGTCGTCCCTACTTTAGTAGTGTATAAAACACGAAGGAAGGCAGCTAGTCATCACCACCCACAGCTAACTATTGGGCTACTCTTCTACCAACGAATAGTGGAATTCACCATCACATTATAACGCCTCCGCGGATGAAAGGGCGTACATGTTTGATGTGAAGGGGACTCAAACTTGCGACCCTCAGATTGCGAGTCGAATGCTCTAGCCACTTGGCCATTGCGGGCCTGTAACGAAAAAAAAGTCTTTAATACCGTTTATAATTTATCGGTTTTATTATATTTCATGATTGCTTTAAAAGCTGATTGTTCAGTTATTTTCCAACTTCAATATGCCACTGTTTGTTTTATTTTTTTGTGTACGGTTTGTACATCGAGGTACTTGATATGTTCACCAAGGGGAATCAAACAGCTGATTTTAGTGTTGTAAATCCGTAGACTTACCGCTGTCCAAGCGGAGAACGATAAAATATGTTGAAAATGTTTATGTTTAATCATATAAATGTTTCTTAGTCTGAAAAGGTTTATTGTTTAAATATTTTAAATGAAATATGCTCAATAAATTATAGCTTCAAAAGATCCGGTAAATACATATATATACACTAAAATTAAGTTCTGAAATTTCCCTCATGGAGATAAAAAATTCTCCCATTAAAGGTAATGGAAGTAGGATTCATTATTTTAAGTATAAAACGCACATCTATGAAATATCCAAAAGTTAATAAAGCTGTTTATGAATAATTGACTTCTGCCAAGAGGTAGTGCAAACAAACAAACGAAAATCTTGAAAGACTTAATAATGGACAAAATTTAACCCTAAAAGTAAAAATAATAAAATAAAGGAATAAGAGCATAATCTGAAAACGCCTGAAAATGTCTTTTTTCTGTTAATAAAGGCGTGTTATGTTTACAAACATACACACCTTGATACCTTTTGGTGTTTGTGAAAAATCAAAAAGGAGAAATTGTTGCAATAGCTCAGTTTCATATCATCAGATAGCAATACAACCTAATCCTTAAAATTACTCAATATGCATTGGATTTAAAAAAAAAAAGGCTCAAAGCTCGAGCGCTTTCGAATAGTTGACAGTTATACTATAGAATAATAATATGCATGTAAGTGTACTGATAAGGTAATTAGATTAACAGGATATCTGTTGTTAAAGAGTATTTTGCGGCATTCCAGTATCAGTGTTATAATTAGACTTTTAAGTCCACTCACAATCAAATCAAACGAAACAGCTCAGACAATAGAATAAATAACTGAATTTCTTAAAGTTTACAATTGCAGTTGGAGCTTTCTTGGTGTGTGTGTGTGTTTTTCTTATAGCAAAGCCACATAGGGCTATCTGCTCAGCCCACCGAGGGGAATCGAACCCCTGATTTTAGCGTTGTAAATCCGGAGACATACCGCTGTAGCTTTCTTGGTGCTTGTTCAATACATTCTTCTGCACTCAGAAAGGAACCGAGCGTGGCCCACTAAGTACCGAGGGCTGTGTCTCGATATTTGTACTGCTAAACACGCTTCACACTTACAACTTTGGGTGCATTATAAAAAAGACGATCAGTCCTGCTTTTTTAGTTAAAAGTAGCAGCTTTAGCTTGCAGATGCTGTCAACTGGTTGTCTTTCTTTCTGCAGTTCAAAATTAGAGACAGGTACGCGTGAGTCATAGAGGTCTTTGGTTTTGCTGTTTAGCTTATTGTGTGCATAAAATTGTGTGCTTAAAAGCGTAAGCATCTCTAAAACAAAATATATTCTTTTAATTTTATACTTTTGGTAAACTGTTGCCTATAAAACGTTTTATTTCATCTTGTTTTTGACTCACTTGCTAGACAAAGGATTTTTTTTTCTGAAAACAAGTATCGTTTCTTATGCAAAAATATGCCTTCTAAAAGCGTCTTGATTAAAGAAACCTAATGAAATAAATATCTGGCTAATATCCTCCTTGATGGATCATGGATTAGTTTACGGACTAACAACGCTAAAATCCAAGGTTCGATATCCTGTAGTGGACAGATAGCAGATAGGTCATTGTATAACTTTACGATGAAAACAGTATCAACACAGTTTAAATAAAAATATGTTTCTTTGACGAGGTTTCGTTACGAGTAGCAATGCCTGTGATAGTGACTGATCGTTCACCTTAACATTTCAAGTAACTTCCGAACCCTATCTACAGATCTGGGTTTGTAGTGAGTAGGAATATAAGTAGAGATCTAGCACTCAGACCTCGGAGAGAGGGTCGTTCAGTCCTCGTTTATGTCAGACATCAGAGATATCCGTCCTAATCCTTCTATTAAACAAGTCCTCCGACCGATCAGTGTTAAGTGTGCAGACTCACAGTGTTAAAATTCAGTTGTCGAAGCCCGTAGCAGACAGATCAGAACACAGATATCCCATGTACTTAAAGACGACCAATCCATATAAAATGAGCAAATCAAAATCTCTTAGTCGTCCCTTCCTTGTCAGTTTGTCCATGGAGTAACAAATCCTTCTTTGGGAATTTCTCAGGTTGTCAGCTTTCTTTAGCTGCGAACTCTGTTTTTGATTCATTGAAATAAGTTCTTCACAGTGTTTCAAAGGATCTTTTAAGAACGCTTCAAGCATCAGAGGATCTAATTTAATTTTCCTATATTTCTAGATTATTCTTTTTTTCGACATCAGTTCTTTCAAAAAGATAGGATACGTAGAAATAGACACCTTGCAAAATAAAATCGTTGGAATTCTAACGAACAGGCTTCCAGTGGTACAGTAGAAAGTCTGCGGATTTACAACTCTCGAAATCGGGTTACCATACCTGTGGTAGGCAGAGCACAGATAACCCGTTGTGTAACTTTGTGCTTAACTACAAAGGAAAATGTAATGGATAAATAGCTTTATTCATTATAATATGGTGTTAAACACTTTAAGACCATGATTTTGTAATCGCAGTGATTGGTAATTTCAAATTTATTAGCATTCCGAATAATATCAAAACGTTTGCATTTAAATTTATATATTTTTTTATTATTAACAATTTACAGTCACTTTAAATAATAAAGATAAATCGCTTTGTAGAATTTATTTTTTTCAGGATTATAACAGTTACAGATTTTATTAATTTCTTAATAGAAACCATAAAAAGGCCCGGGCTTAACACAAATTGAAAAAATAAATAAAAGTGGAAATCGTGAATAACTGTCTTCATTATTACCTTATAAAGATATGATCCAGAAACAAACCTACGTTATATTTGAATAACGTTAGTTAAGTACAACGGTTCGAATCCAAGTCGCACCAAACATGCTCGTCCTTTCAGCCGTGGGAGTGTTATAACGTGATGGTCAATCCTAGTATTCGTTGGTAAAAGAGTAGCCCAAGAGTTAGCCGCCGTGAGTGGTGTTGACTAGCTGCCTTCCCTCTTGTCTTACACTACTAAATTAGAGACGGCTAGCGTGTATGTACGAGGCCAGGACGCACATCATCTTCAATGGACTGCCGACCATCCTTAAAACGTTCATGCCACTTGAAACATGCCGTACGCTTCATAGCAACATCACCGTAAGCCGTTTTAAGCATAGCAAAAGTTTCAGTCGCAGATTTTTCAAGTTTAACACAAAATTTTACAGCAATTCGTTGCTTCTTCAGGTCATTCATTCTGAAATCCGCCAAACGAAAAAATCGCACTTCACTTAAAACCGCGTAGCTAATACACAAATGAAGATATCTGCAATCAGGAAATGGCGTCGTAATCAGCTGATTTGTGCAAACCTAGCGACACCAAGCGGATTTCCCTGGAACTAACTGGAGCCGCGCAATTCACACAGTCCGCGTATTTTTTGAACAGCCCTCGTATATGTATATTATATGCACTTTGTTTCAGTCAACGCTACACTACGGGAATTATCCTCTCTTTCCACGAGGGAACCTAGCTCTGGCCTTTAGTGTTTTATTTTTGTAAACTTACCGCTGACCCAATGGGGAAAATATTACACGATGTGATGTATTATGTGAAGCCTAATGGTTGTGATTGTTTGTAAACAAGTCGGTAAATTAAGAGCTAAATACGAATAAAATTTTAAATAGGAAACAGTGTTTGTTTTTTTACTTATTTTACAGCGAAATAAAGATGAAAATTGTACAAAACGTAATCCACAACTTATGTGAAACGCTTTCATTATTTTCTATGTAAGCATAACTTACATGTATAATAGTTACTATGGGTTATGGTTAAAAATCAGATTTCTAAAACACTCAATTAACTTCATTTAGGTTTATCAGAGCTATCTTTAGAGTGAATGGCATGGCATGGCCAGGTGGGTTAAGGCGTGCGACTCGTAATCTGAGGGTCGCGGGTTCGCATCCCTGTCGCATCAAACATGCTCGCCCTTTCAGTAGTGGAGGCGTTATAATGTTACCATCAATCCAACTATTCGTTGGTAAAAGAGTAGCCCAAGAGTTGGCGGTGGGTGGTGATGACTAGCTGCCTTCCCTCCAGTCTTACACTTCTAAATTAGAAACGGCTAGCGCAAATAGCTCTAGAATAGCTTTACGCGAAATGACAAAACAAACAAACCTAATAGTGATTTTAAACAAACTCTCTCATCCTGAAGGTTAATATGTAGTTCTCACTTTATTCTGTATGAAGCATTGTTTCCATCACAAAGTAAAACTTAATATAATTACAGAGACTTAGGAAAGGTTGGGAGAAAGACTTATAACTTTAAAATTCGGGGAACAGAAAGCCTGTTCTGTAACTCTGTGCTTAACGCCTACTAAAAGCACCGAGAAAATACGGATTTCCTCTCAGTACTCGTATCTTATGCACATAACAAATCCAACTAGTACCGTAGTGTGAATGCCAAGTAAATGTAATTTAACGTCATAAGATCCTTTAGACCGAATTATAAAATAGTACCTGGTACATGCTAGTATGGTGTTCTCAGAACACTTGTATTTATGGGTTTCGATATCTATGGTGGGCAGAGCACATATAGTCCTTTGTGCAGCTTTGTACTTAGCTACAAACAATCAAATATTTCTAAAATCACTTTTGAAATTTATATATTAAGTTCTTCATTACTTCAACGTAAATGATTGACAAAATTAAATGTTGTTCAAAGCGTGCCACATGGAAACTATGAGAACTTATAAATATCAAAACTATGTTTCGTTGTTTGTGGATATTAGATAAAAGGATAATTCAATGAAATTTTTCTGCTTGGCAACAAACAAGTCATTGAAGTGAACAAGTTTGTTTACTTCTGTTTTTAGAGTAAAACCATAATTGCCGCGGGGAATCAAACACCGAGTTTTAGCATTGTAAGATTACCGCTGTCCGGATCATAATTATCATATTACAGATTCTATACGCTCTATTTTATATTTGCAGTGGTAATGTATCAAATATAAAGAAAAAATCCACAGTTTTATTTCCTTTAAAATATTTGTAACTGATTTTTATGAAACAATGTTTATAAATGTCTATAAGTATGACCATATATATTGTAAGTCACAAACATTTTCCAAATTGTAATATTCTTGCCTACGTCACTGAAATAAGATTTTCGGGAAATACTTTTCTAACCATTTAACGTAGGAATAATATAGGAAAATAATTACTTTATATACTCATAAACTTGATGATGATGTGTGTGTGTGTTTTCTTATAGCAAAACCACATTGGGATATTTGTAGAGTCTACCTAGGGGAATCGAACCCCTGATTTTAGCGTTGTAAATCCGTAGACTTGAGGTTAAGTACGATTTCATTTTTGTAGAAAATAATATTATTTATTGCTGTGTGTAGATGCATACACTGCAATATAACGGTCTACTCATGTCATGTCCAAGTAAACTAGATAAGCTGAAAACGTTTTGCCGTTATAAGGATTCGTTCGATGTTGTGTGGAGTCTCATGATACATAAATAAATTTCAAGACTTATCGACTGATCGCCCACTTAGATGTCCCCGTTGTTAAGATAAACCAGTAAGAAACAAGAATAGAACTAGAACATGAGTACAACAATTAAAAATAAATAAATAGAAACAATCGTTAAGTTGGAATTTCTTTCCAGAATAATTAGTTAGATCAAACCAAATGTCATAGTTGATTTATCTAGTCATAAGATGGCGCTGTACAAACTCATCAGACTTTAGTCATGTGATACTTAGCCAAATCACTTTGTTTTTGTTTTTCGCTTTCAGTTTAGTCCATGTAAATATAAATTAAGATTTTATCTTCATTGTTAATCTAAATCAAAAATTTACATAAGAACACTATGTTTGTAACATTAAAATTTATTATTTTAAATTTTTCGTATTATTTTGAATTTCTCCATACTGGAGATAGAGGATAAATATTTACAGTTCATTGTATATCTCAGAATACTTACACATGTTTTACCAATACAAGTATCTTATTTTATTTTTTACTGTCTAATTGCGTCATAATCTGAAGTGATGGTTACAGTATATGGTGAAACACCATCTTTGTATAATATATCTTTGTAAAATTTGAAGTCCCCTAACAAACAAAGTTAAGAACTTTGTCAAGAAAGCTTGTTGTATGTTCTGACCGCCATTGTGTAGACACGTGCAAGCCTTCAACACTAAATCACTTTTATGACAAATATTGTCTCTATGCATTATCATCAAACTGCATTTGCATAGGGATTTCTAGTCAGTTATTTTATTGGAGAACAGCCACGGTGAGCTTTCTGCTGTGCCCACTACAGGGAATAGACTCCCAGAGTTGAGCGTTGTAAGTCAGTAAACTTATCGCGTGTGCATGTGTGTTTTTATATTAAAGTCACATTGAGCTATCTGCTGAGTCCACCGAGGGGAGTCAAACCCCTGAATTTAGCGTTGTAAATCCGTAGACTTACCAATTTACCATTTACATAGGGATATACGATATTAAATAGAAACGTTACCAATAAGTTAATATCGTTTCGGTAAGCTATTTAAAATAAATATACCTAGTTTGCCACCACATTTCACGTTTTCATGGTTTGTGAGCTGATTTGTGGAAATAAGTATTTGATACTGAGATTACATCAAAATACGAGGCCATTGGCACTGATTCTTTTTTCATTCGTATGTTCAGTACAGTTCATTTGTAGTATTAAAGATTTATTACTCGACCATAAAGCTTTCAAATGATGTACAAGTTGGAATCAAACAGTCGTGTATCACTCAGTGCTAGCTGTATTGTGTTCGATCTCTTTTCCAAGCTAATTGAACGTAGGAGGTTTTATAATTACCAAAGTCATCAAAACGTACAATAGAATAAAATAAAAAGAACCAACGACATATTTACGATTCTTTCTTTCATCCGTAATTCGTTTACGCAGTAGACAGCAAATCCACTAGAGGGAGTGTAAAACATTTTCTCGCCTCCTCAACTCAAGGTGACAGGAGATCATTAGTATTCCTTCTGTCAGACTATAACACAGAATTGGTACTGGTACTGTAGGAACAGCTGTAGGGAGTGTGTGACATTCATCTTGTTCTACCTGGAGGTAAGATCCGATTTTATTCGTAACGAAGCAATATACAAAGTAAAGAATTTCTATCATGATGACGATGAATCTAGCTAAGGTTTTATCTCTCATTGCAGTTCAATGCCAATCTTTAAGATTTAGTTTTGCTGTACTTATATAACTAAACCATTTCCATGTATCCGAAACTCTCTTTGAATAAATACTGTACTGTTTATCCCTTCTCTTTGTTTTACTTTAAATACCTAAAGGTCTTTCTTGGCTGGACTGTTAGACGTGTTGTTGTTCTCAGCGTAAATCAAAGAAGTCACGTAAACGTTTATAGTATAAGAGTTCAATTTCAACTTCTACAGTAGAAAACAGTTACAATGACGAAACAGTAAGAACACTTAAGCTCAACATTGAGGTTAAATGTTATAGTTCTACGCTGTAGTAATTCTATTATAACATTCCACTTTAGCAGAGCAAGTTAAATATAATATAATTGGGCAATAATAAGCTGTATGGGCACTCCTGTTTAGCTGTACGACTTTAGTCTTGTAGAATAGGACAATAATTACTTGCATTTGTTCTACAATTTAGCAGTGTGATTAAATTTTAGATTATTGCAGTTGACAGATGTTTCGTTAACACGTTGTTTTTGACTGTAAATAAAGATTCATTAATACTTTTAACTCAATATTTAACAATATGAGTAAATGTGGTTACAAAGGACATCCCAACAAAATTCTGGGCCTTTTTTAAGGCAATTAATTGCAATTCTCTCCACATGTAAATATAATGCTAAAGTGAAATAATTTGTTTTATCTACTTAGATATATAATAAGTCTCTAAATATACACACATTTTATACAGAAGGCAAAGTGTGATATTTATTTTTCAATATTGTTTTTGTTATAAATTATTTAACAGAATTTTGCAAACTCAATTATCTTGCAGCCTTTCTTGCTGTGGAAAATGTAGCCAACAGTGTAAGGCGTTCCTTAGACCTCAGATTAGTTTTAATATATCATCTTTGAGAGCTTTCAGTTGACGCAACAGTCACTGGAGCAGTAAACAGAGGCTAAGAACAGTGAACAAGTCTAGATATACTGCAGCCAAATAATTTTTAAAAATAAAATGTAGTGTTCCAGGAACGTCATATGTTTCTGGAAGAAATGTATCTCAACTTTGATTTTCGACAACTGAATAATGCTGCATATAGTCTACAACTAAATCCATACGTGATCTTTCTAGTTATTTTGTTCCTTGTTTTATTATTTTTAAAATAACACAAGAATAACAAAATAACATATAACCACGTGGAGATTCAAAGTTATAGCAGGATCCACTATAATATAAAGTTACAATGTTTTTTAATCATCATATCCATTAACTAACATGGCTCTTCCTTATTCATACACGAGGCTTTGGTAATTTTGAAACAACTATTAATTATTCTACCATTTCTCTAACGCTCCTTACGGCGTTTTCGAGTTCCTTTTCTCTGTACCGTGAAATAGTTACCGTGTGTCACTGAATAAATTACTGGCAATATAACTTCGTATAGTTGAGCTTTACATTTACTTACTAACTACATTTGTCTGAGTAATCACGTCATACGAAATTACTAAAGAAATTAGAGAATTCTATGTTTATTTTCTAGTAATATACTTTTAGAATAGACTACCCAATGCATTTTAATTTTTTTCCAACTTCAACATCGCCTGCAAATATAGCCTTAGTCTGGTGTTTTAATGCTTTCACACCTTTAATTTTATACAAAATTTGCTTCAGAAATCATGAACATTTTAACCAACATGAATATGCCATTCCGTGTTGCTTTTTTTATAGCATATGTTAATTATCCAATAGATATAAGCATTAAGAGCAATGAAACTTTTATTAGAATCTTTTGTGTGATTTTCATGTTAAAGTAGTAATTAGATCTAACTGAGGTTTCGTAATGGTTCAAGATCAAATCTAGCCTTTGAAAAATGAATCGATTTTAACGCTATCTATACTTGAAAATTACCGCTTTTCAAGTGAATTGCAGTGGGAGAGTTAGTGCTTTACTCTGTACAGTAAAAAACCACAAGATGGCTACTAACAAAATGGCTGGTTAAACAAATTGTTACCACAGACCTTGAGAATGTACAAAATGTTACAATGGTTAAAGCAGAAAATAACAGTGTGGTGTGGCATCGAGTATGCGCACTAAAAGAAGCGCATGAAGTAATTAAAAATCAAAATAAAATCAACGGGCGGCTTTGGGGTGGCCCCGCTCGGGTCCATCAGCTGTTCCACTTGGGCTAGGGTCAACAAAATACCGGTGTTGGATATTCTCAACATGTGTTGTGGACATTGTATCTGATGTTGGTGTTTGGGTATAGTGTTCACGAAACCCTGTCTTTGCTACAGTGTCCTTGTTTGGCATTGTAGTGCTTCTCTCGTAGGGCTCCATGGTGGGTGGGTTCAGTGGGCACCAAAATATTCCTTCTTTTATTAGGGATTCTGTAAATAAAAACTTAAGAAAAACAGTGAAACAACAGTCCATAAGTAAACGACCATGTCTTGAAGATTCTGAGCAGTAATCTTCAACATCTGTAACACCTATTGCAACTCATTTTCTTATACTGCATTCTCTTTCAGACAAACCTTTAGATCAGATGTCTTCCTTTTTCCCAGGTGACATATTAGAGGAAACATCCACATCTCAACACAGTGAACTCCTCTTGCATTAAGAGGCGATTGAGGATACACCATTTCAGGTTACACCTTATGTTACTTTGAATTCGTCACGAGGAGTTATTGTCAAGAGGTATCTGAAGAACATCCCCGAGTCATAGATTCTCGATGGTCTCTCCAACCAAGGAGTTTTTGCAGTGAGGCGTATCTCCACTCGTAAAGATGGTGCCTATGAGTGTGAAACGGACCCTCATTGTGTCAATTGCAATGGCTCTCACCAGTCCTACTTTCGTACTTACCGTAAATAATTGGGAGAAAAAGAGGTGCATCGTTGGAAAACAATTCACAACATTACTTACCCTGAGGCTCAAAAGTTCCTGTCCACCACTTCATTTCGGGCGTATGCTGCTGCACTTCGTTCCATTAATACAGTGGGAGTGCAGATGGATCTCTCTGTGCCTCAAAAAGAATCGTTCTCAAGCCAAATGAAAAAATCTTTTGACCGCCATGGTTAAAAAATTTGATGAATCAACTTCAACACCCATTCCTTAACATACATTCCAGCAAATCCCAAGATCCACTTCTTTTGGTTCTGGGTACAGACATTTTCTCGGATACATCTTCTTCTCCCACCCCAAAATGCAAAACGATTATTCGTTCACGTCCTCAGTCGCTGGAATCCTCTTCCAACAGCAAAGACCTGTCCAATCAACCTCCCTCGAATAAAGACAGTAAAGAAGAAAGACGTGGTCGAAAACAGAAAGGTTTTCCACTCAATTCGCCTACACGTAAATAAAAATGGCACCTTGATACAATAGAACTGTCGAAGTTTACGTTCTAATCTGAATGACATTAAAACACTGATTGCTCCCTACCATCCTGTATGTCTTTCCTTACGGGAAACATTTCTGAAACCTGCTGATACAGGCACCTTTCGGCGGCGTTCTTTGTACAGAAATATCAGGCTGTGTGATGGACGAGTGCATGAAGGGGTGGCAGTGTTGGTTGATCAGCATGTGCCCACCTTGTGTTTGCCACTCGACACAACCTTCGAGGCCGTAGCCATCCTTGTTTCCTTTGGTCGTACCATCATTGTTAGTTCTCTCTACCTGTCGCCTGACGAGACCTATGATCAATCATACCTTGATGCTGTCAGTGAACAGTCGCCGTCTCTCTTTCTAATCCTGGGGGACTTTAATGGACATCAGCCCCTCTGGGGAAGTGCTGATATTGATGGGAAGGGTCGCTCAGTGGAGCGTATGTTCTCTAATTACAACCTTTTTCTTTTTATTAGCGGTTCTTCTACTTATTTACATGCACCTAGTCTGTCCTTTACTGGTATTGATCTCTCAACTTGCTTCCCTTCACTATTCTCCCACTTTTCATGGAGAATTGACAAAATAATTCACGAGACAGTAATCATTTTCTTATAACCTTTAGAGAAACTAGACGTGATCGATGCCACCCGACCCGCGTGCCCTAGTGGAAGCTGGATCAAGCAAACTGGCCCTCTTTCACTGCTCTCGCAGTACTTGATCCTGCCATCGTCTGTAAGCCATTAATAGACGACTGTGTGGCAGCAGTAACTGACTGTATTATACAAGCAGCTTCTCAGTGTATTCCTGAAACCTCGACATGTTTCCACGATAGCCTCGTTCGTGGTGAAATCCTGGCTGGCACATGACACGGAAGGCTCAAAAACCGGGCTGGGATGCTTTTCGTAGGTATCCCACACTCTCGCACCGCATCGCTTTCCAGCATGCATGTGCACATGCTCAGTGGGTAAGACAGCAAAGCTAGAAGGAATCTTGGATTAAGTTCATTACCAGCATATATTCTACCACCAGTACCAAAGTCAATAGGGGCAAGATTCGAAAGATCAGGGCAATATAATTCTGTCCCCCATTTGATCTTGCTCTCTGATGGCAAAGAAGTAGCTGATACCCGGAGCATCGCCAATACTCTAGGTGAAAGGTTTTGCCGGGTATCTAGAACTTCTGCTTTTTCCTCCACCTTCTTAGCCATTAAGACTCGGGCAAAGCAATCACCTTTTTTCCTTCAAACTGATTGTTGCTATGACTATAATCGTCCCTTTACACTGGTGGAACTCAAACTGGCCCATCATTGATCTGGCAGTACACTGGTCGGACCTAATGATGTACACTACAAAATGTTGCGCCATCTATCTCCAGCTTCTCTTGCTATTCTTTTGATTGTTTTCAATGGGATCTAGAAGGAGAATGTTTTTCATGATGCCTGGTGCCAGGCTATTGTCTTACCTTTCTCTAAGCTTTGGAAGGATCCCAAGATTCCTTCAAACTACCGAACAATTGTTTTGACGAGCTGTTTCTATAAAACCTTGAAGAGGATGATTAATGCTCGGTTTGTTTGGTTCCTCCAATGTTGGTTCCGACGACAGCACTCCACCATGAACTACCTGATTCGACTTGAAACGTTAATCAGAGAAATCTTTCTCAAATAACAACATCTTGTATCAGTATTCTTTGACATTGAGAGAGCTTATTATACAACATGGAGGTATACCCATTTTTATTAAAAAAATTAATGTACAGGCGATTCCAAGTCGTGTGGGTTCGACACTTTCCCGTTTTTGTTCTACAGGAACTTGGAGTCCCTCAGGGCTGTGACTAGAGTGTCATACTTTTCAGTATAAAGATTAATGCCATCACTGAACAACTCCCTCTTATTGTTGAAAACGGGCACAATTTCGACGACTTTCACATCTCATATCAGTCGTTGAACATGAGATATATTGAGCGGCAGCTACAGACTGCCCTCAATCGTTTACTGAAGTGGAAATAGCAAGCGGCTTTAATTTCTCTCTCTCTCTAAAACCGTTTCATGCACTTTTGCCGCCGACGGGGTATACACCCCGAACCTGAACTCCGTATCGTCAAAGTTGTGCTGCCTGTGGTCCCTGAGACAAAGTTCTTGGGGCTTATCTTTGACCGTAAGTGGATTTTTATACCACACATCAAGCAGCTACAGGTCAAATGTACAAAAGCACTGAACATCCTCCGTGTCCTCTCTTCCATCACTTGGGGAGCGGATCGATGTTCTATGCTAAAGATATATCGGGCTCTTATTCGATCGAAACTCGACTATGGAGCACAAGCCTATGGCTCTGTCTGGACCTCGGCCTTAAAGATGCTGAACCCCATTCATGATCAAGGACTTCGGCTCTGCTCCTGGGCTTTCCGCACGTTCCCAGTTCAGAGTTTACACATAGTCTCATGAACCTTCTTTGCACCTCCGCCGTTTGCAACTGTCTTTACTGTATGCTTCGAAACTTCTTTCCTTACCACAGCATCCCACCTGGAGTTGTGTTTTCCTTCCTCGGTGAGCCATACTTTTTCAGAACAGACAATCTCTTATTGCTCCTTTTGGCCTTTGTATCCAAGTGTAGTTGGATAAAATGGCTCTATCCTTGGATAATGTTGCTGTATCCACTGGTCAGCCCATCCCACCATGGCTTCTTACAGTTCCAAAATGTGACCTATCTTTAAGTCATCTGAGAAAAGCAAACACTTCTGATTGGAAATACTGTCTGCTATTTTCTGAACATCTTTTGAACTATCCTTCCATTCCTATTTATACAGATGGTTCGAAATCAGGTGAATGTGTGGCTCTGCCATGGTTTGTTGTGGTTCGGTGGTTGTGTGCAGAATCTACTCTATAGCTTCTGTGTTCACTGCTGAACTATAATCAATTCTCTTGCCTTGGATCACATAGAAACAAAGCAGTACTCAAACTGCACTATTTATACTTGCTCGTTTAGTTCTCTACTGGCCCTGGAATCGCTTGACGTTAGTTCACACCCTGTTCTCGTCGATATTCAAAACCGACTGACCCATTTCTCTTTAACATCCACTTTTATCTAGTTTTTCTGGATTCTTGCCACGTTGGTATTCGCAGGAACGAGCTCGCCGACACCGCAGCTAAATCTATCTGCTCTGGCACTATCATCGTTGTGCTTGTTCCATACATGGACTATGGCCCTGTATTCAAGGCTCGGCTCCGTGCTAGTTGGCAGTCGACTTGGAGTCAGCAACGTGAAAACAGGCTTTTCCAAATAAAACCCTCTATTGGACTTTGGCCGTCTTGCTGCCGGAAGGATTGGAAATAGGAAGTTGTTCCAACTAGACTCACCGTTTTCTTTTATCTGAGAGTCAGGCACCAATGTGTTGTCTGTGTGACACTCAGGTCACAATAAGCCACATTTTACTTTCTTGCCATCGTTATGACTCTCAACGACGGCACCATTTTAAACATGTTCTGTCCCACGGTTTATCCGTAACGTTAGACTTTTTTATTGGTGATGGTGACAATGCCCACCTTGGAAATGTTTTATTTTTATTTTTTAAAGGCTATTAATCTTTTTAATGCCATTTAAGTTTTTTTTAATTTATAATTAGACCTTTTTTAATGTGATTCCCTATTAAAAATCAAAGTACATCTAGTTTGGTTTGAAATTAGAAAATGGCCGTGAAGTCAAATAACTCGAAGCCAGGACTGGAAAGGCCAACTTCAGGTGACTAACGGTGGTTTTTGGAGATATCTGTTAGTATTCCTGGTGATTTATGATAATTACAATTATGCTACAGAAAGTCCTTTACAACTTGTATTACTGTAGTTTTTCTCTTACCGCTGTAGACAAGATGTAAAAATTTGTTTTACTGCTATTTATGTTTTATTAAACTTTGTTTTGTTTTACCTTAATTTCCTTTTATTAATTTTACTTTAATTTTAAATTTTTACCGGATATTTGGCGCAATAGCCCAGTTGCTTTGTGCCATAAAACACCAAACCAAACAATCAACTGTAATATACAGAGAAATCATGTTGCTAAATACCACAAAACTGGATTGTTTGCTGTCTGTCAGTCTTTAAAGCAACTGATCCAAAACAGAAGTGAACACTCAAAAAAACAAGAAGTATTAAACTGATGTAGTTCATTTTTAAAATATTAGAACAATAACGCTTTATAAGTTCTAAAAGCACTTTCTTAGAATAACATTTATTTAGGCTTAATTTCTATAACCTTGATCAACGATAAATAACTTCTAATTATTTTCAGTGATATATATTTGTGAAAATAAAATAAATGTTTTATCTGAGTTATTTTTCTGTCAGGGGTTAATAAACCTATATAACACTGCAGTACGTGTTTCACAATGTTCTTAACAGTAGACAATAAAGGTGGAACCGACTTGTATTATCTAATCAGTTTTAAATATATCTGACAATTGTGAGGAGCAACCGTCGTGGCATTAAGTACAGTGACGTAAAATGTTACTTTGTTATTGTTTGTTCAATAGAGCTTTCTGCTTTGTGGCGTGAGTGAAGATGCTCTAACACACAAATTATCAATTTTAATTGTTGTGTTGAGAACAATAGAGTTCAAGTCTTGCCCCATTGCGATTTAGATTTCAGACTTTGCAATAATACATTGTATGCATATTTGTTTAACATTCTGCATACCACTTGAATTATCATCAGTTTTTCTCACAGAATTTGTTTAATAAAACTTAGATTGTTCTCCTTTTATATCTAAAACAATGTAGACTTAAGTAAATGCTTACCAGAAATATCTTAACGATAAGATATTACTAGTAGTAAGCTAATACAATTTAGTGATAACATATTATTAAACTAACAGAACCTTGTGCTACTGAGATTACATAACGTAATGCTAATATACTGTCAAGCTGACAGAACGTAATTCTTAGCTGCTAAGATTACATAAGATAATGTTATTATTGTTTATCAAACTGACGTAGCGCAACTTTATTGTACTTAAATCATATAATGTAATACTAATAACAATCTTTGTACGACGCCGTATGTCTATTTTGGTTACATCCTGTTAGTAAAGTCTGAAACGCATAAAAGGTAATTTGAAACATTTTCTATCTGAAATTCATGCCGTAGGTAAAGATGCAAAGGTTAAAACTACGAAATTTTCAAATATAAAATTCATTCTTCAATTCTTCGCGTTTGATATAAGTTCAATCTTGTACATATAGATGTGGATATTATTATGTTTATAAATAGTGCAAAATTTGATGCAATGTAAATGGTACTTTTTTCAGCGGAGAAACTGAAGACAACAATGTGCGTTAATTGATCTTTAAGATAGCGTATTGATTTTATGTCTAATATAAAAACATCAACAAGATTTGTTTTTTATTCGCAATACTATCCAGATGCAATGTTATTTTTAGGTACTGTCACCGTGCTAAAACAATATGAAATAGGAGAAATGTAATGTTAGACTAAAGAACCTTAATGCTAAGTTACGGTTATGCTAGAGCCGGCTAAAATATTGCATTGTTAATTTGTGGAAATCTCAAATAACTCGAAAAAAAATTAATACCAAATCTAAACAAAATATCATTTTATCCTACTACCGAAGTAATTATAAGTGAATCTCAAGTTGTAACAGAGTTAGGTTAAATTATTATCAACATGAAATAATTCTGACATAATTATAAGTTAGTTCTGAACTGCAGTAGCGGCTCTGCAGTAAATCTGAGGGCGTACAATGCTAAAATTCAGGTTTCGATACCTATAATGGGCACATCACAGATTACCCATTGTGTAGCTTTGTGCTTAAGGACAACACACCAAACAACTGAAATAGCATAATGCTAAGTTAATATCAAGCTTAAATAGCATCTATGAGTTAGTGTCCAACTGAAGTAGCATAATGCTAAGTTAGTATCAAGTTTAAATAGCATCGATGAGTTAGTGTCCAACTAAAGTAACATAATGCCAGTTTCGTTTCCATCTGAAATAACATAATGTGTGTTGCTGAAATAACATAATGGCAAATTAGTGTCTAGCTGAAATAGAATATTTCTAAGCTAATGTCCAACTGAAATTATGTAATTCTTAGTTAATGTCACTGTAGACAATGTGACTTTCCTAGGAGCAAGAATCGTACTCATGAGTTTGCATATAAACAGGATATAGATATATCAATATAAACATCCTGTAAGGTAAAATACAGTGGTGTATTTTGTCTCTTTTGTAATATGGATATCTGTAATTTGCAACCGTATATTAATAAAATAATCTCCGAGGTGTAATCATGCACTTTCTGTTAATATTGATATCTTTGTTACGTTTTTTGTAAAGCAACGATCATTTGGCAAGAAATGCTTTAGGATATTTCAACTTTAAGCATATATTTGTGCATAAATTATCAAAGATTTGATGGAAGAAAGTTTCGAATAATTTGACAATTTTGAATGAGGTGTTTAACTCTCAATATTTACAAATTATCAATTTCACATTCATATGTAAAATATTATTTTAACTTAATGCCCGGTTCCTGTAAAAACACCAGATTTATACTATACGGGTCTTAATAATTATTAATATAAGTAGCCAAACTATGTCATGGTTATACTAAGTATCCTTGTCTAACACAAATTTACATTGTAGTACTTAAAATATGTTTATATGATGTAATATTTAATAATATTTAGTTATATTTGAATATAAGAAACTGTCATGTTTCTAGTGTTTTTGTATCAACTCTTATTATACAGAAGTACTATGAGAATGAACTTATTAATTTTATGAAATCCAAGCTTTTCTTTATTTGTGAGTAGACAATATATAATCAGGAATTGACTTATTGTTGTATACTTTGGATTTCAAAATCATTTCACTGTATTGACTATTTAATTTAATTTTAAGCAAGATTGATTTTTTTCAAGTACAGATCTATGGCAATTTGTGTTTGGTTATGTTCATTTCTGGTATTTCATTGGTATTTATAGCCCCCCGCTAGTACAGTGGTATGTCTACGGATTTCCAACGCTAAAATCAGGGGTTTGATTCCCCTCGGTGAGCTCAGCAGATAGCCCGATGTAGCTTTGCTATAAGAAAACATACACATTTGTGTATATATAATAATAATATGCCAGATGCATGTGCTGGTTCTAATTGGCCACGTGGAAAGAAAGATTAAGTACCTTTCATTTTTTACAGTAACTTACCATAGATATTGCAGAAATGTTTCAGTTTCTATTAATGAAAAGCAAGAGGTGGAAAAAAGTTGTGAAATACAAAGTATATGCTATCAGCCTCTAATATGCCACATAATTGTTTATTTATATCGAAATAGTAAAATACATACTTCCGTCACTATTTTCGCGTCGACGACAAGTTTAGATTGTCTTTAAAATTCCCTGTAATCAGTTGTTGAGAGTTCTAGAGATGTTTATTCTTTCGATTTTCCATACAGTTATGTTAAAACTGGCAAAATCGGACTTAAAATATGTTATCCCCGTGTACACCAAATCGAAACTAAGAAAGGTTTATGTGCTATAGATATCTACATGGGTATTGTTGAGACTGGTCTTTGTTACTGATGTCAGAAATTAGATCAAATAAGGAAATTAAGATCACTACTTCAATATGGAACAAAAAAGCAGGGGATCCTTAGTGAATTTTATTTCGAAATTCCTAAGTCATTTGCCAGATTGTCACTATGTAAGACCTAAAGAAACTATCCAGGATTACTAGGAAAAGCTAGATTTATTTAAGCAGGTCATAAAAATATTCGATTAACAATAATCCCCCCGCCAAAAAAAGAACTTTCATGAAATTTATTAAAGAAATTTAAATCGATGCCTTTGGGAAGATACCAGAAGATGGAAGGGCAAGTATGTATTCTACGAATCCATAAAGCTTAATCTTCCTTTGATAAGCCAATGTCCAAAAACAACAATATTCGAATACAGTGGTACCTCAGTTCTCGAACGACTCCCTTCTCGAACAATTCGGTTTTCGAACGTATTGCTTGAGAAAAAAAATGTCTCGGTTTTTGAACATAAACTCGGTTTCCGAACCAAACTGTCGTGGCTCGAACCCCATATAACCCGACTGATGACCCAAACGACCCTTCGACCATTTTCGGCTCACGCCAAGCTTGCCCAAAACATTTTACCCGCACCTGTCACTCTGTCCACACCCCCGCTAAAATCTGCTGTGAACGTTCTCGTTTTCGTTTTTCTTTGTTGTTGTTTTTCTAAATATTCTGATTAAATAAGCCACCATGGGGTCAAAGAAGGATAATGAAAGCAGCAAACCAAAAACAAAAGTTGTTAGAACCACAACAGAGATGAAAAGATATCTCAAAGTATAATAGTAGTGTTTGCGTGTCTGACCTTGCTACACAGTTTGGTATGGTGAAGTCTACAGTCTGCACCAAACTGAAAAATGAAGAGGTCATCAAATGAGCTGATGTTGCAAAAAGAGTGACAGTGCTTACGAAACAAATATCACAAACAATGGAAGAGGTAGAAAAACTGTTGTTGATTTGGGTAAACGAAAAACAGTTAGCTGGTGATAGCATTTCTCAGACCATCATTTGTGAGAAAGCAAAGCAGCTGCACGCTGACCTCCTGAAAAACACCCCTGGAACGAGTGCTGATACAAATGATGCCTTTAAGTTTAGAAGGGGTGGTTTGAAAAATTTAGGAAGAGAAGTGGCATACATAGTGTCGTGAGACATGGGAAGGGTGCCAGTTCTAATAAAGACGCTGCTGATAAATATGTTAGGGAATTTAAGGACTATGTAGAAGCTCAGGGTTTTATTCCCCAACAAGTATTCAACTGTGATGAGACAAGCCTCTTTTGTAAGAAAATGCCAAAGAGGACCTACACCACCAAGGATAAATCACTGCTAGGACACAAGCCAATGAAGGACAGGCTAACTCTATTGTTATGTAGTAATGCAAGTGGGAACTTAAAATTTAAGCCTTTACTTGTGTAACATTCTGAGAACCCGAGGGTTTAAAAAAAATAATGTCCTGAAAAGTAAACTAAATATCATGTGGAGGGCTAATAGTAAAGCATGAGTAATCAGGCAGTTTCTTATGTGTTGAACCATAAAGTGCTTGCCTCAAGTGTAAAGAATTACCTCACGGGAAAACAGTTGTCACTCAAGGCCCTTCTTGTGATGGGAAATCCGCCTGCTCACCCACCAGTCTTGGAGGACGGGTTGGTGGAGGAGTACAATTTCATTACGGTAAAGCTCTTGCCCCCTAACACGATTCCTCTCATTCAGCCCATGGACCAGCAGGTCATATCGAACTTTAAGAAACTCCACACCAAAGCACCGTTTCAAAGGTGCTTTGAAGTGACCTCTGACACAGAGTTAACCCGCAGAGTTCTGGAAAAATCACTTTAATATCCTCCATTGCTTGAGGATCATAGACAAAACCTGGAGAGAAGTGTCTTTGAGGATCATGAACTCAGCCTGGAAGAAATTGTGGCCAGATTGAGTAGCAGATAGAGACTTTGAAGGCTTTGAGGCTGAGCCTGTTGTCGAGGATATTGCTTCACTAGGCAAGTGTATGGGCTTGAATGTGAGTTGTGATTATGTGAAGGAGTTGGTGGAAGACCACAACACTGAGCTTACCACGGAAGAACTCCAAGACTTTCAGAAGAAGCAGCAACAGAAGGCAACTGAGGAAATGTCTTCAGATGAGGAGGAGGGAAGGGAGGATGTTCCTAGTTCACTAACCAAGGAAATGTGTAAAAAATGGGGAGAGTTACAAAGATTTGTGGAAAAATTTCACCCTGAGAAAGCTGTAGCAAACCGCAGCATAAACCTTTTCAATGACAATGCCATGTCTTACTTCAAAAACATTTTAAAATGCAGGCAGAAACAAACCTCATTAGACAAGTTTTTGTGAGAAATAGGTCCAGTGAGTCTCAAGCAGTCTGTAGCGGTGCAAAGAGATGAAAAAGAGAAAAAAAACCCAAAAGGAGAGTTACCTGACGTTTTTATGGAAGGTGACTCTCCTTCCAAACAATAATAACTCTCCTACTCTCCACGTTCCTCACCACCTTTCACTTACACAATCAACTCTCCTCAGCACAGGTAAAGTGCAGTTAATTTTCATTTATTGTTTTTTTATTGTGTTTATAGTTCTTGTGGTTGACTTTATGCATGTAAGTATTATTATACAGGTATAAATAACCAATATTTTTACTTAAAATGCTTCATAATGCGTAATTTTTGGAGGTCTGTAACGGATTAATTTAATTTACAGTATTTCTTATGGGAAAAATTGATTCGGTTTTCGAACAGCCTTCTGGAACGGATTAAGTTCGAGAACCGAGGTACCACTGTAGTTTGTTTATCGAATTTTGTTCAAAGCTACTCGAGTGCTAGCAGCGCTAACCATCCAAGATTCTGAAGTCAAATATAGGGGATGGACAATAACACCCACTACCAACTCTTGGAACACTATCTACTCACAAATACTGGGATTGCTTGTAACATTACAACGCCCCATGACTGAAAGAGCGAGCATTTTTAGTGACAGAGTCGATCCCATGACTAACAACCCAGCTATTCAGGCCACAATAAAATAAAAAGTTACTGATATATCATTTATATTTGGTGACAGGAAAAGACATAATTATAATATGCCATTTAATCACTTCACAGCTAGTTCCCCTAATTCAAAAAGCGAACAATTTAAAAAATGCAGAGAACGTTGAAGGCTATCTCTAAATCTACATGCCATGTGCCTTTCTACAGTTTTGATTTTTAAAACCAAAAATAAACTCCTTGAGTTGTAATTACTACTATCCACATCTTGTAATGCTGCTAACGTATGTTATTGCTACTGTTAGGTTCCCAACTGGTACGTCTACGAATTTACAACACAAAAATCAGGGGTTCGATTCCCCTTAGTAGACACAGCAGATAGCCCGATGCGGCTTTGCTATAAGAAAACAGACACACACGCTACTGTTAGAAATAAATGAGAAGCCTAAACTATAATTTACAGTTTCTTGAAACATCTTCATTCATGCATTAACCTTACATTTATATAGGAATACTGTTGTCCAAGGTTACTACGTTAAATGAAACCCCCTGACACCAGTATAACCGAGTGACAATAGGTGAAATCCAATAATAGCTTGCACTTCAAATTTTATTTAAGTAGCTTATCTGGATGTGTAATTCACATAAATAAATCAGTAGCATCGTTGCTGTTTTTTTCTGAAATTTTGTGAGAGAAAAACACGTTTCAAAGTACCATGCATTACTACTATTGATTTCATATTCAACCTTCATTTTTGATGTCAAGAAGAGAAAATAATAATAAAATGGAAAGTGGCTCTTGCAACCCTGTTTACTTATAAAATTTATCTTGATGAAATAAGTTAAGCTTGTAACGATTTAATCGAAAGGGGAACAACGTTATAAAACTTTAAGAGAACCTTCAACAGAGAGTTGGAAATGTAATCTTCAACAGATCCATGTGATCTTAATTTATACGGGTCAAAAGTACACATTAAGATTGTGTTTCACAAACAGCCTACAGCAATAGCCAAAGATTTTGAATCATCCTAGATTTATCTAATTTATTCATAAGGTCTATTAAAACCTACAGAATAATATTACGTTAATTTTTTAATGATACAAGGAGAATCCTAAAGGATTATTTGACCCTTCAGAAGTTCATTGTATCCATGACCGCAAATTTAAAACTCTAGAATGATGCTAAACTCTTGGCCGTAGTTTTATATACATAACTCTGGTGTATAGTTTATGATTTGTTTTTCATACATGAAATAAATTAGATTTTAGAAAACAAACTATGGAAAAAGATGTTTCTAAAGATCACTTTCTACATTTTTGTTACAAATAACGGGGAAACGTCAATGTTTGTTTGTTTTTTTAATTTCGAGCAAAGCTACTCGAGGGCTATCTGTGCTAGCCGTCCCTAATGTAGCAGTGTAAGACTAGAGGGAAGGCAGCTAGTCATCACCACCCACCGCCAACTCTTGGGCTACTCTTTTACCAACGAATAGTGGGATTGACCGTAACATTATAACGCATCCACGGCGGAAAGGGCGAGCATGTTTGGCGCGACGGGGATGCGAACCCGCGACCCTCAGATTGCGAGTCGCACACCTTAACATGCTTGGCCATGCTGGGCCACGGGAAACGTCGAAGTTAGTGCGTTAAGAATATTTGTGAATTTTTGTTTTATTATGTTTTTTTTTAAAGTTATTCTGATCACCATAAAAATTGTACTTAAATACTTTAAAATCGAGAATGCTTGGAGTGGCTCCTATCAAAAAGGGGAATCCGCAGTATAAAACTCAGTTTATATCGGAGTTCTTTATGTAGAGGCCACCAAAATGAGTTTTGCTTATTTTGTTCCAGCTTGCAATCCTTTGTTCTCTCGCTACATTTAATATAAATTAATCCTCAGTGACACAGCGGTATTTCTTCGGACTTACAATGATAGAAACCGAAGTGGTCAGAGCACTGATAGCCCACTGTGTAGGTTTGTACTTAACTTCAAACAACAACAACATAATTCTTTGATAGATTGTTCAGGCAGAGTATTCATGATGCAACTTTGTGGAATGGACGGAAACTGCCTGTTACGGAAACGCAAGTTTAGAGGACGACTTTTCGAAAGCCTTCCGTCTTTTCTCTTCAGTGTATCAAAAATGTTATATTTTCAACACCGCGTTTTATTTATGGTTATTTGTTTGTTTCAGAATTTTCGCACTAAACTATTCAAGAACTATCTTCGCTTAGCTTACTCTAATTCGAAACTGATACACTAGAGGGGAGGTGCTTCTGCCAACCGTTGGCTTACTTTAATCGAAAATTGAGGTTCGACTTTTACTCTTTTAATGCACACAATGCCCCAAAGTGTAGGGTGCGATTTTGCGGTAACGGGACACGAAACATTGAGCTTATAATCTACAGCCTAAAAAATTTAGTATTAGGCCACAGTAAACCATTTGGGCTGTTAATAACTTGTATTGGAAGTATATTTGGTGTTATTTTACAAGTAGAGATAACATTTTCGCGTCTATCATCACATAATAAACACACAGATTTTAATCCCTCTGTGAAAAATATCAAGATCAAAGAACAAAAACCAAATAATGTCCACTTCTGAAAAAAAAACCTCTCAATTTCCTGCATCATTTTAAATGTTTACACAACTTTTCTAGAATATAAAATAAGATTTTGAATGGCCGAGTATAGGATAATTAATATATGTTTAAGACCATATCTAAACATCATGGGAAGCGTTTCTGAAGTACACGTACAGACTCTACTGTTCGAGATAATAAGAATGTTTCTCTTGTTCAACACTGTGATAAAATCATCAACAAACCACAGAGTGTTCATTGTACGAGCCGGAAGACTAGTCTGTTCACATGGGGATCAAATTACGTGAACTGATTTACGTCTTAATTTAAAGTTCGTCAGCAATTTTATGCTTCAGCCAGCCTCTAAAATCTAAATTACGTTGTTTTTTATGTTTTTATGCAAAATAATGTACGAAATCAAACGTACTTAGAACACTAAGTATTTCACTGTAAGAAAACCTCAACTGTGTGTATTTGTTTTGAATTAAGCACAAAGCTATACAATGGGCTATCTGTACTCTGCCCACCACGGGTATCGAATTCCGAATTTTAGCGGTTCGAATTCGCAGACATACTGCTGTGCCACAGGAAAGCTAATTGTATCTGATAGAAATTTTGTGAAATCGTAATGTTAAACGTTTATGTCGGTTAGAAAACCTCGCACTTTGCTTGCAATTTTAAGAAAACAGAAAAGTCTAAAAAAATACAATTCTCCTTTAGTAGAGAGAATCTAAATATAGAACTATTTAATCCCTTCGCGTTAGACTGCTTGAATTTCGCCATAAAAGTGTAATCATATCATACTATTATATAATTTCTGTTTATATGATACTGGTACAACTTCTTTATTACACGATTTGCGACCCCTATCTTCACGAAATTTTTATTTTGTGTGCATGTAGATTTGAAATATGGGTCGCAATTTTTCCGTTTCTCTGTTTCCCATCACAAAGAACTTTTTTTTTTTTTACATTCTCAGGGTGCTTACGTATCGTCGTGAATACGTTATACGCGGATCTAATGCACTGGCATCGAATATAAAAATATAATAGTACTGTCTGTTACACGTCCACGTAAATACTTCGCAGGGTGTAGATAGATCTTCACCAAAATTGGTAGGAAGGTTCATTAGGTCCATGTGCTGTACAGCGGCAAGTTTATGGATTTACAACGCTAAAATCAGGGGTTCGATTCCCTCGGTGGACTCAGCAGATAGCCCGGCATGGCTTTGCTATATGAAAACACACACATACACACACACACAGGTCTATGGAAAAATACACACACACACACACACAGGTCTATGGAAAAATACACACAGGTCTATGGAAAAATACAAACACGTTTTTAGTTTTGCAGTTTGAGGTTTTTGTGAGTTTTTTGCGAATTTTTTAACCACTAATTCGTCCCTGCTGATGGATATTCACCAAATACGGCATAAAGGTTTGTTTGGCCCATGAGGAGATACATACAAGTTTACGGTTTCATATTTTTTGTTTTGATGTTTCTTTATGGGTGTTTTGATTTGTTGATTTTGTTTTTTTTAATTATATGTATGTAAAAAAACAACCTTTCATTTCCTGAGATAGCATTTCATTGATCATGAATTTACAAAACTTCCGTCCAGGGTACCGATACCCCAGCTAGTGTTATTAATTGATAAAATGTCCAATTTTCGTCTGCTAGCACTATCATAAAAATGAAAGTTTTTGTGATGATTAAAGTGCTTACATCAACGAGAAGTAACTTCCATATTATTAGTCTTATTACAACCCCAAATTTAAAAGTAGTAATATATCTTCAAGCCAAGATGTCAGATTTGTATTAAATATTAAACTGAAAGTATTAGACATTAAATTCTTTTATTTCAGTTCAAACAGTTAAATACTAATAACACGGACATACGGATTTAAATTTACTAAGAGCTCTTTTGGTTTTAATAACGGATTTTCCATAATTCAGTTTAGTACTTTTCGAAAATAATATTTTTTTTACCACGTAAGGATTTTTTTACAAACAGGGAAGAAAAAATTCTTAATTCGTTTACCATAATTAATTTTTTTATTGTTATGTTTGAGTTCTAGAACAATCGATAAGATTCGCATCCCAGTAGTACATCAGTATATCTGCGGACTTACAACGCTAGTAATCGGGTTTTGATGCACGTGGTGGGCAGAGCACAGATAGCCAGTCGTGTGGCTTTGCGCTTATTTACAAAAAAAAAAGTTTATAAGACTCTCCCATCGTAACTGTGTAGAGAAATCTATAGCCAGTGGTCGTCATCATTCCGAGCATAAAATAATGTAACCATATTTTAATGAAAATGATTCACTTATGCACAAGTACGTATGACGTTTTGGGGAAACTCTGTACACGGTGGAGAAAAAAATTGATATTTTCGGATTAAGTGTACAGGAATTACTGTAGGAAATATAATAATTTCATGATAATAAAATCATCACAGGATTGCGTAATTATTTTGAGAAATGTCTTCGCTCGCCCTTTCAGCCGTGCGGGTGTTATAATGTGACGGTCAATCCCATTATTCGTTGGTAAACGAGTAGCTAAAGAATTGGCAATGGGTGGTGATGACTAGCTGCCTTCTCTCTAGTCTTACACTACTAAATTAGGGACGGTTTTGCGCAAAACTAAAAAAAAAACACAAAGAAATAAACCTTCCAATCGAATAAGAATAAAGATGTTAGCCAGTTTTGTACTTTTGTTCTATTCTAACTGTCGGTTGATTTATTGTTACTAATCTACGACGAAGTAAAATACAAAATTAACTGAAAATATTAGTTTAATTCATGCAGTTTGTCTTTGTTTTGTGTGTTCAAAATCCAGCTTCTTGTGGTTTGAATTTCTGTTTGGTTGAACATTGATTTGACCCATTTTAGCACGCACGTGGTTTGCTACATAGAATTAATTACATTGTTGGAGCTATCATTTTTAAATTGCTGTATATGCGCACAAGCGCCGAGTCGATGAGGGCAAGGAACATTTGTTGGATTAATTATTTTGGAGGGAGGCAAACCTTCCAAATAAACTCTACAGTATATATATGTAATACGCTGCTACGCTGATTTAATAGCTGTTGCATCTTTGCAGTCCTAGCAACTCCCACAAACTGGCGTGATGTACTACGCAACGTTCTCATGATAACATGGTTAGTAGAAAATCAGAGTAAGGGAAACAAACTTGTCAGGAATCTTTATAGAAGAAAACTAGGTGCGACATATTCAGAAGTTCTCTTTGGCCTCTGGTTGTCTTCTGGCTAGAAGACTAATTAACAACCCCTACATAATTTTGCTACTTCGAATTCCCTTAAAGGTCAAAGAAGGAAGTCAGAAGCTGTTTAGATTAAAGTGACCTTGAGAGGTGTTGAAATAAGACTGGCTTTTAATTGAGATATTTTAAATGGATCTTCTGTCTATGATGTTAGAAATTTTGTATAAATTTCTTGTTGATTTCAATTTCATGGTTATGATCATTCATATGAACAAAAAATTATTATTTGTGTTTTCGTATTCAATATTTTTGTTATCTTCTGAAACTTTCTGTTCAACGCTTCTTCCAGTTTCACATAAATATCATGTCTCACAGGATTACCACATTATTATGTAGATACATAGTTTGTGTGTGTGTGTTTATTTTCATATGTTGCTGTATTTGAAGTTACATTATTTTTAAAAATGTCCGATATTTGTCAATGTAACATGGAGTTTCTTCTGACTTTTCATTTTAATTTGAAATCTTTGTATTTACGATAGGCATAATAAGGTATGGTATGAATTATAAGTGTATTTATGCGTTTTAGTTTTTATTTTGGTGCTTTATAACATATATAAAATTAAATTAACACCTGTTTTTACTTCCCTGTCCACGAATTTATGAAAAGTTAGACCTTATGTGTGAGTAGCTCTTTGTTCATAAATAAAAATATCAGAGCCCAATACACTGCACTGAACTTTTTTCTTTAAATCATGCTATGACCCAGAAACCTGATACTTCCTAACATTATAATATCTCAATATTTAATTCTACTCAAATCAATTTTTAAAATGTAACTTAAGCACGTGGAAAGTGTGAACCACGAGCACTTTTTTGTCTTTTATTGATACCACCCTACGATAAACACACGTTTTAAAACAACGTTAAGTTTATTAAATTTAATAAACTTGTAGTAACTACGGTAAATCTTACCAACAACGTTAAGTAGTAAAACATTTAATATCAGCATATATTGCAGTCCAAGGGCAAAGTTTAGAGACAATCTGATATGAACCAGATGTCTCTGTTTTAACTTTATCAACCACTTTCACACCAGTATTTCTTTCCAGGAGGGAGCAACATAAAGTCATGCAATATAAGCTTAAATAAAAATACAAACTTTCATCGTATGACTTGATAAGTACTAACAATGACACGAATATTCCACGACGAACTCTAGTGACAAAGATGATTTAGCCGCTATGGATTTACAACCTATGTAAAGTTTTAACTATTCCACTACAATGCCAGTTGGTACTGAGAAAAAATACACAAGTAAATTCTGAAATGAAATATGTAAGATTCTCTCTGCTTTTAAAAATGTGTTCAACAAATGCAACATAATACGATAACTTCAACGTACTTAATCATGAGCTTTGACGTTATTGTGTTAAGAAGTTGACGTGGCGCCAGACTTGCTGTCTTGAATGAACGTTTTCTTTGGTATATTAATCTTGCTTGTAATCTTAATCTATACACATACTTTATATTTGAACTAATCTTTAACTGGTTGAATATTAGTACGTGGTTTACGTAATACAAAACAAGATAATTTAAGAAAACGTGATAATACATATACTGTGTTAGTCATAACTAAAATATCAAAATGTAATAGATTGTGAATTTCAATATTTCGAAGCAAAACGTACTGCAAATTCTATGATGAGATATAGGTATATAGAGGTTTTAAAAATGATCACATTGGATATTTTTCGATATAGCTTCTAGTGTTTAAAACACAAGAGTTAACACAATACCTGGTCTTCACAAAAGAATCAGATCCTTGCAGTATTTTCTCTCTTAAGCTCCTGCTTCTTACAATCTGACGTTAAAAGAACTAAATATATATATATATATATGCTGGGGTGTCGCAAATTGTGAAATGTTGTCCATAAACATCGAGTGTGTTGTAATGAAATCATTAAGTCAACTAAAATCAGTTGAATTAACATTAGAGTAAATAAGGTATGAACATTAAAAAACATCTGAGTTAACATTTTTAATGTAACTTTGAGTAAATAAAGTATAAACGTTAAAAACATGAGTTAATATTTTCAGTGTAACTTACAATAAATATAGTATGAACGTTAAAAAACATCTAAGTTAACATTTTCAATGTAACTTTGAGTAAATAAAGTATAAACGTTAAAAAACATCTGAATTAATATTTTTAGTGTAACTTAGAGTAAATAAAGTATGGACCTTAATATAAAAAACATCTGCGTTAACATTTCTTTAACCAAAATTAAACTAATATAAATGAACAACTTTATATCTATACTAATTAATAACCTAACATCCAACTGCAACGTCTCCTACAATCCCGTAATCGTTTATACCCTCGTCCCTAAGACATGTGTCCGGCAACGGTCAGTTGCAAACTATCTTTGTTAACCTGAAGATGACCTAGGAAGGTCGAAATGTTGTTCTCTGCTTATCAGTAAAAGTGTTAATATCCACACCAGTTATTCTGAGATACATTTTTATTTCAAGTGGATTTCTCGTCATCAAGAATCTCTTAAAAGTTTGTTTTACCGCTACATTATCGTTTATTTATGGATATTGCAACTATACGTAATTTTCAACTAGTATTCATATTTCAAAACCTATATGTATATATTAGTTTGTTCTGTTAAAATATTCGTAACACCATAGAAGCATGTACCGCATAAAAGTTATTAGCTTCACCGTTTCGGAGCGGGTTTACGTCAGATCCTTATTTTTCATTGTAAAAAGCCTTTGTTGAAAACTTTAAGTCGCCTACGCTAATAACATTTCTATTGGTAAAGTGGTCTTTATAATTTTTCCTTGTTAACTATTATTAAGAAACCCTAAATGCTAAGCCAAGCAGTCTACCTTGAAATACATAAAGTGTTTTCTGTTCGGAAGTTTTTGAATATTTAAGCCAATTTTTCTTGGGTTCATATATATTTTGATATTTCTACTTTTAATGTATAAGTCTAAGGAGCAGTAGTGTTTTAGATTTTCATAGATTTGTAGAAACCAACGCTTAGATGTATTTTAATTTAACTAGTTACATACCACATTTAAACTTATGGGCCTGGCATGGTCAGATAGTTAAGTGGCTCGACTCGTAATCCGAGAGTCGTAAGTTCAAATCACTGTCACACCAAACATGCTCGCCTTTTCAGATGTGGGGGCGCTATGACGTGACGGTCAATCCCCATATTCGTTAGTGAAAACATAGCCCAATTAGACTGCTAAATTAGGAACAACTGAAGCAGATAACCTTCGTGTAGCTTTGTGCGAAATTTAAAACAAATAATCTTTTACATTTTTAATTAAAAAATAAATAATATGCATAGAACATTTTCGAGTAATTTAGATTCTTTATACGACAATTTTTTATCAATTCTGCTGCAGCAAAGAAAGATAGAATATATGGAACTGCACGCCCTTAAGTTAATACACTGTGAAAGTGGAACGTTGAAACCGTCAGTCGCCCCAAAGCAGAAAACACATTAAAAATAAAGACATCCTATTCATTGTGTAAGGGAAACCGATTTTAAATCAAAACTAGTTTACATTTCTGCTCTCATAAGACACGCCTAAGTTAAGTTCGTATCATTAATTTGACTGATTGTTTTAGCACACTGATGAAACCAAAACAAACAATGAAAACTTTACGTTCCACATAGATGTAATTTTAGTAAAATAAAAGTTTCAGGTGTGCTTTGAATCTGCATAATCACGATTCGCGTCCCGTTGTTGCAAAACTCTCTTTGCAGTGTGAAACTTGATGTTCAAATTTGGCTGCTGAGTCATAACAAAGTTGGAAGTTTGCACTGTAGACTCGCTACTTGCCTTCCTCCACAACTGAATCAGGCCGGGTTCATTTGATAGCATGCCTGAATTCTAAAGTTGACGCTTCATCGTTCGAATCCCATTACTTTGCTCGTAATTTAGGGTCTTGGGTGCACGTGCTACGAGAGAAACATTTAATTCCGAATATTCTGTCAAATAAAAATAGCCCAAGAGTTGACATTAGGTAGAATTGACAAGCTTTCCCTCTCCCTAATTTAAGAATGGCTGTATTTAGGTGTCCAGATGTGTAATTTTGCATGAAAATTCCGAAAAAAAGCAATTAGGACTAATGCTAAAACCTTTTACGTTTTAAATTTTGTTTTACAAAATATAGAGTAATTCTTTTGTTACAAGGTAAACCCGAGGCAAACAGAAAGTAGGTTAAATGTCAGGCTAATCACAATGATTAAAACAAGATACAAATAAATTGTTTAGAACCATTGTAAAGAAAAACAATCTTTGGCCAATGTTTGCTTTTCATTTTTACTACTATTTTTTTATCTGCTTAACACAGTTTCCTAGCAATACTTTGATCAATAATTCTCTTCGTTTTTCTAGATTTTCCACCTACCGAAGACTATTAAAATGAAGTTTATTTTTGTGTTACTGCTATGTTTTATTCTATGTACAGATACTTTGGCAAAAAAGGTAGGTTTTCTACTATGCTTTATTCTGTATACAGATACTTTGGCAAAAAAGTAGGTTTTTAGTCAAACCTGTCTCCTTTGTGAAAATTAATATTTAAAGTGCCATTATCATAAAACAAAATATCTTCAAGGATAAGAACACTTGTAAGTATGTTATAGTAAATCAAGTTCGCGTTGAAAACTAATTAACAACGGGAAGCTTTTCTTAATTCGGTAAAATTCTTTGTACAGGGAAATAGTATGGAGAATTCTTAAACTCTCTCAGGAAAACATATCTTACCTCTTAAACTTTCGTGATACCTAAACGATTTAAGCATTTTTTATTTACATATTTTAAATATTTATTTGTGTCCTGTTATTAAAATACAAATAACAAAAGTAAACTGTGACGTCACTAGAAAAATGTGAGGGACGAAGATGAAAAGGAGATTGAAGACAACGATAAGAAAGATGAATTAGACTTGATTGCTGATGATGACGCTGAAGAAAATGAGCAAAAAAATGAAGTCACTGACGAAGAAAAACTACAAACACTGAAAGGTAAATACCCGAGAAAAACCAAATATTTCATTCTATTTATATTTATTCACTCTTATGGTCAACATTATTCAATAAAACACTGATATTAAGTTTCATTTTATCTTTTAATATCAATTTTTTTCTACTCGAAACAATTACAATTTAATGAATATATTACTTTATATGCTTGTTTAATACTAAATTTTACTCGTGTGATATGTGCTACATTTTCATATATGTTAAAGAGATACTTCTATCTTAAATTTTGAGTTCCTTTCTCGCTGGTTTCATCGTGATTTTGCGATAGCTTTAATTACATGTAATGTTGCATGCTATAATTTATCTCAGGCGAACTACCGATTTTTTATGTTACGTACGTATTACGATTTCAAATAGCTTGAAATTTTAATTTAGAATTGAATGTTGATATATATTTGTCAACAAGATTGATACATACAATTTTCTGTCTTTGCACAAACAATACAAACAGCAATATAATTTATAACAATAATCTTTAGAAGTAATTATTACAAATAATGTTATGTATACAAAAGTTTTGCAAACTTACAAACAATACTATCTCTTCATTCTGGTTTGGAACTGAATCTTTTCTCGACGGTTCACAATGAGTGAGCTAATTCTATGTTAATACACAGGTACACCTTATTTGACGGGAATGCTAACTAGCTCTTCTCTTAGCTGGCCTCACGCGATTTACAAGCTGACTTTTAATCGAAGGAGCTAGTTAATGTGTCTCTTGAAATACTAAGATCCGTAGTTAATTTTTTGAAGCTGAACGGTTTGTAATGTTCGAAATCAATAAAAGTTCCTAGTCAGTTGTCTGTAGTTTTCCGATTAACAAGCATTTATCATAATTATAGCTCCCGAGGTTTATAGTATAGTAGCTACAGTAAACTAACAATACAAAACTGTGTCTCGATGCATCAATTTATAAACTTTACGCGAGGTTCCAAAATTTCAATTGGCAACAATGCTAATATTTACATAGACACATCGTACATTGTTAATCTTTACGCTCGAGAATTTTCTACAAATTTAGACATTAAGCAGGAAATTTACAATAGATATTTAACAACATAAGTTACACCCATTTCTAAATACATATTAAACTAAAACAAAAATTAGTATTAAAATAAATATATAATAATAAACCAATTTACACTTGTGAGTTGTACAACTTTTCCAAATATGCTAAAGAAATATTTTTATCGCAAATTCTAGTTCCTTCCTTGCTAGTTTCATAGTGAGTTTGCAATAACTTCAATTATGAGTAAATTATACCTATTTTAGATACGCTTTAGCGATGCCCTCGTAAAACATCAAAATTCAAGGAGAATTGACTAATTATTTCGTTAAAAATACTCGAATCAAGACAAACATAAGGTGTTTAACTAAAATTGCCTTAAAACCTTTGTTTATGGTAGAATCAAGTGGTAAAATAAAAATGTGATTTCATAGCAACATTCCTCTAGTCCAGGTAAAAAAATTTTAAATAATCTTTATCATAATTGAAAGTGACCATTGCAGTGAGTTTCGTATCCATTAGTTTTGTTACACTATTCTTTTGCGTGTGTACGAATTTTCAATATGTTCCAATTAACTTGAAATTCAGCACTGGATTCTGTGTGAAAGATGTGACAATTCACCTGTGAGTGAATTAAAGAGACTGAAGTGAAGAAATCAATGGATTCCATGACGTTATTCATTGGTAAAAGAGTATCTAAAGAGTTGGAGATGGGTAGTGATGACTAGCAAGCAGCTTTACATTGCTAAATTAGGGACGGCTAGAATAGATGGCCCTCGTGTAACTTTGCGTGAAATTCAAAAACAAACAAACACAATGTCTTAATGCATGTAAGGAGATACTCAATATCATGTCTGTATCCTAATTAAAATATATTTGTTTTCAAGCGTTGGAACGATTCATAGTTTATCATTTCTTTCAGTTGTCGATTTGGCTACTTAATCAAAAATGTCTTGCCCAGATTATTTGCTTCAGCGTAAAGATACATAATAAACCATCTGCTCTCTGTCCTCCTCATGGAATTGATCTTCGAACTTTAGCATTGCAAATTCATAAGGTTGCCGCTGATCCACTTAAGTACGCTGTGAATCAATGTAAAAACTTTATTTTTGTAACAGTAGTTATCAATAACTGTCACATTTCTTTTGTTTTCTAAATTGTAAACATATTTTAACCAATAGTACCTATTGACTTAATAAATAGTAACAAAAGTTACATTAATAGGTATACTTCATTTCAAATGCAGAGCCTAAAGTACTAATAATACAAACTTAAATGTTTTTCTTTGTTTCAGTGGAAAGTGAGAAAAAACGTAAGTACTTTTAATTTCAACCACTAGAGAACGCTTCGCTGTCTTGTTCAAAAAACATTTAGCAGTGCGCATAATAGTTGCTTGTTGCTTTATAATAAATACTAGAGCTTCAAATATCTTTTCATACTTTAGTTTTAAGCATTTTATTTATAATTTGTTAAATTAATGTAAAATTATGCTTGTTGTGTCAAAATATATTATTACTCTTGGTACTTCTTATTAAGATATATATACGGTAAAACCTGTCTAACCCGGAAACTGTATAGGGCGGAAAACTGGACAAGCCGAAAATATCAAAATTGTGCAGCATTTTGTTATAAAAGGCCCTCTATATGGTGGAATCTGCGTAACGCGGAAGGAAAACTATCTTTCACTTACCTCATCTATCAACAAGTATGATTAGAACCAGAATAAGGCGGAAAAATGTTTTGATTAAATATTAATTTATTTAATTAATAACTTCGTTAAATATTAATAAATTCTTGTTTAATTAATAATTTGTTTAAATATTAATAAATTCTTGTTTAATTAATAATTTGTTTAAATATTAATAAATTCTTGTTTAATTAATAATTTGTTTAAATATTAATAAATTCTCGGACATTTTGTTACAGTAAGTAAATTTCTTCTGTTTTTCTTTCTGCCGTCATTATTTTTCGCAATTAAAGAAAACGAAAGAATGGAACAAGAAAATAGCAATATTCTACTTTTCCTAGATAATGCAACTTGTCACCCGAAAGTTCTAATTTCAAATGTTTATTTAGTCTTTCTACCTCCATGTACAACATCAGTTTTACAGCCACGAGATAATGGAATTAAAAAGTTTATAAAATTGAAATACAGAAAATTGATGCTTCAGCATATTATTGCAAACATGGACGACTGTAAGAGAGTATCTGAAATGACAATGAAAATTGACATGTTAGAAAAAATTGCATTTTTAAGTCATTCAGTCAAATGCGTAATAAAGTGCTTTCGAAACTGTGGATTTATACTTGGTAATGGTGGAGATTGTGGAAAAGTTGTTTGTTATAACTATTTTAGTGAAATCCAAACTATGATTGAGAAGATTGATGCAGATAATTCTGTGAACGTGGAAAATTTTGTGAACGTTGACAAGAATGTTTTAACAGAAACTGATTAAATTGATTTAAAATCTATAATATAATCGCAAGATGGTAACAGTGTGAGAGATTCAGAACATGAACAAATTGGACAAGATAGTGAGGAAATAGAAATTCCTATTTCATCGCAAGTTTTAAGTTATATTAACGCTATCAAGTTGTTTGCAAAAATGAAAGGGGAAAATGAACTTCATGAAAATACCGTAGAATTGGTGTTCTCATTTAACCGCATGAGAAAGACTATTAAAACGACAGTTGAAATTAGACATTTTCTTCAAATAAATTTGATTAAGATTTTGGGTACTTACGTATATTTTGAATGTCTATTTTGTTCTTATTCTAATGAATATAGCATAAAGAGTATGATAACTTATTTCACAAACGTCTTACTTCCCTTGAGTCAAGCAAGTATAACGTTCCGCTCAAAAATTATATATAATAAAGGAAATGCATGTTCACTATGTCTAAACCGGAAATTTTACTCAGTCCTATGCGATTCCGCCTTAGACAGATTTTACTGTATATAAACATGTGTATAAACAACTTAAATATTATTTCGTGTAAACATATTTAGGCGGTGCCCATTATTGCCATTTTAATTACTCCAGATAAAAATTTCTGCTAGATGTAAATTATCCTTCTAATTAGAACTTATATTCCACTAACTGTTCCACATTAATTAAGACAATAGTTTCGGAGCATATACACTGCTAGCCAAAATCTTCAGGCCAATGAACATAGAAAAAAAATATGCATTATGCCTTGTTAGATTCAACCACTTCTTTGAGTAGAGCTTCGAAAGATAAAAATAAGACAAGGGAAAATAACAATAAAAAACTTTTTTAGCATTTAATAGGGAAAATGTGAACACTTTGAAATTAGCCTAAATACTAGCTGGTCAAAAGTTTAAGACCATATCGAAACGAAGCGTCAATCGGTGAACACGTAACGAAATATAGTCATTTGTGTTCAAGCATTAGCGTTGCCAACATCTCTCACTGACATCTCCTGTGTTATATTGGGTAAAAACATGGCAAAGACTAAAAGGTTGACAG
The DNA here is from genome assembly GCF_004210375.1 of Tachypleus tridentatus. NCBI lineage: Eukaryota > Metazoa > Arthropoda > Merostomata > Xiphosura > Limulidae > Tachypleus > Tachypleus tridentatus. The sequence continues at coordinate 64,868,438 of NC_134830.1, read as the reverse complement.
AGTTTGAACGTGGCAGAATTGTCGAGCTGCAAAAGGAAGGTCTCTGTCAACATGCCATCGCTGGTGATATTGGGCGTAGTAAAACTGCTTTTGAAAATTTCTTAAAATATTCTGAGGGATACGGAACAAGAATTTCAAGTGATCGGCCCAAGAAAATTTCGTCGGCGTTGAGCAGGAGGATTTGACAGGTTTTCCGGCAAGACGCCAACCGATCGTCGAACCAGATTAAGGTCCTTACGGACGCAAAATGCAGGTCAAGAGTAATTCGACGGCATCTACGAGAGAAAGGCTTTAAAAACCGTAAACGTTTTCAAAGGTCACGCCTCCTTCCACACCATGAAACAGCTCAGTTAAACTTTGCTGAGAAGCACCAAACATGAGACGTAGAAAAGTGGACAAAAGTTTTGTTCTCTGATGAGAAAAAAACTTAACCTCGATGGTCCAAATGACTTCCAACGTTACTGGCACGATAAGGATATTCTACCAAAAACATTTGCTACACGACACAGATCATGATCTGGGATGCTTTCTCTTTCCATGGAACAATGAAGCTTCGGGCCATACAGGGGCGTCAAACAGCACCTGGTTACATTGGCATGTTAGAGAGAGCATCCTTATTGACTGAAGGCTCTCGCTTGTGTGGAAAGGACTGGATATTTTAGCAGAACAACGCTGCAATCCGCAATGTCCGCAGGACAAAGGACTTTTTCATGGCGAATAACGTGATTTTTGTGGACCATTCAGCGTGTTCACCTGAATTGAACCCCATTTAAAATGTTTGTGGGTGAATGGCAAGGGAAGTCTATAGAAATGGACGTCAATTCCGAACAGTGCATGATCTTCGTGAAGCCATCTTTCTTCACCACTTGGAATAACATTCCAGCCACTCTTTTGCAAATGCTTATATCAACCATTCCAAAGCGAATGTTTGCAGTTATTCGCAATGACGGCCGAACAACTCACTACTGAGACCTCTTGTTAGGCATTTCATACCTTGTTTACGACTTCTTTTTAGTTGGATCTTAAACTTTTGACCAGCTAGTAGTTATGTTAATTTCATACTGTTCACATTTTCCCTATTAAATGCTAAAATAGTTTTTTTATTTATATTTTCCGTTTTCTTATTTTCATCTTTCGAAACTCCACTCAAATAAGTGGTTGAGTCTAACAACACAAAATGCATATTTTTCTTTATGTTCATTGGCCTTAAGATTTTGGCCAGTAATGTACATTATTTGAGCTTTCATATGCAAAATAAATCACTAATTATATTACGATTACGGGGCCTGGCATGGCCTAACGCGTAAGGCGTGCGACTCGTAATCCGAGGGTCGCGGGTTCGCGCTCGCGTCGCGCCAAACATGTTCGCCCTCCCAGCCGTGGGGGCGTTATAATGTGACGGTCAATCCCACTATTCGTTGGTAAAAGAGTAGCCCAAGAGTTGGCGGTGGGTGGTGATGACTAGCTGCCTTCCCTCTAGTCTCACACTGCTAAATTAGGGACGGCTAGCACAGATAGCCCTCGAATAGCTTTGTGCGAAATTCCAAAACCAAACAAACAATTACGATTACAACGATTTTAAAACATTCACTAAGTAAAACATTAAAAGAGCGTATAAAAAATTGAAAACAAAGAAATATTTACGTTAAACGTTAAGTTGTTTACCAAAGATATTATCGTAAAACAGGGGCAGGTAGGGGAAAACTCTATTTACATAGATTTGTGGAAACCAACACTTGAATGTATTTTAATTTCACTAGTTACGTAACACATTTAAGCTTACGGGCCTCGAAAGGTCAGGTGGTTAAGGCGCTCTTCTCGTAATCTGAGGGTCGCATGTTTGAATCTCAACCACAAGAAATATCCTGGACTTTACTATTAATTTCAAACATTACCACGGTGTTTTCATGATATCAGTTTTGTGTATAACCTTTCACTAAAGCACAACTTAATATTTTCATAGATGACAGTTTACCTTTTGTCGCATCAGATATCTATTTCATAAGTTTGTAACTACTTATCTCCTTGTCTAAACTTTTGGTAACTGATAGACATTTACTATTCAGTATTGATGAATATAGGTGATGAGATGTGTTATTTTGTGAACTTCTGCAGCTTGTTAAATATCTTTATTGTCCTTGTAAATTACTAATATTGGAGATGAAGAAACTACAGGCAGCTTGAATATTCATTTCAAATCACCTTCCAATTGAGGTGATTAGAATAATTGATAATTCTGGATCCTGTGTTGTTCCCAATAGAACCAGTCAGAATACGACACTGAACTGTGATTAAATCAAATATCCACCAATTTTATTTGTCTTCAAGCCGTAGCTCGAGAATAAAGAACCATGAATATGCCACCATTTGGAAAAAATACGTCCTTAAACAGAAAGGTTTTTGGAATATACGAATACAATAATATGACATTTAATTTTTACTAAAAACATCATAACAAAGCAAAAGAAACTTTAAAATGGATCATACAAAAATTTACTCCTGTATTATGTCGTTTAAGGTAAAATATATAAAATACGTTACGCCATAATGAAAAACAGAAAAAAAATCAAACCAGAATGTAAAAAAAATAAAAATGACACAATAGACATGTAACTAAATTCAGCGAGTGTTTGTAAAAATAATTCAAACCATAAAACACAATTCACCACATAAAACATTTTGTGAAATATTTTAAAGCTACTGGCACGAACTAATGCTTATATATGCTTTTCCGCTTTTATAAACTAAAATAATTCAGTTTGCTATATCTTTGCTCAAATGTTTCTATATGCAAATATTTTAAAACTAGTTCGTAGTTTACACATCATATGCATATATATAACGCTTTCTTTAATGTAATCTCATCAGTAACATTTACTAAGTGACTTGATGAAGTGTTAAAATTTACTAATATGTAAAGTCAAGTATTCATATGTCAGTAATAGTCGTTGTTTCTAATGGTTAGATCCTTGCGCTGAACACTACTGTGGCGCTGGTCGTATCTGTGCCCTAAATGACCAAGATAAGCCTATTTGTGAGTGTGTCCCCAAATGTCCAGTTGAGACAGATGAACGTAGAAAGGTACAGCAAAAGTTTTCATGTGTTTTAATTTTATCTAAATTCTATCAACAGCTCAAAAGTTAGGTATTATGAATGCGAAACAAACGTAAACAAATAGCTGAATACAACTTTCTCAGGCCGTGTTGTGCATTCAACTGATAAATGTGTTGAATTTGGTGAAACAGAAAAAATTTGTTTTAAACAATAGGGCACGTTCTAACGTAATAACTGATGTATTTTTTTACAACAGGTTTGTATAACGTGATTGCAGTGGTATGTTCGCATTTGAGCACAACCATAAGTAATGAGTTATCTGTGCTGTGCTCACCACGGGTATCAAAACCCAGGTTTTAGCATTATAAGCCTTTAATCTTACCGCTGAAGCACTGGAGAACTATTATATTTGTACAATTATAAAAAAGTACGCATAACAGAACATAAAATATTACCTCCCGTAAGGATTTATAACGCTAAAAGCTGGGGTTCGATTCCCCTTAGCGGACACAGAAGATAGCCCGATGTGGCTTTGCTACAAAACACATACACACACACAGTACAGCAGAAATAAAAATAACATTAGCGCAGTAGAGTGGCATGTTATTAACTGATGTGAGCTTGTTTCAAATTAACAATAGATAAAGACAGATTTACTTATGTTACTATTGTACTTTTTATCCATTTCTTATTGTTCACGAACTGTCTTCCAATGACCCACCAACGAGTCGAAAGGATAGTAACTAAAAATATCAGGTTTCAATATCTGCGGTTGACAATGTAAAGATAGCAAATTGTGTAGCTTTGTGCATAAGAACAAACAAATATGTGACCTATTTTCACTATTTTTATCAACACTTATAGGTCTGTAGTAATCATAACGAGACTTGGAGCAGCGATTGTGAAGTCTACCGTATGAGATGTTTATGTAACAAAAACCGTAAAGAATGTCTCAAGAACAAATATAATCATGTTCATGTTAACTATTACGGAGCATGTAGAGGTAAGTTCATTTAAGGTTTGCAAACCATTTTGAAAAATTAAAATTCTTTTTGACATAGGTCCGGTGTGATCAGATGGTTAAGGCTCTCGATTCGTAATCTGAAGGTAATGGGTTCGTCTACACGTTACACCAAACATACTCACCCTTTCAGCCACGGTGTTGTTATAATGAAATGGGTAATACCACTATTCGTTAATAACAAATTGGCCTAAGAGTTGGCGGTAGGTGGCGATGACTAACTGTCTTTCCTGTTGATCTTACGCTGCTAAATGAGGGACGGCTAGCGCAGATATCCCTTATGTAGCTTTGCGCGAAAGTCAAAAACCTTTTAACAGACAACACTCTCTACTTAAAGTTTTAACTGTAATTTTTAAGACTACAGTTAACAAAAGCATCTTTATAAAGACTAGTTTTGAGAAAATACGATTTTTTAAAATCACTTTACCAATGTACTTTTTCATATTGCACTTGTTATATTTATTTGCTAGGTCCATGCTTGATCGAAATGACCACAAGTTTTATTATTTTCTTACCCTTACAAATTACTTTTGCTATTTATATTTTAAACTTTGTTGAACACAATGAAGCATTTCTGTTTTCACTCATGGAAATTAAGTTCGATTCTGAATTGTTAAATATTTAATGTTTTTGTTACAACTGACTAAAACTTTCTTTTTCTTTTATTTAAAATACCTTATTACATTTCCAGCCATAGTCTTAATTTTTAAAAAAAGTTAATTGTTTTCATTTATATTCTAAATGTTCAGTTGTGAGGACGTTATAATGTTACAGTCAATCCCACTATTCGTTGGTAAAAAAGTAACCCAAGAATTGGCTGTGGGTGGTGATGACTAGCTGCCTTACCTCCAAGCCCGTTCCCTTGGCTGTGGTTTTGCTAGAAATTTAAAAAATAAACAAAACAAACTACTCGATTTTTCAAATTGTCAATAAGATTTTTTACGATTGATTAAAAATACATGAACGAATTTTTGCTTTAAGGTAAAAGTTATTTCAGCTACATCGTTATTATTCACAACTTTTTTTGCAGTTTTACGTTTTGCTAATAGGCTTTTCAACGTTTACAAGGCATAAGTCCTGCGCTATTACAGCTGTAAGTCTTCGGATTTACAACCCTAAAATCATCAGTTCGAGTCCCTCAGTGGACACGACACACAGCCCGTGTGCTTTTCTATGAGAAACACACTTACAGCGCATGAAAAATAATAGGCAAGGGCTTCTTTAAGTCTTAATATTAATAGTTACTTGAAATAGCATCCTTCTGTTATTATTTTATAAGCAGCTGTCTCTTCCTGTTTGGGTTAAGGCGTTCGACTCGTAATCTGAGGGTCGCGGGTTCGAATCCTGGTCGCACCAAACATTCTCGCCCTTTCAGCCGTGAGGGCGTTATAATGTGACGGTCAATCTCACTATTCGTTGATAAAAGAGTAGCCTAAGAGTTGGCGGTGGGTGGTGATCACTAGCTGCCTTCCCTCTAGTCTTACACTGCTAAATTAGGGACGGCTAGCACAGATAGCTCTCGAGTAGCTTTGTGCGAAATTAAAAAAAAAAACTCTTCCTGTATATTGGCATGACGCATCAATACAAAGGTGCTTAAACTACTCATGCTTAAAAACACGCTTTGTTAATTATTTAAACGTTGGACGTTCTTTTTCCTTTGGCGTTCCTTAAATCAAAATGTTTTTATGGGCATTCGTTCTGTTATAATTACCTGCACAAGTAAAGTGATTGCACTGATATTTTAATTGCAATTGAAATAATCGTTGTTAATTTTATGTTTGAATCCGTTGAAAATCAGAAATTCCGGAGTGTGCAAAAGAGGAGATGGAAGATTTCCCTCGAAGAATGCGCGAGTGGCTGTTTGCTGTGATGCAGGAGTTGGCTCGAAGACATGAGCTGGATATGTACTACATGAAACTGGAAGAGGAAGCAGAAGAAGATATCTCAGTCAAGTGGGTAAACGCTATCGTTTGGAAGTTTTGCGACCTGGATGCTCATCCCAAAGATAGGTAACGTGGAAACTGTTTATCTCTTAAATATACATAATACATACCAGTAAATACAGATTAAAAACAAAATTACTAAAATTAACCTTATTTTTCTTTCAAAGAGAAAGGTAGATAAAAACATATTGAATATATATATATATATTTACTGTTAGGTTTGAAATATGTATTGTCTATCAGTTTCGTGTGCGTTTTCATTATTAACGATTTACATACAAACTACATCATTAAAACTATCAGTAATTTAATTCTCTAAAGTTTCATAATTTAAATATCATTTCTCGTTAAAGCTGAGTGAATTGTGGTAAAAATTATGGAATATCTCTTATACACTAGAGCTGTTTCTCGTCATGAACTATTTCCAATTCGAGCTCCACTGTTGGCCATGGAGCATTGTATTGCACCCTTTTTAGACAGTTGTGATTTGGATAGCGACCACATTATTAACCTAGTTGAATGGGGAACTTGTCTTGGTCTGAAGGAAAGTAAGTAAAACGTCTGTTTTTACCACATACATGAATCTTTAAAAATTCTCAAATGTTCCTCTCGGAGAGCAAATACTTAATCTCGATTTTATTTTTTTGTTTACACAAACATAATTAGTTTCTACTTAATAATGACCTACAGAAAAGTAATACAAAAGATATGTTCGATAAAGGATAGGACATTGCTCTATATAATAAGAGATGTAGTATTTATTACAACTTTGCTCAATGTTCTCGCACAGATTTCTCGAGTTACGATAATATGCATTGTACAATACACTAAAACTACAAAAAAGCATCGCGCGTGTTACAGTATTTATTAGTTGGAATGACACTTTTGTATTCACAAGTATAAATCATAAACCGAAAACAGAAGTTAATTTACACGTGATATTGTACTACTTTAAATTACTTCCATATTGTTTACGGAGTAACTTCATGATCTTAAATATGTAGTTTCAAGAAAGTTTATTCAAATTTTTTAAATTTTGCGATCATTTTTACTATTTTTTAAAATTACATATATTAATGGGCTTTTCCTGCGAGTTTAAAAGGAACAGTGACGTGTGCATAAGTTTTGTAACTGCATGAATTCAAAATCCCGTCATCTTACTCTTATGCCTCAAAAGTGACCTTTTTCTCTTCCTAAGAATTGCCAACAACTACGAAAATATGCACCTGATTCCGTACCTTTCTTGCTGAAAGCTATTAGGAAAGAAAAAATTAACTTTCTTTAAAAATAGTGGATTGCGGGATCTAAAAAAGACCTTACAGTAAAAATAATAACAATTGTAATATACCATTAAGTATTCACAAGCAAAAAATAACTGTTTATATTGGATTGTATAAACGTTTATAAGGACAACTAAACAGGAATAAAAGAGAGTCTAGTTGTTTTTATGGGTTTTTACATTAAGTGTACCAGAACCAACCCACAGTTCCTACAGTCTTTTCCAGCATCACCACCCCGCAAAACAAAAAAAAAGGCTTGCCTTAAGAGGCATAAAAAGTGCCTATTTCTGTTAATGAGTCTCTACACTTTTTATTTTCACTGCACATTACTGAATGAAAAGGTTATTCCAGTTATATTTATTATAATGTGTATGAACCCTTACTGTAAGGATCTTCGATTCCAAAGATCGTAAATGTTATGGATTGATCAAACTTTAAACCAAAACTGAGTGAGATTAAGGTGTACTGAAAACAGAACAATGTGGTGTTAGCTACCAAACTGTTCTGACAGATACTTCTGTGTAAATATATCCTAGCTTGAACAAAGAAAATTTTAATTCTGATAACAAATGGTTGACAACTAACAGAAGTAACTCTTAATGCATTTTTATTGTAAACTGATTGAAGAAATTGCATTATTGCTATGTGTATTGTAGAGTTTATTGTGTAATTTAAGTACTGATATTTAATTACTAAAAATATCGGTGAAACTCTCTTATTTCAAAGACTGAACGAAATAAATTGTCAATCTAGGAATTTTTAAATCAGATGGAGTATTACCAAATGTTTAAGACGGAATGATACTGTGTGTAACATTAATATACATTATACAAGATTATTATTTATGAGTTCATAAATGGTAATATTTTATCACAAACATAACAACATGAGTAATTACTTTATGCAATTCTCCAATACTGTACAAACTATCAAACTGGTTAGTCAACTTTCAGCTGAAATAATTCTTTACAGTCTTCAAGCCACATGTGATAAATAAGAATTACAGGATAGGATTAATCCGAAGTGTTTCTAAACAATTTCTTTTGCATTGCATCCATCAAACTGTAAAACATAAAACAAAGATTATGATCAAGAAATTAATTAAAATAATTAAAAGTATAACCTAATAATAAATTAAATAAACATCCACAGAAAACAGAACTATTATGTTTCTAAATCAGGAAGGTGTTAAATTATGAAAAGGTTTTCAAACATCAAAAAAATAACATCTTTTTCTTTACATAAATTTAAAGTTTTTATGTTGTTTATATCTTTTCAGACGAAATTGAAGACAAATGCAAATCTGTGCGTAAAATTCAGGAGAGAAAAGGAAAATAAACCCAAATTATTGTGACTGTTAAAAATCCAGAGCAGTAAGGTGTGCATTTGACCATATAACTTCCAGTTTAATCAGACAGTACGAGAGAATGCCGCCCTCTTTCATATTAACGTATGATCATCTTTAATTAAATAAACTCTAAGTTGTATACTCTTTTTTTTTTTTGTATGCATTGACTATTTTTTCAGTGACACGATTTTTGGGATGTTACGTAAGTGGTTCATGTAATTTTATAATTTTTAAATATGGTAGCATATTATCGAATCAGCTTTTATCATAGAGGCTTGACAGTTTGATCTTATGCGTAGTAATTAATTAAATTAAAGTTTTTCACCCTTTGTGTTTTAGGCTTAGCATTTACAACATTATTTTTTGTTTTATCTTTGACAATTTATTTTGCCCAATAGTTGCTGTAACATTGTTTATTGTTTATTTATAGGCTGCTTTTAATGCCACAATATACCAATTATAATTGTGTTTACAATGTGTCTTAAAGGAATTATATGATTGTTTTTTCAGTTAGAAATTATTTGACCATATTTCTAATAATTATTATTAACATATTATTAGTTTTTCTTGTGAATATGGATAAAAACAGCTGTGTTTAAAGTTTAGTTTCTATCTACTAACTTAGCATTTTTCAACATTTTAAAGGCGATTTTTTCATTGCTTTATTACTGTTACATACTTTTTTCAAATACAACCAATACATTCAGTGAATGTAATAAATCTTTTATCTTTGTGCTGTGCATTGAATTTTTAAAACGTTTCACAGTGGTGCAGAGTAAAACAAGTTCATTTGGCTTCACTAATTTTGTATAATTGACATTGAATAAAATATTTCTCAACAACATGTATAAAGCTTCGAGTTACCGTTTTAATAAAGCAAAAATTAAACATTTCAAGGAGGTATGTCACCTTATATGGAATGTCATCTCTATCCCAATTCAGTTTGGTGAAGCTGCTTACCTGGAACTGTGTTTGGCTGATACAAAAAATACGTTATCTTAACACAAAGTGGAATGCTTCCTTCTTTTCCAGACTTATGCGATTTTCGGCTGAAATTTTCACTTTTTTGTCTCCCTGGTAATTTTCAGTGCATAGTAACGTGACACAGTTAACGTGGTATTATGTAAAGTTATGTCCTAATTTTGTTTGCTGTAATTTTCAAATTATAACTGTAATAATCAGCAATCTTAATTTTTAACGTAACTGACTGATTTATTGTTTGGAATTAAGCACAAAGTTACACAATGGGCTATCTGTGTTCTGCCCACCACGGTTATGAAATCCTAGTTTCTAGCGGTGTGGGTCCACTGTAGTGGCGACGGCAGGGGGGGCTTGAACCCTTCCAAAATCAGCCAGCTCCCCCCTTAGTCCCCCAATATTGTTACCTACATATATTCGTAAAATATGGAAAACACAATCGTCATTGTTGCATAACAATTAACATCAAAGAGACATAGATCTGTAGAACTCAACGTCTTCATTAAGACGGAAGTATGTGTCATGTGTCCCATAGCAACGTACCGAATGCACTGAAACTCATGCGCTGTATTCCCGCTCCCTGTATAATGCCATTCTATCTTGAGCTTTGACGAAGATTAGGCAACCACGTTGATTCAAGTTACAACAGATCATTGGGAATTTTACTTGATAAACCAAAGGCTTCACAGGTATTTACCCATTAATTTCATTTATCTTTTATTAAAAAGTAAAACATAGCATGCATGTATAAGTGTATTGTGCATAGGTCAAAACTATGAAGCATTTAGCCGGTGTTGTGTCTTCTGTGAGATCATTTTGCATTGTGTATCAGCCATCCAAAATTGTACTGATGATTGTGGCATACACTTAAAATTGTGACTTACAATTTAATTAATGTTATACTTATGATTAGATAATAACCTTACATGTTAACTGACCAAATAATATTTCTAAACAATTCTAGAATGAATTTTGAAATTGTCATTGGGTTATTTATAAGTGCCTAATTTAGTGTAATGTAGTAGTTACATTATTGTAACAGTCGCTTGTCACACTTATGATAAGAACAATATCACAATCACAGTTTGGCCTGTATGAATAATGTGAACTTATGAAGAAACCTAGTACAATCTGTCATCTCTGGTCTCTCAGAAATGAGAACTGAAGCAGCATGGAAAGACTTGGAAGAGTCTGTTGAGAATATATCTAAGAAATTGGAATACGCACTTAGATGGTGCGTCAAGGTGGACAGCAAGTTGCCCCCAGACACCAGGACGAATTCATAATCACATCTAGTACTGTCCATAGATATGAACCAGCACCAGTGCCAGCAGACACACCTTCTATGCCATCATAGACAGGATGCTCAACAAGCTGAATAGAAGATTCTCCTCCGATGCCTGCAGTGTTCTGATGGGTGCAACTGCATTGAACCCCAAACACTCCACATTTCTGGACAAGCAAGCACTCTTAGTAATGGCAGCAAACTATGGTGTGGCAGTGGATGACCTTGCAGTGGAGGTCCACCAGTTGAACCGGCTAATTGCTAGGAAGAAAGACAAGAGGAAGGAAGTATCTACACCATTGGAGCTTGCAACCATGCTGGAGCCATACAATAATGCCTTCATGGTTCTCCACACACTTGTATGCATCGCTGTGACCCTGCCTGTAACTTCAGCTGCCTGTGAGAGAAGTTTCTCATGTCTGAAGCTTCTCCAGACATACTTGCGCAACAGCAGTGGTAACAACCGCACCAGCAATCTTGCTGTCATATCACTAAACTCCAGGATGGCAAAACAACTCGATATTGATACTGTTACAGACATTGATGTCGAGAAAACCCACTTGTAGGAAATATATATGTAAAAACGGCTCGTTTGGGTTCAGAAAATATTTTACGTAGAGGAGCGAACAACGTTTCGACCTTCTTCGGTCATCGTCAGGTTCTTTGTTTTACTTATATACTGTTATAGACACATTTGCTGCCAATCACCAGAACAGGCGCATTATTTTGAAGTAATATTGACTATAAACACAACATGATGAAAGATAGTTAGAGTGATAGTGATCTTACTTTTCCTCAGAGTGTATTAACTTCACATGGGATAATTCGTTTCTGCTATATAAACTATGTCTTTATGTTATATTTCTATCGATTTGTAGCTTTACTCTTAATGGTATATTAAATATTCAATCTAAGGTAATCTTGATTTTCTTTATTATTATGTATTACCTTGAGTGGAATTTAGGTGAGCTTTCTCTTTTACATATACGCATATTTTCATAAACAGATCATTTCTAATTTGTAATAATGAATTATTAATCAGAGAATGAGTTTCCAATGAAAACTGCATTGAAAACGTAGTTCAAAATAACACATCTTTCTGAAATGTACCTTGGTATTTGCATTATTATAAATTACCATCTATACTTCATATTGATGGCATTTTGAGAAGCCCCTCCACAGTTTACCTCAGCCCCCCAGCCACTCCCCCACCCCCAACGAAAATATCCTGGCGCCGCCACTGGTCCGCTGTGCCAATAGAAACGGGAGACTTAGACGAGATATTCATAATAAAGTATGTGTATATATTTCGCCCGTTACAATCAAAGCATTTAGTATTATCTGATACTTAACTCAAAGTTCTCTAGCCTTGATAATATCTCCGTGTGTTAAGGAAATAAAAACTTGAAAACACATGCATTTTTCTCAAGACGAAAAATTTATAAGTTAATTAATATATTCTGCCTGTTCTTTAAATATTGTACTCTTTTCTAAGAAGTCTTTAAATCATTAATGAGAAATATATCCATACCTATTTTAAAATTAATATCTATACTCTTCAAGCATTCTTACAGTCTTGTATTTAGTAATAAAATTTTAAATCCTACAGACTCTTTTCCACAAGTGACAAAATCGATATATTACATGCATTAATAACAATAACATCACAATTAAACATTGAAAAGATGTACTTGCTTCTTTTCTAGAATGAACATATTACATAACATTGAATGCTAGAACCAGAATGTGTTCCAATGGAAGCAGTATGTAAGATTTGAAGGGTAAGAAAATTGTATATGCGAAACTGCCATCAAAACATTGTGATTATATTAAGACGGAGAGTAAAACACGGCATGACGTTTAGTTTGTTTCGAATTTTGAGCAAAGCTACCCGAGGGCTATCTGACAAAGCCGACCCTAATTTAGCAATGATAGATTAGAAAGAAGGCCGCTAGTCATCACCACCCACCGCCAACTCTTGCGCTACTCTTTTACCAACGAATAGTGAGAGTGACCATCATATTATAACACCCCCACGGCTGAAAGTGTAAGCATGTTTGGTGCGACGAGGATTCACACCCCTTGATCCTCGGATTACGAGTCGAGTGCCTTAACCACTTGGCCATGCCGGGCCAGTAGAGATCGAATTCTGTGTTCATTGAGAATGTGAGAAAACATAGTGAATAATTGCTGTCAGATTTCAGAAACGCATTTTTCTTCTTGTGGTAGCTGTACTGAACTGTTTTTTAGTAACGAACCTGTCAGATATGAACCATTTAGATACCTGTTAAATGTGTTATCCATATTGTTGTATCTTTCACGTGTGGCAACATGCATTCACACGTGCACATCAATTTTAATATAGTGTGAAACTCAATATTTCATATTACGACTCCTAAAGACGATTCCTGAAGATAAAAACTGTGTTTCATATTTAAGACTACTGTAGTAAAGAAACCAATAGTAGCTTCAAGACCCAAATAGAAGACCTTAATACTCGTGTCTGTACTCTAATTGGCGCGTGTATGTAGTACTGTTTCAAAGGTAGTACTTGAATGTATACCAGCGAGGTTACCGAATGACTTTCCCAAAATATCATCAAACGATTCCAATAATCGAACGAAAACAATAAATACAATCGGATATTTTCAGTGACAATAATGCTATAATAACAATATTTCAGGTCGACGTAACATACAATATATAAAAAAATTATTCAATTTATATTTAAATACAAATTAACAGACATCACTAAGGGCTGTCTGTGAGAAAATGTGTTTTTGAAAAGTGGTTAAGGCACTCAACTTATAATCCGAGAGTCGCGAGTTCAAATCCCTATCGCACCAAACATGTTTGCCCTTTCAGCCGTGGGGGCGTTATAATGTGACGGTCAATCCTACTATTCGTTGGTAAAAGAGTAGCCCAAGAGATCGCGGTGGGTGGTGATGACTAGCTGCCTTCCCTCTAGTCTTACACTGCTAAATTAGGTACGGCTACCGAAGATAGCTGTCGTGTAGATTTGCGCGAAATTTAAAATAAACCAAATCAATAAAAATATACGATTTATAAAACCCGATTTTTAGAATTGTAAACTTACAAACTTTACCTTAACTCACCAAAAGACTTAATATTTTGGTACTAAATTGCAGAATTAAATATTTCTGTGTACACACACGTATAATAAGAAGTTTTGTACTTTACACTTATTATGTTTTATTAAATAAACAAAGCTCTCGTGTTCAATGTTTTTATTTCCATTTTTGTTTGTAAATATAGAAAAGAAAACGAATAATTTATTCCAACAACAATACATGTATAATAACATAATTACTTCCACGATAGTCAACGATCACCACAAAATATGGTACTGTCTTAAAAGTATTCGCAACAGTATAAAAAAAATCAGAGAAAGGTCATATTAAACTGACAGCTTTTGTTTTTCCGCTTGTAATTCTATATAATCTTCCTAACTGTCAGCTCTGTCTCGGACCATTGCAACCGCTGACTTTAAATTAAATCCTATAATACAAAACAGACTTGCTAACTGTAAAGACCTCATCTCTCATTTACTTGTAATAAATACTTCTTAGGTTTTCTGCATTACATCATAAGGTGTAAAGAGATACCGTCAGCCTTAACACACTGCAGTGTATTTACTAAAATCACCTATCGTAGAGAAATTTAACAGTTACTATTTAGAAAAATGGATCGACAAAAGATCAATGGGTTACAAAAGAACTGCAGACTAGAATATTAATATGATTAAGTTTGAGTAAACTTTGAGCGTTTTTGGTGAATCCTGGTTTCTTTTCAAACATCTTATCAGCGGATTAGAGGTGTGCACCTATCCTCCCCATTTTTCATAATTTAGCGCCCTTACTCTTTAAAGTGCATTCCTTTCTAACAATAATAAGCTCGCCAAACGATAGATTTGACGTTCAGTGGTTCTCGTCATATTAACGCCAAAGAAAAAAAATCGTATTCCATACTTTGGTGCCATGGTTGCTTTATAAAAATGAGAGTCAAATCCCACTGTTCAATTAGGGTAGCCCACAAATTGGTGATGGGTGATGTTGACTAGCTGACTTCCCGATAGTTTATAACCTCAAAATTAGGAACGTTAAACAAGGATGGCCTTCGAATAGCTTGGCGCGAAATTCGAGAAAAACAAATGAAGAATATATGCGATACTAATTAAAAGAATTATTGAATGAAACTAAAAAATCTTGTAATAACAACCTATCAGCCAGGATATCTTCTCAAAGGTACGTCACATCAGTTGCATTGAATCATATTAACGCTTATACTATATCTCCCTTTAAACTTATAAAAGTATCATATGCTTTGTCACTTTCATTGTTACACGTTTAAAATTTCAAAACTATAAAATGCTATTTGATGTAATAAATAATAATTGAAATTGTTTGGGGAAACCATCAAAATATCACTTATAAATCATGAAACTAAATCCAATAATAACTAAATCCAACATTTTGCATAAAATCATTCAATTTCCCTGCTAAAACTGAAAAGCATCGTTGTGAAGTAATGTTTCTAGCCAAAAGACATTCTTTGAAACTTAAGCCTCATCAGAAGTCTTAACGCTCAGAAGTTGCTATCCCAGCCAGAAACTTCATCAGGAGGTACTACAACATTTCGAGGGTAAGTATCGAAATTGCTGGAATCCAATAGGCCATTGATCTGTAATAAAATATCAAAGTTTTGTTACGTTTCAACATGTAACTGATATTTCTCTCATACTACTGCTGTATCTCAGTTGGCCTGCTTATTGATGTTACGACTGTTATGAGAACCAGAAAATAATCTAATTTATTTTATTGATATTTGGTTCTTATTAATTTCGAGAAAGTTTGCGAATATATTTAAGAATACGGATAGTTTCGTCACACATAAAATGTGTACACATTTCTAGTTCAATTGATATTTCGATTAGCTGAAACGTTATTTTTCGTCTGACAAATTATTTAAATCAAAATAAGCTACTATATGTATTCCATAATAAATAACCGAAACACCTACAAGTCTTCAACTATGGGTACAAATAACAAAAACACAACAATTCTTAAACTACTTCTTTATATTTTCTCTTCTTTATTGTTTTATTCTACAGGTATTTTCAAAGATTAACCTTCAGGGTGCAGTTTTACAGATGACATATGATAAAAAAGTTCAAACACCATACTAAAACTATACATAAATCGCCTGAATTAAAAAACGTATTCTCCAAAACATATAAATATAAAATACAATTTTTATATATTAATCAAATGCATTAAAATATACTCAAATATAAACTAGTTACAGCTTATGAAATATAGTTTATTTTATTTTCTGTTTTTATTTCTCTGTTAAATAAAACTTTATTTCAATTATACTTTCTCCTATCGTTATATAAAATCAATTTATCGCCATAATCTTTAACAATTTAATACAAAATATACTTCACACTTACTTTATTGTCATTTAAGTAGTTAATATTAATAGTTTTCACTATTGTATAATTCTTACTAACCTTACTTAACTATTCTTATCTGTAAAAGTCACGAAATTGGTAGAAGAAAGTAATACACAATATAAAAAATAAAAAGTTCGGATAATTGAATGTTTCATGTTTACAACTAAATATTAATAGCTTCCAATAGCAATAATAACTTAGTAATAAAACATAAAAATAATTTAATCAAAATACCTTTCATTCAAAACTTTTTTCCTTCCAATTTAACCGTAAAGGAAGATGGATGTGAATCATTATTTATAAATTATTAAATCGTTGTTTTTTGAATTCATATTATTTTCGTTATTGAAAACAGATGGGCAAATTTACATAACTAATTTAAAATAAAGTGTTTGTTTGTTAAACAGTACTGGATAAAATGAAACTTTTCATAAAGAATAGAGCGAAATATGTATGTACACATATGTTTCATTTAAGTTGCTAATTTACAAAATGTACATTGCTTCAGGAAATATTTCCACCATTAAATTAAGGAAGTCGTTATCTTTACTATTACCATTTACCTCAGGAACAACTGGAGGAGGTAATAGCCGCATTCGAAGTCCGTCCCAATCAAACCCTTGAAACCACCTAAGAAATGTACAAGTTTAAGCTTTATTACTGAAAACAAATAAAGAAGGCAACTCAAAAATTAAAGCCAACAAAAAGAAAACCAAATACTTTCAGAACCATCTAAATACTTAAACAGAAATAATAGTGTTTTAACTCTTTTATCACACTTCTCATTTTTTACCAATCAAAAAACATTGTTACACATTATTTTCAATCAACCTTTATTATAAATTTAAAATACTAAAATTACTTTCTAAATGATAAAGTAATAACCTTTGTCTGAGATATAAAGGTGCATTCGATAGTTTTCGTGCGGCAAAAGGTTGTGCTTTTTTTTTTCAAGCGGTTCACTTATATAATTAGACATCTGAAGGTTGTGACAATATACAAATGTACATTATAACGCCTCCACGGCTAAAAGGGGCGAGTATGTTTGGCGCGACGGGAATGTGAACCCGCCACCTTCAGATTACGAGTCGCACTCCTTAACACGCTTGGCCATGCCGGGCCTAGCACATTTGTCACGTAATTCTGTGTCACAAATAAAGCAGTCCCTGATATTACAAGGTGTAGATTTAACTGGTAAAATTTTCTGTGCCACAGTGACAAGGAGACCAGTACGAGAAACCACTATCTTCTTGATGTTATTTCTAATTAACTCTTATATGCATTAACGAAGTTAATTTTGGTCCTGTAATAATGTGATTTGATGCTTATTAATGACAATAATTGGAAACGAATCAGTAGAACAAATGCAAGAAATGTCATATTATTTACCAATAACCATTACACAAAGATTACAATACTTGTAATGTAAGAAGATGGGTTTGTGGTGCATATCTTATTGCCGTTGCCACAAAAATGCACTCCGCACTTTGTAAGAGTATCTGTAAAGTCTCACTATTCGATCTGATAGCCCAATATTTGGCAATGATGTGGTTTACTCTCTGCTTTCCCGCTAGTCTGTCAGTTCACAATTAGTGGCAAATGTGTAAAAATAACCCTTGTCTTGCTCTGTTTTTCTTCACTCTTTATATAAATACTGATAGTATGAAAACCACTTAATTTATAAAATAAAATGGTAACAGATGAAATACTACACTGAATTATATAAAACAGTCTCTGCTCTTCAGACAACTTTTAGAACTCTCTTGAAATAAAAACCATAGAAAAGAACAGGCAAAAAAGGTAATACAGCATACTTATGTTTCTTAATATCTCCGAAGTCACCTTTTTGATAACCAAGGCGTTCTGTTGGATTTTCCTTACAAAGGCTTTTGATGAGTGACTCAGCATGTTTCCCGATAATTGGTGGAAACTCGATCACATGTAAGCCTCTCAAAATAATGTTATAGGTATTCATGGGATCAGGAGAGTAGAAGGGTGGTCTTTTGTAATAGAAGAAGAGAATGTTTCACTTTTATAAAATTTGTTTTAGATATTTTAAATTCTTATAAAGTGTGCCATTAGGTTTTGAAACCAATTAAAATATCACATGCTTTAGAAGTATTAATAGGAACATCGCACCGCAGAAAAAACAAACAAAAAACATGTTATCAAAGTGCTCGCTCTTTCTGTGAAGGTTTAAAAAACATTATTCAGAAAACATAATGTATTAATAATTTATTTTCAATTGGCATCATTTTATTGTAGTAAAAACTACGCGAAAGTTAAAATAATTATTTCGTTTGTCGCAGCTGTATCATTAGTACAAACTGAATTTCAGCAAAAATTAAATTCGTAGTAAGTTATCATATATTGGATTACAAATATATATATTTACACTATATTACGTAAATACATTTATCATTTTTTATATACTTGGAAAGGATCATTAGAAGAAAAGTTCGTACTTGCATGTAAGGAGCTCGAACATAAGAATTCCAAGAGACCAATAATCCACAGCTCTGTCGTGACCTTTATTTAATATAATCTCAGGTGCTACATACTCTGGAGTTCCGCAGAAAGTCCATGTCTTCTGTCCATTTTTCAGATACTTTGAAAATCCAAAGTCAACCTGTTATTATTTAAAGTAAAAGCTCAGAATTTAACAAAAGACAGCATCACATAGTCTTCTTCTGTAAGATCCTAAAAACCTGTTGTAATAAAAAATATATCTTTGGCAACTATTGCTTGACTGAAAAAAAAATCGATGATATGTATTTTATATAAATTCCTATTGAAATCTTGTTATTTATAGGCGAACAAAAAGTTATCGAACACAGGTAAGTATTTTGATTTTAACTACAAATTACCTCAATATAATATTTAATTATACAATGTTCTTACCTTTTCCTTTCACATACATATATATATATATATCAAATTGTTATTTATTATCCCGAATATGAACAAATAAAATAACTCTATGATCATTATCAGATAATTAAAAAAAGAAGTATAGGGAAAAAGAAGAAATTCAAAATTTTTATATGATATTTAGATATCTACATAACTTGTGACTCAGACTTAACATAGATATTGTTATAACAGAAAATACTGACTAGTATTGTTAAGTTCTGATGATTTATTGACGAGATATACAAAATACCATTTCGATGAAAAATCCGTGCCATCCCTACAAAGACAGTGTTATCGCCTGCTTGATATGTATATATATTTACACACATCTCATAAGAAACGCACTCAATTGCGATTGAATTTGCATTACACTATTTTGACATCTAATATAACAATAAAATGATATGCATGAATAATATAAAGGAAGAACTGTTTGACGTACAAGTTTTATATACCCTGCACTGTCCAACATCACGTTTTCTGGTTTCAAATCCCGATACAAGATTTGCTTGGAATGAAGGTAGCATAGAGCTTCAATGACACAACTAATGTAGAAACGAGCACTTTCTTCGTCAAATCGCCCTCTGAAAGATAACATAAATCCGACACCAAAACAAGTAACTGTATTATAATCAGAATACCGGTTATGAACTGAATACTGCAGTTTTTACATTAATACAACAGCCTCACTTTGGTTACCAACAAATAGTTTTTTTTTTTTATATGGAAGCTATTATTATTGGATTTACATTAAGATTTTAGCACACTTTTGCTGTACAGCTACGTCATGCTATTATATAGTATGATATAATTATTATATGCATGCTACTAATGAAAAGTAAGAGAAACATATGAGAAATTCATAAAAGGTTATAGGTACCTACAAGATGTTACTAATTTTTAATAAAGTTTTAGATCTCTTAGATATATTTACCTATTGCGAAGCATTGTCCACAGTTCACCTCCAAGACAGGCTTCCATCATAAGATACACATACTTATTATCTTTAAAGGTTTTGTACAGCCTAGGGGTATAAACTTAACATGTAAATATAAATCTATACACATGTATACAATATTATTTAAAACATGCTTACATAAAGTTAAAAGGCCCGGCATGGCCAGGTGGTTAAGGAGCTCGACTTGTAATCTGAGAGTCGCAGGTTCGGATCCCCGTCGCAACAAACATGCTTGCCCTTTCCGCCGTGAGGGCGTTATAACGTGACGGTCAATCTCACTATTCGTTGGTAAAAGAGTAACCCAAGAGTTGGCGGTGGGTGGTGATGACTAGCTGCCTTCCCTCTAGTCTTACACTGCTAAATTAGGGACGGCTAGCGCAGATAGCCCTCGTGTAGCTTTGCGAGAAATTCAAAAATAAACAAACGAACATAAAATAAATTCACAAAAGGCAACATATTCATTTAAACCATTCTCTAAATATATGTATATATGTGTGTGTTATAATTTACCTTTATAGTTACTCGAAGCCCGTGTTAAGCACCAGTCTGTAAACAAGAAGCTCTCACATATCTGTAAATATTCACTAATCTGGTGTTCTAGTCTGTAACACCGATATCAAATGGCGCATAAGTAGAGCTGTGACGTGTGCAACATTGTCAGTGTGGGCTAGATAATGAAACAGTTATAAAAGGTAATGTCTTAGTAAAAAGATTTACATTTTATTATGAAATGTCAAAATTACAGACGTTTACAAAACTTTGGATATTTAATGTATTTGAGTATTTCACGAAAGATTTATTACAAGATCAGTAGTGGAAGTTTAAATAGAGATGCATTTTGTCTTTGAAAAATGATGAGAGAAACTGTGAAAAAATTCAGAACGTGGCTAGGTTTTATGTGTTCAATGAACGTTGCATGAAAACGTGGAGAATATAAAAGCTTCTACGAGAGTTAAAACCGCGAAATCATTTTGCACATAAATAAATATCTTAATTGTTTGAAGTTAAGCACGAAAATACACATTGGGTTAGCTATGCTTTGCCCGCCAGGAGTATAGAAATACCGCTGAGTCACTCGAGGGTTATTAACTTGGACTCAGAAGAAACTATCGAATTCGAGTCTCGCTGAGAGGGTATTTGGGTATTGATGTTAAATACCCAGGAGGGTCAGGTACATTAGACCTCTTCCTCCCTCCCGAACGTTGATAGCGTCTGTCGTTCAGGGATTTGTTTTATAATAGCTTTGGGCCAGAGTAAAAGTATGACACCGTACTCATTTCAGGGCACAGTCCATGCATGGACGCACAAGAAAAGGTTGTTGTTTTTTTACTTTAATTATTTCTTTTTTTATTTTAATATATTTTCTGTATTTTTTCTTCTTTTTGATTTTTTTGTATTTTTCATACATATATATAGATATATTATTTTCATTTAATATACTTTTTTGTATTTTTCTCCTTTTTCTTCTTATGTTGCTTTTCTCCATGGAGAAAATGCTACTACTACTAGTAGTAACAATAAAATAAAAAAAAAAAATAATAATAATAATTATATGAGAAAATTCATGATCAATGAAAGAAAAACAAGGATTAAGTTTCTTGTGCAAGGTGGCCAGCTTGTGCAACATTCCTTAAATACATGTTAAAAGAGGAGAGGTATTTAGGACTATTTACATCATGTACGTGGTATCTGTCGAGATCACACATTAAGTCATTCTTATGTCAATTCTTATTGAAATATTTTAGAGAATTTTGCAAGAAACTTTCAGATATTGTTTCTATGTTCGCATACTTGTGCATGAATGTGGATGAAGTGCTACATGGTACTTTATATGCCGAAGTTAGAACTGAATTTTGTATTCGTTGAAGTTTCTGTAAATGTGTGGGTGCTATGTTGATCCAGGCAGGTGATGCATATTCTATTATGGGTCTAATGTCCGTTTTGTAGATTTTAAGTATATTGTCTGGTGATGTTCCTTGGTTTTTACCTGAAACACTTCTTGCATAGTTTGCTCTTTTCCAGATTCGTTTCAGTATATTTTTAATATGCGGTAACCACGTTAATTTTGAATCGTAAGTTAGACCTAGAAATTTTGCAGAAGTAGAAGTCAGTAAAAGTGATCCATTCATGTAGAGCTTTGGTGGATCTTTTATCAGCTTATTGAGTCTGCTGAATAATATCACTTGAGTTTTCGGAATATTGATTTTAATTCTGTATTTCTGGCAGTATTCTTCGATGTTATTTAGAACTGGTTGTAGGTTCGTTGCTGCAATTGAAGGAGTGGGGGCACTTTTCCAGACTGCTACATCCTCAGAAAACTGTGATGCATAACCTAAATTTAGGTCCGACAGAGGCATATTACTCACATACATGATAAATAATACAGGGCTAACAACCCCTCCCTGCGGGACTTCTGCTTCGGGTGAAAAGGACCCTGAGTGGGCCCCATTCACATTTACTTTGCACTTTCGGTTTTCCAGAAAGTTGGACAGCCAACGAATAGTTTCTTGGGGTAAAGCCATTTCATGTAATCTATGACATATGATCCATTATGCCACACTGTGTCAAAAGCTTTCTCAATATCGAGAAAGCAAGCTACAGTGCATTCGTTTTTGTTAAAGCTGTCAGTAATTGATTCTGTAAGTCGAATCAGGTGGTCTGAATTTTGGCGGTATTTTCGAAATCCGTTTTGAATTTCAGGTAATTTTGAATTTTCTTCTATGTATACTGAGAGACGATTACTAATTATCCTCTTTAATACTTTGCCTATACAACTGGTTAAGCTAATTGGGCGGTAGTTGTTTGGGTTATTCGCTGACTTTCCTTCTTTCTGGAACATTAAGATTATTGCTTCCTTCCAAGAAACGGGGATATATCCAGCTGATAATGATAGATTAAATAAGGCTGTTAGGTGTTCATATAATCTCTGAGTGCCGTGTTTTAGGAGGATAGCTTGTATACCATCTTCTACAGGGGATTTGTTTTTTGTGTTGTTAATAGCAGTTACGACTTCCGTTATAGTGATATCTTTAATCAGTTGATGAGTGCTCCAATCTTTTTTTTTTTCTGGGTGTATAATAGTGTTTACTGGAAATATAGGTGTGTAAGTGCTTTTGTTGTGATCAATAAAGTTATTAACTGTATTATAGAAGTATCTGTTCATGTCTGGTTCATGATGTGTCTTGAACGTGTTTTCTAGGTGTTTTTTTAAATATCTCAGCTTTTTCTATGTTAGTGTATGCTGTTTCTCCATCCAGTTCAAGTGGTGGATATACTGTGTTTGTTGTTCCTGTATTCGTAAATCTTTTTAAGTGTGTACAGAATTGTTTTAGATCAGTTTTTGATTTAGTTCTGAACAGAAGGTGTCCCAGTTTTCTTGTTTTTGTTGTCGGATTAAATGTCGTATCTTATTCCTTATAGTGTTGATCTGTGTTTTAAGTGTGGGGTTGCGATTTTGTATGTACTGTCTGCGGAGTATACGTCTTTTATTAAGTGTATTATATCCTTATGTGGTTGCCATGAGTGAGTTGTTGTGAAGTGTTTTTGTTTCGGTATAGAGTTTTGGCTGCATGTTTTAGACACACGGAGATGATGTGACAGTATGCATCTATATCCAACGCGTCCGCGGCAATATGTAGTACTTCGGGAGGTAAGGTTTGATTTAAGATAGTTTGAAAATATGGCCAATTAGCTTTGTTGTAATTCAGTTGATCTTTAACTTTAATTTTGTTTAAGTGGGGGGTGAGATTGAAGATACACCAAACTGGGAGGTGGTCAC
This sequence comes from Tachypleus tridentatus, assembly GCF_004210375.1. Taxonomy (NCBI): domain Eukaryota; kingdom Metazoa; phylum Arthropoda; class Merostomata; order Xiphosura; family Limulidae; genus Tachypleus; species Tachypleus tridentatus. The sequence goes on along the minus strand of NC_134830.1, from coordinate 64,844,404 downwards.
TATCCAAGTCGTGACCAACATGAAAGTTTACAAATTTGCGACTCATATTAGACGAACACAGGCATAGGTCCAGTATTTTACTGGTGCCGTGTGCGTACGAGATATGTGTCGGTGTTGCATCGTTTAATAAAATCAAGTTAGTTTCATCCAGAAATTGATAAAGTATATTGCCGTTTGCGTTTGTACTTCGACAGTTGAATGCTATATGTTTACTATTTATATCGCCTGTAATGATTAGATTTGGATTGTTATTATTCAATGAATGCAAAAGATTTGCATCTAACACTGTACTAGGCGAGGAGTAGATGCCCGCCACAGTAACGTCCGTATGATTATGCGTTTTTATATTGATAACTATGGATTCGTTACGGGAAGGAATGCTAAGTTCCTGAACTATAAGTTCAGTCCTGTACAATAATAAAATACCTCTGTTTGGATCTCTATTATCCTTCCTGTCATGTCTAATAATGGAGTAGCCGTTTAATTAAGAAACTATCGTAAAAGTGTTCGGTTTGGTTTGAATTTCGCGCAAAACTACACGAGGGCTATCTGCGCTAGCCGTCCCTAATTTAGCAGTGTAAGACTAGAGGGAAGGTAAATAGTCATCACTACCCACCGCCAACTCTTGGGCTACTCTTTTACCAACAAATAGTGGGATTGACCGTCACATTATAACGCCCCCACGGCTGAAAAGACGAGCATGTTTGGTGTGACGGGGATCTTAACAGCTTATGACGACCAGCATCTATAGATAACCCATAATATAATAAACTCTCGGGGTTTCCTCCTTTTTGGGATATGATTAACTCTCAAGTATCTTTATTCGAAATAAAGTTGTTATAAAAGAATAACACTGTTTAATTTGTAATAATTTATTTAATATGATTTTCAGTTGTGGTTCCAGAAAAGAGATCCTCTATATAAAATTCTATACAACATATATAATCTTTTTTATCAGTACCTTATTCAAAGAAAGAAAATCCAATCTTTGTTTCCTATGTCAAAATAACGTATCTAAAGTATTCTTACACAGAATATTTTAATCAATAAAACAGCCATTACTTTGAAATGATAAACATTATAACGCTCCCACGGCTGTAAGGGCAGCATGTTTGGAGTGATGGGGATTCGAAATCGTGACCCTCGGATAATGAATCAAGTGTCTTAACCACCTGGCCATGCCGGGCCAGGTGTTCGGTACGGAATATACTTTCTAAAACTGTTCTTAAAAACTAAACACACACGGTAGCCGGTGTTACAGTTGAACTTTCTATTACCATCTGAATAATGAATAATAAACAACTATATATACTTATATATTCTTTATTTCTAAAAGTATCCACAGGTAAACTTTCATTCGTAAAAACTAAATATACTTGAAAAAGTAAACATAGAAACACTAATTATTCAACCACACACTGTAGAAAACAAACATTATCAGAACTTATCTATAGGTTTATATACTTTAGTTATATAGAAGTGTTGCAACTAAAATATGTATTAAGTGCATTGATTTAAATATATTTAGTTATTTTAAGGAACTCAGATCAACTGAAAATGTTCGAATGATTTTATATTAGTTTCTCTTACATTTTAAATAAAACATGATTGAACCGGTAAACTGTGTGTATTAATTCTAATTATTTACTGCTGTGAATTTTACTTTACCAAGTACTCTTACCTACAGATAAACTGATGTCGGCAGGTCATCATGATTGACCTTTCACAAATCGTGTGTTCTTGTTGTTGAGTTTCGACGATGTGAGATTTTTGTAAAGACTTTAGGGCAAAAACCTTGCTTTTGTCTCTTTTCCAACGCACCTAACAGAAATTGTTGCCATATACGTTTACAATATATAACAGCAAATGATAAAACATTATATACGTCATGCCTATAATGTTTAAAAATATTTAAAGTCGAGATCAGTATATAGGTATATATATATATATATATATATATGTGTGTGTGTACTTGTGTACAAATTCATGTTAGGGAAGAGAAACAATGATCGTCGTATTGTGACATTGATGTTATTATTCTATTTATTCTACAGTTATTGTGGGAAACTCTCTTCTCTATTAACACCATTTTTTTCTGCTATAGTTGCTATACTATTTTATAAAACTTACGTGTTTTTTTTTCTAATTTTGCAAAATCTGCCGAAAAGTAAAATGATAACCTAAGATCATTTTCAATGTTTGTACGGCCCAGATACTTTGTGTGTTAAAGTATGTGCAGTGATAAAAAAGTAAACACTCACCAGATCCACTCTTCCAAATCCACCAACACCAAGCGTAACTATGACATCAAGCTCATTATAACGTACGTCAGTGAAGTCTTCATTCGGATCGTACAAATTACAAGAATCCTGACTCAACAATCTTCAGTAACACCAAAATTAGGAAAATGGTAAAATATGTTTTCATGATAACACACTGATTTAAACAGCATTATCAAATGTCTTTGAAAGTTACTGTTAATGATATGTATTTGAAAAAAAACACTTGTGAGAGTCATGATGTATTCGTCAGGGGGAAAATGAAATCTGCCAATCAAGACAAAAACAGTTGGGAGGATGAAATGTTTTTTGTCTAAATATTTCATCGAATGTTTCGAAACACACGTATCAAATTATCAGCAGAGTCCGGAAATAAGGCTTATTAATATATACATATAAGTAAAATTTTAATAAACTCGGAAAACATAAAGATTATAATATATCAAGAATGAAATATATGTAGAATTATTTATTACCCTTAAGCTATGAAGTACAAAACTAGTAAAAAACCGGACAACTACTTTTATAGATAAAAATAAATACCACAGCTCAATAATTGTGAGATTCAGGTTGATAGTAATTGGCACTCTACAGATTAAAACAGATTTTAAGGAAAAATGTTGTTTATTTTATTTTTTAGATCATGGTGGTGTTCGTTTTTTGAAAACATCTTTAACGAGAAACTAAAGGACTATAGATTTAGTTTATGTTACGCTAAGTTGTTAACTGATAAGTTATAATTGTGCTGAGTTCCTTTCTTGAGGGACCATCCTTAGCAAATAACATTTGATGCCACCAAAAATGCCTTTCTCATTAGTAAAGCATTATATCTTTACTAATATATAATTAGTATTATAACTAATTATAATACTAATTATATTATAATGGACTTTTTTAATTAAGTCTGCGGAATTAAAACACTAGAAACCTGGCTTCGATACCCGTGATAGGCACAGTACAAATAGTCCATTGTTTAGGTTTACAGTTAACTACAAACAAGTGTTTGTTTGTTTTTTGAATTTCACACAAAGCTATTCGAGGGCTATCTGTGTTAGCCGTCCCTAAGTTAGCAGTGTAAGACTAGAAGGAAGGCAGCTAGTCATCACCACCCACCGCCAACTCTTGGGCTACTCTTTTACCAACGAATAGTGAGATTGACCGTCACGTTATAACGCCCCCACGGCTGAAAGGGCGAGCATGTTTGGCGCGACGGAGATGCGAACTCGCGACCCTCAGATTACGAGTCGCACGCCTTAACACGCTTGGCCATGCCGGGCCTAACTACAAACAAATAAATTACCAAGAATATATATTTTGAGTTAGACAGCTACCAACTTAATATTTAACTGTGATAAATTTACTCTAGTTATTTTTAAAAGAAATATAGTAATATAATATAATGTAACAAGTAATACAGTCACGTTCCTTTTTTAAACAGAAATTTAATGTCCGCTCTAGTTACACTCGTCTACACGAAGAGGTTATCAGTCAGCGGCATCCGTCGTCTACATGGCTACTTTTAATAGAAGAAACGGAATTACGTATTACATTTATAGTGTTCCCTCAGGTAAAAGTGTTGGCTATGTTCAGTGTTATATTGTAGCCCTAGCTTTGAACCTTCAAATTTGAAGTTTAGCATGCCAATTTTTTAGGTGATTTATGGGCCCTATTCTTCACGAAAAATTTTAAGTCATGAAGATACTTTAACATTTCTCTTTTTATTTGACTCACACCGACTTGTAGTAAGAAATAAAAGGTTTTTTTCATGAAGAAGTTTATTAAGATTACACAAGATTTAATAAATTTATTTCGTTCTCAATTTTCATACCTGTATCTTTGGTCGTCATTGTAGCGTTTGTTCTGAAGTTCCTCTAAGTCGCCAATGAACTGATTGAACGACCTGTAATAAAATTATTAGTAAACTTCAAGTTCAGTCTGAGGCTCAAAGTCTGATAAAAAGTAGTTTATAAACACTCACAGCACACACACGTTACTCATTTTACACAACGGAATATGATTATTTTGTAAGATGAAAGATACTTGTTTGTTTGTTTTTTAATTTCGCACAAAGCTACTCGAGGGCTATCTGTGTTAGCCGTCCCTAATTTAGCAGCGTAAGACTAGAGGGAAGGCAGCTAGTCATCACCACCCACCGCCACCTCTTGGGCTACTATTTTACCAACGAATAGTGGGATTGACCATCACATTATAACGCCCCCCCCCACGCCTGAAAGGGAAAGCACGTTTGGCGCGACGGGAATGCGAACCCGCGACCCTCAGATTACGAGTCGCACGCCTTAACACACTTGGCCATGCCAGACCGATAGAAGATACACAAACATAACTTTAATATCAGCAAACATGCATGGATGAGGCTGTACAAACACTAGTCAAACCAGATGAAAGTTCGTCTTTGGTTTTTATTTTGTCAGTTAGAAATTAATGTTTCTTTCATTTTTAATGCCAGTATAAAGCGCGTAAGTCAGCAAATTAAATGGTAGACATGTCTTATTCAGCATTCGTTAATTTACTTAAATGCATTTACCGAACTTAGTCCCAACTAGATATTGGGTTTCTATACCACTTGTAGTTAGATATTGTGCAGATTTTGGATTAAGAAAAGAAGAAGCCAAAATCAATTTTAAAAAATGAATATTTTAGTTTTTCTCTGAAATATCGAAGTAATACAAGTTTTTGCCACTTACTCTCTGTCTATCGCGAGACATTCCACTCCTGGCTCTAGAGCTATAACATTAGCTGTACGCCTTTCCTCCCTAAAAATAAAACATTAGTTTTAGGTAACTTCATGTAGATTTTAATGAATAATTTAAAATCTTAATACTTATGTGTAAGTGTGTATATATATATATATATATATATATACACATAAATATATTTAAATAGGTGTTGCTGTGAAATGCATTGTATAACGAATATGTATATCCACATATATTTATGTAGCTTATTTTCCTAGGAGTGAATAACACACGTTAAACTTGTCAGAATGTAACTCGTAATATATCAAGTAGCTTCATATAGCTTATTTACACGTTATATATGGAGAGATTCTTCATACAACAAATAGCAATGGAACCTAAATAAGCCGTTTTTTTTCGTATTCAATATTTCTTCTCTATCGTCCAACTATTTACTATTTTTCGATTCTAGGCGTAAACAATGTAACAAATAAATTAAGCTGTTGAATATCTCTACAACCCTTGATAATAATCTCGATAGAAAACATGTCCCGTTCTGAATTTACGTGCATCATATACACATTTATGAAAATAACCCTCAATATTATTTCAAAAATGTTTCATTAAATACCGTCCTATTCATTAGACCTAAACTTGTGTTATCTTTTACCTGAGAAGAGCTTGTTCTCCAAAATATTCTCCTTTTTGAAGAATTCGTAAATCTTGCTCTTCCTCAAGAATCAAGTTTCTCCGCGTAACCTTGACCTATAGAATATATCAGAGAAACCAGTTGTATTGTGCTTCGTTGTTTTGTTTATTATTGTAAACTTAGATATATTATACCATCTGAATTTGGCTTTTTAACTTCTGTAACCATACAAAAATGCTGTGATTCCGGATATTAAAGTAACCTCTTAATCCTTAAAAATCTTATAAATCTAAAAGTATTTAATATTATCTCCTTTAAGACAGCAACTTCTTTTAAGCTTGTTTGTTTTTTCCTTAAGCAACCATTTGGTGAGAAGCGATGACAAAAACTGACCTTTCCATTGATGAGGATAAAAAACGTACACCCTATATCACCTTGATGAATTATGTGCTCATTAGCTGGAAAAAACTCCTGCAAGAGTAAAGCCGATTTTAGTATTACAAACCAATAATAATAAAACCGGAGATATTAAAGAATGTAAAAGGCAATACGAACCGTTAGAAACAACCACCAAACTTGAAAAATACAACATGAATACACGGTAAACTCGAAGAATGCTAAGCCAAAGTACCGACCTATGTTTCCAGAAAGACTTATTTTTATATATGTTTAAGTTTCGAAATCTTTTAAAAATACACATTTAACAAATCATGAATATATACTGTTAATATGAATTATGTACTCCAGTTAGCACTTAAAAGGTTAAGGAAACAAAGGATTCAGTAACGTTATTTAGACAGGATATTTTATATATAATAAAGGAATATCATATAGAATAAGACCATGGATATTGCTTACAAGTTCCAAAACATCAGATATCTTTGATAAGGTGTCATCATCCAGATTCTGGAGTAATGGAACACTAAACAAAACATGATTAAGAGAAGTGTTAGACATGCGACAAGAAGAAAGGTCAACAGCGACGATTATTTGATTTCAACGTTAAAGAATAACTGTGTAATGTCAACGAATCTTATTAAATATATTTAAACGTAGAGTTGCAATCTATTACAAATCTAAAATGTTATACAATAAACATGAATTGATTTTTACAACAGGAAATAATAAGATGACAAACAGTGAAGACAGAAGCAATAAGTAACCTATTACATCAACAAAGAAAGAAGTGGAGAAACATTGTATTATTTACACATTGAACGTTAATTTGCTTTTGTAATAGAGCATCTCTTAGATATATTTAATTAAATTATTTACACCAAGTAGAGCGTTTAATAAAATATTAAACGCGAATTACAAAAACATGAGAAAAAAACCTGCGTAAGAAGGAAATATTTTCCCGTCGACGTTGCGTTCCAGCTCTCATCATAATTGCTTGAAAAATACGACGATCAAGCATCCAAACAGTAGCATTAGTGGCAGCTTGTGTAAAAGAAAGCAAAGGTAACGTTTAATTTACTCCAATAAAAGAGGTAGGTATTTAATAATTGATTCATATTTACATTGACCGTACCAATTGAATTTTAAATGTCATGTTTTCTGCTTTTGTTTTATGTCCAAAACTATTCGTTGCGCTTTAGGTTTCATAAATGTTATCTGTTTTTTTTTTTCAAACTAATAAAAATTCATGATTTTTTTTTACCTCTAACGCTCGCAGTTCTTTTGCAGTTGTAAAGAATAGCCAGTTCTCCAAAGGCTTTTCCTGGTCCCATCATACCAAGAACGCTGTCATCTTTGAGAACTTCCAACTCTCCAGCTGAAGAAGAAAAACGACTTGACATTAATGTTATAAAATAACACTTTTTTTTTTCTTATTTAGTTGTTTAATTTTCCCTCTTTGAGTCTAGTATGGCTAGGTTGTTAGAATGCTCGACCCGCAATTGAAGGTCGTGGGCTCGAATTCCACCCCATCAAACATGCTCGCCCTTATTGTGTGACGGACAATCCAACTATTCATTTGCAAAAGAGCACAAGAGTTGGCAGTGACTAGTGATGACTAGTTGCTCTCCCTCTAGTCTTAAAATGCTAAATTTTAGGAGTGGCTAACGCAGATAGCCCTTATGTAACTTTGAACGAAATTCAAAAACAAAGCAACCAATTTCACTCATACAAGTTTTAACACAGCCAGTTATTTTGTACGTGATACTAGATATTCGGTTATTAGGCTATGGATATTTATGTTAAATATCCAGGTAGTCTAAATTAAAGTTTCAGTTCTTTCTATAAGTTTTAAAATTTACACTGCATTAAGAACTACGTTTTATCCCCGTACTTGAAGAACAAATTTAAATTAGTTTAAATTCTCTCTTCGTAATACCAGTGTTATAATGAAATAACTGTACAATCTCATGATTGGTTGTGAATAATCATACTCATAACACAACTAAGTATTGTGTTTTGTTAGGGGCACAGTAATTAGATAACCTTCTGTTAAAATGCATGAATTATCTACCAGAACCCAAGTGATAAAATGCTACAGCACTGCAATAAAAATATTACGTTAATTTAGCATTATTTGAAATTATCAGTAGACATAACATAACTATCACGATATATATACAGAGAGAGTTTTTGTTTGTTTTGACTTTCTCGTAAAGCTATACGAGGACTATCTGCGCTAGCCGTCCCTAATTTAGCAGTGTAAAACTAGAGGGAAGGCAGCTAGTCATCACCACCCACCGCGAACTCTTGGACTACTCTTTTGCCAATGAATAGTGAGACTGACCATCACATTATAACGCCACCACGACTGAAAGAGCGAGCATGTTTGTGCGATAGGGATTTGAACCCGCGACCCTTGGAGTGCCTTAACCACCTGGCCATGCCGGGCCATATATATATATATATAGAGAGAGAGAGGGAGATTAGATAGAAAAATTTATTTTGGGGATTAGTTTATTTTAAACGGAACAAAATTTTACGATCAGTAATTTTGGGAATCATGCATAAAAATAACCAAAATTTGGCAAAAACTAGTAACAAAATATGATATTCCAATTAATACCAAATTTATTCAAAAACCAGGCACAAAACTGAGGTCTATATATGTAAAAACTACACTGAGAAACACCACACCAACATTATTTATAAAATACAATGTGATAACTGCCACGACTTCTATATTGGAGAAACAAGTAAAAAAATGGAAACCAGATTAAAAGAACATAAAAAGTCACCTTCACACGTTTTCGAACACTGAAAACCAAATAAACACAACATTACCACAGAAAACACTCAAATACTAAATAAAGAAGCAAACATAAACAAACGCAAAATTAAAGAAGCCTTACTTATACAACAACTCAAGCCCAAAATAAACCAATACAAAAGAACACCTTTATACCTATATTAAAAATAATGTAATAAATAATAATAATGAAATAATTATAAAATTATATATTCAAACATCTAAAACGCCCTCTACATTCCGACACTCAGTTACACAACCCCTTTCAAACATGTGGTCAGCTTCCGGTCAATTACCTCTTCCTTTCTTTGTAAACCTGACGATGACCGAAGAAGGCCTAAAAAATTTTCTCAACCCAAACGAGTAGTTTTAGATATATAAGTGAACATATTATTTATTTCTATAATTAAGCACAAGGCTACACAATGGGCTACCTGTGCTCCGCCCACCACGGATATCCAAACCAGATTTCTCGCGCTAGAAGTCTGTAAACAAGTCCTGAGCCACTGGGTTGTACTTATTGAAGGAATAAAGTTTTACGTAGAATACAAAAACTATGCCCCCCATTAGCACAGCGGTATATCTCCCGGATTCACACCCTTAGAAACTGGTTTCAATACACTTAGTGAGCAGAGCACAGGCAGCTCATTGTATATAGCCTTGTTCTTAATTCTAATCAAACAAATAAGCAAAAACTAAAAATGAACCACTACGCTGGTTTCCAGCGACTCCCGCTATCCGTAAAACAAATAGCACATCTGGTTTGCACATTCTTTGATATACCCGCGCTGTGTCAGTGGCGGAAAGCTCCGGAAGAATTCCCAAGGCGGAATAATGAACATTAAACAAGTTTATTTGTTTTTTTTATGTAGACAAAGCAGTCGTTTCTGTATTCAATATAGTAAACACGCTAAGTATGAAGTTTCACTATAGAATTCCATAAAATTAAGAATACAAATAACCGCATCTTTCATATAAACTGTTATAACACTGTATAAATCATATGTGTAGATTATATACAAATACTGATATTTTACGGATCACAGATATGCTTTTTTAAACCTTCACTATTATCCCAAGTGAAATTAATTTAAAGAAATTAACTACCAGCCAAGTACAAACCTGCAGAAACGAACAGATGGCTTCCAACATCGCCCTCTTTGATAACATATTCGTCTGCTTCGAAACTCTTGGAATACATAGAATTGATTATCTCTCGCATTTGAGAAGAATCTAACTTTTTCAAGAAATCGTTATCCATGATTGCGTCTTTGATTAGCTGTTTGGAACTTTTGAAAATAACAGTATTATGCATAGAATACGTTAAAAATAAACAATGTTAAAAATATTAGTTCAACCTCTGCTACATTCTTTTAACAAATAAAAGCAGAAGTAGGTAAAGAAAATACATTGCAGTAGTTTTGTTGTCCATTTGTCTAGATAGGTCTGTAAATTCTTGCCTGGATAATGAAGTTATAATAACTCTTATAATTAATATATTTTTGAATGATCTTTTCAGTCACGGCATAGTGGCTCATAAAACGGCTCTGAGATTTCATATACAAACTTTCAGCTAACTCCATTATCTTGTTACCGATTTGAGATCTAATTACAGTTTTAGACTCAGGGTATCAAACCCTTTTTATTACTGTATTTGACCACGTCTGAGATCTCATAGATTAATAACTTAGACTTAGTATAACATAGATCGCTAAGAACTTATCGCGGCATACATTAGTAAAACCTTATCGTGACATAGGTCATTAAGAACTTATCATGGTATATATTACTAATGTTAGAACAGCATAGACAAGGTCAGACATCCTATATTACTTTACTTCAATTCAGAACAGGGTAAACCTTTTTATAAACCATTTCAAATGGATACAGTTATTTACTGCCTGCGGTTTGCACTCTAAATACTACTGAGTCCATACTGTTTTTGTTTGCCTCCAAAATAGGTGGTTTTGGATGATATATGTCATTGATAAAATTAATTTTGCATGACACGTATAAAGTTAGTTAGATCTTGTTTACTGTTGAAAGAATTAGTCCTTTTAGCACAGCATGTAAAGCTTAGTAGCTTGTCAAACCTAATTCACTTGGATCTGTCAATAACGGTAGGTGGAAAACATTTTAACTAGCGACTACCTGACGACAAATGTATTTGACAACTGATAAAAGGGAGTTTAACAAATTAATTTCTGAAAGGTACATGCAATTTATTTTTAGTGAAATCTTTTAAATGATGTATCGATAAAAACAAGTTCAAGGTTCAAAACAAGTTTCATTCAAAATACTGAGATTTAATAATTTATATTCTGCAAAATTTACAAACATAACGCCGCCACTAAACAATTCAATATTTGTTTTCATTCTTCAGGTTTCTTCTCTGAAAAATATAAGATAAGACTTGATGAATTTAATCTGTAAGGTTTTTCGTTTTCAATACTAGTTACGTACTTTCATTACAAATGTAACCAGAACACTTAAAATAAGTGCCTTTTTTCACTTTTATAGTTAACTAATAATTTTGTTAAACAAATATACTGAGATCAACAAGAGAATTTACTATTACATCAACGGAAATGTGTAATATAAGCACAAAAATAAATACAATTTTGGCACCAAACTTTTTAAATACAAAGCATATTGTGTGCTTTAACAAAAAACATTTTGCAAAAAATTAAGACATAATAGTTGATACTTATAACATTACGTTAGATTTAGATTTATTTATCGATAAGTCACTTCAGAACAAGATTAGATTATATTGCGCTACCTACCGAATGTCTTTCGTGTAGCTAGGTATGGAAGAATCAGAAAAAGAGCGGTCATTAGCGCTTTCTCCTGACACTCCTTGCCTTTTAGTAAATCCAGTCCTCTCTAACAATGGGTGTTGTTTGTTAAGAGTAACCAAAATGTCCGGTTTTTTCTCTTGAAACTTAGACTTTACCTGGAGCACAGACTAAAATCAAAGGTTAGAGGAATGTATTTGATCCTCTTGTAAAGATTCATACTATCATGACATTTGTTAATACAATAAATTGAGCATAGATACGTGTATATTCTGCCTTAATGTGACGATATAGATGTTTCTTAAATTTTACTGCCCAAAACAATTAAAGTACTTTTGGAATTCATAATCTTATAACCATAAAAAAATAGAAGGAGGCTCATTATTACTAAAATTATTATTGTAATATCCTGTTACGTGATTTTAAATGTGATATTTTTTCAGCCTACGCGAAATTCAAAGTACTTCCAGGCACTAACAGACCATGGTTAGGTGTCAGAAAGACGTGTGCATGTTTATGCATGTGGAGAACCATTAGACATGTGAAAGCCCCTCAAACAGAGAGAGCTGTTCAGAATTGGTTTCAAGTGAATCGAGGTTTCGTTAGCAGAACGTAGAACTGTTTTCAATTCAATGTAACAGTGCTGTTTATCAAACACCTAAACAAAGGAGGCCATCATCGAAGAAAAAAGCAGATCACAGTAATCTGAGAATACATCAGATGCTATTAGAAACAATTGAATGCCTTGTCAGAGTACGAATGCTAGAAATAGATTTCATAAGATCAGCCTGCATGTCAGATGCACAGTAAAACACGTTTCATTCGTAGAATTGTACAAAACATCTCACCTTCAGTAGTGCCAAGGACACGTAAAGTGAGTTACCTGCTGCCATGTTACATGCCTATACTCATTTAGACGGAATATGGAACTTGATTCTCTCCATTTTCATATAAAAATTGGACACATATAGCAGGGATGAAAATGTGGTAGAAACAGGAATAATAACTATCGTTGAATTTATAGACTTCTACATCATACAAAATAGTTCCATTGGCATCACACATAATAGAAACCTCATCCGACAGCCGTTTGTGCTACTGTATGTTAATACAAGTAGCCTTGATTTCAGACTAGTGAGCAATAGCTACCACTCCCATCATACTGCCATTTTCAGCATTGCATTAAGGAAGAGAAATTAATCTAATGGGATGGCTTTCATGCTCATCAGACTTCCATCTCATCTAGCATGTGAGGATGGGACGTGCAATAATATTCGCAGGGTGAAGGGGTACTCCATGAATTTTGGTAAATTGTCGCTTCCCCCACTCCTGGTGTGAGGTGTGCACTTCAGGAACGCATCACATTTCGTTGAATGGCCCCGGACATTGAAGATGTCCGAAAACAGTTTGTTTTTTTTGTTGTTGATTTTTTTCCCAAAAGAGTGGTGAAGGATTGCTGAGGAGTTTGTTAATACACTAATTTCAATAATGTAATATATGGTTCGAGATTTCTCTGGTTGTTCATGGTGATCATATTTCCTATGCAACCGAAACTTAACATAACTTAAAGATGGAAGGCTGCATCAACCAAATCAGCACTTACGAGGTTGGTGAGAATAATCATTCGTTAATATATCAGACCAAAACATCCGCTCATAAAATAACTAATTTACATAAGAAGTAAATGAGCGGAGTAACTTCCATTATTTTATAACAGCAGTCTGGCCTGGTCGTCATTATATCATTGCGAATTCTGATTATTTTTAATTATTTTGAGCAATTTATTGAAATTGTTATTATTATCATGATTAATTCAAGATACTTTTGCCATTCTTATGATTAATCTAAGTATATTGTTGTTATTGTTACGATTATTCCAAGTATATTGTTTTTATCGTTACAATTAATCCAAGTAAACTGTCGCTTTGCTTTAAAATAATTCTTATAAACGTGTTAAATTATCACAATTAGGTTCAGCAGTCATCCTAATGATGTCCAGATGTTTGCAACATCATCTATCTTTTTGAAACATTCAACAGCATTTGTAGCATACATATATATTTGTGGGCCCTGCATGGTTTGGTGTCAGGGCGCTTGACTCGCAACTTGATCTTAGCGAGCTCGAATCCTGTCGCTAAATATGCTCGTACTGGATGGTTTTTGACTGGACAAGACACCATGGTGTAAACATTTTTGGCTTAAAAATGTCGCTGACCTTTAATTAATTGGTATTAAGATCGTAACATTTCCTTATTCATTTCTAGTTAAGCTACATAAAGGTTATCTGTACTGTGCCCGCCATGAGTACTAAAAACCAGTTGTAGTACTAAAAGTCCTCTGAATTACTTCTGAACCCATGGGTGGGGACAGAGTCGTAAAGAAAATAATATATGTAAGTACGTATACCGCATTAATATGACGAAAATACGAAAGTAATAGCAGTTTAGTAATGTACCACCTAAACACTGTTTTCCAAATAAATCCCCCCAAGAGACCCATCAGTAAGTCTGCATTCTCTCGACGATAAAATCCTGATTTCGATACCCCTAGTGAGCAGAGAACAAACAACCTACAAAGTGAAGTAAATATCTATTGAATTTTATTATTTATAACAGAAAAAAACACTTTAAACAAGTTTTAACTGCTCTAATCTCTATCCAAAGTTTTTATCAAAGTAAATTTAAACTGTAATTTACATGCTAAAATTATTAACTTTTGAAAAACTACTTTCCTAATTTGTACTCAAAGAAGCATACTTAATACAAACAGTAGTAACACAGGAAGTATTTCAGAGCTGGAAGAAATTTACTGTGCCCGTTTTTCAATATTTCTTATTAAATATTAGCAATTATAGCTTTCAGTCACGCTTACAGATATCTCAGACGCTACAATATATTTCGCAGATGGAGGTGGCGCTTTAGCCCTGTACATTTGCCACTCGTCCATCAAAGGGCATAATATTTATGTTTTATTACTTTAAAACATTAAAGATATGAGCAGTATGTTGCTTTGCAATCAGTGAAGTAAATAGGGATAAATTTAAAAATGTAATATTTTTGAGAGCATATATTTAAAAAAATTAATGATATTTTATTTATTGATGTACATATATATGTCCTTATGTATGTTTCATTTTTTTCTAGCCTATTTATTTACAAAATAATAATGCATTGATTTAATATTTTGTCTTTATATAACAACCACATGTCCTCTTATTATTATTATTCTTTAATCACTGTCTTTGAATATCAGAATGTCTTCATTTCGTAGTTTTCGGTTGTTAAGATGGTTGAATGCTTTATATAAAAGCACAAAAACTGTAAGATAAGTTCTAATCGATTAAAAAATAAATTATATGCATAATAACTATGAACGGTAATTATATCAGAGCCTGTTTATTAAAACAAGATTGTGCAGTAGCTCTCAGTTGTTGTGTGTGTTTTCCTTATAGCAAAGCCACATCTGGCTATCTACTGAGCCCACTGAGGAGAATCGAGCCCCTAATTTTAGCGTTGTAAATCCAAAGACATACCGCTGTACTAGCGAGGGGCTCTCTCAGCTGTTCAATGGGTTCTCGAAAGTTCAGTTAGGAACAATGTAAAACATATATTGATGATTCTTACACTCGAGAATCTACAAATTCAGAGAACAGACGGGACTTTTGCAATACACATTTAACAATATAAATGACATGCATTTCCAAATATATATTAAAACTGGAACAAATATAGATATTAAAATAAATATGCATTAGTATATCTGTTACACATGTGACATCCCTTTTTACTAAATACATGATTTTTCGATCATGTAATAATTGTTTTGTCATGCATTACACGATTTTTGTTACGTTTAGATTCTCATATACAAAACAAAAGCAATTATTTCAACAGTTACTTTCATAAAATTGCCCTAGATGAAAATGGGAAAGTTACAGTGATTTTAATGAAGGCTTTTAATAAATTAATTCTTAGCAGACGAGCTTTAACACAACTTTTAATGAAACCTTTTGCTACTAATCAGTATGTATTTCAATGTTCTTCAGAAGAAAAAAAGTAATGTGTAGTAATTCTTTTGTTTACATTCCACGCCAACGGTTTTGTTCTTTTCAGAGAAAAAATCTTAAATTACAAAAACACTTTATTTAAAACCAACTACGCTGTTGAATTTAAATTGCAATTATTTCGGTCTTCTGATGTCTCTCACCTTTCTTCAGCAGAAAGTTCTATTTTTTACCTTAGAGTGGAACATTTCTGCATATTTTTGTTTTATTATTATTAACGTTATTGGGCTAAATTGGTTTTATAATGCAAACTTCTAATCGTCGAGGAAAATTTACTTACAGTTTAAAATACCATTTTAATAATCATAAGGTTGAATCATAAACGCATTAGAAGAGACATCACTTAAATTATAGGTAAGAAATCCAGCGATTTTATCATTATTAGATGTTATTTCTCTCGATTTTATTATATGATTGTTTTTTGAATTTTGCGCAAAACTACATTATGGCTATCTGCGCAAACCGTCCCAAATTTAGCAGTGAAAGACCAAAGGGAAGGCAACTGGTCATCACCACCAACCGCTAACTTTCAGACTACTCTTTTACCAACGAATAGTGATATTGTCCGTCACATAAAACGCTCCCATGTTCGACTCGTAATCCGATGGTCGCGGGTTCGAATGCCGGTCGCACCAAACATGCTCGCCCTTTCAGCCGTGAGGGCGTTATAATGTTACAACCAATCTCCCTATTCGTTAGTAAAAGAGTAGTCCAAGAGTTGGCGGTGGGTGGTGATGACTAGCTCCCTCTCCTCTAGTCTTACACTGCTAAGTAAGGGATGGCTAGCGCAGATAGTTCTCGAGTAGCTTTGCGCGAAATTCTAAACAAAAAATACTGTACTAATAAACCTTTATCATTTATACCTGTACTAATGTATTTCATTAATCATTCAATTCATATTTTATTTACAATTAATATTTGTTTTATTTAAGTCTATAGCAGTCCATAGTGATTTAGAAACACGGGAGGGGTATAATTATTGGGTCAGAGGTGTATTGGTTCGGTAAAACGAAAAATCTGGCAATGCTCTGAAACTAAGGGTGCCGAAAATCGGTGGTATACCTGTAAAATGATTAATATGTGAATACTGTTGACTCAGCAGAACAATGATTAATATATGAATACTGTTCACTGAATATTTCAATGATTAATATATGAATACTGTTGATTGAGTAGTGCAATGATTAATACGTGAATACTGTATAATAATTAATACAATGATTAATATACGAATATTGTTGAATGAGTAGTACAAAATTAGTATGGGAATACTGTTGACTGAGTAGTACAATAATTAATACATGATTGATATTGACAAGCTGTCTTCCTCTAGTCTATCACTATATAATGCTTTTCTTTAGAATAATAATGATACCAGCACTAATATTACAGTAATGAAAACTATGAAGCAATCATTTTTGACGGACATGAGAAAATGTTATCAACAATTATTCCTTTCCAAAAATATCATTTTTGAAGCAAGATGTGAGATAGTCCATATGGCAAAATAGTAATGAATTATTTCGACATTTAAGTAACACTAATAATTAATCTCTAGTTTAAAAAATGATAAGTGCATTTAATTTAGGATTTAAGTCGGAAGTTAGGTTGTTGGAAAATGTAAAACTATCTATTCTCATTGATTTCACCTATGACCTAAGACACAGTTTTTTTTCACTCTATCTCTCATACACACAATCACTCATAATGGTAAAAGCTGAATGTTTTGTTGGAAACCTTACCCTGGGTTAAAGTAAATAATTTTGTTTGAAAATGAAACGTCGTTTATCCAGCCAATAATATTTGATACAACTAAGAAAAACAGAAAATAAGAAGTTCTCCTATTTGAAAGATAGGCTATTTTACTTCTCTATAATGTGGATTGTAATTTGTAATTCATTATGTAGATTGCTTTTCACAGACACTTAGACTTTCTTTAATAATCCAATTTCCTGCAGGCCCGTCGTCTGCTTCATGCTGTCGACAAAAAAACAACAGAAACATTGATCTCCATATTTTGCTGTCGTATGTGCGTTATAAAAGTAACAGTCAAATCCCACTTTTGAACCAGACTAAAAGAGCGGAAGAGTTTGTTGAATAATGTTAATGACTACCTGCTTTTCCCATTTCTACTAGTTCAACATTGAGGATGGGTGTGTGTGTTATTTTATAGCAAAGACTCATCGGGTTATCTACTATGTCCATCGAGGGGAATCGAGCCCCTGATTTGAGCGTGGTATATCCGTAGACCTACCGCTGTCCCAATGGGGACCATTATGCACGGCTAACGTATATTGTCTTGAAGTAGTTTTCAGCGAGTATCCCAAAATAAACTAATCGATCTGTGTATTTGGTTATTTTTTCTCATTTCACGACCATAAACTTATACAAAAATTTTAAAAAGGTTTTTAATACATCTTTGGAATTTCAATACATAATAGTTTGGTATAATTTTCTTCAACGTTTTTTGAGATCAACAATAAACAAGTAATATTAACTCCCAAGCTACAACAAACTACAAAACCTCACACTGCTGCATACCGTATGTTCCTGACATCAGCAAAAAAATAAGCAATATTTGGAAAAAAACGTATAACAAAACATAATATTCCAGTAAACACCAAATTTATTCAAAAAACGAGGTACAAAATTAAAGTCCATACTATGTAAAAACTACACTGACAAACACAACACCAACATAATTTATAAAATACAATGCAACAATTATCACGACTTCTTTATTGGAGAAATAAGCAGAAAAATGGAAACTGGATTCAAAGGACAACAACAAAAAAACGCCTTCATGCGTTTTTGAACATAAATCAAATGAACACAACATAACCATAAAAAACACTCTGATACTAAATGGGAAAACCAATATAAACAAACGCAAAATCAAAGAAGCCCTACTTATACAACAACTAAACCCAAAATTAAACTAATATAAAGGAACAACTCTATACCCATACCAATTAATAACCTAATATCTAACTGCAACGCCTCCTACAATCCCGTAACCGTTTATACAATCGTCCTGAAGAAATGTGCCCGGTAACTGTCAGTTGCAAACTCTATCTTTGTTAACCTGAAGATAACTTAGGAAGGTCGAAGCGTTGTTCTCTACTTTATTACCAAAAGTGTTAACACCCATACCAGCCGTACTGAGATACATTTTACTTCGCAGGATGTAAATTGATCTTCACCAAATCTGATTTGGAGGTCGATAGGGTACATGGAGAGTCACACACACTTTTATGAGTTTTGCATTTTACGTTTTCCAGTTTTTACGGACATTTTTTTTAACTTTACTTCGCCCCTATAAATGGTTCTTCATCAAATTTTGTATGGAGATTTATTAGGTGCATATATAAATTATCAGTATCACATTCTGCTTTTTTCGGGTTTTTTGTGGGTGTGTTTCTGTTTTTTATCACTACTTCATTTCCTGTTGATGGACCTTCACCAAATTAGACATGAAGGTTTATTGGGTCCGTGAAGAGATACAAGCATGCTTGCAATTTCATAATTTGTATTTTGTAATTTTTAAGGGAATTTTTCGTGTTGTTGTTTTTTGTTTGTTTTCTCACTATTACATATAAGGGAAGAAACTTTTCATGACCAATAATAACGGCCCGGCATGGCCAGGTGGTTAAGTTACTCGTCTCGTAATCTGAAAGTCGCGGGTTCGAATCCCCATCACACCAAACATGCAGGCCCTTTCAGCCGTAGGGGCGTAATCATGTGAAGGGCAATCCCACTATTCGTCGGTAAAATAGTAGTCCAAGAGTTGGCGGTGGGTGATGATGACTAATTGCCTTTCCTCTCGTCTTAGAGACGGCTAGCGCAGATAGCCCTCGTGTAGCTTTGAGCGAAATTCAAAAGAAATCAACCCAAGCCTAGGACAACCCTTCATTAATTTATATAACTTCCATTCATATTGGACTGGTACTCCAGCTATAATTTAATATGATGATTTGTGAGAATAAGAGGATTAAAGAGTGTGTGTGTTTTCTTATAGCAAAGTCACATCAGGCTATCTGCTGAACCCACCGAAGGGAATCGAACCGCTGCTGTTAGTAAACGCAGAGACATACCGCTGTACTAGCGGGTTACAGGATTAAAGAGGACTGCAAATCATTTGGAGAAAAAGAGATGGAAACGTGACTGGAATATACGGAAATGAATTCACTCAAATATCATTATTAGGATTTTAACTGCCAGATAACTTCCGTAGCGAAATGCTTCATACTAAGTTTCAGAATATAAAATTACCGTTATTAATATTATTCACGCTATCATTTGGTAAAAGGTGTCTTCCTACAAAGGTATATGGAATATGTATGCTTGTATGCTCTAAAGAGGCAATAAAATTTGGTAAGCATTAAATTTGCATTGACACTTTTTTTATTTATTCTTGAAGTGCTTGAAAAATATACTAGAAGTTGCGGATAGGTAAGAAAAATTATTTCTCAGCTTGTGGGCCTTTACCTTTGACCTCTTCTATCATTGGTTCAAACATAATTTGAGGCTCAAAAAGTACCAAATTTTGTGAAGAAAAGGATAGAGTTTACTTCACTAAATATTAAAAACCCGCGAGCTTTTGGATCCATATTCTCATCCTAAAATACCTGCAGCCTCAAGATAAATTACCATTATCCATAGCTATTATACTAATATATATTCACGTGAATATTCTAGACACACCGTTAGATATCATTCATGCAGGAATGCTGACGATATTATAAGAGACATAGGATAGGATACTACAATTTTCTGTTATGGATGTTTTCCAGAGAATAAGTTTATTAACTTATAACGCAAACATCCAGGGTTCGATTCCCTACGATGGGTAGAACCCATTGTGTTGTTTTGCGCTACAGCACAACAATCATGACAGAATTTGCTTACCGTCTTCTTTCGTAACAAAATAGTTTGTAACCAATTATAAACAAGGAGAAGAGTGAAATGCACTAATAAGTAACTGTATGTTGAAGTAAGTGTTGCTTAAACTGTCGTGGGCAAGACCTTCAGCAGAGAAAATGTCTTGATAAAATGTGAACATTATGGTTCTGTTGTTTAAGTCTCATGAGGTAAGTAAATTAATATGTATACGGACTTTTCTCTAGGTTAAAATACTAAGTTAAAGTAGAGAAAAAGTCCATGTATACTTCTACAAACATTATGATTTTTGTTGCATTTGGTAATATACCATTTTCATCACACTAGTGGTATATTAATTATTCTCTAAGACATTAAACACCAACGTCGCTGTTATTGTTGTTGTCTGTTATTAAGCACAAAGCTACATAAAGGGCTGTCTGTGCTCCGCCCAGTTTTTAGCATTGTAAGTCTGCAGACTGTGCCGGCAGATCCCAACATCCATTCATTGAATGATTCACTGCTACCATATTAACCAGTGAGCGTTTTTGAGCATTTTTTAGTTCAAGGTATTTTTTAGTACTAAAGTGGGTCTTTGTGACTTTCGTCTACAGAAGGTTGATAAAGAATGTAATGTAACAGTTCTGTCACAGTTTTCTAGTTTCAACAGCCCAATATAGAGTTTCAAATGTATTTGTACATAGTTCTTTAAATAAATATTCAATCAAACTAGCATAACTGTCCTGAAAAGGCTCTGTCTTCACCACATGCGAACATATTGTCTAGTTGGAATTTTTAAGTTCAAATATTTCAGTCACGAGTGGTTTTCATCTCTCAGTAATGTTCCAGCGTAAACAAGTGAGTAATCTGAAATACAGATTGGTTACTTATTTTGTAAAACGTTGGGTGATACATTCAGCTTATATAACGCTACAATGGAAAATTGAATAGAACGAAGTAAACTAGGCTTACCCTGAGCTTGTGAATTTCACTGGTCAGACGATTAATTGTATCTTCTCGTTCGCCCAGCGTTTCTTTGATCACTCTCAGACTATTCTCGAGTTCTTGCACATATTTCTTTTGCTCTCCGAGTTCCTTCTTCATATCCGAAATAAGCGCTGTACTGTTGTTTTCTTCTTTATGAAAATTTTGACTAATAACATCACACGACGTTCGTTTGTTCACGTCAAAGCTTGACTTTCTTTTGCTACAGAATTCAGCGACATTTGTTCCAGTCACCCTTGACCTCAAACGGCCGGCAGCTCGGAAAAAACGACGAGCACTCTTAACCAGCCTGTTAGAGCTATTAAATCTACCTTTGTGCTCTGTCAAGGCTTGAAACACACCCTGCCGCCATCGAGAGTTCTTAGATATCTGCGGCGCATTTTGATGCAAGTCGTCAGGGTTTCCTATGGAGATGGATTCCATTGTATAAAATCCACCAGATATTTGTGGAAGACCTAGGCCAATGCTTTTTGAGTAAGTAGTTATTCTTTCACTGCCAAAAGTTCTCTTGGGCAAGTAAATTCTTCTGTTAACTAAGTAACAAAGAAAATCTTAAATGAACAAGTCGTTTTCGTGAGTGTTAATTGGATTTGTTTTTATTTTTGTTCTACAACAGAGTCCTCTTGAATAATTAAAATAGTCTGACGAATATTGAATAAATTGCTCATTAGACCTATCGGTTTATGGTTAGCTTATTATTCAGTACTTAGAGAGTTTTGTTTAAAAAGCACATTCATTTATTTTCACACCTTGCAACTACCAGCTTCAACTTTAAACCCCTCGTTGTTGCAATTAAACGTTTTTGCTTCATCTGTCCCTTACGTTTGTTTGTTTTTTATAGATTAAATATTATCTTAGCTTAAACATCTAATCTCGGTAACAGAATGTATTCTGGTTTACATTCAGTAAATATCCTATCTATTCTTTATGGTATAATTCTGATTATCCCCTTTTAAATCTGAAGGTGACTATATATATATATAAAGAAACAATTACTTTAGCTTACCTAAACGTGTATATTGTTTCAGTAGACTATAATTGGTGGGATAGAGATGGCTACTGGAAAGACAATTCACCTTTACGTCAACTACTTCAATGACTCATCAGGACATGACGCGAAACACCTTTACTCTGAGAACACGATGCTTTATAGCGCGCGAGCATCGTACTCGGCAAAGCTACACGTCTTATACCACTGGCGCGTGCACAAATATTGCGATACTTTGATTCGTCGAAGCTGCTCAACTATATAATTATATCAATAAATTTTACTATCATCATTGCTAGAATTATAAATCACAGTTGAGTACTGTTTCTATTTGAGTCTTAGCTTAAATACTTGAAAAGACGATAGAATTCAGAGAATGATACAAAATATCCTTCAAAACTTAAAACAATTGCATTTGTGAACTTTTGAGTTTGTAGTATACTAATAGACTCATTAGGCGTAAAACATAGTCTAATTAGGTATGTAAGTCCCATGGCAACACTTAAAGTAGTCTAATTAGGAATATAAGTACCACGGCAACACTTAACGAAATATTTATTGAATCATTTCGAAATTTACATCTTCAGACTATAAAATCATATAAAACATGCATATATATACATGTGGTAGATATACATATATAAATAGCACTGTGAAGTAAAAGTGAGTTAAAAAACAACAGAAAAAAATAAGTTTCAAAAATTAGATGAATGAGAAAATTTAAAGCTAAACATTAAATTGAGAAAAAAAGAATTAAAATGAAGATAGTTTCTTGTTTATATTTGAATGTTCACTAGGGGTACATAAGTTTCCTAAAACATTTTAGTTTGAATTTCAAAATGATCAAATAAATATGTTGTTATACGTTACCATGGTGCCGCTAGTTTTGATTATATAATGTTTTATTAAACCTCTTCCAAAGAAAACTATAAATAAAAGCTATACTAATCTATTATATAAAGTTGCTCTATACCACATAAATTTCAAGTATGGTTTATGTACGATTTAAAATACGATGAATGTATCTATTTTGAATGTAACCCTATAATGTGTGTCACTGAGATGCATCTGTAATAATAAATGGACTTGTTTGTGAGTCTTTTTCTGTGTGACAGTGATAACTCCAAGAAAAAAGAACCTAGACACCTGAAATTTTGCGTCCATACTAAGTGGACCCTAAGGGTGAACACTATTCTTACTACACTATAAAAATTTTTCGGTATGGTTTATGTATGATTTAAAACATGGTGAATGTAACTGTTTTGAATGCAATCCTAGAATGCATGTCACTGCTAACTAAAAGTAGATTAATAACGTATTTAATAGAAGCATAATTTCAGAACTTACACTTAATGAATACTTAAAAAAACAAAATAATTCTTAATCAAAAGGTAAGCACTGCTTAGTTCAAATAGCTATCACCGACCTATTAAAGGGGCCTGGCATGGCCAAGTGGTTAATGCACTCAACTCGTAATATGAGGGTCGCGGGCTCGAATCCCCTTCACAGCAAATATGCTCGCCCTTTCAGCCCTGAGGAGTTATAATATGACAATCGATCCCACTATCCGTTGGTAAATAGAGTAGACCAAGAGTTGGCGGTGGGTTGTAATGACTAGTTGCCTTCCCTCTAGTCTTACACTGCAAAATTAAGGACGGCTAGCGCAAATAGTCTTCGTGTAGCTTTGCGCAAAATTAAACAAACAAACCTATTGGCGGATGTGTAACTTCAGTAATGGGAACGAGAGACCTGTATGAGTTTGCGATATGAAGAGACACAACTTGAAAGAAGCTGGTATTTTGGCTTTTCATATTTACACATATTTTACAGTTTTGAGCATGTATTGCACAACTTATGATTTGCTAGAAGTTAGAATTATATCTTTTATCTGTCGTTTCTACCTAATGGTGCTTATGTAAGAGCAGTCAATCATGCAGTAGAGAAGGGTTGATCGTATATCTTTGAATGCCAAGAAACCGATCTTTCTAGTCGTAGCTAACTTTAACAGCTATAATACCGTTTGAAGAATACGCAAATGATATTTTTCAAATTACTTATTTTATCGCATTATATATGACAGGTAGCCTTAGAAGAAAAATTTTAATATTACTAGCTTTATAAACAGGGCAATCTCTTTTAGTGGGCCACGAGAGTTCTCCGAATGAGTTACTTTTATCATATATTGTACAGAGATTTCGATTGGTTTTTCCACACCACCATTGCAGAAACTGCTCCAACGTCAATGCTACCCACATAAGTTTCATGCGTGAAAACACAGCCTTATTTCAATTATGAGAGATATGGTTAGTTATAAAAATCCTATTTATATTTCTCTTCACAGCAAGGGATCAGACATTTTGATGTCATTAGTTATGTATGCTCATATAATCTTCAAACTTATAGTTTAAGAACAGCTAGATCTACGATAAATATTAATTGTTTAAGATATCGGTAAACAAGTGAATTAATTTTTAACCTCTTCCTAAAGCTACAAATTATAAACTTTCATGTTTGTGAATCCAGTTAATTATCAACTTAAGATACTTGTTTGAGATTTTGCTGATACGAATTAATAAAACTAAACTTAATAATACCACTAAGATATATCAGAAATAAATGTCATTCGTGCTATGAACCTTGGTGATAAATTAGTAATTTTATCCAGAATAGTTTGTAGGACTATTCATAAGTTTACTAAATATTACATTTAAAGTTCAAAACACATTTATAGGCCTTTAAATTTCTATATGAACACCATAAAGTAAAATCTAAAAAGAAAGTTGTAAGTACATTCATAACATAGCTCGTAACATTAGAACAAAGTAATATACACTAACATGATCCTTTGTTTTTAACCAAATTAAACTAAAACATAAAGTGATTTTTTCTTCTCAAGTTAAAGAATAAAACTATAGAATAAATACCTGCTCAACAAAACTTACAGAATTGTGATAAAAATTCAAATTTCTTCAATTTCGCTGTTATACGTTAATGAAAAGTAAAGTTTTTCAAGATTTGCAAATATACATTATAGTTATAAAAAAATCTAATTGCTTTTTAATGCCAAAAGTATGTACATATTTATATATGTATATTTTTCAATAACTTAAGTAATTACAAAATTAATTTTAATTAACTATTTCAAACCCATAAAAAGCGTAATTCTTAGAAATTTATGATTTTTTATATTAAGGGCTGCATTAATATGTTTATTCTTTTGACCATTAGGAAAAGAATAATTAAAGAATAACATTTTTTTAAAACTTATTGTAATATTTTATTATACTAAAAGCAATTGCATCTGTATTATATACCCCGTCGAAAATACTTCAGCCAAATGAGACCAAAAAGGCTTAAACTTTAAAGAGGAGATTACACGTGTGTTCTGTTTTACTAATCTTTCAACTTTTTAGATTATTAGAAAAATTATCTTTAATTTCACATGAATAGAAGTATGGGAAGTGAGAAGTCTTTTACAAACATCCAGAAACACAGTTAAGTACTTTGCAGTTACTCAATACATAACATATAAAATGTTGTCAAATCCAGTTAGCATATAGACGAGGCATAAGAGCAATAAAGTTTTGTATTTATATTACTTTCATTGGAATCAACTGTTCCACGCTCTCCTTATAACCTTTGTTCATAGACAAAGATAATGCAACATCATTAACTGTAAAACAAATGTCTAAGAAATTCAAGGACCCAAATCTGAGAAAGACACTTCACACCTCTGCTACTAAAAGAAAAAATAAAACTAAATAATTAAAGTCCTGAAATTTAAAGAGGTCGAAAGAAACACACGTAGAACTGCTATTTAGTACGACTCAACAACACTAGCTTCTTATTACCTGTGCCCCTCCTCCACAGTTGCACAGCGGTATATTTAGTACGACTCAACAACACTAGCTTCTTATTACCTGTGCCCCTCCTCCACAGTTGCACATCTGTATATCTTTGGATTTAAATGCTAGAATCTTGGTTTCAATACCGTGATGGGTAGAGCAGAAATAGCCCATTGTGTTGCTTTGTGCTTAGTTATAGACAAACAAAACGTATCATTTGTGGATAAATTAATGTTCTCCAATATAAAAGTAAATGGATGTAAAAATTAAGGGCTAAAATTAACTTAATAAATATTTGAAACATTAAAACACTAACAATAAAACAGTATTCGAATACCAATCATAAGCAAATTTTTAGGAAAAGTGAAGAGTGACAAATAATTACTTACAATCGCAGATTCTCCTTCATATGACTGAGGGACCCTACCCCCCCTGATACAGCGGTGAGTCTATGAATTTACAATGTCTAAAACTAGGGCTTGATTTCCCTCAGTGGACACAGCGGATAACCAGATGTGGCTTTGTTAAATTGTTATAAGAAAATACATACACACACACAAGACCGTGTTTTGATACTCGTGGCAGGCATAGCACAAATAGGCCATCTTGTAGCCTTGTGCTTATCCCTAAACAAGGAAACAAATCTTGATATGACTCAAGATTTTTACAATATAGAATGTTTTTAACATTTTCGTTTGTTTTGTATCAGTCATTATACTCGTGCCTTAAAAGCTTTCATTTATGAAAAAATAAATTATTTATCTTGTCCAAAACCTTTGCGTAATTTGATATTTTTTATCCTCTGTAAAGATTGCTTTGGCTTGTTTTAAATTTCGCGCAAAACTACACGAGGGATCCTTCCTAATTCTTCCCTAATTTAGCAGTGTAAGACCTAGAGGAAAAGCAGCCAGTCATCACCACTCACCGCCAGCTCTTGGGCTACTCTTTTACCAACGAATAGTGGGATCAACGGTATCATTATAACGCCCCCACGGCTGAAAGGGCGAGCATACTTGGCACGACCGGAATGCAACCCCGCGACCCTCAGATTACGAGTCGCACGCCTTAACACGCTTGGCCATGCCGGGCCCATCACTTTATGAGAAGAGAAGAAAAAACAATATATAAATGAAAAAAAAACACAACGTACACAAGGGCAGTTGGATTGTTCAACCTTAACTTTAAAGCATTTCGTTTATTTTCTTTACAAAGGTCGTTAAGGTCAATCCTACTATTCGTTGGTTAAAGAGTAGCCCAAGAGTTGGCGGTGGGTGGTGATGACTAGCTGCCTTCCTTCTAGTCTTACACTGCTAACTTAGGGACGGCTAACACAGATAGCTCTCAAGTAGCTTTGTGCGAAATTCCAAAACAAACAAACAAACAAACATAATGTGATAAACGATTAGGGAGTTGTACTTGTTGAGCTATTATCAGTTGATTTTTTCACGTGATGTTACTGAATGCTGAATGCTTAGCAAAAACAAAAGCTAAAACATTGGCAGGAAAAGGGCAAATAAACCCGATAGAATAGCCGGCTAGAAGGATATTCGTGGTATAACCCCAATTTAGATAAAATTGCTTCAGATATTCTTTAATCAGTCTAATGTATTTGATCATCAATAGCTACTTCACGACAAAAAGAAATGAACAACTGTTCTTATAAAAAGCTATATTTACGTCGTACATGAGAACAACAGATACCAAAGCAATGTCTTATCAAAGCATGTTTCGAGGCCGTACCAAAGAAACGTTAACCTCAAGTCAGCTTTCATAACTGCCACACTTGTACAAGTTCATATTGTCAAAAACAATTACATTCACTTTAGGTCTTTTGTGTAGCCTGTATAATATACAGAGTTTTTCTGCATATACATAGTTGAATTCATGGTCTAAGGAATAACACAGAGTTTAAACATTTTAACGCAAGCATTTTTTAAATTATTTTTACCTGGGTGCTTCACATGTGTGAAATCAATAACAATATATCCGATTACTAATAACCAAGCTGGTCCTCAGAAAATCAAATTATCTGAGAATTTGAGTTAAGAAAAAACATGTTCCATGTCAAGAAAACTTAAAGTAATAGACGACAAAATGGAAATGACATGATACACTATTCTAGTGTATTTGTTTGTTTCGGATTTTCGCGCACAGTTACGGAAGGAGTACAGAACTAATAGATCAATGTGTAGTTGACACGTACACGGCCCTAAAGTAATATTCCCATTTTGTTTTCTTTTTTTGTTACTTTTTTTGCGATAACTGAATCTTCATATCCACAGTATACCAAAGTAACATGGTCAAACACTATATGATTAGAACTGTTCGAATCGAATGACGTACATCATAGAATTTTCCCAGGCTCTTAAATATTTGTATTCTATATATTTATTTTCTGCTTATTGAATATTTTCTAAATCCATTCAAAACAGGAAGACGATCTCTAAGGATAATGATATACTTTCTATTTTTTTTTCATCATAGCAATTATATTCTCACTTATGACTAATTAAGGTTATCATCAACATATGTTTGTTATAATATATTTATTAAACTCACTATAGTTTATTACACTGTAATATTTTAAATGAAAATATTATTATTTATTGTTACTCTTTCAAGACAGTTACTTCTTCATGAAAAGTATGCTTAAAATAATATGCATACGTTTGAGTATTGTAACACCTATCAAATTATAAGCTATATCAAGTATTGTTTAAAACAATATGCATATGTTTTGTGTATTCTGACACCTATCAAATCAGAAACTATATCAAGTATTGTTTGAAACAATATACATAAGTTTTGTATTGTAACACCTACTAAATTAGAAACTATAACAAGTATTGTTTAAAACAACATGCATATGTTTTGTGCATTGTAAAAACTGTTTAATTAGAAACTATAACAAGTATTGTTTAAAATAACATGCATATGTTTTGTGTATTGTAAAAACTGTTTAATTAGAAGCTAAATCAAGTATTGTTGAAAATAATATGCATATGTTTGTGTATTGTAATACCTATTACATTAGAAGTTATATCAAATATTGTTGAAATACTTCGATATTTTTTTTTATTTTGTTTGTGTTTAGTAAAATAATGAGAAAACATCTGAAAAACATTAGATCCGTTTCGGTTTCTCAGTCTGTACAAGTACAAGCTTTTGAACACACGGTTCAAAACTTTCTTTCATTTTGTTAAAGTATTTTTTTGAATGTCAGAAACTCTTCTTGCCTTATCTAAGCAAAACTAATAGTTATTTTATATTTTGTTTTCAATTTGAATCTATTTGTACAAGTATTTTCTGTGTCAAGAGTTCTCTCAAATTTAAATCAAATCATTATGTGAGTAATTAGTTTATATTTAAGTATTACCGTTGCTTGATACGTAGCGTCCTTGTTGTACAATAACAGAAAGTTTTAATAGAATACTATGCTGATTGAACAGTTCGAAGTTTTTCATTACTTATTTCAATATGTAGAAAGTTTATACGTTTCTAATTGAAGAAACAGTGTTGTCCGAATCAACATACGCATGAACCGAACCAATAAAAAAATTACCAGTTACTGAACGGCAAACAGAACAATGACCTTCATATGTGCTTCGAAAACGTTAATAATGCTTTTCAGTGACAATTTTTGGAGAGGGTATTTGAGTATCTTGTAACTTTAATATTACTTTTTAATTATTGCCTGTTTTTTTTAGGACAACATTTTACTTATACGCTTATTTATAGTGTCTCCAAACTACCCTTAAAATATCGATAATTCAGCAGTTAAACCGGTGGTGCCCTCATGGAAGTAAAGTCATCTGCCAGTGAAAATGTAAAAATTACTTGTGAGAAACTGAGCACAAATAATAATTTACGAAGTAAATAGTAAATTATATTTATTGTCAAAATAAGACCAAGGAATCGTGTTTTTCGTAATAATGAGGTAAACATTAAAAAAAAAAAACTGTGAGTGTGTCATAAAAGTTTCTATAGATTGAAAATAGCAATATTTATATTTAGAAAATAACTGGATTTGTAATTATATATTTTTAAATTTCGCACAAAGCTACTAGAGGTTTATCTGTGCTAGCCGTCCCTAATTTAGCAGTGTAAGACTAGAGGGAAGACAGCTAGTCATCACCACCCACTGCCAACTCTTGGGCTACTCTTTTACCAACGAATAGTGGGATTGACTGTCACATTATAACGCCCCCATGGCTGAAAGGGCGAGCATGTTTGACCTCGGATTTGTAATACATTTTAGAATTCAGATTTTAATAGGCTCTACATGACCAAGTGGGTTAAGAAGTTCGACTCGTAACCTGCGGGTCTGAATCCCTATCGCACCAAACATGCTCGCCCTTTCAGTCGTGGTGGCGTTAAAATGTACGGTCAATCCCACTATTTGTCGGTAAAAGAGTAGCCCAAGAGTTGACGGTGGGTGGCGATAGCTAGTTGCCTTTTCTCTATCCTTACACTGCAAAATTAGGGACGGCTAGCGCAGATAGCCCTCGTGTAGCTTTGTGCAATATTGAAAAACAAACAAACACATTTTAAAAACATAATTTTATTCAAAAAGACAAAACATTTTGTTGATGTAACCACATAATAGCCATAATATTCGTATCACTTTTTTTACTCACTGATTTGTTTAAACGGTAATTTTATGGACTATTTTAATTGTCTAAAATACAAAATACTTATGTAAAGCTGTTTATTTTTACAAGTACTCCTGTTTCTCATTTCATGAACCACTAAGAACTTGTTTAACACATTCTCGTAGAAGGACAAATCTAGATATGACCTTAATTGCTTTCAGACTTTAGCACCAAAATCTATTATGTTGTTTTTCTCTCAATTGAGACACGAGATAATAAACTTTGCCAGAAAAATAATTACCAAACTTCCGTCACACGTCTTATTCATGCGCATACCTCACCAGTGTTAAATGTCATCTGTTCGACTCTATGACGTAATTAACACGTATATAGTTCCTTGTTTCCTTTTTCAAATCAACACATGCTCAACAATTTCTCAACAAGGTAAATCGTTTTTTTCTCAATCTATTAACCTATGTTATTATGAGTTTCCCACGTACATTTCTGAGAACCAAACTCAACTATGAATTTTCAAGGAAAACGTGCCCCAACCCAATTCAACTTCTTTAATGAATTGAACATTGACTAATTGCTAAGAGGAAGAACTATCAGTAAGGCATGATGTGGTTTCCAAAATTGAAATAATGGGAAGCCGGAAACGCTAATTGCTTGTTCATTCATATTATGCAGGTATGGTGAAAAACAAATTATTCTTGAAAATCAGTTGGACAGCAACTATTCGTAATTATAGAAAGACAAAAATGTCTAATGAAACTTTTAAAAGCTAACGTAGCGATGACACCCTTCATGATTCCAATATAAAGTAACCTGTATTCATTTTTAAATCATAAAAAAATAATATTAGCAATAATAAATTTATAGCATTGTCTGTTCGTTTGTTTTTATTATTTTAAAGTTAATGTTACAAATAACGAAAAATGTATATCATTAACTTTTGATTTTTGTGCTATAGAACAAAAGTGTGTTTTTCTTATAGCAAAGCCACATCGCCCTATCTGATCAGCCCACCGAGAGGAATCGAACTCCTGATTTTAGCGTTGTAATCCGGAGACATACCACTGTACTAGCGGGGATCGTGAAACAAAAGAGGCAGGATCAATGAAAAATTTACATGCGTAATTAAAAGTGTTGTTCACTTCCTTCATGTTACTATGGAAGTATTAACGAGTGGATACAGCTATTTTACGACATATCTTATTGAGCACTTACTTAATCTTGCCCTAGAGCTACTGACTGCTACGAAGACTATATCAGATATAAAGAGTGACCGCTATAACTCCAAGAGGAATGAATTTAAAAACCTAAAATTGTGCACCCGTTCTAAGTAGACTCTGAGGGTGAGAGCCTGGGTATTATTGCTAATCTACAATGATGTGCGATCACACGCTTTTGCGAAGCAAGCTAATAAAAACATCACAGGAAAGAATATGTGACTTCCCCCGTAGCAGGTCCGGCATGACCATGTGGTTAAGGCAACTTATTCGTAAGCTGATAGTCGCGGGTTCGAATCCCCGTCACACCATACATGTTTGCCCTTTCAGCCGTGGGGGAGTTATAATGTTATGGTCAATCCCACTATTCGTTGGTTAAAGAGTAGCCCAAGTGTTGGCGGTGGGTGGTGATAACTAGCTGCCTTCCCTCTAGTCTTACACTGCTAAATTAGGGACGGATATCGCAGATAGCCCTTGTGTAGCTTTACGCGAAATTAGAAAACCAAACCAAATCCCCATAGCACGAAGAGCAGTACGCAAAACTATTGTCAGAAGTGGAATTCGAACCCACAATTCCATTTGGAGACCAGAATACACAAACCTGTTACAATAACGGAAGGTTTTTGTACCTTGGATCTGGCGCCTTAGACCGCTCGGCCATTCTGACGAAATAAACTTCCCCAGATGAGGCACGAACTCACAACCCCGACATAACTCACATGTACTGTCTTATAAGTACCGTGCGCTAACCAACTACGTGGACAATACATACAAAATCGAAACTAAAAACACAGATACATACCATAAGAAATCAGATCCGACAGCAAAGACAGTTGGGACACCTCCTGCTCACAATTAAATCATAAAACAGATCTAAAACAATTCTGGACACACTTGAAAAGATATATCACCACAGTAAAAAACAAACAAAGAGTACCCACCACTTGAAACAGATGACAAAACAGCTTACACTAACCTAGAAAAAGCAGATATATTTAAAGACCACCTGAAAAACACGTTCAAAACACACAATGAAACAAACATAAACAGATACTTCTATAATAAAGTCATTAACTTCATTGAACAGAACAAAACCATATACATGCCAAAATTCCCAGTCAACACATTAATAAAACCAGAGAAAACAATAGACTGGAGCACTCATCAACTGATAAAAGAAATAACAGTAACGAAAATATCAACAGCCATAAAAAAACACAAAAAACAAAGTACCTAGAGAAGATGGTATACAAACCATCCTCCTGAAAAATGGTACTCAGAAATTATATGAGCACCTAACAACTTAATCTAACTTATCATTTTCAGCTGCATATATCACTGTTTCTTTGAAGCAAACCGTAATTTTAATGTTCAAAAGGAAAAAAAAAAGCCAGCAAATAAACCAAACGATTACCGCCCGAATAGTCTAACCAGCTGCATAGAAAAAATATTAGAAAGAATAATTAGCAATCGACTATAGATAAACTTAGAAGCAACTTCAAAATTACTCAAAATTCAACCAAGCTTTAGAAAATATAGAGAAATTACAGACCACCTAATCAGATTAACTGAAACAATTACAGACAGTTTTACAAAAACAAATGCATTGTAGCTCGCTTTCTTGACATTGAGAAAGCATTCGACACGGTCTGGCATAACGGATTACGTTACCGCTTAACGGAAATGGATTTACCTCAGAGAACTATTCGCTGGCTATCTAACTTTCTGGGCAATAGAACGTGTAAAGTAGATATGAATGGTGCCTACTCAGGGTCTTTTTCACTTGAGGCAGGGGTAGTTTTCCCTATCTTACTTATAAGGTATGTGATAATATGCCACTGTCAGACCTAAACTTAGGTTTTGCATCACAATTTACTGACGATGTAGCGGTCTGGAAAAGTGTCCCCACTCCTTCAATAGCAGCAACAAATCTCTAACCAGTTCTCAATAGCTTAGAAGAATACTGCCAGAAATATAGAATAAAATTGATATTCCGATAAACCAAGTAGTATTATTCACCAGATTAAATGAACTAAAAAACAATCCACCAAAGTTATACATGAACGAATCACTTTTACAGACTGCTACCTCGGCTAAATTTTTAGGATTAATTTACGAAACCAAATTAACGTGGATACAGCATATTAACAATATCCTGACTAGAATCTAGAAAAGAGCAAAGTATGCACGAATCCTATCGGATAAAAATCAATGCACATCACCTGATAATATAATAAAAATCTACAAAACATACATTAGACCCATTATAGAATACGCATGTCCAACCTGGATAAACATAACACAAAAACATTTATGCACAAGTATGCGGCCCAGCATGGCCAAGCGCGTTAAGGCGTGCGACTCGTAATCCGAGGGTCGCGGGTTCGCATCCCCGTCGCACCAAACATGCTCGCCCTTCCAGCTGTGGGGCGTTATAATGTGACGGTCAATCCCACTATTCGTTGGTAAAAGAGTAGCCCAAGAGTTGGTGGTGGGTGGTGATGACTAGCTGCCTTCCCTCTAGTCTTACACTGCTAAATTAGGGACGGCTAGCACAGATAGCTCTCGAGTAGCTTTGTGCGAAATTCAAAACAAAACAAACAAACAAGCACAAGTATGCAGACACAGAGACAATATTCGATAGACTCTTGCACAATGCACTAAATTATTATAATAAAAATTGGCATAAAATGATTTATTGTGTGATATACACACATGATAAACAAAGTTTTAAATACCTCTCTCCTATGAATATATATTTAAGAAATAGAAATCAAGCTGGCCACCAGGCACTAGACGATTAGAACTAGTATAATAATCATAGTTATTTTTTTAAATAGATCTAAGGGAAGAAAAAAGATAATAAGAGTAAAAAATAAATAATAATAAATAAAATAAATAACAAAAAGACAACTCAAGACAATATATGGACATTGCCCTGAAAATGACCGGAGCATCACAATTACAACACAGTAGTAGCTGAAATATAAATTAGGGATGGAGGAAGAGATCTTTTGCACCTGATCCTCCTGTGTATCTAAAATTTCCAACATACCCAAATACCCACACGAAGAAGCACGAAAAGCAAAGCACCTAGAAGCCAGACATTTTGGACTCATACTAAGCGTACTCTGAGGATGTGCACTTGGGTATTATTCATTATCCAGTGAGTGCAATATTGCACGTGCGAATCTTTTTGTGTAAGAAACCACACAGAAAAGAAATGTTCACGTGCATACGTATTTTTTTTAATGAGGCATGCACCTCATTATTATATATTTTAGTGATAATATTAGGGAATGAGGTAGCCTAGGGAAAAACATATAGAGAAGAAGTGTTTCCTTCCGTATATAACAATCTCTTATATATATAGCAAAAGCCCTTGCGTTTTGACAACAATGCATTCCGATAACGGCGTGTACATCATATTGCTTGGGAATAACAGTATAACCTGATAATGTTGTTAAGAGTATCTGTGCTGAAGGTATAAAATGAAATGTACAAAATATAAATGTTTTTAAAACGTTGTCTTCTAATTTAGAAACTTCATTAATTAAAGAGGTTTATTTTTCATTATTTGTTTTTGTCATTTAAGTTTAAAATCAGAGGACAACTCAGAGGAAGACTAGCTTTACAAACAGATCACATCCTGTTAAAGGGCAAACAAAGTATGGTAAAATAGGTCTAGCATTAACCACAACGTGTTAAGGCGTGCGACTCGTAATCTGAGGGTCGCGAGTTCGCATCCCGGTCGCGCCAAACATGCTCGCCCTCCCAGCCGTGGGGACGTTATAATGTGACGCTCAATCCCACTATTCGTTGGTAAAAGAGTAGCCCATGAGTTGGCGGTGGGTGATGATGACTAGCTGCCTTCCCTCTAGTCTTACACTGCTAAATTAGGGACTGCTAGCACAGATAGCCCTCGAGTAGCTTTGTGCGAAATTCCAAAACAAACAAACAAATTAACCACAATGTCGTATTCGTCTAGAACAAAGCAGCCTAATCACCCTAGTAAAATAAATGATCAAGCTTCAGCAATAAATAAAATAAGGTAAACTGAAGCATGTAGTACCAATTTTATTAAATAAAATAAGGTAAACTGAAGCATGTGGTACCGATTTTATTAAAGAAAATGAGGTAAACTGAAGCATGTGGTACCGATTTTATTAAAGAAAATGAGGTAAACTGAAGCATGTGGTACCGATTTTATTAAAGAAAATGAGGTAAACTGAAGCATGTGGTACCGATTTTATTTCTTGTAAACTTATTTTTCATTTTAGCTTATTAGTTTTGCAGCAATAACCTATTAACATAAAGTGTGCATTAATTTGATGAGTTATTTCACGTGTTACGCAATATCAGCAAGGAGCAATAAAAGAATATATGCGTATATATCTGTGTATGAAGATATATGTGCACAGAGGTGTGTTTATGTATACATATATTTAGTGTTGCATATTGAAACGCTCAGTTCTCATAAAAGATAAATTTTATTTAAAACAAAAATAACAAAAATATAACATCTGTTTAGCTTAAGTAAATCTTAAAATTATTATATATTATGTTATATATATTAAAGCGATAGATTCGTAATTCTTTAGCTACACTTATCGTGTAAAACTCAAACTGGAGGGTTTGTTTTAATTCACTATAAGACAGTTACTGTTTAAAGTTTTACCAAAAGACAAACATCAGCAAAACATTGAACAGTAACGTAACTGCCTTTCATTGTGTTAAAAGAAATTCTTGAGTATGAGCTTTATATGATAAGTGTTGCTGAGAGATTAAGTTACAATCCCAATCACCGGATATGCTTGTCCTCTCAGCCATTCAGTTCTGTAATAATCATCACAATTTGTTATTCAAACTACGGACAGATGGCGACACTAATAATAGTTTTGTTATTTGATTTGTTTTAAACATAAAACTCTACGATGAGCATTCTCCACGGTGACCATAGAAGGAACCGAAGTCTGAAACATTACAGGCCTCCAACCTGACCGTTGGCTCATAGGGAGGTTTTTATTTAATTGATAATCCAGCATTAAATACTTTGTTAGTGTACAATTACTACTGTACACTCATCCAAACATCGAATCATGTGATTGGAACTGAATATATAAAGCATGCAGATATGGTCTAGAGGCTTAGATGTTGTTCGATTAAATATTAGAAAGGGAAGATGGGATTATTGTTGGTGCCAGAGGTAGTGACTCCAGCATCTGAGAAACTGCTGACTTCCTGCGATTTTCACGTACTACAGTCTCTAGATTTTACAGAGAATGGTGTGAAAAAAAAAAACATCGGCAGTTCCGTGGGCGAAAACACTTTGTTAATGAGAGAGACCAGATAAGACTAGCCAGACTTGTTCAACCTTAAAGGACGGCCACAAATACTCAAATAACCACTCTTTACCACAATGGTGTGCAAAAGGGCATTTCTGAACACACAATACGTCGAACTTTGAAGCAGATGGGCTACAGCAGTAGCTGACCATGTCGGGTTCCACTCCTGTTGGCTAAGAACAGAAAGATGAGGCTATAGTGTGCACGGGATCACCAAAACTAGGAGACTGAAGATTGGAAAGACGTCACCTGGTCTGACGAATCTCGATTTATGCTGGGACATGCAGATGGTAGGATCAGAAGTTGACGTAAACAGCATAATTGCATGGACCCATCCTGCCTTGTGTCAAAGGTACAGGTTGTTGTTGTTGGTAATGTAATGGTGTGTAAAATGCTTTATTGGCATACATTAGGCCCCTTAATAGCAACTTAGCATCATTTGAATGCTACAGCATACCTGAGCATTATTTCTGACCATGTGAATCTCTTTATGGCCATAGTATATTCGTTTTCTTAAGGCTGCTTCCAGCAGAATAATGCGCCATATCACAAAGCACAGTATCATCTCATGATCTCCAGGTGGTTCCACGAACATGACAGTAACTTCAGTGTACTCCAGTAGCTTGCACAGTCCCTAGATCACAATCGAATAGAGCACCTTTGAGATGAGGTGAAACGGGAATTTCGCAATGTGAATGTGTGACCGACAAATCTACAGGAACTGCGTAGTGCTATAGATGTAAGCATGGACCAAAATCCCTAAGAAATGCTAACAGCACCTTGTTGAATCTACCGAAAAGAATTCAGGCTGTTCTGAAGGCAAAAGGTGGTCCTTCCCGGTACTAGATAGGTTTAACTAATTAAGTGTGTGTATGAATTTATAAGCTCAGAATATTTATATAACTTTGTTAAAAACAACCTATAACAACGCAACAAAGAGTAAAAATTAGCTTTAGGCTATATCCAGAATATTTTCAATTATAGGCTATATACATCCAATACTTTAATATTTACAGCTTAACATACAGCTACTAATCCTTTCTAAGAATGAAATTCAAAAGGATTATACTAAAACTTATTTATTTTTTGCTAAACATCTTTAATTAATTATTTTAAATTAACTATATTTTACAAATCACATTCGCTAATAAATACGGATGTATTTATTTACCGAACTTACCCGAATTCAGTCACTTTTATATATAAACATTAAAAACTTATTATATCAATTCATTGATTTGCGTATGAAACTATTATATTAATATATATATATATTAAAACAATTTTTGAGCTTCATCGCGTCGTTGTAGCTCACATCTGTGAGGGCTATCTCCACTAGTCTTTCCTTATTTAGTAGGGATAGACAAAGGAAAGGCAACTAGTCAAACAACACCCTGCGTCAACTCTTAGTTTACTCCTTTACCAATGAATTGTAAGATTGACTGTTACATTATAACGCTCTTCACAACTGAAATGGCGACTACATTCAGTGAAGAGGATTCAAAACAGGGATCATGCTAGGCTATAATATTTCAGAATTTATTCGTAGACTTTTCTTCCCTTACTGTTACTTCATAAATTTTTACTTCAAAACCCACAAATTATTTTTAATCCAATTATGAAGACAACGCAACAGAGAAATAAATATGGTAATATATAATGTTCCATAAAATGATCGACAATTTTGGTGTCTTTACTTGTTAGTAGTTAAAACATTTTACTTTCTGAACAGATAACGTCTCACTAGGATTTCACTAACTAGTCATTCACATCTTTAATTCCTTAAAGAATTGCGCTTATCAACTTATAAAAGTTCAGTAATTTTCATTTTTAAACAGAATAATTCCTTTTAAGACCTTCATATATTAACCATTTTGTTACCTTTCCAACAAACTGCATTCGTATAGGATTTCATTTACTAATCATTCGACATTTTATTTCCCCAGAAGGCTGTCTCATCTCGTTATCTGCCAGACATTTTGGCGTACTTAACGAAAATTTGAGATTTTAAAATAATTTAAATTTGCCCCTTAGAGCAACTTGGTTCTTATAAAACTTTACAAGCTAGAGAAAATCTTTGAAATATCAAATTATTATAAAAACATTGTACTGATAGTTTTATTACTTGTCAACAGATGGCATTAAATACCCAGTATATGATATACATCTTTTTAAAATTTTAAAAACAAGACTAATCATGATTGAATTTCATAATTTGGTAAATAGTCGAAATACTCACGGATTTTGACTTATTCAACTTATCCAGCTAAATTATATTTAATCAAATAGATATGAAATTTTCCTGCAATAAAAGAGTGAAAAATAAGATATACACGTTACTCGTCTCGTACTGAGTCTAGATGTTAACTGGCTAGGAATGAAGAAGACTACTTATTTTACGTTGCTGTAAGTAGGCCTCTCAATGCTCGGAGATTGTCAAGTTAACCATCCGGAACGTTTAAATGTAATAGCGTGCGTCATCCGACGAAGACGAAAATTAAAAGGAGCATGTTATATAAATGTCATTATTTCAACATTAGAGAACCCTGAAACAGTTAGATTTTGAGCTGTTATCTGATGTTGTGAATGGGTGTAAACACTTGGCCTTAAATGACGACTTTTCGAGCTTCTAATTTTAAAGCAGAAAGTCTAAACTTCGGTTCTAGATTACAAGCCCAGAAATTTGTTACCAGCTATTTAATTATTTCACTTAAATTCGATTTGTCTTAAATTTTTCTTTAAAACTAATGTGAACGGATTATCCGAAGTTTCGAAAATGAAAAGCTACTTCCATGTTAGGCTTGCCGGAGGATCGCCCTGGGGATTTCGTATTCAAGGAGGACGGCAGGCACGTCAGCCCATACGGATTTCTAGCGTAAGTTAAAGTTAAATGAGTTTTCTATCCAGTTTATTTTGTAAAAGTAAATAAATAAATAAATTGTTATAATGTCACATTAATCATGAAACAGATTTTAAAATATCTATCAGAAACAAAATTAAATAACTTTCAATTATGTTACTAATACCACCAATAGTAGCACATGGCGACAGTTGTTAGAGTATTTGTATCATATGGCAGTAACTGTTAAAAGTTGTTTCAGTTTATATCTGTATTTTTCAAGACTATACGTATCCTCAAGCCACATCATAATTTTGCGTGCTTTTCGACTGGAATCGGAGTTTAATATGAATGGTAGAATGACAGCAGAAAAAGTGAAATTCTGAAACGTGTGTGTACAGTAACAAAGTTTAGTTCTTGAACGTTTCAGGATACACATATTCCATCTTTAGTAAGTAATACTAAACAGCATACCTTATTAGGTACAAATATTTATAAAGATTTAACATTTTATAAAAAGATGAAGTAAATTAAAAGACAAATAAACAACAAACAATAAGATAATGCAATAATTTTCACAAAATTATACAAGTATTTGGAAGATACGTAATTGTAGAAAAGTTTTGTTATTATTTAAAGTGAAGAGTTCATTTATAATAGATAAATTTCATTTAATTTAAACTTCATTATTGAATAATCCAAATGAGATGACTTTGAAATTCATAATCAAGACGGGATGGTTGTTGTATTCCATGTGTGTGTGAATTATGGAATCTGGTCTGTTTGATGGTTGCTTACCAGGTCTGCTTGACATTCACATAAGCTCATAGGCTCGCAGGTACAATTAGCGTATAGTTTTGCCAATGTAATTGGGTAATGAGTTCAAATTTTGTGTTACCTAAGACATATTTTTTTCAAAATCAGAACGAACTAGTCTACTATCAAATTATGAACAATCTATTTTATTATTACTATTACAATCGACTGTTGGTTGTTTGTTTTTATCGGCTTTGCGTAATTTTTATAAAACAGTAAATTGTTCACTTTATTCAGTAATGTTGATCCTGTCTATATGAGCTGGGACTAACAGTAAAAGAACAACAACATAGATTTAAATTATTATTATTTTTTACATAAAATTTTTACAGCTTGTTCATTTACTCTTTGTCCCCTGGTGAGATTGGGTTTCGACAATACACAGCAGTACTGCGAAACCTAAAACATAATTGGGAAGTTTCCTGATGATTGGTACATTTTTATCACTGAAAACAATATCAGATTTCTCTGTTTAATCGAGCTGGGTTTGGCCCATTCATTAGCGTGACAAGCTGCCCGTCTGAATGCTAAAGGTTCATCTCCGATACGATATTAAAAACGCTCCACACTTTTAGCTATGAGAATGTTATAATCATGACAGTCAATCTCATTTATACATTACGAAGAGCAACGTAGGTAAATGGTGTTACTGACTGGTTGTCCTCCCTCAGATCAAAAATTTTAAATGATGGATGGTCATGACTGAGGCTTGGGCGTCACTGATCTAATCGTTAAAGTCACATGTTGTTCGAGTTGAAAATACCATTGTTTATACTTTGCTACAGGTTCTATATTTCCCTATAAATCAGCTAACAAACAAATGTAGCTGTAACGTTGTGTATTTTCTGTAATAAAAATATATCTCTTGACGTAAGAGAGTTTGTTTTTGTTAAATTTCGCGCAAACAAGTTTGAGGGCTATCTGCGCTAGCCATCCCTAAACTGAAAGTGATATATTAGTGTATGTATGTTTTGAATTCTGCGCAAAGCTACAAGAGGGCTATCTGCGCTAGCCATCCCTAATTTAGCATTGTAAGATTAGAAGGAAGAGAGTTAGTCATCATCACCTACCGCCCACTATTGAGCTACTCATTTACCAACGAATAGCGGGACTGACCGTCACATTATAACACCCCCACGGCTGAAAGGTCAAGTATGTTTGGAGTGACAGAGGGTCGAATCCGCGATCTTCAAAATATGAGTCGAGCGCCTTAACCACCTGGTCATGCCAGACTTGTGGCAGATTATAGAGAAAGCACGTGGTTAACACCAACCACAGCCAACTCTTGAACTACTCTTTACCAACTGATCAGGTGCATTGATAATTGCATTATAACGTCTCCACCGCTAAAAGAGCGAGCTTTTTGGTGATGGGATTCGAATCCGCGAACCACAGATTGTGAGTCGAACGCCCAAATAAGAGAAAGACAAAGTAATTATTTTCAGTGTTGGAAGTTTAAACCTTTTGTCTTAATAATAAAACTACTTCGTCTCCTATATATTTAATGAAAAAATTTCAAAACGTAATATTCATGACTTGCTGAATACATGCTTCATACACATAGGTATAACTTAATACTCGTATAGCATTAGTGGTTTTCCATTCTTTTTTTATCTTAAGGGTAACAGTAAACGTGAATAATACCACAAGAGTAAACATATATATCGCGATGAATTGTAAGCTACAGTATTGTACTTTTGTTATATTTAATTATCATTTTATAATTCCTGTAGCATCTTCAGCGTTGCCTGAGAAATGATTTTCTATCTTTACATAGAGATATAACAGTAACAATACAAGGTTCTTTTTGTATGGAGAACGCAATACTTTTATCAAACAATGTATCTCAAGACGGGAGTTTCGGCATGGCCAGGTGGATAAGGCACTCAACCTGTAATCTGAGGATGGCGGGTTCGAATCCCCGTCACACTAAACATGCTCGCCCCAGCCGTAGGGGCGTTACAATGTTACGGTCAGTCCTACTATTTGTTGGTAAAAGATTAGCCCAAGAGTTGGCGGTGGGTTATGATGTCTAGCTGTCTTCCCTCTAGTCTTACACTGCAAAATTAAGGAAGGCTAGCGCAAATAGCCCTTAGGTAGCTTTGCGCGAAATTTAAATCAAACCAATCTCAAGACGGCTGGTATGGGTATTAAAACTTTTATTAAAATAAAGAAGAGAACAACGGTTAACCTGAAGATGACCTAAGAAGGACAAAACGTTGTTCTCTATATTAATTGTCATTTGATTGTTTTATGTTTGAAACTCGCTCCTTTTATGTAATTTTTATTTGTTAAATCTGAAACTTCTGTAAAAGTTCAGCAGTGAAATGAATATCAGTATAGCTCTGAGCGCATTGATGAAACACAAGGTAAGTAATGTACAAGTAACAATACAGTTATACAAGAACTACCACATAGTGAAAAATGTACAATGAACAATGTAGGTAACCAAAACGTAACACAGCGCAATGAAGTACCAAAAAGCAACACAGTTATCCAAAAGCAGCAAGGTAAAGTTACAAGTACGTTTACTGTTATCCAAACAGTAAGATAACAACTCTATCCAGCTTTTCTGACAGTTACTCCACTTGTATAGTTTTCTATTTCCTCTAATTCTTTTGATTATTTTTTTCTGTAAAATAGTGGACAACTACGAAATACTGATAACCAAATAGTGGACAACAACAAAATACTGATGATAAAACAGTGAACAATAACAAAATACTGATAATAAAGCAATGAACAACTACGAAATATTGACAGCAAAAAGGCGGACAACTACGAAACACTGATTAATAAAACAGTGGACAGCTCTGAAATAACTGATAAAACAAAAATTGAAACTGCAAGATACTGATAACAAATCAATCAACAACTACAAGATACTGATAACAAAACATTTGACAACTGCAAAATACTGATAATAAAACAGTCGACAACTACAAAATACCGATAAGAAAACAATAAACAACTCCGAAGTACTGAGAAAAGCAATGAAAACTATAAGATACTTGCAATAAAACAGTGGACAACTATTAAATATTGATAAAAGTTCAACTTATGAAATGTCACTTATAAAAAGTGATATTGGCTTTGGCGACAATTTCAATGTGAACTAAATCCTACAGTTTTACATCACTTTTATATCGGTGGATAAAGCCAATATAGGTAAACCTATGTATTTATCAATATTATTAAACTTTGTTTCCATTTCTCATACTTTAATGGCGTATTCTATTATATGCTTCCACATATTTGTTTGAGGCACAGAGTCCTGTGTCCTCACGTATATTTGTTTCTCCTCAAGATAATTGTATACTCCATTTTACGAAAACTGTTTTTTTTTGCAACGTCTATATTTTTCGACATTGATATACAAAACGTTATTATTTAAACATCTACGTGCCAATGATTTTTTTAATTCCTGCATCTTATATTCCTTAGTTTAAACTCTAACATTCTATACACAAGGCCCGGCATGGCCAAGTGTGTTAAGGCGTTCGACTCGTCATCCGAGGGTCGCGGGTTCGATTCCCGGTCAAACCAAACATGCTCTTCCTTTTAGCCGTGGAGGCGTTATAATGTGACGGTCAATCCCACTATTCGTTGGAAAAAGAGTAGCCCAAGAGTTTTCGGTGGGTGGTGATGACTAGATGCC
This sequence comes from Tachypleus tridentatus, assembly GCF_004210375.1. NCBI lineage: Eukaryota > Metazoa > Arthropoda > Merostomata > Xiphosura > Limulidae > Tachypleus > Tachypleus tridentatus. The sequence continues at coordinate 64,799,516 of NC_134830.1, read as the reverse complement.
TTCCCTCTCGTCCACACCCCTAAATTAGGGACGGCTAGCGCAGATAGCCCTCGAGTAGCGTTGCGCGAAATTCAACACAAACAAACAAATCTATACATAAATAAATTTCTAAATCTGGTTCAAAATCTAGTAGAGGTGTATTTGAACATACGAACTATATAATATTCGTCCTCTTAAAGACATATTTAGCTTGCAGTGACTTAATGCACTGTACTAATTTTTTGTGTAATTACAGTAATTTTGCTTTATTTAAATAATCTTTTACATACAGATGTAAAGTTGTGGGATTGTATCTTGAAAATAACTAATAAGATTAACAGCAAATATATCTGACAATTACTGATTTGTGTCAAGCAGCGAAAACTCATTTATTTGATTTCAATATCGCAGCATTTTGTTCTCGTGGTATTCAGCACTCAAGAACTACTTGAAAAACATGGTATGTCTGTAGCTTACCTAAATAAATGGGAAATTACATAATTATCAAGTGGTGTTGACTATGGTCTGATTTAAACTTTCTGATGTATTAATTCATACACAACACTATTGCTAGAAGCCACTTGACAGTGATCCTTGAAATAAATCGTTTAAATGATGATTTCCTGCTCTCCTGATGAAGATTCTCGTTGGCATTGGCTCAAGCTTTTAATACGTGTACGTGTACGAACTTATAGGACAGACTGACAAGCACACTTAGTTAAAGAAAACATATAACTTAAAGTCTGAGTTAAATAAAATATCGCGACCTGAAATAAGTGCCTTTCTCTTTTAATGTATTTTTATTTTATAGGTAATTAGGGGGATGGAAGTTTCGCCTATGATACTTGTATCAAAGGGTCTGTTAACTGAAAACAAACTTCAGAATGCCACTTGTTTAGATATTAGCATGTTTTATACTGCAAAAAAAAAATAATTTTGTAGTATAAAGAGGGAATTATCATTTATTGAGCTGGTAGAAAGATTTTCAAATTTCTAAAATTAAAGATTGGCATTTGTAGAATATAAGCATTGAATTATATCTCTTTCTTATCAAAATTAGAAAAAAATATTCAATATATTAACTACTAGTGAGAAATCTTTATGTAATTATCAGAGGAGAATCTAGAATACTTGTGTATTTTATACTGTTGATAAAATACACAGAATACTGCTGTTCTTTGCTCTTTGTTATATTAAAATAACACATGTAATCGTTTTTCCTTAGCTTATCAATCCTCAGAAATCGTTTGTTTTGTTGGGTTTTTTTAAATTTCGCGCGAAGCTAATTTAGCAGTGTAAGTCTAGAGGGAAGGCAGTTAGTCATCACTACCCACCGCCAACTCTTGGGCTACTCTTTTATCAGCGAATAGTGGGATTGACCGTCACATAATAATGCCCCCACGGCTGAAAGGGCGAGCATGTTTGGTGCGATGGGATTCGAACCCGCAACCCTCAGATTGCGAGTCGAGTGTCTTAACCACCTAACAATGTCAGGCCCCAATCCTCAGAGAAACCAGAGAAAAGTTACGTAAGCTTCGAAATTGTTAAACAAAGATCTGTGTTTTTCTGGAAATGTTTTATGTCTTACTGATGTTGCACGACATTAGAGTAGATGTTAAACATTTTACAAGATTAAATAAACACGAAAAAATAAAACGTACATGCATGTACTTGTTTGTGCGCTGATGAAACAAAACTGCTATTATATGGAATAAATAATGTGTAATAAGAGAGACATTACGCTATCCAACTCACTACGTTTATGTGGTATTACTGAGTTATACTCACTTATACTCTCATATATTATATGAGATGAATAATTTGTAATAAGAGATACATTACACTGTCCAGTTCATTATGTTTATGTGGTATTAGTTTGCATTTTTTAAATATTACACTCAACAGAATAGTCACTGAAAAGGTCACAAAATTGGTCGAAATAGATTTATTTGTAAAACATACCAAATCTTTGTTTATATTTCATTTGTTATTTTCTTTGATCCACATGTTTTCCTTTTGAACTCTTTTTCACGTCTTGGACAAGGTGTGGCATAATATTTAGCATGCCTGACTGTAGATGTATGGTCTTTCCTAGTTGCAAAAAAAAAAAAAAAGTGTGTTTCTCATTTCACGCCAGTTGGTATGTTATACATAAATGTGTTTCTCATCTTACGCCGCTTAGTATGTTATATATCACACAGTTCGAGTAGAGTAGCCTAAAAACTGGCAGTGTGTGCTGTTTTATAGCTGTCTTTTTCTGGTTTATAACTACAAAACTAGTAACAGCTTTCTCAGATAACTCTTTTGTAGTTTTGCATGAAACTCTAAAACAAATCGGCTCAGCATGGCCATGAGGTTAAGGCACTCAACTTGCAATATGCAGGTTGGAATCTCCTTCCCAGCGGCCATGCTCGCCCTTTCAGCCGTGGGGGCGTTATAACGCGACGTTTAATTCCACCGTTCGTTTGTAAAAGAATAGCCCAAAAGTTGACGGTGCGTGATAATAGCTAACTGCCTTCTCTCTAGTCTTACACTGCTAAATTATGGACGGCTAGTGCAGATAGTTCTCGTATAACTTTGCGCGAAATGCGTAACAAACGAAACCTCAAACTAACCAAAGTTTATATTATTAAATTATTCTGCTTATATAAAAAACACTTAATACATCTTAGTCATATCCCTATCTGCTTATGTGACAAATGATTAAATGATCTGAAATATTCGATTTAGAATGAAGCAAAAAATGGCAAACAGAACTAGAACGAGATCGTGTTAATTACCCATTACGTAATATTTTCGTAATTAAAAAATCATAAAAGTGACAAAGGGTTAACTCGAGTTTGATATAAAGTTAAAATACTATTTTTTTCTTATGTTTAACATCTTTCTTTGTCTCATGTGTGTGAATAAGCTAGTTACTTCTTTAAATTGCGGTCCGATCGTGGTCCAGTGGTTAGACTGAGGTTTGCATCCCATTACTACTTCCAAAAACCGTGTACTGAACTGTGGGATGATGGGTACGTTATAAGCGAAACGGCCATATCCCACAATTTCAGAAGAATAGCCATAACTTGTCGGAAAGTGGTGTTGACAAATTGTCTTTTGTCTGATTCTTCAAAATCGGAAACGGTTAGCTCTTAGTAAAATAGTTTTGCTCGTATTTTTTAACCCTTTCCGTATTTTTCCTGCGGTTATAAATTAATTTAGGCTCAAAACCTTAAAGATATTGTATAAATTTAGCGTTTTTAAAAGCCTAATGTTATTTCTTCGATTTGCTGCCACCTTGAATAGGTGAAACTGCAGACCACAGCAGATGGTACCACCAGTCAAAGAAGGCATTAATTAGGCCCTACATCATAGATTCTTTTCTCAATTTCATCTGTGTTGAAACAGAAAATAAGTATTTAATACACATATATAAAAAGTATGTTTGTTGTTTTTATTATTTTGTTGTTTAGTGATCCTTACAGACCAGTTTACTCTGGATGTTTTTATAGTGTTTAACGTGTGATATGTACACTGGTGTTAAATGTTTGTTTGCTTTAAAGTCCTCACGAAATGTCACAGAAAGGGCTCTCTGCATGTGACCATCCATAATTTCGACCTGATTTGAAATTATATACAAATAGTTTGTTTGTTTGTTTTTGAACTTCGCGTAAAGCTACAGAGGGCTCTCTGCGCTAGCCACCCCTAATTTAGCAGTGTAAGACTTAGAGGTAAGACAGCTAGTCATCATCACCCATCCCCAACTCTTAGGATACTCTTTTACCAACGAATAGTGGGATTGACCGTACATTATAACGCCCCCACGGCTGAAAGGGTGAGCATATTTGGTGCGACGGGGATTCGAACCTGCGACCCTGAGATTACGAGTCAAACGCCTTAACCGGGCCATACAAATAGTAAATAGCACCTACCACCAACTCTTAAACTACTCTTCTTTTTTCTTGACAGAATAGCGAAATTTGACAATCATTCTTAATGTGTATTTCAAAGCGAGGAGTCCTTTTTTTTTAACAGGACAAAAACCATGAATCATTAAACTCAAACCCAGGTTTGCTAATTTTAGGACACTCGCGTTGCAGCGTTTAATGTAACAAGTTGACACAATAAATTCACTCTTAGCAACTTTTACTAAATTTGAAAAATGCAAGAAATTTATTTTCATATATATTTTGTTAAAAACTTGTTCGTTTGAAGTTAAGCACAAAGCTACACCGTGGGCTATCTGTGCGCTGCCTACCATGTATATTGAAACCTGGTTTCTAGCGTTGGAAGTCCGCTGTGCTACTGAGGGTTTTTGTTACAAAAATAATAATAACTATTATTTTAATAAATATAATAGTAGTATTAATATTTTAGTTGTTTTTCTCGTTTCGCCTGTGAAACAAATATGGAATACTCTAACGAATTTATTTTGAGCATTCAATGTGTAAAATTGAGTATGGTACATGCAAACCTTGACTTAGATCGCGTATTACCAAGTATAAAAATACAAAAAGTATGCAAGAATGGAAAGTACTCACTGATAATATTAAAATTTATTAAAATATATATTAAAACACGCCATATAAATATGGTAATTTTTTCGTTTTTTTACTGTTAACGGTTTTTCTTTCTTGTGAGCATCGGGTCATTTCATTGTGTTAAAAGTAGTATTAAAAGAAGGTAGTTCTTCAACAATACATATAAATAATATGATGTATTGTTAAAATTTCTTGAAGTTCAAATAAATTCTGGATTCTATTATCTGCTTTGTAACAATGAATATTATGATTTGTCTGTTTGACTTTTAATTTAGAGAATGCCGCAGATTGTGTTGTTGTTTTTCAATTGACCTTTTTTGTATGAGGTCATTGAAAATAAGTGTCTTGATTCTATACATCACGTTAAGAATGAATTTTAGGGCTTTGTAACTTGTTCATCAAGCCATGAAACTAGCAAGCACTGTAAAAAAATGGTAATTAACCAAGACGAGAACAAATATACAATACATACTATTGTCTTATTAGTAATTGTTCCAGGTGACAGCTTTGAGGTGATAAACATCTTGATGTCAGGGGTCACATTCTCAGAGAACTCAACCCTGTATCATCGATTTCACATACAACTTCATCATTCCTGCTTGCCTATAAGACTTCTATTCAAACTAAAAATAATAATAACTTGACACAACCTTTTTGTTTTCAATTTCTTCTTTTTTTTTTTTTAATTTTGTGCAAAGCTACACGATAACTATCTCCGCTAGCCATATCTAATTTAGCAGTGTAGGACTATATGGAAGGCAGCTAGTCATCACTACCCACTGCCAACTCTTGGGCTACTCTTTTATCAACGATCAGTGAGATTGACCGTCACATTACAATGCCCTCACAGCTGAAAGGGCGAGCATGTTTGGTGTGACAGAGATCCGAACCCGCGACCCTCGGATTACGAGTCGAGTGTCTTAACCACCTGGCCATGCCGAGCCTTTTCTTTTGGTCTTTTATAACAAAATATCTTATTACTAAATAAATTATCTCAGTGAGTAAAATAAAAAAGTTACAAAGTCCCACATGGCTCCTTTTTTATCTGTATTCACGAAGAGTGTATAACAATGTACTCTTTGTTTCGCTATTCACCAGTCCAATAGAAACATTGAAGGTTTTGATACGTTGCCTGTATATTTCTTTTAATTTGAAAGTATGCAAAATATTAGGCACGTAGCTCTTTTATAGATAGTTAATATAAAGTATTTGTTTCCAATAAGCCTGGTAAATGTTTTTGTAGGATTTGTATTAAAATACACCTTAACTTTGACTTCAAGCAGTTGACGTGAAATATAAAGATAACTGCAGATATACAATAATAATTAGTGCAAGCATATACTGATTTTTACTTTATTCGCACGAACTGTTTGAACCAAAATTTTAAATTTCCGAATAGGATCTCTACACGTGTTCATGACAGTATGATACAGCTTAGAGTTACTCTATAGCTATCAAAAGAAGTGAAACTTTTTAAACATAATTTGTTTTAGAAATTGCAATATTTTTTCACGTATTAAATTATTTTTCAAAATTAAACTCTACCTAATTCTTTCATTTTAGTTGGGAATATTTATTAAAATAAATCTTTTGATTCTTCCTTGAAAACTATTAAAATATTTTAATACAAACTTGGAAAATGCGCTTTTGAGCTATAAGTTAATGCAAAGATTATGAAAAAAAGAATACTTTCAAACATGATGTTTGTGCTGATACGTCTTCTTGTTGTAAAATATTGACATACAGCCATGTGAAAAAGTTAGAACACCCTATGAAAGCCTGTGTATTTTTGTAACATTTTTGGATATATAGATATTTAATCTCAATTTTAGCAATACTGAGAGATTATAGAAATATAACTAAACAATTAAAACTGAAGAAAAGACTTTTCAAGATCTTCTGTAAATGTAATTCTACAAAAGTGCGTATTCTAACTGAGTAAAAAGTTAGGACACCCCCCCATTTATTCCCACTTAAAATGGCTCAACTCACACACAGGTGTATTACACCAGGTGCACATGATTAGAAGATCGTTACTCAGCATTTTGAATGAAGCTTGCCCTATTTAAACCTCAGACATTTAGTGTGGTGTGCTCCTGACTGTTGAAGTGAGAGTGAGCACCATGGTGAGAGCAAAAGAGCTGTCTGAGGCTTTCAGAAGGAAAATTGTAGCAGTCTGGTAAGGGATTTAAAAAGATTCCAAAATACTTTGAGATCAGCCATTCCACTGTCATCACGGGACCTACAGCAGGCTCTGGCTACTGTTGATGTGAAAGTGCATGCTTCTACAATCAGAAAGTGACTGCACAAGTGTAACTTGCATGGTGTGCAAGGAGAAAACCTTTGCTCTCTAAGAGAAACATCAAGGTCAGACTAAAGTTTGCCAGAGAGAATCTAGACAAAGACCGGGACTTTTGGAATAATGTTCTTTGGACAGATGAGTTCAAAATTGAATTATTTGGACACCAGAACAGAGGACATGTTTGGCGTAAACTAGATACAGCATTCCAGAAAAAGAACCTCATACCAACTGTAAAGCATGGAGGTGAAAGTGTCATAGTTTGGGGCTGCTTTTCTGCAGCAGGACCTGGACAGCTTACAATAATAGAATCCACCATGAATTCTACTGTGTATCAGAGAGTGCTCGAGATTCATGTGAGACCATCTGTACGAAAATTAAAACTGAAGCGGAACTGGACCCTGCAACACGACAATGACCCAACACATACCAGTAAATCAATCAAGGACTGGCTGAAAATTAAGAAATGGAGAGTCCTGGAATGGCCGAGTCAAAGCCCAGATCTTAATCTCATTGAGATGCTGTGAGGTGACTTGAAACAGGCTGTAAATGCAAGAAACCCGTCAAACATCTCACAGCTGAAAGAATTCTGCATTGAGAAGTGGGGCAAACTTTCTTCAGACCGATGTCAGAGACTGGTAGATGGCTGCAAGAAGCGTCTCACTGCAGGTATTTCAGCCAAAGGGGGTAACACTAGCTATTAGGGGGTAGGGTGTCCTAACTTTTTCCTCAGTTAGAATATGCATTTTTGTAGAATTACATTTATAGAAGATCTTGAAAAGTCTTTTCTTCAGTTTTAATTGTTTAGTTATATTCCTATAATCTCTCAGTATTGTTGAAATTTAGATTAAATATCTATATATTCAAAAATGTTACATAAATACACAGGCTTTCATAGAGTGTCCTAACTTTTCACATGACTGTAAATGAGTTTCGTATTAACCAGCTTATATGCTCTGTGCTACAACTTAAACTCAACTCTAAATATAAGAACGTCGTATTTTCATTATTTTGTTTATTTTTAGCCTTATTTTAAATAAAATAAATTGTGTTTAATATATATATAATTCTAAAATGATAAATAGGTTGATACTATAATTTTCTTAGTTTTGCGAAACCTTATATACAACATATTTATTTATTAGAACATAAAGACTCTTGTAATTTTTTTATACCCATAACTGTAACTATTTACATTACATAATTCCCTTGCCAGCTGTTTACACTCATTATATACCCAACATTTACATATCATAAAAATAATTCAGTACTGAAATTCTAATCCAACTGTTTTATTTTACAAAACGACCCCTGTCGCTCAGAAAGAATCTTGAGAGCTTATAATACTCAAATATTAATAATAGTACGATCCATGGTTTAGGTATAGTAATAGATAGCCCGTTCTGTAACACTCTGCTCACCAAGTCATGAAAAGTGGGGGTAAACAATACTTATTTAGAACAAAATAGGTTTCAGAAACACCAGTACTGAGCCTAATAAAGTGAAATAATAGAATTTTCTTTTTAATTACGATCATCTGATCTTTCTGACAGCTGCAAAATTATTGCACTAAGATCTGTAAACTATTTAGTAATAGTAATAGATAGCCCGTTCTGCAACACTCTGCTCACCAAGTCATGAAAAGTGGGGGTAAACAATACTTATTTAGAACAAAATAGGTTTCAGAAACACCAGTACTGAGCCTAATAAAGTGAAATAATAGAATTTTCTTTTTAATTACGATCATCTGATCTTTCTGACAGCTGCAAAATTATTGCACTAAGATCTGTAAACTATTTAGTAATAGTAATAGATAGCCCGTTCTGCAACACTCTGCTCACCAAGTCATGAAAAGTGGGGGTAAACAATACTTATTTAGAACAAAATAGGTTTCAGAAACACTAGTACTGAGCCTAATAAAGTGAAATAATAGGATTTTCTTAGAAAATACCAATTTTCTTTTTAATTACGACCATCTGATCTTTCTGACAGCTGCAAAATTATTGCACTAAGATCTGTAAACTATTTGGAAAGAAGCTTTTCTCTATTTTATAAAACAAACTGATAATTCTTATAAGCGATTGAAAATATATGTATTTAAGTATCTTCAATAAATCACTTTAAGTTTTCAACTGTTTTTTACATTTTAATAAAAAAAGTAAGTTTTTAAGCTGTTTTCTATATTCTAAATTATCCTAAGTTTGTAAGCTACATGAATTTAATTAGGACGGCTACGGTATTAAAACTGTTTCATGGACAACAGCAAATAACTGTCTTCTTCAATAAACTTTCTTCAAGTTGACCCAATATATAACCTCAGCTATTTAACGTAGTCGACAACGAACTATCTTTAGAAGTCGTAACTCACGAAGAAGAAGGAAATCTTAGTAGTTTCTTCAGCCCAAAGTAGTTCCACAGCGTTTGTGGAACGATTGGTAGAGTTATCAGAACCGTTATATTTGTCTAGCAAAACACTTCGGAAGGATGCTTTAACAACTTATATAAAACGTTGATGTTTCATTTGATGCTATCTGTAACATGCTTCACTTATTCGGATGCGGGAAGTGATTCCGTCAGAGCGAGGAAGAATCTGAAAAATCTTCAACTCCAGCTTCCAAAAGCGTAATCATCCTTTCGAGAGAGCTTCTAAAACTTGTCAAAGAAGTTGATGGGTAAGAGAGTTGTCTTTGTGATTGCAAACTCTTTTAGATTGTATACAAAATCTATATTAAGCAAAAATTAAGGCCTGAATATTAATATTTTGAAAGTGGGCTATGTAAGTGGTGTGTTTTATGTATTATATATTACAGAACCTAAAACTGAGAAAATCATTGTACCTTAGTTTTTATCTTTTAACGTTACGAACTTCAGGTGATACTTTCTGAAATCAATTGTCACATTCGAGTGTTTAATGATGATGTATCTGTATATGTTCAAATGTTTAATAATGATGTATCTGTATGTGTTCAAGTGTTTAATAATGATGTATCTGTATGTGTTCAAGTGTTTGATGATGATATATCTCTATATGTTACACATTACATGTATCATAATTAAACGGTTGGTCCACTGTATAATATCGAATAATAAATTAGATGCAACGTTATAATATTATTCACACACTAAAATTAATTTAGGTTTCTGTGGCGGGAATTATAAATGGTTAAAAAACTCTACACGTTAAACCATATTCAAGGTACTTCACATATGATTTCTTGAAAACGTGGTGCGCATATTTTATTAAGGCAGAAAAATAGATGTTTTGAGCTCAAATCAAATGAAATACTTTGTTATTTAGAGATCGAAGAGACAAGTGTTTTTCTTGGTGTTATGAAAGCAGTTTGTTTTGCATGTGTTTCATGATGTGTAATTTATGATAAAAATAGTTAATGAAGATTTTACACTTGACACATTACAACAAAACCTTCTCCAACACATTTCACTTAGATCGTTGAGAGTTTTCATTCTCTCTATAACTATTGATAACTAAAATTAAGTAAATGACTTTTACTTCTCAATATTTTCGTTTTGCTTGTTTTTGCACAAAAGCTACACGAGAACTATTCGCTCCTAAGTTAGTTGTGTAAAACAAGGAAGAAGGTAATTTAATCATCACTACCCACCGCCAATTTTTAGGCTAATCTTTCACTATCGATAGTCACATTATAACTACCCCAAAGGTGGGAAGGCAATTATATGTGGTGTGACGGGATTCGAACGCATGATCTTCAGATTAAGAGTCGAGCGCCATAACCACATGGTTATGCCGAGCCTTGTTTATTGTAACATTAATTACTAGTTAAATATTAGTTTATTACAAGTTATAGAATTGTTTACTGTGAAAGCTCTGCTTCGTAATAAAGTATATATATATATATATATATATATATTGATGATGGCGCGCTAGTTACTATACCGACTGCTGTGGTCGTTCTTCTAGTGTGAAGATATGTTTAGAAGTGTGTGCTACTTAAGCCTAAGTTTAGCTCAGCTCTTGTCGTTCCCATTTGGAAACCACAGTATAACTCTGGCCATTACTTCTACTTGTTATGTGATATTAAAGTAAACCTAGAAGTCCTTAAGCCTTCAATGACAGATAATACTATTTTTGACTCTAAGTATGTTGTAGAGTTGAATGTCAGTACGAGAGCGATTATACAGATGAACGTTGCAAAAGGTTTTGATAAAGATTTATCCCATTCTTGCTCTTTAGAAACGTTGTTTTAAAAGTTCAACAATGTCATAATAAATATAATTGGAAAAGATTACTCAGAATGTCCTATATGACACTTTTTTGAGTGACTTGTTGGCGTATTTAAACAAACTTTATAAAGGGTCATTAATTTTAAACAGATGCTTTTAACACAATGTATACTGTGTTATATATCAGAAGATAGTATAGATGCATGTCTCTTTAAAGAACAGCCCCAACATGGCCAGGTGGTTAAAGCTCGACTCGTAATCTGAGGGTCGCGGGTTCGAATCCTCGTCGCACTAAACATAGCTCGCCCTTTCAGCCATGGAGAGTTCTAATATGACGGTCAATCCCATTATTTGTTAGTAAAAAAGTAGCCCAATTGTTGGCGACATGAGGTGGTGACTAGCTACCTTCCCTCTAGTCTTACACTGCTAAATTTGGGATGGCTAGCGCAAATAGCCCTCGTGTAGCTTTGCGCGAAATTAAAAAAAATCTTTACAGAAGGGAACTCTCTGTATTTTATTTCATTTTCTGGATGCCTAAACAGTTGCTTGTCCTTTCTAGTTAATAATTATGTTTCTATACCCCGAAAATCCTTCCACAAACAAGAATGAACCAGCACAAAAGTGAAACGCGGTAATCGAGTTACTCTCGTACCTATTCGATTAGTAAATTTGGAGACATTTTCCGCCATGCACGACTCTTATTTTGGCCCGCGCGATATTTTTTCGATTGCCTTTAAGAAAAAGATACAAAATCGTATTTCACATTATATTTCGACCTTTACAATCATCAAACATTTATATCCTATTTATTATTCTGCCCTTCACTATTATTTGGAACACAAAAGTATACAGATTCGCGAAAATACTTTTGTTTCCAGAAAAATAGTAAAAATGATGGAAAAACAACCTTGATTCGTTTCGTTTACATGTTTGAAACGTTGAAGAAATCTCAGATTTGTGATTTTTACATTTGGTATCAGTTTTTATTGAAATTTAATAAACTGAAAGACATCTTGAGGCATTTCTTTATGCTCCCAGTCGACATCGTTTAACGTTCTTTGCATGAAGTAACACATTTTAACATGTAGATCTGTAAACTCAGTTATTCCAAGAAAGTCTCTTCAGCAGTTTAATTTGTTTGTTACAGCTGAGTGTTTTTTTTTTATCGATATCTACATTATATCATTTCTTATTTCTCCTCACTCGATTTATCTAATTCAATAAAACAGTTTTGTTAATTGGTATGCAATAAATAATTTGTATTAGGTCATTAAATACTAGATTGAATGACAAACAGGGTGGATATATAACGCATGGAACAACTTGTATTTCTTAATGGGTGTCAACGATATACTTATAAACAGCACCTACATAAAGTAGTAATAGTACACGTATTTATTGGATACGGTCAAAGGCCACAAATAAAGCCAAATATCTGAAGACAGATAAATATGCAGGGTAATCAAGATGCCAAGATCCTGTTACCTTTGACAAACCGCCAAAGTTCTCTCGTAATCACGTTTCCGGTTAACTAGTCCATTGTCAGTTTCGGTGCGTTCCATCTCCCATCCGCTTCACGATGACATTTGTTTGCAAAAGTAACTTTTGCATGTGTTGCGTGACCTGATAATTAGAAAGTACATTCAATATGCGTGGCGTTAGGTATGATTTTGAAACGTTTCGACGATAAGACATTCACATTACCACGATTCCCTATACACTTACTGTAACATACCATATAATATTACGGTAGAAAATAGTATTCGTATGCGTATGCAGTAAAATGTTTCTATTGTTATGCAAAAAAAATTAATAATAAAGGTTAACTGTTTATTTATTATTTCTTTTTTCAAAGCAAGCTTCAAGACCAGTTTAACTAAATTAAAGCTTATTTTAGCGTAAGATTTAATTGAAAAACTTAACCACTAGAAGTAAAAATAGAAATAATATTACAACAGAATCTGATAATACAATATTTTTGTCAGTAAATCTTATTAACTTACCAGTTTGATACCGTAGTTTTAAGTGAATTTTGTAAATTGTGTGTGTTTTCTTACAGCAAAACCACATCAGGCTATCTGCTGAGCCCACCGAGGGGAATCGAACCCCTGATTTTAGCGTTGTAAATCCAGAGACTTATCGCTGTACTAGCGGGGGGCGTTTTGTAAATTACTATAAGACGTACCTTCAAAGAATTCAATGATAATTTTCTCAAAAATAGTGATGAATAAATAAAACATAAAATGTGCAACCATTTCACTTTCTTGGATCATGGCTTGTATGCAACACGATTGTGTAGTGGGTAGTTTAAACCGTCTTTTGTCATTTCACCTGTTCTTTCAGTAACGACAATTGCCTTGTATTCGTTCTGAGCAAAAGAAATTGAATACAATGCATTCTTGGCAAAACATTTCGATGCATTAGGCACATCAAACGTATTAGTGCGCTCTGCTTCGGTAATAGCCTCTTGATTATTTTGCTGTAGATGCCACCGTTCCTTGTCATTTAACTGGGTGCAAGGAAATGCTGCTTCGGAAGTAAGCACATTTGTGGCCATTGTCATTTCTATAAGAAGTGTCAAAAGAGAAATATTCAATTCAAATCCATTTATTCTACATGACACAACAAAATCATGCACGTATATAATACCTAGACGAAAAATATAGATATATAAACCGAACGACAACAAACATATATTCAAACAAGTCTCTCTTTTTACATAAAGACGCATGTGTTTTCATACTCCTATCTTCGAAAGATTTCTTTCTATCTGTCGACAAAAGAACTCGGGCTTTTTGTTCTTAATACGTTTTTTCTCCAAATTAACTATTAAAAGCATACAAAAACTGATGGATTGATGCGAAAAATTTTAGGAATTTCAAAAAAAACTCCTCTAATGTATTCTTAAAAAAAAAGTTACTCTACGATCAACCATTCAGGATATACAGAACGTGACAGCCACACATTTAGTTATATATATATTTATATATTCTTTGGACCTCATTTGGAAAGTGCATTACCATTTGCAAAATTTTCTGTTACAGATGAAGTTAGTATCAGAATGAAACTCGGTATATGGAAATAGTTATAAATGCTTAATCTAAGTATTATATGAAGAATAATCTATTAACTTATCTATAGCTCCACACATCTGAAGTTTTTGGCTTTTTTTATTTGTATAACTTGTATGCCGAAGAATCGTAATTTGGAAACTTTGCTAAAAAAGCCGTAGGCCATGTTAAAACGTCGTGAACTAGCTTTACACCTCTTAGATATATATTGCCAAAAATAGCCCAGGAAAGTAGACCATGATTACATTCCACGTGAATGAGGCGAAAGTGTACCGTGTGCAAAATGAAACAGGCGTTGGCTCACGTTATATAACGAAAGAAATTATTCTAAAAACAAAGATACAGTCATATATATATATGTATATACGTGTATGTAAAAACATTTTGTCAACAGTTAATTAAATATTAACATCAAAAGGAAGAACTGCAATAAAAACAGCAAAAACCAAACCTATGATGAAAAATATTTTAATTATTTAAACATAAACAAATACAACAAAAACGCTGACAAGGCATATCTTATATCCCACATTATAGACTGTTCCCTGATGACGTTTTTAATATATGCAGCATCATATTTTGATTATTTTTCCTTGACACGTGAGACTAGTAGAAAACAGATTACGTTAGGAGAGCAAGGTGTGGGTGACTAAGTCCAGAACGTTCAACATGTATATCACCATTGACTGCCCACAGATAGTTGTGGAATATGAGAGAAAAGAAAAACAGTTAAGGTCTTACCATGGGATGGAGGCCCGGCATGGTCAGGTGGGTTAAGGCGTTGGACTCGTAATCTGAGGGTCGCGGGTTCGAATCCCGGTGACACCAAACATGCTTGCTCTTTCAGTCGAAGGGGCGTTATTATGTAACGGTCAATCCCACTATTCATTGGTAAAAGAATAACCGAAAATTTGGCGGTGAGTGGTGATGACTAGCTGTCTTCCCTCTAGTCTTACACTGCTAAATTAGGAACGACTAGCGCAGATAGCCCACGAGTAGCTTTGCGCGAAATTCTAAAAAACAAATAAACCATAGGATGGGGGGTAAGTAAATTAACCTTACCTCCTGACGTTGGTATTGCAGTTCTCATTAAAGTGGTAAAAGCCGAAATTAATAAGTTGGCATTGGTAATACAGTATAAAAATTATACCACTATAAAAGTATATAAATCCAACCAAGTTTAGATTCACCAACTTTAACTGTAGTAAAGTATTACATCTTGTTTTATTATTTCTGAAACTCACTTGTAACTTGTTTTGTTTGTTTGTTTTTTCGTTCAGTTGTTAATTGGTTTTTATTGCAAAATATTGCTAAAAGAGTAAACCAAATCTGACCTTTTAGAACAAATATAATTGTGTTTTCAATTCGCACCAGCACGTCTGCAATTCATTGCTAAAATTGCACAATAAGTAAAAACCAGACAGAAACAGGGACGCTGTATTATTTCCTTTTAAAATGGTTTTTCCATCAAACTGGAACAAAAAGAAGCGTTATCACCAAACCGTTACAGACGGAGAAACAGATTTGTTTCTTGGAGGTGGGGGTATACCGACGTTTGTGGGCACATTATATATTATGTTAACAAAGGGGCATTTAGCTACCGGATAGAAGTTTGAGGGGGCACGTGCTCCCACCCCAACGGTTTCGCTGCGTGTAAGACAGGAAAGTTATTATAGCTTTGATGAATCAGAAGTTAAAACTAACACGTAGCAAAACGTCAATGGTTTGGATGTTATTGTCAGTCGACATTGGGTGTCACTATCACGTAAGAGTTAAAAATAAGAAATCACGAGGAAGGCTGTAGAGTTGTTTTTGGACAAAACATTAAAGCCGTTAATCTCACATAACTCTAAACTACCAGCAGCCAGTCTGTCATTCATTCAAAAATGAAGCCCTACATCCTATTTTTAACTATTGTAAACATACTCGCATAGGTAATAACAATATGAAATATATCAATTTCTTTTTTTTCATCCGAGGCATAGCGGCTTATTGAGATACTATGAGTGTTTATTTATGTAATTCAATTACAAACGTTTGACTTATAGCTTCGTCATATCTTAACCGCTTTGAGATCTTGTTATAGTTTTGAACTTGGGAGGTCAGTCCCTTTCGATTGATATTTGACCATGTCCAAGGTCTCATAAATAAATTTACTCTATTTTTCCATAGACCCGACATGGCCAGGTGGTTAGGGTGGTTGACTTGTAACCTGGGAGTGGCGAGTTCGAATCCTCGACACATCATACATACTCGCCCTTTCAGCCATGCGAGCGTTATAATGTCCAGTCAATCCCACTATTCGTTAGTAGAAAAATATTTCAAGAGTTGGCGATGTGTGGTGATGACAAGCTGCCTTCCCTCTAGTCGTACGATGCTAAATTAGGGACGACTAACGCAGTTAGCCATCGTGTAGCTTTGCGCGAAATTCCAAAAACAAGCAATCTAATCCTGCCTAAAAAAAGTTGAAGTGCCACGACTATTGAACATTCCCTCTTGTTTATGTATGTGTGTATATATATATATTTATAACTTCATTACTACCAGGTAGGGCCTTAAAGGACTTTTCTTACTTAGTTTAGAGAAGAAGCTGGCATATCTCGACCCAAATCGCTTTTTTTGATCGATTTAGGCTTAAAAAATAATGCTCAGAATATCATTCTGAGTGTTTACTTAATATTTGACAAATTGAGTCCTGTTATTTGTCTAGAAATTTAAAAAGTTTATTGGGTTATACTACTTTTAAAGCTCCTTTCTACGTCCCTGGATAACAAGTTTCTTACTTGCACAATATCCACGGATGTCTGAAAACTTTATTCAAGTCACATTTAAACAGACCGTAGAAGCCAGATGTAACTATTCAAAATAAATATCGTTAAATTATGTTGATTTTTCGTTGCAATGATTTTGTAGGATAAGCAATAACCCTGAATCATTGAAAATTCTGCAGAAGTAATGAAAATTACTGCTTGCAACACCTTTGAGTAGAAAGTTTTTTATTTGTGTGATTTCTACGAATACATCAACTTCTGTCTGTGTCAGAACCAAACAGCTCTCATGGGTGGATGTAATTATCCGAAATAGTTTGTTTTGAAAAGCTTTAAAGTCTGGTGGTTAGGGCGCGATCAACTTGCCACCTGGGTAAGTCGTCGGTCCAAATCCCCTTCACACCAAACATGTTCAACCTTTTAGCTGTAGGGGCGTTATAACGTATGAGTCAATCCCATTATTCATTGGTAAAGAGTAGCTCAAGAGTGAGCGATGGTTGGTGTTGACTATCTGTCTTCACATTAGTCTATCATTACTAAATTAGGAAAGGCCAGTCCAGATAGTCATCTGGTAGCTTTAGGCAAAATTAAAAACAAACCAGAAGTTTTAAGCTGATTCTTCGTTTCATTGGTTTAGCAAGATAAGACTTATCTTTTGATCGTTACAAATTCTGTGGTTGAAACAAAGATTCAGGAAAACCTTGAAGTAATGAATTGCAATATGTAACATGTTAACTATAACTTAATTTAGATATTATAAACACCATTAAAAGTTAAAAACCAGTAAATCACTTGCTATAAAATTATATTGCTTATGAAGGGAATCATAATGCTAAAGCCACAATGTTATTTAAATATAACACTAACGTTTTAAAAGTACTTTCTATTTTAATTAGTTGTAAACATGTTATTGACGTTTGAGAAACTATATAACTGTTTCGTTAATAATCTGTAGTTGACAAGAGAAGGCAAAGCTGCATTGCGAGGAATCAGAGAAGGAGATGTCTTAGATGCTATTAATGGACGATCCATTGTCTCTCTGACTCAAGCTGAGGCACACCAATTAATACAAACCACTGGAGACACCTTAAACTTAACGTTACGAAGGTAAGACCAAAATTAGGCCTAAATGATATATGTTTATAACAGTAATTTACTTCAAAACTTGATTGTGCCACCTATTAAAAAACCATTCTTTACATTGCTAGCTGGATGTTAAGAGTATTTTATAACTAATAAGCATTCACTACAACAAGCCTAAAGCAACAGTAGCAATGAAAAGACTTGTGATGAATGTACGTTAACTTTTTAATAGCTTAAAAACCTTTCAAAATTTTATTTGCTTGTTGTTAAGCACAAACCTGTACAATGAGCTATCTGTGTTTCTCCAATAACGGGTATCAAAATTTGAATTTTAGCATTATAAAGTTTCAAACATACCATTGAATCACTGAGGACTGCTCTGAAAGATTAAAACATTTACAATATCCTGTTTTTTCATTTGTTTGTTGTTGTGTTGTTGTTTTTTTGTGGGGGTGAATATTAATATAAAATGATCAAAATATAAACCATCAGCAATAAAACAGTTAAAAACCTAAATAAACTTAAATATTTAGGAAAGCTGCTATTAAACTACGCTTTCCTCAATTTTGCTATAATTGTGACGTGCAACAAAAAATAATTTCTAGGCGGTAAAATCTCTTGTTTTTGGAAAAACCGTCACCTGTACAAATTTACATATAATAAGGGTTAACTGCCCTTATATGAACAGTGTATCAAGTCTGCTTGCTACTGTTCTTGGAACTATATAGTGATTCATTATAAAGAAATTTTTATATTTAAAATGACAATTTCTAAGAGATCTAACTATTACCAAAAGCACGCTGAGGACAACAAGACTTTGTAAAATGTCAAAAAATTAGGATTTTTATATGTTTTGGAGAAAAATTGCTCATTAGAATAAGCAGATTTTTAAACATTAACATTTTAGATAGGGCACTTTCTTTTAGTTACCATACACTTTCGTAATCTTCGATCGTACTCATTTTTATAATCATGGTTACACACCACTGTCTGACAACACATTTTCTGGGAATCAACTTCCAAGATCATATTTAAATAGAACTAAAAGAAAACTCCATTGAGTTTCATCAGGAGACTTGAAAGGTATGTTGTTTGATGGGATTGACATATTTATCGTGAAAACTGCAACTGTTTTCAAGGCATAGCTGGGAACTTGTTAAACTTCATCAACTTCAAATCCTTGTTTATTATTTTGTTAACAGTAACAGAAGATATTCATTCTCAGCCTTTATTGCAACTTTTTTTGGGGGACTGAATGATTCTCTTTCGTAACCAATCTTTGAGAACAATAGCATTGCTCCTAAATGACTTGGTATATGGTTTCAGGGTCCATCGTGGGGTACAAAATGCTTTGACGTGCGAGGTTTCCACTTTCTTGGAAAAACTGAAGGTTCATTTATTCACAGTTTTGCTTCGACTCTACGTTATTCAATTGCTGTGTGAATGAATATTTTTCTTCGTAAAGAAAAGTCACACAATATCATGTCATAAGCTATGATAACACTGCACTGTCGAATGATCAGAAATTTACTGTGATTCATGCTAAATAAATGCTACACATTGACGTATAACATGCTATTGTATTAGAATATGCAGACTGTTTTTATTTCGGGCTATTAACTATTTGTATAAATGACAGATCAGACTGTTTAGGAGTTTGATAACCAAACGGAAATTTTCAGATACTTCTTACTGTAAGATATTGTGTTTATATTTTATATCAAAACAATTAAACTAACCCTTCAGAACATGATATAATATATCATTATTATAATTATTCTAAGTCCTTTCGGATGTATTAATATTTTAGCTATAATTTCTCAATCTTTAGATAAACTTCAATTACAGAAATATCTTAACACAAGTTGAAAAATAAATAAATGTGGAGATCATGAAAACTGTTTTAATTATTACATTATGAAGCTATGAGCCAGAAACAAATCTACGTTATATTTGAATAAGGTAAGTTAAGAAGAACAATTCAAATCCCAGTCGCACCAAACATGCTCGCCCTTTCAACCGTATGGGTGTTATAATGCAATGGTCAATCCCACTATTCGTTGGAAAAAGAGTAGTCCAAGAGTTGACTGCCTTTCCTCTAGTCTTAAACTGCTCAATTAGGGACGGCTAGAGCAGACAGCCCTCGTGTAGCTTTGCGCGAAATTCAAAAACAAAACAAAACAAAAACAACGGTATCATTTTCACGCTCCAAGATTTTCATCTCCAATTAAAAATGAAATTTAATCGTTGCGAATAACGTGTATTCAGGGCACTCTATACCAAGTTTGGTGACACATTCCTCTATCGAGCAGTATGGCCTTGACTGTGATTTTGAGCATCAACCTATTTTTGGGGGGAACATACATACACACTTTCTTTTTCCAGAAAATGTGAAAGCCATTCCAAATTCTAAGGCTGGAGATAGTACTCTTACAGATGTGAATTATTGTGCAAACAGAGTAACAAACAACAAAGGGCTGTAAGCCAAAACTTTTTTTCCGTTCTACAATTGTTATACGTTTATATTTGAAAACGTTTTTGTTTTTGTGATCTCTGTCGAGACATTGGGTATAGAGTGTATTGTTTTATATTGGTTAGAGAAGATTTCGTGCTAGATAATGTAGATGTTGAAATATATATTACCCGCTTTACAACAATGTAACTTTTGTTCTTTCATTTTTGTAAAGTTACAGTCTGTATAGTTTCGTTAAGAGGGTGATATATGAGCCTGTTTGTTAGAAATATTGTGAAGTCTGAGTATTGCCAGAACACAAAACCTCTTTCAGGAATAGCAGAAGGGGTTTTGTAAGTTTAATGATAATAATTACTAAATTGAAAAAAAAACACAATATTTTATTCCAATGAAAAAGAATAATGAAATGAGTTATGTCTTTCTTTTTAGTCCAGCTATTTTTATAGGATCGAACTCTAATGTAAAAAGGTTTTAATCAGAGAAAAATAATCCCTAACTTACAGCTAAAATAAAACAATCTTTTGATTTTAAAGAGCTATTTGACGGCAAAAAAGAAAAATAATATTTTGCAATGGTTTGTCATATAACATAAGCCGGTGGATGTTTGAATTTGATTTAGGTATGGAAAAATAAATACATAATGAAAAATAAAGTTTGTTTTTGAATTTCACGCAAAGCTATCTGCGCTAGATGTCCCTAATTTATTAGGATAAGACTAGAGGGAAGGCAACTTGTCATCATCACTCACCGCCAACTCTTGGGCAACTTTTTTACTAACAAATAGTGAGACTGACGACACATTATAACGCTCCACGGCTGAGAGGATGAGCATGTTTGGTGTGACGGGAAATCTAACTCGCGGCCCTCAGATTACGAGTCGAGCGCCTTAACCACTTGACCATGCTGGCCCCCCAAAATAAAATATACAGCATAAATATTATTATGAACTTAATATTTTTTTTTATATAGATATGAGGTTAATAGCTTAGGTATTTATATAGATGCCACTTATATCGTGTTTGACACACATTCTCTTCTCGTTAATATTTTTTTAAAATTCAGTTAGGTTTACAAAAATACAATATAAATAATGAATACGCAGTTCTGCTGCGCATGTAAATAACAAATAACATGTCAAGAACAATGTGTTTACCTTTGACAAAAACACTACAGTAATTTTACAAAAAAAAAATAGTATTTGTAAATGTAAGGAATGTTCACGATGCCAGGTTAAGTTTCTGAATCATTTTTAATTTTTATTATTTTCAGCTATTATTTTAATAATTGAAGTAGCTTGTAACAGTTGTTGTTTTACGTGATATGCATATTGTATATCTGAATTAATAATAATAAAAAAGTACAAGAAAATTTGACGCAGGTTATGCTATCATATTAAGAACAATAGCATTTATCACATGTTTATTCGCAGAGAAGAAAACTTTCCAGCCAAAAGTATGTTTAAATCAAGCACAACGATTGAAGTGAACGAAGAAAACAAGGCTACACGTATTACAGGTAAGCAAACTTTCCTTCGATCTGAAGATTATTTTTTTATCAAGCACAAAGCTAGTCTGCCCACCACGAGTATCGAAACGTAGTTTTTAGTGCTGTGAGCCCTCAAACTTATCGCTGGATCACTGGAGGGTGAGGGGTATTAAAAGTAGGCTTTTAAAAGTATGTTGTTAGTCATAACTCATATTATGAAATTGGTAAAAAACAGCTACGTTTTTAATAAATAAGAATGAATTATACGCGATATATATAACAATTAATTTATTACGCAGCAAAAATTAATTATAGGTTTATATGTATGTACGTATAAAGATAAACAGAATGGGAAAGTGTGAACAAAAAGAAAGAAAAAAAGAAATACTTAGAACCAAAAAGAAATGAAAGTTGTCATAAGTGGATTATTTACGCCTGTTTACATACTCATATTATGTTTCTGTTCTAATTAGTATGATATGTATTCATCTTTATAATTGTAAGTGCTTTCTCAACACAATAATAATACTACGATTCTCAGTGTTCAAAGCTTATTACGTATTTGTCGTTTGTGTGAAAATGAAAATAAATACCGAAATTGGGATGAAAACAGGCTATAAAAGCACTCAAATACATAAATATAAAACTGCCTTTTATTTTCTGAAATTCGCTGATTAATTTATAAAATATTTTAAGGTAAGTTATTTGTGTAAACTGCATCGATATGCTGCACGAGATATAATTATTACAATATCGTTGTTAGTGTAGCTTTGAATGGTAACCTGTAAGGTATGAAACAAAATAAATTATGTCGTAAATAAGCTTTGGAATTAATGAAAACAGCGCGTTACAATTTTTTTCAATTACATCTAAATAGCAATTTAATTAATTATTAAACTAATTTGCTATCGCCATAAAGATACATATTTGTCTTTATTTAATATTATCTTTTCTCACTAGAGAGTGAAACGTAGTTTGTTGCTGCAGAGATCAAAACGTAAAGCCTGCAAAATATGAATATAAAGTAAATATTTGTAATAATGGTAACATACAGTGGAGCGCCGTTAAGCCGCGGTATTTGGGGGGTCAACCTGCTTTACCGCGGCTTAAACCTTTGTGACTGAAAAGCCGAAGTCGCCAACAGCTCCGCCGAGGATCCTCATCCGGGCCATTGCGTGATCATTATAATATTAATGTGTAGACTATTCAGATACAATTAACAAGTGCCGTTTTAACACAAACGACCAATGCATTGCGATGGTTCGCTTTTCCCCTTTTTAATAAATAAAATATACAACACAATTTTGATTAAGATTTATTAATAATATAAAGATTACAATAAAAATAAACCTTTTTATTGTAAAATTTCGTCTTCCCGTGTTGCATGCGGGCCGCCATTTGAAATCTCGTGGTAGCGATGTTGCGCAGTTGCATAAATTATTAGCTCTCTTGCGTTTCAAACCACCCTCATCAAATTCATCAAGAAATGCTCTTAATTTATTCTCATCTTTAATCCACCCACGCAATTTAGACTCAGGTATGCCTAACTCTCTACTAACTTTAGCCTTTGCTGAACGTCATACGATGCATGTTTACGTTTGGTACTCATGTGGTAGGAATTTATCAACATGATATGCTCACTATTAATTCAGAAAATGAAGTGATTTCTGTTGGGTTTGTGGCCAATATTTATACAATTCCATAAAAATATCGGATTATCGAATTAAAAATAATACTTTAATTATTGATTTAATTTATTTCCCCAATTAAAACAAATCCTTTTTAAATATCCCCTTGAAGTTATAAAGCCAATATTAAATTCGTAAGCCGCGTTTTTACATGTTTTTAAATTAGCTGTGAGCCGCGACAATCCTCGCTCACATCGCTCACAAGACTTGCTACAGCAGCTTAAGCGATTTCGCGGTTTACTGGTCCGCGGCTTAATGGCGCTCCACTGTATAAAACGTATTATATTCTATTTCAAGTAGAATCTTAGTGATATCAAGTTTGTAAACTAAACGTATAAACCTATGCTATAAACCCAACACTAAGTCTAACGTGATTAGTGTTTTTTGTTTTGTTTTTTCTTATAATAAAGCCGCGTGGGGAATCGAGCTCCTGATTTTAGCGTTGTAAATATGTAGGCTTGCCGCTGTACCAGCGTGTGTTTAATGCGATTAGATTACATAACACTTAGCTACTGAAAAGTATATGATCATGAAAGTAAATACTTGATGTTTTTGTATTAAGCAATTTATTTGGACTATCACCACGTTTTTAGTGTGTGTGTTTTTTTTATTAATGCACAAGCATAACAAATTAAAAACAAACAAATTTGGTAATGGTCCATATAAATAAGTTCATACAAATATAAGCACTCACGTCAAAAGCCTGAAAGGTTGCTTGAGATATTTGTTCACTAAATCTGTTTTTCTTTCTTTGATGTTTTAAATATTCGATTACCCATGTCAGTTGTAGCCAATGCTAAGTTCTATTACTTACATTACGTCGAGTCCTAATTATCAATGTCTGATGTTCATTTGTAGTTCGACTGGTGCTTATGTAAATAAAACATTTGTTTGAATTTCTCACAAAGTTACTCGAGGGCTATCTCCTCTAGCCGTCCCTAATTTAGCAGTGTAAGACTAGAGGGAAGACAGCTAGTCGTCACCACCCACCGCCACCTCTTGGGCTACTCTTTTACCATCGAATAGTGGGATTGATCATAACATTATAATTCTCCCACGGCTGAAATGGCGACCATGTTTGGTGTCACGAGGATTCGAACCCGCGACCCTCACATTACAAGTCGAGTGCCTTAACCACCTAGCCGTGCCGGGTCTTAAATTAAAAGTAAGAGACACTGAGCGTGTGCTTATAACCGCTACGGTGAATAGAAGTTTAGTGTAATAGAGTGAGAAACTGGGAGTAATGTCTAAGAATTATAAATAAAAATGCCTTGTTTCACATATTCGACGTCTGTAGTATCTCTAGACGATTATAATATACTAGTGTGCCGTTTCTTTTTTAATTTTAAATTAGTGAAACAATGCTTGCTAATTTATAGAGTTAAAACGTGTGAGGTATTCTCGTGCATGAAGTAAATCACGTGAGTAAAACGTCACGTGGACAATTATATTGAAAATCAACCACCTTGTCAAACTCGGGTTCACACGTTACTAGAATGTTTTATATTGAGGAAGAGGGGAAATAATTGTATAAACAGTAATAATATAGAAGCTGAACTGAAAGTATATATCTTTTTTGTGAGGTATGTATTAGTATAGACTCGATAATAAGTATTCTAACTGTCATACAGGAACTATACCATATATTTGTATACTGTCCATTGATTAGTACAGGTATTTAAATTAGAATTATTCGATGTCAACAATATTAAATGTAAACCGAATTTCGTTGGTGCTTTGAAAAGACAATGTTCATTTGAACTGCATTCTTTTTAAGGTACGGATTTTAACGTGATAGTATTTGCAATGCCCATAACGTACATATCAGTTTTTCCGAAAACCTGAAATAATCACGGTGTTAAGTACAGCATCCGAGTTAGAAAAACACTAAATTTTCGGTTACTGCATTATTTAATAGTCTGTACCTTATACATAATTCTTGAAGAAAAAAATTAGACGAATAACTTAAAACGTATCTTTTTCTATCTCAGTCCTGACATAAAGTACCTACTTTCAAAAGTTTGTGCAAACATGTAGTGTAGGGTACAAATAAAATTTTGATATGATATTCTAAACTGATAACTCAGGTTTATTAAACTGTTAATTCAGGAAAGGCGATAACCACAAATAATAAAATGATAATAAAAATATTTTAATAAAACAAAGAAACTGTTAGAAAAATCATTCAAACGTTGACAACAGTGTCGACGAATTGTTGCGTATTTTTCCCCATCATTTTAACCTGATGGAATTTTTAGCAAATTAGTACACGTGTTCTGCTTACACAATGTTTCGACTGCTCACTTTCCATTTCTACTGCTTAATCTGACTTTTAAATTGTAGTTAGCGTCAGAGATAAAATATTCACAATTACTTTAAGTTCTTTAACTAGAATTTTGTTAGTGGTGAATATGAGTTGCTTTAACTTGCAAAGTTTTAAACATGTATAAATAGTAGACATCTAGATAAAAAATTCAGTTTTATTGAAGTATCAAGCAGGTTTTGTTACACATTTATTTACAAAAATTTACACATAAAGTACTGAAGATATACGGATCTACGACAAAGTCTGATTTGACCTTATCACCTCCTTAATAACTCTCACTTTAAAACAAACTAACTTTCGGTGTTGCATTTTTATTAATAAATACAGATTTTTGCAAAAATTTGGCGTTACTTTGATGAAGCATAAGATGCAAACTTTGTGAAAAATTATAACTATAAGACTTGAATGTGAAAATCAAATGAAATCGACCACCAAAATTTCTCTAATGTTTATAAATATTCAAGAAGTTTATGAACGATGTTTCAATTGTAGACAAGTGCTCTAAGTTTTTCTCAACATGAATTAAATCATCATATTTTTGTTTTATGTTTTGTGTTCGGACAAAATTGTTTTTTCCTATACGTATGTCTTTGTATTTTACAGTCATTTTTGAAAATTTTTAGTCTATTGTATTCGACTGAAAAATGTGTTTGACAATTGTTTACTAGAAACAGAACCATTTCTTTTTAATGAGATGCCAATTTTATGTAACAAAGTGTAATTTCTCATCTTGCAAAATACAAGCTATAATTACCAAGCCTACCTAGTTAGACTCTCACTTGGAAACGAACACTATTTTGAAGTAATTTTCCTGACATAATTAAGTTGTCACTCTGAAACAAACAAACATAAAATTGCGAACATACAAACCTTCAAAATATCTTCAATAAGTAATAAAAAGTTGTTTTTGAATTAAGCACAAACCTACACAATGGGCCATCTATACTCTCTTCCCCACAGGCATCGAAGCTCAATTTTTAGCGCAGTAAGTCCGCAGACATACCGGTTTGCCACTGAGATGTTAAATAAAAAAAATAAACTGTATAAAAATATTTGAGTGATAGACTTTGTCCATATCCCAAAATATACGTATCCGTATTAAATAAACATGAAACCCCTAAACTAAAGTACTTGTTCACATTTATCAAACTTGTCATGCATTTGATGTTTTATAAATATAGCGTTAATGGTATAAATAGTTTCAATATAATATATGTTTTATTTATTCATACACTACTCTTTTCGATACACTAAACAAGCCGTAACAGGTGAAATCAATTTTAAAACAAAGGGTTAAGGATGACATGGGTTAGCTTAATTTATTCAAAAATATACAGTGGCTTTCCATGTGAATATCGTAATTAAAGCTACTTTTAGACATATCATAATTCCAAATAACAGCATGTTTTAAAATAATTATTCAGCTGAAAATGAAAAAAAGCAATTTTATTATGACTTCAGTAACCTTAAAAGTACAGTTGTGCGTGTATTGCAACGTTCCAGAAAGAAAAAAAAAAACAATCATAATTTTTAATGTGAATGATAAATGGGTATAACTATTTCCGAATATTAATAATGTTTTAATACTGTTTAACAATATTGCTGATAATTTTTTGTCATAGAGGTAGGCCCTAGTATTTCTGTAATAATATAAATACAGTTCCTTATGTATTTTCAAATTCCTATCATTTCTATAATAATATAAATACAATTCCTTATTATTTTAAAATTCCTGTAATTTCTGTAATAATATAAATATAATTCCTTATGTATTTTAAAATTCCTGTAATTTCTGTAATAATATAAATATAATTCCTTATGTATTTTAAAATTTCTGTAATTTCTGGGGCCTGGCATGGCCAAGCGCGTAAGGCGCGCGACTCGTAATCAGAGGGTCGCGGGTTCGCGCCCGCGTCGCGCTAAACATGCTCGCCCTCCCAGCCGTGGGGGCGTATAATGTTATGGTCAATCCCACTATTCGTTGGTAAAAGAGTAGCCCAAGAGTTGGCGGTGGGTGGTGATGACTAGCTGCCTTCCCTCTAATCTTACACTGCTAAATTAGGGACGGCTAGCACAGATAGCCCTCGAGTAGCTTTGTGCGAAATTCAAAAACAAACAAACTGTAATTTCTGTAATTATATAATTCCTTATGTATTTTAAAATTCCAGTTAACTTCGTTAATTATGACTTTATCGAAAGTCAGAAAATTATATATAAAATAATGAAAATATTCACTGCACTTTTTTATCCAAGCTCAGCAAAACAATTTGACCGAAAACCAAAGGTTTAAAGTAAATTTTATATTATATATGAATAAATCATGTATATTAAAAATCAAAGGGAATTCAGTAATACTACTTTCCATTAATGAACGTAATTTATGTTTGTGATTTCGATTTCTTGCAGTATGTTACGACATTGTTAGTCATTTATTAATTTTGCATATATAAAAAACTTAACATATATATGAATATATATGTTATAAAAGGAATGATAATTCAGTTAGGATAATTGTTCTTTAGACAACACCTTACCAACATCAACGAATTCTACTGAAACTTGTTCGACGACCATTGTTGTGAACACTTCACATAAGCCATCCCCTAGTAGAAATAATGGAACGAATAATCCTTCTCTGGGCTCGTTGACAACTACAAAACTAGCTACACAGGGTGATCAAAGTGAGTTTCTTATGTTGTTCTTTTATTTATTTTTGTTGTTTTTTTACAACAATACTTCCGCGAAGTTGCTTTGAGTCTTGTTTAATTGAAAAAAATAAACAATTCGTTACACAGACTACTACGATTTACTTCATAATATCTACTTCTAAGTTTTGCTCAGATAAAAATACAATTAAATGTTTCGTTTTAAAAACTGTCCCAAAAGCCATTTGTTTAAATACGAAAATAACAAAATAAACTGTAATGATGCTTGGCTTTCTTCAAGCAGTGAATCAGAAGATCCAAAGTTTGGTATAATTGGGATACCTATAAACAGTGAAATATTCACACACAAAACAGGTTACACTTCTCATTTGTAATTCTAAAAAAACAAGAAAATATTTATTGCCTTATGAGTCTTTGTCTTTCATCTCTGTTATACTTTTCTTACACGCATCTATATGAAAAATCTAAATGAAATTTTAACAATACGTTCGTTGTTGTTTGTTTTTTGTTATTATATTGATGATTTAATGGACGATAAAACAGCATAACATTAAACGTACATATCTTTATGGAAAATATGATATTGCTATAAAATTATTAAAATTAGTATAGTTCATTTCTTATGTTTTTCTTCTATAATTCTGTATTTCGCCTGTATTTAAAAAAGCGTATAACATAATGTAATGGAAATATTTTAATTAGGGTACACACACTCACGTATATAGGGTGTCTGAGAATTATGTTAACAGAGTTATCTATTTTTGTGAATAACTTTGTGAATGCACTTTCCAGTCAGTTTGTCAGTATAATAAGCGCATACATTTGTTATCTTTTAACACTTATTCAGTGCATAACAGAATACTACCTGTAATAAAGCATTAAGTATTATCATAAATTGTTAGGACTACTTTTGTATTATCACTTTGAAACGTCAAGTCGGGCACTTTTTGAAACTTGATTATTATCAGCTGAATTATTTTCGACATTATTTAAATTCAGCCTAGCGAATTAGATCTCTCCTCTATTTGTTGAGTTATGATGCATGTGGTCTATAGCCAACAACCAAACTGACCGATGTTTAATTAAATAGTAACTTTCTGTACTTTTGTATACATTCAAAGCTGAAAAATTATTTGAAGAATGCTCGAATAATAAAATATTTATGGCTTTTTATTCGGCTTTACGTTATGTTCATATTGAACAGGTAATATTTATGACATAGTTCAACCTTACTAAGTTCATGCTCTGATGACTCTACACATTCCATGGTAAAGCTCTGAACTTTAAGCTTTAAGTGTATAAAACTTACTTTCTGTATGAGTTTTAGAAGATCAGAAATACAAATCTTTATTATTGGTAATAGCAAGTATTATGAATCATAGGTATTTTCTATCACTTCGTTAAATCATGTTAAATGATACACATGTTGTCCTCCGGAATAATGTATAAATATTCATACAGAATACAAATGTTCGTTTTGTTTGTCTGGCACCTTCACTTAACAATCTCGAGCGAAGAACAGTAAGAACCAATTTAGATTACATTGCTAGAGAAACTCAGGTAGACCACCCTAAAAAAGTTTTAGTGGCTAAGTGATCGGACGAGTTGTTCGATTTGGGTAACCAATTCAATTTTTACAACAATAAACCGAAGCCAAACGAAAGTGACGTCTAATACAGCATGTAGCGCGGGTTTCTTTGTTGATCATCCTTACCTACATGAAGCTAACGAAGCAAATGTCATGCCATACTAGTCTATATATATATACACATAAACAAATAAGGAAACACTTAAAAAAACAAAAAGGGAAGTAAATGTAGGGATGGCTAATATCAATCTTTCAAATGCAATCCAAACACAATAGTAGGGATGACATTTGAATCATCCCTACATTATGAAAATGCCACGGCTGCTATCTTCTGTGCATTTTTTTTAAAGGATAAATCAATCAATCATCCCTTCATTTGCCTCCTTTTCCGAAAAGTTTTTCTTTACTTTTTTCTTAATGCAGTATTTTAATAGTCACAGGAAGGTTATATTTATAACTAAGTTATAAATACAATGAAATATTTATTGTTTATCAATGTTTTATTTTATAGTAATTCCTGTTTCACCCTGTACTTGAACTTTTTAAAGTAACGCCAAATTTTCGTAAGAAAGCTAACTTCAAGAGGTAATTATAACATCATTTACACTAGAGTTATGATTTCTCAAGTTACTCTTTATTATTAATAATACTTATACAAGTGGATACCCCGTTTGAAGATATGTCACTTCAGTGCAACTCGTTGACACCACTGTTTTGGTTCTTGAGTTATCATGTAATAAGTAAGAAGCAGAATAAAGAACAAAAAAATCAAACTTTTTACAATGATATTTACAGACATTACCAGAACTTGTGACTCTGTCTTTACATTGATATGGTTATAAAAGGAAGTACTGTACAGTACAGTAAAGTTCTGATGATTTATTGGGAAATATTTAAAATACCACTTCTGTGAACATCTCGAGATATCCCTACATAGGCAGTGCTATCAGTGCCTTCCTGATAAAACGTCACAAGCAAGCGTTTTGGGGTCACAAGTTTGTATTGAGTAACTGTCGCATCAAGTTCGGTTAAGTTTGGTAGAGAAACTTAGGTGAAAACCTAAATAAGTAAGAAAATGATTGAACGAGTCTAGTTTAGTAGCTGTATAAAATCTGTACTCAGTAAAGTACACACCACACAAAAATTACTCGTACATTTGCTGGCGTACTTTTGCTAATTTTATATACATTTTATATCCACGCATGTGACGTAAAACTACAATATACATTCATTTTCCACATAACTATCTTCGCTTCTTCTTTGTGGGTATTTGGGTATGTTGAATTTTAAATACCCAGGAGGGTCAGATGCGCAAGACCTCTTCTTCCATCTCTAACTTTCATGTCGGCTACTACTATGTTGTTGTTGTAGTGCTTTTGGGCCAGAGTAACCCAGAGTACTCCGGCCCTTTTCAGGGCAATGTCCATGTATTGTCTTGATTTGCCCGTTTTTTATTTTTTATTTATGTTTTTTTCATTATTACTTTTATTTCTTAT
This sequence comes from Tachypleus tridentatus, assembly GCF_004210375.1. Taxonomy (NCBI): domain Eukaryota; kingdom Metazoa; phylum Arthropoda; class Merostomata; order Xiphosura; family Limulidae; genus Tachypleus; species Tachypleus tridentatus. Next base: position 64,767,865 of record NC_134830.1, on the reverse strand, counting down.
TTTTATTTTACTTTACTTCAATTTTTTAAATTTTATATATATTTAACCAAAAAAGAGAATGAAGGAAAAATAATAATACACACACACACAAAAGCTATGAATATTATACTAGTTTTAAGCGTCTAGTGCGAGGTAGCCAGCTTGATTTATATTTCTTAAATATATATTCATTAGAGAGAGGTACTTAGGAGTATGTTTCTCATGTACATAGATCACTTAATAAATCATTTTTATGCCAATTTTTATTAAAATAATTTCGTGCATTATGCAAAAGTCTATCGGATACTGTCTACATATATGCTTACTTGTGCGTAAATGTGGATGAAGTACTGCGGGGTATTTTATAAGCTGAGGTTACGATTGAATTTTGTATTTTTGTAGTTTATGTAATTGTTTTTGTGTTATGTTTGGACATGCGTATTCTATAATGGGTCTAATGTGTGTTCTGTAGATTTTATTATATTATCAGGTGATGTGCATTGATTTTTACTGGATAGGCTTCTTGCATACTTTGCTCTTTTCTAGATTCTAGTCAGGATATTGTTAATATGCTGTATCCACATTAATTTGGTATCGTAAATTAATCCTAAAAATTTAGCCGAGGTAGCAGTCTGTAAAAGTGATTCGTTCATGTATAACTTTGGTGGATTGTTTTTTAGTTTATTTATTCTGGTGAATAGTATTACTTGGTTTCTCGGAACATTTAGTTTTATTCTATATTTCTGGCAGTATTATTCTATATTATTTAGGACTGGTTGGAGATTTGTTGCTGCTATTGAAGGAGTGAGTGTACTTTTCAGACCGCTACATCGTCAGCAAATTGTGATGCAAAACTTAAGCTTAGGTCCGACAGTGGCATATTACTCACATACATGATAAGTAAGATAGGGCTAACTACCCCTCCTTGTGGGACTCCTGAAGGACCCTGAGTGGGCCCCATTCACATTTACTTTACACGTTCATATAACTATCTTGGATTTTTAGTTTGCTTGTTTTGAATTTCGCGCAAAGCTGTACGAGGGTTATCTGCACAAGCCGTCCCTAATATAGTAGTGTAAGACTAGAGGGAAGGCAACTAGTTTTCACCACCCACCGTCAACTCTTAAGCTACTCACAATATGACATTTCCACGGTTAAAAGGACAAGTATGTTTGGAGTAACGGGGATTAGGAGTCGAGCGTTCCTAACCATCTGGCTAGGCCGCCCCTTACAATTTTAGTATATAATTAAATATGCTTGCTGCAAAAACAGTAAAAGAGAACTGCAATGTCTTTAGAAAATTTCTTGGTGATCAACTGAATATGTTATAAAAGTAGTGGCAAAATTATAAAATTATTAATAACCAAAAAAAAAAAAACAGTTGTAAATTATCGTTGTTATAAATTTGAAAAAAAAAAAGGAATGTGTAACAATTATATCATAATTCTATCGGAAAATTCTTCTCTTTTTTTCTGTGTTTAGGGTGAAGGTTCACAATAGATTTAATACGGTAAAATGTTTAATGACAAACAATCCCTAATTTTGGCTGATTTACTAGTTATCTTTACACTAAGCTCAACTTACGCTGATTTGTTTCTTATTTTTGTAACTAAGCTCAATATATATTATCTAAATAGAAGTTCCGAATTACTTTTTTCTTACTTCCTGTTAAAGAAGCCATTTCTCAAAAGCTATCGAGTTTTATTTTGGCCTTTTCTTAAACTTATTTATTCATACATAATTTTTCAAGTGCTTTTTCTACCAATAATTTAGAATGATAACCTGGTTTAGATTTCAGTTTACCCAAATTCTCGACTTTTCGTGTCTTTGGCTACTCGTTTGTAGAACAGAATATCTACCATATCGGCCCGGCATGGCCAAGCGTGTTAAGGCGTGCGACTCGTAATCTGAGGGTCGCGGGTTCGCATCCCGGTCGCGCCAAACATGCTCGCCCTCCCAGCTGTGGGGGCGTTACAATGTAACGGTCAATCCCACTATTCGTTAGTAAAAGAGTAGCCCAAGAGTTGGCGGTGGGTGGTGATGTCTAGCTGCCTTCCCTCTAGTCTAGTTTCGGGACGGCTAGCACAGATAGCCCTCGAGTAGCTTTGTGCGAAATTCCAAAATAAACAAACAAACAAAAAATCTACCATATTAACACGCTCGCGGTTCTTATGTAAGCATTTCATAGTCCACTTCATATGTTTCATGTGAGTCTTTCTCTAAGCTATGATAAGAAAATGACAGACGACTGTGATTCACAAACTATGATCGCATTTTATCTTTAATGTAAGTTTAAGACTACTGTAATTTGAGGCGATGATAACCACACTAACAATGTTTACTAATATCTACGTTGATACGTTACTATTATCTCTAATAAACGTCGTCAAATGTCAAAAATATTTATAATATACTACACATTACATTATAAAGAATGAGGGACCTTATAATAATTATAAAATGATAGGCAATAGAGTAACCACCTCGACAAACAGTACTATATGTCATTCCAAGTTTTTCCCTCCTAACACCATAACTTGTACAGGCAAGTTAAAATGATGTAGTGTTGTTCCTTTACGACTGAACCATTGCTTTTTACAAATTTAAGAAACGAAAACACGACTGTTAAAACAATTCGACAAACAAGTAATTTGCCTGTATATATTTCCTTTGCGCAAAGAACGTGAAAGCACTGTTTCTGTGTTAACCTATCAAATTTTAATTTTTCAATACTCAGCGATTACCAAGACGCGAGTAATTTAAGAAAGTACTAAAAGTTATTATTTTATTTTATTCAATATTATTCATAAGTATCTTACTTATAAAACACAGTATATTATGCTAAAAGTTACAAATACTTTTCATTGGTTTACAACCATAAAAATATATTTTGACAAAGAAATGTAAGACTTTGAATTAAAATGCTAAAATATTATAGGAATTGCAGTTGGAAAGTTTTGAAGTTGAATACCGAAGACGTTATTCTTGGTACTCTGGTACTTAAGTACCACTGATACGCCCATCATTTTATATCCAGCACGTGTTTTGCTTTTTAATTCTCCATAATAATAATAATAAAGTATTGAAAACTATTTATTCTTCTTTCATTTGTGATATGTAAAGTACCTTTGTTGTTCCTTATTTCATACAGGAGAAATGTTTATGTGTGTGTGTGTGTATAGAACATTAATGAATAATTCGAATTTAAATTAGAATATAAATTCTCCTTCATACTACGCAAAGGACACGTTTGACATACAGGTTTTTATGAACGTTTTATTGTTTTTAAATGTGTATAATCTAGTAAACGTTACGTTATAGTGAATGAGGACCTGATAATGATTTAAACATCATACGTGACAGAGTAACAACCTTCGACTAGCAGTGCCATCTATGATTCCAAATTTTCTCTCCTAACGAAGTAATAAAAGTGACTATGTTACAAGCTAAATAATCTTGTGACACAAAATCTAGACGGTCAGGTAAGAGACACTTAAGAATCAGTTATCGCATCCTTAATTTGTAACCGCTAACCAGGAAGAGAGCAACCAGTCAGCAGTAACCGTTATTTATTCTCGTGCTTTTAAGCGAATAATGCACTTGACCGTCACAGATAAAACACTTTTGCGACTGAAAGAGATAGAGTGTGTTTAGTAACATAGCATGGCCCAAATCTTAAACCTTTCAATCCACAGCTGCGCTACCTGTCAGGCAATCTCCGTCATATTTGACCATCAGTTGTTCTGATATACGTTTACAGTTGTAAAATAAGCTGTAATATTTTAGCAGCTGGAATTTTTTAAAACTATGTATACATTTGCACGTATTTTAGTGTCATTTAAATACATATAGCTACTCTGCTTGTTTCTCGAGCAAGTTCGACCGTACTTTTGTGGATACTTGTTTATTTGTTCACAAAAGACAGGAAATATACAGGAACGTGCTGTCCTATCCGGCTGTTACCACCGGGAACTACACACCTATAAACATTACGATTACTAGTGCGAGCAGGAAAGGTAATGGTTATGTTATGGAGTTATTACTTCAGATAGTTAAAATACATTTTTTATGATAACAGTTTGGAAAGTGTTAAAATTCACGGTTTAACAGTTAGCCAGTACAGAAACTCATGGAAAGTTTCTACGTAATTAAATTTAGTTTTTCAACCGCTACGTTTATTTACCTAAAGTTTGGGTCGTTTTCATACCCTTAGGGAGTAATGAAAAGTCATCCGTTCTCTTACCTCTCTCAACTCTAATCAATGATCTTAAACCTAATTTCATAAAAATATTGAGAAAGTTATCTTAATTATAGACCCTCATAAAAGAAAACAACAAAAAACACTACACAGTCATGGAACTTCATCTATGTGATTGATCCGGGCGTGAAATAGGGATTAGCGTACCCTGACTGTGCATCCGAAGATACACGGTTTAAAGCTAGTTGTCACAACAATGGGGTTGTGGGTGCGCTATAAAAATTATGATCAGATACCTTTACACGATTAAAACAGCACAAAATTTAGTGTTGGGTGTTGTTGAGTAGTTTCATTCTCTCTAGCACATCGGTTCAAAACTAGAGACGGCTGTACGTAAATAGCACTAATGCAGCTCTGCACGAAATTCAGAAGCTTACACAAATATTTTAGTTAAGGCTGAACTATGATATAAAGAAGTTAGTGAGATATGAACAGGAGGAAAAAACCAGTAAAAAGTGATAGCAAGAAATAATGAATTTTTTCAATTCTCAGTGAAGAAATAAAAGGATATTAAACGTATGTAACCTTATTTTTTATTCATTTTACACTAAGATACCTTCAAATGTCTCTAATTAAAATTATTAGATTGTTTGTTTTTAATTTCGTGCAAATCTACAAGAGGGCTATCTGCTCTAGCCGTCTCTAATTTAGCAGTGTAAGACTAGAGGGAAGGCAGCTATTTATCACCACCCACTGCCAACGAATAATGGGATTTACCATCAAATTATAACGCCCCACAGCTTACGAGTCGAGCACCTTAACCACCCGGTCATGTTGGGCCAGAATTATTAGAATAGATATAAATGTGTCTGCTACTACCAGAATAGGACCTTTAAGTGGTTCATTAATGTAAAAGTTCATAAAAGAAATATTAAGACAGAATCTAGAAAGTATTAACCGTTTTCCTCACACAAACACACACACACACGCACGCACGCACACAAATTATGTTTTATTTAAATTAGTATTTGTCATACCTTAAACTTATAAGGTAATTTGTGATGACGTCCTGAGATAAGATAATTGCTTTGAGACGGGGTATCACGTTGTGGTGCATACCTAATTTAAGTCTGAACATTAATGCATTACTAAACGTACAATTACACGGATACTTGGATTATATTAACACTTGCTCTTCATTTCAGATGACTAAACCTAATTATAATATATGTTTTGAGTGTGCAAGTAAACAAATACACAATTTTAACCCCCACCCTCAGTGGCAGGGCAGTATGTTTGCGGACTAAAATAGGAGTTTCGATACCCGTGGTAGGGAGAGCACAGATAGCCCATTGTTTAGCTTTGTGTTTAACTACAAACAAACAAGCAGATAAGAAAACTAGTTACTTTAAAAGAAGACTGTATGGTCATTCCGCTGATGGTCATACAATTTATGTATAGTTAACAGCAAACGCACGTTTGCTCCAAATCAAGGGATTGGGCATCCTCGAAATAAAATTAGCGTCATGACGTTTCCTTATGGCAACGACTTGATGGGTTGTCTACAGACCTATGGATCTAAAGAAAAGCACTTCGTTTTCATATAGAAGGGTTGCATGTTTTCATGCATATTTCTCAATTTATTATGCAAAAATAGCATTACATTTAAGGTTATACACGAAGCAGTATACTCGAATATTCACACGTTTTTAGTCGAAGGTCACATTTTAAGTTCTGCTACATATGATATTTGTAGAAGGTACGTTTTATTTGCGACAGAACTGATTAATTTAATGGGCAATAATAGAGCGGATATACGTGTATGATTATTAGCTGTTAAGTTTAGCGACACTTAATGAAATGCGCGGAAGTGTCTGACAATAGTGGTACTTCCGTGGTTGGCCATCTGCAAAAGAAAACAGTCCGATAAAGGGATGTATGTCAGTGATGAGCTCTCACAGGGCAACAGGAAAAGGTTTACGAAAGGCATTCATTAGTAAAATCACGAAATGTCACGGAAATACATCAGAATTTTGTTGTTGTTTTCTTTTGTCAAGTTGACATGTTCTCACGTGCTTTACCTCCACCTAGTTCGAGATTGTTTTTTCTGCTGCTTCTTTGGGGAAGAGAACGGATATTTTGTTTAACGACGTAGGTGATCATTAGCCAGCAAATACAATACCAGCAAAAGTTTTACTAAACATATTTCAGCCTAAGTCACACAAAGCTCCGATAAAGGATGGTTTGTCTGTTAAGTGTTGTGAACATATTTATATGCGTGAGAATATGGATAGATTATATGTTAGTATTGTAAGATATGCACAAACACATAATACGTTTGTAAATTTAATTTTGTATGTTAACGTTATAACTCTGCATTCAAAATCAGAAAATTTTCAGAGTTCAGTAAGGCTTAGTATGGCCTGAGGTTAGGGCACTCGACTCGCTATCTTCAGGTCTGGGGTGGGGGGTTATGTTATAACGACCAACTCCACTATTCGATTACGGCAGCCTAAGAGTTGATATTAATGAACTGCTTCTCTTCTAAGTTAGGGGTAGTGGACGCAGATAGCTCTCGAGTATCTTAACGCGAAATTCAACAATCAAACATAATTCAGTCATAATAATCATATCAAAGTAGTATCACATGTTATGTAGAATAAGTTAATAAATAAATAGGATTATAAACTAAAACGTCTTGGTTAGAGCTCCGCTAATTATTTGCACCTAGAGCCATTCATGATGTTACACTATATCGAAAAACAATATGGAGCAAAATAATTTCAAATGAAAAGAGAATAATATGCAAATATCCTTAGAAGCATGATACTAATTTCTTGTCTAAATATTTGCTGTTATTGCTCAAACTAATGATCGGTGCACCCTTATGAAAATATTAAAATGGTGAACAGACGTTTGGCCAGAACAGTCCAAAATTTTGGAATGTTGTCTCAGTGTCCCAATAGATAATTTGGGAACATCTAAACGGTCCGATTTTCATTTTTATAAGTAAAATCTTTCATTTTTTTTCTATTTGCTTCCATACCGACAACTGTATATCAGTAAAGATATTTCTGAATAGTTAAATGTTACACAGCTCGGAATGATGTACCATGGCCTTTTCTGCTGTTTCTAAAGTTGGCTATAAGGCAAGCTGTAGCAAATGACGTGATGTTACTATTGTATACATCACGGAGCATATGATTATCCATCCGCCAGAATGAAAAAAAAAAACAGTTCAATGCAACTGATAGGCACTGTTCACAACGGATTTTAGACTTGCGAAGTCACGAAGCATTTATTTAACATTAACTCAAGAGTGAAGATGGATGAGATTTGTTCAAAGTTATGTATATAGTAGAAAAAACTTCTGACTAAGAAGAATATGCTCGAAAAAAATTCATTCTTCACGAAAATGTCTGTGGTGAAAATAATTTAAAAAAACCTAGTCATGGCCAGGTGGTTAAGACACTCGATTCGTAATCAGAGGGCTGCAGTTCGAATCCTCGTCACACCAAACATACTTGCCATTTTAGCTTTGGAGGCGTTATAATGTCACGGTCAATTCCACTCTTTGTTGATAAAAGAGGTGATGACCACCCAAGAGGTGGCAGGGGGTGGTGATGTCTAGCTGCCTTTGCTCCAGTCTTATTCTGCAAAATCAGGGACGGCTATCACAGATAGTTCTCGAGTAGCCTTGCGCAAAATTCAAAATAAAATAATTTAAGTAAAAAATATTGCTTTTAACTGGATAAGATTTATCATTTGCAGAATTAATTATTTGTAATTTTTCCTAAAGAAGAAAGTCCCATTTTCAAAATATAAAAATCTTAGCGTAACCAGGTTTTATGATTCGAGAATCTCATTGCTCAAGATATAAACTATTCTAGCGAGAATATCACTAATATATAATATGTGTAACAAAAATCGTTTTACACCATTTTTGTAAGTATTCCTACTAGTACCATTTAAAAAATGTTTTACACCACTTTGATAAGTACTCCTACTAATATCATTTAAAAATTGTTTTACACCACTTCTGTAAGTATTTCTACTGATATTATTTAAAAATTGTTTTACACCACTTCTGCAAGTATTTCTTCTAATATCATTTAAATATTGTTTTATATCGCTTCTGTAAGTATTCCTACTAATATCATTTAAAATTGTTCTACACCACTTATGTAAGTATTACAACTGATATTATTTAAAAATTTGTTTTACACCACTTATGTAAGTATTCCTACTGATATTATTTAAAAATTATTTTACACCACTTCTGCAAGTATTCTTACTAATATCATTTTCAAATTTTTCTACACCACTTATGTAAGTATTACTACTGATATTATTTTAAAAACTATTTTACACCACTTATGTAAGTATTCCTACTGATATTATTTAAAAATTATTTTACAACACTACTGCAAGTATTCCAAATGATATCATTTAAAAATTGTTTTCCACTACTTCTATATGTATTCCTACTAATATCATTTAAAACTGGTTTCACCACTTCTGTAAGTATTATTACTAGTATCATTTAGAAATTGTTTTGCACCTCCTCTGTAAGTATTCTACTAATATCATTTTTTGTTATATACCTCTTCTGTAAGTATTTTTACTAATATAATTTAAAAATTGTTTTACACCACTTCTGTAACTATTCCTACTGGTAATCATTTAAAAATTGTTTAACACTATTTCTGCAGGTATTCCTACTAGTATCATTTAAAAATTGTTTTACAATATTTCTGTAAGTATTCCTACTAGTATCATTTAAAAAATGTTTCACACCACTTTTCTATGTATTCCTACTAATATCATTAAAAATTGTTTTATATTTCTTATGTAAGTATTCCTACTAATATCATTTAAAAATTGTTCTACACCACTTATGTAAGTATTCCAACTAGTATCATTTAAAAATTGTTTTACACCATTTCTGTAAGTATTCCTATTAATATCATTTAAAAATTGTTTTCACCAATTCTGTAACTATTCTATTAATATCATTTTTTGTTTTATACCTTCTCTGTAAGTATTTTTACTAATATAATTTAAAAATTGTTTTACACCAATTATGTAAGTATTCCTACTCATATTGTTTAAAAATTGTTTCATACCACTTATGTAAGTATTCCTACTTGTATCATTTAAAAATTGTTTTACACCACTTCTATAAATATTCTTACTAATATCATTTACAAATTGTTCTACATCGCTTATGTAAGTATTCCTACTGATATTATTTAAAAATTGTTTTACACAACTTCTGCAAGTATTCCTACTAATATCATTCAAAAACTGTTTTTCACCATCTATGTAAGTATTCCTACTGATATTATTTAAAACTTGCTTAACACTATTTCTGCAGGTATTCCTACTAGTATCATTTAAAAATTGTTTTACACTACTTCTGTAAGTATTCCTACTAGTATCATTTAAAAATGTTTTACACCACTTCTATATGTATTCCCACTAATATCATTTAAAATTTTTTTATACCTACTCTGTAAGTATTTTTACTAATATAATATAAAAATTGTTTTACACCACTTCTGTAAGTTTTCCGACTGGTATCATTTAAAAATTATTTTACACCACTGATGTAAGTATTCCTACTTTTATTATTTAAATATTGTTTTACATCACATCTGTAAGTATTCCTACTAGTATCATTTAAAAAAATGTTTTACACCACTTCTTTATGTATTCCTACTAATATCATTTAAAACTTGTTTCACCACTTCTGTAAGTATTCCTACTAGTATCATTTAAAAAAATGTTTTACACCACTTCTTTATGTATTCCTACTAATATCATTTAAAACTTGTTTCACCACTTCTGTAAGTATTCTTACTACTATCATTTAGAAATTGTTTTACACCTCCTCTGTAAGTATTCTACTAATATCATTTTTTGTTGTATACCTCTTTTGTAAGTATTTTTACCAATATAATTTAAAAATTGTTTTACACCACTTCTGTAAGTATTCTTACTAGTATCATTTAGAAATTGTTTTACACCTCCTCTGTAAGTATTCTACTAATATCATTTTTTGTTGTATACCTCTTCTGTAAGTATTTTTACTAATATAATTTAAAAATTGTTTTACACCACTTCTGTAACTATTCCTACTGGTATCATTTAAAAATTGTTTAACACTATTTCTGCAGGTATTCCTACTAGTATCATTTAAAAAAATGTTTTACACCACTTTTCTATGTATTCCTACTAATATCATTTAAAAATTGTTTTATATTTCTTATGTAAGTATTCCTACTAATATCATTTAAAAATTGTTCTACACCACTTATGTAAGTATTCCTACTTTTCTTATTTAAAAATTGTTTTACATCACTTCTGTAAGTATTCCAACTAGTATCATTTAAAAATTGTTTTACGCCATTTCTTTAAGTATTCCTACTAATATCATTTAAAAATTGTTTTTAACCACTTCTGTAACTATTCTATTAATATCATTTTTTGTTTTATACCTTCTCTGTAAGTATTTTTACTAATATAATTTAAAAATTGTTTTACACCAATTATGTAAGTATTCCTACTGATATTATTTAAAAATTGTTTCATACCACTTGTGTAAGTGTTCCTACTTGTATCATTTAACAATTGTTTTACACCACTTCTATAAATATTCTTACTAATATCATTTACAAATTGTTCTACATCGCTTATGTAAGTATTCCTACTGATATTAGTTAAAAATTGTTTTACACAACTTCTGTAAGTATTCTTACTAGTATCATTCAAAAACTGTTTTTCACCATCTATGTAAGTATTCCTACTGATATTATTTAAAACTTGCTTAACACTATTTCTGCAGGTATTCCTACTAGTATTATTTAAAAATGTTTTACACCACTTCTATATGTATTCCCACTAATATCATTTAAAATTTTTTTATACCCACTCTGTAAGTATTTTTCCTAATATAATATAAAAATTGTTTTACACCACTTCTGTAAGTATTCCGACTGGTATCATTTAAAAATTATTTTACACCACTGATGTAAGTATTCCTACTAATACCACTACTAATTACTACTAATTTTAAGTTTAGCCGGACTTAGAAGGTGCAAAAATCCCTGTGATTTTGAAGCTTGTAACTCTAATTACGAAAAACTTGTATTAGGCCATAAAGAGCCTGTTGACATAGTTTTTGAAAAAACAAAATTAAAGTAAAACACACTCAGAAGAGAATGAAAAACCAGAAACCTAGGAGATGTGAGAGAGGTGAAATAAAGCGATAGAGAGAGAAAGAAAGAAGTAATATGCCGCCATTATAACCTCGTCAAAAATCTGTGTGTTGTTGATTACATGAAGTAATAAACAGAAATGTGCTATATATATTAATATAGGCCAATTTCTTTTAGGGATCAATAAAACAGTAATGAAATTGAAGGTAAAGCGAAATTTAAGTAAATCACAATTGAAACAAATCGGTAGCAAATCCCTGTACAAATTGGTGTCAAAATCGGTTTACAATTATTAATAAAGATTTAAAACAAATAATAAGGTTTTGTCAAACTTTAGTGATCGTCAGTATAGGCTGTTCTGCTAACGGAAATTATTTGTGTCTTCATAAGTTTAAATGTTAACAACTTTGTCGTAGAAGTTTTGAAAGGGTAAACAAAACGCATACATAATTTTATTAAAATCAATATGCTTTACAATGATATGAACTACTATAGAACTTTTCATGTTTAATTAAACTAAAAAGTTACACGTTATTCAGGGCATGTATTGAAAATAAAGTTTGTTTGAATACAGATCTCTTACTTACTCAGGTTACTGAGTATTTAGCCTTCCTGCTATTACTTACATATATATATAAATATTATCACTTTTTATTACGTATATGAAGTAGAACTCAGCTTTGTGCCAACCCCTATATACAGTAGCAGAACCAATTTATGTTAATATTTACACTGTTATGATATAGGGCAGTAGATTTTTATTTATTTTTGACAATAAAACCACTCCTTTTGTCTCCAAGGATATTAAACATTTTTATAAACCCACCCTTCCTTGTTAATGTATTTTTAGGACCAGTTCATTTCGTATAAAAATGTACTTCTTTATTCAGATTTTTTTTCTCCTTGCTCAACCACACTATATCCGGCCTGTATACCAGTTCCGGGCTTTGCTGTGCAGGTATAAAAATTTGTTAGAGACCAGTTTTTTATTGTGTTTTTTTTTTAAAGGAGAAAGAGAGATCTTTGTGGAAGTAAGTTGTGTATATGATGAGTGCTAGAGCACGCGCAGGGTTTAAAGTCAAGAGAAACAGTGAACAGGAACTCACGTTAAATTTAGCTGATGACTCGTGAGTTTGTATACTGGCGATCGAAACCTTCTGCCTCGACTGTGTAATTCCCAAACACTTCAGTGTCGTTCCTGGGTCAGATTTTGGAAATACTACTGGCAGAAGGAATTTCCATCTTATTCAGACTTTATGGACACACCATAATATTATTTAGATTCAACGATTGTTTCATTTGTCGTTAATTGCTCATTTTTTGGCAACAGTGTGTTTTTACTTGTTATCGAACGTGTTATCCAACACGATTGCGAAATTTTAATAGAAGTTTACATCTTAAGCAGTAATGACGTGTTTAGTAATACGTGAACAAAAATTGTGTGTAATCTGAAACAAGAACTTTATTCGTGAGTTTGGCCGCAAAAACAGTACTCATATCAAGGAATACGTGTAAAGATTTTGCTGAGATATCAGAACCTAGTTGATAAATATTTGTTGTTGTTTTTTCTATGTTTTATCATGTCTGTTTCAGGAAGTCTCACAGGAGTGCCGGCAGGGCCTACATTTAAAGCTACAGGTCCAAAAGCTGGTAAGTTGTGTTAGTTTTCAATGAAAGTTGCATTCACAGAAGTTTAACATTTATTTTAATTTATTATGCCTAATTTTTATGAAGGATAATTACACTTTAAAACGTGTATTGACATCTATGTCAACAATACCTGCTTTAGCTTAAACATAAAGTAATTTAAACCCATGTAGACTATTTATAACATTTGTTCAAGTGAAAACTTAAAACAGCTGGCATTAGATAACAGATGATAGAAATAATAGATCAAAAGAATTAATCAAACAGTTTCTCGTTTCTAGTATAATTTTGTGTTTTATGTTTCAAATAAAAGTGTTTTTTCTTTTATAAAAGCTGACTTAACTAAACATCAACCAAACAATTCTATTGATGGCTAGCTTATGAAAACTGCATCTTAGCTTGATTACCTTAAAAAAGATACAGCTGTGTGAAACCTCCAAGTTATATCATATATATATATACAATGTTTTTCATTCCGAAATAAGTTGTACTACTGTGTTTACATTACACACGTGATTTATTTCATAGGTCTGTCACATAAACTAAATTTTATCGTTGTTGCAAAGGGTGAATGGTTTTGTAATAGATTAAATCTGAACGTGAAGTAACTGTGTAGCATTAACAGTTGTGTGTGTAAGACGTCAACTTCACGCGCTTCATAAACTTGAGGAAACCTATTAACTTAAAAGTGGAGATTAGGAATAAGTTCTACAAATTTAAAAATATTAAGATCACTTCTAGACTTTTTTAAACAGTTTTAACATAGATTAGTAATTGCAGTGTAGCACACTAAAATATGTAACGATAATGCCCACACACAAAAAATTACAATGTTGACGTCATAGCTCTAATGAGAGCACCATTAAAACGTAAATTAGGTACTTACGCAGATGTAATTGCCCACATGATAGTTATTAATTTAACCTCCTCGCAAACTTCGATGTCCTAATGTTTAAACAAGTTTTTTTATATTCAAAGTTGTGTATTTGTGAATCAAATCTTCTTTAAGCACCTTCCTGAGGTCATATTTTATATGGTAACATATATTGAGCAAAACTTTATTCACTTTATAAATGTAGAATCGTTTAATAGAAAAATAAACAAGCTTGTAGGAAGATCAACATCTGCAAAAACATTTTTCATTTTTTGTTGTTCTTTCTCTGCTTTTAGAAAGTTCAGACTGTTATGAAGTAAAAACTTAGCATATAATATAAAAAAAATCGTATCATATAAAAAGTCATAGGAATACAGGAAATAAATTAAGACAAAACATAGGGCTTTCTAAAATTGAAAACATTTTTACGAATACTAGATTGATGTAACTAACACTATTTAATAGTATAACACAAATAAATTACATAAATAAATGAACACATGTCGTTCTCCGCTAGTACAGCGGTAAGTCTACGGATTTACAACACTCAGCAGATAGCCCAATGTGGCTTTGCTATAAGAAGACACACATATAAATTACTGATCTTTCCAGAGATCCATCAACAAGGACAGAGTCGTGCAACGTAATAAATTTGTTTTCTACAATGATATGCTGTAGTATTAGAAATCCAGTGTTTCTTATGATTATTTCCATCAAATAAGTACAGTACAAGGTTACTTTTTTATTAGAGAAATAGTAAGTTACCTGCTTATATGTTAGTCCAAGTTCAATTACAGATATCTTGAAAATGTATTTATTTTTCTACTGACATCAGATAAATCACTATTAAGATCGTTCTATGTGTTATAGATAGAGGTGTGCGTAAGCATGTATTGCAGTTTTTAATTACTACGTATCTGTGCATACGTAGACACGCACATTCATATGTAACATAATATTTGTTTCACAAATACTGGTACAGTATGTTTCGCAGATATAGGGCTTAAACATAGCAGTTACAAACACAACGCAGCATTAAGTGTGTAATGTTGTAAAATTCCTAAATATTTCGCTACCTTAGTCACATAAATAAATCGCTATTTAGAAAGTAGTTTTAAAATAAAATATAAGATTTGGCCATTTTGTTGTTTTGTGCTTTGGAACCACTAGGATTTATATTACACTAGTCAAGTATATAAACCATTATTTAAAAAAGAATACTAAAATAAAACATAAAATTTAGCCAGTTTGTTATTTGGTGCTTTAAAAAAAGTAGTAAAATTTCATTACGCTAGTCGCATAAATACAAAGTTATTAACAAAGCAATTATGGCCCGGCATGGCCAAGCGTGTTAAGGCGTGCGACTTGTAATCTGAGGGTCGCGGGTTCGCATCCCCGTCGCGCCAAACATGCTCGCCCTCCCAGCCGAGGGGGCGTTATAATGCGACGATCAATCCCACTATTCATTAGTAAAAGAGTAGCTCAAGAGTTGGCGGTGGGTGGTGATGACTAGCTGCCTTCCCTCTAGTCTTACACTGCTAAATTAGGGACGGCTAACACAGATAGCCCTCGAGTAGCTTTGTGCAAAATTCAAAACAAAAAAAAACAAAGCAATTTAAAAAATATGTAAAATCTGGTGATTTGTTATTTTGTGCACTTAGAAACCAGTGGGATAACAGAATGATATATAAATCTCTCTTTATACCTTAGCTGTGGTTGAGCGTGTCGCTGTGATGAACGTTTGGATACAGATTTGTAGGTTCAACGTTCGAGTCTTGTTATAGAAAAATAAAAGTAGAGAAAAGTGTGCTTCACACTGTGGAGGCGTGGGTGTGTTATAAGAGTGAGAAAAAATACCACTATCTGGTTAGTTAAGACCATCTTATTGCTGACATTGAGTACTGTTGACAGTTCAAAACAAGGAACGGTTATGAACATATATCATTTGTGTAGTTTTACGCGAAACTTCTAAGCGGATAGACAGATAAGCAATTAAAGAAACATGGCTGTACATAATTACTTGAGTTTACATTGGAATATGTGCTTGTGTTTAAAAAAAAGTTTGTTATGTACTCTGAAAATCCACTCCTAGATGCTACTGTATAAATTAATTAATAATAAATAATATTTATTATGTCATTTTACGGATAGTAGGTACAGACCCTATTTCACCCTCTATCGTAGGCGGTGAAAAGACAGCTCCAAAATCTGAGTCCTCAAGGTAGGGGCTTGTACCGTTGAGAGTGTGCTCTACCAGTCCAAATATAGCCCGACAGAAGCTTCATTCTTAAAATACACAGACCCTGTGGTCCCCTAACTTTCCAACTTATCATGATCTGTACAAGAAGTTGTGTTGAACAAGCAATAACTTTGTTTTTTATAATAGAAACTTTACTATAAAACACCTTTGAAAAGAATATCAAATTTTTACATGTCGTCTCCGCACATAAATTTCACCTGAAAAACCTTCGAATTAATCAAATCAATGTGATATACTACTCCATAAGTAAACATAATTTTGGTGTTTTCTTTCTTTTTAACAAAAGGATGATTATTTAAGTTTGTTTTTAATGAATTAAAATAATGTTGTTACATAGCTTCTGGTTATGGAAAATATATTGAAAAATAGTGTCTTAGTTAACCAATTTCTAAAAAAAAACCATTTGTAATTTTCTTAACCTATAAATTATGATAACAAGGTAATATTCTGTCATATAGTGCTTTGTTTAGGCTTAATAAGACTAAAATTAGTTGTATTAGTTCGCTTGTGGATGTCTTCTAGACATGTGCAGAAGGTTTAATATGTTATAGTACATAAATAAGAAAATAAGGTGTTAACCATTTACTATATAAAGTCATGGTGGAACTAAATGTATCAGAACTACATTTTGACATTGTTGTGCGCGTTATGTAAGCAGTGTGATGTCATCGAAAATAATCGCTTGTGAAAAGATATGTAACAGTTGTTTCCGATTCAAAATACTTGTACATTTAGGTCATAAATATATGTTCCTATCAGTGATTTTTCAAGACGTGGATGCTCCTTATACTTAATGGCATTGGTAGACTAAGGAACATTGATTATTTTGGAGCACCAGGAATATATATAGAAAGACATTTGCAACAAGCAGTGGCAAAGGCTGTTCAAATGCCACAAACAACAGTACTCAACACAATCAAGATAAATCTCCGTCTAGAAAAGCAATGTAAATCACTTGTAAACAAACTTCTTTCAGACATATCCATTCAAAAGCTGCCTATCTCATGCAACTGTTGAATGAAATTAGTATTCATGCCATATCATAGAAAAACGAGTCACTCAAGTCGCTAGACCCAGCACCTATGGCTTTCTGTAAGATTGAACAGCTAAAACTGTAATTTTTGTTCATATATGTGCCACGGAAAGTATCTAAAGAGCAACGTTTTCTAATCAGTGGTTTGAAAGCTCCTACGAATTCGAGAGATAATTCTGAGGCGTTTGCGTCAATTATTTGGCAATGGGTCATTTTTATTTTCCTGTTTCTGCAGTTCTTACCAATATTTTAGCTTCCTACTAATTTAACAAAATAATTATAGAAAGAAATAGCTTGATGCAGAGCGATGTTTAAGACTATATCTCTCTTCTCTTGAGCCGAATATTGAAGCAATGTTTTCTTCTAAAATAATTTAAATGTTAGATAATGAACAAGCTCAGAAGTCTCATCAGTTTTAGCCGAAAGGAATCGAACCCTTGATTTTAGGGTTGTAAATCCGAAGATTTAAAAATTTAGCTATTGCGGATTTTCACTTGTTTTAGTATGTTTCGAGAATTGTATTTTCAGTTGTTACTAGGTGCTAACTACAAACTGATGACAATATCTGGTACTTAGATTTGATTGTAATGATGTTACATACTATGTGTTACAAAAAATTATTGTTAATAAATTCAACACTTCCAAAAGTAATTTAACAAAATTTGTTACTGCGAAAATTATATTTACTCAAGCTGTTCGCGAAAAGAAAACGGTATGGACCGCTACTATACAAAATGGATGTGCCTTGAATGTGACGGCCTTGCGATGGCGCTTTTCTTGCGATAAAAACTGTGCAGAAAGAGTTTTGTTTATCAAATGGCACTGCTGTCAGATGTAACATGACCAGCTATGGCAGTATTCTTCAAAATTGTTTTAATATAACATTACTCAACCGCGTATGTTACAAACACTTTTTAGATCTTATGTACGTAATTCTCAAAAAGGCGTTTATTGTATTGGGCGTTATTAGATAAACTGCATAAACAATATCATCATTTTACAATATCATTCAATACATTTTAAGTGTATTGAACTGTTGTATTGGTTTGTTTTGAATTTTGCGAAAAGCTACTTGAGGGCTATCTGCGCTAGCCGTCCCTCATTTAGCAGTGTAAGACTAGAGGGAAGGCAACTAGTCATCACCACCCATCGCCAACTCTTAGGCTACTCTTTTACCAATGAATAGTAGGATTGACTGTAACATTATAACGCCCCTACGGCTGGAAGATGTGACGGGGATTCGAACCCTCGACCCTCAGATTACGAGTCGAGTGCCTTAACCACCTGGCCATGCCGGGCCGCTAAACTGTTGTATTAGTAGCCTTCATACTTTTATACAACTTATAGAAAATATATTCAGTCCGTAAATCTAAATTAGTTTTAAAATCACATTTAAAGGTACCTTAGTCAGAATATTTTGTTTAATAATCGTAACTTGTTTCCTAATTAATTACATATATGTTACATAATTTTGTTCGACATTCTTTGTTTTCGGCCAAATGTTTTGAAAGATATGCTTTTCTTATAGCAAGGCCACATTGGACTATCTGCTGAGTCCACCGTTTTTGAAAGATATGGAGATAGTGTTCTATCATGCTATCTTTTAAAAATTTTCCTTTTTAGTCATACAATGAACACTTTTTAAAAGTGACCGTCACACCTCATGTGCTCGTTCTTTCAGCTGTGGGTGCATCATAATGTTACTGTAACTCCCATTATTGGTTGGTAAAAGAGTAGCCCAAGAGTTGGCGGTGGGTAGTGATGACCAGATACCTTTCCTGTAGCTTTACACTGCTACATTAGGGGCGGCTAGCGCAGATAACCCTCGTGTAGCTTTGCACGAAATTCCACACAAAGAAACAAACAAATCTGTTTTTAAAATATTTCTTTGGCTCGGACCGTATGCGAGTATTTTATTAACTGAGCTAAATAATTATTCCCTTTAAGTTGGTAAAAGGCATTTTTTTAACAGTTCAAACTATTATGGTAAAATTACCCCATAGGAAAGTCTGTAGTTACGTCAACTCATTAAAAAAATGAAATATAAATAATTATTTATTTGGTAAAAATATGATTTTAACAAGTTTGCCTGATCTTTTCAAACCTAGGATTTACAAATTTTTCTGAAGATTGCGATTGGGTACTAAAAACTTGTGTCGTTATTGTAGGTTTTTCTATATAACTATATATTGCGTAAAATTTATCAACGACACATACACGCAAACATACTTACGGATATAGATATATATAAAACCACACACAATTAGGTCGGAAATAAAAACATTGATATCTGTCTAATAAGGATTTATTTTACCTTTTGTGCTGCTGCTGATGTAAAATAGTATCTTTGTGCAAATACTGGAACACTATGCGTAGTTAAAACGTGCAAATATTGAGACACTATGCATAGTTAAAACGTACAAGTACTGAGACGCTATGTGTGGTTAAAACGTACAAATACTGGGACACTATGCGTAGCTAAAACGTGCAAATACTTGGGACACTATACTTAGTTAAAACGATCGTGGATCAATTCATTTTTTTTAAATTCATGTAGCTAACTGCCCTTGGTAACTTCGCGAATGTGATAAGTTGGCAGGCAGTCTATTCTTGCACAGAACTTCAAGGAGTTTCAGTAACTCATTAAGTAAGTAGAAACGTGTATTTTTCTCTTCGTAAAATATCTCCATAGTAGTTGTTAAAAAATAAAAAATATTGTACATCACGTTTGAATGTTTAGCTCAAGATGTTTGATGTTATTTATGTACATAAAAATGAATACTTTGTGGATGGTGATTAGCAGCAGAAAACTTTCTTTCATTTTTTACATGAGTATGTATGAAGCTTACATTATTAGAGTAAATGTAAATCCACGTGACTCTCTTGACACATGCAAGTGTTACCAGATTGACTGCCAGTTTCAACGTTTTCAAAGTTGAAAAGGTAAACTTGTTGAACAGCATATTGAACATAGAACCTTAGGCTTTGAAATTTACAGTATGGCTGTCAGATCCCATTTTAATAGTATATATAGTAATGTAAATATATGGATGTGTTGGACTGAGGATTCGTCTACAGTAAATGTTTGTGATTTATTTCAAATTTGAAACAAGTTAGGTCCGTTTACTCAGGTGATTAGAGCGCTCGACTCGTAATTTAAGGTTCGTGGGTTCGAATCCTCGTCCACCAAACATGCTGATACTTTCAGACGTGAGGACGTTATTATGTGATTGTCAATCCCACTATTTGGTGGGTGGTTATAACTAGCTGCCTTGTCTTACACTTCGAAATTAAGGACAGCTAGCGCAGATAGCCCTCGTGTACATTTGCGCGAAATTTAAAACAAAATAAACAATTGCTGCTTATAATAGGAAACATCACTACAGCTTTTCTGCCATGACTTAACCTATACATACTAGCAACGAACCGCAAAACATATGCGGTAGTTTTCGTGTCCTTCACTTGAATCTTCCTTATTCTATTATTTTGAAGCACAGTAATTAAGCTATGCTTTCTTGCAGGCATTATGTGTTAGATTGATAAATTATTGTCAATTTAAAAAAACAACAACTTAGGTAGTCAGGTAAACAAATTCACGTAGACGCAACTTTATTCAATAAAACAACACGTAAAGTAAACAATAAAGTTTAGTGATGTTATTTATAATAGAGTAAAGAGTGTGGAATAATTATGAATGTACAGTGTATGATACTTTATGAGTGGAAACAAAAAAACTCACAAAATCTAAGAATAAAACCCATACTCAATAAAAAGTAGCCGAAAGGTGTTCATAGCAGTCTGAGAAACGAACCGAAGCTAAATTATTGCAGTCAAATAAATGTAAGGACAGCAAACTTGTTATGAAAGCAAACTTAACTGATTATGCAAAAACGATTGCATGTGTATGTACCAAAGTGATAAGCATATGAGTTTAAACGAATTGTGCATGCTTATTTTAGATTTAAATAAATCGAAAAGGCCAACAACAAATTTATTTAGTGTAATATTTATTATTTAAAGAAAGTATATGGAGGTTAAGTGTTGTGTCCATGAAATACTTAGGAAATAGAAAAACTAAAGTTGAAATCGAAGCTAGTCGTTACGTGATGACAATTAAATTGTGCCATTTGTTGCATTAAAAAGTTTGACTAAACAAAAAACAGATGATTCTGAACGGAATAACCAGTATGCAATCCGGACTTATTGGACAGAGACCTTTTTAATGACCTGAAATCTGTAGTGTTTCATCGAGAAATTTACAAGAAATGTTCTGGACAGATAAACACAAGCGTATTGTTTATATAGATACACATGCAGAAGATGTCTAAAAGAAAAGCCAGTATCGTAAAACATAAGTTACCAAATTAATTTGAACCTCAAGGAGCGATGAATTACCAAGCACAAAGTTACACAATGACATATATGTACTCTTCCCGCCACGGATATTGAAACCCGGTTTCTAGCATTGTAAATCTAGAGCCATACCACAATGCCACTAGTGGGCTATTCACTCGTAATTGGTAAAGTTAAATATAGATGTGGCTACATGATGCTATATTTTGAACTAACTTAATAGAGAACAAACGGGAGCCTGATGTAGAGTTGTTATTTGGCAGTTAATTGTTTGGTTTAGGCTCATGCTAGCATGTTTCATTTCTCCGACTGTTATGCTTCTCAGAAATATTTCATAGTCCCTCAAACTCGTTTTGGCCTCTGTCAACCCGAAACAGCTGATGTGATTAATGATTTCTTTCGGCATGTATAGTCACGTGGCGTCTTTTTTCTTTGCCATTGATTGTTGAAGGGAGGAGATATCTCATATAGTTTTCTGTTTGTTTTTTTCGTTTGATGGTTTCATATGAGTATTAAAATACTCTTATCATATTCCAAAGTGTTGTATGATATTTTGATAAACAACTACATTTGTCGTTAATTAAAGTTTCTTCTCTTTATCGTGAAATAGTTTGGATGCCAGGACGTTCTCCCCATAATACCATGGAAACTAATCAACACAAAGCACATGATCAAGAGCGGTTCGACGAGCGTAGCGCCCCTTCACATCAGCCTCAGCTCAGAAGTGTGAGGCTAAACATTAGCGAAGATGCCCAAAAGAAAAATCCTAAAGCTAAGGTAATTTGTTATGTACGCTTCGTAATATGGAATATATACCTATTAAGAATTTTTTAATACTTTGTATTTATAGATTCTCTAACTATAACTTGTAAGTTTAAAAGTACAACTTTGGAAAGTTTGTTTGTTGAATTTCGTGCAAAGCTGTCTACGCTAGCTGCCCCTACTTTAGTGGTGTAAGACTAAAGGGGAGGCAGCTAGTCATCACCACCCACCACCAACTCTTGGACTACTCTTTTACCAATGAATAGTGGGATTGACCATTATATTATTACACTCCCACAGCTGAAAGGACAAGCATGTTTGGTGGGATGGGAAATCGAACCCGCAACCCTCACATTACAAGTCGAACACCTTAACCACACCTGGCCATACTGCGCCTCAATTAATAAATGAATACAGATGTTTGAACTATGGTGGAAATCGATTTTATTTTTTGGGGAAGGTTAATTATTAACAGAAGCTAGAAGTTATTATTGGAATTAAATAATGTATTATTTATAGAACATGTTTTAAGCATATGCAAAATAATTCTTATGCGCATATATTGTTCACCAGTGTCTTTATCATTACATAAGAATTATCATTAAAAAAATGAAGC
The DNA here is from genome assembly GCF_004210375.1 of Tachypleus tridentatus. Taxonomy (NCBI): domain Eukaryota; kingdom Metazoa; phylum Arthropoda; class Merostomata; order Xiphosura; family Limulidae; genus Tachypleus; species Tachypleus tridentatus. The sequence goes on along the minus strand of NC_134830.1, from coordinate 64,744,923 downwards.
ATTACAAACTTCATTTACAAGTACAACTGTTTGAATACTATTAGAAAACTAATTGTGAAGCTTGTGATGTTTTTTATTCATCTTTATAATTCTTGAATTATCCACCCTGTGCAACTAGGTAGAACTTATATCTTTTATATCTTTATATCTTTCATTATTTTCTGCAAACTGACACCAATATTTAACTTGTATTTTAGTGTTTTATATTTATTACTAGATTTTTTATCTCTGCATTTAAAAACTTAAGAATTGTGTAAGAATACAGTGTATTACATAATGCATCATAGATAATTGATAATTTCATATTCTTTGCATTATGACATATATGGATTTACATTTTGCTTAGAATTGTACACGAAATAAATCTTTTATTGAATGAAATGTATAAATTTTTATCTTTCTAGTTGTGTGATTAAATTTAAGTTTTTTTTTTGTTTGTTTTGTTTAATAACATTAATCTCATTTAGCTTGGGTTTGGCTAGTAATTTTGTAAGCCAAGAATTTTTACATCTGAGTTGCAACCATACAGGACTAGCATGCTCAATGACAGGGATTCAAATCTGTGACCCTCAGATTGCAAGTGGGTGCCCTAACCTAACCATCAGGCCATGCTCGGCTCATCTGAGATTATATTCTTTGTACAATTAAGAAACATTTTAGCATTAAATAATTTAAAAGTTTTAGAAACCTGGCAAAAGAAATTATAAACTAAACAGAACTGTCTTAAAAGTATATTTGGAAACTCAGTCATATTGTACAGTTGTCACATTTTTCTTAATTGGAACTTTGCTTTAGATAAACTGTTGATTACTTCAAGAGTAATAGATTTGATGTTTTTAATTAAAAAATGGATAAATAAGGCTCCAAACTTCTGTGTAATATTTTATTAGTCATCTACAATATTTAGTTAAGTTGTGTTAAATTACTGTAAAGATTCTTTTATATTTATGTAATACATATACAGAAAAAATCTTCTTCAGATGTGGTTGTGCGATAAATATGTATAAGATATATTTCATAATTGGACATTACAGGAGACATATCAAAAGTATTTTACACCAGAAGAAACATTTGCATGGAAGGCTTCTGAAAATCCTCAAAGTTCTTTGTCAAATGTTAGCAGTTCTGCAAGCCAAGAAAATTATCCAAGTATGGAAAAAGATTCACAGAATCCCTTTCCATTAACTAATAAAAGTGAATTGCGGATAGGCAGCTCTAACCAATTACATTTTTTCCAAGATTCAGCAGGCATTTCATATAATAAACCTACAGGTATATCTACAAAAACGTTTCAGTCTTATGTTAAAACTTAGAAAACACACTTTAAAATTGTAGAACATACAAGTATCATTGATTAGATAAAGAAATGATGTTGCTACAAATAAGGAAAAGTATGTAAAGGTCATCAAATGTAAAATATTTTAGTATTCTAATTTGCTGTCATAAATATGAAGCATTGAAGATTTTAAGTATATATTTAAACAATAAGTTATTATTTTTGTTATTAAACATTTATACGACCTTAAGCTCTTTTACTGTAAGTAGTGGAGAAGTTTAACTTGTTCATTCATGACAGTTAAAAAGAGTGCATATATGTGTTTTGAGGTAGCTAGTAAATTTAAAAAATTAGATAAACCTAAATTATTCTACATTAAAAATCATTCTTAGAATTATTAGGTTTATATGACAATGTTTTTGAATAGGTAATTCAACTTAATGGAGTGTGTGAATTCAGTAACTATCTTATTCAATATATTTTTATCAAATACATTTATTCAAAAGAAACAATTTTCTTAAATACTCATATATATAGCAAAGTATTTGTGACTGCTATAGTAGTATTTATTGGAATTTTTACACGCTTATTAAAAGTTCAAATTAATAAGTGTATTTTAGTTGTTTTCTATACTTGAGTGATTATTAAATTTCAAATTAATTTTGTTATATAAAGTATACTTAGAGTGTCAGACCATTTTGAGTATTTTATGCTTTACAGAAGTTTATATAATTTAATAATTGTTAGCTTCCTTTGACATTTCTTATGGCTAATCTGTGTTTGTTATCATGAGCTTAAGTGACCAGTTTTTTTATGTACTATTTAGTATCTTTGAAGTTAATAATGTGGCTCTTTTTTATTTTTGATATGCACAAGTATGCTACATAGTTACCGTTTTTTATTTCTTAGGCCATATGCCTCGTGGAGCAATTTACATAGATCACAAGTTAAATTCCAAAGGTATGAAAATAACACATCATAAGGAATCTTTTTGGTCAGTTTTAGTTGTGTGATTAGTAGTAATTGATTAAAAACTACTTTAATGAATAATTTTATATAAATAACTTTAAAAAAATTTAATTTTTCATTAAATATGTCAGTTATGCAAGTTTTGAAAGTGTTAATATGAAAGTTTCCAATACAAATGTTACAATAGTTCATTTTAACAACTTTTTAATATTTCTACACAAAATTTTCACAAATTTTTGGTTTTTAATATACATGCCTACTGATTATGTCTGAAAAATCAAAACTTTTCCAAGCTTTTACTCATACATCAGTTTGTAAGCACCATATTTTTATCAATAATTTTGGTAAATTATAGTGGCATTCTATGAGTGTTTGTTTCAAGATACACTGTTCAAAATATACTAATGGCAATCATTTATGTAAGAGTTGGTAAGTTTAATGGTATAGAGTTTAGAATGTTCCAAGTTACTTGTTGATTAGAATGTGTTTCTATAGAAGAAGAGCTTCCCAAGGATGCAGTACTGATAGATCAGAAAGTTATAGTGGAAGGAGACAAGATTCATACTGATAGTTATTATGGAATCCCAACAAAAGAAGTAACTTCAACTACAGTGAATATTAAAGCTCCTTCAAAGTATGAATTCATTGGTCCATTAGAAAAAGGAATTCCAGTTGGACTAAGGACTGTAAGTAAAACTAAATTGTTTGTACTTAATATGTTTCATATACAAGTTACTTAACTATAAAGTATATTACTGAGGTAAAAGTAAAAGGACATTTAAACTTTATGCTATGGCTAGAAAGTTTCTTCCCAGTTGCAATGAAAAGGTTAATTTTCAGTCACAAATTTAGAGGTAAAAGTGAACAAAAATTTAAATATTTTGCTGTATAAGTGTTGTATAATATAGACTTTTGCTTAAGCATTAGCCATTATATACTTTGTTGCCAGCAGTAGTATGCTATTGAAACAACATATTGGCTTGCTGAATAAATAATTCTTTGTGATTTTTGCATATTGTTTCAGATCTCTTGATATTTAATACAATGTAAATTGGCATACATTTCTCATTTTGACCCTTCTCTTCAATGTACATTATGATTACCTGCCACTCACTATCCTGCACAGATTATAACACAATCACAGACAAATTGCTAGTCTACCTATATTCACAGCCATATTCTTCCATTACTTTTAAAAGTGTTGAAGAGGCTCTAATCACTCTACACAGTGAGTGACCTGACTGTCCAGTTTCCAATTCTGACAGGCATTACTCCAATGAAAATAATGCTTGCTGTTCTTGGGGGTTATTAATGTATGGTTTGCTTTTCCAAATATTTCCAAAGTCTGCACATTCTGGTATAGTGTCTGTCACTGTTGGCTGCATTGAATTCAATAAAGTCAGTGTGAGTTTTTTTTCATACATAATTTGTGGCCTCTTTTGTAGTCATAACAATTGAATGTTTGTCATACCATAATAACACTTTACTTTTAACAAATTTCATGTTGACTTTGTTTACTCAATAAACCTTCTAAATGTTTTTGTTTTCAATAATACTGATTGATAAATTATCTTTTTCTTACATGTAACAATCAAATATTTATACATTGTATCAGTAATCACTTATAATTATCTGACAGTGAAATTCTCTGATAGGATGGTATTAAGTTTGTAGAATTATAATAGTAAACTCAGAGGTCATGTTCCCTTCAATGGACACAGGAATACCTCGATGTGGTTTTGCTTAAAAAAATATGCACACATTGACAGTGAAATTGTGATAAGGAAAAGTTGTTTAAGAAATGCCATTTTGTGAGTAATGTTTAATTTTTATTATGAAATTATTATAAAAGTTTTATCTTTTACTCAAGATAATAAACATTTTATTCTTTCTTCCTTTCATACTGCTGCAGAATGTGAAAAAGGAACATGCCAGTGACTGGTACAAATCAATGTTTCGATCACTGCACAAATCTGAAGAACCAAACAGTAAGTTACTGAGTAGTACTGCTTTGAAAAAACAAACTTGTATAGCACTCTAAGAAAACAAACAAATATGCATCACAACAATGTCCAGCTGAAATACAAATGTTCTAACATTACTAATTATTCAAAAGGTGCCCTTCTACAGGAAAAAGAAATATAAGAGATATTAAAGTATGTGGTGTAAAGCATTTACTAGGATGAGTCATCAATTATAATTGACATCTAAAGTGTTTGTGTGTGTGTGCATATATATAGAATGTCCAGAAAGTCTGTAATGAAAGGCACTACATCAAATTTTACAGAACATGTTTTACATACTGTCCTTCTAATTCAAACAAATTTGGAATTATTTCCATTCCCTTTGAACTATGGTATCATGGTAATTTTTAAATAATGAAAATAGCAAAAACTTCACACACCATTGGATTCCATAAACATTAATTAAGAGATTTACACTGCAAGTTTAATTATTTAGCTTGTAATTAATGGAGTAAAATGAAAATTCGTACCTGGAAATTGGTCTTTCATTCCATGCTAACGTCTCATTGCAATAATGTTAATAAAATGTGATTTATTTTATTGCTTTACCTGGTATTGGTAACCTTATACTACATACACCTGTATTAAGGCAAGATAAAACATAGTCCCAGAAAAGTCAATAAATGATGAAATCACAGATATGGGTACATATTATATTGGTAAATGAAATTAACATTTGCAGCAACTAAATGTTAGAAATGAAGTATGAGTTTACCTGTTTGTGAAAGTAAAGGAGAGATTTTGTAATAATGTTGGGTGATAATTAGAAATACTGTGATACTCAGTATTCCAAATTAGAGCATGAAGAGAGCTAACATTTGATGTATCAGTGGTCTTTCTTGATCAAACCAGTTTGAATCGACATGCTAGATTTGATTTTAACATTCTCTCACTGGTTGTTCAGAAATTGTGGATGATGGCTTTAGTGATAATTTTTAAAAGCCAATTTCAACAAGTACAAGAAGTTACCTTTTAATATATCATGCCCATTTGGCATGTGTTAATAATGGAGATGTTTTCCACTTGTTGTTTGGTGCAAAATCATTCCTATCATATTTATGTGTTATATATTCAAAACTACAATTTTATATTTAAGTGCTTCTATGACCAGGAACTAAAGTTCTCTGAGAATCCCTGTTTGAACACTGCAAAGCATATTTGTGTCATTGTCAATGGTCCACAATTTCAGTCTTCTTAAACATCTCTAACAACTTCCAAACAGCACTGTGAGTGATGTTGTTCTCTCTTTCAGGATGGTGTGCATTAAATTCTGCAGCAACTTTATTTGCTGTCCAGCAGTTTCAACTCAACCTTCTTATACTTCGATAGTGCCATCATCAGTCATGTATCTGAAATTAAGAAAAAACTGCAAACTGCCTATGATGTCAGACTTTTTGGACACCCTTTATAAAAATGTAAAAGAAGGAAGAGAAATAATATTAAAAATAACACCCACACTCACACAGAACTCAATAAACTGACAAATAGAAGGACAAACAAATCAATATAATAAAAACTGTTTTTTCTTGTTTGAAATTTTCTGGTATGGATTAGAGCACACAGTTAAAAATTATTGAGTGGTCTATAGGAAATTTGTTAAATCTTTTTATGTATATTTTGAGAGACATTGCATCTATCAGGCCCCCCAGTGCTCAGCGATATGCCTGTGGACTTACAATGCTAAAAACCGGGTTTCGATACCCGTGGTGGGGGGCAGAGCACAGATAGCCCATTGTGTAGCTTTGTGCTCAATTTAAAACAAAAACAACAACAACAGCACCCATCAGTATTCATAATGAAGATATAATAACTGCTGCAGTTAATAAATTTTGTAACTAGAAAATGAAGAAAACTGAATTGTTAGCCTCAAGTGAAGTTTAATATTTTAAATTATATCATGTTATTTTAAATTATCATGACCACCAGATATATTTTTATGTAATTATTGTAATTATTATTTTTGTTATATATAGGAAGGAAAAATTAATATAATAAATTAGTTTAATTGTAATAGTATTTGCTGTATAACAAAAATCTAACTTAGAGAAATATGTTTTGTCCTTAATATGTGCTTGTCAGGAACTCCTTGAATGTAGCTATTTTTGCTACAAGAATTAGTTAAGGAAAATTTATATATAAATTAATTATCTATGATAGTATTTAAAATAAATAATATAGCTGAAAAGGTCATAATTTACTTACATGTTAAATCATGTGTTTGTCAAAAGAAAGTAAATATAGCTGAGAAGGTCATATTTTTCCCCTTTTGCTTGCATATCAAACCATACATTTCTCAAAAGAAAGTAAATGTATATTCTGAAGTAAGTGTATGATGTTTTAATTATTAAATATGGTAAATTCCTCAGGATTATGTTGTTGGCACTATGTTGTACATAACCAAAGCTCATGTAAAAATAACAGTTATGAATTTGTATAATATTTTTTCTTGAATTTATTCTGGACTTTCATGAGTGTTATATTAAGTACAGCATGCATTTTAATTAATTAAAAATATTTTTATATAAAAGAAGGTTACGTGTACTCAGTGTGTGTGAATGTCTTTTGTTGATGAAGTTTTATTATAACCAATTATATTTGTCATGATACAACAGTTTAAGGCTTACTGTATCTTTTTTAAACAGTAGATTCTTTATTTGGTCTATATGGGTTAGTTTCTGAAAAGAACAGAGTATAATAGCATTGTAACAATGCTATGTATTTTATTCAGTAGTAGATCTCATCAAGCTGGCTAGTTTGTAACAAATACAACAGTAATTGGAACACTATTTATTTAAGCCGTTTGTTAGAATAGTAATTGTTATGATGTGAATACGTTTTGTTGGCAAAGCATGATTGAAATCAGTTAATGATTTGGTGAAGCAAAAAGTGGGCTGCAATGTTCCTATTTTTTAGTCCTAAGTGCTGATCTCTTACATCCTCCATCTTGATCTTTTCCAAGGACAGTGTCGGGAGCAGTACATTTGTCAAAAAGTAATGCAGGTATCCTAAAGCAAGCAGAATGGAAATTAAGATGGCTTTTAATTCTAATAATTGAAAGGTAGCTTTTTGTGGGTTACCATAATTTTAAATAAAAGTTTTATACAAATAATCTTAACAATGATGATGGAAAAAAGAATTCTGATGTTCTGGTTTATCAATTTCTGAAACCATCCAAGCAAATTGCTGTTGCTAGTGGCAGTGAAAATTAGATTTAAACTGTATTTACAAAACTACTGAATACAAGTATAAAACCTGTATAATTTTATTGTATGTGCACTGGTTAGGCAACATTTTGAATAATGTGTTCTCTCTTGGGCTCCTTATCTGAGGAAGGCATTGTATTATTGGAAGGTGTTCAGTGGTAAGATGATACATGAGATGTAAAAGTTGTCATAAGAGGTTAAGGTATATAAAATTATTTTCCCTTGAAAAATAAAAATATTAGAGGGGATCTAATTTATGTGATTAAGATTGTTAAGGGAATTGATAATGCTGTAACATCATCTTTTTTCCTACTTAATCCTGAAAATGGTTGAACCAAGGAACAGAAGAATAACTTTTGAGTGGGTAGCAGTCATTACAACTAAACCAGTTTTATTTTTCTAGCAGAGTGAGTGGCCTTTGGAGTGTATTTTAGGATATAGTAGATGTAGTAAATTTTAGGGAAGGCTTGATAAATATTAGAATAAAAAGGTCTGGCTTTAAGTCTTTTATTCTTGCTGTTGTTGGAGGGGATGCCCTAGATTGATTAATTGGTCTATTGTTGTGCTTACATTTTATAAGATATATTACGTTTTAAGAAATAGTATAAATATTATTGTTTTTTTCAAATGCAATAAAATCTCTTAGGACTTTTCCAAGTGTGTGTTAAAAATGCAGTTAATGTGAAAGTATTGTTTTATAACAAATATTGAAGATTGTAGTAAATTTGTAGGTTTTAAAATTATGATAAATATATTTTTATACATTTCCTTGAAAAGGTTTGTTTGTCTTGTCAAATATTACCTGGCATTATACATTATTTATCAGTTTCCTTTCATATATAATTATGCTTCTATAACTTACTATATGAATGGGTTTACTGAAATATTTAGCAAGAAGAAACTATTAGTATAACTAATGATTTATTCATTGTGTCTATAGTCACAGGTATAAATAATATATCTCTTAGTGGGTTATGAAAAAGTATTAGTGTTTATTTGTTTCATTAGTGAAATTAGATGAAGGATTTTAAATGCTGTGTTGTAACAGGTGCCAGAAAAGCTATATTTATTGATTTGTTAATTCTGCTATATTTATACTTTCATAAATCCCACTGCAATATGTGCACTGTAAAACAACCCTGAATGTAATGTTTATATGTATTGTGACTGTATACAGCAAACATGCACATGAAGGCATAATTATGGATTTACCTATGATAGATCTTGTGGAATGAGTTAATGTTTTAACCTTCCAGACTGGTTGATACATATCAAAACCATTGACTTATGTGTACTTTTGTCTTAGAATACAGTATAATTGTGTAATATGTTTATATAATGCTTTAAAATATCCAAGTGGCAAAAAACAGGAACCTGTTTTATATTTCAGGAGATGATTTCATCACTATGAGATACAGGAAACGAAAAGGTTACCTACTCTTTTGGTGTTAAATTTTTTGTGCTTAAAATAGAGAAGCTCAGTAGAATGCACTTTACTGAAACTACTAGAATCCTAACTTGTAGACTGTATTTTTGTTTAAGAGCTTATGTTCAGTTGTCCCTATTCATCTGGTGTGTAATACAATTAAGAGCTGTATTTTGTTTGTATAGTCTGTGAAACTATTAATATAGTTTATCCAGCCAAAACATTTACTACAGTATTCTGTGGAGTATACATGTTGCAGTATAAATGTAAATGTTATAATTCATGCACTGTTTGTTAACATAATGTTATGGACTGTACAGTAAATTATATTTGTGTAGTGATGTGGAGCCCACATTATATTGGTGCATTGGTATGAAGTGCATGCTCAGTAATTACAGGACTGAAAATTGCAGTCAAGTAGTGCATGTAGCACAGTATGAGAAGACACAAGACATGTTCTTGAGTGCTTAATTTTTGAAACAAATAAAGAGAGTAATTTAAATATTTGATATATTTTAATATTTTTGTTTTGTGCTTGGTTCCTTTTTAATGATGGTGTATTATTTTTATAAAGTAGTCAGCATTTGAAACTAATGCTTATTTTAATCCATACAGTTAATACCATACAGTTGTTTTATTTCAAAAATAGTTTAAATTTTATGAATCCCAAACAAATTATAATCGATTTATTTTCTGTTGTCTTTATAATATTTTCATTAGTTCTATCCATATAATAGTAATTGTACCAACTTATAGCAACTTTGCCCTAGCCTGTGTATAAATATATATGTGTGTATGCATGCACATTTATTTATTTGTTCATTAAAACTTATGCATTATTCATTTGTAATATGAGAAAAAGTTTCCTTAGTTGTGAGTCATGAAATTTATTCTTTAGCGCATACGTGTACATGAATTTGCAATTATTAAAAATAAGTAATGCATTATAAATGTTTAAAGTCTTCATATATATTCAAGACATTAAAATATAATCATGTTTTTGGCTATACGTTTAACTTCTCTATACATAATGTGATAACAAGCTTTCATAATGTTAATTATGATCACATTTGTAATCTTTATATTTGTTTTACAGTATTGTATTTATGGAATTTATTTTGTTTTCTAGTTCTTTATTTGGTTAGAGATAATAACTACTGTACATATACCAGATATTATAAATGCATAGTAGTTCAGGAGACTGTATTGATTTCTAGGTCAAGCCTCCCATGCTGGTGGCTATATGTCAGAGCCAGAATTTGACAGAGAGGGTAAGTACCAAAACATATTATTTTCAAAGTATTTAAGATTATTGATATGATAACTGCATATTTCATTAGAGCTTATTAAACCTGACAGAACTGTGCAAATAACACTTTTTTTATATTTTAACAACAATATCCAATTCATTATAATGAATGTTGAATTGGACAATAAAATTAACTACAAGATTGGTATTAAGTTGGACATTTTCATGAGAAAAATCTTTCTTCTTGTTCTTCATCATTCATAACTCTAACCTATTCAGTGCCATAGACAAGATAACTCGTCCAAGCTGATCGGTAACACAATGCCACGGACGAGTTAAATCGTTTTCAATAATACCTAACTTGAACGTTAGATGTTAGCACCATACATGTATTTGACCTACTTACAAATTGTTTCCCTTTCGATCCAAAATGACGTCACGAAAAAAGTTACAAAATGAAGAAGCATTAGAGTTGTATTTTGAACTTGGTTTGGAGTTGCCGTAGCAACTGAAATACTTGGCAGTCAACAGGTTAAAATGTGAGTTAATATAAAGCTTACTGAGATAAATTCCAGTTGATTAAGTATTATTACTCAAAAGTCTTTTAAAGCTAAGTATGTGAGGGTTAAAATATTGTTATTGTAACTGATATTTTTAGAGTAAAATGGATAAGGGGATGATCAAGAAAATCATAAACATGTGTAATAGTTAGACTTGGATTGTTACACAGATGAAGTATGAAAATTTCAGAAGGACTCCATTTACTACAAGAGCAAAGCAAGAAGGAAAAGATTGAAAGATAATTGTGATTAGAACTCTTTAAATCTCTAGTAAGTGTAAAAAGAGCAAACTACTAGTGGCCTTCAGAAACAGGAATTTTTTATTTGAAGTGCAAGAAGCTAGCTTAATATGATATTATGTAGAGGCTTCAATTTAAAGTACTTTTTTTCACCACAATACAGGAAGGACATCAGTGTTTTAGCACTCGACTCATAATCTGAGGGTCGTGGATTAAAATTCCTGTCATACCAAACATGCTTGCCCTTTCAGCTGTGGGAGCATAATAATGTGATGGTCAATCCCACTATTCGTTGGTAAAAGAGTAGCCCAAGAGTTGGCAGTAGATGATGATGACTAACTGCCTTCCACTCTGGTCTTACTTTGCTAAATTAGGGACAGCTAGTGGAGATAACCCTTGTGTAGCTTTGCACAAAATTCAAAACAACAAACAAACAACACAAAGTGGGTAACTTGTATGTTGCCTGATCTAACTCTCAAATTACCAACCTAGGTAAACTGTCCACTACCACTTTGGAGCCATAGATTATTATAATGAACAAGTTTTTGTATTTAATTGTCAGAGCATTTGATGAGAGGAACTGGTCAAAATAGCAGGGTGAAATCTCTTATTTTGTATATAAAATACATAGGGAACCCTGACAGATTAATGGAATTAAGTGCACTATTCATGTCTTGTGTGTAGTAACGATCTAGAGGTGACTTGATTCAGATATTTAATATTGAAATTGATTTCAATAACATTCCTTATGATGTTTAATTGAATGGTGTAATGAAAAGATAGGACATTATAACTGGAGTGATAAGAATAGTAGATATAAGCTTGTAAACCTAGATGCAGATGCGCAATGTTTGCCAAACCTAGGTTTAATTTCATCACTGTAATTTACAAATTATTATGAATTGACTAACTAAATTATGTGATGTACATTGTTAGCTTACATTACTTTCAGTTTTGTTGTACAGGTACATGAACACTTGTATATGTTTATTTTATGCTATTTCCTTAAAGGTGAGGTGTGGTTTAGGTGGATCCAATTTTTTTTCTTTCACTTTATTTGGCCCAGCATGGCCAGGTGGGTTAAGGCGTGCTACTCGTAATCTGAAGGTCGCGGGTTCTCATCCCCATCACACCAAACATGCTCGCCTTTTCAGCTGTGAGGGCATTATAATGTGATGCTCAATCCCACTATTCATTGGTAAAAGAGTAGCTCAAGAGTTGGTGGTGGGTGGTGATGACTAGCTGCCTTCCATCTAGTCTTACACTATTTAAATTAGGGATGGCTAGTACAGATAGCCCTCGAGAAGCTTTGAGCAAAATTCATAAAGAAAACAAAAAAATTCACCTTATTTTTTGTTTTTACATGATCATCCGTCTCATAACGGTACAACAATTAAGAATAAGTGAGAAAAAGGTTTAAGAAATCTTTTTTATCAATTATCGTCATTATATTATTTAATTGACATGTACATTTCTTCAAGCTCACATGTGAATTTACCCTCAGTATGTTTTTTTCATAGTTTGGATTTGAAATATTAAAATAGATAAAAACAAATTATGTATGGATTAATATCTAGAGAAAATATATATATTAGTTGTTTACTAGCCATTTATATTATGCAATTCAAACTTAGATTTTGTAGATATTTTAAAATTTTTATTAGCTTGTTAGTTTGAAATACTATACAAATATTACTTTATCAGCTACCTGTACTAATATTTTATTGAACATCTTTTAAATAACATTAACCTAAAATGTTCAACATGTTTTCAAGGATAACACAAAATGATAGTTGTTGTTCTCTCTGTATTTGTCAATATGATGTAAGATACTCTCTGAATAACTTTATTGTGTAAAATAGGGAAGACAAAAAGTTACTGTAATTCATAGTTTTCTGAAGTCTTGTAGTCATTTTTCAAATGAACATTAATATGACAACATATTAATTGAGTACTTTTCATAAAGTAATAATATAATACTAACTTGCTAATGTGTTGTCACTGTTAAAGAAAAATCTAAGATTGTTTTCTGTTTTTTAAATTTAGATGAATATTCTAATCAATCAAAGTATGCCACTCTTGATTATCGACGACATCCAGTCAGAGAAATTAATCTAGGATCAAAGTCGCGTACTCTTCCATATGCAACCAACCAGTAAGTATACTGTTATTAAATTATAAATTGTTTGTAAAAGTAATAGTATAGTGGACTTCTAGACAGATGCTATTAGAGATTTCAGCTTGTTAGCAAAGTAGTGGCATTACCAGTTGGGGTTTATGTGCAAGTTAATTAACTGCATGGAGTTACCAAATGCTTTTGTAAAATTTTAATGATGTATTATATGAGATAGCTATTTGAAGACTTTTTTTCAGGCTTACTAAAATTCCTTGCTACCATATTATTTAAAATAATGTATGATCAGAAAAAGAATATCATTATAATAGTGTTATTGTATAATATTTATCCCTTGTTTAACATAGGCAAGGAGTGTATTTGGTTTGCCACTCTTTTTATTCTCTGAAACCATATGAGCATGCTTTAAGAAGGATTTTTTTACATTTAATTTACGTTTTTTTTCTTTAATAAAATATCCAATAAATCAATCAGGTATAAAATTGTTTATATTTCTTTATGTTTTTTTTAATTTTCTCTAATTCCTTTGAACACAAAATGCTTTGTCTCAAAAGGGTTACAATTGCATGAAGAATTTCTTGAAATTATTTTTTTTACCAAGTGTCAGATTTAAGACTTTACATATTTATTAGGTGATTGTTTCTGAAAATTTATTTTTATAGATAGTTTATTTTAGTGGGTTAAAACATTTTGTCACATTATCAACATTTATAACGGTTACACAACAAAAGAAAAATTCATGAATATCGATGAATTATTAATACCGATATTTTTAAGCGTAAGAGTTTTACCTAGGTTTGACTCTGTAACTTTCAGAACTAATCCATATCTGCCACCACCTTTACCGAAGTCCTCTACAGAAATATACAAGAATCAACCACGAAGTATAGCAGAGTACGAACCAGGACATTCTTCTCTAGCTGAGAGAGAAACTAAATTGGTAGGAGAAATGAAATTAATTGTAGCATGATATAAGATGTTTTGACAGGTATTATATTCATTTAACAATCCTGTTTGTTCAATGTTACTGATGAGGGGTGAAGCCTGAAACCTGTATACCTCAGTGAAAAGTAGTAAATTTTATGATATTTATATTTTAAGCTTCTTTTTTGTTAACAGAGATGTTCAATCATTCTCTAAAAATATCTCTGTAAATACATATGTTGTTATTATTATTATATATTTATATATGTATTATTATTCCATTACAAGTCCTCATTATCATTCTAATGTTATAATGCACCCAAACATGTTGAGAATATTCTATCTATCAGACAAATTCCCAATGCCACTGCCAAACTCACCAGCTATGAAGGAGAATAAGTTAAGTGTTAGGAGTTGAGCACAGTGTGCCAACTCCAACTGCCCTTTTGTTGTTGGCAGACAGTTGTGGGATGCAATTATCCTTAATTCTTGGTGATGAGAAACCCACTTGAAATAAAAATATATCACAGAACGGCTGGTATGGGCATTAACACTTTTATTGATAAGCAAAGAACAACGTTTCGACCTTCCTAGGTCACCTTCAGGTTAACAAAGAGAGTTTGCAACTGATTGTTGTCAGACACATCTTAGGGATGAGAGTGTAAACAGGTACTGGATTGTTGGGGGCATTGCAGTTTGGATGTTAGGTTATTAATTAGTACAGGTATAAAGGTGTCCCTTTACATTGGTTTAATTTTGGTTTTAGTTGCTGTATAAGTAGGACTTTGATTTTGCATTTGTTTATATTTCTTTCCCTTCTTAGTATCTGGGAGTTTTGTTTGGTTATGTTGTGTTTATATGACTTGCAGTGTTCAAAAACGTGTGAAGGTGTTTTTTTGTGTTCTTTGAATCTAGTTTCCATTTTTCTGCTTGTTTCACCAGTGTAGAAGCCATGGCAATTGTTGAATTGTATTTTATAAATTATGTTGGTGTTGTGTTTGTCAGTGTAGTTTTTACATTGTATAGACTATAGTTTTGTACCTGGTTTTTGTATAAATTTGGTGTTTACTGGAATGTTGCATTTTCTCATCACTTTTTTTCCAATTGTTGGTTATTCATTCACAGATGTCAGGAACATATGGTATGCAGCAATATAAGGTTTTGTATTTTGTTGTATCATGTTGTTGTTTGTTTGTTGTTGGTCTATGTTTGTGCATATAATTTTTTCCATGATTCTTTGAGAAAATATGTTGATGCTGATGAAGTGTGTTTTTTTTTATTTTGTTGATTTCATCATTAATTTTATTAGGTGAGCATAGTTGTGTAGCTGTGTTTAATTGGTTTCTTAATATGTTGAGTTTTTGTTTTGTTTCATGTACTAAGTCCCAGGGAATGTATATCCAGTATGGGTGATTTTTCTGTGGATTTTTGTTTTGAATTATGTATCAGTTCTAGTCATCTTGAGGTTAAGAAATGCTATTTGGTTAGTTTGTTCCTGTTCACAGGTGAACTTAATGTTGGGGTGAATCAAGTTAATGCAGTTGAAAAAACTACATGTGTTCTGTAGATGTGAATCCAGCAATTGTATCATCAACGTACCTGTATGGCAAAGGTCAGTTGCAGACTCTCTTTGTTAACCTGATGATGACCTAGGAAGGTTAAAATGTTGTTCTCTGCTTATAAGTAAAAATGTTAATACCCATACCAGCCATTCTGAGATATATAATTATCCTTAATATTTAAATATAACCTTAAAGTAGAATGAAACTTCTAAAAAATTCTAAAAAGTAAGCTTTCAGTAATCATCCTTTTTTAATAGTATTATGAGATATAAAAGAACAAAAAAATTTTAGATTTTATATTAGAAATAAACAACCTTACATTTCTACAAAACTTCCAACTTCTACTCTTTCAGTGATGTTAAACAGAACTTCAAGTTCTCATTTAATAGTTCTTAAGCTCTTATCCTCCTGTGTTATAAGAAATGTTTTGCTATTTATATTTTATAATATTAAAAAGGGAGGTGAAGGTTGGATGTTTACATTGTAGAATGATATAATAATTTAATTTTACTTTAAAGTTATATCTAAATATCAAGAGTAACTGCCTTCCTGCAATTGGCTTTAGGCAGTGAAAAAAAAGCCTGTAATACTCGAGAGATTGTAGGTTTAATAACTCAACTCCCAATTCTTAACTGATTCTCCTTTGTTGCTGGTTAGTTTGACATTGGCATCAGGATTTTATATGACAGATGAAGTATCCACAACACATTTGGTTGCTATGGTGACAGACATAATCCATTATGAGAAGGGATGACAACAAAGGCTGGTAATTTAAGAATAATTTTGAATTTTGATCTTCTTATAATATTTTTGTTTTGTGTGTGTGTGTGTGTGTGTGTTAGTACATTAAGTTAGATATGTTTAGTTATGTAATAGAATTTAAAAGTTTCATTGTAAAAATTTTGCTTTTCAGATCAGATATTCATAATCATTTTACCAATGTTTTGAAGCAATATTTTTTCTCAATAAACAATATAATAGAGGTGTTCTATAAAATGTGAAATTTCAGACAGGACATAAAAGTGTTCCTAGAATTAATTATCTATTGAGTCTGCACTTCAAATGTTTCTGTATCTATATGTATATACATGTAAACTGAAAATAAAAGGGTTCAAAATGGTGTTGATGTAAGATATTGAAAATGTATATTTTTGATATGCTTAAAATGTGTGATTTTAAAGTTTATTCAGTATACAGAAGTCTACCTTTCTGAATTTTAGTATTTCTTTGTATCAGACTTCATAGGATTGGCAGTGCCTATGTTGTAGCATGTAAAGAAAATAATGTAATAAGACTTGTAACACTATAAACACGTAGAAACAAATAATACTAACAACAATAACCTGTAATTTTCCAAAATTTTCTAACTTTGTAGTACATGATAGAGTAGCACGTGTGATGTTTTGTAGATTTTCATGTTAATATCTTTCAAAAACTTCTTTTATCTCTTTATCCTACTAATCATTTCTTTCTGTAGGAGGAGGATTCTACACCTGTTCAGGTTAGAATTGTAATCTTTTATTTTTCTAACTAATCACACTTATCAGGATTATTTTAATATTAAGTTATAAAGGCTTGTAATGATCCCATTCTTGAATCTTGTACATTTAAAACAGCAACTGTTTTAATGTAGAGTTATGCAATTTTTTAAAGAAATTTAGACTTTTCAGCGAGGAGGGGTTGGTTCAAAAAAGTTAAAAAAATTCTCTAAAATTTTGAAAAAGTGTGTGTGAAATAAATTTTTTTTTCTGTTAATAATGCTGTAAACAGCTCTAATAATAGGATTCTCTGCACCTTAATAACCTAGTTGTAGAAAGTTATTGTTATTTTCCTTTCTGTGATCTATAGTAATGTTTTAAAAGGTGCATATCAACATTAATCAAGTGATCACAACTTTGTTATAATATATTACATTTTTTTCACTTTCTACACAAACAGCTACATCGATTAAGATTTTACACATGTGTTAGAATGTTATGCCATCTGCTCAACTTAGTATGATTTAATTTACAGATTTTGATAAGAACAAAATACAGTAACAGTAATATTAAGTGATTTTAAACTACTGAAATAATTCAGTGAATATAAATTCAGTTCAATGAAGTTTACTCAAGAAACAAAGGGTAATATATTGAATTCTTGGATTATTTTTAGAAACATGAACATTAAATATGTCTCAGATTGAGCTCAAAAATATTGTTGATATCCTTTAGAATCCAGGTATCATCCCTATATAAAATGTATATGCTTAAATGTTATGCTTTATTTTATGAAATGATGTATTCATTATTTCACTATTCACTTATTGTTAAGCATCTAGTGTAATTATATTTAAAATGTAGAGTTTTTTGTGTTGTTTTTTCAGTGTATAGGCCTGGTATGTATTTATATTGTATTAAAAAATTATAACACAGGAACAATTGGTCTATCTTGGCTGTTCCATCCTCTGAACTATAAAAAAACTTAATATATAAATTAAAAAAAAAGATGAAAAAACGAATTGTAAAGCCAGCCTTTTTCATTCATACACTTATCAAGATTTCTCTTAAACTCTTTTAACTGCCTCTACAACATCCAAAGACCAACTGCCCTGTTAGAAAAATAAAAGTGTCTTGAGTGGTGATGATTCCTACATTACTAAAATTTAATTTTACTAGTCTCCTGGTTCTACTGTTTTCATTGTTAATTATGAAAAAAAAGATGATGTGTTAACACTATAAATTTGGTTTACAATCTTGAAATACCTGAATCAAATTCCCCCTAACTCTTTTTTTTTTAAACAGTTTGAGTGATTTCATCCTCTCTTTATATAAATAAACCCCTCCATCAGAGGCACTGTTCTGGTAACCCTTCTCTGAATTCTTCTAAACATTTTAATGCCTTTCCTAGAATAAGAAGCCCTAGACTGAACACAATACTCCAAATGTTGCTTAGCCACTGACCTGTACAATAAAATTATAACCTCTTTAAACTTGTGTTCATTATTTGTTCTACCCCAGCATATTGCTTGGATGTCTTTAAGAGACTGATGACCATTACACCAAGATCTCTTTCTTTTATGATGCTGATAAAGTTATTCCCATCCAAAGTATAATTTAATTTACAATTTACATGCATTATCTTTTTTTTTTTATAATTAAAACCCACTTGCCATTTATTTCCCCAACTCACAAAATGAACTAAATCCTTTTGTAAATTAGCAACACTCTGTTCATTCATTGTAATAATTGGTTTTAGAGACTTTGCACTAAGAAAACTATTTTTTTTATTGATTTGTAGATGTATATAGCCAGACTCTTGCTTTTGTTATGTTGAATGTAAAACAAGGTCCATAATTTGAAATAGGTTTTTATATATTACATTTACAGTTATAGTCATATAAATATTTAGTGTATATGTACATATATCACTTGTTTTTGTTGATCTTAATGGAACAATATATAGCTACTTACAAGTATATTAAAAGTGAAAATATTATCCTTCATGTATTATCAATTATGGTGCCTCAAACGTTTTTTAACTTTATCAGTAATAATTTACTTTTAATGGCAAGAATACTTTTAAATTAGTTGGAATGCTAAGTATCTTACAAAATTAAGGAATTGCTTTATAATAATTTGTAATTATATGTTATTGATGAAAATATACTGAAAGTAATATTATGTCAATGTAATATGCTGAAGAATCATTTACTTCACATTATTTAAGCTTCATTCAGGTATTAGGTGTACAAGTTTCTGAAGGACCCGAGGAACAATTGTTACATGTAATTTAAGTTCAGTTATTAAGAACTGTGCATGATTTTCTATTGTTAAAAAAATTTGTTTGATATATAGTTTTTCATGTCTTTGAATTTAGCTACTTTTTGAAAACTATCATTATAGAAATATATAGATCCATCTGTTTCCTTTTCTTGAAGAAATATAGTACTTTTTTAAACGTTTATGTTGAAGTTCCCTAAACATTAAAAGTTTGTTCAAACTCTATTTAGAAATAGTTCATTATATCAGAGAAAAACAAATTAAAAATTATTGATTATTTTACAAAACGTTAGTTTGATTTTTGCTCAAAGTGCATAGGTACATATTTATACTGGTGAGTATAAAATTGTCTATTAGAACATTAAATAATTGCTTTTGTTTTGCACATGATCAATATTTTGTATCTCTGGTATAGTACTTATTTGTGTTCTGCTTTATAGATTTATTTTTAATTATTGTTGTAGCTTGCAAGCCAATATTTATCACCTCAAGACAAACCCAAACCACTGAAGTAAGTAATAAAGTACAAATGTTTTACAAAACTAGATATTATTTATAATAATTGTAATAATCAAGAAGAGAAAACATGAATTATATTTTGTGACACATTTGTCTAATTTTTATAAAACATCAGTAAAATATTATAAGCACATTTGCCTTGTATCAAAATAGTAATCACTATTAATGATTACGTATATATATGTTACAGATCTCTTTTTTTCAGTTTCACCAAAGGTAAAATTGAAAAGAGAATTTGTGATATGGAGACCTAATGTTTTCTTTGATTGGCCATACCATCTGCTGTGGACTGCAGTTTCACCTATTTAAAGTTCATTTACACAGCTTTGGCTGACAAATCAGAGAGATATAGTTAGGTCTCTTATAATTATAATTTACGTACACTATTAATAGGGTTTTTAAGTTCTTTTCGATATGTAATGGCCCGGCATGACCAAGCGCATTAAGGCGTGCCAAACATGCTCGTCTTCCCAGCCATGGGGGTGTTATAATGTGACGGTCAATCCCACTATTCATTGGTAAAAGAGTAGCCCAAGAATTGGCAGTGGGTGGTGATGACTAGCTGCCTTCCCTCTAGTCTTACACTGCTAAATTAGGGACGGCTAGCACAGTTAGCCCTCGAGTAGCTTTGTGCGAAATTCCAAAACAAACAAACAAACAATCGATATGTAATAAAGCAATCTACAATAATTTAGGTATTTGAATAATGTTAGAGCTTGTACCTAAATCATTATTTCACATTATATATCAAACCAAGTGCATAGATTCTCCTTTCAATTTTACCTTTGGTGAAGTTGGAAAAGCATTATCTAACAGATACTTGGTCTGCACACATAACATGGAATAATGATTTGCACGAGCTCTAACGCTATTCAAATACCCAAGTTATTTTATATTGCTTTATTTGTCATCAAAAAGGACTTAAGAACCCCATTAATAAATATTGTTGCTTTAACCCTGAAGGTACTGATTTATTTTTATACCATTCACTACCATTGGATCAATATGTTACATCATGTTAACTAATTATGTGTTTTTGCCTTTTACAACATTCAGTATAAAGAACAGGCTAAACAAAATACGATAAAGTAATTCATTTGTGTAAATTACATAGGGGACCCAGGAACATAGACTTTTAAATCAGCAGTGTCATTAAAAGGGTTTGGAAGGTGAAACTACCATTAGCAGTCTAAGGGTAGTTTCTGGTGTGGACAACTAACTTGCATATTGATTTAAGACAATTATTTGGCAGTTAGTAGTTTGTAAAAGTAGTGGCCACTAACTACAATCCAAATAATCAAAAGTCATAAACAGATGTGATGTTGTATATCTACTTCAAACTAAATATTATAAATGGATAAGGCTGGAAATTAACTTCTAATATAGGCTTAGATTTAAAACCACAAGTTAACTAATTTTTGAATAGAATTAGCCAAGTGTATTTATTTTAAGATAGTTTGAATACAATTAACAAATGATAAATGTTTTATTTCTTCAAGACATTTAACTTTTGTTTTAGACAAACTGAAATGCCTATCAACTGGTCAAGAATGTTTAAAGTTAATTAAAACAGTGTAAGTTTAACATGAACCATATACTTTAGAGTAATAACTTGATCATAAGCTTCAGTTCAAAATTTTAAAATTACAGCAAAGCTTCTTCATAAAAAACATTTGCAATTTGTTTTCCATCTATCAGTGGATAAAGATTTTGAAGCGATCCCACTCTTGAACATCCTACATCTCATTAACCATGGGAAAAGCATTGTTGTTTGAAAAACAGCCCAGTATCTTTAATAGTTTGATCTTGAATCCCTTAAGAATTGTCAACATTTTCTGAAATGTCAATGTGCCAAGGTTGTTTGTGATTAAATCAACAGGCTGGGAGTAATTGACCAACAGGTTTTACAAAATTCAAATAGGGTTAAGTTCAATTTTTCCCTCTTAGGACATTTCCCATAGTTCATAGTGTTTGCATATAATTTTTGGTTGAGATTGATCCTGTAGACTAGGAGGAGTTAGGGTACAAACAAGCACACTTTTTGTCTTTGTAAATTTATACTATATATAACATAGTAGAAACAATAGTATATCACAATTAACACATTATACCATGAAAATGAGTCCATATATACTTTTGTATTGTGCCAGTTGGTAACATAATTACAACTTTTTTCAGAACCTCTCTCAGGCATGAAGGTATAATTCTAGTTTCTTGAAAACTACAATTCATTCTTTGACAGAAAATTATAGGAAAAAATAAGAGTTCAAAATTAGTATCTTAGTTAGAAAGCACACTAAAAAATCACCAACCCCACTCTACACTTATGGTACATGAGCCCCATACTCGAAGTTCATGGCTTTGCCTTTGTGTAGCATAAGACAGTTGTTCAAAAATATAGTAATTTTCAGAACGTTTAATCATGAAACCAGTTAAGCATCGGTACTTAGTTACAAAAATGTCTTTAAAAAAATATTAACTTCAAAATTCTAATCAGATCAATCGATTCAGCTGATTTGATTTGCTTACACCAGTGGAATTCCAGTAGTCCTTAGTGGGACTAATTGCAGTATTGTTGATATTTTAGTTTAAGTCAGTAGGTCACTTCTATTTTAATAAAGATCCTGTAATCATGACTCCTAAAGCAATTTGATGCAAAAATAGTATAAAAATTTCTTCAAAAAACCTGTAAGGTCCAAATGGCTCAAATCTAAGATTAATGTGCAAGAATGAGATGTCAGTGTTAAAATTGTATGTGTACACTTAGTATTGTTGTAAAGTGTGGAACAGTATTTGTATACTGAAACAAAAGAACTATAGTCTCCTGTGCGACATATCAGTGCTATGAAAATTGTTCTCAATATTTCTGTCTTTTAAAAGTGTTCTGTTATCTGTACATAATAAGGATGATGTCTGTAATATTCCTTGAAGTTTAGGAATGAGGTTTAGTAACCAAAGAAAATGAAATCTTGAGAATGATCGTGCTATAAGATATGTAACTAGAACTTATGCTTCTTTTTTTTTATCTTTAACAAGTATTTATTATTTAAAATCTTTAGGTTTCCTGCTCAACATTTTGACCTTCCATGGATATCTACATTCTGACCTACATAATATTTTACAGGTTTTAAGTTGTGGCCACTAGAAAATAACAAAAATGCATACATCATCTGTTTTTTAACAGTAGCTATTTAAGAGAGTCACATAAATGTTACTTAAAAAAGTTGTAGAATACAACAATCATTGTTGTCTGCAAAACAAATCAAATTATCACCTTTCTACATTATATTAATAGTACACGACACTCATCTTTGGTATTCCTAAAAATGGGGATCAAATAGTAGTTTCTGCTTGTGATTCTAGTGTATTACATTAATTTAAAAAATGCAGTTATGAGGTACAATAAATACAGATCTTTTGCCTTTATTATAAAGTGGTATTTCTTTCTTAACTGATATTCTGATGTTGTTCAAGTCAGTCTGATGATAATTATTCCTGCATTTTTGACCTGAAGCAAATACCAAGCTTCTCCACTGTATTTTTTCTAATCCACATTTTAAACTCTCAAGTACATACTTCTTTTCATTCTGGTTATTGAACCTTATCAAAAGTATTGTTTAAGGTATATAAACTAGAAAATAACATTTATAATGCTTTCAAAATCCTTATTTGGAAATGCATAGAAGTGCTATTTTTTTTTATTGACTTTTTTGTGTTGTCTGATTGTTCATGTTCTTTTTGGTTGTTGATTGTTTTGACAATTCAGTATATTTGAACAAATTTTATGATCTGCATTTTTTTCACAAAAATCATAAGATGGTTCAGGTTTGTTTGAAATACTTAAGAATTGGAAGTTTTCTTTGTTTTAAGTGCTATAATAATATACATTTTAACAAGGAAAAAGTGATATAACCAAATATACACCACTGAAATTGTACCTTTGATAAGAAAAATATTTATAAACAAAAGTGATCAAAATAAAGTTTAAATTATAAGCACAAAATTATAAATGATTGTGAAGATAACTAACATATGGATTATAACATATTAATCTTGTATAATTGTGAAATTTTGAAATATATAGCTTTAAATAAATTTTTTGGTAATCCTAACATCTAAAAGTGTAACATATTATCAATTTTATTTATTTTTTTTAATGCTGCCTTTTTGTATTTTGCTTTAACTATCAAGTGGTGTGATATAACTTATGAAATACTGTTATTTATCAATGATGAAAACACAAGTGATTTTAAAGACCATGCTGAAAACTTGCACAGACATTAAACAAAATCACAAATTAATATAAGGGATACAAAGCATGTTTGCATTAGAAATTATTAAACAAAAGGTATTTACTAATTTGTTTTAGTTAATTCTCAGATACATTTTTCACTTAAATAGATCTACTTTACAGCTATTACACAGATGGCTATGAAAGTGATTCTACATTAGTGAGGAAAATGGGAAAATATCCTTCTTTAGGAACAAGACAGCAAAGAAATTGGTATCAAGATTTTCAAAAAAAGGTTTCACCCAAAGAAAGATATCATGGTAGTAAAAACCTTTTATTTGTTGTTGTGGGTCTTTCTAAGTAGCTTCTATTCCTCTACAAAATTTTTTATATAATTAAATTAGTCAGTTTGTAATTGTGTTTATTAGTTGAATTTGTTCTATTTATTGACAGGAAGATATAACAGAGAAAGGTTAATTTATGTTTGAATAAATTCTATCTGTATTTATTGTAGGGTTTTAAAAATTTGATGTGCACAATAGGTAAAATTGGTTATCTACAATAAAAATTAAGCCTTTTGTCAGTCTTTTCTATGAAATATTATAAAACAAAGTGCTTTTTAGGAACATTTCACATTGTTTTACAGTAGAGGAGATGATAACAGATAATTTACATAATTGTTGACTGCCTTTTGATACTTAACAGATGTACATGTATTTATTTCAAATTTTGGTACTATCAAACAT
The DNA here is from genome assembly GCF_004210375.1 of Tachypleus tridentatus. Lineage (NCBI taxonomy): Eukaryota > Metazoa > Arthropoda > Merostomata > Xiphosura > Limulidae > Tachypleus > Tachypleus tridentatus. Next base: position 64,720,100 of record NC_134830.1, on the reverse strand, counting down.
GTGAAAACATGCAATGTGTTTAGAATATCATAATCAATGTTATTTTCTTATGTTATTTCTGTGTAAATCTCTTGGAAATAATTAGTTCTATATTTCAAAACATTAATAAAGTATTATAAATGTGATTTTTGGTATTAATTATAAATGCTGTGCCCAGAGCAGGCAAGTTGCTTAGATCTCACAACTTGTTTCTTTGAATTTAAACATGAATGCATGCATTATCACAGAGTAACTGTTGTTTATATTAGTGTGCATGACACTTTCTGTTCATGTTGTACTGTAATTGCAAAATCTTTCTTGTTTTGTGCACAGCAGTATCAGCATGCTCTATTTTTTCTTGTATTCCACTCAGTTAAGCTGTTGATCACTGCATGTTACAGTGTATGTTTATTAAGTTGGTATTCTTCTTCATGCACCTGAGACACATTTTGGACACACAGAAGCACTACCTAAACAAGAATTGCACTTGAGCACCTGCTGCATGCATCCATCTTAATGGTATGTTTCTACCTTGCCTATTTGCACATTCTGGAAAAACCTTAAAAAAAACACATTTAACAACACCTGGGAGGAATATAGTTCTTTCAAAAATGTTAATAAATGTTGTTAATTTGAAAAACAAATACACAAATATTGTTAAGTGCAGTGGATTTATTAGATACGACTTTTATAATTTTTAGGGCTTCTAACAGTTTAACCTGGGTAATATCTGTGGTATTTCTTGTATAAAACAAGAAATGCACAGTCTAAAATATATCTTGAAAATTATATTGTTTTTTTTTTATTTTTTGCTAATTAATTTTTCATTTATTTTATTGTTATACAATAATATTTTCCTTCCTGCACTGGAAAGCACTTAAGCTACATAAAATTGTGTATCAAAAATATGTATATTTATGCATTATTTATTAAAAAGAAACATGCAAAGTCTCAAAATGTATTATAAGAGATACACTATAATTGGAATTTCTCAAAAACACACAATTTTACAAGTAATGTCCAAATAGCTTGATAATTATCAATCACAATTATTTTTAATAAGTGATTTAGATCAGCATTGTTAAATAATAAAGTATTCATAATCATTTAATGTGTTTATTTCCATTCCTGTTTAGTCATCTGTAGTGATAATGGATAAAGCTAGTGGTAATAACACCAAAAAAGCATTGAAAATATCTTGCCTATCAAGCCAAATCCAAAATGCTAAAGTTAAACAAATTGATCATCATCAAATTTCGAAACAAGAGTATGGAGATGAGTGCTTAATGCGACAACACCTCACCTCCTACTGCCCTTTGCTGTCTGCAGCCAGATGTGGGAAAGAAGTTACCCATAAAGTTGCTCAGTTTTAAAAGTAGAAACAGAACCACCAATAATTTTTATAGTACAGAACTCCCAACCACCATAAAGGTATCAATCACAAAGGTATTATAGTATCTGGTCAAAAAAGAAACCCCATGGAAAATATATTTTCTTACTCATTTAATAATATATTTATCAATATAATTTAAAATTTTTCTAAGATCTTAGATTTATTTGTCTTTGTTAAAATTTGAAATGTACTACCATTTTTTTAAAATTAATTTTACTCCATTAACTGCTGTTGCTTCTAAATTACCTGTTACTATATGATTATAAAAAGTGTCCTTAAATTCAAAGTTACTACAAGTATAAGATAATTTATCTATTTCTGAAGGATTAAATTATTCATTGAATTTTTTATAATTAAAAAGAAAGAAGTCCAATAGGTTTGTTGTATTTGAAACTGACTGTAGGTTGTAATGATTTTAAAGGAAAAATATTTTCTTGAACACTTACAAATAAAGTAGGGTAAAGATAAAAATGTGAATATTATAACACATACTTTGAAAAAAAGCATCTAATATTTATGTATTTTAATTCAAATAACTGTTTACTTATGGATTTTATTAAATTATCAGATTTATCAGAAGCAGAATCTAGGTTTTTACAAAAACTTTTCAAAATTGATTTATTTTTTATTGTTTGTACCTTTGCCCCAACATTTATTGCTATTGTTAACTTGTTTAACTTTAGTGTTTTGGATTTTGTTTGATATGGTATCCCCAATGCTTTTAGGGTGCTGTCACTACAAGCTTTATCCATTATGACAATAAATAACTATCTAGGAATGAAAATAAATGCATTAAATGATTTTATATATACGTATGTTTCTTTGAATAATAAACTGAAAGCAACCTTGCAAAATTATTATATTTTCTCTATGTGCACTAGCCAAATATGTTTGACCTGTAAAATTGTTGGTGTCATCCTTGCTTTTGTGTTTTGTGCTTACAGAAACTTTTGCCACGACCTTTCATGTTAGTCTGGGGACCATCTTGACTCCTTCTGTTGTTGTGCCTTCGCAGAACCATAATCAGACACATGGGTCACTTAACACAAACAAACAACATTTAGAACATTCAGGCAATACACTGATTAATGGGTCATCTTCATTAAAAGCTTCTGTTAGGAACTTTGGCCAACCATTACATCATTCTTCACCAAAATCTGGAGCAGTCATATCAAAACAAAAAGGTAAACAGCCATGCAAACAGATATCACTAAAGGATAAAGAATCCCCACAGCAGAGTAGTGTCAGTAAAGTTGTACCCAGCCCTCGGCCTCCAAGTAGAACATCATCTCGATGGAATCCTGTGCTTATAAAATGGTCCAAAGTGAAGCTTTCAGATCGAAAAAATCCTTGGCTACTTTCTGGGGATAAACCTTTACAACCAAAACATAAAGAACCTGCATCATCAAAATCTTCAAAGTCTTTCTTGAAATCATCTGTATCTTTTGCTAAATCTACATCAACAAGTAATAGTCCATCATTATTTAGGAGAACACTGTCTGTTGCTTCCAAAAAGCTGAAAAAACAACCAAAGGTCACTGATGTTCAAAAATCAAAGAAACAAGATTTAGAATCCTCTACCATACCAGAAGTTTATTCAAGTGATGTAACTGGCTCTGAAGAAATGCAGATAACTAATACTGACACTGGGATAACTCTTGAAGCAGAAACTACAAATAAAAAATGCACAGATCATGAAAGTAAAGTACTGGAGATTAAGTTGGGTAAAATCTTGGATACTTCTGCAGCATGTGAAGTATCTGGTAGCAGAAAAGAACCAAGGATAGATATCACATGTAATAACATAAATAATGATGAACTATACTCAGATAATGAACATTTTGACATTGGTGAAGAAAGTCATGCTCCTTTCTCATTTGATTGTACGGTATCATCCCAAAATGACTTAGAACCTTCTCAGAAACAAAGTCCAATCTCAGAGTTAGATAACAGTTTTTCAAGTATTGAAACAGGTTATCATAGTCTTATTGAAGGAGGAAACAAATCACCAAATCAAGGACAACTGGTCAGTTCACTGCAGTTTTCTTTGGCTGATAATGAAAACCATACACTGAGTGAAGAATCTATTGAAAAAAAGAATGTGCATGATAGTTCTTTGATACTACAGAAAAATCTTCCAGTAAACCATAAGATTGATCAGTCTTTGACTGTACAAGACAGCCCATTCAAGACTACATCACCATTATGCAAACCTTTAGATTTGACTTGTACATCTAAGGTCAAGGAGATGGCTAATAAACTGGATGTATTTTTCAGTGGTGAACAAGGATTAAAAATGCAGTCTCAGAAAAATGTCTCATCAATGAAACATATTTATTTAGGTTCTGATGATGACCACAAATTCCTGAAAACTACCAGTAGTTTACAAGCTACCAATTCAGGGTTCACCTGCAAACAGATGTTCCCAACTGTTAACCACAAACTACAAGACATCAATGTATTATCTGACTTTGGAAAAGATGGAATAGATAAACAAAAACTGTATATAGATCAAAATATACAAATCTTAAATAAAAAGCCAAACAGTAAAGCAGAACTTGAACTGCACAAAAATGACATGGGCATTCAAAGAATTATTCCATATTCAGACTGCAAAAAGCATGATGAAGAAAGACAAGACTTACCTACTGTTGATGATGTAAAAGCTAAGACAGAGCTTAAATTTATAAGTGCTGACTCAAATTTTCAAACTACAAGTACAAAATATAATTCAGAAAAAAATGAAACTAACAAACAAGAAAACTTTATACATAAAAGCCAAGAAAAAATTAATTTGGAAAAAGCAAAAGAGGTCAAACAACTAAATTATGTGGAGTCAAATACCATGGCTACTGCTTCTCAAAATAACTTGAAAAATGAAATTCATATCAACTTGATAGGTGGAGGTGGCATTGAGATATTAACACCAAAACACAGAACAAAATCAGATATTCTAACCTTGAAGACGGGTCTTGAAATAAACCAGAATAGTTTGGAACTTTCTCATGAACCAGGATCACCTTCTGACAATAGTAGAACAGAAGGGTATCAAAAATATATCTGTGAGATTGTAAAGTCTTTTCCAAAATCTGAGCAATTTTTTAAGCTGAAAAACTTCTACTCAAGCATTGAATATCTTGCAGAAAATGGGACATTGCAGTTTAATGCTCCAAGTAAAGTAGAGGTAGATAGCAAGATTACTCAGACACCCAAGGAGTATGTAAAAACAAAACTAACCACTTATTTACCATGGAAAGGAAAAGATGATCACATTTTGAAATTTAAAAAATCATCTGTTGAAAACTTGAGAAAATTATTTGATAATCATGACAAAAATAATCACTATGAAAATAGTACCAGTCATTTTATTTCACCATTAATGATGGCTCAAAAGGGAAAAAAAATTGTAAGAAGTAATTCAGTTGCTGATCTTGTTGCAAAGTACAATAGTATTGATGATTTGAAAAGAAAAGGAAACATAAAATATAACCATTCATATAAAGAAGCTTCAACGTTTTTGAGTCCAAAAGCTACTGAATGTATCAGCAACAAAAATAAATACACTACAGGATCACATTGGACAAAAAAAGAGAATGTTAGTTCTTCTGTTTGTAGGTGGAGAGAACAAAGAATTACCCACTGGGTTTTAGAAACATCAAAGGTTCAGGAACTTGGAAGTTCAGTAGAATCAAAAGGGAAATTTAAGGTTTTTCCAAATGGTCATCCTGCTGATTATAAAATACCATCTGGGTTTTATTCTCTTGGTAACTCTCAGACCTCTGAAGGTATTACTAGAAAAAATGATGAGCCTTTATCCCATACTGACAATGGTTTTGGAATGGTAATTAAATCCACAGTTTCTCAAGAAGAGAAAAATGGTAATGATGAAACAAGACTAGTTCAAGACAATAAGCCTAATTATTGTTCTAGTCTTGAGATTTTCTTGACCCCACAGAAAATAGTTACAGACAGAAGTAAATCTCCAGACCTCAGTGAATACTCTGCTCCTCAGTCCCCACGTACTTGTTACTCTCTTAGTGGATCATTTGATGGAGAACTAAGCTCTCAGGGCAGTCACAATGATAGACAAAATGATTTCTTTCTTTTACTTCATCCTCCCTCTAGTGCAAGTGGAAGTCAAAGACCTGAAAGTCAGATGTCCTTTCAGAGTGAAGCAAAGGGAACCTCGTCTAGTGAGACAGAAAGCACAACAATGTCAGTTAAGACTGATATATACTTAGAAACTGGTATTCACAATAAGAAAGAGTTTTATGAGAAATCAGCCTTTAAGGATAAAGAAAAGACAATTCAAAATTCCTACTGTATTCCACAAATTACAAATAGAATTGTGTCAGAAAAGATGAGATCTTTTGAATCTACTAATGTTCCAACTAGGCAAATAATTTCAACTGTAAAAGAAGATATAATATCCAATCCATACCATTCAAGAACAGTTGGCTTACCCTTATCTTTGTCTACACATAACTTAGAAACTGAAGGGGGCGAGACCTTTGTGAATACAATTGCTGCAAATAAAAAAAACAACATTTCATTTCATAAGAATGATACAACAGTAACTGCAGAAACAAAAAAAAAGAAGAAAGAATATAATCCTCCAAGAAGGATTCTTTCCTGCTGTGATATAAGAGAAAATGAACTGGGTTATGAACAACAAACATTATTGTCAAAGAATCAAGTTCCAAGAGATAACTATTTTCTTCCCCATTATATTCCTGAAAGAACAGTCTCTGAGTTTGATCTAAGTTTATCCATCAACAGTGTTGAACCTTTTCAGCGAATGCATGAGAAAATATGTAAAGTGAGCCAGTCACAAGATATTTGTAATGGTGGTATATCTCAGGGTGAAGGTAAAATTCAAAATCATGATATAAATGCTGTTTATGCTGAATCAACTAAAACATCAAAAGCTCTTTTGTTTGATAATAATTCCCTAAATTATAAAAGTTATAATTCTGATAATAAGTGTTCAAAACCAGGAATAGTGGGAAGTTTTTACTTGAAAAATGTGAAAACTGGGGATGTAGAAAGAGTAAGACAAAAGTTTGAAAGTACAGGCAATTTGCATCTTTTATGTGGTAAGAAACAGTTGAAGTCATTTAACCAGAGACATTTATCTAGAAATAATTTCTGTAGCACATCTGAGATCAGTAATTTGACAAATAAACATAAGCAAACTAAAATTAATAATCCAAACAAGCAGATAAAAAATAAAACGAACAAAAAGAGACAAAATGATATTAGTGACACTTTCAAGAAAACAGCATATGGTGTACAGTGGAAGCCTTTGTCTCAGTTGTTACAGAGAGAATATGAAGTTAAATGGACATCATCTACTGCATTAAAAAAGACTGAATATGGAGTTTATTGGCATCCAACATCATCTTCCAGATACTGTGGAAGGGCAGGATCAGTAAAGAAATTGTGCAGAAAGTTTGAGAGTATGAGTAATATTGCAGTTGCAGGTTGGGCTTCACCAGATAAATGTATCACTAAAGAAAATCATGAAATAGAAAAACCATTTTCACTCTTAAGTGATAAGTATTGCAAATCTTTACCTCACATACCCATTTCTGATGACATTTTAAAGACAAAATCAAATAATGAAAAACGAATATCAGCATCCATGTTAAGTGCATGCACAGACAACACATCTGCACCAGATGTACCCATTTTGATTAATAATCCAGTAAATTCAAAAATTAAGACTGCATCTAAATTTAAAAGTACGTTATCAGTTGTGAAAGATGATTATGACAGCAAAGAACAAAACACAAGCCTCCCTTTTGATTTATGTCAGAGTACACCAGAGATTTCCAGTAGTGAAAAATATCGTTCAGATGTTTCACCGTACTCCTTTAAAACATCTTGTCAACCTACAAAAATAACTGAGCTCCATAAAACTAATAAATGTCACTCTAACACTCAGGGTGTTGTAAAAGCAAAAGTAAAGTTTGGGGAGCAAACATACTTAGCACAGAATTCACACAATCGTGTAAAACATCTACTAAGTAAGTATGAAAAACGTAAAACGTTACAGAACTTAATCAACAGATTTGAAAAGTTTCACTTGTCTCATTACTGTACTAAGAATTCAGAGCAAAAATTTAGTGACAATATGCAGTTATGTCCACAAAACCAACAACAATCTGAAGTATGTGGTAACTGTCTTCCAGAAAAGCAAGTTCTTAATCATTCATCTATGAGAAACTGTAACTTGCATAAGTTGCAAGAGGTTGGCCAGCTCATGATTCAATCAACACTTAAGAAACAGAACAACATCCTATTACATAACCATTCCATGAATAGCACAGCAGAGGATTCAAAACTTTTTGGTTTCAGCCAAGAGGCCCAGGATCTCAGTTTACCAAAGAAAGGGCTTCCTGAATCCATGAGACAAAAAGGCTCTACTAACTCTAATCAAGCTGTGAATGGCATGAAATCTAATGGAGGTAGCAGTGCATGCATCCAAGGTTAACATCATACTAATTAGCTTACTTTGTTGTAAGGTTGTGTGTTATATTTTTTAATAATTGTGTGGCATGTAAGTGCAAGTGTTATATATTTATTGTTTTATTTTAACCTTTTCATGCAAAGTAAGTGTACTGCTACTTAAACAACAAGTATTAGAAGGTCAAGAAAGCTTTTCCTATATTCTTTGTTTTGCCTGTTAGCAGTATTATTAACTCAGCTGCCTAGCTGTTATACAATGTTAAAATCAATGTAGTTTTAGCCTTGTAACTAGCTATTAAACAGTACTACTTGTAGCTAAATTCTTATTTTTGTATGTGATTAATCTTAACAAGGTATAAAAACACATTTCATGCAAAATTTATAAAGCAAATATTTTTATTGTCCTAAAAATTCACACATTTTTGAAGATATAATAGCTGTGTTCTATATTCACAAATTAGGTTTTTACAGCAAAATGATGTTTTTGCTTTATAGATTTTGTATGAAATGTCTGTCAGTACTTTTATATAGTACTATGTAGTTTGAATGCTGATAAGTACAATATAAAAGTGCCTCAATGAGCCTGTTGGAATGTTAACCAACTTACAACACCAAAATATGGAGCTTTTTTTCCCAAAGTGGACAAAATACAGATAACCCATTGTGCATCTTTGCAGCAAGAATAATATAAAAACATAAAAAAAATGAAAAATTCTCCAGTATTCTCTAGCTATTGGGTATGTTGTAAAAAAATTATCTTGGTTATAACAAAATGAGAATATTAAGGAAAATGTTGATAAATACAAGATTCATATTAATATAAATTTCAAAGAATGATCAGCTTCACCAACATTATCTTTAAACTACAAGTACAAGGTGTGCTCAACATTAGCATTTTCTTATTGCAGGATTGACAAATAATTGGGAAATATAGACCAGTTTCTGACATTTTGAAAAGAGAAAAAAACAGAAGTTGCCTTTGTGATATGATATAAAGTCAAAAACTCTCATTTAATCACCAGAGTTAAATATTAATCTAGAAATCTTACTTTGAAATTAACATGACTTATATTTTCCATTAGATAGGCGTAATTGCCAAAACTGCTTTGAATCTTAATGTTATTTCATCACTTGTCAGTTGTTGAAATTTCTAAAACATACTTACCAACCATTGACACTATAGCTATTCTTCAACATCAACAGTCATCTTGCATGCTCCAGTCTTTTATACCTCACTTAAATACCCCTAGTAATATATAATTTGCAAATTTTTCTGCCCTTGTGAATGTGCTGTCTGTCCTGGTACTGTTTACAAGTACCTTCCTTAAATAATGTAATCACTTTTTATTGACAAAGTATTTGTCATGGTTTTCTCTGGTCACTAACAAAGTGTTACACATCATCCTATTATAGCTTACAATTTTTGCACTAACCTGTGGAGTTCAGTATAATTAAAAAAACATAAATGTGATATGTGGGAGTGTGGAATCCTGTATTAGTGTTTTTAGCTTTTGGTTGGGGTTGTCTTATGTTCCTATCAGCTGAGAGTTTGAGACATTAATTTGGCCTGAAGTATTTTTTTCCTAGGGCTTTTGAAGTTTCCTTTTTTGTTGATGCTGGGGATAGTTGGATTCTGTTTTCTTTACTGATTCAACTTCTTTTGAATCTAATTAGGATCCTATTCCTTTTCTTCAATTAATCATTTGAATTTGTGAGATTGTAGGGTTATTCTTTGTCCTCTTTGAGTCTACTCCTCCCTTGGTGGTGGTAGAGGAAAGGGACTATTTACCTTCTCCTATTTCCTGAATTTCTGGTTCTGGCTGGGAGATTACTGATTTATTGCATGAAAGGAAAGTTGGCCTTATACCCTCTTTTATTTATTTTTCTTGCCTTGTCCTGGTGGAAATATGTTTTTGGCTAATGACATATTGGTATCATAAGTTGGAGCTGGTATATTTATAGGACTTTCTTTCTCCCCTTAAGTCCTGCTATATCCTGACAGATCCTTTCTAAGTCTATGGCAATTAGGAAAAGTGATACATCCATCTTTCTGATTCTTTTGCCATCTATTTCTGACCTCTGATAATTTGTTTTGGCTTGTCATGCCTGGGAGTGTTAAGTGACTCACTTTATCTCATGTTGTAGTGATTGTCTCAAGTGTGTAAACATTGGTAACCTTCAGTTTCCTTGATTTCCTTAGAGGTGGATTCCCAAATATCCATTTTGAAAATTTTGGTTTTTACAGGTGAGGTATCTTCTGAGTTCCATTTCATCAGATTTGGCCAGTTTGTCTTGTGTTGCCCATTTCATTTATCCAGTGGGGGACATTGTATGGATTGCTATTTAGACTTCTCCAATGCTTTTCTTTTGTGTTCTTTACATGCTTAAGCAGCTTTTATCTGGGAGTTTTACCCCTACCCCGTGGCTGTTTACAACAATATCTTTTGATTATAAGGAGTAGGGGGTACTTTTGTCACAATCTTGTCTCTATTTTGCAGGGTCCCTCACATCTTGCTTTCACTGGATCCCACTTTGTAGTGAGTGTTACCCAGACAGGTTTTCTTCTCTTATTCTAGTTTCTTACTAACAACCAATTTTACTATTCATACTACTGGTTGCAACATGCTCTGTAGAAATGAGGTGTTCTATAAGACTATTTAGTTGCTTACCAAATGGTACTACCCTATTCATACACTGCTACTCATGGACTATCATGAGTAAAGCTAAAGGGGATTCTAAATGTCCCTACTGATCATCATGTAAAATAAATGGAGATCACTTTGCTTTTAAAAATTTAGGGAACTTGGTTTATGTATTGCACTGTTCCTGAAGATTTACTAATGCAAATTCCCCTTCCCCAAGTTCTACTAGTGGAACGAGGGGTCCTTATCACACCCAGTTACCCAGTTTCTAATCACTGGGATGGAGGACAGATGCTTTTCTTCCAGAATGTTAGAGTGTTGGTCTACTGTCTCCTCATAATTCTGAACACAAGGTGGTCCCATCCCAGGTTCTTGGCTGAGCACAGGTTCCATGCCTTCTCCATAATTCCAGGAGCAAGTGGAATACCTCTTCCTTACATGGTTGAAGAATGAGATTGAGTGTTTATTTTTCCAGACTGGATGGGTTCTGTTCCTTTGGTTGAGTATGGCATACACAATCCTATCATTCAAAATCTGGGGTATTGCGTTTTGAACTTCTTCAGGTGGAGAAGGAAATTTTTTCACTTTGTTGTAACAAAGCTTATCACTGTGATTCTAGTGGTGCAAAACACATCACTATGGCTACAGGTTGGGATCCAATCAACAGTATATCTATAACATTTTGGTCCAGTAGCCCTAGACACCAGTGTAGGATATAGGTACCAAGACCCCTTATTTTCAATCCCAAGTTGTGGAACCTCAGCTATCTGATTAGGTCCAGCCTTTGATAATGAATACTCATGTCCTATTCCACCCTTTTTCCACTCTATTCTGGATGTAGTGTGGCTCCCTCACTTGTGTGCCACTTTTATCTTGGTACAACACTGTTCTATGCAGACACTTTTTGTATGGATCATGCTCTCACCAGCCTCTTCACCTTCTCAATGTTACATTGCCAGCAGATGGTATGTTTTGAAAATTAACATTTTCCTAATTTGAAAATCTATTTCCAATAATACTTACCTCTGCTGACACTCTCCCACCCTTCTTACCTAATAAGATCTGGTATAAGTCTTAAAAAAGTGACTAGATTATCTAAGTATGGTGCTTATATACAGTACCAGGATAGGGAGTGCATTGATGAGGGCAGAGAAAGTAGCAAATTACGTATTGCCTAGGGCACTTAAGTGTGGTATAAAAGACTTGAACGTGTGAGACTAATGCATAGATAGGTAGATAGGCAAAGCCAATGTTGAAGAATGGCTATATTGTCAGCAGAGTTACATAAGTATTACTAGAAATACTTTTTGAGTTTTAAGAAAATGTTAACATCACAGTCAAATTCCTTGGCATGCTATAAAACACATGAGTTGGATAGAAGCATAATATTTTACAAACCTTTACTAGAGACATCTGATAGTAGATTCAAAGTAGTCTTTGAAGCAGAAAAGACATTTAAATGTTATTGATTTTCTTTTCTTGAATAAGAAGTTTCTGTAAACATATCTAATGTGTTTTTAGGATAGGACGAATTTAATTTTACAATTTTAGACCATAATAACAAGAGTTACTACCTAGATAAAGAATAATGATAGTGATGCTGGGATGTTTGTTTAGATATGTTAAAAATAAATATTTTGATTGTTATTGTGAAGAAAACTAAAAATGTCATCAACATATTTTATGTAATCTAAAAGTCTTATTTGGTTTATACAATTAGCCAACTCTTTCCTTTTGTGGTGAGGTGAGAATAAATATCGTAGTTTTGGGACAAAGTAGGAGCCCAAAACCACACCTACTACCTGCTCATATATTTCATTATTAAAAATGTGGTATTATTAAAGTGGTATTTCTTTATAACAAATTCTATTAGTTTCTTGAAAACATATTGTGGAATACCTTTGATAAGACTATGATTTTAATATGTTAGATTTGTTGCTAGGTCAGTTGGTTTCATGAGTTGAATGTTTGTAAATAAAGATTCAGCATCAGAGGTTGCCGTGAAAACAGCGAAGAAAGTTAGTTTTCCTAATTTGTTTAGGAAACTAAAACTGTCATATATTGTATATTCTGAAGAATAGGAATTCTTTAAGAAAGAATTTAGGTAATTATTTAATTTGTAATTACAAATAAATAAAATGATCATCACCTCTAAAGACTCTTACAAGTTGTTTTATTGACTCAATATTTTACCTTCATGAAGGCATAAAGTTGAAACTTTGAGCAAATAAAAAAGTTATAAGGTTCTCTCACTAGGGTTCACACTTGTTTACTTAATTTGTAATTATGTGTACTATGCTTCAGTTGGCATTTAGTAAATTAAAAATGTATTTAATTTGTAATTAAAAGTAAGTGGTCAAGATAATATGTATGTTATAGTATATTTGCTTTATATATTTTCAGTAATTTATAAGGAGTTCCAGGATGAGAGCTTATAATTTACAAATAATTATGAATAGATTCAGAAGTATTTCTTCTCTAACTTCAATAAGAACATTAGGACTCTCTAATTTAAAATTGGGTCTTTGTTAAGTTTTTGGAATTTAGTGGGATCATTGCAAATGTGTTTTACGTGGTTTATGTACTCTGTTCAGCCAGAAATAAACACTATGAATAACTATGTTAAAAACTTATTAATTACAAAATAATTTCTTAGAAGACATTTTAGTCTTAGCATGTACCTAAATATATTACAAACCAAAACACAGTGTTTTGATAATATCCTGTAATCAGTTGGGCAAAAATAAATACCGACCTGATAAGGGACTAGTTAAAATTCTAAACCACTGTTGTTACCAACAGTTTTGGCCTTGTTTATAAGTAATAAGGTCTAGTACTCATTTTCACTTTAGCATAGAGTAATAAGAAATATTAATAATAAACTATTATACACAGAAAGAACATATTGCAAATAAAAATCAAATTGCTGAAAGATTTATATTAAATATTAGATTAATGTTTTCATGTATCGATGATTTTTTTAAAGTTTAATATTTTGATACAAATAATTAATCATAGGAAAGGAAAAGAAAAGAACATTAATATTAAGCAAGAAAGAATAAAAAAACTTGTAACAACTAAAAGGAAGTGATTTATGAATTGACAGTTTCATATTAATAAAATTTAGTTGAAATAGTATAAGAAACATCTAACTTTTAAATAAAAAAATTAATATTTTCTGGGAGAAAAGCTGTTTGGCTAAGATTTAAAAAAAACCTAAGAAAACAAAAGAAATGAGTAAACTAAAGGATTAAGAAATAATTTATAGAATACAATTTAAATTCTTTATGATGAATTACTTTTCCTGAAAATAAAGTGTGAATTGAAAAAAAATTAATATGAATAGAAAACATTAAAGATGTACTGAAAATTTAAAAAATAAATGTTACTTAAAATAAGTTTAAACAAAAGAGAGAAGAGTGATATGTGTAAACATTAACTGAAGAAAACAATAAACTTTAAAAGAAGAGAATTGATTGGACTATACATAACCCACACAATTGATCCAAAATACATAAACTTAGAAATGATTATTATTAATGCAATGTAAGAATAATTCATAATATTTACTAAATCACATAATGTTTGACATTCAACAGTTTTATTTCTGCAGAGGTTTACTAATTGTTATGAAGTGTTTTTAAAGTGTTTGGTTTGTTATTTTTAAGTTTGTATGATTTTCACATATTGGATATGTTGGGTACCTCCTTTAAAAAAAAAAGAAACATAAATGACTTGTATGTGTGTGTATTTCATAATTGACCTTCATAACTTGTTGCATGTAAGAAGAGAGGCACAAAGTATTGGAAGAGGTTAAGAGTTTTGAACACTTTCCAAGAAAAAAAAAATGACATCACAACTAAATCCAACCACACCCATCTGGGGTTGGGACATATAAGTACAAACATTTGTTTTTGTCCAGGCCCAAGGGTGGGCCTACAACTTGTCCTTGAGAGGGTGGGCACCATATTTATTTCAAACAGGAAATGCACTTGACATTTATGGCAGCAAGACCCTTTAATAGTAAAATTAGGAAATTAGCATATACATTATTTTGTGTACTTTAAAGAAAGAGCCTCTTAAACATTTGTATATAAGTTTTACATATCAGTTTGTTTCATAACAAGTGTAAGCATTAGAAAATGGCAGCCTCTGTGTGCTGGATAACCACTCATTATCACCAAATCCTGAATAAACAGTGTTCATGTGAGTCATTTCAGGGTCTCTAATCTCTACCCAGACTTTAGAACTAAGTTATGACTGTATTGAGTCTCTAATATCTGGTTTTATATGTAATATTTTTTTAAATGATTTTTGTTGTAAAAATTTACTCTTCAGTGTTTAACTAGTGTTCAGTGTTTAATTTTGATGTAGGCTTCACTCAATTTTTTATTCAAGACAAGAAAGCCCTTCTTTATTTATTTAGGATAAAAAGTTTAGAATTTCTAAACTTCATAACAGCTCTATCATACTTTTAAAAGTTTATTACTTTTATTGCAAGCATCAGATTTTTAAAAATGAATATGTACTTTTGAAAGCCAACTGTATTCTGATATAATTGTATATTTTATATACATATGCATACACAATGATAATCTCTGTGAATGAAAAAAAATCATATAGAACAATAATTGGAATAAGGAAATACTGCTGCATAACAGTTAGTAGAACAGTAAGTTCACTGATATAGCTTGGTATGTTACTGTCATTCTTCATGTGACTTAGATTAGTAAACATGTAACCTAAATAAGTATTTTCATGTTTAACTTATGCTAGATTTAAAAAACAAAGCTTTTTAATTATGAGTTACATTAGCAAAGTTTTCTGTGACTCATCAGTAAGATAGCCCTAAAAGTTGGGGCTTGATACCTATGATGGGCACCATGCAGATTGCTCATTCTTTAATAAATAAAGTTGGTTTTTGCCATATAACTGATCTTTCAACCATATATTTTTATTTGAAACAAATGTTTGCAGAGCTAAACAGGAAATAATTGGTGTGAATATACAGTGATATATATATATATGTTTTTCAAATTACTCTGTTATTAATAACATAGATAACATGATTTTAAGTTTTGTCAATATCTGGAAGTAGCTGCTTCTTTGTTTTAATTAAACATATAATTAACTTTTAATGTTAATTTGTGTTTATTTTTGTTTCTTGTGTTAAATACTCGGGTAGATTCTTCACACAACTTTCAGAACCTTGTGGTAGGACAGTCGTCCAAACCAGTTAAGACTACCTTTGAAGATGATGAGGTGACTTGCATTTAAGTTAAGAGTTTAGAAAATTATTGATATATATATTTGTTTTTCATGTATGTTGAGTGCTTACAAAAACTTACACTCTGTTTTAATGGATAGGTTGCATTATACAGTGAAATAAAATTATTCAGAATATTATATTTCATAATTTTTTTAAGAAAATTTTCTGGAAAATGCTTTTTTTGTTTGTTTGGAAACTTTCTTGATACAAGAGTAATAAATAATATTAATATACATTTTTACATCTTTGATTTTACACAACCATGAGGACGTTATTTTCTAATAGCATATATTTATGTTTAAAATCGAATATTATAATGGTCATTGAAATGTGCCAACTTTCCTTTTAAACATGTTTTATGTTAATGCAAGAACAGTTCTTGTTCAAGTAATTGTCTCTTCTTGGGTCAGCAGTAAGTTTAAGGAATTAAATCTTAACATCTAGAGTTGTATTAACTGCAATTAGTCCAGTGTGTAGCTTCCTGCTTGAAAAAAAGCAACAACATATACAAAATAAAAACAAAACAGTTATTGAATTTTTCACAGACTAATTTTAAGTTAAGTAACCTATAATGTTTGGCTGATCTTTGGAATATTTTCCAATTTGAACAAAAATTCATAACCTTGTAATTTCAGTGCTTCATGGAATAGGTTTTGCAACTGAAGTTAATTAATTTTGTGTATTTTAGCTGAAGAAATGTCAGGAGGAGGAAAAGCAGAAGAAACTTATTACAGAGATTGAAATGAGGAGACATACAGATAACTTCATGTATGTTGAATATATTTATATCTGCACTCTAAATCTGTAGAAGAGCATGTGTTTGTCAAAATATTTAAGTGTTTATTGTTGTTTTTTTTACAATTTTGGAAAATGTCAGACTATTTTTAGGAGTATTTTATATATAATGGTATAACTGCAACAGCCATGTTTGTACGATATTGTTTGTTGATTTAAAGTATTATACTTTAACTTGCACAGTAAACCTTTAAAACTACATACGGTCATTTTTGAAATAATTGTCTTTTGCCCAATTTTCTTTACTGAATGGGCATTTAACAGTTTTATCTACTTTTATATGGAACAAAATAGTTAGTTCTTGGACTTACAATAATTCATGTTATTTTGATTGTTTATATACTTCTTCTTTGCAGGCCATCACAGAAATCTCCCATACCTTTAGATCGATATGACAACCCATATGAACCACAAGCTACTCCACCTCCTAAGACTCCTGAGGTTCGTAATATGGCAAAAGTACTCTACAACTTCACAGCTCAAACACCAAGGTAAAATTCACGTTCAGTTTTTGTATTCATTTGATATTTTAGTCAACAGGAAAGTGAGTAAGCTTTGAATATTAAATGTCTAGTGTAAAGTATAGGTATATCATGCAAAGAAATTACAGTTGAATTATGTACAAGTCATTTGAGTAAAGAGTGCAATTACTCGCAAAGTGAACACTAAGCAGTGAAATAAGAAGATATGTGAAAGAAACTGTAGCTAAGATCTTTTCCTAATATTTATGAAAGTGAAATTTTGAAAGACCTTCATAGGCAGGTGGATCAACTAGCTGGACATTTAACTTTTTATGTTAAATATTGCTACATGTGTCCTCATACAAATCAGAACTGAATCAGGTTCTATATCAACTGATTATCTAAAGGTATAACTAAACAAGCTTTGATTAAAGTAACTGTAACTTTATAAAAGCAACTACGTACAGTAAGTTGTATTTCCCATGTAATCTAAAGCTATGCAAAAATGTTTTCAAAGTACTTAAACCTCTATCATTTTGAAAAATTATACATCACAAAATACTCTGGGGGCAAACTTCTTAAATGTCCTAAAACATGCATTATATGTGGGTGAGTAGAAAGTAATATCAGAGAAGATTTTAAAATAGTTTCTTTAGTAGGTGAATCAGATAACATTTTAAACAAACTTTGGCACTGCTGATAGATAACTTATGATCTCAGTAGTTTTGTGAAACATTTACCTCTATTTCAAGTGATCCTTAATAAAAATTGTATGATTGCATTATAAATAAAAGAAACTCATAATGTATTGAAAGTAGTAATCCTTATGTGGTAATTAAATTAATGGATTGTTTTTTTAGCTCTTTACATTTTAAATTAAAATACATAATTTTTGTTTAATATGGAAATATACCATTTAATGCAGAATGTATCATACCTATCTATTAAAACATGCTCACATAAGTAGATCAAAAGTAGAAAGTTCACTCTACCTTTTTACAAGGGCAAAGTAAGATTGGCTTTTCCATTAAATACTTTTAGAAATTTTTTTCCTGTAGTAATTTTATGCAGTCTCTGTGATGAAATAGTCAAAATTGATATTACTTGACTCTACATTGATAGGAATAATTTCATATTCTAATTTTAATACTTGCATTAAAGATAGCTGTTCACACTGGATAACTACAAATGTTAAAGTTGCACATTGTTGTTTTTTTCAACTAAAAACAATATCTTTCAAGTTGTATCTTTCACAATAGATTATTTATGTGGAAAAATGGGTTCGTATGTATAACATTGTTAAATTATTATAAAGTAATGAAAAATGCTGCTTTATATTTTTGTATGTCTTAACTAAACACAGATAAATTTTATAACTGATTCAGGTTTTTATTTATTTTTTACATTTTATGCATATATATTTCTTTAACTTGCAGAGAGCTATCATTGAATAAAGGAGATATTGTGTATGTGACTAAGGAAATTGACAAGAACTGGTATCAAGGTGAACATCATGGAATGATTGGCATTTTTCCTATAAAATACGTAGAGGTAAGACCTAAAGCCATCTGATCTGTCTCCACAACAGGGATTGAACCCTGAACTTATCAGTTAGCCACCAAAAACCAAATTCTGGATATAACTTTTATAATTATTTTCTCTTTATATTTGCAAATACACAAAGTTAATTTATGTCTTTTTTTTAAACTTCTAGTACAAGTATATTTTCATGATACCTTTGTTATTAAATTACTTATCATTATTTTATATGAATTGTTTCTTAAGGCATGTGTATTTATTAATTTTGATGTAAAATTTATTATAAAATTAATTGAAGGTAGGTAGTGCCAATAATATCAGACAAATACATACAAAAAATCATTTTTAAGAAGACATTTAAGTTAAACTTAAAGTGTTTTAGACACTTCTTGAATTATCAGACAAGTTTTAGCATAAATTGAATTTTAAATGATTGGTCTAATAAAGTTATTAGACAGCCACAAGTAAAACTGTTCTAAAGTAATTAACTGAGGTTGTCTTAAATAATTTCTGACTTGTCAGATGGGTGTAATTGGAACTGAATTTAGAGTTTATGAAATTTCTGTATAACCTGTACATATACTCTTTTTGGTTCAGATTATCCCACCAGAAAATGCTCATCTTCAGCCTCGAAAAGCCACAGAAGGTGAAGCAAGAGCAAAGTACAATTTTCGAGCCCAGACGTCAGTGGAACTTTCTGTATTCAAGGTATGTTACTACACAAGTTTAATATAAAATTTTATATATTCATCATGTTTGTTACTGCATTTTACTGGTTGTTTGGTATAGATATGTGAAATACTGTGCAAATTATCTTTCTTGTAAGATTATAGTGTTAATATTTATGAACTCATTCAGTGTTATTCAACTATGGCACCAAGTTTAGGTTATGTACTTTTGTCAGCTACAGAGTTCTCTGCATCTCTGCCATGAAGGTTAATGCAAACAGTTTTCGGGATTCAGATAACTTTCACACTCAACACTGAACTATAATGTAGAGTATAGAAACTTACTTAACAACACTACAATAACAGCTTTGCTTTTAATGAAATAGTTCTCTTAAATTTGTCTTTAAGTAAATTATCATCATCATTAACACTTGAACCATCGTATTCATACTCTGGATATTTAGGATATTGTGAGCTTAGACAATCTTAGGAAGTAGTGAGTAACTTCTTTACATAATTATAAAAAGGTTGCTTACTGCCATACTTTGTAAGAAGATCCTTATACAGAGGACATCTATATTAATCTCCAACCTGGCCTCTTTCTTTAATTTGATGTGATAAAGTTTTCATTCTTCTTTTTTTTTTTTTTTTTTTACCAAACTTCAGTTGTAGATTTTTAATCACCTCCTACTTGTTGTTTAATGTGTTTTAAATTTCACAAAAAAAATTAAAACAAGTCATACATAAATTGATGGATGCAAGAGTGATCAATAATAGAAGATAACAGTATGTGTAAGTTAGTAAAGCTACTCCTCTTTAAAGAGAGTATTCAAAATTGTTAAAACTTAAAATGAGTAATAATTAGGTCAAATGATCTAGTTGCTAATGTAGAAATAATAGAAAGGTGAGAAATGTCGATATTATCATTCTTGAGTCATACTTTTTTCTAAATTTATGTAGACACTGATTGTGAATGACAAAGATAGCATAGTAATAGTAACTGTAGTTTTCCAAACTTAGTAAATTAAGTTTAATGCTGCACTTTATATATAAAGGGTAAAATTAATCATGAGGTGACACAAGTCAAAGATATTATATCCCTGTAGAAAAATTTACTCTTTGATTAACATGGCATTAATTTTGCCTTAAGGGGTCAATTGTAGGATCACTCTGAATCAAATTAATTTCTTGTAGTTGTGTATTAAAGCCAAAAAGTTATCAAAAGTTTTGTTTGTTGTTCTAGCCACATTGTTTCTTAGTATTATATGTTACAATTTAAAACTTGTTTTTGATTACCTTATCAATCAAGTCATTGTTCATGTTGCAGTGAGGTTAAACAGGTGTTTATCTACAGGATGAATAAGAAATATAATTTTTTGTTGCTACAATGAATTTTAAACAGAAACCTAGCATCTAAGAATTTCTGTTAGGTTGGTGTCCAAGACAGCCATTTTTAATTCAATATTTAGGGTGAAACTGTAATCCTGACTGGAAAAGTGGATCAAAACTGGTATGAAGGAAGAATTGGGAATAAAAAGGGCATTGTACCATCAGCATATTTGGAAGTATTCCGTGAGCCTGAAGAAATGCGTAAGTTTTACTCTATAGGTACCTTACTGTAAAAACATTAACACAGAAATGATATGTACCTGGGTCTCTGGCATTACATTTATTTAACTTGAGTGGTACTTACAGAAAGACTGATCAAAATCTTAAAATGTCCTAATTGTATAGAATCATGTTTTATTTATTAGCACATCATTTAGCCTTATATTATTTGACTTAAATTTGTTAATTTCATCAAAAGCAGTTTTATTAAGCAACTTAAATTAACTGGTGCATTTTATTAAGAAGGTAAGGTAAAGCCTATAAGATTTGTAATGGTTTTTGTCTGTAGAAGTCATTATATCTAACTCATAGTTAGTTATATAGAGCATTTTTTCTTAAGCTCAAGCCATTACCATATTGTTACATGTACTGTGTGCCTTACAAAGAAGAATCTTGTCACAAATTCCTGCCTCATCACAACTTATGGAGTGCTAATACCTAGTTGTTGTTGTTTTTTTATATAGAAAGAGAAATAGGCTATTTTCATCTTTAAAAATTTGGGCTTATGGACTAATCAACATAAGAGTGAAAAAGCCTGCCTCCATAGCCTTGTTTGTTAGCTGTACTCATCTTATGAATATCTTCTTTTCCCATCAGTGTACTGTGCATGGCAGTATAGTATATTCATGTTAAATTAGTTTCCCAGAAATTCACAGAACACAGAAGATTTGACAAGATATTTGTTATAAAATATTTTTTTATCCTTATTAACAAAAACAAAGTTAGATAAGTTCATAAGGTGAAAACTGGTGTCTTCACTTGATAGTTAACTTTCAGAATTTCGTAACAACTTATAAAGAAGTTTATTATGAACTACTTAATTTTACAGGTTAGGTTTTTGAGGAGTATTACTGTTTATGGAAAGAGTTAAACTTCATTAACCAAACTTAGGGCTTGAACATAAGTGAGAGAGAGAGCTAATTAATAGATCACAGCATTATATACCAAATGATATAGTACTTATTTTAAAATTCAGAAAAAACTAAAATGAGATAGAAAAAAATATCTAAAACAATGTTTTGCAACTGCTAACCCTATTGCCAAGGGTATCCTTTATTGTGCATAAAACAAGGTTTTAATGTCTTACATTTAAATTTTTTAAAACCTTTTTCTACATTATATGAATCAGAATAGCATAAAATATTATCTAATAACCCATATTTTAATAGTATACAAGTTATAAGTTCATAATTCTGCAAGGTAATATTTTAAAAAATCCCAAATTTCTGCTAGTGTGACATAATGACCCATTTTCTTTTAACATGCCATCTTTCTTGTTTTATCCATCATCTCTCAAAAAGGTATGAAAATAATCATAAATTACATTGCAGAATTGTCTTTGCACAGACAAACCACATTTATTATAGTGTTAATTTTGTTTGGTTATAGAGCTATTGAAAATAAAATCACACCTCTCCTTTCACACCTACCTGTTTCATTCTTTCTTTCCTAATTTGTTAATGGTTCTGTCTTATGTCTAATTATATATTATCAACATAAAGTCAAGGTTTTCATCTGTAAAATGACTTATTGTATAATATTATATTCTGAATGGTTAAATGTCAGTTTCACACAAAGTACCAACATCATTCCATGGGAAGGTTAACAACTAGGTTTGATGAAATTGTAACGATTCTTGTCTCCAGTTTGAATGTTTTTAGTCTATATTGTTTTATACATTATTTATTTAAATAAAAATTATTAAGTGCAATATTATGATTAGTATACGACAAAAATTAGGGTTAACTCTCTTCAACAATCAAGAGGAAGAAAAAAGATTAAGCATTTCTTGTTTTTCATGTTTATTCTTTATGTATAATTATAAAGGTAACTAAAGTATAAGAATATGGATCTTTTTAGATTAGTTAAGTAAAATAAATAACAATAATATAATAAAAGTGTTTCATAAAGCATGCACCCAAGCAACTTGTAGTAGCTCATGGGTTAATGTAATTTAATAGTATAATGTGAGCTGCACATGTCTCAAGTGATTTACAACTTATAGTGGCAAGGATAGTAGTTGGACATAACATAGCTCAAAAGGCACTAAGAAATAAAATTTAATTGTAAATAGATGTATGCTGTTACAAACTCAGAGATCTTTGGATAAATTAATGTAGTTTCTTGTTACCATTTGAAATCATCCATGAAAGAAAAAAGGGTAATTTAGATTTGTTTTGATTTTTTTATTTTTGGTTATTACAAGAATTTACCAATTCTGTTTTCAGATATGGTAGGGAAAAAATAACACTAAAGTGTTTTACTGAAAGAAGTTTGAAATGCATTTAAAAGGTTTTAGGAATTACACGAAAGTCAGAAGTATTAAATCTAAAAAAGACTTCAAATGAGTATCAAGAGGTCATATGGTCAGTCAGATAGCCTGTATTGAGAGAGTTTAATGTGGCATCATCACATACATAAACAAGATGTGTCTTTCAGACTTATTGTATCCACTAGAGGTGCATTTTAATATACTCTAGGTACATTATTACCTTGTATATTGAGACCTTATTCATTACAGAGAAAATGTGTTATAAAAAATAGAGAACATTTCACCAAGTTATTAGGTACATTGAGTCTTATAGTTTTTACTTATCCATTGATTATGTTTTGTATAAGATGAAAATCTAAGAACACAACTTCCTTCAGATGTTTTGAAATGAATGTTAATTTTTTACATCAACATAAATTGTATTTTAATTTAATGAAGTATTTTATGACCAGATTGAGGGAATA
Source organism: Tachypleus tridentatus (assembly GCF_004210375.1). Taxonomy (NCBI): domain Eukaryota; kingdom Metazoa; phylum Arthropoda; class Merostomata; order Xiphosura; family Limulidae; genus Tachypleus; species Tachypleus tridentatus. The sequence goes on along the minus strand of NC_134830.1, from coordinate 64,696,539 downwards.
AGTATGAGCAGTCCAGCAGCACTTGTTCTGGCTAACATTTTTGTGAGCATGCTTGATTATAAAGTTAAAATTGTGGTTAATCTAGGATTATGCTTTTGTCAGATATGTTGATGATACATTTACTAGTTTTATTTCTGGGCATACTGTTGAATAGTTTTTAATACTTTGAAATTCACTACACTCTAATATTATATTTACCTATGAGAATGAAAAAAAAGGTGAGTTATTGTTTTTCAAAGTCATGGTTAGTAGGATTAATAATGGTTTTAAAACAAAGATATTTAGAAAAGAGATGCATACTGGTCTTTACTTGAATTGGTCATCAGCTCATCACAAATCTAAAAAAAAATAGGAATTATAATAACTTTATCAGCTATTGTAAAAACTAATTACAGTTCAAAAAAAGTTTAATAAGGAAGTATATTATCAGGAAAAGTTATTGGTGAAGAAGAGTGATTACCCTAATAATGTGGTTAGAAAATACTTAAGAGCTGATAGGTTGACTAGAAGAAAATGTCATTTAGATAATTTGGTTTATTGTGTAATTCCTTATGTACCTAGCCTATCAAATATGATAAAAATACTGTGGTAAAAACAGAAAGGATGTAAAAATTTCAAATTTAGGTAAATTTATTTTTTACCAGGAAAAAAATTGAATATAATCTTCAAAAATGGAATTAAACCAATTAATGTTGAGAAAGAAGAGGTTTATAGTGTAAAATGTGTGGGCTATATGAATCTCATGTAGGAAAGACTTCTAAGAATTTAAATACTAGAATAACAAAACATAGAAAGCTCTGTCATTTGTCTACCAAGATTTTAAATATCTAAGACAATGTAGTGAAAATAAAATTCTTAGAATTATTTGTTGGGAACCTAATATTAATAAATCTAAAATAAAAGAAGCTACTTTAATAAAGGAACACAAATCTTCAGTAAATAAAACACAAGGGAAAAGTTTATATTTATGCTAAGCTTAATTTTATGTTAATTACATCACCAATTCCATTTATATCTTTTCAATTGTCATGCTAAGTACCTAATGATGCCACATTAACTATGACAAAACTTTGTTTTCAAATCATATAATTTTTCTATCCCACTTTAGCTGTTTTCTGGTTTTTTAAAATTTTATAGTATGGGATATCTCCAACATTTATATGTAATACAGTATTTTCCAGACACATGCCACTTATGTCAGTCTTGGTCAATTCCATTGAAACATAAGAGAGTTTGTAACCTTGAGTTAGTACCTGATCTACAGTTGAAGTACATGTTTATCTACATTATTGCACAACATACAGCATTCTTGTGTTATCTATCAAGGAATAACAAAGGAACAAATTCACTTAACAACATTCTTAATCATGGGTTTTGTGACAACTCTACATACCAGAATATCCAACTAATTCCAAAACATATCTTAATACTATTGGAAAGTAGAAAACGTTTAGTTTGTTTGTGTACTGCATTAGTACTGTTCCAATGTTACTTGGCTAGTGTTGGAAGTTTTATACTAAAATAATATAGTATGTATGCAGTATGCATTTATAATGTAATGAGTGTGTGTAAGTTCTTTATTTTTAGAAGCTGTATGCTTTCAATGATTGAATAATTGTTGTTGAAATAATAAATAGGCCTGCTGGACTAATATATATCAAGATCAACAAAAGCATGCAGTCTATAAAATATATTGCTCTTATACTGAACTTGCAAGAGAAAAAGTGGGCTGCATAAGTAGGTACAGCCACATTACTGCTCTTAATAAAATTGTTCATAGGAAAGTCTCTTATTAATATGTATTTTATATGTGTAACAAATAATATTTAGTCATAGAAATAAAGAAATATTTGAAACCTAGGTTTTCAAAATACAGAAAAACCAGTGAACCATGAAAGCATTAGTGACAGTCGTGACTAAAAGTGAGAAACCTAATACCACTTGTTAGAAGGTAGTAGCTCTTAGTATAGCACAAGGTCACCACTTTAAAAGTGCTCCAAATCATTCCTCACAAGTGTGTTAATTGTTTTCGTTTTCCCAAACTAATTACCAAAAATAATCCATACTGAATACAAAACTTAAAACAAAGTTAGGTTTTGTATGTGCCTCAGAACAGCTGGTATGGGTATTAACACTTTTATTGATAAGGAGAGAAAAGCATTTTGACCTTCCTAGGTCATCTTCAGGTTAAGGAAGTTGGGTTTTCAATGAGCTAACAGTATGTGAGCAGGTGTCATCAATTGACAAATTAAGAGCCATGACAAACAACACCAGTAACATTGGAGCGATGTGTAATTCACCAAAACTAGAAATTGAATACCCATCTATGTATTCAACAGATTTTATTGTCACATCTTTGTTAAGTTTTGAATGTTTTTATCTTAATTTTCTAGAAATAATTATCAGCCATAATGATGATGATAATTTCTGAAATGTAACAAACATTTGTTTAGATCTGAATTCTCTGATACTTCTTTGTTACAATATCAAATAGAATGAATAGCTTTTTTAGCATTATGCAGAAAATTTCATCATAGAAACTGGCAGGTGTGTGTCTTTGCACTCAACCACACATTTATTTGTTTATATTTAAGCACAAAGCTACACGATGGGCTATCTGTGCCGTGCCCATCACAATTATCAAAACCTGGTTCCTAGCATTATAAGTCATCAAACTTTGCTGCCTAACCATGTGTACTCTGAGTATAATCTTTACTGATCACCTTATAAGTGTATTACAGGCCAACAGCAGATAGCATTTATTTAAAAAGAGTCATATTGAGTGTAATAATTTTTTTAATTTCTTTTGTTATACTAAGTGTCTATAAGACAAGAAAGTTATTCTAATGCTTAACCAATTTTTAATAAAATATATTTTATTTACTCAGGCTTATAATAGTGTTGTTTGGTGATATTTCTAGATTCAGTATCAGTCTCTCCAAAATCTCCAAGACCTCCAGCAAGTCCTGTACAGTAAGTAGGAAATATACATAACTTTGAGAATTTTTTGTTTGTCTGTGATGTATTATGTAATTACAAATTTATCATATTATTTACCTATTGGTACAACCACTTCTTAGGACCAGAGAAAAAAATGCCCTTAAAAGTGGGAAATAACCCAACTTTGATCCTTACACTGTGTCATTTAGTTTGAAATTTATTAGGTTGTTCTTTAAGGAATTATGGGATCTGTTTTGTGCATTCTTGAGGAGTGAGCTCACCAATGTATGCATAATTTTCATATTTTATATAATGTATTTTACTTCAATAAGGGCAGAACATCTAAACACTTATCATGGCAAATATTCTTGATAAATTTTTAAAAAATAAAGTATTCATAGTATAACAACTCACTTAGTTTGCTATAGTATCCATAGTTCTTTCAAAGCTATACTGAAGTTTCATTTTTATAAGGTTTTAAACTGATAACATGTTTAAAAATAATTACAGTTTCAACCAGATACAATTTATAGTTCCTTCAACAGTAAAGACTTTATGGGATTAAACAGTGAATCTTGCATTTAATATAACTCCTAACTTCAAACAATGTTTGAAAACTAAATTGGCAATATACACCATGAAATGCTTCCATCATGTTCTGTTAGGCATGACTTTGCTCATTGGTGTTGGTGTGCCCTTACAATGAATCCAGGGTCTATTTTTTTAAAAACAGCATTTCATTACTGCCAAAAATACTGTCCACACTTGTGAGAAGGCTATATATTTAATGGTCAACTTTTGTCATCTGTTCAGAAAATAGAAGGTCTGAAGTTGACAGTGAATACTGTTGACTCTGATTGACTTCTCTCTAGTCAGTCACTTCAAAATAAGGGGTAGCTTATGTGCCCTTGTGTAACTTTGTGTAAGCAAACAAACAAAAGAAAAATGATTATTTATTTACTCCAGATAAATCAGAATTTATTTTTATTTTACCATTTTACTTGCACAGGCTTCTGTGTTAACACTGAAAAAATATCTGACTTCTAAATGTATGAAGTTTATATTGTGCTTCAAGTTGAAAGCTTTGGAAATCTGTGAAATCATATTTATACTCAACCATTTGTTGATTATTTTTTTCCACTGATAGTTATTTATGCTTTTCCTTTGATTAATATTTAAATATACTCATGACATTTGATCTTTCTCTTCTGATTATTAGTGTCCAAATTACAAATAGTACTGTAAGTTCTTGTCAGACTCCAAATTACCCAATTGACAAAACTCGTTACCTTGAAACTCAGGCTGCATCTTTACCAAAGGTAAGAATGTTTTTTATATAGGAAATATCTTAAGTATTATTTGTCATAGCAGGTTTTGCAGGCCAGAGTACTCTTTATTATACTTTCTTGATGAAGTTAACATGCTATAACATTTTAATTGTAAGCAGTACATAAGAAAGAGGTAATCCTCAGTAGTTGTGGCTATAAATAGATCTCAAATTGGTCAAGAGATGGAACTATGAGCTAAAAGTTTGTACTTGGAAAAAAAAAAACATGGAGCTGTTCTGTGAGTCACTATGCCATGACTAAAATATTATACTAGAATTATACTAGGCTTAGAGTAAGTTATCAGTTATATTACATTGTCTAGAGATCGATAAATATTTTGTTATGAAGCTCTTTAATTATGGTGTTAAAGTTCAATGACTAGAAATTTTGAAAAAAATACTTGTATTTTGATTTCAGAGTTTTTTATTAATTATTTATACTTAATACACATTTTATTTATAGGTTATGATAATGTGCCTTACCTAGATTATTATTTTATGGATTGTGTTGTGTATAACTTACTGTTTTTGTAGACATAAAAGTATTATTATATATTTCTCATTTCTCTTATCTAATCTTTTTTTTTTCTACCTAATTGAAGTATATCATTTATTTGAATATTTAGTACACATACAATAGTATTATATGCTACATCTTCTAAAGAGATAAATTTTATATTTTTTTTAATTAAATTAAGGGACATCATTAGATCTTTAAATTGTTTAGACAGAGTATTTATGATGAACTTAGTTGAATGGATGTCAACTTCACAAGTATAAAGGATGACATTTAAAGGTTTTTGCCTTTTGTCCAAAGATGAAAAGGTGAAAAACATTTGAAACATTGTCTTCTACACTTGTGTTTCTACATCAAGCAGTTGCTGTCCACTCAATTAAGTTTCATCATCATGAGACCTTTTATTGCCCATCAGGGATGTCCTAACTCTCAATTTCCCTTATCTTGACCCTCATCTTAAATCCATTTAATTACTTAACAATTTTTGTCAACAGAGCTGCTAAAATTCTACAATAATAATTGAAATTAATACTAAAGAGTCTTAATTATGAGCAATAAGGAAACCAAAAAATTTCCAATACCATTTTGCTCACTTCTTCAGTCGAGTACTCTCTTTGCTAACAATGTTTTATGTTCTTCCTTAACCCTAATTAAACTTGGTCTGGTTGGTAAAATTCTCAAACACCAAAGAAAGATAGAGCTTCATGTAATATACTTATCACATTTGATCAATGTAGTTATTACTATTTAAGAAATCTAGTTAATATTTGTAAATAACTAATATGTATAATTACTTACTTAAATTTAATATTGTGAAGTGGTTTAAGTTACATAAGCACATAGAAACCTCTATCTTATTTAGTGTATATCGAGTTCCTTCTTCGATTTCCAAAGATGTGTCAGTATATAACCACGAATGTACTTTGTCGAATTCTATACATTTTAGTCTACCATAGTGTTGTAGGGTGATTTTGCTAATGAATGTCTGTTTAATGACCAGTCTTGAAAATTACTAGGTAGATAAATAATCTTAAAAGTATCAATATACATTGCATAAGAAACATACAAGTTATATGTAACAAGTCCCTACTCTCTTTTAAAATATTTTTTTCATCCTGAAATAATAGGTCAGTATTTTTTGACGTATCTTTTAAATATGTTGATTTATTTGTGGGTATGTGTGTGTATGATCAAATGAAATTTTCGTATGTTCAAAATGATATCATTGTTTTATAGATTACAGTAGATAAAATCAACTACATATTCAAAATGAAATTATTTTGTTTTTAATGCACAAAAAAAATTGATTTGGCTAAACTTAAATACTAAAATAATTATTTTCTATCAAATTATTACAGTAAAGATTATTATATTCTCAATGCACACAAGACATTGTAATTTAACTTTAAAGCAGTAATAATGCCTTGTTAATTTATCAAAATATGAAGCAGTTTTTCCTTTTTTTGCTACTTCTTAAAGCTCAGTTACATATATACATAGTCACGTTTTTTTTAGTGCCAGTTTCCCTTGTTCAGTTATGTTTAAGTGGAAATGAGGATTTTAAGAAAATTACTGACTTTATGAAATTTAGGTATTTCCTGTAAAACTTTCACTTAACATGAAATTTTATTGAATATTTAGAACTACATTTTAATAGTTTTGTTTTGTTAAGCTGTATTATAAATAGATACTTGTACTCATTCTTTTGCATAGATAATATATTAATTACACTATACACTGTTTTGTATATAGTTTCTTGTTTTAGCAGTTAGTTAGTGTCAAATTCTAGGGACAGTGATAGGTATAAAATCATTTTATTCTTGAGTAAACTTCAGGCAATGTGGCTGAATGATAAAAGTATAGAGTATACATAATTCCAGTCATGCTAATTTTGAGTTACTTGAACATCTTGAAGTGGAATGTTAGATGTTTTCTTGAATTTTGGACAGTAAATGTTAGAAGCGAGTTTGGACATGACAGTGTAAATCTTTTTCTTCCAGTTTCAATATAGTTAGCACAAAACTTAATTTAATATATAAAAGAATATATCCAGAAAGAGAAATAATTCAATGTTTTGTATTAAGATATATTTTAAAACTAAATCAATGAGTATTTAAATCTATGTTGAAATTTTACTGCTCTCTTTTTTCTCTTCTTTTTTTTTTTTTCCTTTCAGAAGCTTCCCACCTATCCAACAAGTCAGTTTTCACTTGAAGAAACCAAACAACCTGTAATGGAAAGTCTGCACATAAACACATTCAGTGAGCCTATACCGTAAGGGCTTTTCTATGTTTTGAAATGTTCCTGGGTAACAAATAAAGCAGTTTCACAGACAGTGTGTGAAGAAATGTGCATATCTATCAGCATAAATAGAAACTATTACCTTTTGTGCCCATTTAACACAGTTTTTACATGTACTTAAAGTTAGTTACTTTAAAACCACTTATTAAATGGTATATTAAAATTATAAAACTTGTAGGGCTATTTATTTAGTTACACTCCTAGGACTAGGAAAACTAAATTATGTACATTATGTAATATCTTTTATAGCCAAGTAAGATTAGTTTGGTACATCTTAGATGGTGATTTTGCATCGGACCAATTTCAAACAATATAGTTACAAAAACATTTCATTTGAGTTTTAGAACATTTTGAAGGAGGAAAACGTATTCATAATATTTTCAATTTAGGCCTAACATAGCCAGGTGGTAAGGGTACTTTACTTGTAATCTGAGGGCCGTGAGTTTGAATTCCCATCCCACCAAATATGCTTGCCCTTTTAGCTATGGGAATGTTATAATGTGATGGTCATTCCCATATTCCCATTATTCCCTGGTAAAAGAGCAGCCCAAACGTTGGCTGTAGGTGGTGATGACTAGCTGCCTTCCCTCTAGTTTTACACTACTAAACAAGAGATGACTGGCACAGATGCCCCTAATGTAGCTTTGCATTAAATTAGAAAAAAACAAAGAAACAAATTTTCAACTTAATATTTTGAATAGTGCCAAAAATAATACTGTGCATTCATGTTTAATTAATTTTGTGTTTAATAATTCTGGAAATCCTTTATAGGTCCTTTTTTCTTGCATTTGTTGGCAGGTACCGAGCCTTATATAGCTACAAGCCACAACATGAAGATGAGCTTGAGCTTAATGAGAGAGATACAATCTATGTCATGGAAAAGTGTGATGATGGATGGTATGTTGGCACTTCATTAAGAACGGGACTATTTGGGACATTTCCTGGAAATTATGTTGAAAGAATCTGGTAAGTGTGGTTGAAAGTCAAAAATAATAACTTTTTGTATATTTTAAAAAATTAACAATGCAGGAGTTCAAAGTGGAATAATTCTGAACTTGATGTATGGAGAATTAATTAAAATGTAAGAAAATATGAAAGTAATTTATCATAAATGTGTTTTTTGTCTTATCTGATTATCTAATAAAGTGACCTGAAAATATAGAATATATACAATGACTGAAAAATCAACAATATTTTCAGTTCTTCTTTTACACTAAAAATATGGGAATATCCATGCTTTAAAAATTAGCTTATTTCACATATTTATTAGCCATTGTACCATTTTATTTTTAAATACTTATTATTCATTAATATTTTGTTACAGTTTTGGTAGATGTTAAAAGAGTTTTATAGTTATACGATCAAGTTTACATTACAAATAATGCACTGTTTTAACAATTTTTTAAACTTAAAAGACTTGGATTCTGGTCAAAGGGCCCCATAGGGGGCAACCTCTGTCAGAATGTAGGATACTCTGGGAGCTTTGTGCTGAAAAATTTTACAAAAGCCTTGACTTAATATACTTTATGATGTATAGAAGAGACAAAAATATTTTACCACCCTTTAAAAAACACAGGAAAATACTAATGAAACTGTTCCCTCAGAATTACAGTAAAACAAAGAGACAAACACTAAACTAACAATAAATTTCTATAGTATCCTAATACCAGAACTGTTGTAAAATACAGATGAGATTTATGACCAAAGTTGCAGTTAAACATAAGTGTAGCTTTTCACCTACTAAAGTTACAGGAAGTATTGATGTAACTTACCTCTATGATTAGGAGAAGAAAAAAAATAGTACATCCTATCTACAAAGTAATGAGAAACAATGGCAAACAGTCATTACAATTACAGTAAAGTATGGCTACAAATTAAGAAAGATATTCAGCATTTATTAAACCACCCATTTGATCTACTATTAGGGTAGAAGAATAGTACTTGTACTGCATACCTTCAGATCTACTCTAAACATTTGATGCAGTTGCCACCATTGGCTAAATAGTATTATTTTCTGATTTACAATGCATGTCTTTGAACACCTACACAAACTAGAACATTAAATATTCACCACTGCTGAAACAGTATTTTGAGCCATGCAAGTCTTTCAACATTTACCAAAGCTAAAACAACCAGTGATACATTTCATTGTAAGTTTTTGAGCAATGTAATTACAGTAATGTAATTCATATTTAAATTTTAAATAGCAATTTACTTCTATACCTTTTTTTTAACATTGTTTGTTTACCTTCTACAAAGAAAACATTGTTGGTGCAAATCCTTTAAAAAACTAGATCAGTTGTAGTGCATATAAGTTTTTAAATTCTTGATTGGCCCATAAAACCAGGATTCAATGCTACTTCACAGAAAATTAATAACAAAAATAATCTACTAAAACAATTTAAAACATATCTTTATTACATATAATGAATAGTAACTAGAAGTGGAAAATGTGTTTCTCTGTTTCATGTAATCTAGTTTAAATAAATATTTCTAAAAGTTATAAAAATTAAAAACCTAGTTCTACATGATATACACTGATTAGTACATATTAATTAGAGAAATTTATTTTCATATATCTAACTTTTTATCATTAATATTGATTTAGATAAGAATTTAGTTACCATGAGGAAGAAGATAAAGACATCCAAAAGGAATGAAAAAAAAATATTAATCTGATCTTTCAAACACTTAAAAAATGAAGGTAATGTTGTAGGAAACAGTTATCTCTTCAAAAATCTTCAGTGTTTCTTTTGCATGTATTTCAACATGATAATTAAAAAGTGTTGGATGTTTCTAGTTTATATGAATAATTTTACATAGTTTAATGTTATTAGTTATTTTGACTTAAAGTTGAGACCAAAGACATGCTATTATGTGGTCACTCCAATTTGTTGCTAATAGTATATATACATATATCAAAAATAATGTATAAGCCACATATTTCTATGTTTTTAATTTATTAATTTGGCAGAATACTGATATCATATCTAATTTTAATGGAAACAAGGAAGAAGTTTGTTATCTGAATGATCTTTTAGTATATTTTGTTAAGACTTCTTGACTTTTGATTATAATTGATTATAATAAAAAGCTTTGAACTAAAACATATTCTTAGTTTAAACCCATAACTCAATGTTATGTAAATGATGGTGTTTCTAAAGAAACATTTTTGATGTTTCTAATGCATTCTTTAAAGTTTATTTGATGAGTAAATGTTTTCAGACAAAGGAAATGCATATCCTATATCATTTATATTGGTGTTTTAAAATAGTTCAGACTATTATTTTGTGTACTATTTATACATCGAATAACAAGAGAGATCTGTCTTCTGTAACATTTTTTTTATTATAAATATGTATTATTCAGTATAGTTTTGGCTAAGATAGTTTTTTTTTTGTACACGTGTAAAGATATTCCAATTCAATATGTTTTTGTGTAACATGGCCTAATTATATAATGTAATTCTTATGTAACTAAGTAGAGTTGTTTTTGAAAAAGGAAAATTGGATGTTTTACAGGTTTTTAGTACATTATAAAATTATGTACAATGACAAAAGGACCTTGCTTTCTGAGTAAAGTGAATAGAATTTAACCTTGGCTAAGCTACTGTCAAGACTTGCTGTGCCTTTAAACTTGTTTTTGCTATGATTAAATAACAAAGGTCAACAAATGTTTGTTTGTACACACCCAAGAAAATATTGTATAAAAATTTAATGCTACAGTAGGATTTGGAGCATTATTTAGCATAGGACTGCATGACAGTTTGTTACATTGTGTCTTGTTTAGTGTGTTGCAAAGTTTTTTGCATAGTTAGTAATAAAAGTTCAACCTATACGTCTTCTAAACAAGCTTTTTGTCTGTATCAAAAGTACCAAGTCACCTTAAAAACATGGTCAGCAAATTAATAACACCACTACAAAAATATTTGTAAATCTCAAGTTATTATGATCAAAAACTAAGTTTTCAATATTGCAAGCACTTAAATGAAAATAGTACTGTATTGGTTTATTAGTTGCTAATCATATCATTTAGATAGCTATACCATTCTAATTCTGTTTGATTTACTATTAAAATTTGCTATATAATTAATTGAACCTCGTCTAAATTAAACTACCTTTTGCATAAATACAAATATAATGTATATTCATGTTTTACTCTGTGCCTTTATGATATGTAGCTGGTGAGCTAGTAAAACCAGTAATGTTTTAAAATAAAAATGTTTCAATACCAACATTAAGAATCAAAAATAAAGTAGAAACAAATCATGAACTGCCACTGATGTACTTTTCAAGAGATTTTAATATGTATTTGTTGATTTTTTGTTATAAAATACTGTGAGTACTTTGAATGATTAATTATCGTTAAGCTAAATGAAATAAACAACCAATGTTATTCTCGTAAGTGAGGCATGCTACTTGTCTCAAATTGTATGCATAGGAGTGAAGCTTAATTTTAAAATTTGATTATATTAAGTTTGCTTTAGTAATAAATCATTTGTGTAAACTGTACAGTAGAATTTAATGGACTTAAGTCACTATTTTGATTATTAACACACTTTTGTAAGAGTAAAATGTTTTATCAGAATGTCAGTTTGAATCATGTGAATTAATTAAAAGGCCTTAAAAGTTGATTTATTGTTTTAGAGGTTTGTCAATAAAGAATGCAATAACACACTGGCAAAGAAGTTTTTCTTTCTTATTTAGTAAGTATTACAAAGCTCTTAATAATTAATGTAGCATTAAGAAATACATTGATTTTTATAGTCTGAAATAACCTTTTTGGAGAGTGTTTTTAATTTTATTCATGTTCAATTTTGTGTGTTAAGTTTTCCAAGTTTGTGTTATTAAACAGTTAAGTTAAAAATAGTGATTTTAAATATTCTTCTCTGAGTGTTTTTTTTTCTATGACATGGTAGTGTAAAACCTTCACAAAATTATTTCTTTTGTTTGCATATTTTATCACAAGATTGGGAATACATTATTATTTGTGTTTCATTATAAATGTATATTGGTGTTTCAAAACTAAATAAACCAGTAAAAGTAAAAAAAAAATTATATTATACCTATATGTAGTGATACAAAAGGCAATTGGGATTGTAAACCTAATATCAACTACTTAATCCAATTAAAACATATATCTTTTTAATTTTACTAATACATACAATGTTTTTCATGTACAACAAAATAAGTATCATCTTTGTATATTCAGGTCAAGCTTATTTTGTTTCCATCAATAAGATATCTGCAGAATAACAGGACTTAAGATACATAATGTACACACATTCCCTGATTCAGCTACCTTATTATCGTCTTTGAGATCATAAACCAGATTTTAATGTTTATTACTTAACTGTAAATATCGGATTTATTCTGGGTAACTTGTGATACTACATTCTCATTCAGAGATAGACGCAGTGTAATCTTAAGATACCACTTGACCTACCTTTGACATTCAGAAAAATGCTGTATTGAAATAAAGACACACAAAATTCTTAGTGTTCTTAAATACCACAGGATCGAGCAGTTTACAATATAACACTCACTTTGCACTAAAACTATTAGTGTAATAATCACTACTTGAAATACTTTGCAATTTAAACTAATATTGCATTAATTAAAGACCATTTTCAGTCCTACTACACTATTATATATTTTAACCTTAAACAAAAACATCAAAAATAGGATCCATTTGTTTTAATATCAAAATAAAATACAAAACTACCCTCACAGCAATTTCTGACTATATGTACTTTTCTGAAACATAACAAAAGTTTTTTGTAAAGTTACACATTTTTACAACAGAGAAAACCAGTAGTTATCTAATCATATTTGTTTTATATGGTTTAAACAGTTCAATTTAATATTTTAGTTAAAATAATTTACTATATAGAAAGTCAAGTCGCCTTTCACATTTTTGTGGATAAATATTCTGTTAGTATCACGTGCACTGATTTGTTGGTTCATTTGTTTGCCTGATTTACTGAATAATAACCATGTTAATTCTGTGCAATACTTAATAATATATGGGTCTAAGATAAACAAATGATATAATTGTAAAAACCTTATCCTAGTTCTGAGTACTGAAGCCTAAATAATATTGATGAAAAATTTAATCAACCAACTCACTCCTGTTAACAGTGTAAAAGTTCTGAAGAAACAGTTTCAATTTGCTAGGGTAAACTAGCATCTGTTGTGTACTAGATTGATGAACCCTGATAGCAGGCGAAAAGTCTCATCTTCTGACATTACTTTTACACTTAGTTTACTTTCACTCGAAAGTTCTTATAATTTTAGAGTAACTTGATGGTACAACATAAAAAAAATATTACCTGCATTTTAACATAATGATCACTTATCTCAAACATTTACATATTCCTTGCCTGTATGTGTTATAAGTTTATAAGCTTTCTGTTTAACAAAAGGCTGTTTATAATCATTATTTTAAGGTAGGTGGCGTATAAATATTAATATTCTCTCCCCTCCAGGCTAGGTGGTTAAGGCACTCGGCCCGTAATCCGAGGGCTGCGGGTTCGAATCCCCGTCACACCAAACATGCTCACCCTTTCAGCCGTGGGAGCTTTATAATATGACGGTCAATCACACTATTCGTCGGTAAAAGAGTAGTCTAAGAGTTGGCAGTGGATGGTGATGACTAGCTGCCTTCCCTCTAGCCTTAAACTGGTAAATTAGGGACGGCTAACGCATATAGCCTTCGTGTAGTTTTTCGCGAAATTCAGAGCAAACAAAACTTAATCTTACACTTCTAGCCAACGAGAATGCAAGCAGCTAGCAGCACTTGGTGCTAAAAGAGCTTTGGCGTTTGTTTTTTTAGATGAACAATGAGATCGACTCTTATAACATGGCTGCAGTTGAAAGTGTGAGATGTGTGTTCTACAGTGTCATTTCTCGAGATCCAAGCCCTTTGATCAGAAGTCGAATACACTAATCACTCGGGCAGGGGTGACCAAACTGCGGCTTTTTGACATATAATGTGCGGCTCGCGGAAATATGTTGGCTTAACTTTTTTTTGCATCACAATTAATATAAAAGGTAAATAAAAAAATTTCGAGCTTCATAATTATTTACCGGGTATAAACTGAGAGTTCATTGGATTAAAACCTAAGTTTAATGTTTATGGTGAGTAAATATATTTAAGAGTTTAAATCCAGATTATAATGCTAGATTTGAGTCAGGGATTAACGAAATTTCGAATTAGCAAGGATTACAGAGGAATTATGCTAGAGAATCAGTAATCATACAACCTGGTGCTGACAATGTTAGTTTTAGTACCGTGGCTTGTGATCGCGTGATTGTGGCTGTGTTGCGGGTAGTGAAATTAGCGGAGTGTTAGTGTGATACTGGACGCTGTAGAGTTTGGTTGCATTGCACGTGTTGGAGCTTATTGTTTCTTTTCACTTTAATTTTTTTAAAGTTTCTGTGAAAATTTTGTGATGGAAGATGGCATCACCAAATTGTAAGAAGCGAAAGTAAGAAGATGAAAACAGAAATTGTAAGCCAGAGTGGGAGGAAGATTTTGCATTCATCATTAAAGGAGGTAAACCTTTGTGTCGTATGTGCAATGTGTCACTCAGTCATTACAAAGCCAATAACTTGAAACGCCGCTACGAAACAAATCACAAAAAAAAACTTTTCGTCTGATTATCCACTTAAATCAGAATTACGGGAAAACAAGTTAACTGTGTTAAAATTATCACTAAATATCCAGCAGACACTGTTGGCAGCGTTCAGTAAAGAAGTTGATACAACGAGTGAAGCTAGTTTTGTTATATCATGGAATATTGCTCGTGCTAAACGCCCATATTCTGATGGTGAATTTGTTAAGAAGAATGTACCTGAAGTTGTTGCAGTGTTAGATTCAAATAACACAAAACTTTAGCGACTAATAGCACAAACACCAGCTTCACGCCAAACTACAGAGAGACGTATCTCCCAGATCAGTGATCATATTGCAGGCAAAATTATTAAAAGAATTCTCTTGCATTCAGCTTAGCCCTTGACGAAACGACAGACATACAAGACAACCCACAAGTGGCTGTATTTCTTCGTTATGTTTCCTCTGATGTAACTGTGAAAGAAGAGATGTTGGACTTAGTGGCACTAGAAGAAACAACTCGTGGTGTTGAAATTAAAAATGCGCTTGACAGAGTTTTAACAAATGCTGATATTCCATTGGATAAACATGTCAGTGTTACAACAAATGGAGCACCTGCAATGATGGGGATAAATGCAGGATTAATTGCACTTAAGAAATGTGATCCCAGCTTTCCAGGGTTTCTCCCTATTCATTGCATTTTTCATCATGAACACTTGGCAGCCAGATACTTCAAGTATGAAGGTGTTATGAAATTTGTTATTAAAATTGTCAGTTTCATACGCTGAAATGGAAAGACCTACTGACAGCTCAAAAATTTTATTCAAGAACTGGAATTTGAAGATAAACCCAGTGATGTCTCTTTTTAGTGCATTGTGAGGTGGTTGTCAACCAGCAATGTCTAAAATATGTTTATGGATCTGTTGGAGCCCATTATTACCTTTCTTGAAGAAAATAAAATATTCTATCCTCAACTGGGAAATGATTAATGGATGCAAGATTTAATATGCCTTACGGATATTATGAATCATCTACAAACTCTCAACTTGGCACTCCAGGGGAAAGATAAGATAACACATGAAGCTTATCGTTTGTGGTTCTTATGTTAAGCAAGTTTGGCTACCCCTGCACCACGCCAACCCCACTTCATATAAATAAAATGCAAAAGAAAGATTGTTTGTTTTGAATTTCGCGAAAAACTACACGAAGACTATCTGCCCTAGCTTATCAGTGTAAGACTAGAGGGAAGGCAGCTAGTCATCACCTCCCACCGCCAACTCTTGGGCTACTCTTTTTACCAACGAATAGTGGGATTGGCCTTCCCATCATAAGGTCCCCACGGCTGAAAGAGCGAGCATGTGTGGTGCGACCGGGATTCGAACCCGTGACCCTCGGATTACGAGTCGAACACCTTAACACGCTTGGCCATGCCGGGCCACGAAAGAAAGTGGAAAACATTAAACTTGGTTTGCAAAACTAATGCTCTTCTGCTCAAATCTGAGTAGATCAGTGACCCATACCGCTCGAAACTGGGTTTCCATACTCTTAATTGGCACAGTGTGTTATTCCAATTTGGTGTACTCTAATGTAATCATATGGTAATTTTTTTATGTAAAGTTAAAAGCAATATTATAGTTTATTGATGAAACGCTAAGATTTTTCATGTGATGTACTTATACTGCATATGTGAATGCACAAAAAAGTATTGATGTGTGAATGTTTTAATGATTCCCTGGAATGTTAGCGGTAAGTCTTTCAATTTACAACGCTAAAATCAGGAATCGATTCCCTTCGGTGGACATAGCAGATGTGACTATTATAAAAACCTACTCACTTAAAAGTATATTGCATCGTATTGTAAACAATATAAATACAAAAATGATTTGTTTCTAAAACTGTGTCAAAGTGGTTCTTGTAGCTAAACCTTATTCTGTATTTGACAACCAAGTTATTTTAATTTTTTTTTTATGTTTATTCCCGTTTTTTCTAATCTCATTTAGTCTATTGTCAATAGGAGAAGACGAAGTGGTATGTTACCGGCACAGCACAAATAACTCATTGTGTAGCTCTGTGCTTACCAACAAACGTACACACGCATATATTTTAATCTTTATTTATAACAACTTTATCTAACCAAAAGTTATAAGCATATTGTAATTTATCGAGCTGAAAATATTATTAAGAGAAACTTAACTCTATTCAAATATTGTACAAAATTGTTTTATAAAGAAAACCTAATAAATAACTGTTTTTTTCTATTTGTAACGAAAACAGTATTTCAAAATAAATAATCAGAGCAGCAGTTTCTGCTTTACTTATCTTTGATTATTGCATTTGCTAAATACTAATTTTAATTTACAAACATTTGTTTGTTTGTTTGTTTGGAAATTTCGCACAAAGCTACTCGAGGGCTATCTGTGCTAGCCGTCCCTAATTTAGCAGTGTAAGACTAGAGGGAAGGCAGCTAGTCATCACCACCCACCGTCAACTCTTGGGCTACTCTTTACCAACGAATAGTGGGATTGACCGTCACAATATACACCCCCACGGCTGGGAGGGCGAGCATGTTTAGCGCGACGCGGGCGCGAACCCGCGACCCTCGGAATACGAGTCGCACGCCTTACGCGCTAGGAACAATGCTGTACACCATTCTTATCTCAAATGTCTCGATGATAAGGTACAAGGACCATTAATTAAGATTCGCAAGCTATCTGCGCTAGCCGTCCCTAATTTAGCAGTGTAAGACTAGAGGGAAGGCAGTTAGTCATCACCACCCACCGCCAACTCTTGGGCTACTCTTTTATCAACGAATAGTAGGATTGACCGTCACATTATAACGCCCCCACGGCTGAAAGGGCGAGCATGTTTGGTGCGACCGGAATTCGAACCCGCGACCTTCGGATTACGAGTCGAACGCCTTAACACATTTGGCCATGCCAGGCCAGACTTGGTGGTGGAAGATGAGATTATTGTGCAACAGATGAAACTGTGTGGCTCTGAGTCCATTTATTTCACTATTTTTATTTTAAATGAATAATCTTAAAACATATTGATTGTGCGAGAACATTATATTCAAACTATATGCAGTTACCATGCAGTTACAGTCCATGTAATTTTTGAACTATAATTAAAGTGACAGTACAAATCGGAAGGTCCTTGATTCAACTTATTCTTAAATTAACACATAAAAGTAGACACATATTAAATAAAACTCTCCTTCCGTGTAATGTGTTGATACGCCTGTTTTCATAATTTGAAGATATGAAAGAGTTCAGTTTCTAGAATATATAAACTTCGTGGGATGAAATATGTTCATACATATTAATTAAACTTATAAAAATAAATTAAATACAGACACGTTAAACATCAATACTTTACATCTTCCACATTCATGCTTCAAGTTTAATTTTTACTTGAGATTGGACGCCTTTTGCTTAACACGTTTAATGATACTTTTTGTCTTACAAGTTTAACATACGTGTGAGTCATGCCCTCTGAGTAAATATAAGGCCCATACAATATTTACAATTCAAATTCATATCCATTTAAAAAAAACAGTATAAAAGGTTTAGTACTAGAAATAAACGACCTTATAACAGCAAATTGTTGCTTTTATTTAATTAAACACAACGTTTCCTTTACAACTTCTCCAGAAGCAATCACTAAAACACAAACTGAAGCTTTACATTCTTCGTTTCGTTTTGTGTTTTAGTGAACACTCCTGAAAAAGCGAAACATTGAGTATTTAATTACATAAATACAACATTTTGGTGTTATAATATTATTTATTTCTAGTATTAATGTGCAAGACAGAAATTAAATAAAAGGTTTAGTATTAAAGAGCATATTAACATATTTGAAAAGTATAATAATACTAAACCTTTTATTTAATCTCTGTCGTGCATATTAATACTAGAAATAAATGATATTATAACACCAAAATGTTGTATTTATTTGGTATCGAAGAGCATATTAACATATTTGGAAAGTATAATAATACTATTCTTAGAGTTTTATTTGAAAATAATTTTGTTTCGCATATTCTGAAAAACTGTGTATATGATTTTACATCATATTCTTGCTTACTGAATGGAAAACAATCTAGAAGTAATATCCTTTAATTTAGTTTTTCAAGCTATACTAAAGATTTTATTTACGCGTATGAATGTTGTAATTCACTGTAACTTTAATACTGAATATATAAATAAATATAAAGAATGAAATAAATTTGCGAATTGAGCTGCACGTTTCAAACATCATCACTTTCAAAGAAGAAAAAACTCATGCACTAGCCTTATTTGTTAATGTATATGAGGTATTTCAAAACCTAAAATAATAATAAAGATGCATTAGCTAAAGTCACGCAATGGATAGTAGAAACTGTTGCATTTGTAATCGATACTTGTAGTCGAAGTTAGTTGCGTTACCCTTGGATACGATGAATAAACAAGGAGTAGAGATAATAACTCATTTCTATAGGTGACTTTTCGGCTAGTTCGATTTTTACCTGCAACCTGTGGGGCTGTGACTGTTTACTTAAACGTAACATAGTTAGCGATATACCTTAAGCTTGCATCACACATTAAAATGTTCACACTTGAACTTCATGTAACTGAGAGACGTTTCAGGTAAGGTGTTTGTTTTGTAAATCAGGTCTAAACTGCAGGATTATTATAAACATAACGAAAATAGATATTAATGAGCTACTTAAACATTAAACTATACTTTCTCGAATAATACTATGATATGCTTTATTATAAGCTGAATATTAAATTGTTACCTTAAATATAAAAAACAAAACACGTAAAATGCAAAAGTATTTTTGCTTACTTGTTTACTAAAATGAGATATTTGTGTGTCCTAAAAGTATAACGTATTAAATATTACAGAAATATAGAATTTAAATGCAAAAGAACAATATGATTGATTTGAACAAAAACTAGCTTTCGTTACTTTGCTGTAAACACTACAATATTTTTTTACCTTCGTGTATAGAAATTCCATAAAAATCATGATGAACAGATTTTAACATGTTATTTTATAGTGAACTATCTTAATATCATTACAATACAGTCTATGTGCGTTAAAAATACCTACCTATGTTTTGAGCTATTACCTAACTTCTCGAAGGATCCACTTAACAACTTATAAAGAAAAAACGGCCAAGTATAAACTGTTAGTATTCAGCCTACAGTAAACAAAAAGTCATCATGTATTTTTCACAGGAATGTCACGTGACGTCTCGTACTGTCAGTAGCATGCATGTTACGCAGTGGTGCATATAACTCCAGTACATATACTACAACCAGAGCGCTAATTTCTTCATATAAAACTCATTTGCATTTTACTGTTTTATCAAATGAGATTAACAAGAAATCTACATGAAATTTAAAAATTAGAATTGTTAGCTTGTTTTAGCCAAACATTTGTATCGTAGGTAATTGTATCTGTTTCCTACTGTCGGAATTTCGAAACAATTATGACATCTTTGATATATAGGAGAAAAATTATTTAAACGGTATATATATTTTTTTTTATTTGTTAATAAATGTGTACTGTATTCCTCGTGCATAATCAAACGTCTTGTAAAATATCAAAAAATTATGTACCTTTTTTTAAAATGTCCACGTTTTACACATAATGATAATGACGTATAGCCTTTCTTTTGAATTATTGAAATTTGGTAAAATTATTAGATTACTCATCCCAAATGTGCTATGTCGACTAATAACTTTCACCTAATATTTTGAAAAAAACAACAACAACATTATAAAGTTAAAACAATTATTCATTACTATTTATGAAAGCCACAATTATTCTTCTAGGACAAAATTTGAAAGATCTTTGATAATCATTTCAGATTTTCTTGTTCCTGTTTACCGTGATACTGTACACTTCTTGTGAAAGTCTAATCTGATTTCTGTGTAAGATGAAATTGTGCTTGCGATTACTAATTATTTTTGTTACATTCTGTGGTATCAACAGTAAAGGTATGTACACATATTTTGGTTTGTAAATTAAAAATTATTGTTCGGTACTCCAAATAATCTATTTTTTGAAAAATAAAATAAGCTCATACTGGCTTATTTGTCTTTTAAATTATTTCATTTTTCAGCTCCAAACGTAACATTAGGCGTTATAGTTACCTCATATAAATATAAGGTTCTTCCCAGAGATTCTGGATTTTTTTTATTTAGTTTTAAATTTGATGTGTCGTAATTTACCTATTTAACACTTTCGCCTGTTATACATGTGAAAAGTAAATAAAATAAAGTTCAAATACATTTCTCTGGGGCGTTAGTAAGAATGGGACTTTTTGGACATCTCCTCTAACTCTCCTGAATACTACTGTACGCACAGAAGATGTATAATGCAGGATCTCAATTTTGTTGTCTAGCCCTCTCCAAGTTCCTCACCGGGAAGAAGTTGGAGGGGCGCCTCTGATGTACTTGAATTGAATACAACTTTCTTAAATGCATCGAAAGTGATATAATCGAACGTTGTTACAAGTATTTCTACTTCATCACATTTCGATAATAGACTATCTAATTTAAGGGTTTTCAGACCATTGATATCTTGGGAAGAAAAGTAATGGCTCATTAGTTTTTGTAAGGATGCAAAATACAATGACGTGTCATAATGAACGATACTGGTAAATAAATGTGTTCAGTGTTACCTATGGATTTTTAAAATCCTTTGAAAGACAAAACTTATATAACTTGATAAAATGCCCATATTTTAAAATTATGATGTTGTATACGTTTTACATTAAAACTGTGGACAAATTATGTAAAGTACTCAATTTAAATGTACCTCGCTGACTTACACTTTTCATTTAGTAGTTTCTAAGCATGATTTTTTATATGTAAAATATTTCCTTCCTTACATTTTATGGAAACCAAAATTAGTAACCGTAAGCGAAATTGAGGGCTTTGATATTTTTTTTAAAATGTATTGAACAATTAATAATGTTTAAAAGAGAAAGGTGTAATTTTCGTACTGTTTCACTCAACAGTCACAAGTTTCAACAGATACTGGAAATAGTTTAACATGTTGTATTTGTATTGTATTTTTGTCAATACAAGCCGCATTCTTAATGATATACGAATATATCTTTTGAATAGCAAATGGAAACAAGAAATTAAAGGACGACGAAAGCAAATATAAAACAAACAACTTTTTAGGACATTAAAAACAAAAGTTTCTTCATTTTACTTTCTAGAAAGAAGAAATTTTCTCAAGGAATTATGACGTGGCATCACTAAAAACCCGCTGGCCCTAAAAGTAGTTGTGAAACTGGTTTACTGACCACGTCAAAACTAAATTCAATTTCTTAGTTAAGTGATAAAACATCTTGAACTTTCCTTAGTTGTCAACTTGAGCTAAAACATCTCTTACACTTCTTCCGCTAGCATTAAAGTTTTAGCAATGTGATCTTTATTAGTTTTTGATGTAATTAGGACTGGATGACATGATAGAGCATTTCTGGCTTAATGAATGCCTGAAGACATCCATCAATCCACTGAACCAACTTTTCTTTAGTTTTCATGGGTGAGATATATTAAACGAGCTCTAGCTTGATCATAATTGATTATGAGTTTTCAATAGTGCTTCGTAATACCAGGAAATGGCAACGATTTCAGTGGCAAGAAATAGAGTGTACTCAGTGGTTGTAATTCAATCTGCACTTGTCTCCGTTCTTCTC
This sequence comes from Tachypleus tridentatus, assembly GCF_004210375.1. Classification (NCBI taxonomy): domain Eukaryota; kingdom Metazoa; phylum Arthropoda; class Merostomata; order Xiphosura; family Limulidae; genus Tachypleus; species Tachypleus tridentatus. The sequence continues at coordinate 64,674,135 of NC_134830.1, read as the reverse complement.
TAATTTATAACACAGTCTAAATAATTCATTTGAGGTTTAAAATTTGTTATGAAATTTCTTTGTGGTTACGCCAAATTCCTACAACCACAATAGAGCCCCTTCTACCGTTTACATAAGTTGGCTATTTCGTTAAGTTTTTCGTTAAGTAAGATCCAGTTGAGTGTCTTATTCCCTGTATTTATTGGCAAATACCTTACGTTTATTTGCTTTCATTAGATCTAGACGTAGGCGCATTTCATTATTCTGTACTAGCAGAAATCCTTAATCTGACATTTTTCTACCTTATAGACTATTAATGACTTAAGGTTAAATGGTAACGTATAAATCTTTTGAGTATCAGGTACAGTGGCGAATTCAGGACTATGAAGGTGTGAGTTTGTGAGGAAAGAGACATGAAGGTTTGAAAGATAAGGAGTTTGATTGCCATAGAAGTTAAATGGGAACCTCTGAAGTCAGGTTATTTTAGCCAAAAAATGTTTTCATGGACTTTAATTTTTGATTTAATACACTCAAAATTACAAAAATGAACTCACAAAGGGCAACTTTAAAAATCTTTTTTTTTTTCATTATTATTACTGGAGTGAAGATAACAGGACTAACCAGAGACCAGATGATGTTATTGTGGTTAGGGTTTTCTCGCATACAGTTGTCTGACACTAGAAGACAATCACATGATATTCTACAAGCTGTACCTCTTACTGGGAAATTCTGAAGAGACAAACATATACTTCGAGTGGCACTCACGTCACTATTATGTCGCCAGTAATCTGGTGTATCATCAGTAAAAAATAATTTCGCATTTAATAAATCCAATTCTACTAAAGACTTCAGGAAAAAAAAAAGCCCTGAAAGTCGTTCAGTAAGGTTTGGTTTTGGTTTATTTTGAATTTCGCGCAAAGCTACACGAGGGCTATCTGCGCTAGCCGTTCCTAGTTTAGTAGTGTAAGACTAGAGGGAAGGCAGCTAGTCATCACTATCCACCGCTAACTCTTGGGCTGCTCTTTTACTCATGGATTAACCGTCACATTATAACGCCTCCACGGCTGAAAGGGCGAGCATGTGTAGTTCGGCGAGGATTCGAATCCGCGACTTTCGGATTGCCAGTCGAGTACCTTAACCACCTGGCCATGCCGGGCCAAAATGCTGGAAAAGTGGAAGGAATAATATATTCACTTTAATTTTTTTGTAAAATGATTGGTTATTAAGTTTACAAGAAAACTTTATTCTTGGTTAGCTGTGTGTAATATATTTACATAATACGCAACGTTTCACTGTTTCCTTCTTCTAACATCAATTGTGCAATATATTTTGGAGATACATTTTAGGACCATTTTATATTTTAGTTAATTCTCTTATTTCATTTTCAACACCTTTTCCATTTATCAATCAAAACTTTCACGCACGTTAAAGTTTATTGTATCATAAACTTTGCTGTTTCTGCCTTGCTCTGTTTTAAAAATATTTTTTTGTATTTTGCTGATTGAATCTATGTTTTTACCATTATTGTTGCTACATGTTTCTTTTATTATATCTAATGAGTCGTGTACTCATTATATTGCCATAAAAGAATACAAAAGAAGATTGTCAACTGGCCTTACTTGTTTGGTATTTTAATCCATAACACATGTCCGAAAACAGCATGTGACATTCATATATTTTATGATGAAGGTGTTTCTATCTTTCGGGAAAAAAAATATAAAACTGATTTCGTTAAAGCTTTGCTTTTTATTTATTTTTATGACATGCTACAAGTCGACAGAAGTGGGTCTTTAATTCATATTACAGGACTTCTTGTGCCATCTTCTAAGACTGTATCAATTTCAATGTCTTTCAACATGTCCACGTAATAGAATATTTATGACTCATTATTTATCTTGCCTATAGCTGCATCTCTAACATACGTTATCGTGACACGAATCTATTTTAGGCCTACAACAGTTCTTAAGAAATTCACATTATTTAAGATTATTTTATTTTATTAAATGTGCTATCACAAAGGAAAGCAAAATTACTTATGCCTAAAAACACGCACCAATAGTTTGTAGTTTGTCCACTAATAGTAACATTATAATAAAATAGTTAACCAATAAGCATTCGTTTTGACATTAAGAAATGTATTACGTCACAATACCCTTGTGTATAATCAATTCTACTACATGTTCGTTCATGACACTAACACAATAATCAACTCTCCTAGAACTAAACATAGCACCCACATGATGACCTTATTTTTTAGTTTCATTTAAACGCTGGAGTTGTCTTCATACTTTATTTTTCCTTGATTTGTGTTTATTTTGTGTATGTCGGTCTTTGCAAGCCACACGAAGCTGTATGTCTATTAATTATTTAATTTCGATGTTCACTAGAGATTTTTTAGGTTCTACTTGTGCTTGTAACTTAAGCTTTGCTTGTAACTATCCGGTTATCTAATAAATATGCCATGTATTTAAGCTAAAATACACCTTCATGTGTTTATAACATAGAATAATCTCTTTTAGATATTACCATCACTATAATCTTTGTAAAATCTGTGAAACTTAGTCAGATGGAACAATTGTGTTAAAACGTACTTTTTAGTATAATAGTTGAGTTTGGGAACTCGTGCTTAAATGAAAGATCAGTTACTGGTCCTCAAACAACAACAAAAATTCCCAAACATAGTTGTCAATATTTAAGATGTCTCAGACATTTTGATTATTTACGTTGAAAGGATGTGAGGTACTCCAGCTAGGAGATACTGCCATCTCTATCCACATGAACAATATTTTATCCCTAGCTTCCAAAAATCTCAAAGTTCTATTCAACACTTATCAAGAACTTCTTTAGATGAAAAGAGGAATATAAAGTGTTTTTGTTGTTGTTGTTATTTTCGTTGATGTTCAGTTGCCATACTGCTTCAGCCAGAATACATTGGCTACATCAGTCGATTACATTAAGTTATGATCTTGTATTGGAGAATTAATCTTTATTATCAGTATATATACTTCATAAAGATAAAATAAGTCACTTTTGATATTATTTAACTGAATTTATTACTGGAATCCTTCAAGCGCTAGACGAAAGTTTAAATATTTTGATCAAGTATACCCCAAGTAGTATGTGGTATGTCTGCGGGCGTAAACCGATATATCAATTACTAATTATTAATGAGAAGTTTATAATAACAGCTATAAGTGGCACAGTTGTAGGTCTGCGGACTTATACCGCTAAAAAGCAATATGTCAATTACTAGTTATTAATGAGAAATGTATAATAACAGCTTTAAGTGGCGCAGTGTATGTCTACGAACTTATACCGTTAAAAACTGGGTTTCGACATCCGTGGTGGAAAGAGCATAGACAGCCCCTTGAGTAGCTTTGTGCTCAATATTACCAAATAACAACAACTGATTAAGTCGACCCTTAAAGCTATACGAGGGCTATCTGCGCTAGTCGTCCCTAATTTGTGTAACTCTAGAGGGAAGGCAGCTAGTTATCACCACACACCGCCAACTCTTGGGCTATTCTTTTACCAACGAAGAGTGTGATTGATTGTCACATTTAATGCTCTCATGGCTGAAAGGGTGAGAATGTTTGGTGTGACGGGGATTCGAACCCGTAACTCTCAGATTACGAGTCGAGCGCCCCTAACCACCTAGCCATGCCGGGCACTACTTTGTTTTCAACTTACACTACCTTTAAGTTATGTTGCTAAATGAATTCATTACTCCTAGACTCTTCGTCAACTGCCAGCCCATCTTAACAGTTTTCTATCTAAAGTTGTTAAACTTGAGTTCAAACAAGATAGAGATGAAATTATTTAACAAACAAACACCATATGAGATGTTTAACTTTGTCCATCTTTGCTTGACTTCACACAATCGCCCCTTGTAGTCGCTTCACGATAACTTTATACACATTTATCAATATTGTCTTTCTTGGGGCTGTTATTTAAATTGGGGAAATAATTCTAAAAGATCCATATTTCTTCTATCATAACTGGCCTGGGTTTTAGTTGCGTAATTCTAATTATTCAGTCCCTGCACGCGACTGCTTAACTTGTGTTTGCTAAGGTTATTTGGACGAATTTGAGAAAAAGCACATTACACGTGTCAAAAGTAAGTGCACATAAACTCGGTCTTGTCACCGATGGCACCTGACTTCTATAACTTACGTTAAGAATGTCATTACTAATGATTTTTTTTTGTACCATTGATAAGGCTTAAAGGTTTCATGATTCAAGATTATTTTCTTTTTCTTGTTGTTTAGTCAAAAGCAATCTTTTGCAGAAGAGTTTTACAAGCAAAAACAATTGTAATAAGAGATAAAACTGTTATAAAACTTTTAAGTATACTTAAAGCTAAGTAACTTTAAGCTAAACCTTCATACTACAAACCTCGCTTCTCTGAATATATTACTTTTATTGATTGATTGATTTTCTGCCATATTGTAGTAATGAAGTTCCTTTTTAATATCATTCTAGTAATTTTGTTATAATATTTATTGATGCTCTTTCTTGTGGTTTTGAGAAACATTTAGCTACAGCTCAACATGTGGTAACTGGTAGAGTTTTAATGTTATTGAAAGGAAAATAGTTTGACTAATGATTTTAACAATGAGAGTGACTACGTTAATAGTTTTGTACTGACATTTATTCGGTATGTGACTGAACAGATGTGTGCTTTTTCGTGAAATCAATAAATTATCATAAAAAATTACAATACTCAAGTTCTAGTCTGGGTCAGCAATGGTTTACTTCATCTTCCCATTGCTATGTTATGGGTAAAATAAATGTTTGGTGACTACTTAGCTTTAACGTTTTATGTTTATGCTCGTTAGGATTTTAGATTGCTCTGCATACATCATTTACGACCTGCATGAATAAGATAGTTTATGTCGACTTCCTAAATTTCTGGGTCCCTTCCCAGTTGATGTTAATGTGTCAGATGTTTTGAACCTTGACATCTTTCTCGGACTTTTGGGGCTTACTAGTCTCAATAACATAACCAACACACATTTTGTATCTTATCGGCGAGTGCGCTAGCACTTTCTATGTAGTGATGGTACGGAACTTCGTGTTCAAGTGGTACAAAAGTCATTTGGATTTACTTCTCTACAGGTCACCAGCTATGAAGAGCTGCTTGACATAGTCGCTCTATTTTCAATACATATGCCACTTTTCAGCTGTCCAGAACGTCTAAAAATCCAATACCGGTTAATAATTACATAATCAGTGAACCGGTCCGGTACACTATTTAAAACAGAAAATCACCCATACTGGACCATACATTCCTTGGGATTCAGCACATGAAACAAAACAAAAATTCAACGTACTAAGAAACCAAATAAACACAGCCATAAAGCTATGTTCACAAGATAAAATTAACAACCAATTAGGCAAAATAAAACAATACTTCATCAACATCAACAAGTTTCCTCCACAAACCGTAGAAAACATTGTACGCACACACCTAGACAAAAATCAAAGTCAACTTACAAAAGTAAATATATCCCACGAATCAAAAAATCGCGAAACCATATTCTGCTGCATACCATATATTCCCGACATCAGCAGAAAAATAACCAACATTTGGCAAAAACTAGTAACAAAATATGAAATTCCAGTTAATACCAAATTTATTAAAAAACCAGGTACAAAACTAAGGTCTATACTATGTAAAAACTACACTGGCAAACACCACACCAACATTATTTATAAAATACAATGTGATAACTGCCACAACTTCTATATTGGAGAAACAAGTACAAAAACGGAAACCAGATTCAAAGAACACAAAAAGTCACCTTCACACGTTTTTGAACACTGCAAGTCAAATAAACACAACATAATCACGGAAAAACTCAAATACTAAATAAAGAAACAAATATAAACAAACGCAAAATTAAAGCTTTACTTATACAATAACTCAAGCCCAAAATAAACCAATACAAAGGAACACCTTTATCCCTATATTAATAAATATAATAAAACATCTAAGCACACCCTCTACATTCCTACACTCAGTTACACAACTCCCTTCAAACTTGTGGTCAGCTATCGGTCACTTGCCTCTTTCTTTTTTTGTGAACCTGACGATGAACGAAGAAGGTCGAAACATTGTTCGCTCCTCTACATAAAAATTTTCTCAACCCAAACCAGCCGTTTTTACATATATAATAACCACATAATAGAATAAGCCATCTCGACGTTATGTGGGGAATAAAATCCCTACATTACTTCCTCACTAGCAAAACAAATAAAATCAGAAATTTTAATCGTAAAATATTACTCTGTTGTAAAATAATCGTAAAAGTAATATTCTAATGTTAACTAAATGAAAGGAATAATAATGAGATTCTGTTCAAACACTGAGCTTTTGATAGATAAAGTGAGGAAGTCAGTAATGTAGGAATTCTATTCTCCATGTAAAGTCGAGACAGCTTAGTGTGGTATGTGATCATTAGCCGAATCACGTGACACGTTCACTTGATCCCTATCTTCTTTGGTTCCTTTTTTTTAAGTTCAGTAGCCAACCCTACACAGGTTTTTATTTAGTGATATTTTTTTTTCGTAATACATTTTAATATAGCAAGGTATAAATACAGTATCAATAACTGTTCTTTGACGGTTTTTTTGTTTTCTGTCTTTTAGCCTAAGTAAAGTCGATGACTTTAGAAGTAAAATGTTACATTATTTTTTAGATTTTACATATTTTTGTGTGAATAAAACAGTGAAAGCGGTTTTTTCTTTTCAAATATAACAACTCCACACCCAAAGTTACCAGTTGTAACAAATACCTCACTAGCAATACGTCTGCAGTTAACAGTAGCATACCCTCTGGTATTTTTTAACTTCCCGGGCATGTTTGTTTATAGCTTCACCTAATTACATGTTCAAATTAAACTTCATTTATAAATCTATTTTCTCTTTCAGTTCTGCTCACCACTTAAGAAAATCACTCTTCATTGAATTAAACTTATGTGTTTTATCATGTTATTTTGTAAAAGATGACTATAACAAAATTTTTATGTTATGTTTTACCCAGACACGTTTGTTGTGTTTTTTTCTTGCATATCCATCTTTATGTTTTCATATTTCTTCCCATCTATTATAAAGTAAGAGTGATTGTCCAGTTGAGTTTTTATTTACTTTGTTATTAAATTGCGATTATTTTTATCCAATATTATAATTATATAGCAAAAAAATCGTTTTTTTGTCAGTGCTCTTTGTTGTTATACCACGATGATTTTGTATGCGTATTTTAGGTGACGTGTATAATCTACGTGCGTGTTATTTGTTTTTATTTGTAAAATAGGTCACTCCATAAAGGTAAGTTTTCCGTCGTCCGAGGTTACAGAAAGCTTGGTTTACGATAAGGCTTAAAGTCCAGCCTGCTAGGTGATCGACGTATTGCGACCCGGCATGGCCAGATGGTTAAAGCACTCGACTTTTAATCTGAGGGTGGCAGGTTCGAATCCTCGTAACACCAAACACTAGTCGCTCTTTCAGCCGTGGGGACGTTATAATGTTATGTTCAATCCCACTATTCGTTGGTAAAAGAGTAGTCCAAGATTTGATGGTGGGTAGTGATGACTAGCTGCCTTCCCTCTAGTGGACACTACTAAACCATGGACGGCTGGTGCAGATAGCTCTCGAGTAGCTTTGCGCAAAATTTAAAACAATCCAATCGGTATTTAGCAAAAAATGTAATATTCGTTTTTATGATGCATTTCATTAAATAAGGCAATTTTTGCACCATTCTGTGCATTTCTAAATGTAGTTTGAGCTTCTGTGACATTTAATTTGTCTTTTTAGGAAGAAGATAAAAAAATCGTGGACATTATTCACTCAACAAAACTATTAATTTGACTATAATAAAGATCTTAGAAACATATCGAGACGACTTTTTGTATTTCAAAAAGCCAGTTTCACAGTAAAACAGTTTCTATAATTTTATAAGAAAAGTTTGTTGTAATGCATTATTTTTTTTTTGCACAGCGTAACTAGAATTTATATTTTGTTCAATGAAAACACTAGTTTTACTATATTATATTTTTATGCAAATATGAATTTCATGGCTGTAAATATAAATAAAATAAATTGAAATAAAAATGTTCGAGAATATTTGATAACTAATCCTCTTTTTATTTAAGTATTGATCCTTATTGTGGACCCTTGGGACGAGGATATTGCCAAACGATCTGTAATAGAAACTATGCGTTATGGGTCGCTGAGTTTCAACAATACAATTCTTCAAACAGAAGTTGTTGCTTTTACTGACACTAACAATATTGCAATTAAACGTATGAGTAAGTATGCATCAAAATCTCAGTTTATTATTAAATATGTAGGCTTGGCTGTAACAGTGTTAAGTTTATAAAGTAATAATTTTAAAGGCATGATGGTTAGTTTTTTTTTGGTAATTTTTCAAATTCGTAAATAAACACATTGAAAAAACCATGTTAGAAATATATGAAGCTTAACATTATATCTAGTTCATCAAAGGCTATTTCACCTTCTTTAATGTCACTGTTGTTGATCGCTTTTAATATTATTAAAACTATTTTTCTAGAAGTTGAAAGGTACTATTCTGTATATTTGTCACTCAGTTTGAACGACGCTAACTATCTCATTGGGATCACAATTTATCATGAGGTGCGATTACATTTAGTAGCAATTATAATTTGAAACTGTCGTGACATATACTCCACATCTTGTTCAATTGTAGTCCATTCGTCAACGTATAATCTATGTTTGAACTGTAGGTGTCTAGATTATCTCTGATGTGATAAGTTAATCTGATGTACTGTGAATGTACTGATCAAATTAACTATATACAAACCAAATACACTGTTACACTGTTAACTTCCTTTGTTTTTATCCAAATGGGTAACAATGCAACATTATAAGAAAGATAAGTTGAATAAGAAAGGGTTTTTCTCCTAGCTAAAATACTTTTATTTGCGAGTTTTTAGGTCTCTTAATGGAGCCTCCATCTTGCAACAGTGTAATTTTACGTATTAATTTACTTTACAGAGCTAAAGCAAAGGGTATCGTGTCCATATATCTTACATATAAAAGCCAAGACTAAGTAATAAATATAAAATCTGATAGCAAATATGACTCTATTCGTAAGTCTTCAGTGAAGTTGAACAAACACAATATTATTCTCACTAATAAATAGCTCTAAGTTAACGGAAATTCACACTTACAGCTAGTATCGTCATTATAGGCCTCTGTAAAGTTTTGCTTTAAATGGCATTTTTAAGTACGATTGTTAATCGACAAACGCTTATTGCTTTGTTAGTTATTATGATGTTTGTTCCTTCCCTCTTTTGTATACCCACATCTTAAAAATAATTAGTTGATTATTCCAGTATATGATGAAAATTTTTATTGCATGGTTCAGTTGAGTCAAAGCAGATTACTTATCGCCATTTTGTGTCCCATGTGTGTCAAAATTTAACTTTAATTGCCGACGTTTATTTTGTTTTCAGTTGAAATTAACATACAAATAGGACTTTCTATGATTATCGATGCCACTTGTGAAGGATTAGGTTTCGTCAGGATCACAGCAACAAAGAATAAAATTCCTTATATTATCGTGAAACCAGCAGTAACGGAATTCATTAAAGCAGCAACCGATGTTCTGAAAGAAATAGGTGGCGTTGATGCTGCATTTGTTTTCCAAAACGAAGCAGGTAAAACAAAATATGTAATATAGAAGTGTACTAGAAAATCAGATATATGCTGGAAACATTGAAATAATGCACGAGTAACAGAAAAACAAACTATAAATATGCCTTAATATTTCCAAAAATTAAATGATATGGGTATTTGTTTTCGATTATTTTGTTTTCGAAATACGAAACATATTTCCTGATTTTGGATGAATAGTTTTGAGTTGCGTCAATTCTTATCATCGCTGGAACAACGACATGGAATACCATCCAAACTTAAGTTATATGTCTTTAGGTGTAACACATTTTACCTTTGAATACAACCAAATTTTAAAGTGACTTTACATATATGAACTTTCGGGTTTTTGTTTCCCCAACAACATGGCACATCAATGTAAGTCGATCTTTTTTTTTAATACTGCTGTATTTACGTATGGCGTATTTCACTTGTACGTTGTCAGTGGTAGAATAATGGATAGATAAACTAAACTTTGACAACGATAGGTTAAATTAGATCGTTCATGAAATTTTAAAAAAGCGGTCGAGTGCTTTATGCTGAAGTGTTTTTGGAGCCTATTCACGTCGTTACTGTCTGAGCATGTCCTATCTTACAACTGTGTATCATGACAATAGCCATGCAACGTATTTTCCATTGTAAAAGTTCTCGTCGTAAGGCTGTCATATATATAGAATACCCCTCCTCCCTAACGTCTTTATTTATCAACACTCGGATATACATAAATCCAAAGTCGTTTCATTATGTCATTTAATCGTTATGACTTCATATGGTTGTTGTTGTTTGTTATTAAGCACAAAGCTACACAAAGGGCTATCTGTACTCTTCCCAGCTCGCCGCTTAGTGAAACCCCGTTTGTAGGGATATAAATCCGCAGACATAATGCTACTGCGGGACACTTCGTATGAAATAGTGTGAATGCCCGATTCATTCTCCAACTGCCTAAGGTATACGATGGTTGAACTGAGATTTCTCTGCAATTGTGAATTCGTTAAACGATATCTTAAAAATAAGAGAAATGGTTTGTTTGTTTTTTGAATTTCGCGCAAAGCTACACCAGGGTTGTCTGCCGTCCCTAATTTTGTAGTGTAAGACTAGAGGGAAGGCAGCTAGTCATCACCACCCACCGTCAACTCTTGGGCTACTCTTTTACCAACGAATAGTTGGATTGACCGTCACATTATAATGCTCCCACGGCTGAAAGGGCAAGTTTGGTGCGACGGGGATTCGAACTCGCGACCCTTGGATTACGAGTCGAGTGCCTTAACTCACCTGGCCATGCCGGGCCTGAGAGAAATGGTTATGGAATGGCCAGATTATACTCTGATATAAATCCGATTGAAAATTTATGGGATAAGTTAAACTGATTAACAAAAGATCGCAAGCTGAACACAGAATATGAACTTTTTGAAGTACTCAAAGAAGGACTGCAGTCAATCGCTCAGGAATATCTGCACAAACTCACTGAAAGCATGCTAGGCTGATGTGAAGCACTACTGAAATCCAAGGGAATGTTCACTGAATATTAATTTGTGAAACTGATACGTGTTATTTTGAGTTTCATTTTTACTTTCGATTATTGCAAATAAACTTGTTTGATCATTTTGTAGGATAATTGGAATTATAAGATCTAAGAAACTATATCAGGTTCATAACACTTTTTATAAAAAAATGTAATTAAATCATTAAAAGTTCAGGTATTCACTAAAGCCAGTGTTGACATTAGGATTTGAGATCATATTTTAACAAATCTTGTCAAGTGTGTTCTAAAAATATATAGTTTTATGATTTTACATATTTTTTCTGTTTTCTATTAAAACATGTAACAAATTAACAACATTTTTAAGGGGGGTACCTTTTGTTTTGTCTATCTCCTGTAAGTCTCCATAACAATGATACTAATAAACGGCTCCGACAACGTAACCTAAGAACAGCTTGACATCTGAGATAAATTACTATGACGTATAGTGCTACTTCGTTAGGTACTCAGGAAGCAGGACGCCACAGATAGTGGAGCAAATTGACAGTTGCGCCTTATTAAGATAAAAATTATTAAATCATTTTAGAAATTAAACAAACAACAGAATGTTACAATAAATGACAAAAATATTGATATTCTAGTCAAAACACAGACTGTTTTGTTCAGAGTGTGCCACTTTTTTGACAGCTTCCAATGTATATGCAAAAACGGCTCGTTTGGTTGAGAAAATATTTTACGTAGAAGAGCGAACAACGTTTTGACCTTCTTCGGTCATCGTCAGGTTCATGACAGCTTACAAATTCCACTGTGTTAACAAGTTGTGGCTATACAATCCAGGGTATGGCGTGGCGTGGTTGTTGAGGCTCTCGACTATTCGGCTGTGGAGGCGTTATAACGTGACTGTCAATCTCACTATTCGTTGGTAAAAGAGTAGCTCAAAAAATGGCGGTGTTTGGTGGTGACTGGCTGCCTTTCTTCTAGTTTATATCTGCGAAATTACGAACGACTAACATAGACAGTACCCGAATAGCTTTGTTCAAAATTCAAAACACACATACAAATTCACAAAAAGAGAAAAAGTGAAAAGTGTATCCTCAATGTTGAGTTCACCTCCTGGAAAGACACGTTTGTTAGAATAATAAAGAATAACTTGTGAAGTTAAAATATATTTCAAAAGTCAAAAGTTTCAAAATAAACGTTTGAGCAACATAAATGTTTATGACGATAGCATATTGACGACCTGTGACGGTTAACATACCGAAGGAAAATATATTGAACAAAACATTAATGAATAGAGTGAAACTGAGGAACGATGTGATTCATATATCAAGCTACTAAAGCCATATCTCTCAAAAGATAAATTGGTTTGGTTTCTTTCGAATTTCGAAAGAGTACCTTAACCACCTGGCCATTCCGGGCCCAGGAGATAAATACCAGTATGAAATGGCTTAGCTGTCTTAGAAAAGTCGTTATTGATTTTAGAAATATTTTTATCGTAAATTGTTTTCCACTATAATTATTTTACTTAGAAAGATCAACTTTTATACTTAATTACCAGAATATTTAACATTTATTTTACTATTCGTTTATGTAATATTCTTATTTTGATATTATTATACTGTGTGCGTCACTACCAGTAACATTGAAAACCTGAGAGATCGAACAGGCTTGGCATGACCAGGTGGTTAGGGCGCTCGACAAATTTCAAACCCAAGGGTCGCGGGTTTGAGTCCCCATCATACCAAACCATGCTCGCCCTTTCAGCCGTGTGGGAGTTATAAAGTAACGGTCAATCCCACTATTCGTTGGTAAAAGAGTAGCCCAAGAGTTGGCGGTGGGTGGTGATGACTAGCTGTCTTTCCTCTAATCTTATACTGGTAAATTAGGGACGGCTATCGCAGATAGTCCTCGTGTAGTATTCTTTTATAACATTGTTCGATCTCTTTGTTTGTTTGTTTTTGAATTTCGCGCAAAGCTACACGATGTGTCGATTAACTTGTTTAAAATTTTAATTTTTTTTTTGTATTATAAATTGGATTTATATAATTATCAAACATTGTTTCATTTTATAGAACTAATTACCAGAAGAAAATATTACAAATAGAACAAAAAGAAAAACTAGCATGAGATGTTTGGTTGCATGATTTTCAAGTTTCATTGTATCTTTCTGATTAGATTCTACATGGGTTGTTTAGAATAGAATATGTTATAACCTATTCTTGGATGGAGAATTCACAAAATCATGCGTTAACTTATCTGTTACTGGAGAATGAATTGAATGGTAAATAATAGAATTATATAGTAAATATACTCGAAACATTAAGAGTAATAAGAGAATGTTAAAAAAAATTAGAAAGTGTTTCCTATGAATATGCCCCATACACATGACTTTGTTTTTATAAATTGTGGAATACAACAAAACAGTGATTCTAAAATTGCAGTAAGCTCGTGAGTCAGAATCTAATTTGACCAGAAGGATCAAAGAAATTTGTTTGTTTTGAATTTCATGCAAAGCGATATGTGCTAGCCGTTACTAATTTATCAGCGTAGGATCAGGGGGAAGTCACATAGTCATCACCACCCACCGCCAACTCTTGGGCTGCTCTTTTGCCTATGAATAGTGGAATTGACCGTCACGTTATAACGCAACCTGGGCTGAAAGGCGAGCATATCTGGTGTGACGTGGATTCGAATCCGTGACGCTGATATTACGAGTCGAGCGCCCTAACCACCTGGCCATGCTGGGCCTGTCATATTTGTTTATAGATGAATAATAAATGTATTTACATCTGAAGGATTTACAACAAACATATCCAATGTGGGATTAAATGTCTAGAAAAAAACAAAAACAGTTTCTCAAGTGAAATGAATGCAAGAATTTTGGTCATTACAATAATAAGGATAGTGACTTGAGTCAATGTTTATGTTTAGTAAAAATTGTTAAAATGTTTTTGCTGTTGTTGGTCTTTTACTTACCATTTTGACTAGAAATGGAGCATGGGCTCTGCCACGTGGTGGAGCACGTGGTATTGCGCATACTACTTATTGATGGAATGACTGTGAACACAACTTCAAAGCTGGGTGGGTTAAGACCCCGTCACTCCAACTACGTGATGTTAGGTACAGGTCAAGAAGTAGAGAGTATGTTGTATCAGGTATGACTTCATGTCTTTATTTGTCAATCAAGCTGCAAATTCATTTTCTATCAAGTTTTGCAAAATAAGGTTTTAACATAGAAAAATGTGTTTTAAAGTTCAAAATAATTTTTAAACGCCTCATATATATATATCTATATTCTCGACAGAACGCAATGATAGATGAACATTGCAACATCATACCATGAGAAGAGAAGCACCTCTATACATCTACAAAATGGTTAATGTGCAAATATTTGTTAAATGTGTGGCACACATATGTGTTCTGCAATATTGCGCATATACAGTTTAAGTTTAAAATCTTCTCAATAAAAAACACTTGAATTTATATTTAATTTTATAAGTTCTTTTCAACTCAAACAAAACCTTACGCAATACATTGCCTAATTTATTACAGGGGCTAAAGGGCGGCTCATGACAGGGGACTCCAGGTGGATTGCTGTTACGCAGGTAAATTTGTGAGAACATATATCCATTAATGTTTTTTGGAACAATTTTTGGAAATCATTCCAGTCTGGTAGTGAATTTGAATGTTTGGAATTGAAAAACTGATTTTGTTTTTACTTAATGTACCGTAGTTACAGTAAACATATTCGTTAAAACATTTTCAATAGTTATTTTTCCTTTGTTTGTTATTAAGTACAAAGGTACACAATGGACTATCTGTGTTTTGCCAACTGCGGATATCGAAACTCAACTTCCAGCGTTATAAGCCGTCAGACTCGCTACTGAGACACTGGGAGAACTGTTAAATAGTAGTAATAATAATAAAAATAAATCGATCTAGAACAAATTCACCATTTGCTACTGTGTTTCTTTAAAAAAATTCAGGCTTTTATAACTATCGGACCATGATGCAAGACATTTATTTAATCAGGTACAACTATTTCTAAAGGTATGGTGGGATGATAAGCTTTGTAGTGCTAATAAGAGAGACGTGTCCATAATTTTCACACATTTAACTGTTTGTTTCAGAAATTTGACCAAGAGTATATATACACAAGAACGAAATCTGAATGGAGAAGGCTGCGAACCGAGCATCCTCGGATTAATAGCGCGAGAACGCTAACGACTGGATCATGCCAAACCCATTGCAATTCCCACACCAGAAAACGCGTCATGAAGTAATGCGCACATTAAAGTAGAACCTCCAGCGGCACAGCAGTTTGTCTGCAGACTGGTACTACTAGAAACTGGGTTTCGATACACGTGGTGAGCAGAGTGCGGATAGCCTTTTGTGTAGCTTAGTGCTTAATAACAAACAACAACATTAAACGAAACGATGTCTTTCTTTTCAAATTAACAAAGGTTTCACTGTTTATAATTAAGCAAGAAAAATATCATGAATAGATTGCCTTCAACAACAACAACAACAAAATCAGTGTCCTATAATACTAAATAAAATGAACCGAACGTACAACAGAATGTTTCTAGTATTATGAACCTTATAATAGAATAGCCAGCTTATTGGGATTCAGTAAAATATGGATGAAGAACAGAGTGAGTTAGATCTTAGAAGTGATTCCGTAGATTCTAAAAATATCAAATGTGGACGAAGAATCTTTCTTCATTCCCACGAAATATTTACTTAATATGTGTGTTTCAAGCTACTTTACAAAGAGAAAAATATAGCAGTCATAATGATGGTCAGTGATGGTTATGGCTGTGTAAAAAGCATCAATATAAATTATTTACTCATTCAATACTGACGCTCCTAATACTTTCTGACATGAAAAAAGAGAAATTCACCAAATTTCCGGTACTGAAATAGAGAAAGACATAAAATACTGTATTTCGCTTGACTTAAATAAACTAGTTCAAATCATAAGTTCTGTTTATTATATCTTATCAAAGCCACGTGGTAAGTGTATGTGGAGATGTATATTAAAAGCTCGCCAGAAACTTCCTGTTTGATTAGTCATGTACTAATTATGAATCCCAAGGCAGCCTTGAAGTTGAATCCCAAGGCAACATTGAATTAAGAGCTATCACAACTATATATTTTTGTAAAATTTTGCTTTAAATTAATAACAACACCCTGATCACTTTTTTTGCAAGATCAAGACAACTGTAAAACTTTGTTCTCTATACTTTATTTTCATTAAACATCAGAACATATTTGAAAGAAATAAAGTACACTACTGAATGAATCCGATGATACAATGAATACATAAATTTATATGGGAAAATGATGAACAAGAGAAAGAAAAGTTAATCTACTTGTACGTTGTGTTTGATGACTGATTAGTGCGTGTAAATTAATAAAGATAATGTTAATAAAAATAATGAAACATGAGCAACCAAATGGTTTAAGTCGTAAAATATGTTTTCATGACTTCAGAATCGTGATTCGGTTAATATCGTAGAGAAACAATATCTATTTTCCAAAGAAAGCTCATCAGTGGCACAGTGGTATGTCTATGGACTTATAATGCTAGAAACCGGGTTTCGATACCCTTGGTGGGCAGAGCACAAATAGTCCATTGTGTAGTTTTGTGTTAAACTACAAGCAGACAATACCTAGATAGTACATAAATGCGAAACGTTTTGATCAGCATATTGAACATACGTTGACAGTAACTTATCATTTATCTAAGAATAACTAAAAGGTTAAAACTGTTACCTTGTTTGAATTAGCCCAAAGCTGAACAATGGATTATCTACACTCTGTCCATCGCGGGGAATTAAATACCGGATTTTAACATTGTATATGTTTGTTTGTTTTTTGAATTTTGCACAAAGCTACACGAGGGCTATCTGCACTAGCCGTCCCTAATTTAGCACTGTATAGGTATTGAAGTTAATTTTATATAATATGATAAAGGCATTTTATCGCTTTATATTTCTTCTGCTTCCATAGAATGAACTCCCATTCTACGAAACCTAGGAACATGAACATTTACAACTTATAATACTAACCTCAGTTGTTTAATCCGGTTTCAATAGATAACCTAAGAAGTTTTTTTGTTTTTTCACATTTGAGCACATTTATTACGGATAAATACATGTATGAACTACAACGGCTACATCCAACCACAGGTCTAATGAACATACTAGAATGGCTTGGCGGTTAAAGCATTCGATAAGGAATTTGCTAGTCGCATATTCGAAACCCTTCTCTGAGTTTATTTCCCTTTTTAACTGTAAGGTCGGTATAATGTGATAGTTAATCTACTATTCGATTGGAGTATTCCAACAATTGGCGATGGGTGGTGTTGACTAGTTGGCCCTCGGGTCTATTAATTTAAAAATCAAAAATGACTAATACATGTAGACCAGGAGTAGCTCTGCTCGAAATTCAACAAACGTACCAATAAACAAACCACTGATTTAATTGATTTGCTCATATATCTTGTGAGATTTAATTAATAAACGTGAGAGATCTTCTAAACCAAAATCATTTATTTGTTGCAAAACAATGATACATCTCTTAAACTATAACGATTTATTATTACAAAATACATATCAACATTTTACAAAGATAAATAACATGGTTTAAAAGATGTATCATTTTCGTTAATTTCTTTCTATGAAAATAATTTCTCGAGATTTTGAAATATATTAAAATGTACAATATGTATAACGCTCGATGCGAATAATACTTAAGCCTTTATGAAAACGAACAAATATGTTCGGATGCCACACGCAGTCATTATACGCGACACTGTTAAAAGTTTTTGTTTTGTTTTTTACTTTGTTTACTAGGTTTATGAAAAATAATTTTCGCGTTTTTTTAAGATATAGCTTTAAAAAGTTCAAACTAATTTTTCGACAGAGAGATAATCATGGACGTTGATGAATTACAATAGAAACATTAACTAGTTTATCTGCAAACTTTTGTTTTGGATATAACCTTTCAATTAAAGAAAGGCTTGAGAAGATATTTATTCTATGTACGGTAACTTATGTTCCACTTTGGAATCCATGCTACACTATAAATTACCAACTAAAATAATATGATGAAAATAATTATTTTATATAGTCATTGGATTATACATTTTACACAAAAATTATATTTTATTTTCTAGTAATTTATAGATTCATGTTTAATAGCCAAACCATTTGGTCAGAGACAGCAGAATCTCGTAACCTTTTTTCAATAGATATCGTTTTGTTTTCTTAGGATCTCACTTTTCCTTTATTGGTATCCGAAATGCCAAAGATGGGCCTAATTCGGCCTAAAATAGAAATGGTCTGTAAATTGTCTTCAACTCCTGACCAATGTAACTGTTACGCCACTCGAACTGATTGCACTGTGAAGGTAATTTTAAGAATATTGTATCAGTGTTTTTATTGTTGTAGTTGTTTAACAGTTATTGTAAAAAAGATTCTAGTAGTGTTTTTGTTTGAGTTACTATTTGATTTTATGTTTATTAAGTCTGCAGCACTTTTTCCCCCTACGATGTTTTTATTTATATTTTGACTGCAGTTACACATACACGCTGTTGAGAATATTGTGACTAATACCATATAAAATTACTTTTTGTAACTAAAAATGTAAATAGTGAAAGGTAATTATGAGAATGAAGGTTAACTTCATTTAAAAGTAACTTCACGAATCCCATACAAATATTAAATATTAAATATGCTGTAAGTTTGAACCGTTTGTTATTATAGATATGGTATCATAAGAAAATTGTTGCATCGTCTTTCGAATTTATTTGATAATGAATTGAACAAAGTTCACGTTGATAAAAATAACTACATAGTTAATCATTCATATCTATGTTATATTACTAATGATATTGTTATTACTATAATTACTGGGATTCTCTTTTCACTGCTATCATAGGTTATAGAGACATATTTTGAAACTGTTTTGAACGCAATGATTAAATTCTTAACTCTACCGACTTCAACTCCGTATAATAAATTAAACTCTGCTTTGGAACAGGTAAGAAAAAGATCTTGGATATAATATCTTAATTAGCGGTACAGGGCAATATATGTGTGTGTGTGTGTGTGTGTGTGTGTGTTGAATTATTGGTTTATCCTAATAAGTGAACATCCGATTTGATCATCGGGTGAAATTTGTAAAAGAGAAATAATGCAGATTAAAATTTCTAGTCGAAAACGTTTCGCGTGTTGTACGTATTAATAAGACACTTAAGTTAATAAATTAAAACGGCACTAATATATATTCATACATCTGGGTGGAGCGAAACGATAAAATAATTATATGATAGATAACTGATTGAAAACAGTACTCAGCCTTAAAAGGATTATACACCGAAATAACATTAATAAGTTGTCACTTAATACTTAGTATTTATAGGGTGAGTCACGTTTTTAGTGAAATGTTTATTGTGCTATTATTTTAACGTTTAACTCCTTGTAATTCTGGTTGTTTAATATTTAACGCGAACCAAATCTTTAAACAACTAAACTTCTGTTATAAAGAATTAAATAAGCCCACCGACGTTTTTTTTTTTACATTGACAGAGAATTTCGAAATTGAATAATTCAAAAATAGTTTATTTAATAGAATTAAATAATACATAAGAGTCCACGCGTTGAGATTATGCACTCGCTAATTACATTTTCTATTTTGTTAAGTTTCCTTGATTTAAAAATTATGTAAAATTCCAACGTTGTAGATATAATCTTATATTTTAAACTTCTAGGAAATTCGAATTCTACGAAATACACGTGTTTACAAAATAATTATTCGTTTTCCTGTATTTTTTTATTTTGTTTATTTTAAAGTAAAATAAATCATACGATTTTAAAGATATGTACAGCTTTTCACTGTCTTTTATCGTGCATAAGCATAATTATATAATAATTATTCGTAATTTATGTATATGTGTACAAATATAATTTATTTTGAAGCGTTTGTTACTTTCGAACTAATTATTGTTTGTTAACAAACACACTGCAGGTAATAGCAATAAATAAATATCCATTGCTTCTGGAAAATTTCGAAATGAAGCTGAACCTAGACGCTGACATTTTGATTTTGAATTCAACCTTCCAAGAAAAGGTAAACTAATTATTAATTTAATAGGAAACTGTAATAAACAAACATATCCTTTAATTACAGTATACAATACTCTGTATGCAGAATAATACTCTAAAAAGTGATTTCTGTCATAATTTTCGTAACGAATTTTGTTTCATCCGGAAATGTTTCCTTTTTGTTTTTAATATTGGGCAGATATTTGGATTCATTATTAAAACATCAGCCAGAAGTGTTTGAAGATGTAAATTTACTTATTGAAATGTAAATAGCAATAATCATTATTTTATTTTTGGTGTTAAACATTTAGGACAAAGTAATTAATAAAATAAAATGGTATATAGGTGGCTAGTTGGTCCTCTACCGGAGGTTTAAAAGCAAGCAATAGGAAAATGAGGAATGCTTTCCGCAAGAAAATTAGGGTTGGAATTATTGAGGTAAGTGCACGTGAAACTTTTTTTTTTCCCCCAATTAAGGCGTTAACTTTTTACTCTGTGCAGTGTGCATGTATATATGTGTGTATGTGTGGTTAGAATCTTTATGGCGGGATATTTTACGAGAAATTACAGAATATTAGATTGTAAATGTTGCAAAAGTATTTCATATCTGTTGTTCCTAAATATTTTAATCGTAGTTACAATCACTGCAGCGATATTTTAACTTTGAAAATGTTTGACATATCTATAATGTAACAAAACTTTATTTATAGAATTTTGTTTTTATGATCGAACTCATCAGTTGTGCTATGATTGGCAACAAATGAATCACTTCTTTAAGAACGTTCCACACGCCAATTCACCATCTTTGCCAATTTTCCCTGTATAACATTGTTCGGAAAAATAGTTATTTTTATTATTTCAAAAAGCAGAAATACTACTAATAAAACGCCCCATTTGTCCCCTGAGTACTAGTAAAGCTACTTTTCCCTGTTCGAATCTGAAACAATAATTATTTTAAATTGTTACCAACTCTCATATCACCAACTACTGAAGAATGTCGTTCTTTCTATCATCAAACACAATACTTAATTGCTAAACTGCAATGGTTGGTGTTTTTAGAGAGAGTGATTTAAAAAGTCATTTATATAATCATGATCCTATTACATGAATACTGATTATCATGCTCCTTTGAAAGTTGAAGATGTCTCAACTCTTACATATAGTTTTACAGACTGTTTATGATACAATTTCATTATTTACTTGGAGTATCGCATGGTCAGTCCACTTTGTATACGAAAATAAATGGAGTGTTCTTCAACTCTGCGTATGTATTGAGGGGGGAGTCGTAATAACGTTACCAGTTACTGTATGCTTGATAAACATTTTAGCTTTTAAAAGTTTCAGTTTGTTTTAAGTTTTTTTCGTTAAATAGGCATCTAAGTGATTTTCAGATGTATTACAAGAGTCTGTTTTGATTTTGTAACCAGTATACATTGTTTGGAATTTCCATTAAAAGAGCCACAATTAATTTCTGAGTTTATACCACTGTTCTCTTTTATTAAAAGGTAACATTGTATAGTTTAGAGTATAAAAATGTATTTTTATTTTTCAAGAATTTAATTTAACGTAATTAATTCATTAATGTGTTTAATAAAAACATATTCACGTATCTCTCTTTTACTATAAATAATATGAAGTTAACAACTCACTAATATTAAATTCTAAATAGGTGGTTTTCAAGTAAAATATTAATATTTTTAACTTAATTTTGTTTTGTTTTGATAATATCTCATATACTCACACTTCATGCGTTTGGTACTCATGATTTCATTTAGAATATATTTATCGCTGAAAATATTTTCTCGATGTTTGCTGGTAGGACCCACCATTTATAATTAAAACTGAAGAAGGATATACAGGATTTTGTATAGAAATTTTGAAAGAACTTCAAAGACTATTAGACTTTGACTACGAGCTAGTGATACCGGAAGACGGTTATTACGGAATTATAGAAGTAGATGGACGTTGGAATGGACTGGTTGGTCAACTAGCTCGAGCGGTGAGATTTCTAGCTTTGCAAAAGTATAAAATGAAGTTGTCGCATTAATTACAATAAATAATGCCATAAAAAGTGCGAGGATAGTTTTATTTTCAATACAGTTTAACATGATTAGAACATTCAAAGTAACCAATATGTCCCTGTTTAGAAAACTGCTTCGTTATAGTTACCATTGTTAATATTATTTCAATAAAACTATATCAACCCGTTAATATACAGCTTTTAATTTGTTTAATGTATGATAGTTGCCTTTTCTTGTTGCGTTTGTCAATTTGATATAAAAGATTTGTAGTTTTAAAAAATTAATTTTCTTCTATTGTTTTACATTTCAGTAAACCAAAAATAGTATATAATTCTTTTGTTTGTTTGTTTGATTTTTGAATTTCGCATAAAACTACAAGAGAGCTATCTGCGCTAGCCGTCCCAAAATTAGCAGTGTAAGGCTAGAGGGAAGGCAGCTAGTCATCACTACCCATCACCAATTCTTGAGCTACTCTATCACCAACGAATAATGGGATTGACTGTCACTTTATAAAGCCCCCACGGCTGAAAGGCAGAGCATAATTCTTTTGATATCTGGCCATAAAAATTGCAAATTTCACATGCATTTCTTTGAAGTACAAAAATTGAGTAGGCATAATTTGAAATGTACTGAAAACATTTTATTTATTTCTTATAGAACGATAGACATTATTTACTGTAAGTAATTTACGTTAAAGATGTTTGAAATTATCAACTTTTTATGTAGTTCATTTAAATGGTACGGAATTTTGTAACGTCGTTATAAGAAAAAAATAGTACGAATAGAAAACACACATTAAAAACTGTTTAATAAATTAAAACATGAGCTTTTAACCTGAAGATAACTGAAAACTACTCCGTAGATTTGGTAAAATACTTTTCTTGTAATCGCTGAGCGATTTTATGTTATCATATCTATATATCTAAGTGATCTCGAAATTAGATTTACTCATTTGTGTTTTCATGGACAAACTGGAAATAGTAATGAGGTACTTTAGAAAGAGCACATTATGTTAGTATAATAATAGGTAGGCAAACAAAAGTTTTATTAACGGTCGAAACATTTGCCTATAGATCATTGTTTACCCACCTATTATTAGTTATGGGGTATTAAGAATGAGCCAATATTAACTCAAAAACAAACCATATGGGGAAATTGAGTTAAAAAACTGGAAAAAACATTTTCCAATCTCAACTGGTGGAAGCTATTATTGAGCCATACGGTATATATAAAACCAATATATAGAAGAAGGTTGCTAGCATTAGCATTGTTTCGTCTCCTTCACATGAATCTACATGACTTGAATACTCACATTACAGGAAACGGACATGATTCTAGCAGCACTTTCGATGACAGCTGAGCGAGCAGAAGTGATTGATTTCGTCACACCGTATTTTGACCAGACAGGAATCGGCATTTTAGGCAGAAAACCTGAGAAACAAAAATCTCTTTTCAAATTCATGGAAGTTTTGAAACCAGAGGTATATCTATTGGTGCTGTTTCAGTAAGAAGCTTGGTTGTAAAACCAAAAGTATATCTATCAGTGCTGTTTCATCATGAAGCTTAAGGTTTTAAAACCAGATGAAAATCTATTAGTGCTGTTTTGATATGAAGCTTGGTTGTAAAACCAGAAGTATATCTATTAGTGCTGTTTTGGTATGAAGCTTGGGTCTAAGCCAGAGGAATATCTATTGGTGCTGTTTCAGTATGAAGCCTGGTTTTAAAACCAGAGGTATATCTATTAGTATTGTTATAATATGAAGCTTGGTTTTGAACCCGGAGGTATATCTATTACTGCTGTTTTTGTGTGAAGATTGAGGTTTTAAAACTATTAGTGCTGTTTCAGTATTAAGTATTTTTAAGATCTAATTTTCTCAGCTGTAGAATAATAAGCAGAAAAATATTTATATATAAATCATGTGATTTATTAAGATAAGATCATTTTTAAGTCATTTGAGGATTCGTTTTACACAGATGGACAAATTTATCAGTTTTTCAAAGTTATTTTCAGTTTGTACAAAAACGTTCCACGTTCCAACGATTTAATCTTATTCTCTTCTAGTATTTTATAACTTTGTATTTGTACAGGTTTGGTGGGGAGTACTTGGTGGCATCGTAGCAACAGGACTATGTCTATGGATCTTAGATCGCTATAGTCCTTATAGTAACAGAAACAACAGACAAAGTTATTCGCAATCCTGCAGAGAGTTCAACTTAAAAGAAAGTTTTTGGTTTGTTCTCACGAGTTTTACTCCACAAGGTACGAAATAATTTTAATTTAGACATAAATGGTCTACTAATAGCATGATTCATACGAAAACAGCCCTTTACGTGTAGCTGTGACAAGGCTAGCTATTCATTAAAATAAGTTCACTAACTGATTTTCTCGCTGTGAATTTGTAAGTGCTTATCTTCTCTTTTTGCGTTACATATTCCCCACAAAAAGGGTCTACTCTAAAGAAGGTAAGAATGTACTAACGAAGCTTTAAGGTTGCCAAGTGTAAATATTTTCTGTAATTTTTTGGCAACTCCTGGGATCTAAATGTATGTTTGCCTTCTACAGGATATTCTTAGTGCACATGGCGCCAATTTACATAACAGTGCTCACCAGTTCCATGCAATTAAAAGAAATGTAGCAATCACCATAAAAACTCTAGCACAGAATTTGGCCAACTTGTGAGTTTATTTATGAATTATTGGCACTTCTCACTGAAACACTGAAAGAAAAGTGTATGATAAAACATCAACCACACCATATATCTGTTCTGTCTAGTGCCGATGAGTCCTTTTACAAATTACCAGAACTTGTTTGCATAGAAATATTGTGTTAACTTTACATCATACATTAACCACTAATTTGTCAACTAAGACCTATAAAAGGATTTTTATCATATAGGACAAGTAGACACAACGTTTAATGCTGTTCTTGGGCATTCTTTACCGAAACTAACATTATAATTCTTATTTTTCAAGGTAATAAACACAGTCTTCTCCAGTATTGTTTTCGAACACTCTTTACAGAAACTAACTTTATTACTCTTGTTTTCCAAGGTAGTAAACAGTTTTCTGCAGTGTTCTTTTGAACATTCTTTACCGAAACTAACCTTCTAATTATTCTTTTTCAAGATAATAAACATAGTCTTCTCCAGTGTTGTTTCATTTTACGTTTATATAATATGCTAAAATATGCGCAACATCGTCTGATGTGTAGATCGTTCGTTTTATTACAGGTCATTTATGATTGAAAGATAAACCTTCTGCATATTACATGTTAGGACATTGTCACAACTGGTTCAAATAACTTATTATACCATGGCTAAAAGTTATCACACATCTTTCACTTACTAACATCGATTTCATTTATGCTCGCCATCGTACGTTTGCTACTTAAACTTTGGATACAAGATCTACTTTCTTTAAACAACGTAAATTATTCGGCGTATCTCTTAATTAGAGCCGGAATTGTATTGTAGACTAAAATAGTTTTTTTTCAGTCATGTAGCTGTTTGTGGACCCTTCCAAAAAGTAAACTTATTTTGCTTGAAGTTGTTTCACTAAAAGAAATGATAAAGAAGTAAGTTAAGCTTTCTTCTGAAGCACGTTTAGTTTATTTTCAGATAGTTCTGGTGTGTGTGTCTCCTATAGCAAAGTCACACAGAGGGGCATCGAATCCCTGATTATAACTTTGTTAATCCATAAACTTACCGCTTTCCCAAAGACAGTCCTGGTTCAGAAGAACTACCATGTTTTAAATATAATTTCTGTTCGTTCTACTTTCTTTTTCTAGATAATTCACCTTTGGAAATTATGTACATACTTCGTATAGATGACTGAGCACATTTATAAATAATATACATTTTGAACACATTCTTCTTTGAAGGTGGCGGAGAAGTTCCTAAATCTCTCTCAGGGCGCGTCCTGGTGGCTGGTTACTGGTTGTTTGTGGTCCTTATATTAGCAACTTTTACGGCAAACCTTGCAGCTTTGCTAACAGTTGAAAGAATGCAGAGTTACGTGCGTTCGTTAGAAGAGATGGCTCAGCGCGTGGACTTCAACTTTACGGTCATCGAAAGTTCCAGTTCTAAACAGTACTTTATAAACATGGCCGAAGCCGAGGAGGAACTCTATCAGTAAGCATTAACCATTCGTTCAATGTTACATCGAGTTTTGATCCATAACATTATTCTTATCTAACCAAAGGTATACTGCTTATTAATCCGGTAAGAAAAGATTATCAAAGATGACGACTTAATCTAGACAAAGTGTTAGTACTGAATAGCAACTGATAACTGTCATCACTTGCGCCTATACGCAGTAAAACGTACGACCATGGTGAGTTGCTTGTAAAAATGGAATAAAAAATAACTTAAACTAATGATAGTTAGGTGCACTTTAGTATTGTTTGTTTGTTTGTTTTGAACTTCGCGCAAAGCTACTCAAGGGCTATCTGCGCTAGCCGTCCCTAATTTAGCAGTGTAAGACTAGACAGAAGGCAGCTAGTCATCACCACCAACCGCCAACTCTTGGGCTACTCTTTTACCAACGAATAGTGGGATTTACCGTCACATATAACGCCCCTACGGCTGACAGGGTGAGCATGTTTGGTGCGACCGGGACTCGAACCCGCGACCCCCAGATTAGGAGTCGAACGCCTTAACACGCTTGGCCATGCCGGGCCGCACTTCAGTATTACGTCACAAATTAAATTTAAATTGTTTTTAGATACGTTTCATATGTTCTTTAGACACTAGAAGATATATGTAGTTATTCAATGAGTTTGTATTGAAGCAGAAAATAAAAAAACATTAAAAAATCGACAGCAGCTAATAGAATGGATATATGTATATATATATAAAAGAATATTAAAGGAAAAGTCCATACGTTACATGAGATTTCACTGAGTTAACTCAGAATTATCAAGTGTTATAAAAATAAAAGCATTACATTTGATTTGCTCTTTGTTGAAGTGTAAAAAAGTGAACAGTATGTTACTTTATTAATACAACAGATATCAGCTTACTGCTTAAAATTAGATCCATTTTGGAAAAGAAAGATGGCTATGTCCGGATCTTTATCGATACTCTATTGATTAAACAACTTCATCGTGGAACTTTGTTGATCAAGCCACTTCCATGATTGTGTACATGATTACATATACAGCATTATAATGGGCACAACTAAAAACAATTTTATTGAAAATTTCGTGACCGTATTATTTTGGACAAACAATATCCCAGTTTGCAATGTTACACGCGGATGAAGTCTTTATTAATCTATAGATTAAATTATTTTAATATTCATTCGCACATTATTTTCAAGTTAGTAAAAGTACAGAGAAAGAGAGAGAGAAATGATAATACGGAGTTGCATATTTGTAGAGCTCATTAAAATTTTCCGTTCTATTTTGAAGGAACATTGTTAACCTAAGTGAAACTAAAAATTATCTTTCTCTAAACGTAATTTACTCTTATTTATTGTTAAGCACAAAGCTATAGCTTGGGCTGTCTGTGCTTTTCCCGCCGCAAGTATTGATACCAAACTTAGAGCATTATATGCACTGCGATTTGCTACCAAGGATGCCTTTGTATTCCTTAGCATTCTAATGAAGTGTTCTTATAAAATCCTGTTTTTGGTTGTCATTAAGTGTTGAACATCATCTGATGAATAAATCACCTGAACCTAATTAGTAATTGGTTTGGTTTGTTTTGAATTTCACGCAAACCTACATGAGGGCTATCTGTGCTAGCCGCCCCCAATTTAGCAGTGTAAGACTAGAGGGAAGGCAGCTACACATTACCACTTACTGCTCACTCTTGGGCTACTCTTTTACCAACGAATAGTGAGATTGACCGTCACATTATAACGCCTCCATGGTTGAAAAGGCGATCATGTTTGGTGTGACGGGGTTCGAACCAGCGACTCTCAGATTACGAGTCGAGTGCCATAATCACCTGACCATGCCGAACATAATTAGTAATTAGTCACTAATAAAGTTTTTATTACTAGAAACTAATTACCTGTTGGTTTAAATCCTGAGTTTTGACTGCTGATCTGCTGCTATCTTCAGGGAAGTCCTAAGAAGGACCATTTCAGTGATGGTAGTTTACTAAAAACACACATTTACTGTCAAGTACATCGACTATAAATCAGACCACCCCAACAGTGTAGACAGGGTCATCATAGACTGCCTAGTTACGACAAAAAACAAGATTTATAATCCAGGGGACGCCAAGACGAAGGAGGAAAAACATTACAACCCTCACTGACAGATGATCTCCGAGAAACTCGATAGAGAAGAAAATAATTAAGATAAACATCAGGAATAATCAAGTAGAAATTAAATACACGCAGTAATATTATCCTATGTTAAATTTCTCTCTGGAAATATATAGAAGATAGGTAAACAGCATAAGTTTAGAATCATATTCATAAGCTACAACAGCGATGTTAGTACACACCAAACTACTGAAAGGAAACCATAAGGAAGAGCAAAAACATAATTTTCAAAATTAAATCAGTTGAGAATTTGAACACAAAACTGAAAAATGTTAGAACTTAGAATACACATCACTCTGCAGTTCTAATGTTTCTAGAGTAATCCATCATGTCAAGAAAAACTATGCGATAAATAGAATAATACAAAAATAATGAGATATTAAATATACATGAGACAGATAACAGAAAGCTTCTACATCTACCTAACTGACTAACTACTTAAACAACCTAGAGGAAGAATCCATAAAACCTGGATGTCCCTCTTGGAAATCTTCTCTTAGGGAATACTTGCCACAGAAGAGTAAATAGCACATCAGTCTCGTTATTTAGAAATCCCAGATTCCAATCTCAGCTACTACCACCACATAATTAGTCCTTTTCATGCTTATCTAAAAATATTCGACGTGTTGGATATAAATAATATAGTATGTGCCGGCATCTAGTAATAAAATATTAATAATTAATTAACAACAAGATTTGAGCTAGTAATCATGACATCATTTGATAACCAATTGTTACAACCTTATCGAAAGTATTTAAAACGAAACTTCTATTTTTACAGATACTTCAGTTACGAAATCAGCGTCAATTTCATGCAAGAAGGAGTCATTTTTTTACTTTTCTTAATACATTTAATAAAATAATTTAGATAATAACGGAAAGGCTGTACTAAAGTTTAATTTTAAAACGTGTAATCAACATAATCCAGTCAAAAATAAAATAAAGATGTTACTAAGATTTGTTTTCTAGTTTTGTCATGAAGATATATATAAAAATAGATGCATTTTCCATCAATTTCATATTGTTTACACTTGTACTCATAATAAGTTATAGCTTCACAGAGAAGGTAGCTTCTACGGGTTTTGTTACCGTCCTATAAAGTTTCTAAAACTGTATTACTGGATTTTTTATCTGGACAATAGTAAACAATGGGATTACATCAACTTTTACAGTAAATTTATGAGTTTCTCCAGAAAGGATAATTTGGTAAATGTATAAAAAAGAAAGAACACCCAAACAAGAAACTCAGCAATATTAAAAGTTGGGCACATGGCGTGTATATTTAGGAAATATTTACAAAAGCGGTTGTAGCGCCAGCACTTCATTATTGATACGCTAGTGATTTTTTATTCCTTGTCCTTCAGCACACAATAACAACTAAGAAGATAGGTATCCTAAAAGCATTTCATTTGTGTGCTATGTCTATGTTCAACACACTAATTTCATTGGTTTAGGGAATGATTCATCTTAACTATAAAGAGTTTTGTGTCTGCATTATCTTTGTTTGTTCGTGAATAAATGCTTACATCTTCCCTACTTCTGACCATCATGACCAGCAGCATTTAGAAACTTCTTACTTATTTAATTTTTATTACAAATTTCACAACCATTTCAATCCCCCCCTTCTTCCCAGCTACTGCCCTATTGACTAGAACTGCAAGGCGAATGATACACATGCAGGCTGTCCTGCTGCCCTTGTGAAGCCTTCGAAACAAATGCCACGCATGGCATAGAAACTTTTCGTGATTTTTTTGAGTCTTGCTTTTAAATGTTTAAACAAAATTTTGGATCGATATAACTACTCTAATAAACGATGACTCTTCAAACATTATTTGCAACCTATTTTAACGGTTAGTCGCAACTATTCTAAATGTTCAATTTGAGGACCAATGTGAAAGGTATTTTAAATAGCATATATAGATAAACAACAACTTAACACAATGAATGATTAATGAGACTTGAAAAACTTTCATAACAAAGTTGTTGTTAAAGTTCTTTTAGTCCTAAGAAATGTAAAAGAAACAACTGAAAACAACAGATTTCGAAAGCTGGCAATTCGCCTCACAAACTACCTTACGAAGACACTTCAGCACATTGGAGTAGCTCCAACAGGGTTGGTGAAAATAGGATAAATATACAAGAGAGTTCAATGGAAATCAAAACAACGAGTACAAAGTTAAAGATATTTTAGGCTTAGTTAACACAGCTCGTTATATTCGTGAAGAAACCTTTAGTATCACCCAGAATAAAGTTTACATTCCCTGCATATGGAGAGCTTAATCTCTACTAGGGGTTAAGAAACAAAAGCTTAATCCTTTAAAAGTATGATGATAATTTGATAGTTTGATTAAGCTGTTTTGTAATCTTAAATTCATTTGTTAACGTTAAACTGAATTACATATTTCTTTAAACTAATTTGTTCTTTTCCTTAAATGTGTTTTTCACAACCTATGTTATTTGCTTTGGATTATAGGTTTATCCTCTAGGCAGCAACACAGTATAAAACTGATGCAACTTATCTTCTGCAGAAGGTGCTTCAACAAAATTTTATGTTTTTTCTTTCCTTAACAGATTGAAATATGAAATAAACAACCATTTGTTATTAGCTTATCAGAAAGCTTCAGCCAATTATAAAATTTTGTTTTTAAGATAAAAAGTTTTTACCAACGTCATAATTGTCTTCTCAGAATACTAGTTCTTATGACCACAGGCCTACGATGGTTTTATTCTTTTGACATTTTTACATGTTCTACAGTAATTCCTGTATGCTGAATTCAAAAATTATATCAATTTTTTCATCATGTATAGATTTCTCACAAAATGTCATATGTTCTTTTACATATATATTTTTCTAGATCAATCACGACGTGAGAGTCTTATCGATTGTTCTAGAACCCACGAGAAACACAACACAAGTATATAAGCGGTTAAAAGGCAGCATGACTTATCATTTCTAGATAGTATTTTTTTGTGCGTGAGCTTTGACATTTTTTTCTTTTCAGTATTATTTATGGCAATAAGAGGTTGTGTAAATGACCCAAATGTATTCTGTTATATTTGTTGTAAAAAAACAAACATAAAATATTCGTATTTTTCTTATAGCAAAATCATATCGCGCTTTCTGCTGAGCCCACCGAGGGGAGTCGAACCGCTGATTTTAGCGTTGTAAATCCCTAGAGTTACCGCTATACTAGCGGGGGTCATGTGTATTTTGGAATAAAACGTGGTCAACAAGACATATAAACTAAAGGTAAAAAAGTATTTGCCTTTTGGAAGTCCAATGATCTGGCGTAAGCCTCGAAACCATGGAGATGACTGATATGTTTCAGTCTGCAATGGCCCGACATGGCCAGATGGTTAGGGCGCTCGACTCATAATCTGAGGGTCACAGATTTAAATTCCCGTCACCCCAAACATGCTCGCTCATTCAGTCGTGGGGAAGTTATAAAGTTACGATCAATCCTACTATTCATTGGTAAAAGAGTAGCCTTGGAATTGGGCTCTCCTCGACTAAATTAGGGGCGGCTAGCACAGATAGCCCTCGTGTAACTTTGCGCAAAATTCAAACAAACGAAACCTCTAATTTCATTTACTTTACTATTTTTAAATAATTAAATTTATTTTATCTTTATTTTTTCTTGATATTTTGCAAGAACTTAGTGTAACCTAATAGACTGTAAGAATGTGATACGTATTAAGGAATAGCTTCAAAGAAAATAAACATCTTATTGGAGTAACAAATCTATTCTTTCCTTCAAATTGTTCCAATGAAATTAAATGATAGAAAAAGATTTTTACATAATTTGGCAAAAGAAATATCATCTGAATCAGAAAAAATATATAACATTCTCCAGTATATTTAGTGAAGTAGCGAAGAATATTTATTGATACATTGGGTGATTATCATTTACAAAATGTTTTATCTCATCATAGTTTTGTCGAATTAATTTTTTCTAATACCCTGGTATAGTTTCTCATGAATGATATACTTGTAACTTGTAATGTGAAGAAATAATATACACAAATTTTAAGCATTTTTGTTCGAAAACATTGTTACAGATACATAGAAAAGAGCATTCACTCATAACTGTGTAAGGTAATTTACATTGAACCCTTTGATTCTATATATTTAGATAAAAACCTTTTACTGTAAAAGGCTTATTTTTTATACAGACAATAATAAACAAAAACATATGTTTAAATATTTCATTTAACTGTATGACACTTTAAATTGGTAAAGTTTGGGACATTTGAAGAGAAATATCCCATCTTCATTGTGATACAAAACTCCTGTGCCAGTGATCTACAAGGGAACATATATCTATCTAAAGCAGAGAAATGGTTCAATAATATTAATTACATTAATAATAATATGTATTGTTACATGTTAGTACCATTATCAAAATAGACATAGCGTATTAAAAAACTGTACGAAAATTGTAGAAGTATACCAAGGTACCATTTATATTTAAATTCATATTGCTGTTAATTGATAATGCTCATTATCTAATATAACTGTTGGTTTATTTTTTTTAGCGCCTGGAAGAATATAACTCTCAATTCTGGGCGAGAAAATGGTAAATTTAGAGTATGGGATTATCCAATCAAAGAACAATATAAGAATATTCTCAAAATCATTGAGAGGTCACAACCAGTAAGCAAAGTGCAAGAAGGCGTACAAAGAGTTAAAAAAAATACAAATGGCCACTTTGCCCTTCTCACTGATTCTCCGAAAGTTCGCTATTTGGTTAACGAAGATTGTGACCTTACAATGATTGGAGAACCTTTTGCTGAACACCCCTATGGAATCGCTGTGACCAAAGGCTCAACTCTTCTCGAAGAATTAAATGAAAAGTAAGAAAATATTCGACATTATTTATATTATTTAATTAATCAAAATTCAGAAGTGGAAACTACAGGTTATAAAATATAATTCTTATATATGTAGGATCTGTTCCTTGATTGACGGAAGTGATTTCCTTATCCATGTCTTATACTAGAAATCTTAGAAAAAATTTCCAATGCACTCTGATAGAAGCAAACTCAAAACTGTGGTGTTTTCTTTGAAATTTAGTATATCAAAATAAGAAACATTAAATACAAAAGATGTTGTTTTAAATCGATAACACTTAATGTTCTAAAAAATACTACATATCGAGATTATTTGTATTTTTTACCACTGTTACTTCTACATTTAAGTAAACCTGATACCTATGGTTCATAATGCACTGGTACATAAGTATGCAATAAGCAGTGGTTGTTTTTATAACCGTTGTATCTTTAAGTTCACCGTAGGAAAATAACATTTGTTGGTCAGATTAATCAGTAGGAAGCTTTGCCTTCCTCATCAATTTTATGATCTGTTACATGTACATTCAGAAATAAACTTATGAACGCTTTCAACAAAGCAACGTGGATTTTTAATAGAGTGATGCAGCTTCAACGTCAGCGATTCTTCGAAGATCGGATCTCAAAATATTGGAATTCCACTAAACGACGGATTTGTGATGCCTTGGACAATTCTGACAGCCTCACAGTCTATGATCTTGGAGGTGTTTTCATCATAACACTGGTTGGCCTGGTGATTGCTTTACTAGCTCTTAGTCTTGAGGTTTGGCATTTCAGCAAGAGAAACAAATCTCGAATACAGGCAGCATCAGTAACCTCATCAAAAAAGGAAAATATACTCACAGTTTTCAGAACCGAAGCATGGACAACTTCAACTTATGTAAAAGATGAAAAATAATTAACAGTGAATGGAAATTTTTCCATCAACCGTCTCCTACATCACTTACAAATAAACCAGAATATCGCTAATTAGATAGTACTATCTTTACTTACTAACTCAAATTACATTACTACTTCATAAACTAAGCCTAAGCCCTAATATTACACACTATTTGTGTATCATGTCCAGCTTTATGCAAGGTTGTATTGAAATTAATTATATTATTTGTTTTTCATTTATTGTATAGAAAGTAAGTATATCAAGTTTTACTTTGTCGTAGTTTAAGCCACAAGTACGAACTTCACTTCAAAGAATCACGTGGATTTGTTTAAGAAAGTTAAATTTATGTACAGAATGTACCTAAGTAATTACGGTTTAATGTTTTTTACGACAATATTCGTGACCTAGGCTTATACTTGTTTCAGTCTATTAAAGCAAAAGTCAATTTTGCATCATATATTTCAAAATGAAAGTCACTTCCTTTCTTATTCTAGATTGAATCGCAATTTCACAAAACGTTTACTCTGAAGTATGCTTTTATTTTAAACATAGAATTACTTTATAGAGAAAATAGGATCGTTAGCGTAACGTATGATCTCCACACAAATTCGACTTTATACACAAAACTTTGCTGAGAGAAGACTTACAAAACTGTTCTATACTGATCGTATTATTAGCACAACTTAGATCACAAATACATAACGATGCATTATCGAATATACATTGTTATTCCAATACTGACAATGAACGAACTTAATACACCTAATGTGTTATTTTTCTTCTTTGATTAGGTATCTTACGTTTCACTTTACCACCCGTTCAGGAGAGTTCTACTAAAATACAAACCATAGATGACGGTACAAAGTTTCAGTTGTTTTGAATATTAAATTCTAATAGAATCTGTGGCATACGTTTGACATGCTATATAGTAAAGCTTATTGTTGAAACAATAAACTGCTACCTGTAGCAACTAACAGTTCTATCCAAATTACAGATTGACATACCAGAAGTAAAGAATTATAGGTGCCGCCCTCTGTCCTTGCTCAAGTATGGTCGTAGTTACTCAACAAAAAGAGTTTTTTAGATTTTCTCTCAGTGGACTTGATAGCTTTGATAACAATTGGTACAAAGAATGGTGGATTTGTGCCAGAAGCTAGTTATCCATGATTAATTAAAACATGATCTTATCTTTAACCACATTTCTCTCATGTTGTAGCTTATAAAGAGAGTCAATATGCTTCCCTGTCTTTGTACAAACAGTTCTCCAGTTTCGCCAGTGTACGACCGATGTAAGATGTTGCATGTAAGTTGGCAAACAACACTCAAGGCAAAATGTTCATTTTTAGACTCCAAACATGACTTTTCAAGACAGATTTATTGCATTGCAAAATAGTTTACTTAAATTTTGAGAGTTGGGTCTGGCCGTTCTATATCGTTAATCGACAGTTCAAATTTGCTGATCCTAGTTTTATTTTTGGAAA
Source organism: Tachypleus tridentatus (assembly GCF_004210375.1). Classification (NCBI taxonomy): domain Eukaryota; kingdom Metazoa; phylum Arthropoda; class Merostomata; order Xiphosura; family Limulidae; genus Tachypleus; species Tachypleus tridentatus. Next base: position 64,638,361 of record NC_134830.1, on the reverse strand, counting down.
TAATTTCGTCTACTAGACAAACTATAAAAATAATATATTTGTGGTATTTTTTTTAAATTGTCTTTTTTTCTTCTTGGTATATCTATGTTTTTTCGTATTGAAGGTACTATGCTAATTTTTTACGCATTATAGTCACTGAAAATTTGTTCGATGTAAAAAACGGGCATTTGCTGTTCAAAAGATGTGAATTTAGTACAAAGTATGTAGATTTTTAATTACAGTTTCGATCGATGTTTTTCAATTTTCCAATAACTGTACTTGTCTTAGAAGTTTTTAGATGAGAATAATAAAAAGAGGTTTTAAACTGGTTTTTGAAAGAAGGTAAACTGTACATTGTAGTCACTACAGATCATTAAAGTCAGAAAAATCTATTCTCCTATTGTCATTCAAAAGGCTAAAAATTAATTGAATGTTGTGGTATACGTAATTAAGAATATTTAAAGGTGAGAGTAAAGAGAGAAGGCCATGATTCCATAGTTCAAACACGCCCTCGATGTATCTAAGCCGTAGATCAGGGTTAGTGTTAGCATCTACAGGGTGGCCCGTAAGTCCCTACCCATCCATATGTTATTATGTTATATTCAATTACGCATGTATTATAAATTTGTTTCTTTTTTTCAGAGAAATATGGCCGATGTAAGCCCATTTACACTTGAAGAGCGTATTGTGACAAGTACATGGGTATATATTATGCAGCGAGAATGAGGGACAGCACACAGATACACTGGATACATAAGATATATGGATAGGTAGGGACTTACGGGCCACCCTGTATACATTAGTTGTCAAAGTCATCAAAGTGACAGATAGAATATTTAAGGACGATTTTATCGTCGAACAACTACAATCAAAGATGAACAGAAACTAAGGATCATTACAACTGTCTTAATTTTTCATCTTGCCTTTTGTTATTTCAGTCTGTAAGTTGGATGGAATTTTTATTTACTACAGGCAACAATTCCCTGTTTTAGTATAATACTAAAACTTACTACTTAAATGGGAAACAGGGTCAAATACCTCACTCAACACCTTAATCTTTTAGTATAAAATGTGAAAACATATGGCTAAAGGAATATGTTTATATAAAGTACAAATGACCGAAGAAGGTAGAAACGTTGTTCGCTCTTCTACGTAAAATATTTTCTCAACCCAAACGAGCCGTTTTTTACGTATATATTTTTCTCTACAAGTGGGTTTTCTCGATTATTATTTCATCACGGCGATTGTACGAGAAGTGTAAGTCTTTGTGTTTTCTTTGGGTATTTGTACTTATCTGGTACCATTATGTCTGAACTAGCATACCTTACACCACTATTAACAGTACATGATCATACGATCGTTAAGAAACTAAGAAATTTAAACCAAAGAATTATCAATAGAAGAAATGACATCTATTTCATTCAACAATGTAGAAAGAAACAACTAACCGATAATTTTGTAAAGGTAAAACTATCAAAAATTTTAATACATACATAAACATTATCCAAAATTTACAGAAAAAAATACTTAAAGCCATGTTGAACACGAAATACAAAGAACTACATGACTTACAAAAACAAAAAAAAATGAACATAGACCATCAGCTGGCATGCTGCATTAAACCAGAGATTTACGGACTTATACAACGAAACATAAACCAAATCAACACTAGGAATGACAGAGACAAAAAGATCTGCCACAACAAAAAACTAGTAAAACTAAGGTGCAAACAACAGAAAAGACACCACGACAAACCGTTGACTAGCCTCATAATTAACGGATCCGATCGACAATTAAACACAGAGAGATACATCTACTTAACAAAGGACTCAACTTCGCAATAGCACCTAGGTACATTCCAACCTTAGAAATCAAAACATATTTAGAAGATCTAGCCAGGAGACTTGTTATACTTTCTACAGAAAACAAAAACAAGAAAACAACCAACGAAAGGAAGACAACTTCCCAGGAAAAATTAAAAAATTATATTTTCCAGAAACACCTAAAAACAACATCTTAAACGATTTTTTCAAAGAATTTTCTCACAAAACCATCAACGAAATTTCACAAAACAGAAAGCTAAAAAACAATCTTACAAAAAGAGACATTAATTCCGTTAAAAACCTAAAACAAAATAAAAACATAAAAATTCTTAAAGCAGATAAAGATAACGCTATAGTCATAATGAACACGAATGAATACATCCAAAAAATGAAGAACATCCTATCAGACACTAACAAATTTAAACCAATACACACAAATCCCAAAAAGACACACAAATTGCAACTAAACAAAATACTGCTAAAATGAAAAAAGACAACACAATTCCACAAACATTTTATTCCTACCTAAGCAAAACCGACTTACGCACACCACAAATACACGGCATTTCCAAACCTCATAAACCAGATTGTCCATTACGACCAATAATGTCCACATATGAATCGTTTAATTACAATCTTGGTAAATACATAGCATGGTCATTCTCTAAATATGTAACATCAGCCAGCTCATTCATCAAAGACTCTTTTGATTTCAAGACTAATCTAAATCAACTTAATCATAAAGCCTTAATAGCCAGTTTCGATGTCATATCCCTCTTTACAGAAGTCCCAGCCACTGAAGCCTGCAAGATAGCCTTAGAACTCTATATCCGAGACCCTAACCCAACCATAGACATTCCCAGCAACCAGTTAGCAACCCTCATAGAATTCACCACGATGAAGACAAACTTCATGTTCAACAACCACAACTATATACAAACAAATGGTTTAAGCATGGGCAATCCAATATCACCAGTTCTAGCTAATACTTTTATGACACAAGTTGAAACACAAGCAATTAACACAGCATTACATCCACCACTATACTGGTTCAAATATGTAGATGACACGGTTGCGGGATTCAAATCTACAGAACACATACTTAATTTTTTCAATCACATTAACTCTATACATCCCAACATTAACTTCACATGTGAACAGGAAGAAAGCAATCAAATATCATTTCTTAACAAAATATGGCATTGTATTATTTCAAAGTTTTTAATGATATAGCACTATCGATGAATAACTTTATAAACAAATTGTAGAAGTTCATATCTATCGTTTAAACGCAAGAATAACATACTATTAATAAAACTAATTGATAATTTAAATTTTATGTGTAAAATATTTCACTCTTATTTTAATAGCAGAATAGAAAGAAATACAACAGCCGTTTTTTAAGTAACCAAATTATATGTATGAGTGTGTATTTATATTTCCATTCACTCACATGTATATATATTTTGGTCCCAAATCTGACAACTTACAAGATCTAAATAAAAATTATTTTTTCAATCAAAAGTTTAATATTACTAAATTAAATTGCGTTATCTTAAACATGGTAATTAAGTTTGTTCAAGCACAAAAATTTGTTTGTTGGATAGAACACTAGACGAAATATGACTTATAGGTTTAAGTATGAAACACAGGCGACCAGTTAGAACACTGTCAGAAATATGATGTTTAGTTTGTTCACGCAAGAAACTCCGTTGGTTATCGAAAACGTCAGCAGAAATGTGACTTTCAAGTTTGTCCAAACACGAAATATGGTGGGCTAGGACGAATACAAACAGAAATATGGCGTTACGTTCAAGCGTCTGTTTAAGTAGTTCAAACATAAGCTTAAATGTAGGATTATTCTGTTTTTCACTTTCGGTTATTCCCGTCACACCAAACATGCTCGCCCTTCCAGCCGTGAGGAGGTTATAAAGTCACGATCAATCCCACAATTCGTTGGTAAAAGAGTTGCCTAAGAGTTGACGGTTGGTGGTGACGACTAGCTGTCATTTCTTTAGTCTTACACTGCTGAATTGGGGACGGCTAGTGCAGATAACTCTTGTGGTGCTTTGCGCGAAATTCAAAAACAAACAAACAAACACTTTCGGTTAACTAAACATCTGATAATTTGTGACATACGATAGCATATATGTAAATGTTGTTGTTACTTCGTCTTAAAATAGGAACCAGCGAACACAGTCATAGAATTTAAGATTTGCAAATTATATTGAAATTAGGAAGTTGGCTTATAACGATTCTGAAGTGTTTGTAAAAGGTGTTAAGCCCAGTTTTAGTCATCGTTATCTGTGTAGATATAAAGGGTGGTTTATAATTCGTTCAACATTGTAGGATAATCAAGAAAACTGGGGGGTGCTTATAGAAGAATATACAAAGGAAAAATATAATAGAAATACTCTCTGATCCACCGCTTGCCTACCAGAATATGCTTCAGTATTGTCAACTGCTACACTACCGGCCTGTAGAAGTCGTTCCACTAACGTGATTTATATAGATTTTGGTTATCCCCAGTGGTATATCTGCGGACTTACAACGCCATGATCCGGGTTTCGATACCAATGGTAGGCAAAGCTTATATAGCCCTTTGTGTAGCTTTGTGCTTAATTACAAACAGTAACTATAGATTCTAGAATTATGCTTTTAGCATAGTGCTTAGAGTATTGTTAATATCAGTATACGTAATAGAGTACAATAAGCTATGTGCGCTCGGAGAAATTAGGCTTTAACCTTCTTCACACGTGCCATTCTGCTGAGATACTCCCCAGCGTGGTATGTCTGCGGACTTATACCACTAGAAATCGGGTTTCGAAACCCGTGATGGGTAGAGCACAAATAGCCCTTTGTGCATTTTTGTGCTTAATATAAAACAACAGTGACTTATTTGTTTGTTTTAATTTCGCACAAAACTACATGAAGTCTATCTGCACTAGCCGTTCCTAATTTAGCAGTGTAAGACTAGATAAAGGCAGCTAGTCATTATTACTCACCGCCAACTCTCGGGCTACTCTATTTACCATGAATAGTTGGATTGACCGTCACATTATAACGCTCCCACGGTTGAAAGGGCGAGCATGTTTAGTATGATGGGGATTCGAACCCGCGACCCGCGGATTACGAGTCGAGCGCCCTAACCACCTGTCCATGCCGGGCCATCAGCGACTTATTATCAAACTCTCGGAAGTCAACCCTTTGGCACAGTTGGTAGAGCATTCTCTTAGTTTGCGACAGGTCTCAGGCTTAAAGCCGGGGCGAGGAAATACATCTCGGAAAAAACAACAACTCACATGTATCTCCGACTTTCACTGTACTCCAACAATACATCACAAATTATGAACGTACCACTATACATGTATGGACATTTCGGTAAGTATTTATGTTTATTAGGTTTAAAAAGTTAACTCGACTCCATTAGAGTAATTAAAGTAAATAAAAGAAAGACTTGTTATGGCTGTTTTTTACGAAGGTGTACAAATTTAAATGTTAAGAACTAAGTTAAAAGTTAAAACTATTCACAGTATTATATTTTATCTATACGGAAACTTGGATGTTTCACTTATGTATTTCTATGATTACAGTAAGTGTTCACATAAAATACTAGTTGCCTGTTTTGTGTACAATACTTTACCTTAAACCTTAGTACGTTGTGAAATAGTAAGTGTTTACTTACGGCAGATAAATGCTAAATATGTTAAAACTTACTTATCAATGATAAAGCACTTTGTAAAGTGTTTTTAGGTTCCAGTTTATATTCATAACTAAATGTTGTGTCCTGTTCTAGTTGTAGAGATTAATAAACAAAATTATTCGTAAATAAGGATTTGGATCACTTTGTTCTTGAAATATTAAAGCGACATTCTGTGTTACAAGTGTTATTATTTTTTGTCAGCTTTGGAATTATTTCCTCAATAGTTATAATACTTTGTATGTATTCAAGTAAATAAAGGATTACTGTTTAAAATTATTTATCAACATTACAGTTTCGTTGTACGTATTTACACGTAGTTCTTTGAATGTGAAATTTATTCCTCACAACACGTATTGTGATTTCTGTAGTTTTAGACAGCGTCTCACACATCAAGCAGGTACACTTAAGAAAGTATTTAGGAATAAGGACACAGTGTTAATGATATTTTAGTGAGATTAATTTCTTTAGTACTATTGCCTATCCTAATATGATTTGTATATATAATCAGGTTGAGTACTTTCCAAACGATTCATTGTGATAAACACTACACACCATCCCTGTTTGAAATAAACTGATCGAAAATTTATGAGTACTTTGTAAGTAACAGTATCTTATATCACAGTTCATATTCTTAATTAATGCTGCCCAGTCTGTAGTACACACAGACATATATTTATATCATAATCGTAAATTAGTTTGAAATTTATGCTTTTCACAATCAGCGAGTGTATTTTTATACGCTTAAGACAATAGCATTGGAAGAAGTAGATTTTAATATTTTTTATAATAACACAACAAAATAAACATAAGTATACTGGTTAATAGCTTTCTGTATTCCTTAATACTACGTGGTGGCAAACTTGTTTCATCGTATAGATAATAAAATTAAACATTCAAGGCAGTGGAATCATAAATACTGTTTTCACATTGCATCTTACTATTGGTCTGCATGGTGGGCGTCGCGTGGGGTGATATATAAGTATCAAAGCAAAACCATATGGCTTTCTTTAGGTACAATACAACAACTGTAACAACTAAAGTTTCAGCTGAACAAAACTACAAATTAGCTTAAGAGCTCAATCTTGACGACAGCCCTCTGATGAAACACATGAAAGAAAAAGCGTGTGACACATATTATGTGTTAAAATTCAGCTTTCTTGCTTCTCGTAATGATACATTATTTATTAACGATAATGCGCTATAAACGCATGTATAATTTGTCACAGTACAATACATATACATATGTATGTACTCAGCAAATTTTCGATATAATCTGCACATATACTAATTCAATACAAGTTTTCATTTTTCACAGCCCCCGCTAGTACAGCGGTAAGTCTCCGGATTTACAACGCTAAAATTAGGGGTTCGATTCCCCTCGGTGGGCTGAGCAGATAGCTAGATGTGGCTTTGCTATAAGAAAAATACACACAAACACATTTTTCACAGATTGTTTCACATGAAACAGAAGCATAATATTATTAAAAAATTTTTTCATCTGAGAGAGTGAAATATTAAAATATTTATTTGTAAAATATATTGTTCTAACAGATTATCGGGTACATGAGAGTACAGTTTTTATTCAGACTTTTATGAGTAAGATAAAAACAACCTTTTGGATTTAAAATTAAGATGTCTTACGTCAGAGGTTTTAAGATTTTAAACGAAAATCACATTTTCGACTTTTAGATTCTTAGCACTATTCACTGATAAGAGCTAAGTTCACTTTATGTATATACTTCTTAAAACAATCAAAGCAAAATCAAACTTTTATTACAGCTGCGACAACGAAATATTACTGTTATAAAATAATTTCAATTAGTCCCTAAGTTCACTTTAGTAAAATCGGGCATTTGACGATCAAGCATGTGACCAAAAGTACAAATGGTTTGTTATTTATTCTATACAACATACAGTGGGATTGCTATTGCAGTAAGGTTTCTGCCATCACACCGATATTAGCACTTTTACTTGTGGGTGCTTTATAAGAGTCAATCTTGTTATTCGGTTCAACGTCTGACAAACTCTTATATCGGCAATGCCTTCCTTCTGTTTAGTTACTCAGAATTGTGGATGGTTGTATCTAAACCCTATATAACTTAGCCGATTATCCTATGAGTGCAAACGATGTCATTCAGTTTGAAAATACCAGATATTCAGACGGTCCAATTTCAGTTATAACTTTGGAGTGAATCACACTATTCGAATATCTCCAAACAGTTCATAAACCAAGACCTCAAACAAGACGACTAGATGCTTCACGTATGTGGAAAACCATCAAATCAAACATAGCAGGTTGATGTGAAGTGGCTTCAACAGTTTGAAAATGTCCTTACCAAAATGTGCAACTGTTTTGAAATTGGTGCTGTAGTTATTAATACATCGTGATAAAGTAGTTCGTCCACAACGTAAGCAGATAATCACTCCTTATCCCACCACACTGGTACCGTTAACAATAAGCATCATAAGAATCATATCCTTCGATTATTTTTGGACTGCTGATGCAGCTGCCCCCTCACTTTGGGCAAATGAACGATAACGCCCAAACTACCATATTATACCAATGGGCACTTCCTTGAAGAAGTGAGGACTGGAAGAATAGATATACCAGTCTTCACCCATTAGATGTGTATGGCATGCTCCTAAGAGGTTTACCTTACCCCATCCTGGAAAAAATTCCTTTAAAGTAGCGAACTAGAATACCTCGCAACTTTGTCATCACCTTAATTTCAATTAGACAACATTGGTATGAGACTGTCCTTGCTGTTGTTCGCGATCATAACCCATGTTAAAGTAAAATATCATGAAATGTAAAGACCTAAAGCCACTTTAATCAAATTGCAATTTACCAACGTGAGCCGAATGATGAATAATTTTTCTTTCATGTCATATGACGGATTATCAGTATCTGATTTGCATAGAAACTGATAATGGGAGGAATAATTTACACTATATTATAACTGTTTGTGCAGCCTATCAGACGTATTTGCAACAGCTAATAAAAATAAATACATAAGTATTTTGTTTGTTTGTTGTTAAGCAAGTGCAAAGCTATACAATGGGCTATCTGTGTTGTTCCCATCATGAATATCGAAACACACTTTTTAGCACAATAAGCCTTCCAACTTAGCGTTAAGCTACTGGAGAGAAGCGAGAAAAAGCATATAAATATTAACTACAGTTGCTATTTTATCCCCGGCCCGGCATGGCCAAGCACGTTAAGGCGTGCGACTCGTAATCTGAGAGTGGCGTGTTCGCATCCCCCTTGCGCCAAACATGCTCGCCCTTTCAGCCGTGGGGGCTTTATAATGTTACCGTCAATCCCACTATTCGTTGGTAAAAGAGTAGCTCAAGAGTTGGCGGTGGGTGGTGATGACTAGCTGCCTTCCCTCTAGTCTTACACTGCTAAATTAGGGACGGCTGGCACAGATAGCCCACGAGTAGCTTTGTGCGAAATTAAAAAAACACAACAACAAACTTTTATCCCTGGGTGTGAGCCAATACCATACTAATCAGATGTTTGTAAAGTTAATATGATTAATTTGTGTATTTGATACATGGATGAGCATTAAAAAACTGCATGTTTCTGAGAGTTTTCCCCCTAAGTTTCATTAAGAAATATCATTATTGCGCATTTGCAAAAAGACTTAAAATATTTTATAGTATAGTATAAACTTACACCCTCATTCTCCTATTTTTATAGTGTAGTATAAACTTACACTCTCTTTATTCTATTTTATAGCACAGTATAAACTTACACACTCATTATTCTATTTTTATAGTATTGTGTAAACTTACACTCTCATTCTTCTATTTAAAGAAATTGAAAATTCATTACATCGTATGGTCGATCTTTTATGAAGTGTAACAACTTAGAAATGAAAGGACGATTAATAATCGGGTTTAAAGTTATAAGAAGCTAAAGATTAAATATCCAGGGATGTAATTACAGAATAAATTGATCATTCCCAACCAAGCTTAAACTAAGTGTAAAAGAATGACCTCACGTGCAATGAACTTTATAAGTTCGCATACGTGTGAATTAGTAAATATTCGCTGAGTCTTCCAAGAGAGGTCACTCAGGTTACGTCAGAATGCAGAAGCACCAGTTTTCATAGCTTGGTGAAAGATGTCCTCTCGAATATTCGCTATGACTCAAACATTTGCTTCAAAAAACTAACTAAAATGCAGAATAGATAATAGCATCCCTCACAAAAATCAATGAGTGGTATTATTAGTGACAAATGAATATCAAGTTTTACCTATAAATGACAAACGGAACAAAGTTTATTTTGCGTTTATTGGCAAAAATATTTTCATGTACACGTCTAGACTATTACCAAATCTCGGCTCATTTCCCTTGTCGCGGAAAAAATAAAGCTTTCTGCTTTGGATTTCTGTTATTACTTAATAAATTTCTATACATTGAAAACGAATAAATTCTAGTTGCTAAATCTTTCCTTTTAAACAACTTTGTTTACTCTAGTTTTCTCGTTTCTTTTGTTAATATTCAGTATAAAACTTCCACTCACTACAAGCAGTCATAATATTCCTTAAGAATAGCCTCTTCAACTGTATAGTAAAGGTTTGGCCATGTGCGAACCGAAATAAACATACTCCAGCCTGACCCCTGCCATGGTTAACTACATTCTCAGTAACGCAAGTCTGGACGTCATTACATCGCGTCTGTGTAATATGACCCCTGAAGCTTTCACGAATGTAGGAGTTGTTGTTCGTCGCTTAGGCATATGTTAAATTCGGCACCGAAATGCAAAACATTCAAAATGTTTCCATTGGCTGATGCTCTAAAAATTAGTGATGGTGATTGGGTGAACAGTAAGAGCGTCCCAGAGCAGGAATTCGGCAAACAGAGACGCTACCATCGACCGGGGTTCAACGCAGTGCCATGACAAGAACTCAGCGACACATGTGTTCGTTTCCCTGTGGGTTTGTGCCTCTCTCGTTCGAGGATCCTGAGAGTATTTATTAGTGTCCCAACAGAATGGCTTCTCTTGCCTCTATTGACCCTAGTGCATCGGTTTATCAGCCAGCCCAGTTGCTCAACTGGGTATACCTAACCCTTGCGGACCAGCCTAATTCCAATGACCAGGTTTGTGTGCTAAAAATTCTCTATTATCCCTAACTTTTAAAAGTCGACAGTGCAAATGATACATGTGATGATATTAAAAATATGTCAATAACCTGAACTTAATTTATAAAACTTAACAGCAGAAAATTAGAATATGTTTGGGCTAATTTGAATGTTTAGTAAACTGAAAAAAATCTCAACTTTTATCTATCCAGTGTGTTTTTACGCAAAGATGAACTCCTGATGAACATATTATGTCTACAGCCGCTCCCATGATGTACTGGTAATATAAGCTTGAGCATAGTAACAAAATGTATCCCAGTCGTTCTTATATCGTTGTTTCGACACTGCCTCTCGAATAAACGTAAGAAAGCAAAATGTTTTAGAGATGTTAGAGTTAGTTTAAAATATAATATAGTATGACAAATACAACAAGTAATGAGTTATTATTTAGCATTCAAATTCACCACAGAAACAATTGGACAAAGATATTATGTATTTTAATATTAAGCTAAGCAAAGTAATGTACTTCTCTTCAAGTTCGTAAGTTAATGAAAATAAAGTAGCAATCTAATACACCTCAGATATAATACAACTCAATATGAGACACCACAAACACATTTCACAAAATTCATTATATCAAAAAAAAAAAACAGGAGAAATGAACGACAAACCTATTCCAAATTTAACCAAAATTCCTAGAATATTTAACACCATAAATACCAAAACGAAAATGGCATTTGACATTTCAATTTGATAAAAGCATCATAAATAGAATTAAAACCTGAATACTCTGCATTTTTTGGGCATTACTCTTAGAACGTGAAAATTCTGCATACTTAAAACAAGAACTGAAATCTTAAACAACTAAGAAAACACATGTGCTAAAATATTTGTGACAGTTTAAAAAAACAAAAAATTACATTATAAGTTAGCAATATGTAAAAGGACACGGCAGATGATTTGAAAGTTCCACAACAGAATAATTCAACATATTTTAATTTTATAAATAGAAAAATACAGGGCGATTTGTGTTATAAGGGCACCATTGACACACCAAATTGCAAAGGAATTCAGCATTTAGAGTTCCTTTATTATTATTAATAATAGCAGTATAAATCTATTTTTATATGACATCATATAAATTAAAAAACAATATAATTCTAAATCTTTACAGAAATAGCAAAAATATAGAATAAGCCGAAAACCTGATCATCCTCAGAACAGCAATCATGTAGCTTTGTTGGATCTTTAACTACAATTAATCGTCAGCTATGTTGGGTGTGGTTAAGTTATCAGTTTTAACTATAACTTTACATTTATTCAATACAGGGCAAGCTGTAATAGATATAAGTTAGTTATTAGAATGAATCCAAAGGACAAAACTTTTTAAAATAAATTACTCTTTAACCAAATGAACAACAAAGATGAAAGTAGAGTGAGTTTTAGAACATATTTACTGATCGCAGCTAAAAACAACGTATCGCTAGTTATATCTCTTAAAACAGCAAAAGTCCAAAAGCACTAAAAATTAGGTACTGAGTGAATATACTTGTCTGAAAAAAAAAAGAGTCATATTTTGCAAACGTGAAATACAAAGCAACAGGAATGTCATCCCAGTACTTCTGATACAGCATCTGCATCTTTGAGGCATACTTCTGAGCCGTCAGAAAATAGAGTGTCTTTCTTATCCAATTTCTAAATCTTTGTCACTCCAAGCTAATAATATCCAGTGATAAATTACGGTACTGACGCAAACAATTCCAAAGAGTTTTTCCAAAATGTTATGTAGGAAAAAAAGACGTTTCGTTGGCCAATCAGTGACTCCAATATGTTTTTTTTATGGTGATTCATTAAAATCCTGGGATAACTAGCACTAGAAAATTTTATACCAGGAAGAAGTATTGTTCGATTGAACGTGGGAAAGATTGTATAATAGGGCTCAGTAAGAAGTTAATATTTTATTGAATAGTAAATCTACCTGTTTGGCATGTTGAAGGCTTCCATTCCGAAATAAAAGCTTCAATTAAATAGTCATATTTCATGACGTTTACCAATCATATCTTGCAAATCAAACTCTCCAGACAAAAACCTGTCGATCAGTCGTGTGGACATTACCTTAAATAAGAAGAGTGCAGATGATCAATGGAGTTATTACAATTCTGTAACTGATGCTGGATTCTTGAAAATCGTTTTTTATAGATAATCATTCTAGTTGTTGTTTTGCGGTTAATACTAAAGTAGACTAGCAAATAACTAGCTGCCATGTTAAGCATGAATTTTCATTAAATACCTTAACCTGCTACAAGTAGATAACGATGTCACACAAATACGCGGATATAACAACCAAAACTGAAGAGGTAATCAAAACGCCAAATAATGAAATAATCAAATCTGAAGACAAAATGGAGTATTGTCATCCTCCATGGCTAGATAGTAACATCTTCATAATGCGTCGAAACAGCTGTGCATTCTCACAAAAGAACGTACCGAACAAGCACATAGTTTTGCTTATGATTAGTTTTCCAGTAACATTCAATCTTACTCTTTGATAATTGTTTTTGTGTAACGTAGTTGGGATCTTTTTCAGTCAGATTTTGTCCATCTTTTAATGTAACATTGATATGTGAAACTTAATGATAAAATAGCGTAAAACATCAGTCACATATCTGTTATACTGCAAAGTAATGAACCGCTAAAAGTTTATAATAACGCAGTTTAAAGGCAACTAAGTATTAATTTAAGTATTCTAAATAAACCTAGAATGATATTATTGAACAACAAATGACAATCATTTAAAAAGACGTGACTTCTTTATCAATAAAGAAGAAAAAAATTCTTATATGGGTTGAATTTTTCTGACAAAAGAATATTCGTGTTGACTGGCTCAAACCCAAGAGTTGAAATGTGTTTATATATATATATATATAATTTCTTAACTTCTTAGCAAAATAAGGATTCTCATTTAAAATGATATAACATTATCTTTATCCGGTTGAATCACGACTATCCCCAACAGATGACAAATATGATGTAGTTTAACATTACTAATCATTAAAACATTTTAAAGCAAAAACTAGTAATATAAAATTCTACAATATCAGTAGGAGTAAATGTTAAAGGGACTAATCATGGCACAATTCACATGTGTTAATCTGCATATCCACGAGTTAAATATTTTTCTCAGTATCTTGCAAGGTATCAGAAGATTAATTATTCCTTGTGTATCTAGTTTGATTAAAATGCTTCAACCATTATGAAAAGAGGATTTTTTTTAGAATTTACATAATAATTTGTTTTACCATGTACTCGTACCCCTTTTTTTGTCGATCGAATTTCTCATGCTAATTGAATCTAAGAAAGAAACAGAAAATTTCTTTTTAGCTGGATAACAAAGGTTTAAGATAAATTGTACTTATTTTTCTCTTCCAAGTAGTATCTGTGTTTCATTGTATTTCTGTGAAAAATTCTGTCAGATAAAACACTAATCTGATGATGTGTTGGCCCGTGGTATACTAGAAACATTTTTGAAACGCCTCATTCATTTACGATGATGTCTCAATAAAATTGAGCGAGGTGACAAACCAAAGCCTAAATTTCCGTCGCACCAAACACGCTCGCCCTTTCAGCCGTAGGGGCGTTATAATGTTACGATCAATCCCAATATTCGTTGGTAAAAGAGTAACCCAAGAGTTGGCGGTGGGTGGTGATGACTAGTTGCCTTCCTTCTAGTCTTACACTGCCAAATTAGAGACGGCTAGCGCAAAATTCAAAACAAACCAAACCAAAGCCTAAACATTTATGTTGGTGTATCTGATTCTGAAATACAAGTGTGTCGTAAAATCCTGATTAATTTGAAAATTAATTTTCTGTAAAATGAAAAAAAAAAACAAGAAAAAACCTTGCTATAAACAAAGTTATGTTAAACAGCTTAAAGCTATCTCAAAAAAAACTTTCTATATTTGTATAGTGCGTTATAGAAGCCACAATACGACTCAGCATACAACCTGTATATACTAGCATTCATACCACTTTTCCTTCAGCTAACAATTACCTCCTGCATCAATTCTTTGCTTGTAGTTTAAGCACAAAGTTACACAACGGGCTGGCTATCTGTGTTCTACCTACCCAGGGTATCGAAATCCGGTTTCTAGTTTTATGAGCCCATAGAAATATCTCTGTGCCACTCAGGGACAACTGACGTCCATCATTTTTTATTATTTCTATTGCTGTGTTTTTGGAAAGCTTAAATTATTAACAATTTCGAAACGTAAAATCTCACTACAAACCTGCATTCACTAACGCAAAAAACGTTTGTGTTTGTAGTTAAGCACAAAGCTACTCAGTGAGCTATCTCTGCTGTGTCCACTACGGGTATCGAAACCCTGTTAGATTTATAAATCCACAGGCGTGTTGTTATGTTACTGAAAGGATACGAAAAGAAAAAGGATTTGAAGCTCTTTCAACTGAGCTGACTAATTATGTCTTAAAATATATTTGTTCTAGAAAGCTTGTCAATCTTTGATTATCAAAAGGAAAGCGAAGCACATTGCATTAGATCTACTCTAATTGCTTTTCATACAAATTCAGTAAATTTGATTCACGTTCAAGGTCCCACATACCAGATGTTTTTATATTTAAAATACGGACTAAACATTAATTATAACTAAACTGTTAGTCCATCTCTCCAAGTTTATGGGGATAAAAACTTCCCGACACTCCTGTGCAATTAGTTGCTTATAAAATGCCAACAAAAAAATTAGATTTCACCACTAGAGGACCTTCTGAAATGATATGACGTTCCTTAATAGCGCTTCATATACAATAAAAGTTAAACAGAATAATTAGGTGCGTTAGTATGGATGAAAACTTAAAACTTTATAACTTTGCACTTGTATTTTCTGTCTTACAGCTTTTATGTCAGTATAGCTACAAATTTTAATTCAAAGCTATTTTGAATCTTTTGATAACTCGTCTAAAAAAATCAAACAGATCTTACAGATGTATTTGAAAAGGGCCCGGCATGGCCAGGTGGTTAAGGCACTCGACTCGTAATCCGAGGGTCGCGTGTTCGAAATTCAAAACAAACCAATCTTAAGGAAAGCAATTTCAAATCTACTCTAATAGAAATGGTTGATCACAATTTTATGCTTTATACCTAGCAGTTTAACAAGTGAGCAAAAGGAAAAAAAATATTCACGCACGTCAGATAGGGATAATTGTTTTAAATAATATTATTTTTTTGAAAAAAGCAAACCTAAAACCATGAAATATAAAACAATCCATATAAAAAATATTGGGTTTCTAATTGAATTATACTTACTATCTTTCCACTTAACAGTGACAAGCCAACAACTACATTTAGTCCCTTGAAGGTACTGAAAAGTTATAGTGTATAATAATAGTATGATATATCAACCATAATATCTTTTTCATGAGCTCGTCGGTCTGGCTGAGACTTAACAAACACAGCAATAGGCCTAATAGTAATGTCTAATGATAAATAGGTTAATTATAATCATACTTTGCCAGCTTGCAAAAATGCGTTTAAATGTAAGAACTGTTATTGTAACAAAAAGCTTGTGGCCCGACATGGCCAGGTGGGTTAAGGCATTCGACTCCATATCGCACCACTTATGCTCGCCCTTTCAGCAGTTGAGGAGTCATAATGTAACGATCAATCCCACTATTCGTTGGTAAAAGAGTAGCCCAAGGGTGGTGATAACTAGCTGCCTTTCCTCTAGTCTTACACTGCTAAATGTGTGAAAGCTAATACGGATAGCCATCGTGTAGCTTTACACGAAATTTAAAGAAAAACAAAACAAACTATTCAGTTGCAAACGAGAAGAAATATATCCTCTTAAAAATATAGATCTTATGTCTTGTTCAGTGAACCTTCAAGTTATTGCAGCAACTGCAGAAGAGTCTAAATACCACAATCATAATGTCTCTAGTCATTTCTAAAAACTCTTCTGATAAAGCACTAACAGAAAGGTTTTAGAAAACAATTTTTTTTCGGACAATGGAAGGACTTTAGAAACTCTTTTCAAAATGAAAATCTATTGGATTTTCATTTCTTCTTCTGAGTATGAATAAGTACGGTCAGAAAAGGCAACTTTAAAACTTATAATATACAGACGAACATTTTGTTTGTTTGTTTTGAATTTTCGCGCAAACCCACACTAGGGCTATCTCCTCTAACCATCCATAATTTAGCAGTGTAAAACAAGAGGGAAGGCAGCTAGTCATTACCACCCACCGCCAACTCTTAGAACAGTAGGACTACCCGTCACTTTTTACGCCCCTAGGGCTGAAAAGGCGAGCATGTTTGGTAACGCGGATTCGAACCCGCGATCCTCAGATTAAGGGTCGAGTGCTTTAACCACCTTGCCAAACGCCTTGAATAAGTGTAACACGAAATTATATATTTGACTCCTGTTTTGACTTGTTTTTATACAGATACATAGCAGTAACCGTTTTACGTATACAGAGATTGCTCTGCATATTTAACTGAAAATAACCCTATACTTTATTAGTTTATAGTTATATTGCCAAACATATAAATCGCAGAGACAACACAATGACTAATAGTTGTATATTTTGCCTCTTTGTGCCTTACGTTTGACAGAGAATAAAAGGACTGAATGAAGCCTGTGAATCAACAATTACAGAGACTTCAAGCACTCAACAATAACAAAAATGATAAAGTTATATATAAAAATATTCTACTTTTATGAACTAACTAGGACGTCAAAGCTTTGTATATTATAGCTTGCAAAAGCACAGCTTTTACTCATGGCGTTAATCTGTCAAATCAGAGAAAACGCCACATGGAAAAACCTAGTCACCATATTCAGATATATCCCTCATTTTAGTATAAGATATTTACTCTGCTCTAAACCAACCAATTATAACATTTTCTCCGTGTTTTTTATCCTTTTCTTAATTTTTACACCCTTTATGACACTATACATCTGCAGAAATGAATCTTCTTTTGCTTGTTTGTTCACACGAAAGACCAATAAGAAAGGCATTGGGTAAAATAGCTTTGCGAACTCTGCTGAGCGGGGAGGTTACCACATTCAGCTTGTTACAGGAATAGACGTCACATATAAATAGCTCAAGCCGTGACTCAGTTCTTGGATACTTCTGCCAGTAAAGACGTCCTACAGATAAATGCTTCTTCAATTTATCAACTATATCGAGTAGACTTAGCGGACATTATTTGTAAAGTAAATGACTTTCCCTTTAGTTTCTCTACGTCAAGAAAACTTAGCAGGGTTTGTATTGTTGTAGCATAATACACGTATGTAGAGCAACTTGCTAAAAGTCTGAAGGATTTCTCAGATCAACAGAGCATTTTTCCATCTGCATTTGTTTCTTTTTTAGCAACTCTATTGTCCTGGACAAGACTTTAGTTACTTAGTATAGACATTTGGGTCAGGAGAATGTGTTATTATTTTTTAAGTAGCTAAGCCTAACTGCACACAGATTACCTATATTTTTAAAAATATTCTTGCCCTCAATCATAAAACTAAAATAAACTCCTTATGAATTATTTATAAGTGGTAAAAATGTATTTAGGGGTATATAAACTTTATGGAAGTTACAGCAATCATTTTGTATTAAATAAAATTAAGAATGAGCTACTTTTGGTCAAACGAAATGTTCATCAGTCTTCTGTTTGATTGCTTAAGCCATGATATATTTGTATTTTGTATTTATGGCAGATATCTCTAAGAGCTTTGCCTTAAAACTGATTTTAAACTGTAGTCAGTAGCTCCATATGTTATTAACTATGTTAAAAACAAAGGAAATTGTTAATACCAATTTAAAAATTCTTACAGTTCAACAAACCAGTTATACATAGTGTTATAACATTATATATATATGCGTGTGCATAAGGTTTTGTAGTTTCGTAATAACAATGAAATTAAGTAAAAACATATTATTACTTTTACATCACAAACCCTGATACATCTTTCTCGTCATTGATCTGAACAAAAAGAGGAAATTTGGGAAGGATTTGATCTTACTTAACGAACTAAACTAACGAGTTTTCAAATCCCTAAAATTAAACTGGCCTATAAGTGAAGTACAGTGGGTTTAAATATCGCCAACACCACAGTTTTTAGGTCTTTAGAATACTTTGAAATATTACAAGATTGCATGTCAACATTAAACATTTTTGCAATTTCATATTTAGGTTGACTTGCGCACTGGTTCTGGTTTTTAACCTATGATTTAATCGTTTATTTCTCTACTTATAAATATTTGTATTTAAACTTATTCATTCTGAAAACGTCATCTAATAAAACTCTACTAGATATCAAGAACCAGAAAAACTGAATTAAGACTTTCTCATGTGATAATATTATAGTGATCCTTACAGGTGGGGTATTAAGTTACATGCTAATCTGTTCGTTCAGGAATTTTTCTTTTAAAATGAATCAATAGAATATACAGCATTTGTTTGTTTTTCATTTTAAATTTCGTTCAAAGCTACACGAGGGCTACCTGCACTAGCAGTCCCTGATTTAGCAGTGTAAGACTAGAGGGAAGGGAGCTAGTCATCATCACCCATATCCAGTTCTCGGGCGATTCTTTTACCGAGGAATAATGAGATTAATCGTCACATTATAACGCCCACACGGCTGAAAGGGCGAGTATTTTTGGTGTGACGGAAATTCGAACCTGCGACCCTCGGATTACGAGTCGAGTGCCTTAACCACCTGGCCATGCCGGGCCAATATATAACACTCCCTACTTAGTAATTTTTTATCATTAGTTATCTAGTTATGGAAACTATTTTAAAGTAAGAAAAAGTAGGAACAAACATAGCACATTACTACTGAAGATTTATATCATTGGGTCATCATAAAGTTCACGAAATGAGAAAGTTAAAATCCGCGGTTCTATCCACCACGAGGACTCGTGGCGCGGATTTTAATTTTCTAAAACCTATGTTTATCCTGTCTATATCACTTTTCTTGAGATTTTCCTCAACGCCGTTTAATCGATCACTTGATATCTCATAAAAAAACAACATTAAAAAGTACTGGAATATTCTTCAGTTGAGTAGATGTCTTAAGTAAACAACAAATTAAGATACTGTAACGGTAGAATGTAGTTATCTTACTAAGACCTCTAACAAAATCGTACAGTATTAAAAATACCTCTAGCTTGTTTAGTTGAGCGGGTAAATCTACGGAATTATAACGCTAAAATCAGGGGTTCGATTCCACTGGGTGGACACAGCACATAGTCCGATGTGGCTTTGCAATAAGAAAAACACGCAAACTAGTTGAGCGTAAAAACAGCGAACTTTAACGGCACCAACTAGTATTAGAAATGCCTTTGAATAGGTTAAAACATCTTTGAGAGTCAAGTGATTTAGATTTTTTAAACTTTAGTTGTGTGATTGAAGTAACTAGTTTATATATTCTTACTGTATATTATTAAAATAAAACTAATAATTAGAAATAACCTGGTATTACATGTTCATATTAGAACTAATTTTAAATATTCACTAAGATTACACTTTTACTAAGAAACTTAAAAAGAACTCACACGCTATCTCAACGCGTTTGAATTATTTTAAAAAATGAGCTCTTGTGCAACATTCAGCAGTCTTCTTTAGGCTTAGGGTTTTGTTTAACTGAAATAATTCACTTCACATGTTGATGTCTTCCTAACTTTCAATGGACAAGATTTAGAATTCGGATAAAACATCAGAGATGAACAAACAATAATATCTGCTTTTTGTTTGTGTCAGAATTTTGCATATAATTACTCAAGAACTGATAATATCTTGTTCCTATGTGGTTATACTAAAATCTAGTATACAGATCATATTTAATGGTGGGAATTTGTTCAGATCTTCAGAGCATGTAGACTTCTAACTGAGAAATCTATTTTGTAGGCGTCTATCCTGTCACATTTACAGGAATTATTGTTTTGTTTTTATGTAGAGTGTTAGTTTTAACTATGTTGTTACAATATTAGACATCTAAATGCATTGTGGTCTCAATTAATATCATTTTAATAGTAAATTAAATGTATATTTTTAAAAATGACGAGAGAAACAACAAAATATAATAAATTTGTTGTTTTTTTTTCAAATCAAATGGAAAAATTCATTTAACAACGTTTTGGAATATAAGTAACACATAACATTTAAAGTATTTACTAACAGCCTCATATAGGGTAGCAAAGGGTAATCTTTGATCTTAGGTTTCTTAAACAACGAAGAATAATTCATGAATGTGAATTACATGGTTATCAGAAGTCATTTATCATCAAACATATAAGAACTGGGATAATAATGCACATAAACAGATGTATAAACAGATAAATGAGAAATTAAAATATAATGTAGGTCATTAACATATTTCAGTAATATTACTTAATACGTATGTTTCTGTTGAAGAGTAACATGCTACACTATAGGAAGTTTTAAGGTTTCATGCGAATCATACAGAGTAGATAAAAAGGTGGTTAGATAAAATTACAAACTGAGGAAAATGGAAAGTTGAAAAATGTAACTGAAATCTTAAACACTGTTACAAAAACTACGAAAACTATAATTATTACAACTTTTATTTATAAAGAATGAGAACCAATGCAAGAATATTCGTAATGCAGGGATGGTAATTCTTCGTTTCTATATTATTATATTAACTTATTGATAATGATACTGGAATTGAAGGGTGGGTGATATTTCTACCATTTCACTAAGTCACGTTTTGTTGTCGTCAAATTTATTTAGTACACTTTCGAAACAGTCTTAGCAGTTAACATGTAATTTCGTATGTATTAACAGTTAATCATTTGCATATTTTGCTTCAAGCTTAAATACATTATTGCACAAACATTACTTGTTGATTTCTGATTGGTATCGTACTTAGTCAAAATGATCCTATCAATAAAATACAACGTTCATAGACATATCACGTTGCCCTGTCAATGTGTTCACAAATTAATTTATCAAGAAAATAGTTTATCTTTTCGTTCAAAGCCCTCAACTTTGACCTACGAGTATAATAACACACAAAGTTTAACACACGTCCAACATGCGTGGTCCTTCGAGAAAAGTTACATCAAAAAATAAAAACGTAAATAAGGGTAAACATATACAGTGATAGCAGATTTTTCTTCTATAATGTATCCTAAAACATATGACATTTTGACCATTAAATATGTACATATACAAGATATAAGTGTATATGAATACAATAAACACACAGATATATAAATCGTTTTTAGGTTAGATTGAAACTGTTATTTATGTGACCTTTTGACGTGATTGTGCTATTTTTTAATGAGAAAAATGGATTTTGGTTGCCTATTGTCAACGATTGATCAAAATATTAAACTTTGTTGATAATAATTCAAAAAGTGTTTCTATAAATGATTTCGTTAAAAATAGTCTTACATGTATTGGGGAAATTCATAACATTTGAGATCTGGCCTTATGAGTTACAATAGCCTCTTATATTTTATTTCTAAATGGTGATTATCTTTGCGTTTCAGTAGGTGACAACCCCTTAACCTATATAACCTAAAATACTTTTTAGTACACCAAAACACATATTTAACTTTGCACCCTAAGTGGTTTCTGATAAGCCTAAAAAGTTACTTTTTAACATGCGTTACTAAAACGCATTATACATTTAATATTGATATCTTTCACTCTGCGTATATAAGAAATAAATACGTTTCGCAAAAGATGTCCATGTTCCTTCCGTTCTGATTTTTGAAGAATGTTAAAATTACTAGTTTGGGGTTTGACCTGATGTGTGTTAATTTTAGAAGTTGTTTTTTGCTCTAACGTTAAAAAAGACTGTCCTTATTTTAAAAGACTTCACTTGATCTCTTTATTAGAAATTCACAAAACGTTACGCTTTGCGTCTCAACGTTAATGCGCTACTTGCTTCTTAAAAACATTTGAACTAAATTTTCAAAAGAATAACTAAAGTGCACAACTTCATAACAATAGTCAACTAAGAAGGTGGGTTGGAATTAACATGAAGTATGTGTTTTGAAATACTTTTAATGTTGGTCTTCAGACATCCTAAATGGTTTGTAAATTCACTTAAGTTATTAACTATCATTCGATGAAGACATGCACGTGAAGAATGAAATGCCATTTCCAACCTATCCTGAGTAGCTGAAGCTTATTACGATATCTGAAATGATTGTTTGTTTTCTGTATTACGCGCAAAGCTACTCGAGGACTATCTGTGCTAGCCGTCCCTAATTTAACAGTGTAAGACTAGAGGTAAGACAGCTAGTCATCACCACCCACCGCGAACTTTTGGGCTACTCTTTTATTAACGAATAGTGGGATTGACCGTCACTCATAAGGCCCTCACAGCTGAAAGTACGAACATGTTTGGTGTGACGGGAACTGAAATAAATCGGTATCTCATCCCTTTCTTATGAGTTTCAACAGCACTGATAACTCACAATAATCATATCTAAATTGAGTTATTGTGTAATTTTTTCTTAAGACTCAAAGTTGTCTTTTGTATTAGTTTTACTGGATATGCTATTACAGTTTCCATCGACTCTGTTACTTTCACGGTACTTAAAAAGTATCACTTTATTCATTTGAAAGAAAGGATTATGTGTATTTATCTGTTCGTGAGATAAGTAAGATTAGTAATACGGCTGGCAAACTAAAAAATGTCTTAGCACACAACGTATTACCTTCAATACAACAATTTAAGGTTTTCCACGAGTCGATAAAAGAGATAATAGACCTATTACTGTTAGTATTAAAGGAGCATTTTAACTAATTCTAAAACCTAAACAGGCGTATTATAGAACTTTCTGCTATTGCTTCTCTTTGACGTCACTTCTATGCCAAACCTGTAATCTAGAAGCTTCGAAAGAAATTTTTAACAAATTGCGCTTATTTAGTACATCTAGTTTTGAAGGTATACTAGACGCAATATTGTAAATATTGCAAGGTTATTTAGATCCAAATAATGTATACCCAATAGGTAATGAATAGCACCAAAAGGATTTGTTTATTTGTGTTGAAAACAAAGCTACACAATGAGCTACCTGTGCTGTGAGCTTCGCCGTTATCAAATCCTGGATTATAATGTTTTAAGCCTTCAGACTTACTGCTAGGAGACACACTATATCTAAGGCTAATATCTCACCATTAAAATAATAAAAAAGGATAATATCTTATAAAAAACGCTATAGTTGTTATATTCTTTCGAAATAGAAATATTTATTATGATTCGCATTATTTTAGAAGTTGTTTCATTTTATGCAGAGATTAAGTACGTTAATAAAATGATTTTTGTGCTTCAACATGTCGTTACAGTCCATGTCGTCACGTCCGTTCATTACAAAAGGTTGTCATGTGTAAATCAAACCCATCTTTCTTGTAGGCTTTTCATAAGCTTTCTAGACTACGAGGACAACGTTTTATCACCGACCATTTAAACAGTTCGATCATATAGAAATGCATATGCACCACGTTCAGCTGCTCGACTGGTATGTTTTCGTACGGAATGACATGAATACACATTTCATTATCAGGCTACTTTATGTCTGCAACGGTTGAATGAATGTATGGTGGAAGCAACGTGTGAATACGTTTACTACTGTCGTTTTCCAAGACGGAAAGCTTCTTGATTATATTGTCTTCTCTCTTTTTTGTTCATTGATTCTCACCTCCTACAATACGATGCAAATTAAATACCATGGCTGCGGTGCGACTTGATAAAAGTCGTTTTTTGGATAGTCCACAAATCTAAAACTAATCCGTATTTAAAATGTCATTAAAGTACAAAAATATTTCCGTCTTGGAAATTCTAAATCGCCGACCTGAAAACATCTTTATAGTCTAGGTGTATGAATACTTTGCTTTGTGAAGGGTTATTCAATACAATTCCGAAAAACGATCAGTTTTTGGTGGTATCATATTACCTATGATATATTAAGCAATATCATATTATAGTTCTGATTACGCTGTTCCACGGCGCCTATATATTTGCTGTGGTTGTCACGTAATTTGCTGGTTTTTATAACTATGTCAATATAATGTATTCAAACATCTCTGTGTATATAACTCCCCGGTGCTTTTTATAACAATAATTATTACTTAGTTCCGCTGCTGTCAAAATTTGCTGTAAAAATTGTAAAATTAACATTGAAAATGCATGTAGCACTTATGAATCTAAATGAAGTTATTTGAAAAATGATTAAACGTCATCTGAACCAGCATAATCTCTATCACAGCAGCATAACATTAAATTCGCTTTAAATAAGTCAGAATTACTGTATGGAGTTAGCTTTAGGTAAATATTATTCGAGTTTATACTGAAAATCTATTTTTAGTTAAAGAACAATGCACTAACCGTTTTCAAATTTGAGTAATAAAATCAAAGAATGCTTCTTAGTTCTTAAGAAAAAATATACTATGAAAATTTTAAATAATTAACTAACTCGTATGTACACTAAACATAGTAGTTTTGTAGTTCTACCTAGATTTACCCGAAATTAAAGTATCTTAAAATAATTCTTTCCACCCATATTGAAGTATAAGATACTCTTCAGTATTTGCTGAAATTAAGCTTTGTAGATTTTTCAGTTGAATGTTTGTACTTTTTCTTGAAACATGCAAGAAAACATTTTGGAATATTCTGTACATGACGTTTGCTTTATACCATTAATATTTTACAAGAAGTTTAACTTATTTTTGTGTAGCAGTGTTTCGAAATCTTGTGTTTCTAATATTTTTATTTAGAAACAGAAAAAGAGAAAAATAGTAAGTTTCTTGTGGGGTAGAAAATATCAACATTGCCACGTCAGTGGATGTCACACTCTATAGATACAGTAGAGAGAGCTAAATACGGGGCTCTGTTGGGGCAGAGCTTTTCATTCTCGTCTTAAATAATTGAAAAAAAATACGTTACAGCGATTTATTACGATCTCCTATAATTCCATTTTTGTAAAGCAGGTTCCTAGTAAGATGTCACACAGAATTAAAAGTTTCGACTTCTTCAAATGAAGAAACAAAAGTATCTTTCTTCTCTGAAGTAATCGAATATGAGTTACTCGTTCTTCAAGATAGGTTTAGCTCACTTTGTTCAAAGTTTGTGAGAAAATATGCTTAAATTTGCCTATTATACAAACAATTATAACAATTGTCTAACGTTCAGTACACTCAATTTTGGTTATGACTATTTATGTTACTTGCTTGCAACGTATCTGAAGCTGTATAACTGTGAGAATTGTAAACACTTGATCCTTGATTTATATTTTTTAAACTTTTGTTATTCAAGCATAAACGTTTTATGAGGTTATATAATAACAATGCACTTTTAGAACGATTTGGTGTCTACTGTAGGATATATTTTCTAAGTTACTTTAGGGTTAAATAATGCCTTCATTTCCTCTGTATCTGGATGGTATCAGACTAGAAATTCATAATGTATACCACTCAACACGCTCCACACTATCGGCTACTAGAGCGTTATAAAAGCGACAGTCAATCCCACCATTTGTCCAACAGTAATCGTGTAAGCGGCGGATGTTGCTGAGTGGTCGTCCTTCCTATGATAAGTATATCTAAATTAGGTATAGCTGTGCCTGAACCTCAAGGTTTCTAACCTGGTGTTTTAGCACACATGTTGCATAAGTTGCTGAAGATGTTAGGTTAATTCCAACACTTAGTAAAGATAATTTGGCAAAATCATTGTAATTTAATTATTTTTCTTTTACTCGTTAGATTTCTAACAAATACTCACATCAGATTTCTGATGGCTAGATTATTCTTTGAAGTAATTTATTATCTTAAATTTGGTTTAAACTCCTTATAGCAAACTTAGAAAGTTTTGTTAATATACTGACGAGTTTCTCCCGCCTTGCAACTGAAAACGAATCTTATTGAGCTAGCAAGCTCATGAATTTCTATCTACCAAGAGGAAATGTTCGTATAATTACTTTTAATATCGTTTTATTTATTA
The DNA here is from genome assembly GCF_004210375.1 of Tachypleus tridentatus. Lineage (NCBI taxonomy): Eukaryota > Metazoa > Arthropoda > Merostomata > Xiphosura > Limulidae > Tachypleus > Tachypleus tridentatus. Next base: position 64,611,775 of record NC_134830.1, on the reverse strand, counting down.
TCTGATTTTAGACGTATGGCTGTGTATAAAAAAGGTGAATTAAAAATGAGTCCAGGAAGAATCATGATAATGTCACTCGAAAAACGAACTTATTATATTTTAATTTTGGTTGCAAGATTGGTTAAATGACACTAGAATATTAAATTTGTCTAAAGGTCAAGATCGTACACAAACCAAACTGCTTTGATTGGCTACTACAGTAAGATCCTTCCCTTCCTGATAATCCTATGAGAAAACTTTATTCCTTTTATTTACAAGAAATAATGATAATATGCTATACCAAGTTATATGTTGTTATTGTTTTCAATTCAGCACAAAGTTACACAATGGGCTATCTTTGCTCTGCCAACAAAGAGTATCAAAACCTAGTTTCTAGCGTTGTGTGTCCGTAGACATATTGTTGTACCACTGGAGGGAAGGGAATGATATTCTGTTTGTTTGTTTGTTTTGAATTTCGCGCAAAGCTACTCGAGGACTATCTGCGCTAGCCGTCCCTAATTTAGCAGTGTAAGAATAGAGGGAAGACAGCTAGTTATCACCACTCACCGCCAACTCTTGGGCTACTATAGTTGGATTGACTGTCACATTATAACGCCCCCACGGCTGAAAGGGCGAGCTTGTTTGGTGCGACCGGGATTCCAACCCGCGACCCTCGGATTACGAGTCGAACGCCTTAACACAATTGGCCTATGATATTTTGAGCTTTGTAGATGTAACAAAGCAACAATAACATAATGATTCTGCAAGTCAATGAGTAAGAGCATGGATCTTTTCTACTTTCTCAGGGGAATGATAATGATTACCTGTCTTGTAGAATGTTGTCATAAGTTTATGAGTGCACAGTTGTGGAATATTGTTTCAAATGATGTACATCACTCTCAACAATTCAGCCAAGTTGTTTGGTTGTCGTTTATTCTTTATTGTAAGCTTGAACAGCTTTATTAACATTCATATCAGGACTAAGCCATGGTGGATATTTTCCTATTGGCACTTTTAACACATTTGCTGCAAGTTTAGGATCACTGTCTTACTGTACTCTGATGCGGACAGTTTTCATACAAAAAAGGGAGAGCAATTTCATAATATTTGTACTTTATGTTTGCATAACTATTTCCAACACTATATATTTATAATTGATATAAAATGATAATAAAAAACTGAAGTTGTATGATGAGAGTCGAACAATAAAATAACGATTGAAATTATATAAACAATCTTATATATTATATAAGTAAGATTTATCCTAGCATTTGTAAAACCAAAAATCACAACTGTCTATATATATATATACTTATAAAGTTTGTATATTTTATATATATTTAAACTTAAATCTACTACGTTTCAAAAAGAACGTTTAGTTTTATTATAATTTTTATACTGGGGAATAGCTTATTACGCTACGAAGTACTTTTAAAGATTTTTTTTAAAAATAAAGAACACTGTGATATAGTTTTGTCTGAATTTCGCGCAAAACTACACGAGGGCTATCTGCGCTAACCGTCCCTAATTTAGCAGTGTGAGACTAGTGGGAAGGCAGCTAGTCATCACCACTCACCTCCAACTCTTGGGCTACTCTTTTACCAACGAATAGTGGGATTGACCGTAACGTTATAACGCTCTCACGGTTGAATGGGCAAGCATGTCTGGTGATACGGGTATTCGAACCCACGACCCTCAGATTACGAGTCGAATGTAATTGATATATTACAGTGCCCTGTGATATAGAAAAAAAAAGGAATCCAGTTTTTATTTAAGTGTGTATATATTAAACGACAGAAAGAAGGTAATACAACACGTATAGGTTAGGTGTGATTTACCTTTATTTTGTGTTAAAGGCACATAATAAAAATATCAGTACTACTAAAAGTTTATTGCCTACTTCTATAACATGTAATATGTACTATATGATATAGACATTCAGCACATGAGTGTAACATGTATATATTTATATATACATCAATTTTACACTAAATTTTCCATTTTGGTATTTAAATATTACTTTTTTCTCGTGATGAATTTTCGGGTGGACGAGTGACATCAAAGTTTTATTAATCCTAATGTATTTTAATGGACAAGATTTTACTAAGATGGTGGAATGCAAACGATTCGTAAATTAAAATCCATTAGTGTTATAGCTTCTTATCACCACTTAAAAATGTACATAATGGTACGTATTAACACTTTTTACTCAGTTCAAGGTTTATGTGTATACTCCACACAGTTCTCAAGCCAAATGCTAGGATTAAACATATCATTACTTTGATGTGTATCGAAATGAATATACGCGTATGCCACATTGCTGCAAACATTTTTGAAATAAACTGACAGTTTAGAAACGATGTTTTAAGTGTAACTTATTATTTCTCCTGAACCGTATTTGAAAAAAAAGCAAGTTGTCTCGAAATGCACTCTTGTTATGAGATTTTTTTCAATATTAATTATACAACTAATTTGCGTGTGTTTTTTATTACCAAGTTAGTTTAAGTTACAATCTCCAATCTTTACATAAATACTTTGTTATCAAGATGCACTTCCTTGTATAAAAAGATGCAACATGCTTAGCCTTTTAAAATAATAACTTATCACTTTCTAATTCCAGGCGAAATTCAACTTACCCCCTCTATCTACGACGTTTCTTCAATCCGGAAACAACTACAGTGGCTTTCATAACAATAGTTTCTCCAGCAACGGTTACAACAGTAGCCTCAGCCCAAGTGCCCTAGCTGACCTCACTGACCACTTTTCTGACCTGGCTCTTGGATTTGAAAGGAAACCAACTAAGAAACCGCCACCTAACTACCTGTGTCATCTGTGTTTTAAGAAGGACACTACATCAAAGACTGTCCGCAGGTAAGCAAGTAGAACAGTTAAAACGAATTACTCGAGCCTTTTGTCATGTTTCATTACGAAGAAGGAATTATTCCTTTTAATTATAGGTTGAGTAACCAATTAATGAGTTAATGTACTTTGAATCATTATAGATTTTAGTTTCAATTTTTATTGCTTTACGACATTGTATATTTCTATTTAGTTTGTCATTTCTAAGTTACTAAAATTTTTAAAAATTATTTTTCATTGTTATATATACAAAGCTTATTTCTGAAAAGAATTTCTCTATACTAATTTTCAGAGAGACTAATGTTTTCTTATTTTGAGAAGTCTGAATGAAAATGCGAGAGTAATGAAATATATTATAAATAGCTACATGTATAAAAAATTTAAATCCATGTTGTTATTTTGGAAACCTAGACTTCTTTTAACTCTCTTTTTGATGAAAGTGCTTTCATATCTTAACGTTTTCCTGCGAACTGTGCTGGTACAATCAGTATTTAAAGACAGAAACTAAATTATAAAACATTAATTTCTGATAAGTAAGACACAGACTTTAAAAATTATGAAAATATAAATATTAGTATTTCTAAGAACGGGTATTCTGAGTAACTGATTTGTGAAATTACTTATCTCTAAAAATAGACATTAAAGACCAGCAGGAACTGCTGGGTGAACCAACCTCTCTTTGTGTGATGTGAGAGGGAGGGAATACTTGTACTCCATGTCCTCACAACCAGATGTGGCAGTTCTTTCATAGCTTTTTGTTTTTATCTAATTTCGTGAGGTTAATATCCTTTCTATTCAGGACTTTTGTCGTTAAAAGAAAAAAACTCCACAGTTTTCGTTTTGTGGATGCATGGAAGTAACTGTCCGTTTAAAATAAATTAATGATTATATTTTACTTACTACTGAATAAAGTCAATAGAAATGAAGTAAAAGAAAATAAATTATTAAAAATTATATTTCTAGAAGTTTAAATGTCCTCAGTAAATATTAACATCAACTAATTTTTGCCATTTTTTAAACAGTATATCCCCATACAAACGTAAAAAAAAGTCTTAATGTTCACTTCGATATAAAATTGTTTCACACAGATACACAAAGAGAAAATTGGAGTTATCGTTATCAGGGAGCCTATACACATTTAAAGATTAGTATTTGAAGCTAATGTTTAAGTTGAGGTGCATCACTATACATTTAACGAATAATATAAGAAGTGAAGCAAATAATCTATTCAAAATAATTTTATTATAAAACTTTCCCAATACTTGCATAAAATTCTTGCGCTTCACTGGGGCTTAAAAGCCCACCCTCTCACGATTTACAGAGGCTCCAATGTGTCGATCAGGATACTCCATTATCTCTAATTACTTTTATGGCTACCATAAGCACTCTGCAATTTAAAAAAACTACATTAGAGCACTCGTTACCTAAGAACGTGTGTTAGGTTTTGTTCCTTTAGCTTATGGGGCCGTGGCATGAAAATCATTTTAAACATGTTGTTCCCAGGATCTTGAGGAGGTACAGGGACAAATAATCCGATGTCAGATTCGGGCTCAACTGCCCTTAAAACCCAAGTCTCCCACTATATATGGATGATCGATTATTTAAACCCCCACCTCCTGATAAAGACACATACACACCCTAGCCGTCCAGACTGACTGCCTAGTCTGATTATGGTAACTCTAATACTATAGGAAGGGTTACGGACAAACATATGAACAAACACACAAGATAATTAATAAAGAATAAACCATTTATTTACCACAGAGCTAAATACATTTGTGCTTAAACGTATCAAGCTCTATACTTGTCGTCGTCTAACTTATATCTTAGAGCAATATGTTTGTTTAAATAGACGGTATTACAAGTTTAAAGCTATCTCTTGAGTTTGGTCTTACGTTAAAATGTATTTGTATATGTAGGCTTTTACACATTAGTACCTTTTAACATTTTTGCGAGCACTTTTCGTATAATTCTATTAGTTTTATGCAATCAAATATCTTTGGAATTATGTTAGTTGATTCATATTACATGCAAGAAATATTACATCACCCAAATGTAATGATGTCAGTGAATAAACCATTATCATTTTGCTTATGCAGTAAGACTACACCAGTACGTTTTTCATCACAAAGAAAACATGTTGTAAAGTTCAGCCAGTGTTCTAAACTGAAAGACTAGAAAGTAAACAGAGAATTAGAACATCCATTAAAGATTCCTTACTTATCGTGTGGCATGCGCATACAATCGAGTTCGAAACCCATGCCAGGAGATTATAACTGAGACATATGGAGAGAACTGTGAGCACATGATGTAATTCAGTGCCCCTATACAGTGGTACAGCGATATGTCTGTGGACTCACACTGTTAGAATTCGAGTTTCTATATCCGTGTCGGGCAGAACATTGTGTAGCTCTGTGTTTAATTGCAAAGAAAACAAAAACAATGCTAGAAACCAGGTTTCAAGACCCGTGGTGGGCAGAGCACAGATAGCCCATTGTGTAGCTTGTATTCTTAACTATAAACAATAAACAATGTAATTCAGAAACAAGATGGGCTATATTTTAATACATAAGCACGGATGAGATCAGTTCGCAACACATTTTTATGCACAATTTATTATGTATTTCAATAAAATTTCATAAGAATATAAATACGTACTTTTATCTAACGAATCGCAATTATTATGTTCAGGGCCGAGTGTGAACTGATGGTTAGTTTGCCTGGTTGCTAATCAGAAGTTTCGAAATTTGAATTCTTTCTTTTTTTTTTTTCCATTTCACACACACACTGCAGTTTCAACTCTTTAAGTGTTGTAACTGTTAAGAGTATAATTCTGTTAAAAATAACCGTACAAACGTCGCGTAAAGCGCATAGTTTCCTTCCATCTACTGAATGACTTTACACTAAGAAAAGCTGTTTGAAATTTAGGGACCGTTCAGCTGATGTGTTCCATAAATTGCCATTTGGTTAAAAATATTTATGTAAAAAACGCATTTATTCGATTAGTTCCATTAGACTATATATATATATATATATCTTGTAAATATTGAGATTTCTGTATAAATCTAGAGACTTAGTAGTTCTTCTTCAATAAATAAACTTTCTGATTGTAACATATTAAAGAAACAGGGAGCGTGTCACGTGACTTGTACACGATTTAAACTACATACAGAACATATCCTTTCCTTAGTTTACAAAAATGTTTCCGATAAAGTCGGAAGGGCTACGTTTAAAAGTTTCTTTTTAGTTTTAAAAAAGAGAAAAAAAACTTGCAGCAAAATGTATGGCCACAAAATATTTTGTGAAAAAAATTGGTGTGTTTCATAAGCAAGAAGTGAGAGAAAAAGTCTTCTATTATGCGTTAAGTGCTATTTTGTTGGCTTTGATATTATAATTTTAAACACTTGACGAAGTGGTTCGTAAAGAGACTGTGGAGAAGACATTTTCTGGAGTAGAAAACATGATTTCTATCAACTGTAAGAGAAAACCTTCATCAAAATAAAGAGACAATTATGAACACGAATAAAGTATTTACAACCTTTTTTTATTATTATGGCAACACTATCTTATTTATGTCAATTAGAACAGATATTATTATACTTCAGTGATTATCTGATAATGATATAAACTGAGTTGCATAATTTAAAATTATTTATTTATTTATTTTTCACTAACAGACCCTTCCCCGCTAGTACAGCGGAATGTATACGGATTAACAAAGCTAAAATCAGGGATTTGATTCCCCTCGGTGGACTCAGCAAACAGCCCGATGTGGCTTTGCTATAAGAAAACACACACACACACACTAACAGACTGGAGGGCAGTTAGAGTATTTAAAATATTTGAAAGGTGAGACAGTTCCAAATTTAATGGAACAGTCTAAATATGAATATATTAAGCAACTACTCGTATCTTTGTTTATCATTAAATTTTACACTTAGCTACTTGAGGGCTTTCTCCGCCAGCTGTCCCTAATTTTGGTGTGATATGCTGGAAGGAAGACAGGTATTTAGCGAAATTCACTGCTAATTTTGGGATATTCTTTACCAACGATCACTGAGACTAGCTTTAACATTATACCCCCCCCCACGACTAACAGGCTTGAATACCACAACCCATAAATTGAGAATCAAGAATCCTAATCGTCAGGCTATACCAGGACACATATTTACAGGTACATACAGCTTACGTTACATTGCCATTCTTCCTATTGGATATTTTTTGTCATTTTACCTAATTTATCATGTCATTTTTCCAAATAATCAGCAATCAAAACTGTAGATTAGAATTACTTTATTTAGTTATAATACAGATGTACATTTATTTCATAATTTTCCATTGAACTACCTGTATCAAATATTAATGCGTTGTCTTCTGAAACGCTCTCATCTATACTCATAATTACAATAAAAGAAGGTTCACAGCGTGTTGTTTGTTTATGAATTTCGCGCAAAGCTACAGGAGGGCTATCTGCGCTAGCCGTCCCAAATTTAGCAGTGTAAAACTAAAGGGAAGGCAGCACCACCCACCGCCAACTCTTGGCCAACTCTTTTACCAACGAATAGTGGGATTGATCGTCACATTATAATTCCCTAATGGTTGTGAAGGGGATTCGAACCCGCGGATTACGAGTCGAATGCCTTAACCATCTGGTTGGTTCGAGTCAACATTAAACAGCCTAATGCAAGCCTTATAACCATAAATGTGAAATCGTTGAAGTTTTGACAATGTAACGAAATAAAATTAGGAATAAACAATATCTGTTAAATGTCATATATTTAACAAAAACTTCTCATTATGAACAATGTTAGCAGATTTTTCAATTCATCTATAAATAAAGAAATGAAGTAGATACAGTCTGTTACACATATTATCAATGAACAAAGGTTCTTCACACTTTACTTTTATATTACACTTAGCTGAAGAACGTAATAACATCTCGCTATTCTTTTCTTTACTATGGCATTGTTTATGAGACTAAAATACATTACAGAAAAAGATTGTGCCAAGGCTTGGTTCGCACGTCAGAGACAGCAGCAAATAATAGAACATCTGGTTTAGTCCTAAATTCCTAACCAGTTCTTTTTTCTTTTTCTTCTCTGGTATGTCTTTCTGGTGACATGCCAAAACAGCATTACTTAGTTTTTAGATGTTTGTGTGATTTCACTTCGAACTAAAAAAATCGGCGTGCTTTATTTTTTCAAGAGTTAGCAATTCCAAATAATATTAATAGTTTTTGTAACAAAAACAAATGTTTTCAAAGTTTAAACTTTGAATTCTAACTCACATCAAACATAAAATGACAATTCCAAAGAACGTGCAAAGCACGTAACCGCTTAAAATAAAACATCACGCTCAGCTCTTTGGGACCGTAGATGCATTATTAGGGCCACGTCCCACTATTCGGTCAGACGAGGTGTAGTCGAAGAGTTGATGATGGGTATTGTAGGATATCTAGCTGCCTTCCCTCCTGTCTACCAATTTAAAATTAGAGACTTTTAGCGCAAAAAGCCCTTGAGTAGCAAAGAGGAAATATCCTGAAAGAAACAAGACAACAAGTTTTTGAAATATCCTGAAAGAAACAAGACAACAAGTTTTTGAAATTTTCTTACAATTATTTCTTCAAAATAAAAAACTTCTTTATTTTTCTAAAATCTCTAAGTGTTTGCGAACTTAATCACATGAAATATTGCTTCCAAAATATCAAAGTAATAAAATACTAAATTATTGAAAGACACTTGCTTATTTTCCATTCAGTGCCAAAAACTCTTCTTCTCTGGTAAAAAGAATAATTTCCCTTTATCAAAGTCATATTTATTATTTCACAGGATATGCTATTATGCTTTTTCACGATAAACAACTTGTCTAGTTTTAAAATAATATTTGTTATTTTGGCAGCCTGAAGTTTTTTCTAATTACAATCCAGTCCTTTATCAAGAACACACTTCCACTATGATAAAACATTATGTTTTTATTAAAAATATATTAATTCTTATGCCTGTTTATCTAAAGATCATGGCTGAGTATAGAAATTCATACTGAGTCTGCTAACTTTAATACTATGTCATTTTTAAGCTAGGAGAAAACAAATGGCACATAATTATTTAATATTTATAACTCTACCAACAAGATAAAAACAACTCATATATTAACCAAAGACATCTTTCCGATTTAATTCCACAAAATTCCTACCATAAGACAAGATTTTCATTGGCAATATTCCATTTTAAAGGAAAGCGTAATGATAAATGTTATTTTTTTAATGTTTATGTGTTTTTGTTATTTGTAACGCAAAGCAACACAATGGGTTATATATATATATTCTGGTTATTTCAGAGAATCAAACAATCACACCCTAGATTTTAGCATTGTAGTCCAAAAACTTACTGCTTACCCACTGAATACCGATATGAAATTAATATAAGTATACAATCTTTAACTACTAGGAACATCCCACACCTACAAAAAAACTATAAACATTAAATATGGCGTAGATGTAAAAAATAAATTCAGTATATAGAAGTGGCATGGAATACAGCTTCAAATTTAATTTGCAAAATTGTAATCATGTTTTGATGACTGTGTATCCTCTATATTACATTTAACATATAGTTTGAATAATATATGTGTTATTAATGGAAACTAGTCATTATTGTGTCGTATATTCTGGTGTTAAAACCTTGTTTACTGCATAAACGAAGTAATGTTTTGAGGTAACAGAGCAAATGAGAAGAAATTTCGGTAATTATTTCTTGGAGATGTCTCATAAACCACTGGAAAGTTTGTAACTTGCTGTATCCAAACGTGTATTCCATATGATGTTAACATACTTCAGTGAAGAGTTATGTAGAGTCAAACAGACACAAAGTTTCAGTGTAGCCACACCACTTCACTTACCAGTAATGGTTAAACACACCAGACGAGAATATATTTTTGATTCTCAAATCAACTTATACGATCTTCCTTCGTTGCATGTTTAACGTTGAAGGCCTTGTTCTTGACTTTCTGATCTGAAGGAAGGCTGCTACTAATATCAAGAATGTCCTTGTCACCAACAAACTAGTTTTGAATGTCGCTTACACACCTTTGAGCTTAATAGATAGCATCAACAGCGGCTGTCAGAAAGTCTATAGTGATCGCATCCACAGCGGTTACACAAATTGCAAATCAAAGCGTCTCCGAACCTTGCACATGGGGGTATCACAGGAATAATGACGTAGAGTAGTAGAATTCCAGTCACGGTTAACGTGACTTGAATCTTCTATCTGATAGAGAACTATTCAAAATTATTTGATCAGTCAGAACTACTGAGCTATGATGTGAAACAGAAATGCAATGACGAGCGAAAAAGAAGGCGGCTTACCTGATAGATTTATAGGTTTAACAATAAAAAGTACTGACATTAACTACCACGTGCTCCCTAGTGGCACAGCGGTATGTCTGAGGACTCACACCGATACAAAGCAAGTTTCGATACCCGTGGTGGGCAGAGCATAGATGGTTCATGGTGTAACTTTGTAATTAACTCCATACAAACAAAAACTATCAAGTTTTTGATGATGATGTAGCCATTCGTAACTCGGTTGATTTTTGCCCGATTAGAAAACTGTAAAATGTAACTGTCACATCTTATCGTATGCTATATCGTATATAAGTTTTACCCCACTTCAGGAAAAAAAACTCCGAATATTTTTCAACTGGTCTGTGCCATCGAGGCGCTTCTAGTTGAGGAAGAGATTCGGGGTTAAATTGTGCGCTTGCCATACGTGTTATTTTAAATAAATTCAACAAGACCGATATATTATTGTGTTCACATACATCAACGAGCAACGGACATTTTATGTGTTTTGATTGTAGAGAATTCATAGTGTGAATAGGTTTTAAGATATACCACACTGAGAGTAAAGACAAGTCATATAAAGCACTTATCTAAGATAGAAACCCTTTATAAAGTGCCATATACAAAATTTAATAAAAGTGAAGCTTCAATAATTTATTGAAGAATATACCACATCGCTCTGTTTTTAAAACTTTTCTTGCTATTTCTTATTCTCTTTATTTCCCATTAGTTTTTATACTCCGTATGTCATTAAAAATAAGTATAAATGGCATACATTTTAAAGCACAAACTATTTAAAACTGTAAAATAACTTTTAATGCTATTAAACAATTGTGTTCTATAATGTAAAACAATAGCTCAGTGTAACCAATTCGTATGTGATATTCGAAGATATTTAATAAACCTAACCAAGCATTTCACAACAAGCTTTATGCTCTTGAGCAAATTAAAATGTGTTCTACGTAAAGCTCGTGCTATTGAAATTGTGGTTGTAACATTGGCGACTTCCAGAACAAAAGAGTATATAAAACTCATGATTGCAAAAAAAAAAATTAAGCATTCTAGATTTTTTTTTAAATACTATTACAAAGCAAAACATGCCGCTGGTTAAAGTTTAAGTTTAACGCAAGAGAGGTGGTAAACAGAGACAAGACCACTATTCAAGTCAGTGAAGTGACCGAGATGAATACCTCTATTCAGTAACGAATAATGAAGAGTTGCTCTTGGTAACAGCTGCACATCCGCCATTACTGTTAAAGAAAATAATTTAAGAACTATACCTTCTAAGTTGAAACGGCAACAAGTGTTTTAAACCAGATGTTTGTTTGTTTGTTTGTTTTTTAATTTCAACCACATTTATTAAAGTTCTAAGATTACCTGTGTAAATGGGGCAAATAACCGTTCTGTGCGATTATTTCGAATTAAAAAAAAACAACTCATATTTTGCGTATTTGTTCGGTAAAGTAGCACAACACCTTACGATCCAGACTAAGTTCCTATGAATTGAGTGGCCATGCCTAATAACATAAATATTAAAATAAAAAGTAATATTTAATGAAACATAATTAACGTGTATCAATGAATAACAATATTCCCAGTCTCAAAATACAATAACAATTAACTCGATAATTTTTCTGCATAAATATAAATATCATGAGACCAAGAAGAGCTTCATGCACTCCACATGTTCTTACTTTGTTGTCATCAACAGTGTACCATTAAACACTGGAATATTTTTAACATCAGTGTTATTTAATATTTACATAAGTTTCGTCTTAGTTTTAATATGAGTAGATCTGATATTAATGAAAATTATTAAGATAACCTGTGAGGTTTAACAGAAATTGCACTGGGTCTTCAATTACATCAATTCATATCAGGGAGATTTATCAAAAGAGTCCTGAATAGATATGATAAAACCAGAGTAACAGCTTCTTTAATAAGTACGTTACTTACTGGCTTCTTGCTATAACTATGAATCAACTCCTCATGATAGATCCAATGTTTCTGAACAAATAAACAAAACAAGTAGTCTTTGAAGATGAATTACGGTACTTCACAAAAACTTTAAAAAATGAAGTTCATGTATATTGATTCTACTAAGACTAAACAATTTTATGGAAGTGAATAAACTGAGCTATAGGAAATTCAACACATTCCACCACACTTCACATCAGGTGTGAAGCTGCCCTCCTCATTAAATATGGTTTGTTTGGTTTGTTGATGGCTATCTGCGCTAGTTGTTCCTAATTTGGCAGTACAGTTTAGTGTAAAGCTACCTGATGACTGTCTGTGCAAGTTCTTCTTAATTTGGCAGTGATGGACTACAGGAACCCACAGCTAGTCATCGCCACCCACCACAAACTTTTGGGCTACTCTTTTACCAGCGAATAGTGGGGCTGACCGTCATTTATAACGCTTTCATTGCTGAAAAGGCAAGCATGCCAGATGGGATGGGGATATGAATCCATGACCTACAGATTGCACTCATCACCTGACCATGTCAGGACCTTCATTGAATACTAATAGTGCGTCGTATAAGTCAGCGTGCTAAATATTTGGCTCCGAGGATCCATCGATCGAGTCTTGTAAGTACATAAACTCGCTGTATGATTTGACGTCCATAAGCATGCTGTACGAATGACAGACAAATTCCACTATCAGGTAAAACAAGAGCACAACAGTGGTGGTGTGTACTATTGACTAGCTATTTACCTTTAACCTTTAAATTTTCAGTCTACGCCAAAGTTCTAAAATCAGCCTAGCTAAAGAGACCTAATAATCGTTTTCGCTTGAGGAACTTGATAGAGTTGAATTCATTATGTCATTACACATTTTTCAACTTTACTACATCTTAATAAAACTTTATTTTTTGTTAAAAATTCCGAGCATATCGACTGAATCGCATATCTATACTAATTGATAAAAATATTGTTTGCTTGCAGTCAAAAACATATTATCACAGTTGTTTCCTTTTAAAAAGTTCGTAACTTCGATAGTTTACCCACCATCTCTAGTTCGTATTTATTATGACTTGATTTTTCTTTCCTATTTCTTTCCCACTTTTTTTTTGCTTTCATGAATTATAACATAAACTAGCAAGATTTAAATGGTTTTTATTTTTGACTTGCTGGTTTTACATGTAACGGCAAAAAATTAGTTTCATTTTCCGCTGTTGACACTTACTACAACTCATATAATTTAAACCTTGAAACATTAAAGCGTTTTTCATTGATTACTTATTATAAATGTAACTATAGATGGTTTAGTGCCTTATATTAAAACATTCGGAATAAGCAAGTCAATACGTCACATGAAAACCACAACAGACATGAAGTTGCAGTAAGACGACATGTATCTGAACTACATTTTCATATTTTTATCGTGTCCTAGGAACTGTGATGCCACCGAAAACTCATTGCTTTTGAAAATGGTGTGGAACAGTACTTCCCGATGTAGAATATTCATGCACTCAAATCATAAAGGTGTGTTTAGATGGAGGATTTGTTATTTCAAAGGGTAAGGCACTCTTGTACTTTAATGTAAAAACAAACAAAGAAATATGGTTCAACTTTGGGCACCGGGACTATCAACATAAAGGCTTGAAACAAGTCGGAGCCTTTGAAAACAAATTGCGATGTCATGTGACAACTGAAAATCTACGAACACAAAAGTCATTAGCAATAATCGTCCATGCGCCTCAGTCAACAGTAAGTAAAATAATTGAGAAGGATCTTTGTTTGGAAAAGTGACTGAATTCGTGTATACGAAAGTAGTTTTCACGAGATATCCATCCAATCATCACATACCTCAAGAAGCTAAACACTGAAACGTGTTTTAATAGTATTTCATACAAAGATGTATCAGTGAAATTGACAAGCGCAACTCTTGTGGATTTCTGTGAGATAGGACCGTTAAGAACCAGCTTTAGAAAAACTTCATCCTCGGAAACTAAATGGATTACATAAAACTTGCAAGTAAAAGTGTTGTGCTTTGGAAATGACAGCTTTTCGAAAGAACCTTTCGCCACGGACATTATTCTGCAGGTATATTGTAAAGGTACATTACTGTCAGATCGAGCATGACTAGAAATGGCGACGAGGATTGTACAAATATAGTTCAGTTTCAAAGTATTTTCAGTATAACGTATTCAACATTATTACACGCATCCAATGCCTCAAAATGCGAAAAACTTAAAGAGCAACAAAATACGAGTCTAATGAATGTTTCCAGCACCTTTTAGAATACATGTTATAGAAGAATTCAGGTTGTTCTCGAGGGAAAAGGAGTCCTATCCGGTACTAAGTAGGTGTACCTAATAAAGTGGCCACTGAGTGTATGTTAGATATATTCAGAACAGTTAGATTTATTTTAGCACCAAAAAGACAGAAAGCATAAAATAACAATAATAACTTGAATAATATATGACAATATATCAAAAAATCCTTTTGAATTAATAAAAAAAAACGGAGTTATTACATAAAAATACAAGTACACACTGGAATGTGGGACAAATAAAAGTGCACTTTAGGAAGAATAGTATGTTCAAAATTAAAACGCGCAGTGAAAATAATACACCACTTCTGTTCTCAGGCTTCACAAACATAGAAATGACTGGTGGAAATTAAGCTATACAATAATGAATGTTACTTTTATTCTGTCCATCACGGCTACCGAAACCTGGTTTCTAGCAATGAAAGTCTGCAGATATGCCGCTGTACCACTAGGGGGTGTACAGAGGACAAAATAAATAACATGAAAACAAGAGTAAATATGGTTGTTTAAACCAATAAAATTCCTATCTAAAGCTCCAACTCTTCATCCAAAGTTAGTTGTGCAAGGTAGGCGCTGTCAATGAAAATTAAAGATAGACATGCTGAGAGTGATAAAAACTTATTTCCCGAAGCAGGTATTTCAGCCACCATAATTCCTGTATGACTATAATTGAAGTAATAACTGAAATCTAAATTATTTAAATTAAAATATAGTATTATTCCCCACCTCTTCCATAAAAGTATCAATAAAAAAATTCCCTCCAACATCCAACCTGATCATTAAACTGAGATCTAAATATCTACCGTGAATTACGGTAATTACTGTATAGATACGTCATATACGTATTTTGTTTACTTGCATAAACTCCGATATGACTTTCGCTTATCACTATCTAGCGATCTTAATAACGCTCTAATAACGTTTCTACAGGTCTGACGTATACACATTGATCCCCCGAACGTCGTGTTACAAAAACAGTTGTATTTGTGTTCAAAATTGATGTCCAGAAGTCAGATCTGGTATAATACAAATATCATTTAGTGCTGTCTATTTTACGCTGTAACTAAAAACATTTGCGCAAATGTTGAGTCTTAGTTTCGTGAACAAGTTCATCATCCCTTTCGTTTTGTTCTTACCAGAAATTTAAGATAATTTTACATATAAACCGAAATAATGTGCTGAGATGGATGTCTCCTGAAATTCTAAGCAAGTTGCTAACAATAACACTAAAATAAAATTCAGAAAGAGTAAAATCCGTTTATTTTGAAACTGTTTTGTTTACGGAAACACAAAACCGTTTGTGTGTATGATATTGTACAAATTTTTAATACGTTTAGGGTAAAACACATCTTAACGTTTTAGTCCTGTCGCATCGCATTCTTTGTTTGTTTGTTTTTTGAATTTCGCACAAAGCTACTCGAGGGCTATCTGTGCTAGCCGTCCATAATTTAGTAGTGTAAGACTAGTGGGAAGGCAGCTAGTCATCACCACCCACCGCCAACTCTTGGGATACTCTTTTACCATCGAATAGTGGGATTGACCGTCACATAATAACGCCCCCACGGCTGAAAGGGCGAGCATGTTTGGCGCAACGGGGATGCGAACCCGTGATCCTCAGATTACGAGTCGCACGCATTAACACGCTTGGCCATGCCAAACCCGCATTCTTTGTTGCAGTGAGTGTTACAAATAGTTATAATAATGAAAGAGTTAGCAGAAATAATAGCAAGGGCGTAATCAGCTCTACAGACTCGGGGAGAGAGTACCCCTCCCCCAAAGGTAGATATTTCTTATACACAAAAATCTCAAGCGATTTGCATTAAAGTCAAGTGCTTATGTTTGAAAAAAACACCTGAAAATAAATGACTCTGTAGAATACTGGCGTAGTCGTTCAATTCCTGACCACTCGGCTACGCCCCTGTTATTTCGTTAAGCATAACACGGTGTCATGTAAAAGAACAATGCTATAATAGACGTTGAGGAAACTTAAGTTGATGTAGTTTAGAAAAATTACATTTCCCTTATATTATTATGCTTTTATTTTAATATGATTGTAGGCTGGGGCCAATTAAAGCTACAAAAACAACACAGCATTAGTACACTTTAGCCATAGCTATAAATAAAATTTTGTTTACGCTTAATTTAATCTACTGTTTTTGTTGCCTTGTGGTTCTTGTTTTTTTTAAGAGTTTTTTAAATATTATTAGAGGGACAAAACCATTTATAAGTCTTATTTTTTAGAAATAGCTGACCAAAAACAGTGTTGTCAATCAGTATAATATCTTTCGACTAATAATTTATTTCTTTGTAACACTATCCCCCCTCAGTAGCTTAGCAGTAAACCTTGGAATTAAAGCGATAAAAACCTGGTTTTGATAACCATAGTGGGTATAGCATAAATAACTCATTGTGTAGCCGCTTTGCGCTTAGAGACAAACGAACAAAAATAGCTTTGCACTTAGCAACAAAGAAAACCTATTGTAAAACTAAGAAAAAAATTCAATTTTCTTCAAATTGTCGATTCAGCAAAGGAGATTTTATTAAAAAAACAGTGACGTGAAAAATAATATCGCTTTCAATGAGTGGCTGTAATACTTATTTTATGGTTTATACTCAGATTCTTAAGCTAATAATTATGAACCTTTCATAGGTTTCCTCGAAGCAATATTAATTATTGTTGATTATAAAGTATTTCAGTTGTTGTTAATCATTTATTGAAAAAAGTAGAGATTAAGATATGCTAATAAGTGTGAATTATCTTTATTATCATAGAAATACTTTACTATAAACTTTAAAATACAGCTTAGGTAAGCCTAATCCCGACTGGATTAGAGCCCCTTCTCAAAAAAAAAAAAAACACTAAAATGTGTGATTTTTTTTGTATGTTTTAACTTAACCAAATATTGTTAATGGGAAACCGGTTTTCTCAAAATGAACTGTCAATTAGCTAAATTTAATTATTATTAATCCGTGAGAAATAAAAATGTAGAAATTCATTAAAAATGCGATACTGCTTTAATATATTTGATATTATTTAAAACAGCATCAAACATTATAAATATATAATTCAATTATCCATTTAAAACACAGTTAAACATTTGTCAAAAGAATATCCTTCTACGAAAGGTCCTATCACTAGTTCTATTGTAATTAGCCTCCCATATGTATCGCGGTATGTCTACGGACTTCAAACGCTAGAAACCAGATTTCGATACCCGTGGTTGGCGGAGCTAAGATAGCCCTTTGTGCAGCTTTGAGCTTAACTTCGAGTAAGCAAACAATATATTGTAATTAATTTATATTTGTTAAAACAGACGGCTTTGATTCGTTAGTTTATAACTTAATATTAACATATTAACTATTGTTTATTCGCATAAACAATATCAAAATGCGTTTTAGGAAATGAAGTATATTTGACTGCTTTTTATTTTGTGGGGTCGAACACTGAATCCAAAATTTTAATGTTACGCACTCTGATAAATTTATAACCAACAATAAATTTCTCTAATTAGATCAACCTAGTATTTCTTTCCTCAAATGTCTAAATATTTGTGTAGTTACTTTCGCTAACCAGTATAAAAACACTTCTTTTTGTAGTATAAGTAACCAATATTGAAACAAGCACAATGGAGAATTTGTCCTTTTATATCACTTCTAAAAGTTTTCCCGCTTTTTTCCACAAAACTAAACAACTGTGAAACTTAACAGTTTCTAAATGTTAATAAAATATATTCCATGTATAATATTTCAACATCAAATGGAAGATTTACACTAAGGTCCATTTACATAATTAATCAGTATGATTTCTACTAAAACAAAACCACATAAGCAGATACCATTTTTATTTTAGTATTCGTTTTCGTTTCTAATGATAAAAAGTAGTTCCGCATAAAACATGACTAAATTTAAAACTAGTTCACCCACTTTACGATTTTGTTGTAACAGAAGGGAAAAAATGGCTTTGTAACCTAAATCTTTTACAAAACCATCCAAATGTGTAACGTGTTATGTGTGTGAGCAGGTCGAAAAACACCTTTCAAGTAAACACTTGTATAGATTTCGTACTTCAAGATATAAAATTGACTTAGGTATATGTGTGCCGTATACTTTGTCGTAGTCTGCCTCTGTGCTGTGACAATTAGGGTTAAACGGTAATCCTTTTCCACTTATAATTCTCCTTCCTAGCGTATTTAGGCTATTTTTATGCAGTTCATACCACACTGTATCACTCCGCTGCTTCCTTTAATTCCTGCGCTTATAATAATACTTTTTATTATTCATGTATATAAACAGACATCTGTAAAATAGGCTTTTCATTTGATGTACTGTGTGATTTACAGAACCTTATAAAACAATGTGAAAGAGAGTAGCTCAAAAGGAATAACTAATTGGTAGTAACGTCGTTGTCAATATAATCTTTTGGTCGACCGTTTAAACACGTCGATCACAATCAAAACAAAACACATCTGTTGCTTGTAAAATTTCAACAACAAACCGTTAATAATATACAAACTTTACAGACGTCTCATTGAGGTAATAAATAGACAAACCTCAGACAGTGTTCTATTTCATAATTTCTTTCAGCATGGCCATCTCCGACCACTTAAAGTCCTCAATTTATGACGTACTCGTTCAGAAAGCAAAACTGGAATTTTTCGATTCTTTTTTATGAAATGATTCGTCATGTGTTGCATTTCTGCAAAAAAGTCTAACAATTATGTGCTTAAAAACTATTAATATTCTCTAACATCCTGTCGAGTTAAATTTTTAATCATTGATTAATTAGAGAAACAAAAACATATCACAGTGCTGTATTTTTCCTCTAATTATTTATTTATAGCACTTTAGTAAAGTAAGAGCTTTACACAGATATATATAAAATCACATAATCCACAACTTTATTGTTGTTTAACAACCTACACGTGACCGTGCACAGAACTTCTCTTCTGATTATTTATTGATAGTACTTTCGAAATGTAACATCTTTATACAGATATAAAACAAATATTATAATTCACAACTTTGTTGTTGTTTTCTCTTTAACAACCTAAACATAATCTTATACAGAACTGCTCATGTTCTTTTCATGCCCAGACAGAATTTTCTTTCTACTGCTTTCTATATATATACATAGATAGATAGATATATCTGTGATATTTGTCTTTTAGGCTAGGCCTAAAGGTGAAGGCTTAACGCCTTATCAGGGCAAGAAGAGATGTTTTGGTGAATACAAGTGTCCCAAATGTAAGCGAAAGTGGATGAGCGGAAACAGTTGGGCCAATATGGGACAAGAGTGCATCAAATGTCACATAAACGTTTATCCTCATAAACAGGTTGGTGAATGCTTATGAATATTTTTTTTTTTTTTAGAAACTCTGTACCTGGCTAGTACTACTGAGATTAATTTGTCATTGAATATGGCGATTTATATTCTTGGTGTATGCAACAAGTTAAAATATACTTTTAACTTACCTAAGTAAGTTTTTAAGAGCTATTCATAGAAGTGAAAATGAATAAAAATAAACAAGATGAATTAAACAGAAAGTGAAAACCTACACATACACTATAACGATAAAATGATTCAAACTATTTAATGTATTCACTGTTGTTCTGGTTATGAGTAATATATTCTGTGAAAGCATCCATGTTTTTACTTAAAAAGTAAAACCGAAACTTTCTACACAGATCACAAAAGTACTGTTTCTTTTCTAGTTAAGGCTTAACTCATAATGTTTCCAAGTTGCAACTATGAACTCTCCACAGATTTTGGTAACGTATAAGCCAGTATCTATATAATATGGTTTTCAATAAGTGCCTGTATAAAGAGTGTTCAGCCAATCACTAATCATTTAAAATAAAGTGAGATGGACTAAAAAAAAATTCCCCGATATAGGGTGTTGTACTGGTATATTTGTATTTGAACATACTGAAGTGTTCAGTCTTTTAAAATTAACTATCGAAATAAAATATCAAATACTGACTCCCTTCACTTAAATGCGGCAAAACATATCCTATGTGTAACAAATAAATACAAACATTTTACTTCTCTAAAAATTCTAATTCTCAGGAAAGTGATACTTTTTTTTTCAAATTACAAAAATGTAATCTTGTGTTTCGCACTTGTCAGTCCCGCTCACCATGGTCTAGCCTCTTTTTCTTTGTTCGATATAGCGAAGAATAACCTAAATGCTACACATAATTGTAGAAGCCTAAGCTGTGTTAAGTTTGTCTTTGTTATAAAACTTTATTGAAGATATCACCTTGAAACAATCATTGTAGATTACCGAATGCATCACATTAATAAGTGTGCTGGTTGAGCAGGACAGTATGGTTAGCTGGTTAAGGTGCTCGACTCGTAATCTTAGGGTCGCGGGTTCGAATCCCTGTCGCACCAAACATGCTCGCCCTTTCAGCCGTAGGGGCGTTATAACGTAACGGTCAATCCCACTATTCGTTGGTAAAAGAGTACCCCAAGTGTTGGCGGTGGGTGGTGATAACTAGCTGCCTTCCCTCTAGTCTTACACTGCTAAATTAGGGACGGCTAGCGCAGATAGCTCTTGAGTAGCTTTGCGCGAAATTCAAACAAAAACAATTGATATTATTACTAATGTATATTATTTACGTTCTCAAATGTGAGAAGACGGATATAAGTAACACAATAAAGTCTATCAGAAAAACAGTTTATTCTTTACTAGCATAGGTGCCTCATGTATTTACTCTTTCTATGCTATGTCACATTTTAATAACATAAGTACCTTGCCTTCCAATATCTCATAACAACTAATTAGAAATTAATCATTACGTAATTTTTCAACTTCTCGCAGCTATATTACTGTAAACGCTCAAACCAGGCGTGTAAAAATCACGTTGCCTATTTAATATTTTGACAACAGACAGGTTAAATATTTGAGTGACAGAGAACAAATTGTTGGGAGTGTTGTTTATTATTATCATAATCACTATAAACCTTATAATTTGTTCGGTTTACAAATACAACAATCCGTAAAACTAATCTTTGTGTCCACATCAATCTTTTGCTGCTTTCAATTTCAGCGCCCTCTAGAAAAACCTGACGGTTTAGATGTCTCTGATCAAAGCAAGGAACACCCGCAGCATCTATGCGAAAAGTGCAAGACACTTGGATATTATTGCCGTAGGGTTCAATAAACCAATCCTGGGGGAAGGGGGAGGAGCCTATGTGACATGTTGGACATATTGACCTGTATTACATACTCATAAGTTATATGTTTTTGTATTTTTGTGTATTATTTAAGTTGAGCGATGTTGTTTGGTAGTAACCTTTATAATTATTCAACGCTTCAGAAATAACATAAGAGCTTGGATGTTGTGAACATAGTGAATTCCTTTGTTTGTTTTTTAGTTGGTGAAAATATTTATAAGTTTTGAATGTTAAACAAAAAGAAGAGAACTCGACTAAGACTAACTCGTGTATTGTAATTGAAAGCAATGTAAATATAGTTATTGAGGATACAAACATATATATATATTACTGAAAAATCCAAGATATCTCTCATGCAATAATTATTTGAATGTGATTCCAGAGTATCACAGTAGGTGGTGCTCTACTGAATAGATTTTTTATTTATATAAATTTTGCTGGAGCAATGCACTTCCGGTTTGTCTATACATGTTTTTGTAGACTGGTGTTTTGTACTAAATTTATAATTTTTATTAGATATTATGTTCAAAAGTATTCCGAAATCTAAAGTCAGTATTGATTGCTAATTAATTAAGGGTTACTTTTTATTAGTAAAACTTTAATTTACAAAATTAGGTCAAAATTGGTTTATAAATAATTTCTTGTAAATAAACAGATACAAGTCAATTTTCACTTGTCAAACATATTCAGAAATGTTTAAGCAATTCGAGCTTACAAAGCTATGAAATACTAAAACTGTCACTAATATGTTTGTTATTGCTTATTGAAATATTTATATCTTCTTCGAAAGTCATATATATATATATATATATATATGAGGTAATCATTTCAATTTATTGTGCTTAGTATATGTTGAAGATTGAGGTAAAATTATTGTGTTTATAGATCGCAGATATCAAACAATGAAGCAGATTTATCTGTGAATGTTTCATCGTTTAGATACACAAAGTAATTTGGTCGAACATAAAGTAGAATAAAAACAAAGTGGAAAGAGCTGACGAAAGATAAAATTAAAACAATGAATAATATTTTGAATTGAAGTTATTAGAGCAATAATACATAACTGTTATAACTTCTATACTTGAGAAAAAAAGAATGTTAATAAACTATTGATAGAATGATATTAGGGAGATCAGAGCGTAAAAGGAATGATAACAATACGACTTACTATAACCTTCATGTTTATGAAAAGTGAGTAGTAATACATGAGTTTTGAGGAAGTGTTGTAACTGTTACGTCTTCGTGTCGTAAAATATTTGTGAGAAATTAACGATTTATTTTGAAGCCTTCTATACTGTACAGTATATACACCTGAGGCTGCTGTGTTTCTATTAATTTTAAAATGGACCTAAAAGCATAGGAAATCTTGCTATTGAAATGTGATCATTTTTAAGTAGTTCGCGTATCAACAAAGAAGTATATTAACTTCCAGTGGCTAATTTCATCGTTTAGTGAAACAGTTAAAGAATGAAGCACATATGGACGTGTGTATTATACCGGTGTTATCAATAAATTCTATTATGAGGTATTGTGTGAAACAGATGATGTTTTACACATCACAATAAAGTTTCTAACAAATGTAGTTTTAGTTGCAAACACGTAGTTAACGTGCTTAGCGTTAATGAAGTTATAGTTCAGGTATATTAGAAGCTTTCATTTTGAGAGCTTAAATTATAAAATGTATTATATTGCTTCCTATTTATCTATCCATATAGGATGAAAACTAGACTAATATCACAAAAAACTAAAATATATGGCCTATTTGATAAAAATAGTAACTAATGAAAAATAAAAGTAAATAAAAGTTAAAAACGAAATCAAAGGTAAACTTTGTTGTTGTTGTTTGTTTTTGTAATAAAAATATATTTGATAAGCTTATAAAATTAAATCAGTTGAAGTTAAGGCCTTATCATTGTATGTAAATAAATTCTGAGAATACGATGATGAAAATTAAAAGAAGTAATTCTAAATAAAACTAGGGTATTATATTCGCTAGAATATAAATAGATCAGTGTTTTATATGTTTAACTTTGAAGGTCAAGTTTTACTTTTGCTTTTGTTTAAGTGTGTTTATTGATATATTTTGTTTGAGATTGGCTTATGTTCACAAAGAGTGCCTTATTGAAATATAGAATAAGCAGATGAAGCATATATGTATATATAGTTACAAACAAGAATAAAAGTCCTCTTAATGTTTTTTTTAGGGGGTGTATTTCTTGTTTAGAAGCGAGGCGATTTTAAAATCAATATAGTGATATAAACTTTATATGTATTCATTGCTTTTAATGTCAGTAATCCTCTTCAATATTATTTCATTATTTAATTTACCTGTTTGGTTGTATTAAGAAACTTTTAGTATTTTAGAGGTTATCTCTACTTTATTTCGTTTTGTACGGAATTAAAAGAAACTTTCTGTTGAATATATAAATGGTCGTTCCTTCTTGTACAATGCTAATGAGATGTACGCAACATCATATTGCAAGTAATGTTGCTAGTTATAAAATTTAGTGTGTTTTTAAAACACAGTTGAAAGCATTCATTCTGAAATATGCATATACTTTCCTATACAATAATCTGTTTTGCTAATTATATTCAACAAACGTTTTCCCAATATTTATACTACCCCAGTAGTAAAGCGGTATGTCTGAGGACTCGCACCTCTAGAAGCCAGCTTTCAATACCTGTGGTGGGCAAAGCACAGTACATTGCACTTAATTTCAAAAACAAACAAATGTTCTTTTTAGTAATGCTATTTCGAATTGAATGTCTGATCCAACTCCAGGATTTACTTTCACCAACCTACCCAAACAATGCTTTATATCGTGGAGCAATTATAAACCTATTTGCTCCCTACTAGTACAGTGGTATGTCTACAGATTTATAACGCTAAAGTCAGGGATGCGATTCCCCTCAGGTGGCTCAGCAGTTAGCCCGATGTAGCTTTGCTATAAGAAAAAGTCACACACGTAAACCTATCGCAGTTTTTAATATAATAATAATTTGATAACATTTATATGTTAGCCCTAATAATTAGCTGTCATCGTTTAAATGCTTAACTAGTATTTTTCATCTGAATGTTTCTGTTGTGTATTAATATAGATCAGAATGTTTTAAATTTGTCATGTAAATAGTTTATTAGCGATCTAAACTCAATCAGAAGGTCAACAGTTTGTTTTTTAAGCTTTGTAAATACCCGTTTACAAAAAAAAGAAAACGTTTGATGTGTGCAAGTCAAATATTTAGTTCGGTGCTTCTAATAAACATCTTTAAAACTAACTGATAACTGAATCGCATAAAACATTTCACTTAAAACATAAATAGCTTACCTAATCATTTTATTTTACCATACTATTCCTAATACATTTCCTTTTTTTTAGTTTCTGTTACTCGTTTTCTTTTTTTCACTCATTACTGATTGGAATTAAAAATAAATTAATGTTTATTCTGTTATATATCATTAGGTTTTAAATGTATATCTTAGATCTATGAGTAATAGTGAATCTTGTGATTTTTATATTATACTTCACCTCAGATATTAGAGATTTTGAATGTCATTATTTATTTCAAATCAGTGATTTGTGACATTTTTTATTGAATTATATTTTAATGTTGAAATTAGAGTAAGTTCTTAGTCTTAGATTTTGAGAAAATAAGTAATATACAATAAATTAGAAAAGTGTAAATTGTACATAATTTCGAAATCTGTTTGGGAGTCACAAAGTACATTAATCTTGAGTAAAAATAAATAAATAGATGGTTTTATTATCCTTAGTTCAGTATCTCTAACAGCTGTTTTCTGTCAAAGATAATGTTACTTCTCTCACTTCATCTCAGTTAGACCTAGTTAAGTAAATCTCAGTAATAACGCTCGTCTGTCATAATTTATAATTGTTTAACGGTAAACTGTTTTGAATATTCCATTTGCACTTTAATGTATAGATTCAGCATTCTTCTTGATATTATTGATGTAACCCCATTCTTACTATTTTAACCCTATAACAGCAAAATTAAGGCCTTATTAATAAAGTTACTTTTGAGACATCCTGTATACTATGTTTAGACAAAGCAGGGAAAAGTGAAGCTATGAAGAAGGGGAAGTCTTAGCTGTTACGTTACGAATGATGAAAACCAGCTGTGTCGGTAGCTTGTGTGAAGCTTTTACTTTATGTGTCCTAGACGAAACTTAACTGCTCCGTGTGAAATGTGTAAGACTTAAAATTTGGAATGAAAATGTGTTGGTTTATTTTAAACGGTAGGTTGTATATTTGTGACTTAATCGTAACAACAGCAAAACGGTTTCTGCCCTAGCTAGTATATCATGGAGTTTCGTCTTTATGTATAAGCCGTTTTTTTCTTTGTATATCATACAGAGGTGACATAAATTGATCTGTACATTTTTGGTCCAACACGGTTCTCTTTCAGTGAATGATGAAATTTGTATATGAGGTACTTTATTTAAAGCTCACTTTCAATAAGGGACCCAATTAATTTGGTTTAATAGGTTTATCCTGTAAAGAAGAAAACACACTCAACTGATAAATGTTTTACTTCATGATTTAGACGAAACTTTTATACTTTGGATTCTGTAAGAATATTTTATGATAAAGTGGAAACTTATGTGTTTTATTAACAATGTACGAAGTAGGCATTTGATCTTCAAGCACATTACAGAATGTGTGGCATTAATTGTTGTGAGTTGTGCTTCCATGTCTGTGGCCTTTGTTCAGAAATAATCCAAGAACACAAGTGCAGTCTTACAAAGTGATGCGAGTGCATAACTAAATATTTTTTTCTAATACAAAAATACTTAATTCGGGTGTCACTTGTTCTGAGCGACAGCATATCAACTGGTATCTGCCTCAAATGCAGAATATCTCATATGCTTTAAAATTACTATTTAGACCTCCTCTATCTATTATGAGAAACATCCTCATAAATAAAGACGATAATAACAGAATGAGATCGTTTTTATATAATGAATCAGTTGAATAAAAATGGTAAAAAGTACCAGTAGTAAAATGAAATAAAATTGATTGATAACAGTACGCTGCAGAAGTTAAATTCAAATGACACCAGAATTACATAATAATTGTTCAGATGTATTTGTTGTTTTTGTTTTTAATTTAAACAATATGTGAATTTTTACGAAATTTGACTGATGAATAAGATTAGCTGTGCAAGTGTATTTTTCATTACAAATTTTCTTTATGAATTTTAGGTGCAATATTTTAGATTTGGAATAAATATATGTGTTTCTTGTTCTGTTTGAATATTTTATTGTCTTTGTGTTGGTTTTTGATAAGTGTTAAATGAAATATACTTCTGACTTTGATTGAGCTCTTTTCATTTTTTTTTTCTTATATATTTGTTTTAGTAACAGATATAGGTCAAATAATGTTTTTTCATTTAGAAGAAAATTTAGTCATTAGTTTCAAACCAATACCATTTTGGTCAATCTTTCTCTGTTGTTTGTATTTTGTTTGCAAGTAACATTTAGAAATAAAGTTACTGGAAGTTAGTTGTCAGAACAGAAACTTGAATATAAATTTAACTAACCATCAACACCACCGATGTTTTTGTTCTTACTGCTCATATCTTGGCAGCGTTTCGTACCAATGGTATCACGTGACATCTCTGCTACACAAAGTTTCCTTTCATTATTAATATAAACAAATCTCTCTGAAAGTAGACATTATGGCGCCAACGACGTCATAAAAAAAAGAAACAGATTTTGTTTTTTACCAGATAAAATTACAGAAGAAATGATATTTTAAATAATTCCAAAGTGTAAGGATCACAATGAAGCTTGTAATTCATATCTGTGTTACAGCTATTTGGTTAAAACTAATTAAAGCATCATGAACAGTTGTTCAGGTGCAAGTGAAAGAAAATTTGTCATCACACTCTTTTCAATTTCAAATGATATCATCGATTTTGACTTCTTAAGATTTTATTTATTTATATTTACGTATCCGTCTTTTTATGATATTCTTAAATAAAGATTTCTTTTTCGTAATAACATAATTTTCTACCATATGTAATTTCTATAATGAAGCAAAAGAATTAACTAGGAGTCCATTCATTTCATATTTATTATTTTTATTATCAAATATAAATCAGAAGGTTATTAACGAATAAACTATTAGAAAACTCTCTACTTCTCATGAAAGAATGAATTTAAATTACTCCAATATAAAAAGTCAAATAAATGTATTTAACGACAGATAAACAATTTGCTTAAATTGGGTGAGAGTTGACCATCGTGTTATTAAATGTCAGGAATTTTTAATAAAAGAAAATTGTGACCCGGCATGGCCAGGTGGTTAAGGCACTCGACTCGTAATCTGAGTACTCGTCCCACCAAACATGTTCGTCTTTTCAGGCGTGGAAGCGTTATAATGTTACAATCAATCCCACTATTCTTTGATAAAAGAGTAGTCCAAGAGTTGGCGGTGGGTGATGATGACTAGCTGCCTTCCCTCTAGTCTTACACTGCTAAATTAGGGACGACTAGCGCAGATAGCTCTTGTGTAGCTTTGCGCGAAATTCGAAACAAACAATAAGAAAAATGATTTTGATTTGATCTAAATATTGAATTGTTTTTACAGAATTCCATAGCTTTCAAATTAATTGCCGTTCTTATTGCAAAATGCATGCTAAATAAGTAAAACAAATTAACACACTTCATTAAAAAGAAGAATTGTGATTCATTTTATACTGATTTAGAATTGCAGTTGCATTGTTGTTTTCTTACCATTACTTTAAATTATTTGACTGAAAACATTGTTAGATTTCGAAAACGTATTTCGTTATGTTTGATTATTCAAAAAAGTAAAATTAATGGTTTTTCAGTGAGATGTAAAAATTCTATAAATATTTTAAGGTTACAAACTTATAGCATTTGTTTATTAGTTATTGCAAAATTTATGGTGTATAATAAAACAAAACTCATACAGAAATGAAAGTAGTTTTAGGAACTTATCCTTATTTTAAAGTGTGTTGTAATAATTCTCAACGTACCTCCTACATAATACGAAGTCTCTAATAACAGTAATATAGCTTATAATTAATTTATTTATCATTAGACATTAGTATTAGGCCTATTATATTTTCAACATTACATTCTATATCAAGTCTCTCCGGGATATTCAAGAACTATGTTTTTTATCTGCGGTCAATGAGGAGTATCATTGAGTCCAAAGCTAACCAAGCTGCCCAGGCCAAAACAAACACAGTTGTGGTCAAATCATTGTTTACATAAACTTTTTGTTTTCAATTTCGCACAAATCTACTCAAGGGCTATCTGCGCCAGCCATCCTTGTTGTTTGTTTTTGAATTTCGCACAAAGCTACACGAGGGCTATCTGCGCCAGCCGTCCTTCTTGTTTGTTTTTGAATTTCGCACAAAGCTACACGAGGGCTATCTGTGCTAGCCGTCCTTAATTTTGCAGTGTAAGACTAGAGGGAAGGTAGCTAGTCATCATCACCCAACGCCAACTCTTGGACTACTCTTTTACCAACGAATAATGGGATTGGCCGTCACATTATAACGCCCCAACGGCTGAAAGAAGAAGTACGAGTGGTGCGACGTGGATTCGAACCCGTGACTCAGATTACGAGTCGAACGCCTTAACCAACCTGGCCATGTCGGGCCACAAGATTTTTGTTACAATAGCAGTTCTTGCAGTCTCAGCCAGACCGACGAGCTCATGAAAAAGATAGTATGGTTTTATATATCATACTATTATTATACACTATATTTTTTCAGTACCTTCAAGGGACTAAATGTAGAATGCAGTGTTAAAAATACAACTGGCCTCATATTAATGTCCAATGAGAAGTATGTTAGTTATAATCATGCTTCTCTAGCTTGATAAAGCGATTACACCATAACAACTTGTCACGTATTATAATTTATTTCAGACGTGTTTTTTATTTATTATGATACGTACGTTACATATTAAGATTTCGAATAGCCGGAAATTTGAATTTGAATTTAGAAGTTAATGAAGTGGTAATATATCTCGAATTTTTCATATTTGCCAACAAGATTGATACACACAATTTTCTTTCATAACACAAAATATATTTTAATATACAAAAAACAATACATTTTATAATAATAGTCATTACAAATAATGTTATTACAAACAATGCTGAGTCTTATATTTGGTCTAGAACTGAATCTTTTATAAACGATCCAGGTCCACAATGAGCAAATTACTTCTGAGTGGATACTGTTACACCTCGCTAACTCACGTTGCTAACTTTTTACCGATGAAGATATTTAATGTACTCGTAGAAATACTAACGTCCGAAATTAATTCACTGAAGTTCAACGGTTTCTTATTTCTGGTCAAATTCTGTAGTTTCGTGATTAATAAGCGCTGCCTACAATTTTAGTTTCCAAGACTTATAGTATACTGACTGTAGCTAACCAACAATATTAATACTGTCTCTTGGGGCGTTGTTTTATATAGTTTACGGCGAGATTCTAGAACGCTTAACAATATTCGAAAGCACACATTGTCGATTCTTACTTTCGAGAATCTTCTATACATTTGGAGAACAGGCCGGACTTGCGCAATACACATCCAACAAAGTACCTCACACGCATAAAAACCATGCTGAAACTAAAATAAGTATCAAAATAAACGTATAATAGTAAATCCGTTAAACTCTATTACTGGGATATATGTAGACAAACATCTCCAAGATTCAACTATAGGAATGCAAATATAATCAATACCAGAAAAGAAATTGTATTACTAAATCCAGAACTCTTCATTTACTTGTTTACACAAAATAGACAAATCATGTAATGTGTCATGCGATTGCATAAATCCTATCAATAGTAACAGTAAATATTTCTCTAGTTTTCAACTGGACATCATGGTGAGTGACTGTCTTTCCAGTAGAGAACATTGCTTGAATAGCTGTTAAAATAAGTTTATAAAAGAGACTTTCAAGATAAACAGTCTAAAAGAACCGCGAATGGCGCTAAAAAACTTATGGTAACTAACTGAGCAAAAAAGCTGTTGAATAGTATTTAAAGTTGCAATAAACATGAAGTAACATGCTATTTGAACAATTCTTTCAACAGCAGAAAGGATAGAAACACTTATAATCACACCAGTACAAAACTGTTATGGTACTTTACATATACAAGCAAAGAAACTTTGTTTCATCTGTTCTTACAACATACATTGTACGAACTTAATGTGACTGAAAGCGTACCATTTGGTAAATAGGGTCGTATTTTATCTTTAAACGCACTCAGTGTAGAACAATAATTTGAAAACAAATACACGAGGTGCTTCATTATTATTGTATTCTTCCACTTCATGGAAAACGTGTAATAGAACGAATGATGATCTCATGATCTATTTTGAGGTTTGATTTCTTTAAAAGGACAAATACAACACACAGTATTACAGTTTTACATAAATATAATTTCTCTGATATGCAAGCATACTTCATCCTTCATGTTTCCTTAATTTATTTTGAAATTTTCAAACTTACATAGTATGTAATCTTAAAATAGAAAGCTTTTCAATTGAGGCACTATTTTTTCCCATCTTTGTTACCTATTGAAATGGGTCATTCAACTAAAGTATCGCATGCACTTTTTCGTGGGAAAGATCCCTGTAAGGTGGAGCCCACTATATACAAATAGAAAGTGATATTTCCACCAGTAAGTCAAGTGATAACTCAAGGATAAAATCACATTTATTTTGTACTGAGAATTACCGATTGTTAAATAGGTAGTGCAAATGTTCTAAGAGCAATGGTTTTATAGAATTTCTAATATAATGCTGTGCTCTACCCATGAGAAAGGAACATATTTAAAACTACTGTTTGTTTTTCCTTAAACATGTTAACTGCCATTATTATTATTTCTCATACCTACGAACTTCTCATCTCTAATTTGACCATTTATAATTAGTTATAATATCGGTGGCTTATTTCATCTAAGATGTTTGAAAAATAGTGGCTGACTGTGTATATGACAAATTACATATTGTGTTACTTAATGTTTCTATTTTTGCTTTTGTAACATTATATGTAATAAACATTAAAAAAGGCTTAACCTAATTGGCAATTATTTTGAACTTCTTACGATTGTATTTCCTTTGTTTACAGAAGTAAAATTTAAAATAATGATGAAATACTACTGCAGTTAGTTTTTGTATTGATTAATTTAGAACACTGTGATTTTGTACAAAATGATTAAACTTCCTATTGCATATTCAATATGTTTTTCCTACATTCAGTTACAATTTTAATGTTTGTAATGGAATATAGATTTATGACCCTCACAATAAGAGGCACTCGACTCGTAATCCGAGGGTAGCGTGTTCGAATCTTCGTCACACCAAACATGCTCTCCCTTTCAGACATGAGGGCGTTATAATGTGACGGTTAGTCCTATTATTCGTTGGTAAAAGAGTAGCCCAAAAATTGGCGGTAGGGGGTGATAAATGGCTGTTTTCCCTTTAGTCTTACACTGCTAAATTAGGGACGGCTATCGCAGATAGCCCTTCTGTCGCTTTGCGCGAAATTCAAATAAAAAAACACTAGAATTTACTTGCATTTCTAAATATATATTTAACTAAAACAAACATCGATATTAAAATCAATTTTTAATTAAAAATATGTTACAGAATCATATAAAAATTGTTTTGCAGGGTTTTAATTTATGTTTGACTCTGTCGCTTTATCAAACTAATTAAGACTGGAGAGTTAAAACTTAGTTCCAAAATACATCTTCTAGTGGCCCTCCTGGTATTCTACTGAACCTGCACAATTATTCTAAGATGACAGAATTTATACCTCAATGAAACTTGCTGGCAAGTTATACAATAACTCACTACTCACGTATTATTTTAATTTGATGTAAAACGAATTACTGTGGCCAGCTCAATAAGCAAATCCTAATTCAATTGAATATTTTGAAACACATTCAGTAATGGCTCTCCCTACTGCTTTGAACAATGAACTATTTGTGGTCCGCCACTGTAGGTTATAAGCTTTCAAACTGATAGGTGGATCAGTGAGGTTCAATTGATGAGCATACAGATAAACATTTGAGTAGATCAACTGAATAAGTCAACAATAAATTAAAATGGTAACATAAAACACGTATCAGAGAGGGATTTTAACACTTTCATTTCCAAGACAAGCTTTAAGAATTTTCTACCGGCTGGCTGAGGCTGAAAATCTTAATAGAGCAAATGCACTGTAGAGAAAAAATTAACTACCACTTGACAGCTGTCAACAGAACTACGTCCTACCAGATTTAGTGAATGGGATGCACAGGGCACATATATGGCAAACTTATTTTCTTCTAAAATATTTTGCTGCATCCCCTTATAACGCCCAGACATGTTAGCAGCATTGTCGTAAAGCTGGCCCCTACCTTTTGAAAAATGAAGTTTGCAAACCTCACATAAGTACTGCAATATCTGGTTCGCCATTTCCTCACTGGTATGGCTTTTCAGTTCCAGAAAGCTTAAAAAGCGTTCAACAGGCTGCCCATCTTTTAAGTATCGAAGTACAACACCACACTGATCTACATGTGATAAATCTGGCGTCGTGTCAGCTGACAAGCTAAAATAACCAGAAGAATTTGCTTCATCAACAATGAACGCGTGGACCTTCTGAGTCATTGGTTCAATAAGTTCTTCACAGGTGGCTTTGGACAAATAAGAAGGACTTCCTTTCACAGAATTTCCGTATTTCGAAATGTGCCTTGCTAAAAATGAATCAAACTGACTTATGAGCTCAAGCAGCCCTAAAAATTCCCGTTCTGCAGTGAACCAAATTTTTCTTCTGTTCCTCAAAAACCCAGGCCACGTTCAGGTAACGTACGAATAACAGCTATTACACGCTTCAAGACATGTTCCCAGTAATTGTACTTTTCTTTAATTTGTTTTTCTGACTCTTGTCGCAAACCTAAACCTTGTCTGCGAGTTAAGTATATTAGCATAGAGTCTCGGTGAGTAGTGGTTCTTTCATGATGAAAATTTACAATGGTATTTCGCTAGTCACTGAATCCTTTTCTTTCAACAAAACGCGAGGAAAATTTAGGGGCAAAACGTTTATAAACAAAGCGGTAAATTGACCCTGTTGATGATGAATACAATAATCACTCTCTTCTTGTATTGCTCGCCATTGGCTTTTACCCCAAAGAAAAGTTTTTGCGAACAGTATCTCGTTGGTTTGCTGCTACTGAAAGTCCGGCAAGATTTGCCAAATGGCTTATTGTTTTGTTGACAGTCAGTGGGTCCACAAGCAATCCAAATAAGCCACATCATCAGCAGAGAAAACGAGCCATAACCCTAGATTTTTTGCTTTAATTGTTTCTTCATCTTTTGTGGACAGAAGCATTTTACCATAGTCCAGACTGTCTTAAAGAGCAACTTGCATCAATATTAACACTAAAGATATCAGGAAAATTTAAAGGTGAAGTGAGATCAGTTGTGAGACCTGTGTCAGTTGAGACAGCTTGTGACACCTCAACATTATGATGTTCTGACCATGAAGTAGACATAATGGTACTTGTAGGTGTGGAGCTCGGTTCAACTTCAATCTTATTAGAGTCAGATGCAGCACAAGTGACTTCTGATTGCGGAGATGGATTTTGCTTTAGAAGATCATGTTGTGTAAGTTGAGTGAAAAAATTGGTCAGCTTTCCAGTCTTGGCCACTAAATCCAAAGCCTTTTTTGGTTCTTTTTTGCCAGTTTTCTCTTTTGTGCACCACTTAATTGAACATGTTTCATCTTGCAATCTGAAAAATACAGAAACAAAAATAAAAAACACAAATAATATATAGTTATAATGATTAGAAAAACACCGAAATTCACAAAGAAAAACGTTGTTAAGACAATCACACATTCTAAATTCTAGGTCTACATTTAGACAAAGATTGTTAGAAAGTTATTCTAGGACTTATGTCCATCAGCACATAAACATGAATTCATAAATACCTTTATTGATTTGTTGCGTTCGGATTGGTTGAAAACAATTCGAGACTGGCTTCAATCCATTTTAGGAGAATTATTTTTCAGTCATTACAAAAGTTTCATTAAGGTTGTTGTTATAGTAGCTGTATGCAAGAAGCAATGCCAATGGTAATTTGCAAATCCATTGTGAGTCCAAAAGTATTCCAAAACAATTTTTGATCAACAACACATACTGTAGTAGCCCATATACACAGTGATCATTCTGTACTGGTACACATACATATCATGTAATCAATTGTAATTGTATTGCACAATGAACTACTAAATACTGGGTTAGGCCTAGGCTAGAGCCCCTTCATCCTAATCAAATATCTGAAGAATGAGTTGTAACCTCAACTCTGGGCTCAGTTTTGACCTGGGGACTTTAGATAAGCCAATAAACCATACATCAACAAAATAGGCATATTTCTGAAACTTTATTTGCATGCCTGCATGCGAAGGCAAATTCAAAACGACGCCCTTAAATTGGGAATAGTCTACTTCATTATTCCAGGCTACAGTAGCATCTCCAGTGTCCTTAGACTAAACTAGTTACAGTATTTACACCTAACGTTATTGTCACACAGTTCTCAGATAACAACACTAACGTTAGGCCTAATGCCAATAAATTGCAACTGAGGCCACTAACGTTAAGCCCAGTACTCAGTACTAACCTTGATCACATGAACTTGTTCAATTCATGCACTTTTTTAGAAATTACTAAATGGATTTCATTGATAAAAATAACAACGTTAAGAATCATGTTGTCGGACATGTCGAAGCCTTACGCAAATTTACCTAAAAGGTCGAATTATCACCTTTAGACTACTCCGATCAGTCAATTGTTTTCCCAGCTTTTCAGAAATGTAATAGAACACATACTGATCTGAATTTATAGTTGCAAAATAATTGGATTACACCTAAAAGTTTGTCGTCGTTGTCTCTGTGTTTCTGTCGCGGATTGTTCTTTCCTCTCATAAAAAACATCACCAGAGGGTCAGGCCGGGTCGGGGCATTATGACGTCAGGATAGGAGCAAGGAAGAGCTAAGAAGAATATAATTGTGATCTCCATTTTTGGGTCTAAAAATGGCATATTTGAAAAATTTTGTGGACTATTTATGAATGGGGATAAAAACAAGGGTGCCTGATCTTAAATCACATTTAAGACAGGACACTTGTATTTATCTCCTAAGTAAATCTCAGCTTCAGATCTGTTTATATTATTACAAGGAAACACATACATGCCCAAATACTACTATAGGCTTCATGTAATCTATGAACAGTGCCATTGTTACATGGTCTTTCCTTTCTCATTTTTTTATTTGTATGATGCATTTCAAAACATGTATTCACACACAAATGAGGTTTTTTTACAGCAGTAGTTGTTTGAAGCCAAAAAGATTACAGGTCAGAAAAGCTTCAGTGAGAAACACATTTACAAAAAATAATTACAAAACACACATGAGTAACGTAAATAAAACTAAAATAAACGAGACAATTATCCAAATACAACGTACGAAAACAGAAGCCAGAAAAATATAAAACTAGCCACGTCAGCATTTCGTTTGACTTATGTTTCTGTGGTATTACACTTATTTTTCTGTAAATGTGACTGAATAAAGCAGTAAAAAGTAAAACAAAACAGTTCCACTGCCTATAATTTCTTATAAATAGCCATACCAGAAGAAATGATTGAGAAAAATATTTAATCTTCAAGGTCAGACATCATAGCATACGATCATCTTTTACCTGAAGTTTTATGAACATTTTGTACTGCTCTTTACAATAATCTTTCGCAAATCAATGACTTTTTACTTTAGATACATAGTTTAGCAGTTTCTTGAAACCTTAGTCACTCACCGAGCCACAGAAGACGTTTTTTTTAACAATGCAGAGTAAAGTCGAATACGGCAGATAAGGTTAATTAAAAAATATCGACTAACGTTAATTGTGGCAATGAAAAAGTTAAGGACATGATAGCTAGGGAAAACTCTGTGGTGCCCCCTTCCCTTGGTGCCCTAAGCACGTGCTTATTTTGCTTAATGGTTAATCCAGGGCTGTTGGTACCTGATCTTAACATTTAGCCCACTTGCACAAGAAGTGCCGATCCAGTTAAAACTTCCATTTTCACTTCTTAACAGATCAGCTGGATAGAAGATTATTTGTAACATCAGGCTTAAGTGAATCATTTTTGTGTAGTTCAGTGTGAGGAATAATACTTAAAAGATAGAGAAGTGAGAAAGCGGCCGACATTTGGTCAGTCCCTAAGAGATTAGGGTATTGCTGCACTCCAAGTGTTAGAAAATTATTTCTTTCTTGTTTAGCCACTGCAGGAATTACAAAACCTCTTATGTTTATAAGACATTTAAAACTGGTATAAGAGAAGTAGTTGCGTTAAGCATGGCTTTTGAGAAAGGGATATAATGGGCACGACACCTAACAGAAGAAGAAATGGCCGGGAAATATGAGAGAGAGAAGAAAGTCATGTGCTGCCAGCAAGAAAAAAACACACCTAATTATAAATCTGTGCAGTGTTGGTTATAATAACAAAAAACAATTTGTTATGTATATTGGTATAAGTTGATTCATGATGGAAATAAGCACAACCTTAACAAAGTTAAAGAGGAAGTAAATTACGAGTATGGCACAATCAAAGCAAGGTTAGCAACACAAAATAATTTGAAGCTGGAATCATATCAACTATACAGCAGTAAAGTCGAGAAAGAGAGTAAATTTTCTTCTTTTTATTTCTTATCTTGCTTGTTTGATGTTTGGCAGTTAATTCTTACTGGATTATAAACAGTGTGGTTCATTGATAAAGGGTGGATTATTGACACTAGATGAGAATTATGAATCATTGGTAAAAAGTGAAGCGTTAAGTAAATCTAGATAATTGAGTATCACACGTAGTAACAATTACACCGTACAACAATTTTTTTGAAAAGTTTTGCTTCCTGAAATGCTTTTGCTGATTGTGACAGGTACCTGGTGGGTATGCACAAATATAGTTTTGATTTTGCTTCATCACGTGGGAACTCTGAGAAATAGACAGTTAACTCTTTTCTGGCAATAACGTATTTAATTGCGTTTATGTTTCTAATATTTTCGTTTGTATTCAATGTCCGTTGCATCATGTTGCAGTGCCCAACAGTAGTCAGCAAGCATTTACGGATTCCAGTTGCCCTGATATCGTACTTGAATTATTAAGATAAGTCTGTGGCTTCACTCTGATTAAAATTTTCATGTATTAAGATTCATCCAAATTGAGTTAAGAATTATATTATCTGTGTTTGTCTGACCATGCAAATGAATGAAAGAGTAAGAATTTGTGAACGTACTAATGATGAAATGGAAAAAAATGGAGGTTATATCCTGATTAACCGTATATATAAAGATACGAAGAGATGTAGATTTATAAAACTGTGAATGTTTTTTTTTAAATCTTACAACCGTACTAATCTATATATGAGATTGTGGCGATATAGAATGTAAAGACACAAACTGTATGTATAGACAATGTTCTACGAAAGACTTTGAGAAGTGAAATGATTTATTCAAAGCTGTGATGATACACCAGAATTCTGGAGTCTTGGATAACATGATAATTAGACAGATATACAACTGAGATTGAAAACAATCAACACCGTTGAATGTATTCAGGAAAATGAAGAAGGTGTTTTATGAAACTCAGCGTTAGAAACATAAGCTGAAATTGAGGGAAGTGAGAAAGTTGCCGACTTTTGGGCATTTCCTAAGGGATTAGACAATGACAGCACTCTACGACGTTTGAAAAGTATAGGAGAATACGAGGGAGTAGCCGTCTTCTTAATATAGACCCTATGGGAATTATGGAACTCCCTAGAATTATAAGACCTTACGATTTGATATAAGAAAAATATTCGTATCTGATCAAGGCATTGAGAAAGGGATATAAAAGACAAGCATTTAGCAAGAGATTAAAATGTGAGAGAAAACGAATACACGGAGAAAGAAGCAAGAAAAAATATCACTTGCTGTCATAAGAAACAAACTCTAGTTTTTCATCCATGCCTTAAGACCTAATGCCTGATCAATCATAGCAAGTATTCAAATTGTCTTACTGAAGCATCCAGAATAAATTCTACTTGTGTGACAAATAACATTATAGTAACAACTGGTATGCTGGTCACTTACTGGACAATTGTATTTTTGAGGTCTGAAATTGTGTAAAGCTTCTCAGTGAAATGTGGGTGAAATGATTCTGTCCTAAAAGTGTTCTCACAAGACGTATTTCAATTGGTTGACAATGTCCATGGAGACACAGACCTGCAGGGAAAGTGTAGTGCTTATCACGTTTCTTTTCTCCAGTATGAAAATCACAGTAACTTTGAACATAACATGGTCCTGTGCAGCATTGACTGGGCAAATTTGCAGTACATGAGGTAATGGTTCGTCTAAAAAAGAATGGTTCATTAACAAAGTAAGCTGTGAAATCACTCCGCTTTGTCACCTTAACATCATATGGCTGTGTGGGAAATATTACATGCGTATTGGTTTCCAACCAGTTAATGCATTTGCGAATGTCGACACTTTCAGAAAGGATGCACTGCTTTTCGTCAGTCCATAAAATATTGGTAGGACATTGGTCTATCGCTTCTAGTTTTGCAGAGATTTACAACGAAAAATTACAGGAAGGGGCTAAGTCCGTCTCCTTCGTTGTTTAAACATGATGTCACTTGTAACAAAACATTTGCAAAGCTCACACACACAGAAAATAACCATGCCAGTTGAAATTGGCAAATCCAGACACCAGGTGGCATAATGTACTCTGCTATATCCATGTGTACTTGTGCTGTTTTTCTCTACTGTGGCATGGTTTATCTCGGCGATAGTTTCAATAAGGTGTCAGTGGTGTTCCTGTACATGACTTATCACAAATCCAACATGTCTATTTTTTTTATATAAACCTGCTCACAGCAAACTGGGACAAAATCCTCTTCAAGATATTATTCACTCAATATTATTCTCTGAGATCTAACTTGGCATTGAATTCTGGGGTGTAATAATATTTCAGTAATTTACCTCTTTGCACATTTTCCAGTTTTATGATGGTACTATGTGTTTCATGGCAATCGAAAAGTCTTATGATAAACGTGGGAAATATGAGAGAAAAACAACAGTTGCACTCCTGGTGGAAACGTGTGACAAATGTGAAACTTGTATCCGTATAATATTATTAACATTCCTGTACAATTTACACTTTAATCTTCCTGTGCTGTACGTATCGTTTGTGAGATTTGATGCGATTACGAAAATTTCTTCAGTCTCATCCTGTAATCTGTTTATTTATCTTCCATCTTACTGATTTTTTTATATTTAAAGTTATAGCACTTTCCGCGAAAGTTGTCTTAAAAATGGAATTTAAAAGTTGTAGTTATAATTTAGTTAATAACTAGTTGAATGTTTAACTGTGTTAGACAACAATATGCTACTCTTACCATCTATTGATAAAAATATAAGTTCCTTAAAATTATATGTTTAGTGTTTTTCGTTTGTTTTGTTTTAAAACAAAACAGCATTGGGCTATCCGCTATGTCCGATACATATATTGTATGTTTAGTTGCATTTCATTTATCACAGGACTCCCAGTGGAATAGTGGTAAGTTTCTGGACTTATACCTCTAGAAACCGGGTTTCGATACTTGTAGTAAGCGAAGCACTGATCGTTCTTTGTTTAGCGTAGTGTGATTAATAACAAACAAATAAAAGTTATCACAGTAATCCTATATTTCAATAAGATTTGGCAAATAAGTAGCATTGATGTTACTAATGTTTTTCATAACAAAGCCACATCGAGCTATTTGCTGAGCCCACCGACTGGAATCGAACCCCTGATTTTGACACTGTAAATTCGTAGACTTACCGCTGTACTAGCGATGGGCTACAAGTCACCTAAAAATATTATACGCAGAGAATAAACTAGTCGCATCAATACTTTGTTTTTAATCTGTGTACATCTAAGTTTAATGTGACAAGTAAAATACTATACATATAAATCACACCTCATTACAGTAAAAAGTCTAGTTTTACTTTCTCCTTTCACACTTGTCTAGGGTTAGTGATGAGAGATAAAATTCTACAAAATCAGTATAATTCAGTGAGAAACCAAATAACAGATTTGATCTTCACATTTATATTAAATGTTTTAAAATTATATTACAAATTTATTCTAAGTAGTTGTCGATTCGAAAACATGACAAATTAGCATAATACGAATTAACTTATAGGATTTTACTGAAGACATAATTATAAAATTATCGGAATCTTAAAAGTTGTTGTTGTTTTATTTTTATGAAATTAAATAAACTAGAATTATAGATAGATAAATTACCCAAGTTTACTTGTAGCAATAAGCAGTTCGAATACACAGCGCTATCACTATTTTAGTCTTTCGTAGTTAAAGTGCAATCCTAGTTCATTCATATTTCATTATTTACATGTTGTGCAACTGGCTTATGGGATATAATTATATAACATTTTAAAAAGAAGGTTTAAAAATGTGAGAGTATTTAAAATAGAGAACACTATTTGCACAATAATGTTGATATTTATTACAAAACAAAAGAGAGAGAGACAACGCATGTGTGGATTGATTTCTTGCACACTTAAAACAGTTTTAGTCCACCTATCAAATAGCGAAATAGTAAAGACGGGATATCTTTGAATCAATATACATTATTTTATTATATACTCAGAAGCGAATGACAAAGATAGAAAAAGTGGAAGATAAGCGATCTTCACATTCTGGCAAAGTTCACCAAGCATAAGCGTAATTATTCCGATTGTAGCGCTCCAAACGGTAGACTGCAAAGAAAGCAGCTGCACTGTTACGGTTGGTGATTCCGCACACAAACACATATATTTAATACTCTCATTGTTTATACAAACAAAGGTAACGAAGAGAATGCCCCATATTGAGGCTTGTTTTTTGTGGTTATTAAAAAATAGTAATTGTTCGATTACAATGAGGTTTCTTTTTTAAATCATGAGCATTGCTGTATTTCATCCAAAGGTTTGTTACATTCTCATCCGTTTCACTACAGTAAAATACGGCATTATGCTAACCTCGTAAAAAAAGTGTTAGACCTAGAAAAATGTTTTTTTTATCTATTACATGCTGAAAATAGAACAGAGTAAATAGACGGAATATTGGACTAATTGGATTTTGTAACTGTAACCTTTGCTCTACAACTACTTTCACTTCCGCGAGGCATTTTGGTTTAGGCCTACAGTGAAATTCAATTTATTTGACATCAAAAAACTACACAATAGGCTACCTGAACTCTATATACCACGAGGAATCTAATCCCGGTTCTTATTGTTATAACTCTTAAATTACCACTGACCCACTTGGAAACGTTTAAGCGATATAAGACATTTGCTTGCTAAGTTATTTAAGAATAAAGAAAGAAAGAACGAATTATACGATTCAGCTTAAACGAAATCCGAGATTTTTTTTGTAGCCTCGACTAACTAATAGAACATAAACTTATGACGATGTTACAATGGGTAACAAAAGCTGCTGCTGTATCACTTTTTCCGTTGTCAATGCAAACTATAATGTGTCAAGGCCATGTTTCAATATCTAGAGATCAAAGACAGTATGTAGTTAATGATATTGTATCGACAAGAATCAGAACTTGTTAGGCTTATAATAAAGTCAAGTTGACTAATCATTTGGAAATATATAAAAATATGTCAATCAGTGGTAGCTGAAAAATATCCGGATCAGTTACAGTCACTGTTATCTTTAATAAACAAATAATTTGTAGTTATAACAAGGTAGCTAGATAAAAACACATATTAAATGAGATGAAATAAGATTATATGAATAAGAATAAAGTATAAAAGTTACAGAATATCTATTTAATGAGATGTTTATATATTTCTCTGTCTACAAAACACTTAAGAAATTTCATAGGGTTAAAAGTCCTTGTAACAGCATATACATATTTAATCTCATACGTATTGAAACGAATTGTGATGATGACTGTAACATAATACAATAAAGCGTTAATTACGCTTGTAGAGTATGGATCCTTCTGTTATTATAATAACAGCCATATTCAGAAATGTAAAAATATATCTATCTAGAAAGGTTTAAGTATTTATTAGAACATATTTTCTATATGATAGTCTATGATCTCGAGCATAGACTTTTTACTTCATACTATACAAAACGTACATTTATTACTCTCACTGTTTATACAAAGTTTTGGTTTTTATGGTTATTAAAAATTAATAATTTTTCTATTGCAATGAGATTTCCTCATTTTAAATCATGGACATTGCTCTGTTTTTCTCAATGTTTGTTACATCATCCGAATATTCTCCCATGAACTTTCCAGTTTCACTACAGTAAGATATAGTATAATATCAACCTCGTAAAACAAGTGTTAGGCCTAGAAAAAAACACTTTGATATGTTTGTTATTTCCATCAGACACCTTAAACTGGACTTTGTTCAACTGAGCATGAGCAAATATAGCAATAATAACGATATACTGGGCTATTTCTTCTCATCACGAGTATCGAAACTGGTTTCTAACGTTACAAGTCCGTAGACATATCGTTGTGCTTCTAGGGACTTATAATGAGAATAACTTAGTTACAATTGTTTAATCATTGGCAGTGGCACAATGGTATGTTTACGGACTTATACTTCAAGAAACCGGGTTTCGATACACGCGGTGGTCACAGCACAACTAGCCCTTTGTGCAAATTTATGCCCCCAAGTGGCAAAGCAGTATGTCTGTGAACTTACACCGCTAGAAATCGTGTTTCGATACCCGTTGTGGACAGAGCACAGATAACCCATTGTGTAACTTTGTGCTTAATTCCAAACAAACAAAATCTTCTACTAATAATTATATTGTTGCTGGAATTAATTTTTTAAGCTTGAGATTCTGGTTGTGTTCAAAACTGGCGATGGTTTACGGGTTCATATTTTCAATCAAACTGGTGAAATTTTAACATAAAAAGTATTCGCTCTTTTGTGACAGTTTCATACCAGACTACTTTAAACGTAACCTTGTTCTAATCTTCTAAACAGTGCGTGTGCAGGTGGTGAAAGCATTCGACTCGCAATCTGAGGGTCACGAGTTCGAATCTCCGTCACACCAAACATGACCGCCCTTTCAGTCGCGGGTTTTTTAATCAATCCCAGTATTCGTTGGTAAAAGAGTAGCCCAAGAATTGGCGGTGGGTAGCGATGACTACCTTCATTCCCTTTTGTCTTATACTGCTAAATTAGGGACGGATAGCGCTGATAGCCATCTTGTAGCTTTGCGCGAATTTCATAAACAAATAAATCTAAGCAGAGCCTATATATTTTCTGACTACTTCTGTCTTCACTAAAAAATTCCAAAAATTCATAACATATTACAAAGTAATGCTTATCCCCCTAACTTCTTACATTCTGTCTCCAAAATATTCACTAGTTCTTATTATTCTTTTTACTGGCAAACAAGGTTTTAAACTTAAATATTAAATTTAAAAATAATCAAATATATTACTAACCTATTAATTTATGTTTCGTACTTATGTCAAAATTTAGAATTAAAAATATACTTAAAACTAAAGACTTTCTCCTCGTTCCTATCCACTCATGGATTATATATAAATACACTTGTGGTAGCTGTAAATCTGTCTGTGTTGGTAAAAATACACGTCACCTACAAATACGTACACACAAGCACGTGAAAACTTCAGCAAGAAGAGAATGTAACCTAAGTAATCAAGTCTTCTATTTGATTGCTCACCAATAATAACAACCATCCCATACTTCTAGAAAATTTTAAAATTCTCGACACCGGAACCACAGATTAAGATCTCTTTATCAACAAGGCCCGGCATGGCTAGGTGGGTTAAGGCGTGCGACTCGTAATCCGAAGGTCGCGGGTTCGCATCCCCGTCGCGCCAAACATGCTCGCCCTTTTAACTGTGGAGGCGTTATAATGTGACGATCAATCCCACTATGCGTTGGTAAAAGAGTATCTCAAGAGTTGGCGGTGGGTGGTGATGACTAGTTGCCT
This sequence comes from Tachypleus tridentatus, assembly GCF_004210375.1. Classification (NCBI taxonomy): domain Eukaryota; kingdom Metazoa; phylum Arthropoda; class Merostomata; order Xiphosura; family Limulidae; genus Tachypleus; species Tachypleus tridentatus. The sequence goes on along the minus strand of NC_134830.1, from coordinate 64,567,066 downwards.
TTCCTCTAGTCTTACACTGCTAAATTAGGGACGGATAGCACAGATAGCCCTCGAGTAACTTTGTGCGAAATTCAAGAAACAAAAACAACAAACAGCATCAACATTGTCATTAATGTAACAAGTTCCGGATTATCAGTGTTTTTATTTAATATTTATTACTATTTTAAAGATAAGCTGTTTATACCTATAACGTTCTTATTAAATATGTTTTCGGTATTACCGTGTTTTTAATATATTTTATAGAACTTCGTTTTCCACCTAACGAATCAATACAGAACTAGACTTGCATCTAATTTTTACAAAAGATTATTTTCTGTTGTCATACTTCATATCTGAGTGTTTGAGAAATAAACGATTTATTAAGTTTAATAAAAATATTGTTTTAAAACGTAACAGTCTGTTTGTTTTTTTCTTTTCAACAAACTATGTGCAGCATGTCTAGTCCTTTAAAACTTCAAACTAATAGAGTTAGGCGCTGCTACATAGAGAAGATGTTATTATTTGATTCCTATACTTAGTGGGTTGTCTGGAAAAATATGGCATCTGGGAAGCCTTAAACAAATTAGAAATAGATTATCTGAAAATGATTCTAACAGAGATACAAAAGACAGTACATGAGTGTTTCTTTGACTTAATTCATAAGCATATGTTTTAAAGATTCACTTTCATTGCGTAATCATCAAAATATATAAGCAAATATAAAGTCTATATTTCTTTTCATGTGTTATAGTTAGAATAGAGATTCTCCATTTCCCAACAGTAACATATATTTTATTTGCTACATTAAAAAGAAATTTTATCGTAATCCTCCACATATTCAGCAATATCTTTTGTAATTTTTCAGTGGAATGTAAATTCGAAATATATACAACTGCTTAATTACTAGCAATATACCAACATTTTAAAAACGTACGTCAAAATTGAGGATATAAGCAAACTATTTTGGTGCATAGTAAAGATATATATATCCTAATGGTAACATCTGTGGTTTCTCAAACCTATAGAACCTTTTATTTATTTATTTGTTGGATCCTCTCTCTTACCACGAAACGATGTTTTTGTTTGTGTGTTTAAAATGTGGTTTTTCCAATAATATAAGAATATTCGTGTTAATATTCAAAATCTTAAGTTTACTATAGACCACTTCTGTCAAAATTGGATTCTTCATTATACACCTCGTTATCAAAACTGATGGGCTCCTTGGCAGCTCGTGAAAATAACAAGAAATCTTTTGGTGTTTTCCAACGTTTCCAGACAAAATAGCCAATTCCTATAAATAAGCTTGTCAACAAAACACAGGCGATCAAAATTCCACAAATCTCTCCAGCTTGCAGTTTGGAACATTCGTCTAAAGAAAAAGTACATACAATGACCAATAAATCGATAAAAACATACTGTAATATTATACCATATAAAGAATGTATTGTGAATGGTACATGTCTAGAGTGTTTTCAAACACACTAAATAACTAATCTTGGATTCTACAAAGAATAAATATGCTGTACATGGGTATTCATTTCGTATATATATTTAAAGTAAGAAAGGAAAGTATTACATAGTACCACAGCAAAGAGTGAAATTATATTAAAATAAATTATGATTTTGATATTTCAAGCGGTCGCTTTGCAACCTCTTTTGTATTCTGTTGTTTCTTTTACTGAATTAATTGAATGATGGAATGTGAAGGATTACAAATTCAAAATTTCTATAACACTGATTATTGGCTCCTAATCTCGTAATATTGCATTGTCAACATATTTTTACACTTTACAGATACTATACGAAATCAGAGTTGTACTTTACCCTTTCTGGTTGAGTCTACCATTGGTATTTCATCCTTGGCAGGCTCTGGAAAGTCAAATAACACTGAAAGGTACAAACGTGTTATCCTTACACAAATGTATAGAAATTAAGAATCTTTACAATTGTATTTCTAACTCTTATGTACTTGAATCATTTGTATTGGCGTTATTTTACTAAGCAAACAGGGGAACAACAATAACATGTTGGATGCTATTTACACGTAAAATAGGGTTTTTCTAAACTACTATTTTAACCATATTAAACACAGATAAAAAAAGAGTAAGTTGCCAGTTACTACATAGCTTATTCTACTAAATCTAATGCGAATTTAACTAAACGCTGGAGAAACAACATTACGGTTACCTTTTTTACTCATACAGATGTATCCGGCTAACAATGAACAGTCTTTGTCGTACCAAGTAAGATTTTCTGCAATTTGAACACACTGTTCTTTCAAATTATCTGGTTCATTATCAGCCCAAAATACGAAATCCACTGGTCTGTCGTCGCTCCATACAAATCCTCCTAAATACATTCAATATGAATCATCATTGTATTTCTTTGTTTATTTCAGAATTTTCATGAAAATCTACATAAAAGGTTACCTGTGTATATCAGACCTAGAACTGACAAACCAAAGAGAAGACAGGTGTTCAACAGAATCCGTCGCCAGCCTTAGGGTCATTCTTGTCTAACCAAATAGTGGACTTTGACTGTCCTTCTAATAGTATAACCACTGCCCCAAAATGTATACGTCACACCCAGTCTTCAATTTTTATAATATACCGTAGTTTTCATTAGAAATTACAATAAACTTCAAAGTTAAATACACACACACACACACACACACACACATACATAAGCTTCAAGTTGAGTACGTACACATGCATAAGTTCCCCGCTGGTACAGCGGTAAGTCTATGGACTTACAACGCTAAAATCAGGGGTTCATTTCCCCTCGGTGCACTCAGTAGATAGCCCCGTTGTGGCTTTGCTATAACAAAACACAACATACAAGCATACATATATATATATATACAAATTAAAATAACCTAATACCTTAATTGTAATGAAAACAGCTTAAGACTGGAATGTGATATTTATAAGTTCTGTTAGTGTGAAAATATGTTATATACTGTAAAAGTGTCTTAAAAAGTAAAAGTATCACTAACGTTGAAAATCAATAAGATTGAATATCATTTGAAATCATAGCAGTGCTTAAAAACTGCAATAATAAAAATGGATAACTGACTGAACACTTTTCAATTACCTAATTACTAAAATAAAACACTCTAAAGACTTACACAATCTAAACACTGTGATGAATGGTGACGATACTCACACAATTAAAACACCGTGATGAATGGTGACGATACTCACACAATTAAAACACCGTGATAAATGGTGACGATACTCACACAATTAAAACACCGTGATAAATGGTGACGATACTCACACAATTAAAACACCGTGATGAATGGTGACGATACTCACACAATTAAAACACCGTGATGAATGGTGACGATACTCACACAATTAAAACACCGTGATAAATGGTGACGATACTCACACAATTAAAACACCGTGATGAATGGTGACGATACTCACACAATTAAAACACCGTGATGAATGGTGACGATACTCACACAATTAAAACACCGTGATGAATGGTGACGATACTCACACAATTAAAACACCGTGATAAATGGTGACGATACTCACACAATTAAAACACCGTGATGAATGGTGACGATACTCACACAATTAAAACACCGTGATGAATGGTGACGATACTCACACAATTAAAACACCGTGATGAATGGTGACGATACTCACACAATTAAAACACCGTGATAAATGGTGACGATACTCACACAATTAAAACACCGTGATGAATGGTGACGATACTCACACAATTAAAACACCGTGATGAATGGTGACGATACTCACACAATTAAAACACCGTGATGAATGGTGACGATACTCACACAATTAAAACACCGTGATAAATGGTGACGATACTCACACAATTAAAACACCGTGATGAATGGTGACGATACTCACACAATTAAAACACCGTGATGAATGGTGACGATACTCACACAATTAAAACACCGTGATGAATGGTGATGACAGTGTATTAAAGTAGACACAATATTTCCTTGATTCAAACAGATTTCTGACATTCACTTCTTCCTTTATACATGTATAATTACGTAGGAAGGTCTTCAAGTACTTTATGTAACATGATTTAAACTCACCATCATGTTTTCTTACGAGTCCACCCCATAAACTATGTTGATTTTTGAACTCTCTTCTGAAGACCAGTGACAGCATTATAAGTTCTGCTTTTGAATGAATACTTACTAAATTTCCACCTGTACAGACACGAACAAGTAATTAAATCTAAAGTAAAATATAATAATTTAAAAAAAAATAAAGTTTTATAGTTATGTATAACATAACTTAAGACAAAATAAATTATTTCATATTCTTCTCCAGTTGTGGTTTGATATATATGTATATATACATATATGTATATAGGCTGTAAGAATATTAACCAATAAATAAAATAACATGTTTATATTTCCAGTATATAATACAAGGCCTTCCCAACTCTAAAGCATCACAAAACGGTAATTCAAATATATATTTTAATTTAAAGAATCTAAATAGCAGGCAAAATAGTAAATAAGAAATTAATTATACCTCTGATACAATAAGTAGAAAATATTCAAGCTAATATTTATTTTCAGATTTCGTATAGTAACATCCAGAGACATAGTTCGTAACACACACACAAATAACATAAGCAACCCTTATTTAGTATTTTGCTTATTTTTACATCTAACCTTGTTGAAAGCATGCCAGATTCGCATCAGGCCATGATACTTTCTTTGTCTCAACAAAATAACAGTATTCTCCACCAAAATCTTTCCAATGAGAGAGATGAGTAGGGCATATCCCGTTGTCGAGATTAAGAAGTCGTGGTGGTTTCTCTATTAAGATATTAAGGAACAAAACTATTATCATTGAAACTTATTCATTACAGAGATACGAAATCACATCAATAACTGAAAAAATCACATGCGAAACATACACATATCTCTTGTGTGTATATACATTATGATACTAACAGTATTTGAACAGCTCAAACAAACAAACCAATTTCAAATTCTAAATTAGGTGTTTGTTTACCTTTGGCGTTAATTGTAACCCGAAGGCTGTTAGTGATATTTTTCGCCAGTATTTGGTGTATTTAAAATGGCGTGAAATGTCACTCTTGTTGCAAGTCAGCTTCAAATGAGTCAGATTTTGGGGTTTGTCTTTCCTGCAGATACGACAAAGCTCCATAACGCCCCCAAAGTGCTTTTTAATATTCAAGTTTTGGTTTTTTCATCATTAAAGCAAATTCTGAATGTTATTTGTCCAACATTTTTTGAGACAGCAGACACAACAATATGATACTTTGTCATACTGAAAGAAGTATATTCTTTCCCTTAAAATTCCATCATTGCAACCAAAGTAACAAAACCCAAAATGTTATGACACAAAAAAGTATTTTAATTCTCTTGACCATTTATCGTGGGTCAAGTAGAAACCGGTTAAACAAACAACCACCATGACACAATTTTGCAATACAATAGGGCATTCATAACTCCCTTAACCATTTATCGTGATTAAAGTAGAAAACTTTTAATTAGATTTTTGAAGTCATTATAGCCTTTCACTTCAACTTAGACGTTCAAGATACAATGAGAGCTTATGCTTTATGTTCAAAGTTGTGAAGAGTGGTTTATAGGTGCGGTCTGTTTTAGAAGTATAAAAGCTTGTATTCAGCGCAGAATTAATATATTTACCTGTAGTACTAAACACTCATTAAATTAATGACCCTTATGCAACTTTGTTTTATAACACGTTTCAAAACCATCAATGAATGAGATGTAATTAATGTCAGGTGAGCACGCAAATATTTATAGTGTTAGCACGCCCAATGGTCTTTCTTTGCAGCAGATTACTCAGAATGGATAACCGGGTGGAATGAAGTATTTCAACATCTGATAATTTTGCATCAAGATCCTATTCATATTTGAAGCTGATCTCTTTTTCTTATAACACCTTGATTCTAAGAGTATGTCAATTTACAAGGAGAGGAAAAACCTTCATTCTAAAAGTATGTCAACGGAAAAGGAGAGGGAAAACCTCCATTCTAAAAGTATGTCAATGTACAATGAGAGGAAAAACCTTCATTCTAAAATTATGTCAATGGAAAAGGAGAGGAAATATTAATTCTAAGAGTATGTCAGTGCACAAGAGAAGGCATTCGTGAGAAAGGCTTAGACATTTCAGTTCCTATTAACCCAGAATAATCAATTAAAATTCAGTTAATTAGCATGCATTTTGCGACTTCAATTTGTATAATTGGTTCTTGTTTTAGGCTTATTTATATAAACTGAGCGGAACGAATGGATTTTTGATTAGTATAAAAAACAACATTAAAATACTTACGGGAATTTACTTCACAGATAAAACCTCTCCTTTGTCGGCAACTTGCTACCTTCCAAGTTCCGTCCTTTAATTTCATAACACAAGTGTCTATGTGATTGGGTAAATCGCGGGGTTCGTTTTCACCCCAGTTTGTGTAAAGCACAGGCCATTCTGAAACCCAGAAAAACCTGCCTGTATCTTCCTAGAATGAGATTCATGTAACAATAAGAAGAGCGTTATAATAGGCAAGTAATATACTAACATCTACTGTATTTTAAAATTACAACAAAAATAGCCTGAAGCGCTATAATTCTACAATCTTTACCAATAACTTATCAATATGAGGATCGTTCCATCTAAGAACAGTGCTAATTTAAACATGCCCGACTTCAAGCTAAGATTTTTCATTAAAATGTTATCATTTTCAGTGTCAGTCTAATCTGTTTTATGCTATTTTATTACAGAACTTCAGAAGATTGAAAACAGACTCGAGACTCCCAACTCGAAACTAACAGAACATTCGTATGATATTCTAAAGGATACACTGTTTTAAGTCAATCATAGTTCAAAGATTTATAATAAAGTTTAAATTATAACTGCAAATTATATATCTGTATATTGGATTCAACGTAGAAAAGAGCGTCTAAAAGTACTAACATCTTGATACTGAAACTTCGTTTAGTGCTATTCTTAAAAAAACAAAGCAATAAAGTGTGATTTATTTTTGTGCGAAGTTTTGTGTTTGTTCCAAAAGGTTGGTGAAATACAAAACTATTCCTCTTCGTGGAAACTGCTTACTCATACTCTGTAAAATTTTGGGAGAGATAAGAAAGTATTTTTTTTTTGTGGTATTAACATTTATTAAAGTGGCTTATTTGCATGACTAGGATGTGTAGGTTAGGAGAAAGCAACTTACAAAGGCCCAAAGAAGAATAGTGTTTGATATGAGACAAATACGTAAAGATCGCTACTGGTGACTCAAGGAATCAGAAAGATAATGCTATTATTTCATTACATTAATTGAAACACATAAAATAATCATTCCATATATTGAATATTTGTTACAATTTCTTCATCCCCTACGCCAATAATTATATTTATCAAAGTACAGAAGGAGAAATAAATATATTAAAGTCGTCATAGCGTGATCAATGTCAAAACAACTTAAGACACACTTTTATACTTTAACAATTTTATACTTTCTGTAGCTCGGATTGTAGTAATCCAGATTATCACATGTTTCCAATGGGTGTACTCTACTGGACAATTGATTACTTCACATACCAAATTTCAAGGCAATCCTTTATAAAATACAAGAAAAATAACATCTCTAATCTTGATTAAATGTCTTTTTTTTATTTCTTCTCATCAAAAATACAGAAAATTTATTTGATAGAAAACATATTAACTTGAGTTTTAATCAGTTTTTTTTTCAAATTTGGTACACTGATAGATATTTACAACTTACAATTACGAGTCTCATGTGGTGTAAATATAGGTCACGTGTGCAAAGTTATTGTGCAAAAACCGTTCTAAATTAACGAATATTCTTCTGCACTCCTGTGAAAATGCCACATGAACTATCGGTCTAATTCTTTTCTTACAGCTTCACATAAGAATAAATCTATATCGTTTTCTTATTTCATTGTAATTTGTATCAAAGATGGCTGAGTTAGAACAGCAAAACCATAAAGTAAAAGGATGTGCAGATACATAAGTATCGGCTAGGCCAAGAAATTAGGTTAACAATTTTGATCTTAAGTTTTCTAAAGAATCATACGGATGGTCGGTTATTATTGATTATTCACTGCCAGCTTTTCAGCGCAAATTTACTAAATTTTATAGCATTGTCCTAATTAAAGAACATTTAGTGTCACGTGATATTAGATTAAGCGATTAGTGTAAAAATTATTCTTGATACGATGAGTGATGACAAGAAGTTGTTAATCTAGTTTCCATGGCGTTCTTATCAATGCCATAACTGTAGCTACCAGTTTCGACGTCAGTTTTGATTTCATTTTTCTAAGTCGCACGTTAAATTATTTTTTACTTCATTTTTCTTTTTCACACATAATGTGTTTTAGAGTGGTACGCTTAATCCTTTTTAGGTCGCACCTTTACTTTTTTCTCCTGCCCGAGGATTTTTTTGATTAGGTATAATACACGTAGCAACTTAATACATTATTTGATATCCGTTTCTCAAGGTTTGCGAGATAATAGATATTCTTATAAGTTAAATTTGTACTTACATCTTTTTTCAGTCCAATCCACAGCGGTATTTCAACTGAAAGAAGCAATGTTCGAAGAAAAAGATGAATTCCTATGTCAGTAACTGACACCAGATGGCCTCCGTTTTCTTTGCACGTTTTTTCTGCGTCATGCCAAGAGGCAACTTTTTTTGGGTGAACAAAAAGTTGGTAACAGCTTGTACCAAAGTGGTACCAACCACTATTAGAGCACTGAACCTCTTCTGGGGCAGGCGAGACCATAGTTTTATCTATGAAGAGAAATACTATGTTAAAAATAATGAAAACAACATTTTGTAGATCTAAGTCCAGTAATATTTTATAAGACAAAAAATAAAACAATTCTTAAAAGACAATTCAAGAATTAAGTGCTATTATCAGTGTTAAGAGTAATTAAGACAAATATTTTTACATGATTGACAAAAGCCACGTATTCCTTTGTTATTCATAATCATACAGTACAAATGCAAATACTACCTTTGTCAGATATAATATTAATTTGTTAAAGAATGTTATTTAATATGTTTAATGAACATCACAGATTACATAAGAGAAAATGGGAATTTTATATTTTATGTTTAAAAGCTAATAAATGATACAAATATTTTATATAAACACCATGATGCACAATGAATATTTTACTCAATGTTTCATCTAGACTGCCACTTATTATATCTCCACACTACTAACTATTACAACATTCAATTGATATTACTGCTTGTCATTTGGTTTGTTTTGTTTGTTTGTATGTGTAGCGCAAAGCTACACGAAGGTCATCTGCTCTAGCCATCCCTAATTTAGAAGTGTAAGACAAGAGGGAAAGTAGCTAGTCATCATCACCCGCCGCCATCTCTTGGGCCACCAACGAATAATATGATTGACCGTCACATTATAACAACCACATAGCTAAAAGGGCGAGCATGTTTGGTGTGACAGGAATTCAAATCGGCGACCCTCATATTACTAGTCGAGTGCACTAACCAGCTGGCTATGCCGGGTCCTGCTTGTTATAAAAGAATTATATTGCGCAATAGACTTGATATAATATCACTGTGAAAATGATAATATTTTTATCGCATCATTCGCTTCATGTTCTTTATATATATATTTTAATATGAAAACGGGCTCACGCAGGCTGAGTAACAACACGACAAATTAAATGATCTATAGTATCTAAGCTGGCGAAGTAAAATTCGTTATTGGCATTGAACCAGTACTTAGTTTATCCTATTCTAGAAATTGAAATAATATATTGCATTATACTGTATTACTATATCAACCTTTTTCACCCAGTAGCTTAGTATGCATAGCAAGCTTAAGCGTTATACACATTTAACAACAGAAAATGTTATATGCCAATGTTCTTATTTTACCTTGAAAATACTCAATGTGTATAAAAAATAACCAAGTATTATGAATAAAATATAATATTTTAAAATAAATACATTTTAGACCTGAGATTTTGTAAAGAGTAGGCTATATCTTTTGTTTAAATAGGAAAGAGGTTTTGTGAACATTTTAAGCATATTTTAGTCCTAACTTTGACTTAATGGTTACGGCTCTCAACTCACAATCTGTGGGTCGCGGGTTCGATTCCCAGTTAATCGAACATACCTCCTTTTTGCTGTGGGGGCGTTACAATGTTACGGTCAATTCTATTATCTGTTGGTAAAGGAATAGTAGTTGGCGGTGGGTGGTGTTCACTAGTTGCCTTACCTCTAGTGTACCACTATTAAAAACGAGATGGCTAGCGCAAATAGCCCTCCAATAGCTTAGCTCAAAATGCGCTTTGCTTTGTTCCGGTTTTGAAAACTTGGGGAAAAAATCGAATTTTGTATTTAAAAATAAATTATTAGGCTATTTAAAAATTAGCAATTTCTCATGTATTGCTTATTTTAGTAGGCTTTATCAAAAAAAAAAGTGTTTCTAAATGCATATGGTTTACAGAACAACAGCAACATGTTATATATAGTAAGTGGGTCAGTGAACACGTAAATACCATTATCGTCCTTCTAAGAACATTCACTTGCACTGTTAAGCTTATTCTAAGGATTCGGTCCATCGATAGAATGAAAACATCTTATTTTCTTCTAGTGTTGATAAAACTAACACTTTTTAAGTTAAAAAAATTATTTACTTATATATATATATGCTATATAGAGGACTTTACATAAGGAATGGCATTTAAGTAAGTATTTTTATTTCCATTTTAAAAGCTTACAATTAAGAAGAAGTTCAAACATAGCGTATGACTTTTGTGATTCGAAACGTACAAGATACACAAAGAGTAGAAGAAGTGAAGTAAAAGATAGACAGTTGAAAATGATAATAGGTTGTAATACGAGATTCTTTCATCATTAAAAAATTAATTCTAAAGCAAAGGGAGAAATATAAGAGAAAAACATAAAATCAATTTAGAAATAAGATATAGCAAAATTATTTTTGAGGTTATATTATGTACAACAATACTACACATAAAATAAAACTGTTAGTTCATAGCGCAATAGTTGCAATACTTTCAATAGTTTCATTACAATGCAATTTGGGTTTTGAAGATGTAGTCCTAACACGCTTCTGCCACTATAAGTGTTCAAATTTTCAAAATGAAAGAAGCTACTTTTACACGCCTTCATAAATAGTGTTTCTACTCAGTATAATTATTAAATAATTTAGGAAACGATTTTAATCGTTCGATAATAATTTAGAAATCCAGATTTTACTTTCGAATATATCTCTTTGTTCTAAAAAACAAAGCTGCACCTAGATTATCTGCGTTCTTCCCACCGCGTGTAATGAAATCTAATTTTCAGTGTCAAAAGTCCACTGACTTACCGCTGAACCATCATAAGGCTTAAATTTCACCATTTTATAAGCAGTCCTATTTTCGAAGGAATAAGGGGAGAACATTATTTTTTTTCTGTATTTAGAGCCGTATGCGTTAACCTTCATCTAGTTTCACATATCAGTTAGTGTACATGCTGCCCTACCCAAAGCACCGAAACATCTAGTTGTAGACAGGGGGTTCTGTATAGTGGCCTGGATAATTGCTTTTTTTCTCAAATTCATTCTTGTAATTAGACTATATAGTACAATTTGTTTTGTACAATATGTTTCTAAATGCCGACTGTAGGATGACAACTAAAAAGTTGTCGTTTCGTATTTCGAATTGAATTATCCCTTTCAGGTGGTTCAAATGGGCACAAAATTAAAAGAGTTGGATTCGGGATGAGACTCTTCAGTACATGAGAATTTCTCTTAGAAACCAAGCTTGAACTGTTTACAGATTTTCGCACTAGAAAAAAACATTGGCCTGCAAGCCAAACAATACATAGTATTGGCTAAAGTGTTTGCACATTTTGTAACAAATAAAATAATTAGTATTAACATAAAATATAAAGTCACTTAACACTGTCAAACTGAGAAATACGTGTTGAGTTAAACATCAACATATGTAACTTGTATAATGAGACATGTTCTATGAACGTCATAAATGATTTTTTTAGAACAGCAAATAATTTTATCAGTAACCTGTAGAAACACGTTATTCAACATTTGACCTATCACAACAAAATCTTATCAAAACATAAATATTGACAAAATAAAACACCAAATTATTTCATTTTATTAGACATTCAGTACCTGATTGGTCTTCTTTCTACTCAAATAGCCTCCTAGAGGTTACGTGGCATGCTGTCAATGAGGTTATTGATTTCATTCTAATTTATCATTAGAAGCCACTACAACGTAGCTACAATAGCTGGTTTAGGGTCGTATTTAACGTTTCTCCGGCTCATTTCTTCCCAGCAGTTCTCAATGGGATTAAAATCTGGAGATTTTGCTTGTCATGGAAATTTTGTTACGTCCTCCTGATCGAAATAAACATGTAAAATACAGGCATTGTGGCAGTAGCATTGTCATCACAGAACAAAATGTTATTGCAAAACCTTGATCTAGCATATGGCAGGAATATCGTCTTTATGTGATGTCTATAGGAAGAGCCATTGACGTTTTCTTAAATGAAATAAAGAGCAGTTTGTCAATCATGATGAATAGCTACCGAAATATGTACTGCACCACCTCTTATGTGCTTACTGATGGATAAACAGTTTTCTCTTATCTGTTTTCCAGGCAAATGATAAACATGAATCCTACCATCAGCCTTCATAAGCTGAACATAGTACTCATTTGAATGGATGACATGTTCCAATATCCTAATTGTAAGTTGACATGCTGACTTGTCAAAATAACACCACAACAGCTGCGAATTCTAGTCAATATCGGTTTGCAGACAACCCTTCTTACAAAATAACCCTGTTTAGTTATTCTTCTATTAACTGTTCTTCTGAATACCTTAGAATGAATGTGTTCATGCCATTTATGTCTCAAAGTGTTGCAAGACCTCTTTCGACCTTGATGTTTTAATCTAATCAAAGCACAGTCGTGTATGGTATTAATTTTTCAGTGTATACTACTAGACTTTCTTGGAGTAATGTTTCCTGTAGTCCAAAGACGTTTCAGGATTCTGAATACAGTACATTGGGGGTTATCAAAGCGTTGATCTGTTTCAAAAAAGATTACATCAAAAACACACTCCTTAATACGAAGCAGGTGTGTTTCTGTATTTTGAAGATTAAATGCTCAAAACAACGTAGACAGACCAGAATAACAACTCGTACATGAGCAAGTTGCAGCCACAATATAAAAACAGCATTCGCGGAATGGTTTATGCAGTTAGCACTACATAGTACAGTTGAATTGCTCGTTTTTCTGGTTCCAGGCTGTTTAAGCCATAACTTTAAAGTTGGATTAAGCAGCTCTCTTAAATATATGTACTTTACGACCAATTTCAATATTCTAGCTTTGATATATATTTCAAACCAAGCACAAAGACGTTGACTGTCAGCTATTCTTCAGGGTGCAGTAAGGGCATTGTTAATTTTCACTAATAATTTCTTTGGCACATTTCAAAATTTTAATAACTAGACTTTTGTTACTTCTGAAAACACTTTTGGTTGAATTAAATGTTCATTCCAACTTCAATGATTAAATGGGCTAACATATAGTAGACTGCACGTGACTGAACCATACATATTTGTTTTGTACATTTCTAGCAGCTTATAATCTCTCCTAACTCGCATTCACATCATTCACGATATTTTTGCTTTTTCTGCCCACATTGAACCACTAATTTATAAATCTTATGTGCTTCCATTTTCTATACTGAGTACAAAGCAAGTGTTGTGTGAGTCATAATGGAAGACACCTCATACATATGTTATTTTAAATTTTAGTAGATGACTAAACCTCTGCAACCAATACGTCGAAAGGTTGTGAAATACTTAGTTAATTACACTTATCTCATTTTATAAGCGAGGAATTGACGTCACATACTACTAGAAAGTTTTGAACAATGTATATTCTTCATGCGCCAAAGGTGACCTGTTCTCAAAAATACTAAAAACAATAAACATGAGAAACATTTAATTGTAGTCAGTGATGTCGAGAAAACCCACTTGTAGAGAAAAATGTATATGCAAAATATTTTCTCAACCCAAACGAGCCGTTTTTACATATATATTTAATTGTAGTGCTTAATTAAAATTATTTTGCGATACAACAAAAGCAAAGGAAAATCTAGGTCACGAAGTTTACAGACCTTTGTACTTTTGACAAAAATAAGAACGTTTCTCCTCGCAGTTAACGTTCCGCCATTTTCCCATTAATGTGTTATGGTGCATCATTTCCACACAGTTTTTCTGAAACAAATCAGTAAAATTCTTTTACATAAGCCACTACACAGTTCTGAAATAAACCTTCACATTTATTCGAAAACTAATCATTATAGTTCTTTTAAAACAAGCCACTGAAATTACTCTCTACAATAAATCAGTACAGTTTTCTTGAATAAGTTAGAGCGCTAAGAAATAATCAAGTCCTCACAAAAAACATTCATTGTACAGCAGTTCTATACATATATTCCAAGGATTTGTAAAAACAACTTCTGTCTTTTTAAAAATAATTTTTCTATCTTCTTTCATACAGAGGGCACTCTTTGAAAACAAAGATGTTTAAAAGCTCAGTTCTTATAATATTATGGATTTTTTATATTATTTGGTTTCATTTTTTTATCTTTAGAAATGAGTGTTGCGTAACAAAATAATAGCTAAATTTAGTAAGATTGGTAATGGGTGTAAGTTTTTAATTTCGAATTTAGTAGGGTAACATGTAGTATAAAGTTAGATTATGCTTAGTACGCATAACGGTTCTTTAGGCATAGTTATAATTCAGCTCACAGTGAGATTGTAAGACAAATTAAATACATTGCTCTATTTGATAAATACAGTCTGAAAACTAGTTAATTTTCAAACTTAGGCTTAACAGTGTTAACAACAGGTCACTGATATTTAATCATAGTATCGAGTGTTTATTTTAATTCTACAAATAATGGAATGGTTAAGACTAGTTCGGGTTAAGCATTCCCAGTTTGTTAGTTGCTATAGGTGCAATGAATGGTTTTTATTTGAGAACACTGGACTACTATGCAGTTTTAAGAAGCTAGTTGTGAGGATGTTGAATTTATAGGTAGAGTTTGAAGATTGGGGAAAAGTTGGAGAATCTTAATTACAATTGAGGAAATAAAAAAGAGAAGTATAAGCTGTGGGAAGTGACAACGGGACTTCAAAATGAGCTTAAGCTTTTACATGCAAGGGAAGCATCAACTGAGATTAGCAACAACATTCAGGAAGCTAGAAAGGGTAGTATCAGGGTTAAAAGTAATGAACTTAATTGTAAAGACGCTATTCTATTAAGGAACATATTTCAGCCCTTGCCCAGCATGGCTAAGTGGGTTAAGGGCTTCGACTCGTAATCTGAGGGTCACGGGCTCGAATCCCGGTCGTACCAAACATGCTCGCCCTTTCAGCCGTGGGGGCGTTATATTGTGACGGTCAATCCCACTATTGGTTGGTAAAAGAGTAGCCGAAGAGTTGGCGGTGGTGGTGATGACTAATTGCCTTCCCTATGGTCTTACACTGCAAAATTAGGGACGTCTAGCGCAGATAGCCTTCGAGTAGCTTTGCGCGAAATTAAAAACAAACAAACATTTCAGCCCTTGGCTTATTTAGATGAGGAACTATGAAGGTAGGGAAAGCATAAGGAATAAATAAGGATATGGATTATGAGCTGAAAGAGGTTATAATTATATGTAATTCCTTGACGCAACATATAGATAGAATAGTCTGTGGGATAAATAGGGAGCAAAAAAAAACAGAGTTAGATTATACTACCCTGGGGCACAGGTGGAAACCATAACTGACGGAGTAAGATATTTTATAAAGAAAACTGGCAACGATAGCAAAAAAATAATGAAAAACGTGGAAATTGATATTGGCAAAGTGAGGAAGTTGAAGTAGTAAAGTATTTCAAGTATCTTGGTCTTTATTGTTAAATATGTGATGACTGGCAGACGAATATGGAGCAAGTTATAAGAAAGGCCAGATTTTCGATATTTGGGGAATGGTAATATACAGTTTCCTGCAAAGTTCAGGGTAAGATTAAAATTATGTGATAACATCTTGAAGTCAATTATATTGTATGAGACCGAAATTACAAGTTTGATTTGACTTGCGTTGACAAAAGTAGAAGTTTTCAAATTAATGTTTGCTAGAGGTTTTATGATGACATCCAGTTATACTGTCTGCGCTGAAACGTTTAGAAGGATATTATGGAATGATACGCGAGAAAAACATTTTCAAGTCGCAGAAGGATATTGGGAATTAGAAGATTTTTGGTTCATCCATCCTATTTTCAAGTATTGCCATAACAATCCAGCCGTCAGATTCAACGTTTTCAATTTCTATGAAAGGAAAGTCTAACTGTTTCTATTATTACAATGCTTACTCCTCTTCCATAGTTCCATAATACTGAATATTTTTCTCTTTCACAGCCTCCAGCATTGAGACTATGTTAATACATGGATTGAGGCTGCTCAATATAACTGCTTTATATGAGGCCTGTTAGTTAATGAATGAAGTAACTAGATAGATATACTATATATTGGAAGGACCAGACAGTGGCAAGATTACAATATGGAAATATCATTCATGGAAACAAATATTGATTATCAAAACATTCACGTTTGTGTAATTATGAATAAGAAACCCTGCTAAATGTATAGGAGGAGACAGTGTTATTTGTAACCTTTCTTGAAAGAAACCATGATACTTCTGGTCAGAATCGATTACGTTTTCTTTGATATATTTGAAAACTATTAACGTGAAACTGAAATAATACATACAGACTATTCAAATATTTCTATAGAACAATAGCTCAAAGCACATTAATATACTTTTTGAAGATTTTGAGGTAGTCTATCAAACCGCCCACCATGCCACATTTAACATATCCTAGTAATTTTAAATGCAAAACAACTGACAATTTTTTAAAAAAACCTCTCGTATTCTTGTAATGCACAAAAAAGATATTTATGGCAGTTTATTGAAAATCATACAAAAATATTTTGTTGTCATCTCAAGTACAAAAACAAGTTTTTAGTTTCTAGCATTGAACCGCTTCTAAATACACTACCTTACAATAAGGCCAAGAATAATTAATCAATAAGTTTATTTTCATATAATGTTGTTCAGCGTTACTGCTATCCAACGCCCAGTTAATACAGTGATATCTTTTAAACACTGTTTTAGAAAAATGTCACGAAGCGACACAATATAAAACAACATACCACTATTTTTTTCAACGCCCAGTTAATACAGTGATATCTTTTAAACACTGTTTTAGAAAAATGTCACGAAGCGACACAATATAAAACAACATACCACGATTATTTTTTTTCACTATTTCTAGGATATGAGAAGACAAATTTACTTTATATATTGAAAAATTCGTGACAATTTATAAGCTAACAACCGTATAAAACTTAATGATAATAAATGTTTATAGCACGTGAAATAAACTTATTGGTTACTGGTCGGTATTGAGCCTGTAGTACGCCATATTCTTTGAAGGTTCAACAGTTAATACTATAATATATTTCTTCACATATATATTACCTTATAATTATGTGTATTTTACAAACAATATTTATAAATATCACATGCGTTTCAATTGATTATATTTTTTTAAATTGAAAATACAATGGATTTAGATATTCGAGGCTGTATTATACTGAAAAGTTTATTAATTCCCAGAAATTCGTGTTTTCTCCCAACTTCACATTCGTAGCGACTATTAACAAACATTTCTAGACCACGAAGCTAGCTAAGAATTGATTTTAAATATAAAATGTGTCACGTAGTTGTATGAGAACAACAACAAAGTAATCATTTGTTAGATATACATGATTCTTTGACGGATCCCGTGGAGCCAGAACGCTTGTCTAAAATATCGTTAATAACCTAGACCATTGAACAGTTTTCTGATAGTCGCTTACTTTTCAAATTGTTAAATAAATTATGGCATTTTTGCTACACCCTCCAGGCTTTCACAGAAGTTACGTAATTTCAATATCTATGCATTAAATATTGTAGTTCTGGAGCGATCATAATGGTATACACTTTCAGCAACATAATCAGTTCTTTTCCTCGTATTGTAATACTGCTTCTATTAAATGAAGAAGACAGATATGATTCCAGAGCTATGTAATTTATTGTAAATTTTAATGGAGAAATTAAGGTCTTAAAACAAGAACAGCACGTTTTGTTTTGATAGTTCAAAGGGTGTCATTAAACAATCTATCAACTTCAAGCTCTCTTCAAGTTATTTTAAATATTTGCTTCGTATCTCATAAATTTAAGGCTTATCATAATGTAGAAACTTTATTTATTCCAAATAAAAACTATATATGATTTAATAGTAAGAATCAGGCTTAAATACTTACGAAATTTTATAACATACCATAGTTAATCTACGAAATAATTTTTCAACTGAAAAAGAATGTGAAAATGAATTGTAGCCTAATGTCAATATACTAAAAATGAGGATTTGCTTTAGATGTTTACTTAAAAGTTTTGTCGCTGTTTTTTTTAGTTTAAAAAACGTTAAAAATATGCTTATCTTTCACTGAGTTCATCATGCTTTTACCTAATACTAATCAATCCAATAATAGTTTGGAGACGGCTTGACTGGGTACTGAAAAAAAACTATTTTATAAATGTGCGACAAAAACCTTATCGTCTCAAAACTTTTGTTTTTTAAAAATTTGTGTTCCTCGTTATTGAGGTTTAATCACTACAATAAGGTTCCTTTCAGATTAAAACATCTTTGGCAAAATTCTTACCATTTCTGATGCTTTAGGCTGACCAGGTGCCCAGGTTGTGAAATCTGTGGGCGAGTTGTCTGTCCAGTAGAATTGGTTTTCTTCCGTGAAATCCTGCAGTCCTAACCAGGCGCTCGATTTGTGTTCGGAAAGTAACATGGCAAATAGATCTGAAAAGCGTTTTACGTAAATCCATTGGTCACATTCTTTTAGGACTTGTCGACAAAAAAAGTATATATATAAGATTGGATCGGCAAGACGAACTAAGAAGTTTAATTTACCACAACAAAATGTAATATATAAATTATAATAAATCCCAAAAAGAAAATTTGATCGTATTTTGACCCTTCATTTGGCTGCTGACTTATTATAAAAATCACAGTAAAACCGTTATTCAGTTCAGAAAACTATAGGTGTCGAATGTTACTGGCAGGCTAATAGCGTCCCTTTTTTAGTAGTTCAAATTCAAGAATGACGTAAAGTGCTTTCACGTGGTTGTTTAATGCATGTGTGAGTAAGTTGCCGTTTAGGTTGAAAATTCAAATTATTTTCATTTGTTCTTCTGAAACCACAAACTTTTATGATAATACAAAAAGTGTGAGACTTAATTAAACAGAAAGCGCAATCATCGATTTTATTCAACTTTTTTCTTATTTAAAAAAAACATAATTCTTTTTCTTATTACAATCACTCTTACCTTCTAAGGATTAACTTCCATAAGCCCTGGCATTGCCAGGTGGATAAGACACTCGACTAGTAATCTGAGGGTCGCGGACTCGAATCCCCTCCACACCAAACATGCTCGCCCTTTTAGCCACGGGGGCGTTATAATGTGACGGCCAATCCCACAATTCGTTGGTAAAAGAGCAGGCCCAGAGTTGGCGGTGGGTGGTGATGTGATAACTAGTTACCTTCTCTCTAGTCTTACAGTGCGAAATTAAGGACGGCTAGCGCAGATAGCTCTCAAGTAGCTTTGCGCGAAATTCAAAACAAACAAGAAAACTTCGATAAACAACGCCCTCTCTCAGTCTTTACGTCGCTGGAAAATACTGAGTACTTCTGATTTTTGCTTCTCTATTACTGGAAGATTCCACTTCTTAAAGAAAACTAATATCTGACTGTCGTATACTTTAGCCATATTTTTAGAAATGTATTACCACTATATATAAAATACAGAATATATGCCAACCTCATAAGTATACCGGTTGCAAAATGACATCACTGAAAACACTCGCTCATTTACTAAACTAAGCAAGATATTATAATAGATATTTTGCCAACCTTAAAATAATCATATTCACACTTGGTCAACCTTTAACTAGATCTTATCAAAAGCACCTTGGATGTGAAAAAGGTGCGGCCAGAAATTGTGTATATGAAGTAAGAGTTTAGTGTAGCACATTCATATAAAGCGTGATAGTTTGGTTTACCACAGTTCGAGATCCAGAAGGTGGAAAATCGCTGAAGTATCACTCCTGTTAATAACACACAGTGTATCCTGCAGGTTGTTTAGGCTGCACAACACATTACTATGTGTTTTGATGATTCTAGGAATATCCTGTTCACAGATCCCCAGTCCTATAGAAGATCCTGTCCATATATGTTTACCTTAGCACGGTTCTCATCACACAACTATACAAACCACAATAGACTCCCGCTCATTATATTATACAACAATAGTCCAAGTTTGATCACAACATGTCAAGTAATTTTAATAAAATCCCAATTACATTACATGCGCTTCAAAATGATCGTTTTCGTAATACACCAACCTTAATCTACACCATCGACTTTTATTACGTTAAATGTCACATAACGTTAATTAAGAAACTTCCGCTCACAGAATAATCCAAATACGTCCCCCGAAAATGAGTAGAGTTCTCCTAAGCGCATCAAAACTTTATTTGATACGAAAACATATTAACTTAATTTTTGTCAAGTTTTTATTCAGATTTTGTACACTGATACATCTTTATGATTCTCATTCGGTGTAAATACAAGCCACACGTGCAAAGTAACTGAACAAAAACCACTCAAATTTAACGAAAATATTTCAGCACGCCTGTAGAAAGTCTCATGAATTATAGGTCTGACGTTTTTACTACATCTTCATCTAAGAGTAATAGCGGACCGTTTTTATTAATTGTATTTTTATCATCCAGATTAAATATGTTTCACTTAGAGCAGCAAAACTATAAGGTAAAAGTACCTCCAGATACATGAGTATTGGTTAGGTCAAGCAAACTAGATTAGCAGTATCTAGATCAAGTTTTGAATCATACGAGTGAACGGTTATTATTTATTATTCATTGCCAACTTTTAAGTCAAACCTTTATTAAATGTTGTAAAATTCCTTTTGCTATGGTTTGTTAGTGTGTATTGATAAAAAATTATGATAACCACTCAAAAACACATTATGTGGGAAAAAATATGCGACAAAAAGAATTGAGCGTGTGACTTAAAGGAATTAAATTAAAACTGGCGATTAAACTGGTAGTTACACATATAGTATGTATAAGAACTTTACAGGAAATATTCAGTAATTAGTTAGCTAAGTAGCATATTTTTTACCCACCATTATGTCCATTAAGTTGAAAAAAATGCGGTTGATACTATTGTTAATGTTTTAATACTTAACAGTGAGAAAATTAGGACTATGGGACACAAATATAAATTTTGGCAGTGTAGGAGTCATCTTCAACAAAGACAGCTTTATATTTTTAATAGTGTGATTCGCTTCTGGAATTAGTAACCTTTGGCTGTTGTGGAGGTAGTAAATTTAAGTGCGTTTAAGAGAATGCTTGATAACAATATGAATGAAAAGGGGTGACTTTGAGATTATTTTAAATTCGTAATAATTTAGCTCAGATAATTTTACAGCCGAGATGGTCGAATAGATTCCTTGTTTTTTTATACATCACTTTAAATCTAATCGAAAACATTGTTGTGAAAAAAATGCTTCCAAAAAAGGATTAAGGGAATAAAAGTTTGCAATTTCAAACACTTAAACACAATCAGATCCTGTCTAGTTCTTCTTTTTATCAAGAAAATCTTTCAAAGATGTTAATCTCTCGTCATATGACAAACTCTACATCTAAAGCACCATTCTAGTAACTCTTCTTTGAAACCTTTCCAACAATTTAATGTCCTTTCTTAGATAAGGAGCCAGAAACTAAACACAATATTCCAAATGTGGCCTAACCAAAGACCCATACAAAGAAATTATAACCTCTTCAAACTTGTATTCAATATTTCTGTAAATACAACCTAGAATCTATTTGCTCTATCACTAGTAATAACACACAGCTTTGATGATTTAAGGGACTGATCAACCACTACACCATGACACTGTTAAGGTTATTCCCATTCAAATTATGCTTATAATTCAAATTGTGATAACCCACATGCATTAACTTACATTTCTTATAATTCAAACCCATCTGCTGCTTACTTACCCAATTCACTAAATGATCTAATTTGGAATTATTTTGTACTACATAAAGAAAGGGTATCTCCTTCCAAACCTTCAGAAGTTTACCGTTTGTGAGTTTCACATAAATAATGTTCTTTTGATATTATTTCTGTTGTGTGTTTAATTAAATTTAAACCTGGCAATGAAATAATTGGGCTTTTTATCTTATCACTATAATATTAAAAAATCCTGGTCAATTGAAATAAACATACTGGACTTACTAATTCAATTTTGCTAAAATCCGACAGTACAATTAAACATCGATTTGGATGATCCACGAGAGAAACACGTCTCATGCATAGGATTGTATTGTTATCTTAAATTTGTTGCATCACAAAGTCTTTTACCTGTGCAGCGGTAAATCTACAGAGTTACAAGATTAAAATCTGGGGTTGGTTCCCCTCATTGGACTCATCAGCTAGCCTGGTGTGGCTTTACTATAAGAAAACACACTCACGCATCACAAAAGCTGTTATTGTTCTTTAACTTTGAAACTCTTTACATTACATTGAAAGTGTATAGGAGAACAAAGAATTAGTCCTAAAATATATTGACAAAAGCCAATCTAAAACCATATATTTTTTCAACTTCTTCTTATTTTTCCATTACAGATTTCATACCAGATTGGTTCTGTGGATACGTTTTCACAGATTAAAAAAAGGATCTTAAAAATTATGGTATACAAAAGATAGAAGATTTAGTAATTTGTCGCATAAGCTAAAAATGCTTTGCCAGCTTTGAAAGATCTGAACAGTAACTGAAAAAATTTCTTCAGTCAGAAGTAAAACGACATAATAACATAAAACATTGAGAACTAAATGTTTCACCTTAATGAACTAAAAGAGAAACACAAAGATGAGCACGCTCTAAACGAGCAATATACAAATATAATAAAATAAACATGAATAAACAGATCTAATTTTCTTATGTATATATAAATCATATACATTATGCTAATATACCATATTAACATATCAATATAACTGTTAAATCTGAGTACATGTCACTTACCTTGATCCTCTTGACTGTGAATAGAAACCAGTTCTGCTTTTAATATTTTACAATGTGTTTGAGCCTTAAACCAGCTCAAGCGATCCGCTACATTCTCTCCTCCAAAGTAAAAGCATTTGTTGCCTAACAAACAAATTTATAAACAGATGAAAATTTTTACATCGTTAGTTTCTTTGACAAGAAAACACTGGTAATCATGTTTATAGTTTATCTTATATATTAGTATGAACCAGCATGGTGATGTATTTTAACTGTAACAGATTGTAATGCTTCTATTTCATTCTAAGACTTAAGTTTCATATTTGTGAGATAAGATTTATTACGCAATCTTGTTGTGATGCTTAATAAAAACACATACCTTTAGTTTACTCCTATAAAAATGTAATATTGCGATAAACTAGTGTATCATGAGTGCTGTATATTGTGTGTTTTTCCATCATCATTAGGAAATGTCGAAATTTTTTTGATCTTTTGCGCAATTTATTTCTAGGCAGTTTTAGCATAAAACACTTGATCAAGAAAACTCTTGATATTTTACAGTTCTATAAAAGTTTCTGTCTTTTTCTCTCTCTCTTATAACAAATAAGACCTACTTTTTCCGCATAAATGATAAATCATCCTTTTGCTGGCCGAGTAGATAATGTCTTTATATCATAGACGAAGACTGGTGTAAGAGTGCGACAGCCCCTCAGTGACACAGCAGTATATCTGGAGACTCACACCGCCAGAAATCGAGTTTCGATACCCGTGGTGGACAGAGCAGAGATAGCCCATTGTGTAGCTTGTGTAGCAAAGTTCCAAAGAAAACAAAAGAGTGTGCTCAGTCACGTGGTGACGTAATCGTAAAATAAAAGAAAACACGGACTTTTAGCACACTAGGGACCTTGTTTCTGAATCGGTTCTACCTGATTTTCATTGTGTTTGTATCTTCGGAGATTCATCGTGACAAAGAAAAATTTGATCAATTGAGATTACTGTGTAAGATCTACGCAAGTAAGCACCTTGTGTTTTTTGTTGCCTTAGTAATAAATACTGCTTCATTTGATATTAAACGTTTCCAGTTTTGTTTTATTTCTCACTAAATTTAAAACTTAATCGAATTTTCAAATTACTCCGCAAAATTGATACTTGATTCTCTCGTTATTAAGCAGACTTTCTAATACTTGAACGAAAATAAGAAACAATATGATGTGTGATGGGTCCATCGAATGTGGTTATTTTATAACAACGAAAACTTAATGTGAATTTTATTTTTCATATTTGGGAGTATTATTTTGATGGTCCGGTATGGCCAGGTGGTTAAGACACTCGACTCGTAATCTGAGGGTCGAGGCTTCAAATCCCCGTCGCACCAAACATGCTCGCCCTTTCAGCTGTGGGGGCGTTATATGTGACTGTCAATCCCACTATTCGTTGGTAAAAGAGTAGTCCAAGAGTTGGCGGAGGGTGGTGATGACTAGCGGCCTTACCTCTAGCCTTACACTGCTAAATTAAGGACGGCAAGCGCAGATAACCCTCGAATAGCTTTGTGCGAAATTCAAAACACACCAAATAGTTTGATTTAAACAACCAGATTCATTTTTCCATCCATTTCGATTTATTGTATAGTTCACGAAAATTAAAACTTGAATCAAGTTTAAGAGTAAAATTAATAGAATGATAAGCTTTACCTGAAGCGTACCAATCACTTGAACAAAAACCTAACGAGGACATTGTAGTTGTTTGTTGTGCAGTAGTTGTAATTGTTCCGTTACTTTTTTTGCAGATAAGCCCCGTCTTCGAGTTGCAGTTTTTATCATTCCACATCCCTGGGAAGTAATCTACCAAAACAATAGCCATCGAAATGGTTGACAAATTACTCTATAGTGACTAATACACGTATAAAACACAGGCATGTTACGTGATTTCTGTTTAGTTTTCAATTTAGATACTACATAAGAAAGCAATATTAATTTAAAAATTAGTGTACCAAACCATTATCGAAGTTGGAGCTTCCTAGAGCATAGGATGAATGGTACAGAAGCATTGTTGTTGAGGAACAAATTATATATTTGTACAAAAAAACAAATATTTTGCTATGTTGAAACTTCAAACACTCAATAAAAAATAACCGATTAATATTTTTGCTGATTTTGAAGTATATGTGTTATTATATGCTCTTCCGCTAAGTTAAATAAGCTTACATTTTGCTTCGACATTTGAACAAAGTCTAAAACAAGAGCTTCGTCGCAAAATTATTAACAAAATATTCTAAATAATATTTTCTTTAATCGATTGTATGACTATATTTTTACCTTGATGTTTTTTTACGACTTTAACTGCAGGTTTATGAAAAGATTGTTTTTGTTGCAGCTTTCTTTGAAGTAAAAATTTTTGTAAAAAATGGACATAATTACAGACTTGGTGAGTAAGTAGCTTCTATGCAAATCTATATTACAAAGAAAAACAACTAAGAGAATATGAAAGATTTGTTTATCCGATTTTCTTAAGTACACCTAACTGGAAAAGTATTAGGAACTTTTTGCAATATTGCAAAACATTTTTAATATATACATTTTAAAATAATATTTTTGTTAAATATTTATAAGGTTATAGTGATGAAAAACCTGCTTGATAATAAATTTGCTATTTCAGCTGAACGTTTAGCAAAGGACCAATCACGTTTTGCACTGCGTGTACATTAGGTGGGATGATATGTGGTAAATAACACAGATTTTTGTATATTTATTTGGAATTCACATATTTCTACTGTGTATTCAAACTGTGATAATAACTTGGCACTTAAGGACTAGAAGATTTTGCAACTAATTATGTTAAGCCATCACAGTAGCTTACAGCCTTGACTTTAGAATAATCTCTCCAACATACAACTCGAATTACTTATTAAGAAAAAAAAATTCAAGTATTTTTCTCTCCAGCAATACACCAAATAGTGATTTTGTATGAAAGCTCCTTATGCTAAAACAGACGGTACAAACTTAACTTATTGTATACTACGGTCTACGTTTATTTGCCTATACTCACTTTCAGTTATCAAACTTATTAACATTGAAATAAGAATCCATAAGTTGGTATTGTTGTTTTTCAGAACATGAACCAATAATTATCTAAATCGCATGTGAATAACAAAGTATGTTATAAACTCACACTTACGACACATAGTTTATTTATAAATTAAGAACAACAGTTTTATAAATCACTTTGACACGAAGAAACAAAACAATATTACATTTCGAATTTCGGTAAAATACGTGGGTCCAACAAGATCAGTGTAAAGTTATAAAAACTCTATAACCATAGAACTTTCTAAGGGTGACCTTCCTTCATTTTGCCCCTAAAGAAGAAAGGTCTGCACTTCAAAAACGCTCGAGTTATGGGGTTTTTATCATTTTATTAGATTTTGAATTTAGTTTTAATAGTTAATTACTAGAGATATCTTTCAACATCCATTTTTTAATATGCAATGAACATTATAGATGTTTTAAAAGTCTTTGTAAGCAAGTTGCATTCTGATGTGAATTGGCAAAATCGTGAGAAATCAGAACATAAATTAATAAGTTGCAAATTGTGTTTAAATCGATTGAACATAGCAAAACATAAAAACAAAAATATGTTACCTGACGTAAGCATATTAGCACATTTTTCTTGCCCATTCCAGTTGTTGGGCTCTCCTACAGCCCAATGAGCAAATCCAACAGGCGTTGAGTCACTCCATTCAAATCCCTCGTCGTAACCCAAAGCATTTAGTCCTATCCAAATGTCTTGCAAATTTGTTATATTTTTTATCTGCACAACAAAGAACAAAATATAGTAAACATAACAAGAACATTAAAATTTCATTATTCGCATACGATGTGTTTTATTCGGTATGGCGAAACAACAACAAAAACTACTATTTCAAAGTTTCAGGCTGGAGAAGGTTTCTTCTTGCTGTGTAAAGCTAAACACTGACACAAAGATGTGTGTTAGGCTTAGACGAGAGAAGAACTCACATTATAATCACAATTCTGAACTATTCGACACATCATTGGCATTTGTACAAAAATAAAGTTAGTTGTAAAATATTTTTACAAATGTTGATTATAACTGCCATTTACCCGCTCTTCTCCCAGTGGCACAACAGTATTATGTGCGGACTAACAACGCTAGAAACCGGTTTTCGATACCCGTGGTAAATAGAGCACGTATAGCTCATTACACAGCTTAGTGTTTAACTACGAATAAACAAACTACCATTTACCTAGATCAGGAAAGTATGCTGTGTGAAATGTGTGTGTCGTGATGGCATACATTGCAGTGAGAATACTTTTATTAATTTTTACTTATACAAAAGTGAAATAAATAAATATGTCTTAAACGATTTACATTTTAGAAGAAATGAACAGTATTTTTATGGGTATTGGAATTAACATAAAGACATTATGTAAAAAATGTATTTGGAGGGAACTGATTAACATGTGTTAAAAGAACCATTGTTTACTCTAGCAAGACAGCGATAAGTTTACGGCGTTATAACACTAAAATCCGAGGTTTCATTCCCGGAGTGTACACAGAAAATGTGGTTTTGCTCTAAAACAACCAATCAATCGAGAACCACTAAAATAAGCACAGTAAAAAAAATCGTTGGATACAAGTAAACATATACTAGATCCCTAGTTGTTCTAGATTTATTTTACAGGGAGAAATAACACATGAGAAACGTCAGAAACCAGTAAGCTTGAGGACTTATAACATTAAAAGGGGATTAGACAATTGCGATAGGTACAGCACAGATAATCCATTGCGTAGCTGTTGCACTTGAAACCAAACAGAAAACACACCATAGGATTTCACTGTGATATTTTCCAGTATAATGGAATATGCGTTTGTTAGCACATACTGAACACCAGTAAACCAATGTTCCATCACAGTAAAACATGAACTTACGTCCTCAATCAACCATGATCTTCTAACAGTACATAAAGAAAGATAAGAAATAGCTGTTCTTCCAGTGTCACCGCTGTATGTATGCAGACTTACAATGCTACAAACCAGGTTTCGATATCCCTGGTTGGCAGAGCTCAAATAGCTCATTGGGTAGTTTGTACTTAACTGGAAACGAACAAGCAGCACTTGTTAAGATACAATATATTATTGTAAAGTCAAAATAAGGTAATTTAATTTCTTCACCAAAGAAATTTTTAAAAAATCCTTTTATAAAACGTTTTATAATCAGGTCAAGAAACTTGGAAAGGAAAAAAACAACAGAGTTTTAGGTACGTACTGATTTTTATAATTCAATTTATGACCTATTATCCAAAACAACATCCAAATGCAGTTTCATGTAAACGTGAAGATTCTCTTTAATCTTTTCTCTGTTTCAGGTCATTTAATGGTTTTAATGGATACACTTATTACATTATTTACTTAGTAAGTATGACTAAAGCATATCCTTCTAAAAATCCTAGGTTCACTTTTCCTCTTCAGTGAAAAAGCCTCCCAGTGGCTCAACGGTATATCTGCGGACTTACAACGCTAAAAATCGGGTTTCGATACCGTGGTGAGCAGAGCACAGATAGCCCATTGTGTAGCTTTGTGCTTAATTCAAAACAACAACTTTAGTGAAAATAATTTAACCTGTTATCAGTCACATATGTTGAATGAAAGGTTTATACTACAAGGCTTACTGGCATCAGTTGTATATTAAAGAAATAACGTTGTCTATGACATACCGTACTCAGGAGCTTCAATATTCTATCTTATGAATCACGTATGTTGCACATGACGGGGATAGGCTCAAAAATAAAGTAAAACCAACAACAGGCATGTAAATTTTATTGCATGTTCAGTGTGAATTGCGTAAGTTAGTCGTCAAATGTGATTTATTGCTAACTTATCAATTAAGTAAAACAATTTTTAATTATAAAAAAACAGTCTTTCATTTTTTTACATCAACCTCAAAATTTTGCTTTTAAGAAACAAAGATGCATCGACATATTTAATCAAAGATTCTTTTGGGATTTTATTTCAAACGTCTCTAATACATTCTCATAGATGAAACTTTATAGAACGGACAGCAACTGCCTGTTGTGGAGACACAAGTGTAGAGGACGACGCTTCGAAAGTCTTCTGTCTTTCGTCTTCAAATCAGTGTGTGTAGGTGTTGACGGTCTTTTATAGTGTCCTGATGAATTGTGGAGAGCATATTATGATTTGTTGGATTATCACTCTTTCTGATTGGAGAAGAGATTTAGAATCAACAAATGGCAGCCACAGGTTACTCACTTCTAATCTTGAATCTCTGTTTATTAAAGTTTAATAGTGTTAATATAAAATTATTCTTTGACTTTTCTTGTTTTCCAGAATTTGTCTGTGTCGATGATTCTAGTTTTCTTCCAGTTTATTCTGTGTCCTGTTGACGTGGCGTGCTCTCCAATTGCTGAATTTTGTGTTTTCATGAGTCTTGTACTATGTTCTTTTATTCTTGTCGCGAGTTTTCATACCGTTTCTCCAATGTGTGTATCATTGTAGGAACACGGAATTTCACAGATGATGATTTTTGGATTCTCTTTGGTAGATCTTCATAGAAGACTTTGAAAAAAGAACCCTTTCATCCACACTGATAAAACCAAGTTTCTACAGACGTTATGTCAACGACACCTTCGTTATTTAGCGCCACGGTCGTGAAAACTTACCAGCCTTTTTAGAGCATCTCAATTCCATAGACAAAAAAAATCCAATTCACTATGGAAATAGAGGAGCAAAACAGTCTATCGTTTTTTGACATACTCATCAGCAAACAAGCAAGACAAATAACCACTACTGTATACAGAAAACCCATCCACATGGAAGTGTATACAGAAAACCCACCCACATGGACAGATACCTATACTTATAGTCTTATCATCCAACCTTGATAAAACGCGGTATAATCCAACAC
Source organism: Tachypleus tridentatus (assembly GCF_004210375.1). NCBI lineage: Eukaryota > Metazoa > Arthropoda > Merostomata > Xiphosura > Limulidae > Tachypleus > Tachypleus tridentatus. Next base: position 64,536,855 of record NC_134830.1, on the reverse strand, counting down.
CTAAACAAGAGAGCAGAAAATATTTACGATAAGACATCCATCGAAGCATAATGCGAAAAGATCGTAGAGAGTTTTAAACAGAATGATTACATCTCCTCCTTCATCAAAAACTCCTTGAAGAAGACCACGACAGAAAGAAAAGATCAGAAAGTCACTACCACTACCATCATTTACCTACCATACCTACAACATTTCAGTGAAAACCTCAAACACATAGCCATAAAATTGAACATAGAAGTCCGGTGGAAATCCTACAATAGCTTAAGATCCATTCTGGTAAAAAAACAAACGGTGATCTACCAAAGAGAATCTCAAAAACGTCATCAATGAAATTCCATATTCCTGCAACGATACTTACATTGGAAAAACGGGAAGAAAACTTGCGAAAAGAATAAAAGAACATAAAGATAGTACAAGTTTCATGAAAACACAAAATTCAGCCACTGCAGAGCACGCCACGTTAACGGGACACAGAATAAACTGGGATAAAACTATAATCATTTGTCACAAACAAATTCTGGAAAATAAGAAAAATCAAAGAATAATTTTATATTAGCACTATTAAACCTTCACTAAACAGAGATTCCAGGTTAGAGGTGAGTAACCTGTGACTACCACTGGTTGAATCTACAGGAAATCTCTCCTCCAATCAGAAACAGTGATAATTCAACTAATCATAACACGCTCTCCACAATCCACCAGGACACTATAAAAGACCGACAACACCTTCACACACTGACTTGAAAACGAAAAGCAGAAGACTTTCGAAGCGTCGTCCTCTACACTTGTGTCTCCACAACAGGCAGTTGCCGTTCATTCAATAAAGTTTCATCATGAATACTTTGCCTAAACAGTCTGTCAAAGAATACATTCATATAAAATTTATTTGGAAATAACTTTTGATTTGCCAAGTTCTTGATCTACCAAATCCCAGATCTGCTCAAATGAGTTGAGATTAGAGCTCTGTGAGCCCATTACATCATTTAAATTACTCCAGCAACTTAGTTCTTAGCTAAATAATTTCTGCATAGGATGAATGAGCATTTGGAGTCTTTATCGTTTTGGTAGTAGAATCCTTTACCAATAATACAGAAATCACTGTACATACAATGACGGATCATTATCTGGTGTTACTTATACTCGTCCATTATTTCATCTAATTTGCAAATATGTCTGTCACCTTAGCATAAAATCACCCCCAAACAATTACACTGCCTCCCCCGTGCTTCATGGCAAGTGCGTGCTATGCTATGCATTAAGGTAACTTTCACCTTTCTTCTGCCAAACGTACAACCTTCTCTTGAACTCAATATTTCAAACTTACACTCATCAGGCCAAAACACCCTTTTCCAATCATCGACAGTCCAGTTTTTGTAATTTTTAACAACTTTAAGTGTATTGACAATATTTGAAGATCAAAGTAAAGTCATTTTAACTACTACACGACCAAATATTCCATTCTCTTTGAGCTTTCTTAATACTCTAAATCTGAATACTTTTCTGTCATTTGTTACATTGTCGTTTATCTGATGCTTGAAATCAGTGGCAGTCCTCTTTCTGTCCTGAAGTCTGCATAAACGAATATTATTAACACCAGTACCATTGAGTTTATATGTTCTGACTCTTTCTTTCCTATTTTCCTACTAGAAGTGATACTTTTTATTATCATTTTATTTTCTTTTTTTACCTTTTCATATACTGGATTAATCGTAGTTAATAATTATTCCTAAAATATATTGTATTAACTAGTTTGTGAATAAAACTCAAATTAATTCAAGTTAAATGTATAACACTTCTCTAGAGATTGATAAGAAAATGAGACAACGATACACACAAACAGTAAATAAGAAAATAATCTGTCTTTCATAAAATGACTGCTTTTATTCCAACTGTCACTATATACTCAGTGTAGTTCAAAGCATTTTATCAGGAAATTTCCTAGTAATTATATGAAAATTGAAAAAATCAGACATATACAAGAATAAAGATTTTTCTTATAAAGGTAATCAGAACTCCTTGTCTAAAGACTTTGAGATGCTTCTGGACAATATATAACCAGCTTCTAATAAAACATAAAACACATTTTAAACCGATTGGAAGTAAACATTTTATTTGAAACTTCTGAAGCAAGAACTGAACATCACTTGTGACTACAAAATGAAAAGAAACACAAAACTAAGTTACCATGAAGTTATGTGCCCTTCATATTTACTTGCAGAAATCCTACATTTTGTTCTCTTCTTCAAATTTGCACGCTTACCTGTGCCAACTAGCAATATATCTATTACAACGTAATGAATAATATGAGAAATGTCAATAAGCAGTCCATTCTTTATTTTCTTCTCTCCTGAAAAAATATACATTAAAGAACAATATATTACCTTTAAACATTTAAAGAATCTGATAACTTTAACTGGATGATAAACGGATTTTGAGCGTTCTAAAACGATTGTTTTCAATATTCAGGTAAGTGATAAACTGGCCTATGGTATTTGAGATAAGTTGGACGAAAACATTTATCTTGTTAGCCATGAACAAGTGTGTATTTCTGCTGCTCTAACTTTTTATTTCTACAGAAGATTTCTAATAAATAAGGACAATGTGTCTCTCTTTAAAATTCCTATTGTACAAATTATTATACATGTTAGTGATACAATCTGCACACTGAATGATGAAAATGCAATACTTACCTCATCGTAAATGAACCTACTCCTAGAAGTCACTACGTTAACAAAATATATATATATACAAGCTATGTTTTTTTTTTTGCAAAAGTTATGTATAATGTAGGGACTGCAATGCTATAAAGTACAGAAAGGAGAAATAGATGAATACATAAAACCATATAAAAATCACTACATAAATAGCAACATATTTTCAAGATTTACTTTCATCTATCACTGAATGTTAAATTTCTGTCAGTTGAATGAAATCATGTCTGGGTAAAAGCATTTAAATTTCATAGAGCTATACAGTTTTACAGTTTATAAGATTAACTCGGTACTCACTGCCTACTTATGTAACGATTTTTGCATAGTTTTGTGTGTTCATTCCTATCTTGTTTTCTTACTTTTTGGCATTGCATTCATACATTATAATTAATTTTTGCAAAAGTTGCTTTGCTTATTTGTTTTTCCTCTTCTTTTAAAGAATTTTATTGAAGTGTGTTGATAAGTGAACATCTGTTTTATTTTTATAATTTTTATGTTAATTTATCATACATATCATATCAGTTTTGTCAGTTTCTCTACATTTAGATAACATTAGAATTCAGTAAAGCTGGATTGGTTCCTCCAGGGTGCTACAGGTTCCGATGTTAAGCAAATATTTACAGAACCCAAGCCATCCAATTTCACCTTAAGTATGTATTTGGGTTATTCTTTATTTATTTATTTTTATGAAATTGTTTTGATAAAAAATGTTTGTGCTATGAAGAATCGCAAACGGTTTTTATATAAGAAGTGTTTGTGCTACCATCTATCGCCTAGAAAATAAAGTTATTTATGAAACATTAATATATGTTTATAAACTGAACTCGCTGCCAGAAAGTAGCTTTCGTTTTTATTATTTCCTCACAAACGTACGTGTGGTAGAAGAACATAATAATATCACTGTTATACAAGCTGTAGAAAACTCGATAACGGCAATTAGATGCTGAAATAAGGTTATAACTCAACATTAGCAGTCATTGTAAGTATCATAGAGTAATGGATTGAATGCAGCGTCTATTAGTTTCTCGGGTAATCCCTATATACAGCCATGCTTAGCGATTAGTTAAACAGTAAATTCCAGTATCAAAAGGCACTACCTTTCCCTGTTGAATTAAAAAATTTGAATTATTCACTTGATTGTCTTCCAGTACATAACATAACCTTAAATTAATTTGTATGATAGAAATGCTTCCAATATTAGCACTGTAACAAGATACATCCAAACAAAATGCTTTCAAGTTTAACACAACTGATTAGTATAGTAAACAGCCATTTATCCCTTGAAAGTTTTTTTACGATTATTTTTTGTCATAATAATGTTTTATCACATCCTCTTTCCAAAATATGTTTAATTCAATCCTGAAAGAAGACTTTAAATCTATATGTAAAGCTGTTCTCATGACATCAAGAATAAAGTTTACCACAAAACTGTAACCAGAGTAAACATAGCGCAATATATTTTCTGTAATTATTGCTATACTTCTTGAAGTTCATTGCAGATTAACTCAGAACGTAAGATGTTTGAGATTTGGCAAACTTCAGACGTAAATTATAGTAACGTGTGGCGTTATTGGAATAAACTGTTATCATGTGAAACTAACTGTTACCTGTGCATGATCACGTAGAACTATACATGTTTTTCTCTACGTTAAAATAATTTTATTTGCGAGCTTTCGGTGATCTTTCATGAGCCTTCAGCGAGTAACAATGTATACTGTTATTATACACAGGCTTTTTATCATTATTCTATCGTCGAATAGATCAATATAGAACACTGTAGTTAGTGTGTTATTTATTTTGAATTTAATGTGATGTACAAACACTTTTATGTGCAAATATTTTAAAATGTTAACTGATAAGTGATTTACTTATTTGCTGTTAAGAACAAAGCAACACAATGAACAATTTAGGCCATGCAACACGATTACTGAAATCGTGTTTTTTTTATGTTATAAGACTGCAAACGTACCATTAAACCATTATAAGGCAATTACACGTTTTTAATGTTATGAGACTGTGAACTTATCATTAAATCATTACAAGACAATTACAGGTTTTTAATGTTATAAGACAGCAAACTTACCATTAAACCGTAACAGTGCAGTTACTAGTGAAAACTAAGTGGTGCTATTATGTGTCTCATTATGGTACGTTCTGAGACAATAATTTTCAAATCCTTTAATAAAAAAAGCTTTTTCTGTTATTTTATGATATTTGGGAAATAGCCCAAAATATTGTGATCTTTATTTGCAATTCTCGTTAAAATATTTTGAAAATCAAATGTTATAACATATGACATAAAGTGCTGCTAATATAGGCATTTTTGGTCGAATCTTATGAGATACTATGCAGATTACAACAATAAAAAAATCTTTAGTTAGAAGATTTCTTTATTGTAGAACAAACCCCCAGTGAGCTATTTGCTATGTCAGCCGCGAAGAATACAATCCAGGATGCTACAGGAGCGAGTCTCTATTTTTACTACTTCCTCGCTGATGGTTTGTTTGTTTCTGAATTTCGCTTAAAGCTACACGATGGCTATCTGCGCTAGCCGTCCCTAATTTATCAGTGTAAGACTAGAGGGAAGGTAGTTAGTCATCATCATCCACCGCCAACTCTTAGGCTACTCTTTTATCAACGTATAGTGGGATTGATCGTTGAAATATAACGCTCCCACGCTTTAAAAGACGAACGTGTTTGGTAGGACGAGTACTTGAACCCGCGAATTACGAATCGAGTGCCTTAACCACCTGGCCATGCCGGGCCTCCCTACTGTGGGCGGAGAGAGAGGCTAGCAAGCTGATTAACTAATATTATACCCAATTACCACAAGGTCTGTTCTTATGTATAATTTTATAAGTTGCTGATTGTTTCTGTCCAAATATTAAATTTTAATAATTTTATGAATATTTCATAATTATGTCATTCGTATATTTGAAAATTTTCGGTGTTAAAATTTTATCTTACGGACAGTAAATGGCTAAAAGAATAATCAGGCCCGCAAAAGCTCAATGTAAATAAATAATAAATATGGTGCAATTTTATGGAAATGATGGATCATTAATCTTGTCACGACAATATTTCACCTCGACTTTAATTGTTAGTAACTAACTCTCCTTAGTAGTAATTAACATAAAATAAATTCCGTTTGAAGAATAATTGGCCTGTCGTGGCCCGGTGGTTAAAGCACTCGAGCGGTAATTCGCGGGTTCGAATCCCTCTCACATCAAACAGGCTCATCCTTTCAGCCGGAGAAGCGTTATAATGTTATGATCAATTCCATTTTTTGTTGGTAAAAGAATAGCCAAAAGTTGACATTTGATGATGATGACTAGCTGCCTTTCCTCTAGTCTTATACTGCTAAATTGGAGACGGCTATCGCAGATAGCCCTCGTGTAGCTTTGGACTAAATTAAACAAATAAACAAAAATAACTTATCAATTCTATTAACAATCAAATTATTTTCGTTTGATTATTTTGAAACTACTTTGATTTGATCAGACTTTTCAGAAAGTTAACTATTTCTTATTTTCCAAGATTTTGCCTAATCTGTTAAATCAGACAGTTTTCTTTCAATCATATTTCATAAAACTTCTTGAACAATAAAGAAGAGACTTTAAATAGTTATTGTTATCCAAGATCAAGAAATGTTCAGATGTCATGATCAACATCAGTAGCACCTAGCTGTTTAAGTCGCTACTAAAAGAACGGCCACAAGCTGTAGAAGCAATAGAAACATTAACAATAAACAGTAATTAACATTACTTCCTGCAAAAACCTGAAACAAAAACAAACATATTTACACATCATTGGTTTCTTTACTCCAAAGTAATCAGAATGAGAATCAAGCCATTCCAGTAAACTTGTTGATCTTGGAATTAATTCTGTGTATTTCCGTGCTGGTAAACATTGGTAAAGTTTACATTAATTTCGATGACTCGGGTAATTAAAGCTTCTTTTCACGTCAGTATGGATATGGGTTTATCTCAACTCATATCTATCTTAGCTACTTAAAAACAAACAGAAAGAAGCTGAGAGGTTACCACTTAAAAACATATCTTCTTTTGAATGCTATTCCCAAATTCAAAGTCCACCACAAAATACCCAAAAAATGTTACAGAAAGAATGTGAAGTTGAGTGAAAAAAATCGCATACGCAAGATACGAAAAACTATCCCAGACCTTCACAAGTAGGAAACATCAACTTCGAATTTCGCACATTATCAAGAATTTTAAAAACGTATTCGATAGAATAACGTAATTAATATGCAAAAAACTGCAATACATCTATATGATACAATTGGCTTAAATGAATTTTAGGCCTGGCATGGCCTAGCGCGTTAAGGCTTGCGCTTCGCAATCCGAGAGGCGCGGGTTCGCGCCCGAGTCGCGCCAAACATGCTCGCCCTCCCCCCGTGGGGACGTTATAATGTGACGGTCAATCCCACTATTCGTTGGTAAAAGAGTAGCCCAAGAGTTGGCGGTGGGTGGTGATGACTAGCTGCCTTCCCTCTAGTCTTACACTGCTAAATTATGGACGGCTAGCACAGATAGCTCTCGAGTAGCTTTGTGCGAAATTCCAAAACAAACAAACAAACAAATGAATTTTAAGGTCTTCAAATAGTTCCAATAAAAACTATAACAAGTGATTTTAATATTCAAAAAATGGATATTTTACGCTTCAATACTTAAAACTGCTGAAGAAAATGTAACGTGTAAATGAAAGTAAACTGCAGAAAAAAAAGATTCACATGTTACGTTAAATCATCATATATTTTCTATGACCAGCCTATAAGTCGTTGAATGAACAGTTGTATGCAACTCAAACTCAGAAAAGAAAATAAACTTGTTGGTTGCAAATGTTTAGGCCTGGCATGGCCAAGCGCTTAAGGCGTGCGACTCGTAATCTGAGGGTCGCGGGTTCGCGCCCGCGTCGCGCTAAACATGCTCGCCCTCTCAGCCGTGGGGGCGTATAATGTGACGGTCAATCCCACTATTCGTTGGCTAAAAGAGTAGCCCAACAGTCGGCGGTGGGTGGTGATGACTAGCTGCCTTCCCTCTAGTCTTACACTGCTAAATTAGGGACGGCTAGCACAGATAGCCCTCGAGTAGCTTTGTGCGAAATTCCCAAACAAACAAAGTTGCAAATGAAAGATATTCGAACATAAATCATAAATGAATACGTTAACATTATGGCAGAAAAACTAATTTAAATAATTATGAAGCTCGTATGTGTGTATCTATTTCTTAAATATCTTGCATCATTAGTCTGTTGATCTTATTGCAACAATAATATAAATATATCAATTGATACTGTAAATGGTGTTTGGAAGAACCAGTCTGGCTGTTCGATTTTAGTAACACCCAAATAACTAACTTGTGTAATCAATTTTCACACCAGAACTATGTATTATGTAATAATGTGATTTCTGTATCTCAGTAGGTTTAAATAAAATACTTTTCTTGTGCTAAGCTAAATCAGTAATACTACTATCCATTCAAAAAAAAAAAAACTTTGTACTCACCAGTTGAAATATGAATGTTTGCTCTTCCATAGAATGAATGGATGCCAAATGACTACCATGTTCTAAACAGATACGTTCAGCATCATGCCAACTATAAACATTTGTCTCCAAATAGAAACAAAATCCATTATGCAAGATCCAATTCCAACTTGCATCAGGACAAAGAACAGCTAAAATAAACAGAATCAAACAACGTTTTTAAATATAGCTGTTTTCAACATAGGTTTTAGGTAGAGTGAAATATATTGAGAAGTAACATATTACGCAAGTATACAAAAATTACAAAACATAATACGAAAACATTTAAAAACTTAACATGATTCATCTACATCTCAGTAGTTTCATCACTCCGTGTAACACTCTTTTATTAATGTTTTTCTGCTCTTGAGTTCTACAGTAATAAAGTACTTAAGTGATGTTTTGCATCCTGTGTTGCAGAGTACAACAACAACTGATAATTTTCAAATGTCACTTTATACCCTATACAACACAAATCAAACACAGATTTGTGTGGACTTCTCTATACTCTTACGGTTTATAATGATAGATATCACAATTTATTTCGGGCGAGCCTTCGATTTATTATGTTAATTAGATATTGAACTAAACGTATAACGATAAATATTTTACAATAATTATTAATCCTTCTGCCCGCTTCATATAGGTTGTTTGTTTGTTTTCAATTTTCGCGTAAAGCAACATGAGGGCCATCTGTGCTAGCCGTCCCTTAGTTAGCAGTATAAGAAAGGAAAGCAGTTACTCAATCACCACCCACCGCCATCTCTTAGGTTACCCCTTTTACCAACGAATGATGAGATTGACCGTCACCTTATAATACTCCACTGCTGAAAAGGCGAACATGTTTGGTATGACGGGGATTCGAACACGCAACCGTCAGGTTACGAGTCGGGCACCTTAACCATCTGCCTACGCCGGACCACACTTCAAGATTTTTGGCTCTTTTATAGGACCCGTTATATCAGCTTAGTGTCAGTAATGGATTTAAATGAAACTAAACTAAATCTGTAGAGAACTTAGCACCGATAATCTTACTTAACGTTAAAATTTTCGCTTCTTTCACACAATATCTTTTCTTCTACATCACTAAAACAAGAACTGACATTTCTTTTGTTCTGACCGAAAGTTGAACGTGATTACGTTGTCAATAGTTTTTTGTCCAAAAATATTTCAAAAGTAAATAAAATGTACATGCATTAAGCATTTAAATACTACAACCTATATTTAAAGACTTTTCTGAACACAAATGATGGTCTGTTTGTTTCTCAATTTCGTGCAAAGCTACAAGAGGGTTATCTGCGCTAGCCATCCAAAATTTAGCAGTGTAAGATTAGAGAAAAGGCAGCTAGTCATCACTACCCATCGCCAACTCTCAGGTTACTCTTTTACCAATGAATAGTGGTATTAACTGTCATATTATAATGCCCCACGTCTAAAAAGACTAGCATGTTTGGTGTGACGGGGATTCGAACTCGTGGTTCTCTAATTACGAGTGCCTTTACCACTTGGCCATGCCGAGCCGATTGAAAGGTGTTTTTAACCCTACACAAATAACATTTGCCAAAGAGGACAGCTTAGATTCTAGTTCCTCAGAATCTATGCATATGACTATTAAGTTCATGCAATTAATCAAATTTTAATACCTATGCTTTTTCAAATGAAACTTTCTAAAGTTTTGTAATCCTTTTTTATATATACTTTTGACACACTATAGTGTGACTCTGTTCCTTAACTTCTTTTTTGCGTGACCAAATCATTCATAGTTTAATATTTAGTTTCTGATATGGGTTAAAAATACGATATGCCTAATAGAGCACGAACGTTCGCTATTTAGTATTCATATGCAAGGAAACAGTATTACTACTTCTGTTACAGGTACCAGTACAGAGACAGTGAGCTTCACTGAGGTATGGGCAAAGAAGTACAAATAGTTATCTACCCCAGACCCTATACCCGTGTTGCGAAAAACGTGTTCAAAGACAGACGTATCTTTTGCACCTGTGGCAATACAAATGTACAGACAAGAAGAGCAACGCGTTTTCAACAAGTTTTGTGTGAAAATTTGCAAAGGAGAAACAGAAACCCTCGAAATGTCCACTGATGAAACGGTCGCTAAGGTAAAAGACAGTTTACCAGGCCTTTTTTAAAGAAGTCTTAATTCGCTTGAGGAAGAAAGTTAGAAGATACCGCGGCGAGCTGTGGAAGAGTGGTCACTGGTTTCTTCATCATGACAATGCGCCTTCACACACTGTTGTGTTTGTTCAAGAATTTTTGGCATAAAAAAACATTCCTGTGATTTGTTTCTGTTACCAAAGTCAAAATTAACTTGAAAGGAAAAAGATTTAATGACATTCCAAACATCTATAATAATCTGAAAGCAGAACTTAGTCCCATGACAGTTGAAGACTTCCAACATTGCTTCAGAAAATGGTAGGAACGTTGGAACAAGTGTGCATCAGCTGGGGGAGATTACTTTGAGGGGGATAACATATAATACTGATGTATGTACATTATTCTCCAGAATAAAAGTGAAGTTATAGAATTTTATTATCACACCTCGTACACTACACCTAATGAGGAATTACATTCGTCGTCTAGTAGTTGCATGCATCGCCATTGCTTAAAAGTATAAATACCTATTTAGCGCATTAAACTTCTGCTTAGGACACAATTAGTAACTTGGGATCATTATAACAGTCTAAGGACTTACAACTCGAAAATCCATGGTCCTATTCCTCGCAGTAGACTCAGCAGATAGCCCAACGTGTTTTTTGCTCTAAAGCAACCAACCAACTGGTCTCTACAACTGCTCCAATACAATAGTATTTTTAGCTAATCAACGTGAGAAAAACAAATTTATTTCTTTACTTACAGGCATCGGTTGCATTGTCTGCTTGACTAATTTGAACATTAAAATTACTAAAAACAATTATACACAGTAAACATGACAGGACTATCATTGTAATTTATATGAACTAAACACTCTAGATATCAAACATTAATACATATAATAGTTCAATGTTTGTTTAACACGAACTACTTCCTCTTCTACAACGGAAGCTACAATACTTCCTTTACTAGAACCGGATGTTCAAACGTCATTTAGCTAAAGGGGCGTTCTTAGAAAAGATGACTGACCAAAAAGAGATGCTAGTTATCATAAAATGCAGACACTGAGAGAAGAAGTAAACTTCTTGCGTCGGTTGCTTGCTTTCTCACGGAGAAATAATTCACAAGAAGCTTTAGAGATTAAAATGGCCGATTTTATCAAGAAATATTTTATCTTGAACATAATCTGTGATTCAAAGTTTGTGACTATTATCGGTAATAGAACTTTTACAATCTGTTAAAAGACTCTGGGAAAATCGAAATATCTATAAGAACTGACAATGAACTTTAGAAATGGATGTGACTGCTAGGTGGATGGAAAATATCGTTAAATAATCCTCACAAAACTGTTCGTTTTTTATTGAATCGCTTACTAAAGCTATGGGTTGTGATGAACAAGTTTTAAGATGAGAATTTGATTCTGAACTAGTCACACCACGACTACGTTCATACTATGCTCTAGTTAATTTAATATGTAACTTTCTAGGGTCTCCAGATAGCGTTCATATGATTTAACAACTGATCAAAATAAATGGTTTGAAAAATTCTAAAAAATGAGTTTTACCTTAATTTATTTCTACGTTCAATTTGCTAGATTAAAAAAATGTGGCAGGAAAGTTTTTTATTCATTGAAAAAAGGGCAGTCATGGTTGACTTACAGAACAAGCAGTGGTGGATTTATGGTTGTGTGGACAAAGGGGCTAATAATTTATGTGAACCCCACATCACATGTAATTTTATATAGAATGAAATTATCAAGAGCCCCCTTTAATCCATAATAATCCCCTTTAATACCTAAATACACCACTGATAAAATGTATTAGCTTCAAGTTATTTCTGTAGAGAATATGAGATACAACTTTTACCTCGGTGTAAAAAAAGTAAAAGTATGTTCATTGTGTACCAAAAAACAAGCAAGAAGAGGTGAACCACTAGCAACACGTGAAACATGGATCTCAAGATAGGAGTTATTTCGTAATTATATAACTGAATTTTCCTTGCATTTTTAGAGATTTTTTTGTAATTTTTACTTGTGCTTGTTGTTAAACGCAAAAACAAAACTTATCATGCCGAATCTCTTGTTATTACTGGGCCTATCCTCCACTTTCAAATAATACAGCTGATCTGAATATACCATACAACAAGTCAAATGGTTAGAATACAGCGCTCGAAAGTTCCAGTTAGTTGTAATTGTTCTTACAGAACACTAGAGAAAAATTGGTTAGCAGATGATTTTGAAATTATTCATAACTTTTGAACCCGAACGTTTCTGTAATATTTTAGGGAAGCTTGCGCTCCAGTGGCACAGCTGTATGTCTTGTGGACTCACACCGCTAAATCGGGTTTCGATAACCGTGATGGGCAGAGCACAGATAGCTCTTTATCTTGCTTTGTGCTTAATTCCAAAACAATTAATAATGAAAGTTTATTTATTCTAGCAATGTAGATGTTTTTGTAAAATTTAACAACCTTAAAAACAAGTTTTTATCGTTTTATTTTTTTTTTTTTTTTTTTTTTTTTTTTTGTAGAGCAAAGCCACTTTAGGATACATGCTATTTCACCGTAAGATGATCAAAACCCAGAATTTATCGTTGTAAGCAGTGGCGGATTTAAAGTTGTGTGGTCCCAGGGGCTACTAATTTTTGTGGGCCCTACGTCCCATGTAATTTTACACAAAATAATTGGCTCAAAATGTTAAGTTCTGAGTATTATAGAATTGAAAGTTACGGAAATTAATAACAGGAATAGGTTCTACCGTTATTAATAATCACACATTTCAGTACAGGTTCGATAAGAGTTTGTAGTACGAATAGTATTTCAACATTAAATGCTAGTTTTATGCCGCTGACAACAAGGTTTTCGCTCAATACTTGAACATGTCTGTTCTAATATCCAATAATACGTTGTATATATTTAAAATAACTCGTATTGACCGAGTTACTCTTACGTTTGTTGTTTTATTATGCTTTAAGTAACTTTTAGATTAGATAAATTTTACTTATTTATTTATTTTCTGTAAAACATCCTGAACACATTTAATTGAGAATTTTTTATCTTTATAGGATTCTTTGTTCTTAGTGACACAAACTGATTCTATGTTCTTAGTGGCACAAACTGATTCTTTGTTCTTAGTAACACAAACTGATTCTTTGTTCTTAGTGATACAAACTAATTATATGTTCTTAGTGACACAAACTGATTCTTTGTTCTTAGTGACACAAACTGATTCTTTGTTCTCAGTGACACGAACTGATTCTGTGTTTTAGTGACACAAACTGATTTTATGTTTTAGTGACACAAACAGATTCTATGTTTTAGTTACACAAACTGATTCTGTGTTTTAGTGACACAAACTGATTCTATGTTCTTAGTGACACAAACTGATTCTATGTTTTAGTGACACAAACTGATTCTATATTTTTAGTGACACAAATTGATTCTGTGTTTTAGTGACACAAAGTGATTCTATGTTCTTAGTGACACAAATTGATTCTATATTTTTAGTGATACAAATTGATTCTGTGTTTTAGTGACACAAAGTGATTCTATGTTTAGTGACGCAAACTGATTCTGTGTTCTTATTGACACAAACTGATTCTATGTTTTAGTGACACAAACTGATTCTATGTTCTTAGTGACACAAACTGATTCTATGTTCTTAGTTACACAAACTGATTCTGTGTTTTAGTGACACAAACTGATTCTATGTTCTTAGTGACACAAACTGATTCTATGTTTTAGTTACACAAACTGATTCTATGTTTTAGTGACACAAACTGATTCTATGTTTTAGTTACACAAACTGATTCTGTGTTTTTAGTGACACAAATTGATTCTGTGTTTTAGTGACACAAAGTGATTCTATGTTCTCAGTGACACAAATTGATTCTATATTTTTAGTGATACAAATTGATTCTGTGTTTTAGTGACACAAAGTGATTCTATGTTTAGTGACACAAACTGATTCTGTGTTCTTATTGACACAAACTGATTCTATGTTTTAGTGACACAAACTGATTCTATGTTCTTAGTGACACAAACTGATTCTGTGTTCTTAGTGACACAAACTGATTCTTTGCTCTTAGTGGCACAAACTGATTCTATGTTTTAGTAACACAAACTGATTCTATGTTTTAGTGACACAAACTGATTCTATATTCTTAGTGACACAAATTGATTCTATATTTTTAGTGATACAAATTGATTCTGTGTTTTAGTGACACAAAGTGATTCTATGTTTAGTGACACAAACTGATTCTGTGTTCTTAGTGACACAAACTGATTCTATGTTTTAGTGACACAAACTGATTCTATGTTCTTAGTGACACAAACTGATTCTATGTTCTTAGTGACACAAACTGATTTTCTCCAGTTTAGACTTAATTGACACTGATGTTCTAGCAACAACTTTTTAAATCATAGTAAGTAAGGAGATATTATAATAACATAAATAACAAATTAATCGAGATAACTCGAACATTTTTAATGTTAAAAATTTGTAATATGATATACACAGAACGTATTTTACTGAAAATAATTTAATCATATAAATAATACTTTGATTGAACTCCAAAAGCTATTAATCCCAAATCTCGAAGCTCATCAATAAATAATGCTATGAAACTAAGACTTCAATTATGAAATTAGCGTTTGATCATGAAAATATATTTCAATGGATGTAGAATTAGAAGATATATAGGAATATTTACTATTTTTTGTCACAGCTTAATGAATTAACATGGTACTTTGTTTGAAAGAATTCTGAATTATGCACGAAAGAATATCTGTTTCCCTGCCAGATTTAATAACTGAAACGACTAAACTTATTGCAGTTTTTGAATATTCAACAAAATGCAACTCCCTATCCATACGGAAGTCCTGCAGGAAACTAGATAATCGTGTGGTTTAAGTTTTACAGGAAATACGAAATCCTGTCTAAGGATCGGCACTATTTTAACAGCGAAGTGCCGAGAGTCTACAAGTTAACTTTTAACATTGTTCAGATGAGAATCAAACACAGTTATAAAATCTAATTATGATATTATCAGTTCATTGCCCCAGGAACACATTACTTTCCATAAGGTATATAAAACTACTATTTTATAAACTGTGTTGTGGTGAGTATCGGAATTACTTGGATATTTTGTCAGAGTAGTTCTTCATCGGGGGTTATCAAAATACAATATTTTTTCACTCCCAGTTCTAATATATGTAGTACATTAATCGCATTCTTTCGATGCACGACGTCCATATACTTAGTCGTTTTATGGTGTTCGTCTTCAGATAATATTTGTTTAGAAGTCATATTAAATATATCTTTTGCTATAAAAGGGTTTAATTGATTGTTTGGAATTAAGCACAAAACTACACAATGGGCTATCTGTGCTCTGCCCACAACGGGTATCGGAACCCATTTTCTAGTGGTACGAATCCGCAGATATGTCGCTATACCACCGAGAGTCGCTATAAAAGAAGCTTACTGGTTTCTTATACAGAAATAATACTCAGTTGCGACGTTCGTTCTCTCGAAACCACTTATCGATTTTACAATTTGTCTGAATCAAAAACTGTATTATATTAAAATTGCAAATATAAAAAGTAGAATTAACTCGGTAAACAGAAAAATCTTTGATAACAGAGATTCGAAAAACGCCCTTCTTCGCTTTATGGGTAATCTAGAAAGAATTGAATGAAACAGTTCGGAAAAAAAATCTCAAAATAAGAAAACGAAAACCTTCGTTAGTAGAAAATATAAAAATGTTACAGCATAAATTATAAATGAATAAGTCCGCAATATATTGGAAAGTAATTTAGACAATTATGATATAAATATGTGTTTCTCTTGTTTAATTTCCTTCATAATCGAGTTCACGGCGACAGTAATATAAGTATATTGATTCATATTGTAAAGGGTATTTGGAAAACTGGCTGTTCGTTTTCGTTAACCAACAAATAACTAACTTGTTTTTAAGCCATTCATACATTGCACCATACATATTAAGTAAATAATATTTTTACTATTACAAAACTCGGTATTACGAATTGACCAAATCATCTTTTCTATGCTTGTTTGTTTATTTTTTTAATTTCGCACAAAGCTGCACGAGGGCTATCTACGCTAGCCGTCCCTAACTTAGCAATGTAGGACTAGAGGAAAGGCAGCTAGTCATCACCACCCACCGCCAACTTTTGGGCTACTCTTTTGCCAACGAATAGTGGGATTGACCCTCAAATTATAACGACCCCCCAGCTGAAAGGGCGAGCATGTTTGGTGCGACGGAGATTCGAACCCGCGACCCTCAGATTACGAGTCGAACGCCTTAACCCACCTAGCCCTTTTCTATGAAAAATATGTAGGGGACAACAACAGTAATTAGCAGAATCGATTGTAATACTGACTATATTTGACAACACTGTTTAAACGTATTTACAGAACAGCTTTTTTTTTTGTTAATCTGACATCATTGGATGGTTTATATCAGGGGTGTGCAACATTTTTCGTCGGTGGGCCATATAACCAACTTCATCAATCAAGCGGGGCCACTTAAAAAACAAGCTTATTCGTGTACATGCACAATAAATTAAAAAAAATTCTCAAAATGCAAGCAATAATATTTTATATTTTTGCATGAGTGATCATTTTAGTGCGACACTTGAAATTTAGAGTCCTTGCAGAGCTTGTCAATATCAGCTTTGACAGAAGTGGTTGCCACTCTTAACTGACTGGTCAAATGTTCATCAGTCAGCTGACTTCTACATTTGGTTTTGATGAGCTTCATTTTGGAGAAAAATTGCTCACAGCAGTAGGTGCTACCAAAAAGGGAGGCAATTCTTTGTGCATGACGGGACAAATTGGGAAACTTTTCACGTACACAGAGTTTGTAAAAGTCTAGCAAACTGTTTTCAGAGAATTTCCTTTTAGTGTCCATGTCAGCCTGCAGTTCAATGAGTTCCATTTGGCAATCATCAGGACTGTCTTCCACTGCCAAATCAAAAGGTTGAGCGAACGATTTCAATCTAATTTCAGTTTGTCTGAAATCTGGAAATCTGTTTGCAAACTCATCACGCAGCTTTTGTACACTGGTTCCATATTTGGTGCAATCCAGATTAGGAAATTCCAGTTTCCTGGTTGCAAGACATGTAAAATGGGTCTATATGGCTCTTCTTAACTGAACCTGGAAAAGTTCCAATTTCTTCTCAAAAGCACAAATATGCTCAAACAACTTATTCACAAGTTGACTTTTCCCTTGTAGTTTTAAGTTTAAATCAGACAGATGCTGTGTAATGTCTGTGAGGAATGCTAAGTCATTCAGCCAGTTCTCATTGCTCAAGAAGTCCACGTTCTGACGTTTGCTCTCCATGAAGAACTTAATCTCCTCTCGCAGATTCCAGAATCTCTTCAAAGTAGCAGCTCTACTAAGCCAACGTACAGCAGAGAAGTACAAAACATCTGAATACTCACTGTCCAGCTCATCTAAAAAAGTTTTAAATTGTCGATGATTTAATCCTCGTGTTCGAATATAATTTACGCATTGGACGACATTTTTCATGACTTCTGCAAAATCCAGAACTTTGGTGCACAAGCTCTCTTGGTGAATAATGCAATGGCTTACAACTACGTCTTGTGCTCCAATTGCAGTTAGAAATTTCTTGGTGAATCCATTTGTCCTACCTGTCATGGAAGGAGCACCATCTGTTGTAACACCACATAATTTATAAGGATTCAGTTCAAACTTTTCTACAACCTTAAGCACTTGTTCACAAATATCCTGTCCTGTGGTTGTGGAGGAAAGGCTTGCCATATCTAAAAACTCTTCGAAAACATCAAAGCCTGCAGTAACAGCTCTGATGAAAATGACAAGTTGGGATGTGTCATTGATATCAGTGCTTTCATCCAAAGCCAGACTGAAAGCTTCACACGAATTCAATCTCTCTTTCAAAGTTTCTTTGATGTCCTCTGAAAGATCTTTTGTCCTGCGTGAGACAGTAAAGCGGGAAAGGCTAGTTTGCTCCACCAAATATTTTTTTCTCTGGACATGCATATTCTGTGAATATTGTTAAACAATTTTTAATAAATTCTCCATCACTGAAAGGCTTTCCCTTTTCTGCCATACATTCACAAAGCTTAAAACTCAGTTTTGTCACCAGTTCTGAATTTTTCTTGAAAGTGGTAAAAACACCTTGTTGCTTTTCAATGGATGTTTTTAAATGTTCAATTTTGTCCTTTCGTGCCTGACCAACAATTTCATCAAACTGGGAGGAGTGCTTAGTTGCGTAATGTCGCTTAATATTGTACTCTTTCATGACTGCAATTGTAGTTTGACAGACGAGGCAGACAACACCTTGATTATGTGGGACAACAAGATATTTTGTGCACCATTCACTGTTGAATAACCTTCCCTCATCATCAATTTTCGTTTCTTAACTGCTGACATTTTACTAGCCCTGAAATCAAAACAAAAATTATTCTCACGAAAATAGCAAAGTAGAAAAAAACATACAATTTATTTACACATGGAACCTCTTATGGACAGAAACACATGTTTCTAAATTGGCATCCCGATCATAGCCTTCCGGTACTTAAATTAATTGAGAATAGCAAAATACAGTGTGACCTCGCCTATTCGCGGTTCGCCATTCGCGGCCCCGCATATTCGCGGGTTATGCGCGAACTGCGTTTTGTAGGTCACAGAGACTGAAAGGACTTTTCGAGGAGATTTCTGTTGTATTTACTCAATCAAGCCGTTTTATCAATTGTCGTCTTCACCAAACAAGATTGGACTGCTATTGGCTGACTGCCTCAGCTTCCCCAACAACGCAAACGGCAAAAGCACAGCCCGGTAACGCACGGTACAATTTAGTGAAATACATAACAGTATGCAATATTGCTACATTATTACTGCATCAATGAGTATAAGTATCATTAGTGTTTGGGAAGCATTTCATATAGTATATAATCGCATACATATACGTTTTAAAACTGCGTCCAATATTCGCGGTTTTCGCTATTCGCGGGAGGGTAAAGAACGTAACCCCGCGAATAACAAGGTCACACTGTACATAGAATCAGATGCATCTGAAAGCAAAATTTTAATAAATTCAGTAAAGTCACAACAATATGCTAAATAATAATCAATTTACCTTCAATCTCTTGTAGTAACTGTAAAAGGTAATAAAATTTTCACCAATAATGAATGACGGACAGCAGAGGTTAGGGAAAATTGTCGCCAGCGGGCAAAGGCGAGGTTCAGGACATGACGTTGAGTCGTAGACAATAGTGCTAGTGCACGTCACCTATTCATGCCCTAAGGAGGCCGACCAATCGAATTCGGCCTGCTCCTCTCTTGCAAAGATAATTTTAGAAGTTTGTCGAGTCGAAGCCTGGGAATCCCGTAGGATCGATGCTTTTAAAAATATTCCATTTGCGTTGGATTACAGATCAGGCCACATGGTTAGATTACAACAACTAGGGCCACACTAAATGGCTTGGCGGGCCGGGTTGTGGCCCGCGGGCCGCCTGTTGCACACCCCTGGTTTATATGAAATCATTAAAGTTAAATGAAGTACGTGCACATTAAAAGTGGTGTATCAGCTAATTATAACGATAATTTATTGCGAAATTTACAGGAAATAATGAAAATGTTGATAATACTATATACATATATAACGAAATTAAATATAAGTAGTTGTTAGTTTACTCTCAATTACACAACCTTTGCAAATCCTATGTCGGTGAAGGTCAATGTATTTCACAACAGCCTAACTTTACCGGTCAGTGTGAAAACTTTGTATCTCCCCAAAAATGCACTTAGCCAGTATTACGATGTTTCACGTGGAAACTGTGCTACCAAAGTAAGTGGAGAGTTTTTCAGGCAACGTAGCACGAATCAAAAACATCAAATTTACAGTCTGGCACGTTCGCCAGAAGGCCACACCCAACCCTCGGATTATGGAAGAGTAGAGTACGATAGGGTACATAAGTTTGTTTGTTTTTGTACCGGCATAATTCTGTTTTTATTTTTGCTATTTTTAAACAGTGACATGTCTGAATTCACGGTGTTACTTTAGAACGTAATTTACTTCCGTATTCGTCTTAAGGTAGTCCATCGGTAATTCGGTTATAAGCTTTGGTTTGGTTTGAATTTTGCGCAAAGCTACACAAGGACTATCAGCACTAACCGTCCTTAATTATGCAGTGTAAGACTAGATGAAAGGTAGCTAGTCATCACCACCCACCGCCAACTTTTGGGCTACACTTTTACCAATGAATAGTGGGTTTGACTGTCACGTTTTTAAAAAGTACACAAGTTCATCCCACACCCTCGCGCGCGTTTTGTACATTCGATAAAATGGTTTGATTTGTTTTGAATTTCGTGCAAAGTTATTCGAGGACCATCCGGGCTAGCCGTCCCTAACTTAGTAGTGGATAGGTTAGAGGGAAGGCACCTAGTCAACATCACCTGCTTTGGTTTAAATAAACATTTTTTTATATTATCAGAAGAGTAAAGATCGTTTATTGTTTTGTGTAAGTTTATCACCAGAAAGTACACGACACCTGAAGCGTATATCACTACATTTATCATTCAGTAAAATTAGTAACCCTGACATTATCCTAGTAAGTTATCTCTGTTTTAATCCCAAGCTACGCGACGAGCTATCTGAGCTGTATCTTTTGCTGGATAGAACCCCGAATTTTAACTTTATAAGCTTTCAAGCTTACCAATGAGCCACCTAAGAACAGGTAAGGTAAAAAAATTGACTGACATAAGAAACTGTTTTCTTTTTCATTTTAATATAAATCAGCTTTGTGTCTAAAACGTTGAGAATTACTATTATATACTTTTGAAATTTTTAACATTATATGCGTGAATATTGGGGTGAGCAGAATATAGTAATTAGTCTTCTCAGGTTATTAAGTGCTCGGATTTATAACCAAAACACAGTTTGGGGATGTGGGTTGCTTTATAAAAGTAACGATCGAATACCACGTTCCCTGGTAACTCAGTGGTAAACCTAAAGGCTCCCACCGCCAAAAACAAGGTTTTGATACTTATGGTGGGCACAGGAAAGTTAGCTCCTTGTGCTTAACAATAAATAAATAAATGACCAATCAGATCTCATTATTCTATCAGACAATAGCAGCCCGAAAACTGGTGTTGGATATTCTTAATTGTCTTCCTTCCTTTCTTATCAATTCAATATCAAGGACGACGATGAGCTAGTTGCTTCTTGTGTAGCTTTGCGCGAAAAACTTGAAACAGGCGTAAAATTAATAGTTTTTGATTAAATAAACAAGGAACTTTGAATTTCAGTCTCTTTTTTTATTGAAGTTAGTATTTATGGTCCAGTGAATTAATTTTATAATAAATCATAAAGACAGCTTGTTTAGTTTAATTGAACCAAACATTGTTTAAAAGGTGGTGACTATTGCTCTGGTGTTTATACAATATTGCATATTTATTGTGTAGTAGCAACTACATCTCATATCCAGTTGGAAATAAACTGCCCTGCAAAAACCGAAGAATGTCACTACAATATATAGTTATCAACCAGAAAATATCAAGTTTCAAACAGTTACGATTTTATAATTCTTCCCAAAAGACAGAGTGTTGTAACAAAATAAACAATTGAGTTTTTTGAGAAACATATAATAATGTTATATCCAGTAATATGAAATGGTTGTTTGATTAACCATTATTTTGAAATAAAGATGTTAAATGCCTTTGAAGTACTAACGTGAATAAGAATCTTTCACTTTAGATAAGTTTGTTTATTTGTAGCTAGTCTTGTTGAAAAACTGGATTTGTATTGGTGCCTTTTGGAAATAAAACCGTTCACTTTATATACGTTCGTTTATCTGTAACAAGTTGAAAAATTGGATTTATATTGGTGCCTTTTGTAAATAGAAAAATTTATTTTATATTCGTTAGTTTATCTGTAACAATGCTTGTTGAGAAACTGGATTTGTACTGGTGCCTTTTGAAAGTACTTCTGGTTATGAAAGGGGTATAATTAACTTGAAAGACATTAATAAATAAATAAATGCACACGTGTGTTTGTGTGTCTTAGCTTAAACTTCCACTATTTGTTAGAAATACGGAATGTTCAAAGCCTACAAACATCCACTATATACCAACACATTTTTTTTTCCCATTGGGTCAAGATCAATCATTTTTAAAACTTGACGGAACATTTCTGATAATTTTGAAATTTCTGAGTTTTACAAACATCTGATGCTTGAAAGTACTAACAAGTCAGTATATTTTGTTCTTGTAAGAAACGTTTTATTCTAATAGAGAAATTTTCATTTATATTATTACAAAAAATCAGTAATTAGGTTTGAAATATACTTTTTCTTCAGATAGTTTTAACTATTACTGAAATAGTTTCCACACTTTTCTCTGTGTAATTGTTTTCACCAGGAATTTATGACATACTTAAACCTGAATTTTTTAACTCCTATTAACAACTGACAACTTTGAAATGTTATATTGACAAGTAAACTTTCACAATTTATTAGCATAATGATAATTGTTTTATATAGAGAACATGCTACATATTTTAACAGGACATTATCTGTCTTATTGAAGTACTTATTGCATTAGCATTATATCCTAACGTACAAAGTATAACTTTCATCTTAATAAATTAAATTACTAAAACCAATATTAGCTAAACTACACTTGCAAAGAGAAATCTATATAACTTCATGCAATAAACGCTGAAATTTATCACGAACTAATTCTCTCTCTCAGAAAATAAGCCCGAAACACAATAACTAATCTGCCATAGCAGAATATTAATTTTTTCCCCAAAGTTATGAAACACGATTATTACGTGGTCAGTGAAGTACAAACCCAGCTATTCATGTATTACGATAATTATGAAGATAAATATAATAATACAATGAAAGGCAGCTTATGTTAATATTTGGTAAAGCTAATCCAGGCCAAATTTGAGCA
Organism: Tachypleus tridentatus; assembly: GCF_004210375.1. Classification (NCBI taxonomy): domain Eukaryota; kingdom Metazoa; phylum Arthropoda; class Merostomata; order Xiphosura; family Limulidae; genus Tachypleus; species Tachypleus tridentatus. The sequence continues at coordinate 64,513,531 of NC_134830.1, read as the reverse complement.
GACCGTTGTTCATCTTAGAAAATGGTTAAAGCAAAACAAAATATAGGTGGTAAATTTGCCCCAGGAACCCACCTATCGATTCGACTCAGTCCCAACACATGAAATGGCTACTTTAGGAAAAACACAAAGTTTATACGTTTTGCGCTCAGTGACCTGGTCTACGGCCGTCAGTTCCAACCCGTCAACGCCGAGAACTTTGTGGTGGTTTTGGTTAGATTGTGTTTTCATTCCCCGAGGAGGAATGAAAAATAATTATGAGTGGCCAGAAACTTTTGTTTGCCTTCACCCCACTCGCGATTAATAATTATAAGACACGTGACTTTTGGATTTAATTAATTCGTCGAGATATGATGATAATACTCAATTCATTGGTTAAAGTTCATGATCTACAAGACGTGTGTCAGGAAAAGCTGCGAAGACGCCCCGGAAGACTGGGGGAAAACTAAGTGGGGAAATGGAACTGAAGACCTTCGATAGGTTGTTTATGACTGACGAAGAAAAGGCGAGTAGTCGCGGCGGCGTGAGCAGAGAGATGTAGACTATGTTAAGAAGCAAGTTAGTTGTAGTTTAGTGTTTAAGCTTAAATTACTTTAGCTTTCATTAGCTTAGGTTGGTCCTTTTCAGGACTGCAATCTATAGATCCAATCAAGGAAATTCTGCTGTGAGGAGAAACTAGAGTACTCAAAGAAAACTCACTTTCATGGCTAGAGCGCCAAATAAACTTACCCTCACCGTGCCAGGAATAAGCTGTAAGAATAAAACGAAACCAAGGAATAAATAAATACATGAATTTTGAACTATTCTTTTATCAACGAATAAGGGGATTGACCGTCACATTATAACGCAATCACGCTTGAAAGGGCGAGCTTGTTTGGTGTGATAGGGATTCGAACCTGCGACCCTCTGATTACGAATCGAGTGTCTTAACCACCTGGCCATGCCAGACCCACAAAAATGTATTTTAATTATTTCAATAATTAATACATGTTCTTTCTTTTGTAAAGCAGAAGGCCCAGAAGTGGGATTTTATATTTTATGTGCTTATCGAAGTACTTGTAATCTTTTAGAAAAGAAACACTTCATTGCTCAGTTGTATTATATGTATAACAGCTAAGCGTTGTGTAATGGAATGTCACTTTCGGACATATCGTTTAATAGAAATGTCACTTTCGGCCTTATATTTTTTATTATGTTGTACTATTTACTTCAAATTTTAAAAACGAAATAACGCAACAGATACGAGTATTTTCTAATCCGAATAAAATTTTCTTTTTTATTTTTTTACAAAAACCCTGTGATGTACCTTGAGATTTTTTAGTCAGTTTCTTTCGAAAATTTATCCACAACTACAATATAAACGTGACGACTGAATGGTACCGTTTATTTTTGTTACACAACCACCCCTATTATACCGAGAAACACAAACATTAAAATACATTTATATAATATTACTGTAACAGACTGCTAAATATATATATTTGGTAATAAGGGCTAAGTACACCCCCGTGTCTTTGATGTATAGTTTATTTAAAATAAAATAAAAAAGAGTTACCAAGGCTTTAGCGCATATAAACAATAGTTAAAACAGATTAAAATAACATAAAATACTATTTTGTACACATTTCAAGTACCAAAACGTAACACCTAAACTCTTCAAATAAACTACAAACAGGTCTTTGTAGATAACCACAAACACACTTCTCAATAAGTACTTTACACACTGTAAAATATGGCATAGATATTTACAAAATTTATGTATCTTTACGTTATAATTCTTTGATCGAATATAAAGAAAGAAATATTATGATTCCACAATTCATGTCACATTCAAAAACAGTTTTAACATAAAACATGCAAAAACAAAAGAACTTTATCAAAAGTTCCTTCCTAATGTTTATTCCACAAAAGGGCAACCGGAGGGTAGTTTTAGGTTCTTTGGAATTTCCCAAGGAAGATCGTCCCGACCGAAATGCCCATAAGTACTCGTTTTCTGAAAAATTGGACGCTTTAAGTCCAAATCCCTGAAAGAGAAAGAAAGATATTCGTGAACTCACTCAGTATTCATTACACAATAAAATTCGAGTTTAATGGGTTTTTTTTATTTTGCTAAAAATACATTTTGAGCAATTTCACTCGAAAATATATTAAACAACACCAACAGTCGGTGACATATTTAACATCAGTCAAATGAGGCAACGCATCGACAGCCCTTCATATTGCGGACACCCAAATTAATAGAAAAAAAAATTCTATATTTCTATATCTATAGCTGATCGGTAAGGACGGAACCCTAAGAAAATTCCACCGAGTAGTTTGAGGTGTTGAAAATGTCTCTGCCGAAAGATAGCAATAAAACTAAATATTTGTAGTTAATTAAATTAATAGTTGGTTTTTCCGTAATTTAATATTCTAACATCACGGCCAAAATAAACGAAATGTAAAAATAACCATACTGATTGATTAAACTGCGTACATTCATATTATGCCACTAGTTTTCCCACAAAAGAAGGGATCGTCTTTTTAATCACTCACACTATCATACAGTAGTGTTTTATCTGTCAGTCAGACAGTCAATAAACACTGAAATGACATCACATAAGGGACGCTTAACATTTTAATCTGTACTGTCGTGAGGTCAGTAAAATGTACGCATGCCATAAGTCACAAGAAAAATTATGAACTATGTAAGCACGACAAGTGAACTTGAAAAGTAAGAAAAAAATGTTACTTTTAATTTTGGTTTTATTCACACTTGAAGCAGCACACTTTCGGGGACACTGAAAAAGTACATCCAGTATGTAATTAAAATCAAAATAATATGAAATGGATAAACGATCTAAAACTGTAACCGAACATAAATGTAAAACAAAATACATTATTTGTAACATTTTTAATAATCCTCTGTTGGATCAGAGCACAGTTTCAAGACTTGACTGAAATGTGGGATAAAATAGAGTTCTTTACTGAACAAACTATACACTACGTTAAAGTCTTTTTTTTTTCTTTTCTTTGTATAGATTACAACACTTTTGAGCCAATACCTTAAATTTCTAACTTCAGGCTTTTAATTTTTAATATATTTATAAAAAAATTAACAAATGACAATTTTTACTTACTTTATGATCTTGCCTGGTCGTAAATCAAAGTTATCTCTAACAATCTGTAGTAGTTCTAGATGAGAAAGTTTCGATGTACCGTACGTAAAAATGGCTATAGAGATTGGTTCTGATATACCGATAGCATAAGAGAGCTGAAACAGTAATCACTCGATATAGATATGTCATCTTTATATTCGAAAACTCATATTAATCTTTCAAATTTCTAGTTTTTATACATATGCAAATATAAAAGAAATACGTTGTTCTATAATTAAGAAAATGCATCATCGATAATTTCTTAATGTACGAAACAATAACAGATAAATTTTGATAACTAAACAAAAGTTTTCCAACCTTTAATTTTTTAAAGCTTTGCGATTATTTCTCTATTTCCCATATTCTGAATGAGTTGCATTTTATTTTGAACTTATGTTTTTCTTTCTTGTAGCAAAGCCACATCGGGCTATCTGCTGAGCCACCAGGAGATTCGAACCCCTGATTTTAGCGTTTTAAATCCGTAGACTTACCGCTGTGCTGGAGTGGGGCTTATTTTGAACTAAGCATTTAATATATTCTGGACAAGTAACATTTCATTCTATATTAACTACTTGATATATTCTGGATGAGTCAAATTTTATTCCAGATTAACATATTATAAAATGACTATCATATTATTCCGTATCAACTATTTGACATACCCTCCCAGTTTTCACTAAGATGCTTGCAAAACATTAAAACTAGAAATATCAACAAGAAGGTTGGTCCAAAAGCTCTAACTTGATTTGAGATTTACAGCAGATTTGGAGTGGACAAACACCGAAAGCATAGAGAAAATTTAAAACAACTTACCTGGACAAGACATCGTTTACAGAGCTTGGCTTTTACCAGTGATTTTGCCACCCAGCGAGCAGCATAAGCAGCAGAGCGATCGACTTTGGTAGGATCCTTACCAGAAAAGGCTCCACCACCATGGGCTCCCCAGCCGCCGTAAGTGTCAACTATTATCTTTCTTCCAGTCAAGCCTGCATCACCCTAAACATTAGAAGGTAGGCGTTTTATTTATCCTGTTATAATATTCATTATTTTTAGTAAAGTATTAAATTCAAACAGATGGAAATTATCGTTTTCCTGTGGTTTGTTTATGGCAGCTTTTCTGAGCTGAAATTTAACAAACGCCAGAGATGACAAACATATCACTAGTAAGTGTAATATTAATTTTGCATAATTTAATGCCTCACAGTTATTCTGATATTTTACTGTTATTTGAAAAAAAAAATCAAAGTTTCTTTGTAATCCCGTTAGTGTATGCTTCTAATTTAAGGAAATTGAAACTGTCTTGTATATCTCGTGACTTAGCTTCCAAATTAAGGTAACTGAAACTGTCTTGTATATCTCATGGTTAAACTTCCAACCTAAGGTAATTGAAACTGACTTGTATATACCGCGGTTAAACTTCTAACTTAAGGTAATTGAAACTGACTTGTATATATCGTGGTTAAACTTCTAACTTAAGGTAATTGAAACTGACTTGTATATCTCGTGGTGACCTGGCATGGCCAAGCGCGTTAAGGCGTTTGACTCGTAATCCAAGGATCGCGGGTTCGAATCCCGGTCGCACCAAACAAGCTCGCCCTTTCAGCCGTGGGAGCGTTATAATGTGACGGTCAATCCCACTATTCCTTGGTAAGAGAGTAGCCCAAGAGTTGGCGGAGGGTGGTGATGACTAACTGCCTTCCCTCTAGTCTTACACTGCTAAATTAAGGACGACTAGCGCAGATAGCCCTCGAGTAGCTATGCGCTAAATTCAAAACAAACAAACAAACAATATCTCGTGGTTAAGCTTCCAATTTAAGGTTATTGAAACTGACTTATACACTGCTGGCCAAAATCTCAAGGTCAATGAATATAAAGAAAAAATATGCATTTTGCGTTGTCAGACTCAACCATTTATTTGAGTGGAGCTTCGAAAGATGAAAATAAGAAAAGGGAAAATAAAAATAGATCTAATTTAGAACTTAGTTTTCTAAGTAAAACTGTACAGTCACTAACTTACCATAGGTCCACCTATGACGAATTTACCGCATGGATTAATGTGGAGAATTGTCTTATCATCCATCAGTTCGGAGGGAACGACAGTTTTGATAAGTTTCTCCATTATCTGTTTGCGAAGCTCCTGTAAACCAATCTCCTCAGAGTGCTGGACAGAGATGATAATAGTATGTACTCGAATTGGTACAGCAACTCCATGGTCAAAGTAATACTCGCATGTTACCTAAAATACAATAAGTTATGAGATAAAGTTATTACAGTTTCATAAATTAGATAATTATCACAGACTAAGTGGGTATATACCTATGTTACACAGAACTCGAAGAGTTTTTTTTTTCTAAGTAGAATAACTACTTCGTTCAAAAACATCCAAAATTACTATTCGAATTGGATACGATAGGAAAAACACGTTATTGAAAAACCTATTCCATTGTAGAAAAGTATATTAAATTACTTTTTCTATAAATTTTCTATAAAAAATTCATATGAAGAGCAATTAAAACACGTGATACGTAAATCATAATCATATAATCATAAGGAATCGCTGGTGAATAAATTTTATAGCTTTAAAAATTACCTTGTTATTTCTCTGATTTTTTACTTAACTGTTGTTTATTAGGTTGTATTTAGTTTTAAAAAAACTTAAATAGGGATTATAGAGTAATAGTATAACTTACAACTTTCGTAACTGATAAATAACCCAAATAACAGATATCAATCTTGTACTTGTTCGGGGAAATGTTCTGGAACACTGTGTTCATTTCATTACACAAGAAAAATGACGTCAATAAAATTATATCTTCTTCATTTTAAAAAAGTGTAAAGTATTTATGAACTATTGTTCTTCCTTGCATGACAATTCTGATCATCAAATGCAGTTTTTACCTGTGTTTTGGAGTCTGGTCTAGCCCACCAGAATGTTCCGTCTCGTCGCATTTCTGCTAAACGTAGATTCAACACGTGGGCTAATTTGACAGTCAACGGCATGCATTCTTCAGTCTCATTGGTAGCATAGCCAAACATTAAGCCCTAAAAGTAATAAAAGTAAGTGTTTCAAATACTTTTTTATTTTTATATGAAAATCTATCATACGTACTCTCACATGAACTGCTTTTAATCATAATTCATATTGTATGTATGATCTAGATTTTTATGAAAATATAATGTGCAGTTAATAGATTTTTCTACCTTTGATAGTTTCTAAAATGTATGTTTTGTTGTTAAATTGACTAAATAAATTTTACTGTATTTCTACAAGAATGTTTTGTTTTAAAGGTTTATCTTATATAGTCGCCTCCCCCCAGTGGCACAGTGGGATGTCTGCGGATTTATAACGCTATAAGTCTGTTTTCGATACTCGTAGCGGGCAAAGCACAGCTAGCCCTCTGTGTATTTTGTGCTACAAACAAATGTTAGATGTAAAATGTTCTCAATATCTTTTTTTTTTTTTTTTTAAATGTGCAGATGATCGGTTGTGATTGAGCACAAAACTACACAAAACGAGAAGTTGAAATTCAGGGGTGACCAAACTGCTGCTCTTTGACATATAACGTGCGGCTCGCAGAAATATGTTTGCTGAGCTCCTTTTGCATCGCAATTAATGTAAAAGGTAAATAAAAAATTTTAAAGTTTTATAATTATTTACCTGGTATAAACTGAGAGTCCACTGGATTAAAACATAAGTTTAATGTTTATGGTGAGTAACTATATTTAAGAATTTAAATCCTAATTTTTATGCCAGATTTGAGTCAGGGATTAAGGAAATTTCGGATCAGCAAGGATTATGGAGGAATTGTGCTGGAGAATCAGTAATCGTACAAGCCGGTGTTCACAATGTTGTTTTAGTGGACGTGGCTTGTGATCGCGTGATTGTGGTGTGTGTGGCTGTGTTGCGGGCAATGAAATTAACGGAGTGTTAGTGTGATACTGGGCGGAATTTGGTTGCGTTGCGCGTGGTGGAGCTTATTATTTCTTTTAACTTTAATGTTTTAGAAGTGTCTGTGAAAATTTTGTGATAGAAGATGGCATCATCAAATTGTAAGAAGATGAAAACAGAAATTTTAAGCCAGAGTGGGAGAAAGATTTTGAATTCATCATTAAAGGAGGTAAACCTTTGTGTCTTATGTGCAATGTATCACTCAGTCATTATAAAGTCAGTAACTTGAAACGCCGTTATGAAACAAATCACAAACCACTTTTCGTCTGATTATCCACCTCAATCAGAATTACGGAAAAACAAGTTAACTGTGTTAAAATCATCACTAACTAGCCAGCAGACATTTTTGAAAACGTTCAGTGAGGAACTTGATACAACGACTGAAGCTAGTTTTGTATATCATGGAATAAACGCCCATATTCTGACGGTGAATTTGTTAAGAAGAATATAGCTGAAGTTGTTGCAGTGTTAGATCCAAATAGCACAAAACTTTATCGACTAATAGCACAAACAGTAGCTTCACAACACACTACAGAAAGACGTATCTCCCAGATAAGTGCTCATGTTGCAGGCAAAATGATTTAAAGCAGTGGCGGCACCACATATATTCATAAAATATGGAAAACACAATCGTCGTTGTTGCTTTACAATTAACATCAAAGAGACATAGATCTGTAGAACTCAACGTCTTCATTAGGATGAAAGACAGCTTGATAGTGACCTTACTTTTCCTCAGAGAGTATTAACTTCACATGGGATAATTCGTTTCTGCTATGTAAACCATGTATTTATGTTATATTTCTTTTGATTTGTAGCTTTACTCTTAATGGTATATTAAATATTCAATCTAAACTAATCTTGATTTTCTTTATTATTATGTATTACCGTGGGTGGAATTTAGGTGAGCTTCCTCTTTTACATATACGCATATTTTCATAAACAGATTATTTCTAATTTGTAATAATGAATTATTAATCAGAGTATGAGTTTCCAATGAAAACTGTATTGAAAACGCAGTTCGAAAAAGCACACCTTTCTGAAATGTACCTTGGTACTTACATTATTATAATTTACCATCTGTACTTCATAATAATGGCATTTTGGGAAGCCCCTCCATAGTTTACCTCAGCCCCCCCCCCCCCCCCAACGAAAATATCCTGGCGCCGCCACTGATTTAAAGAATTCCCTTGCATTCAGTTTAGCCCTTGATGAATCTACAGACATACAAGACAACCCACAACTGGCGGTATTTGTTCGTGAAGGAAGAGATGTTGGATTTAGTGGCACTAAAAGAAACAACTCGTGATGTTGAAATTAAAAATGCGCGTGACAGAGCTTTAAGAAGCGCTGATATTCCACTAGATAAATTCGTCAGTGTTGCAACAGATGGAGCACCTGCGATGGTGGGGAAAATGCAGGATTAATTGCACTTATGAAAAGTGATCCCAGCTTTACAGAGTTTCTCCCTGTTCATTGCATTATTAATCATGAATACTTGGCAGCCAGATACTTTAAGTATGAAGGTGTTATGAAATTTGTTATTGAAATTGTCAATTTCATACGCTTAAATGGGAAGACCCACTGACAATTCAAAAATGTTATTGAAGAACTGGAACTTGAAGATAAACCCAGTGATGTCTCTTTTTACTGCATTGTGAGGCGGCTTTCAACCAGCAATATTTTAAATATAGTTTGTAGATATGGTATAGCCTATTATTACTTCTCTTAAAGAAAAGAAAAAATTATCTCCTCAACTGAGAAATTATGAATGGATGCAAGATCTAACGTTCCTTACTGATATAATGAATAGTCTACAAGCTTCCAACTTTGTACTCCAGAGGATGGATGAAATTGTTTCTGATCTTACTCAGACAATTTCAGCTTTAGAATAAAATAAGACTTTTTCAAAGAGACATACTGTTAAAAAAAACTTCAGTTACTTTCCCAGTCTCAAAAGGAGAGTAAATACATTCCCTGATATTGAAATAAAAGACCACAAACTGAAAGAATACAAAGATAAATTACAATAACTGCTTGATAATTTCCTAGACAAGTTTGAGGACTTGCAAAAGCTAAAGTCCTACCTTGCCTTTCTTGTAAATCCATTAATGGTTGATATGATCAATGATGGTTGTCCAATTCTCAAACCTCTGGTTACAGAATCATTTGCTGTGAAAATGTAACTAATAGAACTACAGGATGATCTGGGTCTAAAGATGATCTATAAATTCCATTCTACAATTGAATTCTTGAAGCAAATTCCAGAAATAAAATATCCTGAACTGAAGAAAACCAGTGTGCAACTCATCTCAATTTTCAGCCCAACATATTGCTGTGAATCACTGTACTCTGTATAATGAAGTTCGTGAAGTCGAAGCATCGTACAGTCCATACAAATCAACACCTGACTGAGCTAATTCGTACAGCCTTGACAACATATCAGCCGAAATTTCAACGAATCACAACCAAGATGGAGACTCACAAGACCTCTACTAGCAGAAAATATCCTGATAATTATATCAATGTCTGTTTGCGTATGGAAAATATTATGATAAGAATAAAATTTTCTAAGGTGGTATCTGATTAAAATATCTCTAATTTTATTGTTCTTACATATTTTCCTCCATGTTTCGACGAGATATTTACTAAGACAAATAAATATCATTAAAAATATCTGTTTTTAACCCTTTTATTTTTAACAGTCTCATTTAATGTTAATGAAATGCAAATTTGTATATTTTTCTTCGATGTTTCCATAGTACATTACCGTATTAAATACGCTCAATATAGTTAAAACAATAATCAGCCAGGATTTTGAAAACATTTTGCATATATGTGTACTTTGTGATTATTGAAACTAATACATTTTAACAGTTTACAAACTACATAATGAAGAAATATTGTTACGTGCATGCATTTCTTAATATTTATATACAATTTATGTAACAAAATGTTCATCTGACAATAAAAACGTGTGTAAGATTTGTTCATGTCTTGCGGTTCTTAAGCATCTGAAGTTTATCGTACGTGGCTCTTACGTTATTGATTCTTTTGAAGGTTCCATTAGAATGATAAATGAAAAATTAAAATGTAGCTTCAAATTATTTTGATACATTATCCATAAAATTGTGGGAAAACTATCCATAAACTTTCTGTGAATCATTCTTAGAATAAATATAGAAAATAACCTGATCTCCAGCTCCCAATGTGTCTTCGTCCTTTTCGTGATGAACCCCGCTAGCAATGTTTTCACTTTGCTCTTCAATAGCAACCACTAGATTCATAGTTTTGTAGTCGAAACCTGTGAAATGTGATAAAATCCTTCAATAAATAGAATTAAACAAATTACAATAGCTTAATTAATTACTCAGATTATTAAATAATTGATTAGTGTTAAGCCTGTTATACTTTTTTAACACTACGTTCTTTATTCAGTCTCTCAGCAACGCTTGTAGATTACTACTTCCGGTACTTTACACGAGCGAATTATTTAAATACATGTTCAGTTCTATCCATCTATATGCCATTTAGTCACAGTATTGATATACAAAAAGGGAGAATAAAAGAAATACAAATATTTTAACGTAAAAAATTAAGAAACAATTACAGAAATAAAAAGTACTTCTTTTAATTAAACGATGCTATTCTCTGGCTAGTTCAGTTAAGACAAGTGCTCAAGTTGTGATAGCGGCAAGCTTAAGGATTTACAACCCTAAAACCTGGTTTTAGTTCTCCGCGGTGGACAGAGTGCAGATAATTCAATATATAGCATTGTGCTGAACAACAACTTTATTAATACGAAAATTATCGAATAGAATAATATTTTCTCAATGAAAAACAAATAAAACATGTTTATTCTTAAGTTTATACACAGTATATTTCACATAAAATCATTATCTTTTGGTATTTTTCATTAATAAAATTAAACTGTACTGATGACATAGTATAGTATCATTTATAACAGAAATTACACATAAAATTTTATTTCCATTGTATCTGTAAAAATCGTTAATTTTAAACTAGAAGATTATCCGCCGTTTTTCTTCCTTTCTATGGTATATTTACATAGTTCTAGGCTTGAAAAATTACCACAGTACAGACCGGAAAGAATCATTGTTACACAAACCCAATAAAGCAGCTTACCTTTAGAAGAATCGTCGTAACCAATATGCTTAATAGTGTTTCGAACAACCCTCTGATAATCCACGTGTGTCTTGGAAGTGATCTCTCCACATAAAAGAACCATACCCGTTTTAGTTACACATTCTGCAGGTGAAAGAACTTAAGTGATTAGGTTTTGTTTTGTCTCTTAACGTTTTACTAGCATTGTAATATATGTGATAAAAGCATGCGATGGGTTATTCTATTTACTTCGATTTCGATGACGCGAACAAAAATATTACATTGGAGACTTTCCTCTAACATACAGAAATATCAATGCAACTCAACACGGTAAAAACCTCTTGATATATTAACTTATACAACACGTAACTTAATATATAAGATCATTTATTTCGGTTACATTCAGTGATTATGAACAGGAGTGTAGATCCTGGGGGATGGGGGATACATTCCCCCTTCATTTTAGGTGGGGGGTATGGTTCATACAATCATCCCCCCTCTACAGTTTGGTCTGTTGAATTGTTTTATTGCATCACAGACCTACAAATTGTGTGTTTGTACTTGTGATTCTCGTGTTTTTATCAATCGAATTACATAATTAGACTTAGATGTAGGCTTTTTCAGTAGCCGAAATGTACATCTTTAATATAGGCGTGCTTCTAAGCTTTTCGATCTAAGCAATAGTTCGTAAGTATCAGTCAGTAGGCCTAAGTATACATGCAAGTATCGTGGCAACAAGATTACTCTGTGACTGCATGTTTACAGCTTTCAGGTTCACGTAATCAGAGATTACCAATTTGCAAATTGAACAGTCCATATAAGTGGTTGCAAAAATCATCCCCCCCATCCGATGTAAAAAATCTACGCCCCTGATCATGAATTAATTTAAGCGACGTAATAGATTTGTTTAAAATGAAACTATTCTTACGTTTGCGAAATAATCCACATTTATCAAAACCACTGATAAATTAGTTAATGTCTCGTATGAATATTTTATTGCATTCAATGTGCTTTGCCTACTTTAAATATTGATATACAGTATTGAAAATAATTACAAAATCTCAAGGTGATATACGTATAGGGTAAAGAAAAATAATTATAGAAACCCAAGGTGATATACGTATAGGGGTAAAGAAAAATATTTTCTTGCAATTAAATGGCTCAAGATAATTATTACAAAAAATACAGATTAGTAATAAACGAGCTATACAATGCATTAATATTTTGGTATTTCCCAAACAGAGCAGTTCGTCCGTTTTTACGAGTTTTTCAACATGCGATCATGAAATACTGTTCCAAATGTCATATATTTAAGTTATTTATTTATATTAAGTTATAATTAATATAACTTTGTTAAGTTATTTTAAGTTATTTCATTGGACGTTTTTCAGACCAAGCGGTTGCTGCGAATGTTTCATTGTTTTCCTCAGATTAGGTATCGTTTTACCACGTTTTCTACGTGCTTAGAATCGCTCACTCGTTGAAAGATAAAACGTTTTGTACCTGTCAGCGATCAGGGTGTCATCAATTATGTTTAGGTTATCGAATAACATTAGCTAAGGTGCATAGCACTCGTGTATTAGTCTCCCATCGTTGATACTTGTCAAAGAACTACAATTTGGATTCATCTGAAAAAACACCTTCCTCTAGCTCATCTCATCCCATGTTTTGAAGGTCAATATCGGTTTCAATCGTTTGGTTAGTTCCATTTATCCTAAACAATAAAGCTTGACCAGACACAAATCGGCTACTTATTTTTACTGTTTATGTTTTTATTCTGAAGGTAACATGCACACTACACTTACAGATAGGCAAGTCATCGTAAGGTCTCTACTGGATTGTTGTGTCTCTTGTAAAAACTTATCCTGGAGACAAAACTTTTAAAGGGTTTGGGCTTTATAGTTTCACAACTTTTTTAATCAACAATGCAAGCTAATATTTGCATTATACACCTATTTTATTACTATTTTTATAATTATTATCAATGTTGTATGTACTTAATAAATTAAACTTTTGTAACTCTGCGATAACAGAAAAAAAAACTCCTTTAACGCTAAAGGAATAGCTAAAAAAATATAAATTTGGTTACATCGTTTGTGGGGGGGGGTGAACAAAAAAGTAGAAACATCCGGTGGAAACGACTTATTAACGTGTAGTCCTGCCTTCGCAATGTGACTATTCCAGTTCTTCATAGTAAGGTTTGTTTGTTTGTTTTGAATTTCACGCAAGGCTACTCTTTTTATAGTAAGGACATCTGAAAGCTCCTGAAACGTATGCTGAGGATCTAAGTTACATTCTTCGATGACACACTTTGACAAAGAGAATGACGGTCTCAAGATAACCTTCCAGCCATTTACCTGATGAGAAATTGTGGATTAATAGCCATTAATGGTTTGTTTGTTTGTTTGTTTTTGAATTTCGCGCAAAGCCACACGAGGGCTATCTGCGCTAGCCGTCCCTAATTTAGCAGTGTAATTCTAGAGGGAAGGCAACTAGTCATCACCACCCACCGCCAACTCTTGAGCTACTTTTTTACCAATGAATAGTGGGATTGACCGTTACATAATAACGCCTCCACGGCTGATAGGGCGAGCATGTTTAGTGCGACAGGGATTCGAAGCCACGACCCTCAGATTATGAGTCGAACGCCTTAACCTACCTGGCCATGCCTAGTCATAGCCATTAATAACCTCTAACACTGTCTATTTTAGAACCACTGTCAGAACCAAGAAGCTGAGCAATGTAAATCACTAAATCATCTGTTAATCTGTCCTCTTTGAAAATCAGTTCAGTCAGTTGTTTTGTTTTTCAAATTGCTTGACAGCTTACATGTATTCATATAATATATATAACATGATAAAGACACAATCGTAATAAAGCATTAAATCAGTTAGCTGAAAATCTAGTCTATTTAATATCTGGGAGAGAATGGATGTCTGTAAGCAGATGTTTCTATTTTTTTCCAGTTACAGTGTGTTGTAAAACATTAGGGTTAGTAATAATAGTGCAATTTTGATATTAAACACATCGTTGAAACACACACGTAAGCACACGATTCTTAGCACGACGATAATGTGTGTATACTTAGTGTAATAGTCCTTTATATTTACGGGTTTTGTTCTGGGTTTTTTTATAATATATTTAATTACCGTTAAAACAATATAATCACTGAGAAGTAAATAAGAGCTAGTTTATGAATTTTGTTTAATCACAAGAAGCAATAAATTACTAAACTATACTTAATAATATATGATTATATGTGCAAACACACACACACACATATATAGATATATATATTTCCGTGTCTAAGAATGAAATATAATGGTGGTGTTGAAATAAGTAGACTCAGATAACCGGCTTGGTAACAAGATACACTGAATAATCGGCATAGAATAGCTCTTTGACTGTTGTGATATAATTATTTTTACTTTACATCTAGTTATAATATTTGATTTATCAGTTTACTTACCGCACGCTACCTTTGCATCTGGGTCTTGGGATAAATGCGCGTCTAAAATGGCGTCACTGATTTGATCACACATTTTATCTATTAGGAAAAAATAAATCGTCCTGTAGTATTTATATTTGAATTATGAGTACTAAAGGTGCTACTAAGAACTAACTAACAAACTACACATACTCATACACAAAAATTCCCAACATACACAGACTAGAGTCTTTAGAACCTATTGAAATTAACAGTTCATCATTACATTACAATAATTTCATTTAGTGATTCTAACATGTAACATTTTGTACAAGATTGTTATACTTATGTTCTTAATAGAAATAGGAATCAAGCAGTATTTGAGGATCGTTATGATTCAAAGTATGTTTGTTGAGTTTCGCGCGAAGCTACACGAGGACTATACGCGCGAGCCGTTCCTAATTTTCAGAGAAAGAGGGCAGTTAGTAACACCCACTGACAACTCCTGGGTTACTCTTACCAACGAATAGTGAGACTACTTATCATATTATAACGCCTCCAGGACAAAAAGAGCGAGGAGTTTTGACAAAGGGTTTCGATCCCGCGAGCTACAGATTGCGAGTCGAACGTGCTAACTACCAGACCGTGCAAGATACCTTCATCTATGAGACTGTAGCATCCTAATCACGCAAGTCACACATTTTCAGACTACGAGAAGCAAACATATGTCCATGTTTGATAAGTTTGTAGGTTGTATTGTAATTTCCAAACTACTATCAGTTCTCAGCATCTGCTATGCAGTATATAAATGTTATCCTTTGATGATTTTACTTTTAACCGACGCTAAATGCTTTTTCGTGACTAGTGTAAAAATGTACAATGGCACTGAATGCTCCATAGCGTTAATAGTTTTTAGATACGGCCCAATAATACATACACTATAATAATAATACAGGTTATCTTATTCAACTGAAGATGAGCTGATCGAAAAAGTATTGGAAACATTGTAGTATTATGGTGCTAAGTGAAAACGTTCCTGATATGTTTAAGATAACACGTCCAAACAAATATATGTACTGAAAATAACACATTAGTCATAAGACAACATTAAAAAAAATAGAGCTTGCCCAGAAGTAAATTTATCGTACATAATCGAAAAATATATTATTTGCTAATGCCTACAAATACATTTCTTTTCTACCCTATGGAATGGATGGATATATTGATATATGAACGCCATCAAATGTTTCGAATAATAAGTCTGCATGTATGACAGTGATACTGGATAAATTATTTAAACAAAACATATTTTTTTGATTGTACAATTAACAAAAAGTACTATTGCTATTTTTATAATAGTGTGAATTTTTTTCTACATAAACAAATACATTTTTGATCAACTAAAAATGTTTCTAAAACAAAACTCTAAATTTCCACCAGTCCCCACTTCCTGTCATACATACACACATATATAAATATATATAATACATTAACGTATTTCGAAACAATAACTGATATCATTTTCTCGACATTTCTATTCTTAACTTTTGATCCTAAAAGTATGTCATTTTAGGACACTCTACTAAGGGGTCAATTTTAGCAACCTCAAAATATTCCACTTTTCTGATAGAACTACATAATGCCATGCAAAACAGTCCCATCCCCCCTATTTAACTCCATTAGCCAGATAATTTGGACGTAAAACAATGAATATCATCGATCTGTTGACCTTTAAACTCGCGATGCTATGACAATCATATTGCAAAGGATTTAGAAACTTGTTTTTTTTAATTAAGATTGCTCTTCAGAAGATTTCCACGCGACATAAAGAATCAAGAATTAGTTTCTAGACTAAGGAAAAAGGAAAAGCCGTTGAAATATATAAACTGGAATAGGAAAAGAATAAAATGCACTCCAGAAAGAAAGGTATTTTTTTAGTCCAAAGACATACTGCTGTACCACTGTGAGGTTAAACTGTGTGGAAGTGTTAAACTAAAACTATAACTGTCCCTCAGCAGTTCGTTGTTAAAAAAGAAGTGTTGTTTCTTCCCTCTTACCGTATACTTAGAAAATTAAATGGTAGACAACATAATTTTTTTTCTTATTCAAAATAATTGTATAAAGTTATCAATATCAAGTTTCAATGCTGTTTTTGTTTGTTTGTTTCTTTAGGTTTTCAGTGCTGACTGTATAATAAAAAACATTATTCACAAGTCAAAAATCGATCTCAATACTCCAGAAAACACCAGTTCTTTAAGTTTTCGTTATTAAAATTTTATAGGTCATAAAAGTTCTTTGATAAGTGCTTCAGTTCAATGTTTTGTTGAATATATTGATTGACTTTGTAATTTTTTTTTTTTAATTCTAAATAGTGATATTAGTTATTCGTCAACAAGTTCAAACCTCAAGGTCGTTTCCGAATTTCTCCGATGTGTGAAGGTATTCTTCGAAAACACTTTGTTTGTATTTCTCTTATAGCAAAACCATATCGGGCTATCTGCTGTGTCCACCGAGGGGAATGGAACCCCTGATATCAGCGTTGTAAATTTAAACGCTTACCGCTGTTCCAGCGGGAAACCCCTTGAGAACAAAGTGAAAAATATATGGTTATCTAAATTTAATAGTGTTACAGATCTAAATTAGAAAAACTGATATCTTGTATAAAAATCTAAAGTCATCACGTAGAACCGCATAAAACCGGTTTTAACCACTTTTTTGTTGTACTTGTCAACCCTTAAGTCCCAGTTGCTGTTGAAAGGTCACCGTCTTTCTAGTTCAAAGTACAAGGCATTTCAATTAATAACGTAAACACACGTGACACGGGAGATTTTGAAACATATTTCTTACCAATTCAGAAATTACTTACATGTACCCCATCGGCCTTTTAACACACTTTTATAAACTGTTTACGCTATAAACTGCTTGTTAGTTACAGGTACTTAAAAACATACGAGTCACAGAAAAAATACATAAACAAAAATACTGCAATATTACACTTAATAATTGGATCTTCTATGGATCTTACCATAAAATTGAGTGGTTTCCCGTAATGTTTTTGTTCAGTTCTTTACACTGAGCGTTACAACAAGCAAAAACGAAATATCTTAATATGATGCAATACGTATACCCCCATAGTAAACCTCGGAAATAATGAAACAAATCGATAATTATAATTTAAGGGTTAAATATATATAACAAACTATCACTGAAAATAATAATATTATTCTTTGAAGTAGCTCAAACATTTAAAGCCGTATTATTTTATGCGTAGAATTCCATATACCCGAATGATTTTAACATTCTTTGTCAACACCAATTACATATAGTACTGCAAAGGTACAATATAACAAATATGAATATTACTGTTAACGTAATCTTCCCTTCTGCTAATACGAGTACTGTCCATAATGTCCATTGTTGCTTTCTTCAACAACTCTCTCTCGGTGTTTGGGTATGATGTGTTCGTACCCTAGAGGGTCAGGTTATCTTTGATCTCTTCCTCCTTCCCGTACTTATGCGGTCTTGCAGTATTTGATATTGATAGTTATTTCATTTTTGAGTCAGATTGAACTAAATATTTCTCCGACCCTTTTCAGGGCAATGTCCATGTATTGTGATACAAATATGGGTATTATTTTGCCCTATCAGCAAGATTTCAAGCTTATTGGTGGCACTTTTTAATTTTTTAAAAAAAATTATTATATATACACACACACACACACACACATATACATTTTTATTATATATTTATTTTTTATTTTTATTTACTTATTGTTTTATACTTAAAATGTATATTGACCTGGGAGAGATGTTTGGGACTAACTTCATCATGTATGAGGTACCTGTTTGGTTCGCATAGTAATTCGTTTTTCATCCAATTTTTATCGAAGTACGTTATTGTACTATGTAGGGGTCTATCTGGTATAGTTGATACGTTCGAATATTTGTGTATTTCTTCATCGACAACATTTGGATAGTTTGTTTGGTTTTGAATTTCGCGCAAACCTACACGAGGGTTTGTTTGGCATTAAGCCCAAAGCTACACAATGATCTATCTTTGTTCTGCCCATAACAGGTATCAAAACCCAGTTTCTAGTTGTGTAAGTCTGCAAACATACCGCTGTGCTAGTATGGGGCACTACACGAGGGCTATATGCGCTAGCCGTCCATAATTTAGCAGTATAAGACTAGATGGAAGGCAGCTAGTCATCACCACCTACCGCCAACTATTGGGCTACTCTTTTACCATCGAATAGTGGGATTGACCGTCACATTATAACGTCCCCAAGGCTGAAAGAACGAGCATGTTCGGTGTGAGAGGGATTCGAACCCGCGACTCTAGGATTAAGAGTCGAGTGCCTTAACTACCTGGCCATGCCGAGCCCCCAATAGGTATTAAAGTGATTTTTAGATAAATCTTAAATAAACAAGTTATTTAAGGTTACACAACGGATAAGTATCAGGTACAGCACAACTTACACAATTAATATTTGCTTTTATACTTTCCATATTTGAGAACAATGCAATACGATATTACTACTTCATCGTAATTTTCTTGGCTTTTGGTTTGTTTATTCAATTTCCCACAAAGCTTGGTTCGTTTTTAATTTCGCACAAAGCTACACGAGCGCTATCTGCGCTAACCGTCCCTAATTTAGTAATGTAAGACTAGTGAGAAGGCAGTTAGTGATCACTACCAACCGTCAAGTTTTGGATTACTCTTTTACCATCGAATAGTGGGATTGACCGTCACATTATAACGCCCCACGGCTGAAAGGGTGAGCATGTTTGGTGTGACGGAGATTCGAACCCGCGACCCTCGGTTTACAAGTCGAATGCCTTAACCACCTGGCCATGCCGGGCCGCATATAAAGCTATTCAATGGCTATCTGTGCAAGTCGTCCCTAATTTTGAATTGATAAACAAAAATAATGTCAGCTAATCAGTATCACTCACTACCATTTACAAACAAATAATTGGATTGACTGTCACATTATGAAGTTCTCGCTGCTGAAAGGGCAAGCATGTGCGATGACTGGATTCGAATCTACTACCCAAAGATTGCAGTGTCCTAATCGAGTGTCCTAACCACGAGACTGTACAAGATCTCGATTTGTATTTGGAATCTATTTCATTAGAGGGAAAATGTCTTGCTTGAAGAATACCTCTTTCGAAGCCTTTACACAAAACGACTCTTGTTACTTCGATCATTAAAGTAGAATGCATTTCACAAAAATAAATTAAGTAGTGGAAAAACATCTCAACTACAGTTTCACATATTTTTATGATGAAACAAAAGGTTCAACGTTTAACCAAAATACGACTTCACTTTATGTTGAATAAAAACAACCATATTTATCGTTAATATCTATTAAACTTCTTTGTGTGTTTACAATTTTATTTGAAACTAACGAAGTAAGCATACATACGTGGCCCTATAGCAAAACCTCAAATGGTTGTTTCACACTCACAGAAATAAGATATTATTGCAAGTTACCTGGATGACCCTCTCCTACAGATTCTGAGGTAAATAAAAACACCTCTCCACGACCCGGATGTTCCATATAACCATCGTGCACGTGGACAGGCCAGCTAGGTAGCCCATCGGTGTCTTGATGGAGGTGCTGATGCATCTCCATAAAACTGTTGAAGGACTGACTCGAAGGAATTCCGGCTCCAAGGTCTGTTGTCATGTCTTTACTTCTCTTGTAAACAACACGGCTTAAGTCTCAAAATCGAGAGACTGATACAACCAGCAGCCGCAGCTTATATGCACAACTCCAATGTCACGTGATCTTAAGGGGCAAAACTTGAAGACATCGTGATGCAAGTGAAATCACATGGTTTTAAAAATGAGAAAAAAACATAACTTCTACGTACTGTCCTCGACTTGAGTATTAATGGTTTGTTTAGAATATACTGGGATCAAATAGCAGGGAAATATTAAGTTAGATAACTACTAAATTTATTGCCACAAAGAAAAAAATTACTGAATTGTATGTTTTCTTATACCAAAGCTACATCGGGTTATTTACCGAGTCCACCGAGAAGAATCGAATCCTGATTTTAGCGTTGTAAATCCCTAGACTTACTGATATACCAGCAGGGGTACTGAATTGTATTTAAAAAGAGTATTCTAAAAGCATCTAATATTTTATAACTTACCAACAAGTAAAAGAACCAGAAGTTCCAATTCAATATCACAAGTAAACCATAAAATGTTTGGGCTTTGCGCTAAACCATTAAGTGTATCGTAAAAAAATGTTATTTCTAAAACAGCAATTTAGTCAATGCTTCAAGATACAGAATTACATAAAAACGAAAAAGAAAGAACTGTTTTATTGTTAATCAACATATTTATTTTAATTTCTTAAAATTCTAACAACCTTGCCACATAAAATATTGACGTAAGTCCACTTGTAACCATCTTAAAGTTTCATTGACTGGGTCAAAGTTCAAGTGTCATAAGATCTACGTAACTGGTGAAGCAATGTCCTTCGTCACAAGATATTTGTTTGATGTATAAGGAAAAAAACAAAACGAATGTAAGGCCAAAGATACACCTATTTGGAGAGGCGAAAAATGAGTGATTCAATGACATTAAAACAACCTAAGTAGCAAAACTCTAAAAATACCTTTATCACTAGCGCCACTTGAAGAAGAGCTATATTCGAATATTGATAATTGTCACAGTTTGAGGACCGAAGCATTTACAATACTAAAATTTATTACATTGTTTAAACGATACCTGAAGAATGAGCTTTCCTTTTAAACGTGTAAATAAATTGACTTTTCTAAACACAAATCTAAATAATAGGTTACCTGTGCTATGTCTGCCGCTGGTATCAAAACTCGATTTTTAGTACTATGATCCTTCATTGAGCCACCAAAGAGCTGGGAAAAGTTTTTTTTTATTTCCTTTTAGAATGATAAAGGGATTTATATACAAGACAAATCAAGAAGCTTTAAAACAGACTGTTTTTGATAGAAAATATTATCATGAATTTGAAATAACGAAAGTAACTCCTAATGAGCAGTTTTCAAATGTTCTCATTTTTCACTGGCTTTAATGCTAGCACGACAAGTCAAAGACTGAATTATGTTTCGTTAGGTGGAAATTTTTGACATAAAGTTGGCCAATTTCTAAAATTATAAAAGGACGATATTCATCTGCGAGCTGAATGTTTTAATGAAACACGTGATGTAGTTGATATTTAATGTGGGGCTTTCCCCTATTACTATCACTACGAAGAAACATTCCAGTTGGAAAATATTCAACGTAAGACCATTGAGAACCTTCGAACAATTCAGTATTCAAAGAACTTTAGTTCTTTTCAAACGAACAAATATTGTCAAATTTATTATAATATTCATAAATTCACACTATACACTATTTAGTACACTCTTAACAACACTTTTGCCCCTTCTAAGAATTTCCATGTGAATTATTAAAACATTAAAATTCTAGAATTTTATGTAAATAGAAAGAATGAAGAATTGCAATCTTTAGAAAAATTAGAGAAGTAAATAAAACTTACTCATTGGCCGAAATTAAGAGCAATCGCCCTTTTAAGAACAGTTAGTCTAATTAATCACATATTTTAGAATTTTACAGTAAAGTGAAAATTACGAATTTTAGTTGTAGACATTTTTAATAGTGTTCAGAAATAATGTTCTTAACTAAACAACGGAATTAATTACTGTTATACTCAACAGCTGGAAGTGCGGAATGTGTACAACATGGACTCCATATTTGGCTTAGGAATGCCAAAAAATCAAATCCATAATATAAACTGGTTTTATGTTTATTTTGTTCGATGTTAAGCATAAAACACCGCAATGACCTATAGGTGACTGACCACCGTTTCAAAACCCGGTTTCTGGCGTTGTTAGTACGCAGACTGCGCCACTGGTAGGGCTCATATATGTTTGGTGTTTCGTGAGTTAATTCATGTATCATATATAATTATAATATTTTATTAAACAGTTCAAACAGTGTTTTGAATGGATATTCTGATGCTCTCAATGAAAGATACAGAAGCTTTCATGTGTGCAGTCTAATTTTGCTGACTAGATTTTGCTGTGAAGTTAGGCTTCTACTGTTGAGCACCTACATCGTAATAACAATATTTGAAGTAAGAACCTTGAAGGTCTATTATAAAATAGAATTCCCATTGTTTAGTACTTTATAGTTTTGCCACAATTGAAATAACTACTAATTTCATCCTTCTGTAATTGAGAACAATTCATCTCTATTTAAATATATTTCCAGATGGCCCATGGCTAGGTGGGTTAAGGCGTTCGACTTGAATTCTGAGTGTCACGGGTTCGAATACCCGTCGCATCTAACATGCTCGCCCTTTTACATGTGGGTGCGTAATAATGTGAGAGGCAATCCCACTATTCGTTGGTAAAAGAGTAGCCCAAGAGTTGGCGGTGATGACTAGCTACCTTCCCTCTACCCTAACACTGCAAAATTATGTACAGCTAGTGCAGATAGCCCTCGTGTAGCTTTGCACGATATTCAAAAACACAAAACATTCCCAAAGCTTTTTCAGAAGTGGTGTCTTG
Organism: Tachypleus tridentatus; assembly: GCF_004210375.1. Taxonomy (NCBI): domain Eukaryota; kingdom Metazoa; phylum Arthropoda; class Merostomata; order Xiphosura; family Limulidae; genus Tachypleus; species Tachypleus tridentatus. The sequence goes on along the minus strand of NC_134830.1, from coordinate 64,490,328 downwards.
CAGCACTCGTCAATCCTGAACACTGAAGCTAGCCAGAATGGTAAATGGCATGCCTGTTGAATATCGCGTGCCTGATTGCTACGTTTTGAATGTGAACGGCACACAAGTTGAACCAACTAAATTAGGGATAAGTCATCAGACACAGTAACAGTAGTCCATAATTTTGAACTGCTGCGGTCACAGTTGAGCTGTCATCACTTTCTCATTATCCCAATTAAGCTAACGATAGTCAAACATTTCCTCTATTACAATAAAATTATAATAAAACTTTATAATAATAAAGTGACAGAGGAATACTACAAAAACGCCAGACTTTTCTCACAGGCTACAAAAATATAACATGAAATCAAAATCAGAATTGCCTATTTTTAAGATGAAAAACAGAAATACTGTTACAATGTTTAATGATGTTTACTGGAAAAAAATGTGTGTGTGTGTGAAATCTAATGGTTTTATTTTTAAAAATGGTTTAATATCACTAATCTCTAAATTAAAATGTTATTGAAATGAAATACTTATTAGAGAAGTCTCAAATTTTAAAATTTACATTCATGTTTTAGTAGTATAAAAATAAATACAGAGTACAAATACTTTAGTATCTATCTAAAACGGGGTACATTTCTCATAGCACAGAAATAAACAGTAAACTGTTTGCGTTGTATTCGCTGAGGTATCGAGCCCCTCGAATTTTAGCATTGTAACTCCCTTAAGCTTAAGCCTGGGCCATCGAGGGTCCCGAACAGAAAGTAAACTATATACACAACTTACAATTTTATAAAAACAGTAACGTTCATAAATACCAAGTATATTACATTGATCACCTTGGATCTATCACGGACCAGTGGGATTTAAAACGGAAAATTGTTTTAAAAAGACTAGTCGATTTATTAGAACTACAATATAACATCAAGATTGGAAACTTTTCAAAATATTATGTTCAATTGTATCCCATTCGTCGAGGAGTTCATTCCACTTTTGGTTCACGTGGAAAGCTGCAGCGAATTGAGTATGCTTAGCTATAATATTCAAGTACAGTCTACGTAATTCAGCCTTCTAAAGAGATTAAAGGATATAATTCTTACCATGAAAATAAACCATCACCATTAACACCACCTTCAGTGGCTTTCATTATCATAAAAACTCGTAAGGTCAAGTACTTCATGGAGTTTTCCATATTTTCATTCTTCGTCAGTAAATTAATGAATAAGGTTAAACGTAGCTCGTGGTACTACACTACATGATGTCTCTGAACTACAAGCAACATTTAATACAATTGGTTTCGGAACTAGTTTTCACTTATCACGTTACAGTTTTTTGTAATGTCCTTCAGAAGATACAATTGGCGATAGCCAAGACCTTCACACAGTTGAACAAAGACATTAGTATACGGACTGACATATTGTACTTCATATTTAATTCGTCTCTAACATATGACCGTCAAAAAGTTTCATTGTTAAAAATATTCCTCTGAGTTACCATTGTCAATACAAATGTCTTTAAAACGATTTTTAATACTGACATTCCCAGCAAGTTGGCATCTACTTTCAAGTCCCTTAGAGACAGGTTATAGGAATCAAATGATATCACATAATTAGTATGTTTTTCATATACGATTGGTTGGTTGGCTGGTTTGTTGTTTTATGGTGCAAAGCAACTATGCTATCCGCGCCAAACATCCGATAAAAAGTCAAAATCATTAAAATTCACAAAAGGAAATTAAGGTAAAACAAAACAAGGTTGAATTTTTGAATTAAAAACATGAATAGCATTAACTCCAATTTTTACATCTAGTCTACAGCGGTAAGACAAAACACTACAGTAGTACAAGTTGTAAAGGACTTTCTGTAGCATAATTGTAATTATCATAACTCGTCCGGATGACTAAAGGGTAAGTTCGTTCAAAAGTCAGCACTAATCACCTGAAGTTGATTTCCAGTCCCGATTTCGAGTTATTTGACGTTATGGATGTTTTCAGAAAGTAAAGTAATACAAGTTTTAAAAGACTGGTAGCAAAATTTTAATTATTATAACTTGCCAGGATGACTAACGGGTAGTTCAAGCAGCAGCATTAGTCACGTGAAGTTGGCCTTTCCAGTCCTGGTTTCGAGTTATTTCGCGTTACGACTATTTTCTCATTTCAAATCGAATTAGATGAACTTTGATTCTTAATAGGAAATCACATTGAAAAACTTCTAATGTATAAATTAAAAAACTTAAATAGCATTAAAAAGATTAATGGCCTTTAAAAACCAAAATCATTTCTAAGGTGGACAGTGTCACCATCGCCAATAACAGTCTGACGTTACGGATAAACCTTGGGGCATGTTTAAAATAGAGCCGTCGTAAAGATAGTAAAATGTGGCTTATTGTGACGTAAGTGTTACACAGATAACACATTGGTGCATCAGTTCCAGATAAAAGAAAACGATGAGTTACAAAACTGCGACCAATGCGTAATATAGTTAGGATTTTATATATGAACTATATATGTCCACGTGGATTGATCCAAATAAAATGGCTCATCAGTGTACATAGCATTTCCTTTAACATTATAAACACAAGCTATGCTTCCATAGTTGTATTTTTATTAAGGTAAAGACTGAAGTGTGAGACATTAGACGTAAAAATTACAGTTTGCTCATACTAAATACTGTTCAACACACTTCAAAAAAGTATGTATGTTACTGTTTCTTTACACACCATCAAGACTTCCTCTTGGACTCGTAAACAGTTCAATAAACAAGACAAAGGGCTCAACTTGAAAAACTGTAAAATTGACACATAAAATGAAGGCAGTTTGACTATACTATACAAAACAACTGTTTTCGTTTCACTTTATTTTTCATTGCTTACATGTAATTCAATAATAATATCAAAAAATTATATTCCAACTCCAGATACTTTATACTGTGGGAAAAGATATTTCAGGAAAGTTAAAGAAGAAATCAAACTCAGGTTATCAAAATTAAACTAGTATCACCAGTACACAACTGTTTAATATATTATTTATTGTGTTACACAGGTCTGATTACTGAACATAAAAACAAACAGTTTTGTTAAATTCTAATATATTTGATCTCTCTAATTCAAAAATTAAAACTCTCTTTTACAATAGCCACTACAAGTTTGTTTAGTGGAATTTGCCACGAAATTACTACGTACTATCCATTCAAAATTTTAAAGTTGTAGGAAGCGAGTCAAAACCACCTACCATAAATTCTTGGGCTACTCTTTACCAATGAATTGTGGGATTGGCCACTACATTACAATGTATCCCACAGTTATGAAGGGTGAACATGTTTCATGATGGGTTTCAATCCCATAAACCAGCTTGCATGTTGAACACTCATCAAACCAAACATTTCTAAACAATTTCTTCAACATCACAAATAAACAGGCATAAACAAACAATTTCTTAAGTTAATGATTGTTTCTCCATGTTAATCGTACCTTTAAAAGCCTATGTGCAAAATACAGAATCTACGAAACATCTCTAACAGTTTCAGGAAAAAAAAGTAAGAATGTAACAAAGCAATAAGATATAAATCAAAACGATAAATGTTTATCTTTCTTTCATTGCATTAATGAATCATTACTGTGCAGTGCAGAGCTAAGTGTATAATGGAACAGTTCACTCACAGTGTATTAAATAACTTGGCAAAACCTAGATGGTAATTATAATTGTATTAATATAATTTCACGTAAGTCCCACAATGACACGTTGTACACTAAAAGTTAGTAACCAGAGGATTGAAATGTTTTCAAATTATTACTTTTAACTGAACAAATGATTAATGATTTTAATTAGTGACATTTCTTGTAAGTGTTTGATTAATTGATGAACCACAGAACAAATTTCGTTTAGAAACTGTAAAATTATAGTTATTTTCAGTGTATTGATCCCAAATCCCAGGATAATAACAAAATAAATATTTTTTAACCTATTTTACACTGTGCATATTTTTCAACATCATAGCAGTTGGTATGATAAAAAGAGAAGTTTCATAATTTTAAGGACGTATTCAGGTTTACTATGTACTTCTCTACATGTGGAATGGGTACTCAGACATTTCCAAAGTCTAAAGCTATTTGTAGCAGCCTAAAATCTGTCAGAAATAGCTTTAAATATTGAAATATATTTAAAATAATAATACTAAAATTCACCTTTATGCAAGCATACTGTCTGACAAAAACCTTGGGATATAAAATTACTTCTTCAGAGTTAATCAAATTCTGTACTTCCTAATCTTAAATAACACAGTAATCTAAACTGCATCTGTCCTATAAAACAGTCATGAAGAGTAAATTATTTGCAATGTATTGTGCTTCATAACAGCAGTGAAGTATACTTTCAATTAAAGAAAAAGCTGTATTTTAAAGTAATTTTACAGTAGATACTTTTATTTTACTTATATGGAATCATAGAAATATACATAATACCCATTTAAACCTTAATAATATAACATGTAATTAATGTTCTCACCAAAATTCCAACATGCCAATAATAAACAAGAAACTCATAAATTTAAACGAAAATTAAAATGAAAATCATATAAAACCTCTATTTTTTTTAGTTGAATAGCAGGCAAAAGACTAATACTGATGCATAGCCATCCTTGTGTTTACATGAACACAAACATGTTACATTAGTATAAACAAAATAACAGTGATGTTTCATGTATTATACAGTAGAAACAAGTTATAAATTTCCCTTATTGCAACATCAACGTTTAGCTATAACTACAGAATTTACCTATAAAATGTAAAAAAAAAAGTTTCTAAACAGAAAAAATTTTTCCCAATCTAGAGAAAGATTTTAGAAAAGGCAAAAGTATATATATATATTTTTTTATAGGGTTAGAAAATCAACTAAACTATCTCAAGATACTGTGTGGTGGAAAAGTTCTGACACGAGTTACATTAGTACAGGATACTGTGTGGTGGAAAAGTTCTGACACAAGTTACATTAGTACAGGATACTGTGTGGTGGAAAAGTTCTGACACGAGTTACATTAGTACAGGATACTGTGTGGTGGAAAAGTTCTGACACGAGTTACATTAGTACAGGATACTGTGTGGTGGAAAAGTTCTGACACGAGTTACATTAGTACAGGATACTGTGTGGTGGAAAAGTTCTGACACGAGTTACATTAGTACAGGATACTGTGGTGTGAAAAAGTTCTGACACGAGTTACATTAGTACAGGATACTGTGGTGTGAAAAAGAAATGAAAAAATAAAAAAGTATGAATTATAAGAGAGAGAGAGATGGAAAAAAATTAAAAGTTCTATCATATTGGTACACTAAGAAAACTTAAAAGAATTTACAATGATATGGAGATCTGTCTCATTACACTTAAGTTGTACGCTACATTAAAACACTGTGATGAGAAAGTTACAAGTAAATTTCACTAGCTTATGATACAATGTGATGAGAAAGCTCCAACAGTTTCTTTAGAATTATATAAATTTTGGAAGTAAGCTCTAAACAATATGCATCAACTACAAAATTGTAGCTTTAACCCCAACTTTAACCAATAGTGCTAAAATACAAAACATAATCTATAGAGATGTGTTTAAAGTTTTACTTCATACAACACTGAATATTGCAATCAATAAATATTTCCATGCCAAAATCGACATACAATCAGCAATACTAAACACTGAAGTGACACGCACACAATCTACATTTTTATCTGTTGATTCACATGCAAAATAGTACAACAACGTTCAACACGATAACTATGTGGAAATTAAGTAGGAATGTCATAAATAATTTATCTTACCGACAAATAAAACAAATTAACCTAGATATTCCTCCACACACAGTTAGAAGTTAATACTTAGCATGGTTAAAATAAGAGCAAATGTAAATATTATGTAGCTGGATATAAACTATAAACTTTGGTTGATGACAATTGTGTAGATATAAAATAACATAATAAAATCCATGTAATATTACATTCCTCTTTAGCATGGAAGTAGATATTTAATAGCTTTTTCTTTTTAAGATGGGGGGTTTACTTTATTAAGTTAACAGGAAAATTAAAATTAGCTTATATACAACTTTTTGCGACATAAACACAAAAAACTAATATCTTTGTGTATTTCATATTTTCATCTTATACACATACAAGCAATTAGAAGCACAGATTTTAATCCAAGAATTATTTTTCTTACCTTCTGCATCTAAAAATTTAATGCCAAGTGCTATTAAGTGTAAATCAATTTACAACAAGCTTATCTAACTCACTCACAATTAAAATACATAAGAACATGTCAATGTAGTATGCACACAATTATGTAAAACTATATCGACAAGCTTAAAGCTACATGTAAAAAGGACCGTGACTGGTGTAAAAAGAGCATTCCTAAAGTAAGTTAGTTTAAAGGACAGGTTTACACCACTTATATACCTAATCAATGGTGTATTTTAATTTCAAACATACAAATCATAGCATAAGTTCAAAATATCATTGAAAAAAAAAACTGTTATAAAGATAAATGCACAAACTTACACATAGAGTTAGGTATCATTGAAAAACTAGTGGTGATACAAAACATGATGCATTACTACTTAATCCCTTAATAGTGAGTTATTTTCTTGTCTTCTAGATTATTTCACACTTTAACATTAAAGTGAATAAGCTGTAAAAGGAGCCTGTACTAAGCAAATAAGTATATTTAGTTTCTTTCAAACACTGAAAATATTTTGTATGTTTTTGTTTCTTTTTTTTCAAACAAAAATAAACTAGAAGATAACTATTTTAGTAGTTTGTTTGTTTTTTTCTTATTAATTCCTTAAAGCTGGAAAATAACAATAAATTTAATAGCTTGAAAATGTTTTGGTAGAATCCAAATGTTTTTAACACTTAAGTAAAAACTGCAAGAACTTTAGAAAAAAATCACATCAACATTTAAAAGTACAAACAGACTGAAACAAAAACAATGTAGTTGTAAGGTAACAAGTATGCATTTGCACAAAACATGTTCTCTAAACACTATGTAAAGTTGTTTTTGTAGTTAAGCAAAGATACATAATAGGCTATCTATGCTGTGCCCACACCATGGGTATCAAAATCTGCTTTTTAGCATTTTAAGTCTGCAGGTCTATGAAAAGCTATGAATGATTTAATTATTAATTAGTTCTAATTTTGTGCTCTATACCTTTAAACAAAATTGTAAAAACAGTGACCACAAGTGAAAGTTAAACAACCTTTTTTTTTTTTTTTTTTGCAAGAGTGCCAGTAATTTTAATCCTTCTTGTCCAAATGAGTACAAAGGTAACAGTAAATACTATTAGGAATTCAAGATAAATGGTTACAAAACTAAGCTGAAGAATTTTCAAATGTGTATTATTATACATATAAAACAGCGTTAAAGAATTCTGTTGTTTTTTTGGACATACCATACGAAGAACTGTCAAAGCGAGTATTTTAACAATGAGAGCTAGCAATAAATACATTTCATTTCTACGTAAAACAAATAGACAAAGTTTTACATATTGTTCTGAATAGGTCCTAAATCCAGAAATAATACATGAGTTAACCAGACAACTTGTGATTCTCGATGATCCCCCTGTAGCTGTAAAACCATGTTGACAAAGTCATGTTTCAGTTGGAATGCAACCTGAAAGTAAATTAATATGAATACATAATTATAAGGACTGTTATAGATCTGAATTGTGAACCAATCCTTTACACATAATTTTGTGGCTAAATGTGTTTATCTTACTTGTCATCATAAACATGCATATTTGTTATTTCCTCTACCCTAACTCCATTTCTCTTTGGCTAACTAAGCTAACTTTGTAACTACCAGAAAAAATACAAAATAAATCTAAATTATTAGTTTTTTCTTTCAGAAATTGTAACATGAAACTACAATCATTTATCCTAAATAGCTTAAAGCTTTTAACAGTCTACATCTGTTCATATGTTGTTTTATTCCCTTGAGGACTATGTCTAACTAATAATCTCAGCACACAATTTGTAAATTATGCAGTTAAATATATAACACATATTACATTATTGAATTATATAGCACATGACCACACCTCATGAAGATTTTTTTTTTCACTATCTTAGCTAATAAATTTCTAATTTTGACATATTAGTTACTTTTATAACAAATAAATACAAGAAAAGCATTAAAGCAAATAATGTCCTATACCTATCATAATTTAACATTCTAACAATGCAGCTTTTGAGGTGAATACTGCAAGAAAAGATTTCAAAATAGACAATGTTCTGTATCAAAAACATTATATTTGATAGACACAATTTGACTTTCTATTGATTATACATAATATAGAATGAAATATCGGAGAGAAGTTTTTGACAACTTGTGAAAAAAAATGATGCGACAAACATGGCAAGTAGCTTTAATTGTATATATAATGGCTCCATAAACAAATAAGATTTAAGGTTATAAAAGTCATGCTTTGCTTTATTAACATTTATATTATAGTGAGTAATTTACTTCAAATTTCATACTTCTAAGATTGTGGCAAATAAATTACATCATATAAAAATGTGATTCACTATGTTTTTATGGCATGCATATTTGTATAAAATGATAATAAAGCAATTAATTACATTATAATGTAACTCTCTAAAATGTCGTGACATGCGCACTTTGACAAATGCATAATGAAAGGGTTAATAGTTATGTTGTTACTAAGTGAGAGATAAAAGTTTACGTTGTGGCATTACTTTACATATATTAAAACAGGCTGTTAAATGTATTATTTCCCATCAATATATGCAATATAAATTTAGTTCTGTTTATCTATTGAAAATGAAAAAGAATTTTCCAAAAAATTACAAAACATTTGAAAATAAGAAAAACATTTAACAAGTGTAGTCAGTATGTACTGCAGAAATCACACTTTTTCACATGTAACAATCACATTGGGTATTTTGGTTAGATTCAAATACTTATTCAGTTAAAATATGTATTTAATTTACAAAATATTGTTCCTTGCTATCTGTGGAACCAAGAATAGTAAACTATATTACAAGAAATTTTAACAGCTATTATAGGATACTGTAAAGATGTATTACAACATGGCAAAAAAAATACTATTATAATAAAATAATAATATAATTCAAGTCTGAATTGGAAGAAAAATTAACATTATAAAGACTGATTTCATAAGACTTACTACAACATTCTCTTTTTCCTTTAAAGGCGTCACATTTATGTAAAATCCAATTTTGTTGGATTTTCGAAAAGAAATAACCCTGTAAAATGCAACAGATAAAGATTAGAAAATTATACTTGAAAATTTTTGATATTAACAAAATACAGCTAGCAATACTAATAAGTATACTCTAAATATCTTGACTGACATTACTTCCTCTCAAAACTAATAGAAAAATTACTTGCAGCATGCTAACCCTTTATCACATTTTCTAAGTAAATTTACTTTTCACTTGCATTTTAAGCTTCAATATCTCATCTAATTTCCAAATGATGCTGCTCTCCAAATATTACAAGAAATGTGTAGTAAACTGATATCTACAGAATTCACCTTTTCATTGCTACTGAAATACCACTGCAGGAATCAGGCAGATTACATACACTTCTCCATCACAGACAGATAAACTTTCAGTTACTGAATGTTATTTTATGATCTTAGCAGATACACCAATATGGCCACTATTTTACCTTAAATTTAAATAAAACTTTGGTTATAAAAAAGAACCAATAATTCTCACAAAATAAGAAAAAATATTGAACTAACTCTTTAATAAGATTACAGTGCTCTTTGCTTTACAGCTCCAAAGCCTATTAATGAACATGATTAATGATAAACAGGCAAACAAAAATACACTTCCCATATTGTAAGGTACTATTGTAAAGGAGAGCAAAACTTCTAAACTTACTTCTGTAATGAGGTATCTTGCCAAACTAAAATTTACATGTTTGTTACTTGACAACAATAATCTAAACACTGCACTAACAAACGAATCACAGTATGTCTTAAATGTTTAATGTATTACAAGTGAGCTTTATTAGCCTTATAGTACCATAATACCTTACTTTTGGAAAAGTAAAATACTTCATTATAACAAACTGAAAAAATACTGTTGTTATATTGTACTAGATATGTTATTCTACCTTAAGATGGAAAGCTATAACTGAAAATAAGTATGCTAAAAGAATTTTTTTTAATGTTAATAGTTTCCTTCCTGAATAAACTGCCCACCACCACTTTGTGGTAGCTTAAAAGTTTATAAAAAAAACTGCTTAGTACAACAACAAACCTAATATAAAACTGCTAAAGACAGTGTCAAAATGAAACTTCAATGAACGGATGGCAACTGATTGTTGTGGAGACACAAGTGTAGAGGAAGACGTTTAGAAAGTCTTCTGCCTTTCGAAATGTCATCCTCTACACTTGTGTCTCCACAATAGGCAGTTGCTGTCCATTCTACAAAGTTTCATCATGAATACCCTGCCTAAACAATCTATGAAAGAATACAATGTTAAAATGTTTATAACTTGTTAGTCATCCACCTTTAGTGTTAAAAAAAAACAGTGTGAATAATAAAGTAATATAAATAGCTGTAAGTAAATAACAAATTAATGGTCAACATTTTATCCAAGTTACTTTTACAGGCTCCAATGATAATCATTTGGCTGAAATTTTACTCACTTAATACCATCCCCTTAGTCATTTTAATCATGTTTATGTATTTTAAATTACAATACTGAACTTAAAAAATCACTGAGTAAATTCTATAATGAAATGTGAGATTACTGTTCTTAACTAAAAAAATTCATATAAATTGTAAAACCATATACTTCTGAAAAAGGAAAACAGAAATTTAAATTTCAGTTTATTACTTTGGGTCATCTTTCATCAACTGAGCATCATTAAGTTCATCAAAGTCTGCTGTATCATCTCTGGCTGCTACAACTAGTTGGCTAGAAGGAAGCACTACCTAAAATAAGTTAGAAAGATAACACATGTACACAAGTTACTAACAGATTAAGAAATAAAATGTACTTAGTTTTAAAATACTAACTGCTGTAGAAAATAAAAACTTTATATGAATTAATAAAATTATTCTTATTTCTCTTTCTCAACAGATTTCAGACATAGTTAACATTCCTTCTCACAACAATTCTCATAATAGTAGTAACTTATAAAATTTAACTGTATACTACTTACTTCAGGTTTTTAAATTTCTGTTAAAACTCTGTGTCCTAAACAAATTTTTATACCTTAAAGACACTTTATACTGAACCTCAACAGGTAAGGACAAGGCAACTCTTTTTAACAGAAGTGTAAAAAAAATGAATTTTGTGGACTGGGTTTTTACTTTCTAAATACTACTGAAGGACTGATTGACTGGTTGTTTCAGAATTAAGCATGTAGCTACACAATGGGCTATTTATACTCTGTCCATGAGTATTGAAACCCAATTTCTAGTGGTGCAAGTCTACAGACACACCATTGTGCAAGTGGGGAGCACAACTGAAAGAATGGAACAAAAGTGTACAAAAATAAATCTTGTGGACTGGAGTTTTTCAGTTTCAAATACCATTGAAAGAATGTAGGAGATTTAACATTATTAATTTCATCCTGTGACATGTTATTTTTTAAAAGGGAAGTCAAACTCAGCTAACACTTCAGTGATCTTAATCACTTCTTCTCAACAGTACTCTAAGCAGCCTTAATGACTCAGTAGGAAATCTCAAAGGGCAAGGCATCACTATTTCATAATATTAGCATTTCTACACAACACAAAATACCAAATTCACTGTATGATTAATAATTACATACAAGTAAGGACCTGTTTCTAATCTAGTTTTCTTGTTAGAGTAAGACTGCAGTAGACCTTAAGTTTCATGAGAGAATAATCTTGCACAACAAAGAATAAGTGTATTTAACCAAAATCAGTTTATGTCACAGGAGTGTAGTTTTGTTTCCAGAGTATTTAACCAAGTTATTTTTACTTTGATTTCCTTCTTATATTTACCTTAAATCTGAACCATTCTCAAAATAAACCAAAATGTGATCATACATGCAGAAATAATATGTTTGACTATATCCATCACCGTACTTTGCAGGATTCTTTTTTACAGACATACAACTAAATGCATGGCCTATAAATGAAGTGATATGACTAAGTCTTTTCTTAACCATACATTGTGATGTTATTTATAACAAAAGTAACTACTGAACTGTTACACTCAAGGTACATGTTCAACATTTACATGGTCTAGACCAAAGTTCTATAAAAAATTGCTACTATAAAAATTTATTCCTTAGTCAAAGAAGCAAAAATTTTATATACATTATAATGGAAATATGTTTTCAACTTTAACGTACAGTAACATTAATTCTTAGAACTTCACTATACACTATGCCTACTACTTCAATATACATAAACTTAACTGAATAAACTTTAGTTTGTTAGGCTTTATAAGTATTAATGCTAAATCTAAAGGCCTTTATTAACCATGAGTAAGTACAGATTATTTTAAGCTTTTAGACTGAAAACTCATTAAAACTGATTTGAACATTAAGTCAATTTCACAAGCTTATCACTGGAAAAAAAAAAAAAAAGACAGCAATCAATCATTTTCTTCTTTGCTCTAAAGATACAAGTTTGCAAAACTTATACTTGTTTTCACAGAACTTATAAAAATCAAGATCTTCTAGAGATTTTAACCAAAAATTCATTTTCTCACCTTCGAATTGAAAAGTGGATCCTCTTCAGCATTCTCACACGGTAGGAGAGTCACATGTGCTGCATAAGGAGTAGGGTTATACAAAGTAACTTCTATTTTACATTCCTACCAAAATAAAATGAAGAAATTTACCAGTAAATTTATCTTTAGTTTTATGAATTTAAAAAATGAAACATCTAAATAGTTACAGTTTACTACTTAAAGTACTCTAGTTCTCACTCAGGAAATTTATTCACACATTTTTTTTATGCTAGTTTAGTGAAAGATAGCAAAAGCTTAAAGTTTAAGACCAAGGAAAATAATTCAGACTTACGTGGAACACTAAAACATTATCTACCTCAAAATAAAAAAATAAAGACTTGCATACAATAATTTCAGCTACACTTACAGCTAGAGCTGGGCAATTAATTTGACTGATTAAATTTAATGTTAAATTAAGCAATATGACAAAAATAATCAACTAGTGTTTCTGATTATACAGTAAATAAAATGTAATTAAATTGATTAATGCCACAAAAATAAAAAACTACTCAAAATTACCATTTTTGATTATTACGTTTTTATTATTATTATAATACTATTCTGAACTTGAAACATAAAACAGTAAATAAAGAAGTAAAGCAAACAATTATCTGTTCAGTTACAACTTTTGTACTCAGTTGCTGCTTATGGTAGTTTGCTAAGCCTTAAGAAACCTTGCACCCATGGAAGTAGAACATTTTCTTTTTATGTTTTATATATACATTTGAATAACCAAAAAATCATTAATAACTATATCAATACCACATAATTCCATTATAACTTATCAAGTTCAGTAACTAAGCTGTATTTGAGTTTAAAAAAATACAAAACTTCAAGCAAACAAAGCCCACAGAGCATGAAAATTTACCTTAAAAAAATGAGATGACACTTTATATTTGAAAACAGCTAAGGAAGCCACTCAAAGAATATCAAGTTTTCTATTAGTTATTCATATTTCATATACTGAAATAAGTGTACACAAGGAACTGTTTACAAAAATGGAAAGAGGTAAATGGGGTCACCGTGTTTGATTCAGTACACAAATCATATCTCAGCAAAATTAAAACATATGATGCTCTTATTTTAAACCCTAGCTCATCAATATTGGTAATTTGAGTTCCTACTTTGCACAAAACTATAGATTTAGTATTTTGAAATCACAGACGTCTAAATCTGAACCAGTGCTGTGTGCCACATACCATGTGACACAGAAAAATCAATGTTCAAATGCATTTTTCTAATACTTATTTTTATATTAAGAAATTAAATAATGTATAATATAAAAAATTATTATAGGCTACAGTTTTATTCCAAAATTAACGACAAATTCATAACATAATAATTCTATATAATTTTGAATATGAATCAACAGATGAGATAACATGTTCTTTTACCTGTGACCCATCTGGAAAGGGTTAAATAGTGTCACAACTCATGAAAATAAGCAACTGACCAAATTTGGGTTCCAATTATTAGCATTTTTTATTATTCCATTTATCTAAGTAATCAAAACTTTGGTTGCTAAGTACAATGTTACAAAATAGACAATCTGAACTCTATCCATTATGGGCATCAGAAACTGATTTCCAGTGCCACAAGTTTATTGTGTTTTAAAACTAGTTCAAGGTTGTTTAACTATGAAAGAAAGAGTTTTGCATCATTATTCTAGTGTTTTGGATCCTATTCTTATTACCACTAAACTTAATTACACACATCCAGCCATAAAAAGGTTAAATTTCTCATTTTAAATTTATGTAAAAAAAAAAATGTATAACACATACATGAAAGTGTGCTTTACCTCATTCAATTTCAGTATAGGTATAGTCTTCACACGAACCTCAGGAATGTGGTAGCTGGTGAAAATGTATGTACATATATCACATATCAAACAATAATAGTAAGATTCAATTTGGCAAGAGAATGTCAGAAATCCAAGCTTAACACTCTTACATTCCAGTAGTTGTAACACAAGTACAACCTTTCACGTACAGATGACTTGTTAATGATGTACAACTTACTTACCGAGTAAACTGCCAAGTTTCACACTTCCAATGTTGTGATCATAATAATGGTATCACAACTTAAGATTTGAAGCAAGAAATTACACAACATTTACTTACAAGTTAAAAAAACAACAATGACCACAATAATGACTAAGCAATAGAAAAGTAACCATTTAAACCCTATATAAATTTTATTTGAATTTTTTAAAAACTTAATTTGTTTGATAAAAAAAGAAAAAATGTTAATTTTTTTTACAAAAGTTTAATTGTATATTTTAAGTACTTCTACACAAGTTACAGCAATCAAGCAGAATAAAGAATATCTAACCACCCAATTATTCAACTGATATCCACCTATCATGATATAACGTAAGACAAAATTATTAGGAAAAAAAATCACAATTCTATATTCAAAAAAGTACATACTGACACCTTATTACTGGCTTTTTTACATTCAAGTAATACTGCAATAAATGCCAATTTATTCATTGTTAAAATTATGGACAAATACTGTTTTATTTTAGTCAGTCAACTTTACCATATCACGAAAATTTTGATTATTCCATGATCCATCAAAAAATAGTGAAACATCTTTTTCAAATGTTATAAATTATCATCTCAGGCAAAACTCAGTTCAAACTACTGTAAAATAACTTATGTTTTTAAATTCTATGTTAACCTTTTATTACAGAACAACTTACATAGCAGCCAACTGAATCTTAAACTTGATAGAAGATGGATTGTATTCAGGTTTGCTCAGGTTGTGTTCACATTCCTGTATGAATAATAAAGCACACAGCTAGAAAAAGTAGTTATATTAATTCTAACTGTCAGGTTTTAGCAAATATGAAAACCTCCAAGCTCTTATAACATCAAACTTTCAACAATAAAAGAGTATTTCATAAAATTAGTGAGAAAAAAAAGCCTTTTTTTTAAGTATTTCAATGCAGTCAATAATAGTTCATCAGTACAGACAAAAATCTATCCTTCTGATTGTATTTCTAATGTTTCTAACATTACTCCACTTTCTTCAAAAGTTACACACACATTATTCAACCATTTCTGGTGAAAATAAATTTGTTAAAGCATTTAAAATTCTTTCATCTCAGTCTTTAAAGCATTAATCCAGTCTTAAGCTAACATTTTTGGCCAATCCTATTTGATTAGATTGAATAAAAAGAAGGCCATATTACATCAGCTGCCACAGACTAGGTAAAAGCACATGATAAAGGCCAAGCCTTATTTAAAAAGGGGTGATTTTAATCCAGGTTAGTGGTGTTTATTTCTTTCCTGATTGCTAGATATTCAATCAATATCAGGGTTTGATATGCACCTGCTGACTTTACTCAACCCATACCTGCCAACACAAATTAATACTATATTGGCTCAATTATAGGGCAATTTCAAATGTAAGTTAGCAAGAATTTTCAAAAAACACGGGGGGAAAAAATATCAGTATTGTAATTGAACAGGCTGCTGTCGAATTATTAGGTTGTCTAAATATAAATGTCGAAATTCTAACAATGACATTTAGAAACTAAATACTGAGTAACTTATTGTTGGTGTTGTCGCTTAAAAGGTATCTTAATTGTCTTCTGTTTCAACTCTACTCAGAAAAAATTTTGCAACCCCTAAGACAGCATGGACAAGAAGGACTTTCATCTGATTTTCCTCTACAACTTCAAACTTTTATGAAAAGCTACCAAAGTTACATGGAACATCAAGCAGGCATTTGGCCATGGACCTGTTACTGAATGTACAGTTCAGCATTGGTTCAAAAGGTTTTGACAATGAAGATGAAAACCTTGATGGACCACAAAGGTCATGGAAAGAAGCCATCATTAGATGAAAACACATTAAGAAAAGCATTTGAGACATACCTTCACCCAACAGTACATGAGCTTGCAGCAAAGCTAGGCACAACCAAATCAAGTGTTGCCAACTATCTAAGTGGAATTAGAAAAGCGAAAAAGTTGGATAAGTAAGTTTCACATGAGCTGACTGAAGATCAACAAAATTGGCATTACAAGACCTGTCAAGGATGATGCTCCAAAAATTTAACAAATTGGAAATAGAAGTTCTGCCTCATCCACCTTACTTTCCAGACCTTTCACCTATAGATTTTCATCTTTTCAAGCTCTTTGACAACTTTTTGAATAACAAATTTTTTCAAAACCAGACAGCTGCAGAAGAAGCTTTCAGGGTGTTCAATGACCATAGAAACTGATTTCTACAGCAGGGGCATAAACAGCATTGTTACATGTTAGCAAAAGTGTGTTGAAGCAAATGGTGCTTACTTTGATTAAAGCATGTTTCACAACACTGGTGTATACTTTTTCAAACTTCATAGTTCAAAAACATCCTTTATTTCAGGACAACCTAATAACTACTAGAAAGAGTGATGACCTTGAGAGAACATCTGGTGTGTATGTGTAAACAGATACTACCGAAACATTCAGGAATGTGACAGGCTGGAGTAGGGAGAAAGGGGCTTTGGTTGGGTGCAATTGCAAAGCAACTACGAAATTTACAGCCAAATTGTTAATCAAAAAACATTACCTTTTATTCAGGCCAACAAAGTATTGTTTTTTTTTAACCAATTCAACCTAGAGATAACCAAAAAAATTAGATCAAATAACTTACCAATCAAATCTTTGCACCTGGAACCACACACAATCAACAGTATGTCTAAATAGTGCTAATTATTCAACTACCATTGTATTAAATGGTTCAGTATTATTAATGGCTTCTCTGAAATATTATTTCACACATACTTTTATGAAACGAGCATGTCATTATATCA
Source organism: Tachypleus tridentatus (assembly GCF_004210375.1). NCBI lineage: Eukaryota > Metazoa > Arthropoda > Merostomata > Xiphosura > Limulidae > Tachypleus > Tachypleus tridentatus. The sequence goes on along the minus strand of NC_134830.1, from coordinate 64,472,794 downwards.
AACGAGGTGCTTAATCATTTATCTTTATAAAAAGTTCCCTCATTTATAGTGAGTATTTGTGATTTTTTTAGTATTTATGTTAATAACAAGTAACTACTGAACAGTTACACTCAAGGTACATGCATCTCACACTTGAAGAGGTCCATAAGAGATGGATAAAGAAAAGGTGAGCAGCCAAGAAAGGAAAAAAAACAGAAAGTCACTGACAAAACTTTTCTGTATGAGGTGATCAAAGAAATAGATCACCCTCAAAAATCCTGATAAAAAAGGAATTTAGAAAAGACACAATCTTACTACCTGGAGAAAGAAAGCAGCAGTGTCCAAACCTGTTGACACACCATAAAAATGGATGGAAAACATGAGTAACATAGAAAATGAGCTACTCTGAGAAATTTTTGTCCATCTTTCAAAAGACAGAACAAAAGCTACATGTGAAAATGAAGGCATGACACATCATTGTTGAAGATGGACATCTGAGGTTGATGAAAGGGGGACTAGGACCTCCCAAATGAAAGAAGTGAAGGGTTTGGGGTCATCGAGAAGCAGAGACATGAGAATCATGGCTCAACTGACCACAATAAGCAATTAGAAGAACCAGCCAAGAACCAATGCAAAGAAGAGAAAACACTCTGGGAAGGAATGAAAGAAGAGGACAGACATGTATATAAAAAACAAAAGCTGGATTAATCTGAACCACAGTATTAGACTGGTGGAAAGTGAGGAAAATTCCACTGAAACACAAGAGGATCTAAGGTCTATATTGTTGGAAGTATCCAATCCATGCAAGACAGGCAAATCCATCACTAAGTACAAAGATCCAAGAACATAGCATGCCAAAAACTGTATATTATGGTCATTGGCTCAAAAAAGGCTATCTAGAGCTAGGAACCACAAGTCGCAAGAGCAAGTTCTTCACAACTGCCTCTTGCAAGAGATGACAATGGAGCTGTATGAAAGGATCATAATAAAATATTCAAATAAACATAGAAAATAGTGGCAGATACATTACAATGCCAGCATCTCAAAGACATCAAGGTGCAGAGATTCGTACATTAGAGACCAAATACTGAAAAGAGTGAAGGTGTCCAGAATTGCATTACTCTTAAAAGAGGTGTGTGTGTGTGTGTGTGTGTGTGTGTGTGAAAAGACTGAAATATAGGCAAAACAAAGAAGTTATTTTATTGTTAAGCAGAAAGCTATTCCAAGGGCCAGCTGTGTTATACTCACCAAGAGTATAAAAAAAACCTGGTTCTAAGTGGTATGAGCTTTCAAACTTACTCCTTAGCAACTTAGGGCAAAGCCAGAGGGATGCTCATGATTGTACTGAAATGATAGTGAGAGGTGGAGTTATGGAGGGAGAAAGTGACAGAAGTCAATGCATCTCTGGTCATATTCTACTAATTTGCCAGAGTTCACTAAAGGGTGCATAAAAGGGCAATTCTCAAAGATATAAGGAACTCAAGAGAGACTATAGTCTTCAAAAAGAAACTGAACCTCTTAAAAAGGAAGAAAATGAGACATGAAAGATCTGGAAATAAGAAGCTCTGTGTCTTGGAAACATGAAAACGTTGAGCCTGCCAAGTGTGTATTTTTCTAGTAGCAAAGCCACATCTGACAATCTGCTATGTCCACTGAGGGGAACTGAATCCCTGATTTTAGCATTGTAAGTCTGAAGAATTACGGCTGTCCTACCAGGAGAAACCTGCCAAATAAACAAGTCAACATGAATGACCCCATATAAATAAGATATCGAGTGGGGATCAACTCCAATAGCACGAGTACCCCACCCAAATGAGCAAACTTCTAAAGTAGAAGGGATGCCAAAGCAGATATTTCTCAGGACTGGATGAGGAAGTGTCAGTTATTCATATAATAGAAATATACACTCAGTTGAAACATACAGAGCTGAAGGGAACTTCAAGAAATGGGAGAGCCTGACAAGGTTTATAAGAAACCTGGGTCCACTGAAATTAGATAAATGGGAAACTTAAGTGAGAAGAGACAATTGGTAATGCACTGCTTCAGCTCTATTTCCAAAATATATGGAATTCACAAAAATATCTATCAAAAGAAGAGACAGATCTGTGTTCTCTGAGATAATATTGAGGGAGTTGAACTCCACATAGTAAAGCTTTTCTACCATTCATATCCCAAAAATACAGGAACCAAGTTAACTAGGCAACCATTGAGAAAGAAATTTAGGTCAGCACGAAAAATAGGTGAAAGTAATTTTTTCCCTAGTAAAACTGTTGGAGTTGTAATTCAGTCTCAAAAATATGTACAAAGAGAATAGAAAGTAAAAGGTGCTGTTCAAGCAAAAGGCAATAACTAAATGGATTGAGGGAAAGAGATTAAAAATAGCAAAAGAAGATATCCAAACTTGAAAAAATTCAAGAATCAGAGTTTTAAGGAACAAGATGGATCCAAATCATAAGCCAAAAATTAGAAGTTCTGAATTTGGGAAGGATGAGGCAATTGAGCTGTCTGAACAGAAGAAAGTTAGAGGCTTGAGACTCATACAATAATATCATCCACAAACCAGCAAAACCAACACTAGAAAGAGAAAAAAAAATCTCATACTTGAGATATCAGAGCAGTGAAAAGTAAAGATGAAATGCTTGACACTCATCTGGGATAGAAAAACCATAAGTAAAAGCAGGTGGTGAAGTGAGTAGCTAAAATCATTAAAAAGGCATGTTAGCTTTAGAGGAAGATACAGAAACAGAAGACCAAGGATGTAGGATAGAACATTACTTACCTTAAGAATACCTCTAGGTACCAGTGAAAGAAAAGATAATTCCTGTTGAGTAACACCTGGACCTCAGGAGGCTTCAAGTTTGCATGTGCACACATGCAAGAATTCATAGTCAATAAGATCCACAAAACTGGCAAAATGTTTTTATGGATACCTTTCCTTCAATTACATAACTAAAAACTTGAGAGATAACTCTTATGAGAAAATTTAACTGAAACATTTCAATTTAAAATATAAGCAGAATGTTAAAGATATTTTCTATGGTATGTAAAGAGTATATTTAAACAGTGTAGTGCTAGGAAGGAGAATGAGTTTTTAGTTTGCACAATGTGCTAAAGGAGAGAACTCAACACGAAGACAGTATTTCTTACACTATTGCTGGAAAGGCATAGACACATTATTTGCAACATAAACTAGTGCAATAAACATTATTATTACTTGTAGGGTTGAGAACTCTTTCAATGACTTGGTACATACACAAAAACGTCTTAGCAGTAGCACTAAGTTGTTAAACTAACTGTTCTCTGGAGAAGTTAGTACCTTCTTATAAAAAAGGATTTTTTTCACAAATACTAAGATTAGGAAATGAAGACATAAAAAGAAAATTTTTACCTTGCAGCGCTGTGATCTTTTTATTAATAGATGCTTATGTCGAGGGAAAAGCTGATCTGTGCAAGTTGGTTGAAATTCTGGTTGCATCAGTCTTTGATTAATGTTACACACTGAATTAAAACATGAAAAAACAGTATTTTGATTATTTGGGATTTAACAACAAAAGCAAATGTGCAGAATTACTTTCAGTTATTATGTTGATTAAAATTAAAATTACTAATTTCAAAACTTCCTACAAGATTATTGAAGATATTTAAACCCAGTCAGACATCCTTGAAGACTGGTATTTGTTTGTATCTTCTGAAATAAGCTGTATCTTAGTTTGTACATACATTATGATATATACATGTATAGTCACTTTTTAACATGACCACTCTAACTAAACACTACAAGAAAACTAAATGAAAACACACACACACACACACATACATACATACATATGTACACACACATTAATTATTATAAAGTATAGTCTCAGTAATGAATCAGAACACTAAAGTTTATGCTCACACAAAGTTCTTAAAATTTGATCTTAAGTCTATTTTATATCTTATTTGCTCAAGATCAGCTATAAACTTAAAATTAACTTTTAGATTCAGTAAGAAAACATTCTTGAAATTCACAATATTTGCATCCTTACCTTTCTTAAAAAGTAAATTTTTTAAACAATCAAATGTTGCTGTACAGCTTTTTAAATAAGATATTATGAAGGCAGAAAGATGACAATAAAACTGTCCACCAGTGAAATTCAATTTTTTTTTATGTTACATAAAACATAACTGTTAATTTTTACAAAACACAAAAATCAAAGCTGAACATATACACCTATGCTTATTTAACAACAGTTTATGTACATAATTAAGTTGGTTGTCACTTTCTATAGCCAATTCCTTTCTTCTTATTTTTCAGAAAATTTAAGCTAAACATTACATGTGCTTTTCACCTAAGTGATATACACATATTAAAGCTTGAAACCTTACTCAAAACAAAAGAAGAATCTAATTGCTATTATTAATATATACAAACTGACATAAAAGACTCACTGAAATATGAAGCACAATTGTTTATATTACATAATATACCCATTCCTCAATCAATTGAGTACTATAGTTTGAATTATCAGCCCCTACCAACAAGTAATGTTTATGATAGACAAAAAAGTATCCAAGTTGGGGAGAAATAAATGTTTTTTTTTTCTATGTACAAATCTATTTGTTTTTGTTTTTGCATAGCAAGAAAACTTAATCAAGTCTCACTAGAATTTTGCAATTACATTTATTACCAAGGGAAAATTAACCATTATATATCTAAATGTGGGAAATATAATGGTGTGCATTTTGTTTAAATAAACTTACTAGTTGGATTTAGCACTCTTGTTTTTGACTGTTCTAATACACTTTGATACAAATGTATTTCAAGGTTTTATTAACAGACACATATATAGATAGATAGATACACACATATATATATATATATATATTCACTCGAAAACATAATTGTGCATACACACACACATAAACACTAAAAAAAACACACACACGATGACACTGTCATAACTGCATGCAGTCTGTATGTGAGGGGATAAATACCTCCTAAAATTCCTTCCAGGCACAGAAAAAAAAGGGGGAAGAAAGCAAAGAAAGTTTTTTTCTAAGGTCTGCCATATTTACCTCTGTAAACAACATAAAATATATAAAGCAGAAAAACATACACATGTATGAAAATGTGTATGTAATAATAATGTTCAAAACAGACCTAATTGTCATATTAAGCCTCTTCATTAAACATTGCAATGAGAGAATATAAAAATACAAGCAAGGATAAAAAAATTTAAACTAACAGAAACATACCCTTTGCTAGATTAACTGGCTGAGTAAGGTATTCTTCAGGTAAAGGATCAATATTTTCAAATGCTTCAGCTGGCATAAGCTCTTCAGATTCTTTTGATTCTTCATCTTTAGAGCTACATTTTAAACAGTACACAACCTTTAGGTACTATATTAAGAATCTAAAATTTCATGTATGTAAGCTAGCTAATTGTTTTAATAAATACTTTGAGATTATAATGTTTTGCAATGGTAGAAAAATTCTGTAAGTATACATACAAGTTCTGGCTATTAAGTATCATACCAAGTAACAAACCTACTAAGGACCTCTGCAATCTTTCTCAAAGACAATTGCTCCTAACACTGAGGGTATAAAAACTATGCACTTAAAGCTTTAAATAGAATTCTTCCAAGTCAGTGAGCAACTTGTTAGCATAAGCCATATAAATAAAACAAGAGTTAATATATTTAGATTTCTGTAACTATCAAAACTTGCTTTTGAACTGAAGATTTGTTTTCAAAGTGTTAGGTCTTGACAATGTCCAAAATGAAGCTAGCTTCAGCTCATTATTGTATTCCATTTATCAACTGAAATAACCTTCCAAGTTCTATTTCTATGAAAATGATTTTACATCCTTTATCAAAAAAAATATTCAATAAAAGCTCATTTTATAACAAACAGCTTTCAAAAAACCATCTACCTTAATTTAACTAAGTTTTATTCACACTTTTAACAACATAGCTTTATGCTTAATATTAAAGTAATGTTTTTTTTTGTATACAAAAGAATTTACTTGTACATACAATAATGAAATCAAAACCATCTTACCCTATGGTGCTCAAACCAGCAAGCTTGCGAGCAACAACAGCAGAAATACCATATTTGTCCTACAGATAAAGCACACATCCATGTACTGGTATAATAATTCAGATTGCTAACATTTAACAATGCATTGAATTAATATACTGTAAATACATATTACATTTTTCTGTCTGCTAAGAAAAAAAGCTCAAAAAATAAAGAATTTATTTTCACTCATAAGATGTAAAAAATGTCAGTTCCATAATTTGTACAGACAGAACTAGTGTTTGTCATGTAGAAACATTAATATTTAGAAAAGTTTTGATAGAAAATGAAATTACTAGAAGTTTAAGTTTATACACAACTTACCCACTGACAATATTGACAACTAAAAACATACTTGACTAACATTCTGTTTACAATTTTTAGTGTTCAAAATTCAGTCTATCTTAGTTTTAAATGCATATATTAAGCCACATAAAGGTCAACTAAATTCACAAATACAATAAAATTATTATTACAAACCTTCTTCAAACATGTTAATTTGAGTATAGAAAAGCATTACTTTATGTGCCCTTTTACAATAATCCACCAAATTCCAAAACACTGATAACAAGTTCTTGATTATAGAAACATTGATTAACAACATATATGGGTTTCTTTAATTTAGCAAGCTTTTTGTAACTGAAGCATTACAAGCATGTTTTATCCAAAAACATATTTTAATATATTAGTTTTACAAAAGACCTGTATGTGAACTCATGAAACCTTTATACTGAGTCTATTTGAGTAAAACATGGTTCTCATGCTACAAATAAAAATACTTCTTTGCATCTAACAGTTTTTCCTATTTCATTGACATAACCTTTGAATCTTATAAACAAGCATCAAGTTATTTTTCCCTATAAAACATTACACTTTACTCAAACTTACTGTTGCGGAATCACCAAGGTACAATGAAGATGTTGAAAAATATGAAAATATATCAAAAATATATTTTTTCTTTAGAATAACTACACACTGTAACAGACAATTACAAATACTTATCCCATTGTCTTCTAACATTTTTGCAACTACTTTCACTTTTATTGTACTTTGAGCCTCAGTACATGAAAAATGAACCTCAGTAGGAGCACTTAGTATAAACAAACCTATAAATTTACATCACACAATGTCGAACCTTGTGAACTGTGCGAGATGAGTGAACAAAAAGTAATTTTTTCCATTTATGTTTTGCTATCTAAATCAATCACTTTCTAATTTCTACATTTAAATTAATTTTGTTTAACATTTGTAAAAGCTATATATAAAAAAAGAAGACATTGTAGGCTTACCTTTGTTATAGTCCTATTTTGATAAGACTACTTTCACACACTGTGCTGGTTATCCATAAAATAACACATATTGGTTTCAAATATGCACAAAAATCATACGATGTACTAAAACATTTCCAAAAACCACTATAACATAACTGACTTTCTAACTAAGCTATAAATAGGTTAAAAATATTCTGTTATCTCCTCAAAACAGAATGCACAAAGTACAAACAATGTATCTCAATGAAACTTTTTACTTGGCCAAAGAAAAGGAAATAAGGAATCTGTGAAGAAATATTTACTCTTTCTCTTTTATTTTTTTCTTTCCCCTGAAGATGACCTTTTTAGGTCATCAGAAACATTGTTCTCTGCTTTATTTTGGTAAAAGTGTTAACACCCACATCAGCTGTCCTGAGATACATATTTATTCTTTCTGTTAGTTACAAACATGCCCAACAGTAATGTCAAGAATAATTATACATGCGTATTGAAAGACAGAGAAATGGAAGTGTGTGTCATGTGGGTAGGACAAATATGACGATATCTCAGTACAGCAAGAAGATCGGACATTCACCTTTGTAACACTGGCTTTTCAATATCTACTTAACTGAACATAATGAAACCCTTGAAAGGGTACAAACAAAATCTAAAATGAAGAATTCAGAGTTGAGATGTCACTTGATACAGAGAAGGGAAGACTGACAATATATTTCATTATTTCCTTTTTAAAATTAAGAAATTAAAACTTAGATAATAAAACAATTGGACTGTAAAATATATTTTGATGCAAATATTAAATGACATACATTTACAACAATGTAGTTTAATTAAACTTTAAATGTAATTCTCTAGAAAGATCATAACACGTTCACTTTCAGTTTTGTATTCATATGCTTAATATAAATGGGAAATAATAGGTTAAAGTAACTTTATCTCAGAGTCTGCTCCTTCAATTTAACTAAAGTTTGATCAAAATCTATCAATGGATTTATAAGAAAAGATTTGAAAACTAACACCTGGGCAGAGATGCATGTACAAAATATAAATCCTACAATGGATACAAAAACATGCAAACAAGGTAACTGTAAGCCAATCATTAAAATTTAAATATATTTTAAAAATACAGTCAAACATCGATATAAGGCGCTAGTTGGGGTCCAAAAAATTCGACCGCGTTGTATCTGATTGCGCCTTATACCGATTTGATTATATATTTTTTTTACCCTTGGGGTGAGCGATAATGCAAAATTTATGCGTTTTGTAGTGAAATAAAAAAAAACAAACAAAACTACTTACACCAATGATAGAGCATTTTTTTAAATTTATTTTTATTTATTAAACTCAATTTTAAGACTGAAATTAAATGTAAAAAGCAGAATACTAAAGAAATTTATCGAATTCATTACTTTGATGGGGGCTGATATTCTAAAAGTAGTTCCGTCAGAGCAATCGTGATTGTTTTTACGATTAGACGCTGATTAAAATTAGTTCAATTTTAATTTTAGTATGAGTGTATATGACTCATCCTTCGTCATCCATCGGTCGATCAAGGATGACTTGTGGTTTTAATGAAAATAAAGTTTTGATACTTCTTGCCTACGCACTGAGAGCTATCCTATGACTGGCAGATTATGTACTTTACTGCAATTGACAGCGCCAGGAATTATTACATGCAGGCCGGGGTTTGATCACAATATGCGGCGTGAAAACCATACAAAAAGATTGAACTGGATTTGGTTTTTGATTTTTGATCACATTAACCGGCTGATTACATTAAGCAGTGGTAATATTAAGCGGCAGCCTCTGTAGAAACCCCAAAAAATTTGGGGCCTAAGACCCCATCGCGCCCAACTGATTATCGCGCTTTATCGATGCGTTTTATGTCGATGTTTACTTGTATGAAGTAATCAACTAATAAGCACTGCCATTTAGAAGTACAATAGACACAAATTAAGCAATAAAACAGTGACTATCATCAGAAGCTATTTTTTGGCCTCATCTACTTATCCAAGCAATGTTAACATTGTACTTGTTTTAAAAGTAGCTAATGGAGACAAAAAAAAATTCTAATAAGAAGTTGGAAAATAACAGTTACCATTACACTACTTGTTAAACAGTAATAAAACAAAATTATTAAAAATGCCAGCCATGGAAAATAAACTATTTACCTACATTATGTCATATGAAATAATACCTGAATAAACATAGAATGACTGTACAATAGCAAACAGATTCAACTGAATCACAATTAAGTTTAGAACAACCAAGATATTCAGTGTTCATCTTGCCAGTAACGTCCAACTAAACATTAGAACTTAATACTGGTGTCATAACTGGAAGGTTCAGACAAATCACTGAACTATCACATGGTGTACTTGGACATTGTGAATAAATGTCAAGAGAAAAATAGTTTATGTCAAACAGCTGTAGCAAAGTTAAAAAGAAACACAAGTATGTTACAATATTGGTAAAAGAATATGAGCATGAACTTTACCTTTAACACTAAAATAAAATGTTGGTGTAAAAAAATCATGACAGTGTTATCAGTGCAGTTAGATAAATTTATGTAAGCAACAATCCACTCACAAATCCTGGGACAAGAATTATGTTTTTGTTTGCAAAATCCAGAGACCATTAGGTATAAAAAGGATCCTTAGATAAGACACTCAGGGTAAAAGTTATAACAATGTAACAAAACTGATTAAAATATTAAAGTTACAAATTATACAATTATCACAAAAGGTCACTACCTAGAGGATGTCAGAAAGGAACAACATTAGAGATCCCAGAATTAAGGAAGGAATTTCATGATAAGCAAAAGGGACAATCATTGAGATTTGAAAGGAAATTTGTCAAAACACAAGACTTATAATCATGTGTATTTTGTGAAAATTTCAGAGCAGAATGAAAAAAGAACCTTAAAAAAAATTAATCACCTTGATACAAACACTTGCAAGGTCAGTTATATTAAAATGTATAAAATACAACAAAAGATTGAGAAAAAATTCTAGGGGCTCAACAGACATGGAAAGACTGAAATTTCATGCAAAGCTACACAAGGGCTATCTGCACTAGCCATCCCTAATTTAGCAGTATAAGACTAGAGGGAAAGCAAGTAGTCATCATCACCCACCACCAACTCTTGGGCTACTCTTTTACCAATGAATAGTGGAATTAACTGTAATGTTATAACACCCCCACAGTTAAAAGAACAAACATCGTTTGGTGTGATGGGGATTCAAACCCACGACTCTCAAATTACAATTACATGCTGGACCTGGATGTGGAAGACAAGTATGTCACTATGTTAATTAATGAGAAGACTGATGGTTTTGATATAGAAAACAAGTACATCACTATATTCATTAAGGATAAAGATTTAAAAGACTTTAAATAATATTTACATACAGAAAAGAATTGGTAACCACAGCGCTGACTAAGTTTTTTCCGTTCCTTTTCTAACTTTTCCTGCTGAGCAAGCACTCTGTAGTTCTCCAGCAAATTATTGATCTAATACAGAAGGAAAAAAAAGTACCTCTTTGAGATAAAGCATACATGTAAAGAAAATATACTGACATTCTCTGATTTTTATGTACACACATGCATACAGGTTGAACATGAAGGAAAACTCATAATTAAAATTATATCTTAAAAATTTCTTGCCGTATAGAAGGAACAAAGTTTAAATAGATGAAAATTCAGAATAATACATTTTACTGTTTTATACACGCAAGTTTGAAAAGGGTATAAGGTGTTCTAAAGCCATGTAATAACTGCCTACCTAAATAGTTGCTTTGCAAACAAGAAATTCTTTCATTTCTGTTCTCTTTCTTTAAACAAGAATGTAATGTGTGTCTGTCAATGTGCAGGATAATGTGAAGATCAATAAACTCTGTCCATAACAGATGAAACTTACAGAAACTTCATGTAATAATAGTGAAGATACAAAGTATACTGGAAACTTCCTGTGACAAAGTTTGAAAACACAATATCGAGAATTTCTTGAATTAAAGTTATGAACATCAATGAAAGTCAGCCCATCCTAAGAATAGTTCTTGATACATTTATTGTTTGTTTTCCACTAAACTAAACCTATTTTGGTTGGCAAATTTAGACTGTTTCATTTAGCTATACAGATCACAATGCATACTGAAGTATGAATTGAAAATAATTTTAAAATCAATATGTAGTGAGATTAGTTGAGTTAAAAAGACATTTAAGTACATGCACAATATGTCTATTATTTATACTTGTATACACACACAGATATACATATATATGGATTTTTATACCACAAAGCTATAACAGAACTATTTGTGCTGTCTCTAATTTAGCAGTGAAATACTAGAGAGAAGACAGTTAGTCATCATCATCCACCACTAACTCTTGAGTTATTTATTGCCAACAAATAGTGGGATTGACTGTAACGTTATACTGCTCTTACAGCTGAAAGGACAAGCCTGTTTGGTGGAAAGGGAATTCAAACCTGCAACCCTCAGCTTACAATTCAAGCTTCCTAACTGTCTGGTCATGCTGAGCCATGAAGAGTAAGACTAAAGCATTTATAGCAATTTTGGAGTCATCAGTATGCAAATATTATACACACACACACACACTGCATAATAAAGTACTTCCCCTTACTTTCTATGAAAACATAATGATTCAACTAAATCAAAAAATCAGAAAAACTGTAAAATGAGTTGACAGCATAAATCTAAAAATATGAGGTACTATAGTTTTAATTAAAGCAGGAATGTATATATAGTTTTTAACTCAAACAGTAATCCTACATATAATTATTTTGAATTACTCATCCAGACAAGCTGTTGAAAATAATAAAACACTGAGCAGGCTTAAAACTTATATTTTAGTAGAGCAGAAATGATTATGCTATGAATATAAAACCTATTCACACACACTGATGTAAATTTGTGTTTACACAAAGCCAAATTTAATATATTTATGTGACAACAGAAATGATCAATATAAAATAATACTTTCTATAACTATTTCAAACATAACCTTTGCTTAAGATTCTGTTAATTTTTTTCAAAATAAATACATTTTCAAAAATCAAATATCTTTTGTGGATGCACTGAATTATAACATTTAATGTATCTAATAGTAATGAGAAAGAAGACTATCAACTTTTGTTCATCTTGTTTTAAAGATGGCCTTACTTTGAAGTAATCTTTAAAAACAAATAATTAGGCATTAACTATGGTTCTACCTTGTCCAGCCAAATATACATGTTCATATATTTCATTGACTGAGTAAAAAGACTGCTCTGTAATTTAACTGTAAAAAAACAACAAAAAATGACCTTAAAATTTCAATGGTGTTTTTTCTGTTTCTAGATGATATCAAGCAGGTAAAACAAGTAGATTACTCTAAAAAAATGAATATAAGACATTTCTAGTGCTAAACCTGATATTCATTGTTATCCACTATTCCATTAGCTTCAATTGCTTTTAGAAATTAAATAAAAAATATTGATTGTGAAATGTATTATTTGTTTCCATGTATATATAGAATTTTATTGGATAGTCAACATGGTTTCACTAAGGGAAAATATTTTGATATTCATTGATAAGATTACTGCTTATGAATTTAGTTGTTTGAAAAATAATAGCAAATTTTTACATTAAAATTTTGTCATTTATAGAGATAAGAAACCAGTCTTTTTTATGACTTTATATACACACCATTGAAAAACTTAAGTTTTCTTCTATTCATTAGTGCTTTTATTGTTTTCTAAAACTTTATTTCCAATATTTCAGACCCTTACAATTAATGATGCAAAAAGAAGTTGCACATCATTTTTTTGCATGGATTCAAACTTGGTCATAATGAATCACAAATAGCTTTCAATATCAACCAAGCATGGGACAAAGAAGTCATCTCCAAATATACAGTACAGCATTGGTTCCAAAAGTTTCATAACAGAAATGCAAGTCATAAAGATAGGGAGAGCAGAATACATCCTTCTGCTGTTGAAAATGACCAACTATGAGCATTAGAAAAAACATGCACCAAACTATTCAAGAAATGGCATAAGAACTGGGTGTTGGCATCTCCACAATTCTGGACCATCTCAAGCAAACTGGAAAAGTGAAAAATCTCGATAAGTGGTTGCACACAATCTCAGTAAAAATCAGCAAATGATCATCTTGAACTGTGCTCTATGCTTATTTTGCACAACAGAAATGACACATTTCTTGACTGTAACCTGCAACATAAAATGCATCCTTTACAACAATAAAAAAATATGTGTGCAATGGCTCAACTGTGACAAGGCTCCAAAACACTCTCTAAAGCCAAAAGATGCACCAACAGAAAATCATGGTCACTGTATGTTGGCTTGCAGCCAGTATTATCCATTACAGCTTGCTCAACTAGGATCAAAATATCATTGCTGAGGTTTAATGTCAAGAAAATGCACAGAAAGTTGTGTGAAAAAATACCAGCATTACTCAGTCAGAGAGAACCAATCTTGCTTCATAATAATGTTCAGCCACACACTGCACAAATAACACTTAAGAACTCAATGAAAATATTACTTCATCCTCCTTACTCCAAGACCTGTCCCCACCTACTACCACTTTTTCAAGCATTTGGATAACTTTTTGCAGAACAAAAGATTTGAGAACAGAGTAGCAGCAGAAAATAGCTTTAAAGAATTCTTGAGTTCCAGGACTTCAGAGTTTTATCACCATTAATATTTTTTCTTGTTGGAAAAGGTGTGTAGATTCACTAAGTTCCTATTTGGATTAATAAAGTTGGTTTCAATTTTTTCAATTTTTTTTATTAAAGTTAAAATTTAAAATGCAACATTATTTTTCAAACAACCTAATAAGTAAAGGTAAGAGTGTGTTACTTTCTGAAAACATTTGATAAGATGCCACATAAAAGCCTTGTAAAAAAAAAAGGTATCTCTACAGGTGGGGGTATAAGTTAATAAATTGGAGATAAGAGTAGCTGAGGTTCAATCAAACTAGCTTAAATGTTACTAATGGCATACCTCAAGGCTATGGCTTAGGACCTTTGCTATTCTTGATTTACATCAATGACAGATGAAAGGATAATCAATAGATTATTTAAGGTTTGTTTTGTTTTTTAATTTTGCACAAAGCCACATGAGGGCTATCTGAGCTAGCTCTAGAATTTAGCAATGTAAGAGTAGAGGGAAGATAGCTAGTCATCACCACCCACTGTCAACTCTTAAACTACAATTTGACCCTCACATTATAATGCCCCCAAGGCTGAAAGGGTGAGTATGTTTGGTGCGATGGGGATTTGAACCCACAACCTTCAGATTACGAGTGAATGCCTTAGCCACCTGGCCATGACGGGCCAGATTATTTGAATCTGCAACTGATATTAAGATCTTGAGTGCTGCTAGCTGTGAAGAAGATGCTGCTGATTTACAAAGTGATTTAGATTTAGTCAGATGGGAAAATAAATAGAAAATGGGTTTTAATCCTAACAAATGCAAGATAATGTATGTGGGTTATAATAATTTAAATTATAGGCATACTTTGAACAGGAATAACTTTAATGGATCTTAATGTCATGGTTGATTAGTTTCTAAAGCAAACCAAGTAGTTTGCTGTTGCTAGCAGTAGGATTTTAAGTTATATCTACATAAATATTGAATACAAGTGTAAAGAAGTTAATATTTTATTGTATAGGTTATTGATTAGGTTACACTTGGAACATTGTGTTCAGTCATGGGCTCCTTATTTTAAAAAGTACATTGAAATATTAGAAAGAGTTCAGAAAAGGGTTATTAGAATAGTTCCTGAGATGAAGGGGTTGTCATATGAGAAGAGGTTGAAATCTCTCAAATGGTTTTATCTTAAAAAAAAGGAAGAGGTAAAGGAGATCTGACTGAGATGTTTAAGATTGTAAAGGGAATTGACAGTATTGATGCAACATCTTTTCATACTTAGCAGTGAGAACAGTAGGACAAGGGGACACAAATATAAATGCTGGCAGGGTGGGAATCATCTTCAGCAGAGAGTTTTTACAGGCCAAATGACCATTTGAATGGGTTGCCTTAGAATATTGTAGAGTTAGTAAATTTAAGAGTTTTAAGAAAGAGCTTAATAAATATATGAAAAAAGCTAGCTTTAAGATTTGTTTACAATTTATTTATTAATGGTTTTAGTTTAGTACAGAAATAAACTGCCAATTTGTACCAATAGATGTCCCACTGAACTAAAATGTTATATATACACACATGCACACACACACACACACACACAAGCACAGATTCATTAATAATATATGGGTTTTTTTTTAAAACCTTAATCACAGAATTAAGACAACATGAGTTAGCTTGAAAATTACTTACTCTTTTACTGTGAAGATTCTCCTGTTCTTGCCAACCACCACTGGCTATTAGAAAAAGCACAAACTAACAAAAAACTAACTGCAGCATAAAAATTGAAAAAACAAAAATTTCTATAGAAAAAAATCTATAAGGCAAATATCTATAACTTAAAACTTTAATTCTCTAATTTAGAAATTAAAGGAATAGAATTAATTTTATAAAATATAATGCATGATAACATTACATGTTTCAATATAAAACATTACATGTATCAATATATTTATGTATATATAATAAACTTACAAATTTATTCAAGCATTCTGTTCCTATGTTGCACAGTTTCCAAAGTAATGAGCTGTACATGTAAATACCTGATCAAAAAAGTTTTAATAAACTAATAACAGTACTCTTCTATCACCTCTGATTTTTTCATATAACTACTTTGTTAGAAGTATTATACTTAGAAATTATAGAAGGAATGGTATTAAAGAACAAAATGCCAAAGCTGCTGAAATCAAGAAATTTCCTTGATCTTTTTATGTCATGAAATGTCACATTTGATGAAGAAACTTATTACTTTTCTCTTACTCAGTCCATTAAAAATTTCAAATAATTATTTGTCAATTATGTATTTAAAAAAAAAAATTGATTGCTAGATGTTTAACCATGATGTGAAGTTCTGGAACTAAATCAACAAAAAAGCTATAGTCAGATGAGATGTCTAAAGCATACTGAAGTGATCTTAAATTTTTGCATTAATCAAACAAACATACTAATTTATATGTTGATAGATAAAATAAACTTCAGCATATCCTAAACAGACAAAAAAATGCATGTAATTTTTTCTTTTTAAATGTTTACGCACCTACAGTTTGATCAGGAATACCAACATCACGTGATGTCCAACGGCAAAATCCACAAGCAAGATAATAAACCTTCTTCGGAACATTCTTTTTTGGGTCATCTGGACTTGGAATTTGAATACTGGTAGCTCTTGTGGACAGTGTATGCATGCAGCTTGGACAATCAAAACAATTAGCACACCTGTGCAAGAACATAAATTTTGTGGATGTAATTACAGACATACAACAAGTTGAAATAATAATGATAGTACTACAATTAATTAGATGTACTAAAATACTGAAGTAATGAAATTGAAAATCATTAACACACTATGGATCAAATGAATCAGTAGTTTAAATATACAAAGTTTCAACATTACCACTACATTATATTAGCCAATTAGTACAGAAATATAGCAAATATATCATTAAGAGCTGATGAAATGATGCATTCTGATCATTTAATTATGATATGGACATTGTATTTAATTAGATATACTATTGGAGAGGTTTGTATGTGGGTGAGAGGGGGTGTACACACACATACACACACAATTTTTTTTTTTAGTTTTGATCCATGTACATAGCTTGTTTGAATCAGAATTTAATTAGTTGATTGATTTAGTGCTTTATGGCACAAAGCAGCTAGGCTATCTGCACCAAACATTAGGTGAAAAGGTAAAAATAAAGTAAATGTAGTAAAATTTATAAAAGGAGATGAAGGTAAAACAAAACAGCATTGAAAAACAGAAATAGCATAAAACCAATATTGACATCTGGTCTACAATGTTAGGAGAGAAACCACAGCAAGAAAAGTTGTAAAAGACTTTTTGTAGCATAATGGTAATTATCATAACCTGCCAGGAAGACTAACAGTTAAGTACAAGAACCACAGTCACTCACCTGAATTTGGCCTTTCCAGCACTGGTTCCATGTTGTGCATCATTATGGCTATTATCAAAGGTAAATTAATAAAAGTCTTAAAAGACATGCAACAAAATTGTAATAATAACTCACCAGGATGACTAACAGGTTGTTCAAACAGCAGCGTTAGTCACCTGAAGTTGGCCTTTCCAGTACTGGTGTCGAGTTACTTAATGTTACGACCATTTTCTAATTCAAATCGAACTAGAGAGATTGTGACTCTTAAAAGGGAATCACAATAAAAAAAAGTTTAATGAAGAAATATAAAACTTAAATGACATTAAAAATATTAATGGCCTTTAAAAACTAGAAACTTTATCAAGGTGGACAGTGTCACCATCACCAATTACACTGTCTAATGTTATGGACAAACCTTGGGACAGAACACGTATAAAATGGTGCCGTCGTTGAGAGTCATAACAATGGCAAGTAAAGTGTGGCTTATAGTTATTTCAGTGTTACATAGACTATACACATTGGTGCATCAGTTTCAGATAAAAAAAGTGATGAGGTAAAAACCTGTGACCAATGAGGAGCCTAGCTGGAACAACTTCCTCCTTCCAATCCTTACAAAAGCAAGACACTCAGTGTCCAAAATGGAGCTTTATTTGGTAAAGCTTGTTTCTGCGTTGCTCACTCCAAATCGACTGCCAGCTGGCACGAAGCCAAGCCTTGAATACAGGTCCATAATCCATGTGTGGAATAGGCACTGCTGTGATCATGTCAGAGCAGATATATTTAGCTGCTGTGTCTGCAAGCTCATTCCCGAGAATACCAACGTGGATTGGTATCCACAAAAACTAGATAGAAGTAGATGTTAATGAGAAATGGGCCAGTCAGTTTTGAATATCAGCAAGAACAGGATGTAAACCAACGTGAAGCAATTCCAGAGCCAGTAGAGAATTAAGCGAGTCAGTATAAATAGTGCAGTTGGAGTACTGCTCAGCTTCAATATGATCCAGGGCAAGAGAAATGGCATACAGTTCAGCAATGAACACAGAAGCTATAGAGGGGATTCTGCATGCAACCACCAAACCACAACAAACCATGGAAGAGCCCACACAGTCACCTCATTTGGAACCATCCATATAAATTGGAATGGAAAGATTGTTTGAGAGATGTTCAGTAAATAAAAGATATATATCTTTAACATAGAACATCGATCCGCTCCCCAACTGGTGGTAGAGAAGACATGGAGGATGTTCAGTGCTCTTGTGCATTTGATCTGTAGCTGCTTTAAGTGTGGTATAAAGGTCAGCTTATGATTAAAGATAAGCCCCAAGAACTTGGTCTCAGGGACCACTGGCAGCAAAACTTCACTGATATAGAGTTCAGGATTAGGGTGAATACCCCGTTGGTGGCAAAAGTGCATGCAAACGGTTTTAGAGAGAAAAAAATTAAAGCCGTTCACCATAGTCCACTTCAGTACACGACTGAGGGCAGTTAAAAGCTGCCGCTCAATATATCACATGTTAGACAAGTGACACGAGATGTGAAAGTCATCAACATAGAGCCCATTTGCAACAGTGAGAGAGTTGTTCAATGATGGCATTTCTCTTTATACTGAAAAGTGTAACACTCAAAACGCAGTCCTGAGGGACCCCAAGTTCCTGTAGAAAAGAACAGGAAAATGTCGAACCCACACGAACTTGGAAACTCCTGTCCATTAAAAAATTTTTTTAATAAACATGGGTAAATGGCCACACAACCCATATATATGGAGGTCTCGCAAAATGCCATACCTCCATGTTGTGTCATAAGCCTTTTCGATGTCAAAGAATATTGATGCAAGATGTTGTCGTTTGAGAAAGACTTCTCTGATTGATGTTTCAAGTCGAATTAGGTGGTCTGTGGTGGAGTGATGTTTTTGGAACCCACACTGCGTGGGAGAGAGGAGGTTGTTTGATTCGAGGAACCAAACAAGACGAGCATTAACCATCCTCTCTAAGGTCTTACAGAGACAGCTCATCAAAGCAATTAGACAGTAGTTTGAAGGAATCTTGGGATCTTTCCCAGGCTTAGAGAAAGGTAAGATAATAGTCTGGCACCAGGCATTAGGAAAAACATTCTCCTGCCAGATCCGTTTAAAAACATTTAGAAGAATATCAAGAGAAGCAGTAGAGAGATAGTGCAGCATGTCATAGTGTACATCATCAGGCTCAACAGATGTACTGCCAAACCAATGAAGAGCCATTTCTAGTTCCACCAGTGTAAAGGAAAAGTCAGTTTAAAAGGAAAGAGGTGAACGCTCTATCCGAGTCTTGATGGCCAAAAAGGTGGAAGAACAAGCAGAAGTACTAGATACCAGCAAAAGCTTTCACCTGGAGTATTGGCGATGTTCTGGACATCAGCTACCTCATGGCCATCAGAGAGTAAGATCGAGAGGGGGACAGAATTGTAGTGCCCACTGACCTTTCCAATCCTGTCCCATATGACCTTGGAACAGGTGGTAGAAGATATGCTACTTGTGAACTTAATCCAAGATTCCTTCTGGCTTTGACGTCTTACCCACCTAGCATGTGCATGGGCACATTGGAAAGCAATGCGGTTCGAAAGTGTGGGATATCTATGGAAAGTATCCCAGGCCCAGCCTTCCGTGCAATGTGGCAGGCAGGATTCCACCATGGACGA
This sequence comes from Tachypleus tridentatus, assembly GCF_004210375.1. Lineage (NCBI taxonomy): Eukaryota > Metazoa > Arthropoda > Merostomata > Xiphosura > Limulidae > Tachypleus > Tachypleus tridentatus. The sequence goes on along the minus strand of NC_134830.1, from coordinate 64,452,751 downwards.
GGATATTGTGGAAAACATGTTAAGGTTTTATGAATACATTGAGCAGCTGCTTGTATAATACAGTCAGTTACTGCTGCCACACAGTTGTCTATTGATGGCTGACTCACGATTGGAGGATCAAGTTCTGCAAGAACAGTGAAAGTGAACCAGTCTGCCTGATATAGCTTCCACCTGGGCACGTGGGGAGGGTGGCATCGACCATGGCCAGTCTCTCTCAAAAGTACAGGAAAATGATCACTACCAAGTGGATTATTGTCAACCCTCCATGAAAAATGGGAGATCAATGAAGGGAAGCAAACCGAGAGATCAATAGCGGTAAAGGACTGACTAGGTGCATGAAAATAAGCAGAAGAACCAGTACTGAAAAGAGAAAGATTGTGATCAGAGAGCATACGCTCTACAGAGGGACCCCTCCTATCAATAACAGCACTTCCCCAGAGGGGATGATGTCCATTAAAGTCCCCCACGATTAGAAAGGGAGATGGCATCTGTTCAACGAGAGCATCGAGGTCTGATTGATCATACGTCTCTCCAGGGGACAGGTAGAGAGAAAAAACAGTGATGGTATGGCCCAAGGAAACACGGATAGCTACAGCCTCCAAGGATGTGTTAAGTGACAAAGACAGGGTGGGCACATGCTGATCAACCAATAGTGCCACCCCTCCATGTACTCTTCCATCACACAGCCTGTCATTTCTGTACAGAGAAAACTGCCAAATGGTGACTGTATCAGCAGGTTTCAGAAATGTTTCATGTAAGGAAAGATATACAGGATGGTAGGAAGCAATCAGTGTTTTGATATCATCCAGATTAGAACGTAAACCTCGACAGTTCTATTGTATCAAGGTGGCCATTTTTAATGATGGGTAGGCAAAGTGGTTGGAGAACCCTTCTGTTTACGACCACGTCTTTTTTCCTTACTGTCCTTATTCGGAGGAGGTCTATTGACCTCCATGGATCCTGCCCTGGGTTGATTGGGCAGGTCTTTGTTGTTGGAAGGGGATTTCAGTGACTGAGGACGCGAACGAATGACTGTTTTGGATCTTGGGGTGGGAGAAATAGATGTATCTGAAGAAATGCCTGTATTTGAAACCAAAGGATGTGGATCTAGGGGTTTGTTGGAATGTATGGGAGAAACAGATACGGGTGTAAAAGTTGATTCATCAATCTTTTTAACCATGGAGGTCAAAAGGCTTTTTATTTGTTTTAAAAACTATTCTCTTGGAGGCACAGAGACATCTTTCTGCACTCCCAGTGTAGTTGTGGAATGAAGTGCAGCAGCATATGTCCGAAATGGAGTGGCAGACAGCAATTTCTGAGCCTCAGGATAACTAATGTTATGAGTCGTTTTCAAACACTGCACCTCTTTTTCCTCCAACCATTTTGTAGTTCACCATCTCTAGACTATGTCTTTCAATAATTTGTTTTCCCACAGACTAGCAACAAGAAACAAGTAGATTTTAAGAGTTCATTTATTTACAAAGACCTGCATTCTAATGTCTAAAGTTTCTACAGTACACACACTTTCACATCTTGGGGAACTAAATCCTGCTGAACCTTATTGGTACTGCTCTACACATCAACTACTTGATATCAAAAAGTACGGCTCTACATGTACATATATTTAATATACAGTGCATTATTACAAATAGAGAAAGAATATTTTATTCTATCACATCAAGATAACTATTAAAAATAAACATTCCTCTTTTACTTGTTGATCAAGCTTTGTACCTGTTTTTCTTTAATTTCGCTTCTGGAGAAGGCATATATTCCAGACAGTTTGGACAAAAGTGAGAATCAACCTAAAACAAAAAGAAAAGAGTTATCAGTTTTTGTTTTAATTTTGTTATACGTTAAACTTAGACTCACTAATTTCAATATGTCTTATATTAGCGAGAAACAAAATCAACATCAAACATTAACCAATAACAATCAACAAGAAAAGGGTAGCTGCAAGTAAAAAAAACAAGGTTGGCTAACAAAGAATTTAACAGATAAATTAAAGAAAAACATCGCAAATTTAAGAAATTTAAATTGACTAGTATGACAGGAGACAGAAAATTACAGAAAATCAAGGAAGTTGGTGAAACAGGAAATTAAGACATCAAAAAAGAAGAGTATGAGAAGTAATTTAGGTAAGTTGTAAATATTAACAGTAAGGATTTTTTAAAAATATATTAAGGGTAAATAAAATCTTAAAATAAGGGTAGAACCTTGAAGGATCATAAAGGATTGCTTGGTTGATTGGTGTTTTATGGCACAAGGCAGATAGGCTATCAAACATCTGGTAAAAAAATTAACATTAAAGTAAATTTAGTAAAATTCATAAAAGGAAATTAAGGTAAAACAAAGTTAAAAAAATATAAAGAGCATAAAAGCAATGTTTACATTAGTCTACAATGTTAAGAGAAAAACTATAGTAATACAAGTTGTAATGGACTTTTTGTAGCATAACTGTAACTATAACAACTCGCCAGGAAGACTAACATGGAAGTTCAAAAACCACCATTAGTCACCTGAAGTTGGCCTTTCAAGTCCTGGTTGAGTTATTTGATGTTACATCCATTTTCTAATTTCAAATCAGACTAGATGTACTTTGATTTTTAAAAGGGAATCACATAAATAAAGGTCTAATGTATAAATTAAAAAACTTAAATGGCATTAAAAAGATTAATAGCCTATAAAAAAACTAAAGACATTTCCAAGATGGACAGTGTCACCATCACCAATAACAATGTCTAACATCATGGATAAACCTTGGGACAGAACACATTTAAAATGGTGCTGTTGTTGAGAGTCATAACGGTGGAAATACAGTAAAATATGGCTTATTGTGACCTGAGTGTCACACAGACAACACATTGGTGCATCACTCTCAAATAAAAGAAAACGATGAGTTAAAAAACTGTGACCAATGTGTAGTCTAGTTAAAACAACTTCCTCTGTCAGATCCTTCCAGTAGCAAGACGGCCAAAGTCCAATGGGGATTTTATTATGGAAAAGCTTGTTTTCACATTGCACACTCCAGGTCAACTGCCACCTGTCATGAAGCCAAGTCTTGAATACAGGACCATAGTCCATGTACAGAACAAGCACAACAGTAATAGTGCCAGAGCAGATAGATTAGCTGTAGTGTCAGCAAGCTCATTCCCACAAATACCAACATGGCCTGGAATCCAGGAAAACTGGATAGATGTAGATGTTAAAGATAACTGGGCCAGGTGGTTTTGAATATTGGCAAGAACAGGGTGTGAAATAATGTGAAGTGATTCCAGGAATCAATAGAGAACTAAGTGAGTCAGTATAAACAGTGCAGTTGGAGTACTGCTCAATTCAATATGATCCAGGGCAAGAGAAATGGCGTACAGTTCAGCAGTGAACACAGAAGCTTTAGAGGGGATTCTGCATGCAACCACCGAAACACAACAAACTATGGCAGATCCCACACAGTCACCTGATTTTGAACCATCTGTATAAATAATAATGGAAGGATGGTTTGAAAAATGTTCAGTAAATAAAAGACAGTATTTCCAATCGAGAGTATCTGTTTCTCTCAGATGACTAAAAGATAGGTCACATTTGGGGACTGTAAGAAGCCATGGTGGGATACCAATGGATACTGCACCTGGATACGAAGGCCAAAAGGAACCATGGCAGATGTTCTGAAAAAGTATGGCTCGCCGAGAAAGAAAAACACAACTCCAGGTGGGATGCTGTGGTAAGGAAAGAAGTTTCAAAGCACACAGTAAAGACAGTTGCAAATGGTGGAAGTGCAAAGAAGGTTCATGAGACTATGCATAAGCTCTGAACTGTGGAAGTGCAGAAAGCCCCAGAACAGAGCCCAAGTCCTTGATGATGAATGCGGTTTAGCATCTTTAAGGCCAAAGTTCTGGCAAAGCGATAGACCAGTGATCCACAGTCGAGTTTCAATCGAATAAAAACACAATATATCTTAACCATAGAACATCAATCCATGCCCCAAGTGGTGGAAGAGAAGACACAGAGGATGTTCAGTGCTCTTATACATTTGACCTGTAGCTGCATGATGTGTGGTATAAAAATCAGCTAATGGTCAAAGATAAGACCCAAGATCTTTGTCTCAAGAACCAAAGGCAGAACAGCTTCACCAATACAGAGTTCAGGATCAAGGTGAAAACCCCATTGGTAGCAAAAGTGTGTGCAAATGGTTTTAGAGAGAAATTAATAGAGCTGTTTGCTCTGGTCCACTTCAATAAACGATTGAGGGCAGTCTGTAGCTGCTGCTCAATATACCTCATGTTCGATGACTGACATGAGGTGTGAAAGTCATAGACACAAAGCCTGTTTGCAATAATGTGAGGAAGTTGTTCAGTGATGGCATTAATCTTTACACTAACAAGTGTGACACTCAAAACACAGCCCTGAGGGACTCCAACTTCCTGGAGAGAAAAAGTGGGAAAGTGTCGAACCCACACAACTTGGAATTGTCTGTCCATTAAAATGTTTTTAATAAAAGTGGTCATACCTCCATGTTGTATCATAAGCCTTCTCAATGTCAAAGAATATTAATACAAGATGTTGTCATTTGAGTAAAGCTTCTCTGATTGACATTTCAAGTTGAATCAGGTGGTTAACAGTGGAGAACTCTCTTCAGAACCCACACTGAATGGGTAAGAGGAGGTTTTTGATCCAAGGAACCAAACAAGATGAACATTAAACATCCTCTACAAGGTCTTACAGAGACAGCTTATCAAAGCAACTGAAGAGTAGTTTGAAGGAATCTTGGGATCCTTCCCAAGCTTAGGGAAAGGTAGGACAATAGCCTGGCACCAGAAAAAATGTTCTCCTACCAGATCCAGTTAAAAACAAGTAGAATAATAGCAAGAGAAGTGGGAGATAGATGGTCAGAATTTCATCGTGTACATCATCAGGTCCAACTGATGTACTGCCAGACCGATGAAGGGCCAGTTTGAGTTCCAATACTGTAAAAGGGAAGTTTATACTAACAGAGACAATCAGCTCGAAATGAAAAAGATGATCGCTATGCATGAGTTTGATGGCTAAGAAGGTGGAGGAAGAAGCAGAAGTGCTAGATACCTGACCATGTGTTTTTCCTTACTGTCCCTATTTGGGGGAGGTCTACTGACCTCCATGGATCCTTCCCTGGGTCGATGGGGCAGGTCTTTGTTGTTGAAAGGGGATTCCAGTGATTGATGATGTGAACGAATGATTGTTTTGCATCTTGAGGTGGGAGAAAAAGATGTATCTGAAGAAATGCCTGTATTTGAAACCAAAAGATGTGGATCTTGGGGTTTGTTGGATTGTATTGGAGGAACAGAGATGGGTGTAGAAGTTGATTCATAAACTTTTTTAACCATGGATGTCAAAAGGCTTTTCATTTGTTTTGAGAATGATTCTCTTGCAGGCACAGAGAGATTTGTCTGCACTCCCACTGTAGTTGTGGAACAAAGTTCAGCAGCATATGTCCAAGATGAAGTGGTAGACAGCAATTTCCAAGCCGCAGGATAACTAATGTTATGAGTCATTTTCAAACACTGCACCTCTATTTCCTACAACCATTTAGGGCAAGAATGAAAGTAGGAAGGCTGAGAACCATTGCAGTTGACACAATATGGGTCCGTGTTACACTCACAGGTATCGTGGTCCTTGCCACCACAACGAGCACATGTCAGGGAACCACGACATGACGTCTTTGAGTGGCCGAACCTCCGACATTGGAAACATTTAAGAGTGTTTGGAATGTACGCCCATACTCTGCAATTTAGATAACCTGCCTTGATGGTAGCAGGTGCACGTGGAGATGTAAATGTCAAAACGAGGATATCTGTTGAAAGTAAAAACTCCATCTTTGGGAGTGGAGATACGCCTCACTGCAGAAACTTCTTGAGTGGAGAAACCAGCAAGAATCTCTAACTTGAGGATGTTCTTCAAATCCCTCTCAACAATAACTCCTTGTGATGAATTCAAAGTAGCATGAGGTGTAACCTCAATAGCTGTATCCCCAATTGCCTTTGAATGTAAGAGGAGTTCACTGTGTTGAGATGTGGATGTTTCAACCAATATGTCACCAGATTGAAGCTTCTTTACTAACTATGGAGAGCCAGCAAGTCCCTCTAGTCCCTTCTGAAAGAAAAAAGGAGATATTTGCCCTAAAGGCTTGAAAGAGAATGTAGGATAAAAAAATGAGGTACAACTGGTGTTATGGATGTTTAAGATTGCTGCTCAGAATCTTCAAGATGTCATAGTTTACATATTGACTGTTTTTCACTATTTTATTTAAGTTTTTATTTGGAGGATCCATGATAAGAAAAGGAAATTTCGGTGCCCACTGACCCCACCCATCATGGAGCCCTATGAGGGGATACATCTCAGTGTCAAACAAGGACACTGCAGCCATGCCAGGGTTTCATGAGCACTATACCCAAACACCAGTACCAGGTACAATGTCCACAATACCTGTTGAGAACATCCAACACTGATACTTGGTTGACCCTAGCCCAAGTGAACCAGCCGACTGACCCAAGGGGGGCCACTCCAAGGCTGCCCGTCTACAGGAATAAGGCCTAAAGTGGTGTGCTAGGGTTGGACCCCTCAGCCACCAGGATCCTCTCGTCCCTTTCACAAGTCACCATGCAATACAAACATGTGCGTGGATGTTTAGATTCCAGATGAGGTAAACTGAAAGAACAGAACCTTCCCTGGGAGGTCCCCTCACCACGTACAGGAATTCACACTGAGGGGGATGATATAGGAAGGCTAGTACCTGATGATTATGAGATGAGTAATAAGATAATTTTTCAAAATAAAAATTAGAAAAGTCATGCTCCTAACCCTTAAAATGTTTTGTGTATATAAAAGAAAACCCTTATGGTAAAATTTTAAGTCATTTGGACTAGATTTAGGGGTTTCACGTAGAGTTTGTAATTTCACATATGTGGCTTTCATAAATGTTTGGAGTTGATAATTTATTCTCCACTGCTAAGTTTGTAATTTTGATCATCCCACTAGACCTTGCTATGTACTGCATATTTTAAAGTTGTTTTTAATTGTGTACAGTACAGCTGTAATCTGGTGTATACAGACCAGTGGAACAAATTTATTTACTTAATTAATATTATCATTTCTTTATTATTTATTGTAATTTTTTTCATTAAATTCTAATCAATTTCATGCATCTTTTTCAGAATAATTGATACCTATCAGTGATTGAGTATGACATCTTGTTCTAAGTATCACCTCTGCAAACCAAATATGGGATTGAAGGGACCAACCTTCCTTCTGAAGGGCTATTTCTTTCATTCTTTCTGCACCTTCATATTAAGTAGGGTAAGACAATTAGGGAAAATTCCACAACAGTGATCATGCATGTAACAGAATTCTGTGAACAAGCAAGAATTCTAATGATCTGCAAAGATAATGCAATTACTAAAGTAGAAGAGGTGTACACAGTTTATCAGAGTTTGAAGAAAGGGAAAAAACAGAAAATCAGCCTTACAGATACAGAAGGAGAATGACTATGAGGCAGAAATGTCCAATTTGTTTGACATCGCCACCTCTGAGGCCCTCGCAATAATAACAAATCAAGAATTCCCGACTGCCCAACAAAAAGCAGGCCAGAGAGGAACAATGGGATCAATTTGTGCCAAGCAAGTTGCAAAAGAGAACCAAATCTGCAAATGATAACAAAGGTTCTGATGTTGCTGTTGAAGGAGCCAGCCCTTCAAAACATCTTGACAGGACAAAGCTGTCAAACAGGGCTGCTACTTATGTTCTAACAGAAACAGCATACTCAACTGGTTATAATCCTGAAGAATTCAACATCAACCACTCCTCCATCACACACATGCATCAGAATCACCAGAAAATGTTCACAGGAACCCTGAAGGCTAAGTTTCAAGATGATGTGCCTTTACTTGCCCATTGGGATGAAAAACTCTTCAGGAACTTGACAAACAAGAAATATATTCACTGCCTACCATTTACTGGTACTGGCAGTGGGGTCTCCCAGCTGCTGTAAATTGCCAAGTTAGCAAATGAGACAGTATCAGAACAAACCAAGGCTATAATAGCAGCTCTTAATGAATGGGGTTTGACACTACAACTACTGGGTGAAAGTTAGGTGCATGTATTCTTAAAAGCAGAAGGATCTTTTATATCTGGCATGCTGCCATCATATCTTGAAGCTTCTTGCTGAAAGAATGTTTACCACACTCACAAGTACTATCAGAGGACCAGATGTTGTGATTGTTAAGAGGTTTCAAGATCAGTGAGAGTTTGACAGAAATTCATATGCAACTGCAGCTGATGCTAAGGAGATAGCTGATCTCCTCAATGGCCCAAAGTTAATGGCCTGGGCTGAAAAGTCACTGACAGAGTGAAGAACCTTTGTGATGACTACCAGGAATTTATAGAGTTCTCACTGATCTTCATAGGAGGTCACTCCTCCATAAACCATCCACTTTATGACACCTGGGTTCCATACACCATGCTAGGTGGTTGTTCAGGATAATATACTCACTTAAGATCTGGCTTTTTCATAATCACTCTAAACTGACAGACAGGAAGAAGAATGGTCTTCAACAGATGCATGTCTTTACAGTTAAGATCTACCTCAAGGCATAAAATGAAGGTCCTCTGTCTGCATCAGCACCAAACAATGACCTGAATCTTCTGAAGGCTCTTCATGCCAATGCCACTGCCAACACACCTGTATCAAAAGCTGTTCCAGACAAGTTCTCATCACACCTCTAGTATCTTTCAGAAGAGCTGGTGGCCATTGCTTTTTTGATCTACCTGTGTCCTCTTCAACAAAGAAGCTTATGGCAAGGGCAACAAGACAATGTGAAGGAACAGAATATGGTTCAAAGCAACAGAAAGTCAATCCAGCAGCTACTGAGCAGCTTCAGCTCTCTGATCTTGTGACTAAAGGGTCTCTATCCTTCTTTGAAATACTTCATCTCTTTACTGATTTTCTAAACCAGGATCCAGACACTTGGCCAAGTACAGAGGATTATAAGGAGGATCTCAAGGTTGTCAAACAGCTTCACTGTCACAAACGATCATACAGTGTGTGGAGTTGCTTTTACTGAAGAATACAATCTTCTCCAGACAAGGAATGAACAGCAAACCTAGTTATGATAGTACATCACAAGAGGTTTCCCAATTCCAGGAAATTGATGCTTATTGGACAACAATGAATAGCTAACAACCATGATACCCCAGGCTTTAATCAACTAATACTCTCTTTTTAGGGAGGAGGAGCCAAGTGCTTATTGTTTTAGGTCACCAGAAGTTCTTGTGTTAATTATTATGAATGTATCCTGAATCTAGATATTTATCAAACCTTTAGTCACTGTGCAACCCCTAAAACTTAATCTCACATGGAAAATGTTTACCTCAATACCAAAAAAATTAAAGGTTAGAAGTAACACAATTCACAAAAGAAAATTTTGCCTGATTTAGCAAAGAACCACCTTAATGGGTAGGTTATTAAATTTTGCTTTTTCTTTGATTTTTACTGATAAAGATATGAGCAATATTTCGCATCTTGAACAGTTTGAAATAAGATCAAACAAAATCAATGCATTAATTCTGAGCTGGTTAAGAAAAAAATTGGGAAGTTTAAACAATAATTCTTAGACAGATAATACTTCCTCCAAGATTTTAAAGGTTAAAGATTGAATGTGTGGGCCACAATTTTTGATCAAGTCCTTGAATAGAGTGCAGATATCAGAGAAGTGAAAGACAGCTAATGTAACTCCCTCTTTTCCATGGAGGTGACAAACATTGTTCCAGTGATTATAAACCAATTAGTCTTGCATCAGTTATGGAAATTATTTTGGAAAGACTGTTAAAAGATGCTTTGCAAAGTTATTCAACAAAGTTTAGAATTTTAGTGGATAGTCAACATGGTTTCACCAAAGGCAAATCTTGCCTTACAAATCTTTTGAGATTCTTTGAAAAGGTAACTGCTTATGTAGATAAGGATAAGGGTGTGGATTTGATGTATCTGGATTTTCAGAAAGCATCTAACAAGGTACCACATGAAAGGCTTGTAAAAAAAATTGTCTCTATATATGTGGGAAATAAAGTTAGCAAACTGGATAGAAAAAAACAAAGGACTGTCACAAAGAGAGTTCAATCAAACTGTATTAATATCACAAGTGAAGTATCTCAGAGCTGTCTTAGGATCTTTGCTCTTTTTTTTATTATTTACTTTAATGACATAGATAAAGAAACAGTCAATAAATTATTTAAATCTACAGATGATATTAAGGTCTTGGGTGTTGTTGGCTGTTAAGAGGATGTCTTATGCTTTAAAAAAGGAATTAATCATTTATTGCATTGGGAAAGTAAATGGCAGAAGAGTTTTAATTATAATAAATGCAAGATATTTCAGATGGGTTATCATAATTTTAATTATAAGTATAATTTGAGTGGGAATAATCTCAACAGTGTCATGAAAGAATGGGATCTTGGTGTAACAGGTGATCATTCTCTAAAGCATTTAAAGCAGTGTGCTGTTGCTAATGGTAAGATAAACAGAATACAAGTCTAAAGAGGTTACACTTTCACTGTACAGGTTACTAATTAGGCCACATTTGGAATAATGTGTTAAATCTTGGGCATCTTTCCTTAGGATAAAGATCCAACTGTTGAAAAGAGTTCAAAGGAGGGTGACTAGAATGGTGTCTGGGATGAAAGGGTTATCATATTAGAAGAGGCTAAAATCTTTCCAATTGTCTTCCATTAGAAAAAAGAAAAATAGGGGAGATCTAATTTAGATGCTTAAGATTGTAAAGGGAACTGATCACACTGATACATCTTTTTTTTCATATTTACCAGTGAAAATAGTAGGGCTAGTGGACAAAAGTATAAATTTTAGCAGGGTAACAGTCATTTTCAACTAATGCAGTTTTATTTTTCTAACAGAGTGGTTAGCCTTTGGAAGAGATTTCCTTTAGACTTTTTAGAGGTAGTAAGTTTAATTAAGTTTCAGAGAAATCTTGATAACTGTATGAAAGATAAGGACTGGCTTTAAGTTTGTTTTTTAAGTTAATTTAGAGTGTGGAACAGTCAAAATGGGCCAATAAGTCCCAAGCCCCAAATGTTACATTAAAAACTTATTCTTACATTTCTGTGACCATACAGTTCATGTTCATCTGTCCTTTTTTAATAGCTTGACATTGAAATTTTATTTATCACCAAATAATTAACAAAAAGCATCAAACAAATATATGACACAAGCAATGTAGATTTTCCAATGTAGAGGAAAAGAACTGGAACATCTAGACACAGAGAAGTAATATACATATCATAATGATGAAGCTTGACTTTCAAGTTAGAAAACAACACAAAAATTATTCAAACAAACATAGCCAAAAATCAAATCACATGTTTTATGAAATTAATATGTTATTAACTATCATTTCACATGTTTGCTTCCACATAAAAAAAATGCTCTAGATTGTTTAGCATGTCACCTCAAGGACACCAAGATATGTAGTTTTGTTTTAAATGTTCACTTCAAATCAGAACAAACTACATACTTGAAAAGGCAAAACTAAACCTAACTATCAGTAACTAGTCAAATATAGCTCACTTCCATCCCTACTTATGAAGATTACAATACATTTTCACAGTACTGTTTTAACAATATTTTCAGTTATATTAGAAATAATATTACATCATATTTGGCCACCTTAGAAGATTTAGGTTAGTCCTAAATACACATGTTAAAACAATCTTTATTATCAAAATATAACAATGAACAATGAATCAAAGTAAAAATCAGCATTTTATATACTAAATAGCACAATCAATAGTTAATAAAGTAACAATGTATAAATACCTGAAAAAAACAGAAACAACACCTATTACTTTCAAGATATTTGAATGTAATTCACTTAAATAATTAACATAAAATATGCAATAAAAGGTATTTTTGACACTAAGCAAAGGTAAAACAATCATAATAAGTATAATATAAAGAATAACTAAGTTTAGAGTCTAAGAAGAAATTAAAAGATGTTTAAATCTACACTGTCAATAGTCTTGTGATGACTGTCAAGTGAACTTAATTTCTTGTATGGATGTAAAGAAATGATAAATGTTCATTGGGGTACGTTAATAACGAAAAAAAACAGTATCCATATTTCTGAAATACTGAAGAGAGATCATTTTATCAATAGTTAATGACCCGAATTACAATTTACATATTTAAAATAAATACCACCTTTGCATATAAATAACTAGTACACAATTTTACGTACTATACCAGCAGCCGTAGTAGTACTGGTGAAAAGGAGTAGACATTATATACCTCATGTGAGACACAGTCTCCACAACGAAGTTTTGAACAATATCTGCAAAAGTACACTCTTGTAATAGGACGCTTAGCTTTACAAGTACATAAATATTGTACTTTAGAACTCATAAAAATTTCTGCCATTGTAATTTCTACACAACAGATACTTAAAATAACACTCCGAAACCACTAAAACCCAAGTGATATTTACACCCTGAATTTCTTTGCTCGCAATGACTCACTATGATGCCTTCAAGGGTCATTGATAAAATAGTATTTATATTTCTATAAAGTTTACTTATTTTATAGTACAGCCAGGAATGGGTGGTTCAATGCAATTAAAAATGTGTTAAAATTAGTTACTAAATTATAATTATGTTATCGAAAAAAACTATTGGGTGCTATTGAGTAGGTTCAAATCTATATTATTATATCTAATTTACAAATGCAGTGTTCCTCAGTGGCACAGCGCTATGTGTGTGAACTCGCATCATTAAAACCCGTGGTGAACAGAGCACAGATACCCCACTCTGTAGCTTTGTTCTTAATTACAAACAAATAATTGTGGTTCCCCTTTAATGGCTCACTAACAAGTTGAAGGTTTCTAAGGATAAAAATTAGGTTTCAGTACCTGTGTTTGACACGGTGCTGATAGACTACTGTGTATCTTTGAATTTAACAACAATCAACTAATAAAACAATGCTGAATACAACAAGATACATCATACAATTCACTTGATACAACTCAGTTATAAAATTAATAATACAAAGTTTTTTACAATGTGCTTAATTAAATATTAATATTCACAAAATATTGTACACTAAAATTATTGTAAGTTTATTTATTAATTTATATAATTTATTTCACCTATTTATTTAGGTACAACTATTGCCCAGAACAGATTTTATGTTTGTTTGTTTTTGAATTTCGCACAAAGCTACTCGAGGGCTATCTGTGCTAGCCGTTCCTCATTTAGCAGTGCAAGACTAGAGGGAAGGCAGCTAGTCATCACCACCCACCGCCAACTCTTGGGCTACTCTTTTATTCAACGAATAGTGGGATTGACCGTAACTTTATAATGCCCCCATGGCTGAAAGGGCTAGCATGTTTGGCGCGACGAGGATGCGAACCCGCGACCCTCAGATTACGAGACGCACGCCTTAACACGCTTGGCTATGCCGGGCCACAGATTTTATTAAAGATGACAGCAACTCTATGCACTCCAGTTTATTCATTTTTAATAATACTGATTAGACATAGATACATTGAGCTTGACAACGATATTTGAATCAAGAAAACAGCTTTGATAGATTGTTTACGTTGAGTATTCATGATGGGTAAACTTGAATTGAAAATAATTGCCTGTTATAAAAACGCAAGTGTAGATGACGACATCTTGAAAGTCTTTTGTCTTCTGGTCCTCTTCACTTGTATTTTTTACAACATAACTATTTTGGCATGTATCTTAACAAATCTAAAGATATTCCATAAAATGGTTTCTCATAAATTTCGCGCAAAGCTTCACCAGGCCTATCTGCGCTAGCCGTCCCTAATTTAGCAATGTAAGACTAGAGGGAAGGTAACTAGTCATCGCCACCCACCGCTACCTCTTCGACTACCCTTTTACCAACGAATAGTGGAATTGCCCGTAACATATAACGCCCCTACGGCTGAAAGGGCAAACATGTTTAGTGTGACGAGTATTCGAACCCGCAATCCTCAAATTACAAGTCGAGTGCCTTAACCACCTGAAATGTTAGTAGATGACTCTTAAATGTTTTGTCTGTTTAAGCACAAAGCTAAAAAACAGATAAAAAATATGCTAAATAGATATGAGCACAAAAGTAGCTATTCATTAACGAAACAGATATTATATAATTATATAATCCAACTAGAATAACGTAATTTCATAAAATATTAAATCATAATCATTATATTTTCTACATACCTTGATCAGACTTCGAACAGACATTCCTAGCTTACAGGATTCATTCATCTCTTCAACATACTGTATGTAAAAACTTCCACATACCCTCAAGAATAGCGATAATCCCTTGAAATTGACATGGTTAGACTCTTTCAACCACTTCAGTTTCCAATAATATATATATTGGTTTGGTTTGAATTTTGCACAAAGCTATACGAGGGTTATCTGCGCTAGCCATCCCAAATTTAGCAGTGTAAGACTAGAGGGAAGACAACTAATCATCACCACCCACCGACAACTCTTAGGCTACTCTTTTACCAACGAATAGTGGGATTGACTGTCACATTATAACGCCCCATGGCTGAATGGGCGAGTATGTTTGACACGACTGGGATGCGAACCCGCGACCCTCGGATTACGAGTCGCACGCCTTAACACGCTTGGCCATATCGAGCTCCTTATGTAAGCGGAATAGAATCACCTAAAAACAATATTTACTAAAACGCTTAAACATCAAAATAATTTTTTTTTTTATGTGCCGCCAAAATATTAAAAGATGATAATAAAAATAGTTTTCATACAAAATTTATAAAAATAATTAGAAAATAATTCTGTAGTTTAAGCCCTTGTGGTAAAAGTTTAATGATAAGTTATATGAATACATTTATTTTTGAATGAAGGAATTTTGGCATTTCAGGCTTTACCACCTAAAATGAAGCAGCAACATGATATACTAGGGTTTGTAAGAAAAACTCCAAAAACTGAAACTTCAAAGCAAGATTCAATTGAACATCTAACACAAGCAACATAAAGAAGCGATGGAACTTTCGCTTCTAATTCCGCGCAAACTAGAGATGATAAAAATCCAGCAACTACTCTTCCGGATTGAAGTAGACCAAGGAGTTCAAGAAAAATATGATGGTTTGGTTGTTCGCAGCGAGAAACTTGGTTGTGATCACTGCACCGAATGTGATTCCATGAACATGAAGGGAATTCACATATCGTTTGAATGAATAAGCTACATTGTTGAAGCATCAGGAAGGAATAAAACCTTCCAGCAAGAATGTCTCAGAAAACAAAAATAAATATTTTTCATCGAAGGCACATAATATATGTGCAATGCAATTGAGAGATCGTACAAATGATGCAATTACCAAATTCCTAGATAAAATAAATCAAAAATATATCAGTTCTACATGTAAACTTTTTAGTACAATTTACAGTGTAGCAAAACAAAGCAGGCCATTTTCTGTGTTGAAGATTAGATTAAGCTACAAATAAAAATGGGTTGAACATGAGAGTGGGACTTCATTCTCGGAAAACTGCTGCTAAAGTAGTTGATTACATTGCAAAGGAAATTAAAAATGAAATATTTGCTAAAACAATTGAACAAAACTTAAAACTATGTATCATCTTTGATGAAGTTTCAACCATATCTAGTAAACCTGTGATCATAAGTTTTGTAAAGGTTGAAGATTGTGATTTGTCCTCAATCATTTTTATTGATTTGGTTGAGTTGAAAGGACAGGATGCTGAAACTATATACACATTTCTATTAAAATGTTTGCTTGATGCAGGATTTGATAGTGGATACTTGAAGAATAATTTGGTCTCATTCTGCTCTGATGGTGTAAGTGTAATGCTTGGCCGCAAGTCAGGGGTGAGCATCAAACTTAAAAATGATTTTTCTGACATCATAATTTGGCATTGCTTTATTCACAGCTTGCAAATGGTTTTAGATTATTCTATCACTGATATAAAACAAGTGAATCACTTCAAAGTGTCCATAGATAAAATCTACACAATCTTTCACCAAGCAAACAAAAAGCAAATGGAACTTTTCAACATTTCAGAATAAACTGGACTAGTAATTCTGAAAATTGTTAGAGTTTTGAGATAAAAATGGGCTGCCTGCAGCCTAAGATCATCACTTGCTGTATGGCATGCTTATCCAGCATTATACAAATATTTTTCTACTGAGAAAAAATATTTAGGAATGGCTAACCGTCTTTGCAATAAATTCTTCCAAATACTACAAAAAGTTTCTTTACTTTCTAATACCCTTCAAGCAAGAAGTTTAAATTTAGCAAGAGCTTAAAAACTAATTAAAAGGGCCATTAGGCATTTGAAATGCTCTAGAAAAGTAGGGGAACCCTTGAAAATAAAATTGATGAAATCATTGCTTCTGATGCCTTTAGGAATATTGAGTTTGTTAAAAAGCAAAGTGATGTAGACCTTCCTTGTCAAAAACTACTGGAAGCAGTAACAAAAAATATAAAAGCCAGATTGATAGATTGTGATCACTTAAAATAAAAAAAATAATGCATAAGAAAATAGCAATAAAATTCATGAACTGGTAAACATATACTCTTCAAAAAAAGAAACGCAAAAGGCAAAATATGAGACAAATTGTAAACAAGTTTATTCCGGGTAGTTCTGTATGACATGTGTGAAACTTTGCACATTCACTGCTGAACACCCAAAGTCTGCAAAGGCGAAGTCCACGCACACTAGGTGAAGTTTAACGTCACTTAACGTCAATAACGAGTATGCCCCCTGTGAACATCAATAACTGCTTGGCATCTCCTGCCCATGGAAGCGGTTAGACGACGAATCACATCCTTTGGAATTGCTGTCCACTCAGCCTGAAATGCTGCTGCAAGTTGAGGTAGAGACTGCGGTTGTGGTTGTCGCTGTAGTAGACATCGGTCCAACTCGTCCCAAAGATGTTCGATGGGGTTTAACTCAGGTGATCTGGAGGGCCAGAGAAGAACGTTGATGTTGTGGCGTCTCAAGAAGACAGTGGTGAGTCGGGCTGTTTGAGGACGGGCGTTGAAAAACGTCGTTGACGTTCACCATGATGGGTTGCACATGGGGCCTAAGAATCTCGTAGACGGTTGCGTAGGATTTCCGATCAGACCGTACACAAGATCGCAACATCCGGTTACGTCACCTTCGGGCGTGGTCACACGAGGTCTGACAGATCGTGGACGGTCACGAGTTGATCCATGTTGTTGGTGACGATTTCATAGCCTTGTGATGGTGCTTGGGTGAACATTCACAGCTCTGGCAACATCTGATCGAGATTCGCCTGCTTACAAGCGACCAATGGCGTTGTTGCGTTGTGCTTCAATCAGTCTTGGCGTAACTGTATTGCGTGTCGGTGGCTTAACACTGAGCTATGGAAACCGAGAACCCGTCACTTTTGTAGGGATCTTACACATGTTGCACTTGCAGAACATGCAGATCTCTCAAACAAATTTATTGGACACGCATGCGTTTTGGCGAAAAATCCGATATTTTCCTCAGTTTTCAAAGTGCACAACTTTTATTGTCATTTTGGTCTGACAATCAGTGCCTTAACACGTGTAACATCACATACTCTGAGCTTGTAACGTTATTACATATATTTCTCTTTAAAATAACAAAAATATCCCTTTTGCGTTTCTTGTTTTGAAGAGTATACTTGAACCAGATTCTTAGAATACTGATGAAGTCGTTGTCCCTTGGAAAGACACTGAAGAAAAATTGTATGAATTTAGTAAACCCTTTCATCATGAAATCAACATTAATTATTTACGTGACTATGTGGAAAATGTCCTACGAAATCGACAGAATCATGAGATTCCAAGAACCGTACAAAATATTTAAAATATCATCAATACTGTTGGTATTAGTTCCGCAGAGGCAGAAAGAGGGTTTATAATATTGAATATCATATATTCAGATAAAAGAAGCCACATTACAATTGAAGATGTGGCAAACCTGATGACAATTAATTTGATTGGCCTCCCATTGGATTCATGAGATCTCTCTTCTTCGGTTCAAACGTGGCTAAGAAAAACAACTACGCAGTTGATGACAATAGGGTCAGTGGAAGGAATAAAAATTTTGATGACAATTAAATGGCGATTTAGAAATATTAAAAGCATGCTAAGTAAATTATCTTGGCAAAAAATTTTTGTTATTAATTTTCATTGCAAAATATGGGTGTGTGTAAAGCGAGATAGAACTGGTTATTAAAATTTTTAATCCCACCACTGAGTCACAAAGTCACATTCTTGCAACATTATTTTCAAATGTACTTTCAACCATTACTGATTTTTAAAACTTATTAAAAATTTCAGCAAAAAAATGACCCACCAAGATAATAAACCTTCCATCCCAGCAATGGTTATGGTGCTTTATGAATTCTACAACAACAAACAGTTCTTTCTTTGTTATTATGTATCTGCATTTAGGATTCATGAACTGCTATAAATTATAAATATAATTATATGTTTCATTCCATTCTGCAACTGTGATAACACTATTCTAATTGTATTATCTACGGTGTTGGAACCCAATAAGAAAATTTTATCTTGTCATGAGAAAGCCAGTACTGAAACCTTCACTAAAACAACTTTTAAGGGTGGAATTCTCGTTCAGTTTCCCATATCTATCCAAAGTATGTTTAGATTTTAACCACACACTGTTCGTCAAATGGCACAAAAACAAGTAATACAAAATTGTGGGATTCTTATTTGGTTACAGTGTTAGACCACTATCTCACTGCTGCTATCTTAAAATGGCCTGTAGAGACAGCCATAACTACCTATAATATTATTGAAAAATTCAATCTATGTGCCCATGATCAAGCATTTTATCTAGTTTCAGTGTCAAGTCTGTTTTTTTTTTTATCTGTTGAAATACTATTCTCAAGTTCTCACTGCAGACTCGAATGTGATACTAGACAATAGAAATCATTGACATAGGTCAATAATTTCTCCAAGAGTCTCTCCAATATAAGCTCCACTAATCTCTTGAAAGTTGTGTCTGCATTATATAGCCTGAATGGCATAACACAAAGCTCATACAACCATATATGACTGTATAAACTTTGGCATATTAAACTAATAAATAATCGATCTGTTTCATTACATCATATTCAGATAATTTGCACAATCCTCGCCCAATGACTTCAGATATATTTGTAGCTGCACACTTCACTTCAGTTGTGGTGTTACAGACGCATTCTTGGTTACCTTCTCTTCTAAGAAAGATAACTGCCTGAACTAATGCTGCTTCATTTCTGGACAAAAAATAATTTATTTCTTGCACGAACCTTCTAATAAAAGTTACATAGCACTGACACAGTAGACTCTGTCAACAATGGAACACTACTTGTGCATATGGAGACATTATTTTTCTCTCTTCTACATATATTCATTCACTTCACTTTCTATACTTTATTGTTTAAGGTAAAAGCCAAAACGTCGTTTCTTTCTTCACTCAACAAGTAGTTGCAATCTATTAAACTTCTCAACTCAACTGATATAAAAGCATAATGATTTGTTTCTTTGTTATATACTATTAAAATTTTCGGAATCACGTTTATATTTTTATTCTTTAAATATTTTATAAAAATTGTAGCATGTTTGTGCATATGTTTTTAGGTATTTTATTTACATTTCTACATGACTATATTACTGTTCAAGTGCATTAGTTTCTAGCATATACATATATAAATATATATATGTTAGTAGAAGTACCTGTCCCCTTGACGGAAGTTATGTAAATTCATGATTAATGAGTTTATTTTAGGATATGCAAAGTTGCTTCTCTTATCTGCAATTGTGAAAAGACAGAAACGCCCATAAAAATTGCAAAATATAAAAATGTAAGCCAAAAATTTGCGTATAGTTTGGCATGAATCCAACAAACTTTCATGCTAAAGTTGGTAAAGATCAATTAACAGGTGGCGAAATAGTGATAAAAACATGGAAACGCACATAAAAAATACCGCTAAAAACAAAACTGAAAAATCGTATACATCTCCTCATGGAGTTATGAAACCTCCATACTAACGTTGGCGAAGATCCATCCACAGGAGATGAGGTAGTGGTAAGAAACGCAAAAACTCGCACATAAACAGCAAAACGCAATATATGAAACTGAAAACTTGTAGGCATCTCTCCTTGGACTGAATGAACCACCATACCAAATCTAATGAGTGATCTATTCACATCTTACTAAATAGTTACACGAACACACAAAAGACAATACTGTTACATTTATGCATGTGTGCGTGCATTACAACTGGTGAAAATACAATTTCAACACTTGCGTACTTTATAAAACTCTAATTATTAAAATTTCCAACAGGCTAAATGTGAAAATAATTCATTTCGAATAGTTAAGTGAATATTGTTTAATGAAACTTGTCAGTTTGCTAAAGTTTTGTGGACGATAGATGGCGATTGAGGAATTGATCGCATCCAGTCATCAGATATGACGTTGGTCAAAGCACCAATGCAGTGGAATTATGTAGGTTTTGATTCGATGAGGATGTTGTGGTAACTTGTGGGTGTAGGAAGAGTGGATGAAACTGAAAATTGCAAAGGTAAATATACAAGACTAATTCACATTTATTTGTGAAAATTATGCAGGTTAATGATAAGTTAGATAAACTAAGATATGTTGAATACCAGTGGTTAATATCAAGTTACAAGTGATAATAATATGCACTAATAGTAATACGAATAATACTAAATAGTGAAACAGTAATACTAATGACTAATATTACTAATATCGGTTTAATTACTATTTTTAGTAATACTAATTATATGTAAAGTATTAAGTTTGCATTTTAGCTTTAAGTTCAGTTTGGTTAGTAATGTAATGCTAAATGCTAGAATTTAAGAATTTTTGTGATTTGTATTTGGCTGAATAACATAATAAAGAAACTATAAATTAATTACAAGTGAAAGTGACGTTGATGTATGAAAGGGAACTATCTTCTTACCAGGAAAGGATGTGGACTGTATATTCGAACCTTATAGGATGGTTGGATGGTAAAAAGCAACGGTTGTTAATTGAGTTCACCCACACTGGCTTTTTGTTGTGGAGTACCTTAGGTTTTAGCGTTTGAGCCTTTGTTTTGTTTTATCTACATTAATGACAGTGATTATCATATTGAAGTTTACAATGTTATCCAAGGAATCAACAGGATAAAAGTTTTTTTAATCTATTCTGCAATATTGTGAAAATAATAGGATCAAAAGATGCAAGTTAACATGCATATGTTTTTCACTACATGTAGTCACAAAGTCAAATCAGATGAAAACTAGTTTCTTAAACAAAACCTGATTATATAAAATTTAATATTCCTTTATAAGTAAAAGTTCTAAATTTTTATGGAGTTGTATAAGGAGCACTATTGTTAGTATGTCAACATTTGGTCTTTATAGGCCTCTTAGAATTTTAATATATATTTTAAACATAGACATATATACACACACAACTTATTTTATTATTTTTCTATTTCTCATATTGTTCATTTCTTTTGCTAATGTAAAATAACCCATCCAAAGTGATGGAGCAAGCACTACCACTCCCACCCCTTAGTGTATCTTAACCTTACATTTTATAACTAACTGAAATAAATAAATTTTTTAAAATCGTACTTGACCAGCAAAGAGGCAGGGTAGAGCAGTTGAGGCAATAAAACATTAACAAATTTCTTTGTGAGCCAATCGAAATTGAGGTAATTCATGAAATGAATTTCTGGCATATTCATAGAATAATTATTGGTAAAAAGCAGATTAACAACTTCTAATACATATAGAAAAGCCAGTGCATTTTGCTAACACTACATTCCAACAGTGGCTTTTAATTTATGTCGCTTAGCAACAAAAGTGTAATCTAATATTGCTGTCAGTCTATGTACTGAAAGTATAAAATGAAATGTATAGATAACAAAAGTGGAAAAATGTTTGATTTATTAATTTGGAGTCTCCATTGATTTAAGAGGTTTGATTTTTATTAAAAATGTTGATATAATAGAGCATAAATTAATTCAGGATTAGTTTAAATTTAAAATTTAATCAATATTTTCTATAGTCATGATAAATTTTATGCACTTGGCTCTAGGCTAGGTGAATCCACATTACATCCTTACTGTAGACTTATTATACCAACACTTACTACACTTATAAGGTGTCATGACTCTCCCCCCCCCTCATTGCCCCATTTCAATCCCATCACTAAAATCATAATGAGCAGACAGTAATCAAACTATTCTATCTGGATAAATGCATTTTGCCTGTTATGACTTTTATTTTGAAACATCAGGGTAATTGGACAAGACATAAAATACTGGCTCTTATATTTACATATTGTTTTTCATTACTAAGCACAAAGCCATTTTTTAAAGTTGTTTTGCCATCTCAAATCAGCTGATTACTCCTCTATTTTACCTGTATTTTCATTTACAGGTCAAATAAGTGGAAACTCACTTGGATTAGTTATGCTTCTCCATTTATTATTTATGTTTAATAATTGTTGAAAAAAAACTAATATAAATCTTAATAGATAGCTCAGTTTACATTATTTCTTTAACAAATGAATATTCCATGAAAGGTATGGATGTTTGATTGGGTTTTATTCACCACAGTTATGGGCTTAGCTGATAGAGATAATGTTTTTGATTCAGAATTATCTTGATAAGTAGGCAAAGTATACTTAAAAGTTGAAGAAGTTTTGACTTTGCATTTGTTATGTGGGGTGAGTTTTTGAGTTGTAAACAGGTGATTTTGTTGAGAAAAATGGTTAATTCATTTGTCAGAGTGTGGTAACTAGAGAATAGTATACCTTGTTAATATACTTCATGTGATTTAACTTTTATATTCACGAGTTAAACTGTTAACTATCAGGCTAGGTTACATAAAACAATATTTTATTCAAAGAACCAAATACACTTTTTGTTTTGCTATGGAATGGAATATAACTAAGAATAGCCCAAGAGAAAGAAACCTTTTTCAAACATCTCAGCTTTTAATAATGATTACTCTTGCTTCATGGTAAGTTTTTTTCATATGTGAAACTTAGATAGACAACAAACTATAAGAAAGTTTTGAGACTCTCAACTGCTAAAGTTAATTATTCTTATTTTACTATAAGAGATAATAATATTAAACTTTGTGATAAAAAATTAAGAATATTATAATCCCTGGCAGAACTCTGTTATTTTCTCTTATAGTGTAGTTTTAAGATTATGTTTTAGTTTATTAAATGATTTGGCTTGAGAATTATTTAAATTTTTCTTAGGTGTATAAACTGACTCAAAAATAAATTATGTTGGGTTAGGTCATGGCTTGTTAGAAATGAGTAGTTTGTGGATGGTCGTTATCTTCTTGTACATTAAAAATGTAGTTTAAAAGATAAGCACAATTATTGGCGTTATCCATCTGATGATATGACAAGATTTTAACATGCTACACTTCATGTAGTTATTCCATTTTTTGTGGTCTGTACCAAGCCAAGTGCCTTTTATTTTTTCCCTGCTCTTAACTTGATTTTTATTTTTTAAGAGTTATGGTTTGTCTTCAGTCTACAAAGGCATTTATTTAACGTCATCCTAAAGCTTATCAGGGTTTCTTTTGAACAGTATTAATGTAAATAAATGATGCTGTTTGAGAAAAAGAAAAAGACTTTAATCAGTTTTTCACCAAAGAGAAGAAATAAATATATAATAAGACCCAGTGCAACTTTTCATTCCTCAAAATTGGATTCCATAAAAATATTTATTTTGTAACACAAATAAAAACTAAATGAATTCAAACTTGTGTAAATAACTTACTTTTGTAGAAAATGTTTGTATGGTAATACAGTTTATTAATCTTAAGAATGTGGCTTTATTATGTTATATAATTATTACAGTATGGTTCTTGTTTATGTTAACTGAAATTCAGTATTTTTTGCCATTTAAAAATTAAAAAAAGTAATGAGTGTTTTGTTTTCTTTATTGTCCTTTGTTTTGATGAGACAAACATCTTGTTTATGAAAGACTTTTTTTCAGATGTGTGTGTATATATATAATATTTAATAGTGTTTAAGAGTGCTACATAAAACTATTGTGAATTAATAGTATTTAGGAGTTTGTTTCTCTGAATCTGTAATGCCTTTCCAGTTGGTTCAACATTATTTTTTACAATCTTTTAAAGGTTATTAAAAACTTTATAATGTCTATTTTAAATAATTTATATGCAAAACAGAAAAGTGCATTCTATGAACATTTAGTGGAGTTTGCAAAATGTAATGCCAACTAGATATGTTAACAGATTTTTACTTTGCTTTCCAAATTTGGTCATTTAATTTTTGTTGTTAAGTTACACTGTCTTCAGTAACACATTCATTTGTTTATTTATTTTCTGAGATACAGTGTCTTGTTTTAAAGTGCTTGTGTACTGAGCCATTTTTCTAATAGCAGTTGTCATTATAAATACCAATAAATAACTAATAACTACATATTTGTGGAGAATTCAGCACTAGTACTTTGACAGTATATATGTTGTAGTGTTGAAATTCATAATGGATTGTATCTTCCTTACTTCGTAAGTGTGTCATGTTTGGTCTTTATGTTGAAACTTCATTTTTTTTAGTTTTAGCACAGAGATGAAACTTTCACCTCACTCAAAGAAGAGACAAAAGCAGTTCTTTACAATATTCAACCCTAAACTGTCTATACTTTGCTTAAAGTTTGTAAAGTGTAGCTTTTGAATTTAAGCTAGCTTCAATGAATTTTTGTTAACATTTAATTCCGGGATTTCATAATTATATGCATGTAACATTATACAAACTCCAGCAAAATAGTGACATTATAAAGATTTGTACTATTGAATTCAAAGTAAATTTTTGATGACATAAATTTTTCTGAATATCTTGTGATCAACAGAAAAGAAAAAGAAAAGAATATGTTAACATGAAGTTTTCATACAGCTTGTAATAGTAAAGTGTGGCTACTGAAGTTGGAAACAAAATATTTGTGTGTGTGTGTGTGTATGTAGTGAATTTAAATAAATACATTTAAATGAAGTTAAATAAGTAAACAAAATCATGAGGAAGGACTGCATTAGGAACAGCAATTCCCAACCTCTGATTAATTATATTATAATCATAATTTTTAAGCCAAAACAAAACACATTAAAGTTAAACAAAATATGCTGCATTTTTTTAAAAGATTCTAGGGTACAAGCTACAATGTGAGATTATTAAGTGTATCTTTGGTTTTGGAGGTGACTGAAGAAGTAGGACCCACATTGTGGGGGTGATACACCATCTACCAGTCTTAACCTCCAATACGATAGACAGTGTATCCCCACCGTAATGTTGGTCCTACTTTTACAGTCAACTTGAAAACCTAAGATAAATTTTATAATCTCACATTGTCACTTGTACCTACATATTGTGATTAATTTTAATGTGCTTTGTTTGGACTTAAAAATTATGACTTGTATGTATAAACATGGATAATAATACTAGTGAAAAATATGTTTGTTGTACAGATTTTTAAAAGTTTTTCAGTACTGAAATTTAATAGGTTCACAGTACTGAAAGAAGTACATGTTGCTATTTGGTATCTTAATAATAAAGCAGTATTTTGTCTTTTGCAGTTGCACTTCTGTTATATTTAATGGGGACATGCTACTCTCGTAAGATCACCAGTGAAGATCTTTATTATTCTAATCCTCCTATGGATCCTCCCAAGTCTGGAATTGCTCCAAGATCTATAAGATCTTCTCCTTATAACAGGAATGTTGCAGATTCTTTTGGACTTGCTTTGAAAAAACGACCACTTTCAACAAGTAAGCTTCCCCATCTTGGAAGACTAACCTTTGCTTCAGAAAAACATAATGGGTTCAGTGAAAATGTTTCTCTTTCTTCTAATTTGAACAAAAATAGACCTTCTAAACTTCACATTCTTGTACCTAATTCAGCAAAATCTTTGGGACGAAATAAAATATCACCATCATCACCATCAACCAGCTCCATAGCTGGTATTTCACAGATTAATCAAGAGAATAAAACACTGTCACCAATAAATGCCAGTTTTATTAAATCAAAACCAGACACAGTTGATTCTAATTTAAATAAATGTAATTCAAAAAAGTTGCATATGACTGATAATAATGATAATCTTTCATCAAATATTTCATCTAATTCCAAGAACTATACCATCTCACCTGACAAAAGTGAACAGGATATAGAAAAGTCTGAAGATGTATGTAGAAAAAACACCCTCAGTTAGTGTGTTTTATAGTTCAAGTAACCAGTATTACTCTGAACCAGCACAGAATACTCGTAATCAGAGTATTGATAAAGAAAACGATATGGGAGACCGTCTACAAAAATTTGGGTTACCCGTACGTACTTTTCCAAAGCCTTTCAAATTAACGTCTTTTATCAGTGGAATACGAAAGCCTCAAGAACGGCATCTAAAAGAAAAAGTAGTCATCACTTCAGACATGCCACAGAAGAAGACTGGAACAATAGAAGAAAGGTTATCAGATAATTCATATAATGTTGTCAGTACAAAAGACGTGCTAAAAGATGAAAAGTTACAGCAGGTTGAAGGTATCTCACGACCAAAAAAAAATCAAAGTGATTCTCCATCCCCATTAAACAGCCAAGAAACTTGCATCAATTCATCTGGTAAGCACAGGGATCGAGATTCAGGACTTGGAAATAGTTTTAGCGAAGTGGGCACAAAAGCTGAAGATTCCGATACTCTTAAAGATGCTGAACGTTTCAGTTCATTTGAAGGATCACCTGTTTGTAATAAGAGTTATGAACCATCCTTGGAAAATTTAAAACTTCAAAATTCTGCTACCTCTATTCAAGCTACATATAAACAGTTTTTGTCTCGTATTCCTAGCAGTAGCAGACAGAACCAGTTTCAAGGAAATGCATCAGCTTACAGATCTGACAAGAAAGAAAACTGTATGCAGAAACCAACAAGAATAAGTGAAAACTCCTTTCCTCAGTCTTATGGTTCATATCGGGGTATTCTAACATATCGTAAAATACCACCAATGAAATTTGATGAAGGTCAGACAAACTGGAAGAAATTTCAAAGCCCCAGTAGCCAAAATACCAAAAGATCATACTTGCCTAGTGACTTATTGAGCATTCCAAAACCTGCCATATCTAAGTGTGAAAAACAGATTTCAAGTGAAAGTCAGGTCACAGTCATTGCCACTACCTCAGAAAAAACACATGAAGATGGACAATGGGAAAAAATTGACAGTCAAAATGGCTTAAGTTCTTTACTTTTGCAAAATTGTGAAAGAGAAAAAGGTCATATGAGTACAAGCCAAGTGTCACAAAATACTACTGACAGTACTTTTGAAGAGCAGAGCTGTTTCAGTTCCACCTGTGAGTCAGACAATAGAGAATTTCTAATTGATGATGAAATAGCAGACCAGCCAGGGCTAGTGACCTTTGGTTGTGGGAAGTACTATCCGAGTGGGCTTACTTCCTCTCTACAAGAGTCGGTTACTGAACTGAGTGCTCTGCAAGAAAACTGGAATAACAGTTACAGAAACAAGAGTGCATTTAACTTTGGTAATAGTCTGAAGTCATGTTCAGATATTGGTTCCTCATGTTCTAGTCTGGCCTCTGATGATATGATGTTGGATTTTGAAGCAAGTGACAGCTTTGACATTGGATCAATAAACAAAGGGTAAAATGGTTATACAGTATATTAGCATTGTGCAAAATTAGTATTTAAGAAAATACATTTGGATTGTGTTTGAGTGTTTTTGAACTGAATATTTAATGTACTATTTGTTTCTAACTGATGTATAACATTAAGATTTTCTGTGGGTTTTAAAGTGAGTACTTAAGACGTTGTTTGTTTCAAATTGATACATGTATGTTAGTTTTATTTTTGTTTTTAAAATTATTTCTTAATATTTATTCCAAATTGTGGTATTTTCTGAGTTAACAATATGTAAACTGATTTTTCTGTCTAAATTAAAGTTTCATTTATGAGTAAACATGAACTATTGTTCTTAAATAATTTTGATTTCATATCGTAGTTTATCAGTTATATTCCCTTTGAGTTTGCATGCCATAAAAGGTCATTCGTTACTCATGTTGTTTATAAGAATAATTAATATAAGTTGCAAAAAATCAATATGAAATTCTAACTTTGAAAGTGACATAGTATAGAATATTTTCATACTTGTGTTTGATGTTTTTGTGGTTTTTCATGAAGTTTTTATTATCCAGTGATATACACGTACTGAAGATAAATACATTTTTGATATTCAGCGATATTTTAAAATAATTGTTGATGTTATGATATTGATAGTTCTTACTATTAAGTAAAGGTTTTCAGTAAAATTTGCAGTATTTGGCAAATTGTCTTTAAGTATTATAATAACACAGTGTATTGTGTTACCTCCTTAAATCTTGTGCACACATGATTTAACATTTTGTATGTTGAATTATCTTGCCAAGCTGAACCATATCACTAAGTGTGCTTTTACAGTCATGTTATAAAATGTACCTGTTGCTTAGCTAGTATTTGAGCTTTTATCATAATGTTTTACAGTAATCTTTATTAAAAACTACATATTTTAACTTTTTGTTCAGATTTCTTTTCATATATTACAACATAGGGTCATTCCATGTCAAATCATCCAAGGGACTGCAGGTGACCCCCACAGAATGCCTTGAAAAAATTCACATGTGCTCATCTACCCGTATAATGAAAATTTGCCAAAGGTTAGATCAATATCTCTAATAGTTTCTGATTTACAGCCCTGTAAAATTTAATTACCTTTTTGTTATTTTTGGCAAATTCATTTTTGGGCAAGTTTGGCTGCTTAAAGCTGCAAGAGTAATGGTGGTAGAAGGCTGAAATTTGCTACACTGACTGAATTAATCTCACAAAATTTAAAATGGTCTCAAACCAAGTTTATCTCTCGTAGGATTTGCATAGTGAGGCAGTAAAATCACCTGAAAACCCAAAATTGTAAAAAAACATTGGTTTATTTAATAAGCCATAGCTTTAAGACTTAATACGATACAAAGCTGAAATTTGTTTTCTAATTTCCTATAACATATCAGTTGATAAATCAGCAATTGTTGTAATTAAAAGTCTGTTAGATCTCCTGTAAAACAATGTAGTTACATGCAACTTTTTATGATTTAGCTAAAAATAGCCCTTCTTTAGGCCACAGTTTGACCATGTCACCAGTTATTCAGCCTTTTCAGATTCTTACCATATATTTTTACATCTCTGAATATGATCTACAAAAAAATCAGGATGGTGTTCAACCTACATTTTGAGTCATAATTTTTTTTAAAGTATCTTGTGACCATACGTTTTTTATTTAAAAAAAAAATCAGTTCAGGTGTGTTACTGTGTGCAAATATATCCATACAATTTCGAAAAATACCTGTCAGAATTTTATGAATCCCACTGAAATATTCTAACCAGCCTTTCATAGTGTTAAATAATGAAGTTGTAAGAAACAAGAAAGAATTCATTTCTGAATAAGTTTATTGGTATAACTAATTAGATCATATGGCAATGCAAATATATTGTGTATGCATTACAGTTATGCAGATATGGCTGAGTTTAAGATTCGTAATATAATAAATACAAAGGTAAATCAGACACAAAAAGCACAGTGCTACAACAGGAGATAACTGAGAAAGATTATAGTCACACCAAACTACAATAATCGTGACAATGAAATGTTTCAAAAACTGCTTTGACGATAAATTAGCCTTAACAACATCAAATAAACATTGCTTTGTTTAGACAGCTTGAATAAATTTCTGAAATTTGAGTTTGATTATGTTGAGATTACTTTGACTTAGAACACAGTGGCAAGCACTACTGCCTTGCACGGTAAGTACACTTATCAGACAAAGAATATGTTGGAAAGGAATCTAGCTTTCATCTTTATGTGACCTTGCAGGACATGAGAACAGTTCGTTACTTGATATCTTCATAAATGACACCAACACATCGGAATGTTCATCTGATCTATCTTTTATGTTTCCCACATACCATTCATGATCGTATATGCTTGCCATACATTTCCCTGGCTGATAATTGTCATTGTTATCACTAGACCCTACTTGAGCTGCTGCAGCATCACTTTCACTGTTACTACCAACAGTTACAACTGTGTACACATCATCATCTGATATCCTTCTCACATACAATTTGTTGGTAGAATAAAGCTATGATGTGACCTAATACCTGCCACAGTTTTGCATTTTTCATAGTGCTCAAGTAGATCAAACTTTACACAATTCTGCAGGACTGATTCCTGATTGACAAGAAAGAACTGAATGCCCTGAATGTGGTCCTTTGCCCAATGGTACATTTCAGAGACACTTAAAAAATTGATAATTTATTATTTTACACAACCTTGAATTTTTTGAAAATCATGTTCAGAGATGTAAGAATATATGGTAAAGGCTGATTAGAATATTTCAATGGGATTCATAAATTATTTCAAAATTGTATGGATATATTTGCACACAGTAACACGCCTGAATTGAAGTTCTTTTTTCAAGTAAACAACGTATGGTCAGAGGATACTTTAAAAAATTATAACTCAAAAAGTAGGATGAACACCATCCTGATTTTTTTTTGTAGATCATATTCAGAGATGTAAGAATATATGGTAAAAATCTGAAAAGGCTGAATAACTGGTGACATGGTCAAACTGTGGCCTGAAGTAGGGCTATTTTTAACTAAATCAAAAAGTTGCATTCAGCTACACTTATTTACAGGAGATCCAATAGACTTAATTCCAACAATTGCTGATTTATCAACTGATATGTTATCAGAAATTTGAAAACAAAATTCAGTTTTGTATCATATTATGTCTTAGAGCTATGGCTTATTAAATAAACCAATATTTTTTTATGATTTTGGGTTTTCAGGTGATTTTACAGCCTCACTGTGCAAATCATAAGAGAGATAAACTTGGTTTGAGACCATTTTTGAATTCTGTGAGATTAATTCAGCCTTCTACCACCATTATTCTTGCAACTTTAAGCAGCCAAAGTTGCCCAAAAATGAATTTGCCAAAAATAACAAAAAATTAATTAAATTTTATGGGGCTGTAAATCAGAAACTATTAGAGATATTGATTTAATCTTTAGCAGTTTTTCATTATATGGGTAGATGAGCACATGTGAATCTTTTCAAGGCATTCTAAGGGGGCCACCTGGAAAATTTTCCAAAATCTGGATCATTTGACATGGAATGACCTCATAAATTGGGATACTTGAAAAAAAATATAAAAAATTGAATATATTATTTTAAAAGTACATTTACAAATATTTACTCATTTAACCTTATTACATATGGAGACTAAATGGACTTGTATGCACATGATCTATTAGTTGTAACACATCTTTATGCATGCCTGTAGTATGTGACATGTTAAAATATACAATTTCCTTATGCACAAATATGTGTTGTTTTTATTGTCTTGGAATTATATATTTGGGGGAAAAATCTTGTTTTTCAATCTGTATTCTTGGATCCCAAAATTATGAAGATTTGATTATTACTCTTGTTTGCCAACCATTAAGGGCTGCCATGATCATTAATTTGGCTACCTTCACTTCTTTTTCTTGTCTTTATATTTATAATTTTTCATCTGTGTTATTTAAAGTAGGACATTTTAATTTGAAGAGTAATTTACTTCCCAGAAGTTTTGTTTAGTACTTAAATTTATAAGTATTACTTGTAGAATTTTTCTTTTTTTTTATGACAGTCTACACTGAAGCGTTCTGGTTATTATTATTTTTATATATATCTATGATCAGTTCAAAATTTATTACTAAAACTCGTGTCAGGTATAAGAGGTACAAAATGTTTTTCATATGTTCATATGTCAAAAACGGATTAAGCTTATTCTCAACAATGTTTGTTCTTGAGTGCTATTTTTGTGTTATTCATCATATCTTTTAACCCTTCAGAATACTACTTGCATTTCTCAGTCCATGAAAGATTTGTGTATGGATGTTTATCATTATGGTATAAAATATCAAGGTAGCTTAGGATCTGTTCTTCAGAAACAGTTTTCTGAAGAACATCATGAGTGTAACCAGAGAGGATGTTGAAGTCAAATAACCATTCTGATATTCCATAAAAAATGTTCTTGTGACTTTTTTTAAACAAACATTTGTCTCAAAGTTTGGAATATTTTCATTTTAGAAGTTTTTTAGGCCAAGATAAGTCTCTTACATGCTTTGTGTAGAAGAAAAGTGTGACATTTGTTTTGTAAAATATCCTGCTTTTACTACAGTGTACTGCAACTACAATTACCAATTATAGGAAAAAAATGAGTAACAGTTTAAAGAGTGTAAAATCATGTAAATGTCATTAAAATCTATTATTAATTTCCATACTTAAACATAGTTACCAATGTATCTGAACAAGCCAATTTTGAAATTAAACATAATTTTTATTTAAACACATTTAAAATGACTAATTTCTGGTCAACTACCTTAAGTATAGAAAGGCTGGAATTGAAAGCATGTCATGCAGTTTCTGATTTATAAAATATACCTATGTTCTTAGTTCTCTGCTATGTTTCCACTAAAAACATTCTTTCAAAATTTGTTGAATCTAGAGGGGGTAGACATAAAAGAAAAGTGGTCCCCTTCAAAAATGTTGTTAATTTGTTATATTTTTTATTAGATAACAGGAAAAGGTGTAAAGCTATTCTATTTATAGACCCACTTATACCTATCTGTCATTCAGGCTTGTGATTAATGTTCTATTTCATACTTCTGGTAAACTGTGAAACCTACTGACTTTTACATAATAATCCAATAATAGTCCTAAGTTTTTTTTCTACTCCATGTTATTTTTAAAATTATGTCTGTTGAGTTTACTGTGGTAAGTGATGGGTTGTTAACAAAACTCAAGCAAGAGAAGATTGGGAATGGTAATATTTGATAGATTTAATACCTCTGTCATTTGATTTATCGGGAACGGTAATATTTGATAGATTTAATACCTCTGTCATTTGATTTATCGGGAACGGTAATATTTGATAGATTTAATACCTCTCTCATTTGACCTATCTGTTGCAGATCTCTTCCTGTTTTATTGTTGGCCATATGTAACCTATACATCCTTTACATTTTATACATGCAATCTATGCATAATCTGATGTTCATTTCAATGTATATGTAGGAACTTTGAGCACGTGGCAAGACTTTCAGAGAATTGCATTATAGAATGTAGGACTTCCATGTTACTGTAATTGCTCCCTATCCATCTCCAACAAAAGGATCATGTTTGTATAAAATGTATTTCAAACTAATGTTTATATTTTTATACAATATTTGTTTTATAAAAAAGTAAGGCTTACTATTTTATCTGGACAGTCACCCAAGTTCTTGATTTAAGGTACAGTGTGGAATGTGTTTGTATGAACTTAATTTTTGCAAAGGAAATGGTTTGTAAAAAAAAAGTTTTATTGGAATTTTTTCATCCTATTCTTGTTTTTACTTTTTTTTTTCAATTGTAATGTCTTTAACTTGGATATAATTTATGTTAGAAGCATTCACAGAAGAAAAGGGCAGCACAGAAATGCAAATACTACTTTTAATAATACATTATCATATGAGCAACAACTTGAATGTAAGCTACGATCCATGAGCCAACCAACCCCAACGTCTTTCCATTATCCCCTGAGTGAGAGTGATGATGGGAGTGTTAAACTTGATGTGCCAACATACAAACTTATCTGTCAGGATATGAACAGTATCAAGACTCAGTTGTTGCATTTAAAGAGTGTGCTTCATGAGGTGAGCTCTAGTTAGGTTACTTTAGATAATTTAACTAGCAATATCTATAGGTAATTAAAACACTTTTAGTAATTAAATTAGACACCATTATTATATTTTAAACTGATTAAGCTTGATTCAAATAAAGGCCATTCTGATTATTTAAAAGGCATTTTATTTCTATAACTGTCATTTGGAGGGGGGGTACATTAAATACAAATTTGAAGTTGAAAAGTGTGAAATGGTGATTAGGTATTTTAACCCCTTCCATGTACTTTCATCAGACCTAATTGTAGCTCATAGTGCAGGTTGTCCTTTTTAATTAAAGTTGTTTATACTGAGTATTTGTAAACTATTTTAACTTGACATTTATGAAATACTAGTGGAAGTACCCATCTTTGCTCAGGTTATTAGGTTGATAGCATGGGTGTTCTGAACCTATTTTGGCATAAAAGTGTAACATATTATTTTTCTGCTAAACAACATGAAATAAAAGCCATTGTTGGATGACATTGCTACCAAAACACACTGGCTTTTTTATATAAGCTGTTAGACAAGGAATCATTTCTTTTCTATATGATTTATTGCTTGCTTGCCTCATTAAAAATATGCACATGAATAAGATAAATAATACTCAGGTGCATGCCCTTAAGGGTACACTTGGTATGGGTGCAAAATTTCACGTTTCTAGGTACTTTCCTCTTGGAGCCATGGCAGAGACACAGGTTTGTATATGCGCGTCTGGCTGTGTATCATTTGTATTTGTAATTTAGAAAAGAAGGCATGCATGCACATATGTACATAAGTAATAATACCCAGGTGGAAACCTCAAGGTTCACTTAGTATGAGTGCAAAATTTTAGCTTTCTGGGTTCTTTCCTCTTAGAGTTATAGAAGTTACACAGATGTGCATGCACTCGTATACACCAGCATATCTGTGATTTCAATTTTAATATACAGAACTGCTTCTTTTTTATGAGTTTTTTTTTTTGTCAGCTTGCCTCATTAAAAAGATGTACATAAGTAATAATACCCAGGTGCACACACTCATGGTCCACTTAGTATGTGTGAAAAATTACAGGTTTATGGGTTCGTTGTTCTTAGAGGTATTGCAATAATGTTTTTCAATTCTATTTTGTTTTTGCTCGCTGACATCACAAAATGATGTACATGTAAGCATATGGATACTCTTTAAGATCCACTTGGTATGTATGCAAATTTTTCAGTTTTTTAAATTCTTTCCTTTTGGAGTTATAGTGTTCACACACATACATAGAAACATTCTTTTATTATTATAGATTTTGAAATTTTAATACTGAATGTATTGTTGTGTTTGAATTATTCATAGTCAACTTTAATCCTCAAAATATGCTCAAGTAGGATTAACATATTTTGTTTTTACCCTCCATAAAAATGAAATACATTTTATGTAAATTCAATAACATTGATCAATATTCTTATTAATTCACTAAGCTGTTAGATAACAATATATAATAGCATGATCATAGAAACCATGTGCACTGTATTGTACATTACCTTTTTGAAAATAAATTAGTGAGTGTTAGCATTTTTCAATGGTATATTTTGTACTTTAAGAATTAACCATGTGCCACCACTTCTTTAATGTCACCAAAATGTCCTTAAATATTTTACAAATGCCAAAGAATTTTAAAAAATTCATTGTAAACATACTTTTTGTCTAGCTTGGAACAAAGCAGCATTTTGGAACTTTTCAGATGTTTCATGTGTGAAGATCAAATTTTCTAACCCAGAGCTTTAAAATTACATTTATTAGATAAAAGAAAGGATGCACAGCTGGTTTTTCATCATTATTTCTTCAAAATAGTTAACAAGCTGTTTCATTATTTACTGTTTTCAAGGCTAACAGTTTGATGACATAAAGCTTGCTTGTCTGCCAAAGTTTTGATATAATAGATTTACAGTACTGAAAGCACTAAATAATGTAATTTATACTTTCTATGTTGCAGATACTTGTTTACTTTAATTTATATTTGTACTATGTAATGCTTCATTTTAATATTTAGAGCTGTTTTAAAACGTTTCAAGTTTGCTGTAAAATGTTATTATTTAAAAATAATTGATGAGCCATATGGGACATTTCAAACATGATATGTTATTTATTTTTCATATTTTTACATTTTGCAAGCTCAGTTATATTTATTTATTATTGTGTATTTCATTGTCTTCATAACATGAGCTTCTTTGCCTTGCCCTCTCCTTTTATCATAGAAGTTGTAAATTCTTTGTGGAATTTATGAATGAGTTTTAACAAGAATCTGTGAATATTATATCTTTGTACACCTGGAGAATTCATAAGAGTGCACAAAAGATGTGCTCAGCAGAAACTCTAGTTTTCTTCCTTTTTACTCACTGTTAATGTGTTCTGAGACTACTTAATTTACACATTCACTAATGTTTTATTATTGTTATTGTTTTTCATTGTACTATCACTCAGTACATTTTTCATGCAGGTGAGTTACATAAAAAAAAAGCTATAGACCTAACTAATATGAGAATTTCAGGAAATCTGAAGTTTTTGTAGAAGTCTTGTGTGATTTGCAAGAGCAATGCATAGTTTTGAGAAAATAAAAATGTGTACTGACTGCAATAATGTTTAGTCCTCTATGGTAAGAGTGATGAAAAGACAAAATATTTAAGCAGTCTCTTCTTGGTTTTTTTATCTTTTATTGTTGTTGTTTTTCATACTTGGGGTTAAATATATCTGTGATAAGTTCTGACAATAAGTGAATATTATTGAGTATTTTAAATGACAGCTTGTTGATGGACTTACCTTTCATTATTTTATTTGTAATTAATTATAATTGGTCTATTAGAGAGAAAATCATTAGTCTTGTTTTTATTTTAAGATAATTTTAGGACAGATCATGAAATTGTTTTTGGTTTATTTCAATGTAATTTTTTTTAGCACATCATTTTCCTGTTAGCTTATTCATATCCTCTTTACTTTGCAGGCAGAAACACTAAATCCATTCGAAACATCTACAGCAGAGGTAAGCTTTCAACTCGTCCTCAGATATGCTGAAAATTTTGAGATGATCAGACAACAATTATTACTGAATCTCATTTAACATCATTTGTACTTAAAAAGCTTTAAGTCAAATTTTTATTTATGTATGCATGTATATGGAATTTGTTTTTGTAATAATTATGTGGGAGACAAGTGATTATGTAACCATTCAGTAACTTGTGCTCATTTATGAAAACTTATGAAATACTTGTTGAGTACAGATAGTGTGATCAGGTGTCCTGTTTTTTTTATGGGACTATCCTGGTGTTTCATTGTTTATTCCAGTGTTCTGAGAAGAGTTGGGATGCACAAAACATCCCAATTTTATGATAAAGACGTCAAAATAAAGATGTAATAGGCCTACTTAACACAGTTGTTGTTTTATCACATTTTACAGTGATAATTTTGCAGTTACAGTTATGACATTATGCATAATCTGTTTTAACATACATTATATCTTAGGTCATAAAGATATGATTTACATCAATGTTTCTATTTAACCTTCTTTTAGTATGCAATATTAAGTAGAGGCTTATTTTTTTCTTTCATCACCAAAAGTTGTATTTTATTACAGAATGTATTCTATCAAAATCTGGTAAACAGTGACCTTCCATCAGGATACTTGATGGGAAAAGAAAATATTGATGTAGAATCCCCCCAGTCTCAGTCTGCATTAAAATTGGTAAGTACAGTTGGTTTTTAACTGTAAGTTAGTGCTTTTAGGTGATTACATTATCCTGAAATAATTTGAGATTATTGGTAACAATAAGTATTTGTTTCAATGTTTTTTTCACAATGTGGGTCAGGAATGCATTTATTTTTTTTACTTTTATATAAAAAGGTAAAAAAAGAATTTTATAAATGGATAAAAGGCATCTACAAGTAATATAGAAACCCCCAGAACTATTATTGAACAACATGCCAATAGCTCAAAAGGGTTCATGTGAAACAGAGAGATTGACTTGTAATAGATGTTTCAAACTCTGAATACACAAGTTTTATTCACTTTGATACATTAGGCATTTAAAACGTGGTGCCCAGTATGGTGTGAAAAATAGCAGCCTTAATAAAGGGGAAGTCAAAGTTGTTTTTGATTATAATGTGGCTGATAAGTCTTACAGATTTGCAGTTGAGTAGATGCTTTTGCAATTAGTCAAACTACCCAAGGAGTATAAATTTCAGTTAAGTTTTAAAATAACTGTGTGACTTAACTTCTTGCTAAGTAATAGCAACAACAAACATTTTTGCTAATCATCAGGATAGCACTACACTGCAAGAAGAAAATGTTGTTAACAGTGCATGTAATATTGGACAAGTGTTTTAGCAGTGATGTGGCACTTAATAAAATTGAAATAAGCAATATGACTTGGAAGTTTGAACTATTAGTACTAAACTACCAAATGAATTTTGTAGTAGCAATAATACTGGTGAGTTGTTATCAACATGTGTTAGACATCAAGGCAAAGTCAAGGATTACAAGGATGATGTAATTGACAATTTCATAGAGTTATTGAGAAATGGCATTTCAGAAGAAATCATTTAGTTGTAAATACTCCCTCTTAACACTAATGAACTATTCCCAAATGTCCATTAGATTTTATTAAATACTTCACTTCTTTGTAACAACATACAATGTCTGATAAGTGTTCTTCTGTGAAGGTCTAATGCATATTTTATTTATCACCACAATTTCTCTGTTATGGAACTCATTAACTAGTAAAGCCTCGTACATTTTGTTCTAAACTCATGATGTTTATTTTTGCTTACATTCATAAATATGCATGTTTTGTACTCCAAAAGCATATAATAACTTGTCCATGCTTTCTAGCCTATGTTTACTTCTCTACCTAGCACCTTCTGGTGATAGATATTGCTCTAAAAACAAGAAAAGATTTAAGATATCTTCTTGGTGAAAAGCACATTCTAACTGTATTATTCATATCTTATACTTATTTTCAATTGATGGAATGTCATATACTCAATTAAAATAGTGTAATAAATCAATTTTTAAAAGTGTCAAAACACATTTAACTTTTTTTTTTCTTACTCAAGAATAGGCTGTTAAAACATGGTAACTAGCATGGTAAGAAGACAAAAACAGAACATAAAATAATTTTAAACATGTAAATTGATAACAGAAAACCTACTGATGCTTAAGTGCACAAGTCCAATGAGCCATTATTCAGAGATTCTCATATAAGTGATATAAAAATCAGTAAGATTGAGTTTTGGCTTGCTATAAGATAGTTGTGCATAAGTTACAGCTGTGATTGTTGGGAAGAAGTGTTTAATGTGTTAGGTCTAAATGTAGGCTAGCATCAAAGAAATATGAAGCATGATGGGTTTTCTTAGTTAAAACTTAAAAGTGTTTCAAACAGTTATCTTTTTAAAAAGATAACTTTTAAAATAATAATACAATAACTGTTGTTACAATAATTCACAAATATTGAAGATATGATTACTCTTGAAGCAAAGCCTAGAACTATATACAATTAGAGTAACTCAATATTTTCCTTTTCTTTCAAAGTTGTCTCAATTATTTAGAAGAATAACCTCCCTCATGATAATGAGAAGCCCACATGAAGTAAAAAAATGTATTCTAAAGATGACTGATGTGTATTAAAACTTTAGTTAAAATAGTTTTAAAACCCATGCCCAACTGTCTTTAGAGTATAGAAAAATAACCTGTTTTTAATCTGATGTTTCCTTCAATCACGAACAATGTTATTAGGTCATAAGTAATATTTTCGTACAAATATTTGTTGGAGTAGCTATATGAAACTTAATAGTAACTTAAGTGCTTTGAGCTAAATTTTGTGGATAGAGTGCTTGGCTCAGAATTTGTTGGCAGTGATATTGAAATGCCTTGATGACCATCCTTATTCTTTTAGCTGTGGGAGCATTATAATGTGATGGTCCATTCCACTGTTCATAAGGAAAAAAGTAGCCCAAGAATTAGTGATGTTGATTCTGTCACTTCAAAATTAGGGATGTCTACTGTAGATAGCCCTCAAGTTGCTTTATGCAAAAAATTAACAAACAACCGATTTTGTGCATTTAGTGCAATCATCAAATGCATTCAGAGGAATAGTGTGTAAGGTTTGTGATTCCTTAGCCATTAAATACAAGGATATTACTGGAGCACTGATCTTCTAAAGCTCTTTATTTATTGCTGACTGCCATAACATGTTGAGAAGCATATTTTTAAATTTAAGGTTTCTGTAAACATTTTATTTTTCTGTTATTATCCATTTTAATAAGCTAACTTAACAACTGTGTTCTTTGGATTCAATGTATTTTTTTCTTTTTGCTCAGGGATGGACAGTTAATTTATCGTGTCTATATCTGTAAGTATTTTGTAATGGATGTGTTTTGGTTGTTAACAGCAACCACAATAAGATCTGGCATTATTTTATCTAGTAGGTTTACAATGCACAAGTTTTATTCTCACATTAATTATAACAGGTGAATTTAACTTTACTCAAAGGCCTGGCATGGCCTGGTAGGTTGAGGTATTTGACTTGTAATCTGAGGTTCATGGGTTTGAACCCCCATCGCACCAAACATGCTCCCCCTTTCAGCCATGGGGGCATTATAATGTAACAGTTAATTCCACTATTTGTTGGTAAAAGAGTAGCTCAAGAGTTGGTGGTGGGTGGTGATGACTAGCTGCCTTCCCTCTAGTCTTACACTGCTGAATTAGGGACAACTAGTGCAGATAGCCCTCGTATAGCTTTGCGCAAAATTCAAAAACAAATAATAACTTTACTCAAATAGGGAAGCAAAAATATGTTATGGTAAAGTAACCTGCATAGCGTAATAGTAAAGAAAGTTTAGTGTTATCAGTGTAAGTAACTGTGTGAAGAATATTAACTAGCTAAAAGGATTGGTAAAACATTTTTGATTTGCATGGCTACTTGAACATTATTTTTCTCTAGGAAAATTCTGACCTACGGAGACAGGTGATTCTACTTCAAGAACAACTTGAAGAAAAGGATTGTGTAATTCGTTTGCTGCAGCAACAAATGGTATATGTTACATTAGTGATTTTTTTAAGCAAATTTAAATGTATGTTTCTTTACATTTTAGTCACTGTGAAATATAAACTTCATCTATCTGATAAACAAAATCAGATTCAAGAGAGTATCTAATAACTTAGATTTTTGAGTTCAATTTTATACCTATTTATCTTTGTCAGATTTATATCAAATTATAAAAGAAATTAAATTCTGTACATAAAAGTACTTTGGTAGAGTTTCTTGTTCCACTGTTGTTGTAACACTTAAAAGTTAAAAACGAACAAAGAATATAGTTGAATTAATTATGGATGTAGTTAAATTGTGCTGTTTGAGTCTAAACACAGATTTTCATAAGGTAATAATAATTGTCTCTCTTGCAAATATGTTTCATATGTATCATTTTATTTTCCCCAGACTGAGTGCACTGCAGTTACAGACAAATCTGAAACTTTTCTTGAAGGTAACACATGCAATGCAGCAACACAGACAGAGAGAGTAGGTTTTATGTTTTTATATTAAACATTTTCCAGTTTTTCTTAAAGTAATTTGACATAACTTGTTCTGGTGTAGTTTTTTTCCTAGCATTTCTAAATATACATTAGCAAAAACTTCTGATTTTTGTCATGCTTGGTGTTTTACAGTAAATAAATATCCTATGATACAATGAACACTGGATTTGTAAGAAAAGTACTAAATTGTTGCTTCCAGTAAAATCACTTAATTTGTACAGGATAGTAAATAATGCTTTGTGTTATATTTACTTAAATTTCATTAAAACTAATCCAGTAATAATACACTATCTTTTTAAATTCACATTTTGTAAAAGTTGACACATTTGTCCAAGGGAATGAACTGTAAAAACAAACTATCTGTGGCCAGGATATTTTTCATAGGTTCAGAACTATTACTGCTACTTCCTCTGTATTTTATGATTAAAAACTATTAGACTTATCAATAACTTTGGTCTCTTTGTAAATGGAAATAAAAAAAAATTATGTAGTTTTATTTGTAGAAAAATGATTAAACGTAAAAGACTTTCTTAACCCTATGTGCATGCTGCAAACTTTACAGCATGGTATTATGTATTTGATGTTAGAGTTACAAATTATTAATTTTTGCCCTATACTGCTGATATGATAACAGCTTATGATAGAAGAGAATAAATACGTGAAACAGTATACTAGGATACTAAAAAAAAATATATATTAATTTTGGAAGTCCTTGAAATTATTCAAATTCAACATACAAACTGTACAATAGACACAAGTATTTATTTTTCACATGGGTATCACATTACACTTTGACCTGTAGAGACAGAATCAGACTGACATCAGTTCAGACATATCTTGAATAGAAATACATTTGTAACAGATCTTGTTTTTGTGTAAAACAGATTTGTACATTTTACTAAAAACTTGTTACCTTTTATATAGATATACATAGTAAATTTCAAATTATCTGTAGCATTCCTTCTCTAATACAAGGTCAGTCCAATAGACTAAGCTGATGTACTTTCAGTTAATACATAATTTAATTTCCTTATGTTTGATTTAGAATAAGTTAATTATTTTTGAGTTGTAGGGCTATACCAATGAATTTGCATGTTGTTACAGATAGTGCTACTAATACACAGTAGCTTATCATTGAACAGTTTTCCATGCATTATATGGACTGATGTCTAAAGGAAGAAAAGAGATGAGTTTTATGTTAAAATTGAGTTAATGGTTTTTGCATTTTGTGTGTTATTTGCAGAAATAAAATACAGCTTTTTTTCAGTTAACACTTTAGTTTTCTAACAATTATAAGTACTAATTTTAACATGTGTTCCATCATGCTGAATACAAACAACTTGTTGAGTTGACCTGTAAACTGTGATTTATTGATAACAACTAAAACATTCTGGGAAGTTGAACTATTAGCAGAAAATATACAACTAAATGTAGTTGTCACATGAATCTATGTTTGTTGCTTTCATTAGAATCATCATTCATCACTGAACAGTTCTAAGATCAGTTTACAAATACATGGAGAGTGAAAATCAAGCTACCTTGAAAAACTATTGATGTTTATAGTTTTATAAATTTACATACATTTACACATGGATTGATATATTCTTTTCTCTTCTGCATCTCACTTTAACCATTTTAGTAGTTTAAGTCTTAACTTGTATTCCATTTGTCACAGTAACATAGGGATGATTGCTCTCTTCACCATAAAACTTGTAATTGTGTGAATGAATAATTTGGTGTGTGCTGAACTATCTTGGAAACTGACTTTCACATGGTTTGAAGCTTGTGTAACACAGCAACAATCATATTGTGCCAATGTATAAAATGTGTTAATATTGGAATTGTAAGTATTTTATTAAATAAACAGCTTACAGTTTGTTTTAAAAAAGTGTGGGCTACTTCATTGTTTATGATACATAAAACTAATTGTAGTCCCACTAATATAGAGTGTAAAGTTTTTGCTGGTACAGAATATTAACTACAAACGTTCATCCAAAATATGTCTTATTTTAGTGACAAATCGACACTTTCTTCTGTTCAATCTTAATTTAAAAAACAAAAAAATCTTTCCTTGAAACATATTACTGAAAACTATTCAGGATTTTGGTTTGTAGAGCAAAATATTTTGCACTCAAACTCTTGTACTTAATTTGACTTTAGAGAAATTATGAATTTGCTTTCCAGGTAAGGTCATGGATAAGTGGTCAGAATTCAGAACGATCTTACGATGACTCTTCTTCTACCACCTTAGTAAGGTAAGTTATTTCTTACACAATGTCAATTTATTAATATTTGTGAGCAATGCAAGCAAACTTTTCCAGCCCTGATTTCTCATGGAAGGAAAGAAATATGCTCTTTAAAGAGTAAAAGAACAGTACAAAATAGGCTATTTGTGTAGGCTACATGAAGGAGATTTTTTTCTGACTTTAGGAGCAGCAAAAATTGTTTATTAATTGTATGTCATTCTGTTTCATTGCAAATTCATTTTCATACCAGTCTTTTCAAAGACGTGGTAGAATATAAGTTTTTAATTAGTTTTAGCTTTGAAAAGTTTCTCTTTCTCTCTTTTGCTGTAACAGTAACTAGGATTATATTATATTATTCTAAGGGCAATGTAGATATTTGGAAATACCCATGTTAAGTGATTGTAGTGACTGTCACCAAAGTACTGCATTATGCTTCAGCAATGCCAAATTAATTTTGTGTGTCAGAGATCTGAGTAAGGTGCAAATGTTAAGAAACTACTACTAATCATTGTTGTACTTCACAAATGCTGATATGTGTGAGTGAGATTACAAACAAAATCCTTTGAAAAAGACATTTAAGAGTTGCATCAGGAAGAATAAAAATGAAAACGTGCTGCTTAAGAAATTTATTCTTTTAGTCTTTACACACGCTTTCTAATAATATTTTAATATAAATATATTATAATCACTGATATTCATTAATATAAATAATCAAACATA
The DNA here is from genome assembly GCF_004210375.1 of Tachypleus tridentatus. Lineage (NCBI taxonomy): Eukaryota > Metazoa > Arthropoda > Merostomata > Xiphosura > Limulidae > Tachypleus > Tachypleus tridentatus. Next base: position 64,408,369 of record NC_134830.1, on the reverse strand, counting down.
AAAATGGTTGATGCTCACTAATAGCCTCCTTGTTGTAGATTGTTCAGAATTAGAGCTAGCACAATTCTACCTAGACTGTGCATAATAAACAAACTGAAATGAGACTACATTGTTGGAGAGAGTAGAGCCCATGCTTTAGCTCTAGTATCTAAATTAAATTTATTGTATTTTTTTTAATTTTACATTTAAAAGAAAAGAAAAATTCAATCTTCAAGCTCTGTTGAACTTTTGGAAAATCTTTCACCAGTTAAAATATTCTCAATTAGTTGTGTCAGCTACCTATTATATTAAAAGTTTAGTTCAGATATCAGTACATATCTAGAGCTTAGAGTGGACGGTTAGTTAAATTACAAATTTATATGTGATGACTGCCTCTTTTGAACTCATGTTTTTTAGGGAACAAGATTAATTAAAGAAGAATCACCCTTATTTTGTTATGGTACAAACAAGTAAATAAACATTTAAATTTTAGGAGGTTTACAGAATTAGTTGAACAAGCAATTAATCATATTAAAATCAGGTTCTTGAATAAAAAAGTACAAAGTTACTTAGAAGATACCAAATTTTTAAAATTTCTAGTGATCTTTAAAAACATTCTTGAAATAATTATTTTTTCCAACAATTGTACTTAAAGTTACAAATTGAAGTGTTGCCAGTTTAATCCTTTTTAGACAGTTAACATCTTTCAAATGTTGAGAGAACACCTGCATAACAAATTAAAAAAATTTTTTTTTTTCAAAATTAATTTTTTTAACTCCAAAATCCCCTCCTTCCCAGTGGTTCAGTGGCAAGTTAGATAACTTATGATGTTGAAAATTGGGTTTTGATACATATTAAGACAGTGTTTTCTTTCCTGAAAATATTTTTGTTTAAATTATATCTGAAATTTACAGAATGTTCTTATGTGATAAGACGTTGGGTTAACTAGGTTTAACACACAGTAAATGATGGCAAAATATTTTTATAACGTTTCTTCATATATTAAATATTATTGTTAAGGTTATCCTACTCAAACAATGAACAAGGAAGAGTTTTCTATTTATTGAAAACACACTATAATTCTTAGATATAAATTGATCTTGGTCAAGGATGATGTTAGTAAATATCACAGGAGCTAGCTTGACAAAGGTAATGATAATACAATTTTAAAAATGAGAACCTACTTCACCAAAAAATCTTGGTCTGTTTGTGATTCACAGCCAGCAGTGGGAACAATTAAACGACAAAATAAGATATGAAAATAAATGTTAGTGAATGTCAACCAAGTTGAAAGTGACTGGATATGTAAAATAGAACTTTCTTAAGAAAATGAAACTAAACTGAAAGGGAGTATTCCTGGTGTTTTTGTCAAAACATTTTGCAACAAAAATTTGGAAATTTCACAACCTAAAAAGTACTAAATCATATACATTTTTAAAGTAGAAACTTGGTACTATTCAGCAAATTTTTGCAAAGGTTTACTGAATTTGATTAAGTGTTTTTATTGTGTGAAAGGAAAAATTTAGGTAAATCAGTGACACCCCTCCAGCCCAGAAGTGTTAAGTTCAAAATTAATTTCCTTATAGACACACACAGATATTTTTTTTATATTCTTGAATTTAAGTTAATTGTTAATTACCTGTAAATGTCAATATATTTATAACCTTTTATGTAAATTTGTCATTTCCAAAGATATATAGTAGTGAATATATCTCTTATCAGAAACATCATTTTATCTAATTATTCATAGTTTCTACTTGTGTTATATATTTACTATAATTTGATGTTTTTGTATATGAAATTTATGCTACCAGTTTCCGGATTATGAAGGTAGGAATTTGTAATTATCGTTCGTTATTTGTATAAAATAGAATCTATACAAGTTAAGCATTATGATGTTAAAAGGTCTAATGAAGGTAGTAATGTAATAGAATTTCCTAATAGTACCTTCTGACAAAAACTACATTGAACTGTATAAAATGAGAGGAGATCTTGCAATTAATGAAAAAAATAAAAATAGGAGACAATAAAACTATATTAACTGTCATTTGGTGCTAGTGAAGCTTTGTTACCTTACACAGATTTTTTTTTTTTTTTTTAATTTCACATGATCAACTTGGACTAAGAAATTTCTCAGAGTATGAAATTATATTTTATAATTGTTTGTAAAATCAAATAAATAAATCTGTTAGTGTCAGTATTTTTATATTTTTTCAAATATACAAATGAACTCAAAATTGAGGAACTTGTGCCCCTTTATGCCCTCTGGCTTTTTAATTACAAAAAAGAAGTCAGATCATGGTAATAACTCATACTGCACTCAAATAAACTAAAAAAAAATACTCAATATGTTGTTTTTACCAATTTCATTTGGAAAGTTAAAAATAATAAAAATATAACTCATGAATTAAAAAAAAATTAGTTACTTAAAAATGTTTTAAATTCATTAATGACTCAAACAGACTCACAGTCCTAAATTGAACCTTACAGTATCCCAGTATTTTGTACATTTTTAAATATTCCATTTAAATATGCAGGGAAATCTTATTTCTTTACAGAAATGGGATACGTTTTGATACTTTAAAGTTAATCTGAAATGAAATGTGGTATAACTAATGTAAACTACTGTTATACTTTCTGTTGATCGTAATTCTATTCTTAAGTATAATAAATGCTGCTGTATTCATTCATCTGCATTATTTTCTTTCTTTTTTTTTGTTAGTATTAAAATGAAGATTTCTTCTCAAGTACAAAGGAAGCCTGTGGTAATAATCATTTAATATGTGATTGTTTTTCACTAAGCTTACTTTATAATCTACCTATTGTATCATGTATAAGAAGATAGTGTCTAATTTGTATATTAAAAACATTGTAGATAATGAACTCTGTAAGATGTGCTTTTGTCATCATTTCCAGTTCCAACATGTCTTTACAATATATTTTAATTTTTATGTAACAAAAATCAACAAGGTAAATAGCCATATACTTATGAAACTGCTCATAACCTTTTTTTATTTGTTTAGACTAATAGTGGTAATGTTTTATGATTATGTGCACGTTTTCTTCTCTTGTCTTAATTTTCAACTCCTGATAATGGTGAAACAGTTCTCTGTATGTTGAATAAAAGTTCAAATATTTTCTTATTAGATTTTCCATTGACAGGATATTCAGAAGAAAAAAGATGAGAAATGGAAGACTGCAAGAGTCAGAAGACATCAACCAGTGAATAGTATGTTAATGAGCTCTCAGTGTTAGTTTCAGTTTTATTCTCTATTGTTGTCATGCTTTATGTAATAATATATTTTAACATTATAATGTGTGGTATGAAATCTTGATTGTACAGTTGAAAAGCATAAGGACTGGACTAAGAAATCATCTGAAGGATCACCAGAATGAACTGATGAAAAAATGGCTTTAGAGCTGTTTAAGTGTATATGAGTATTACTGTTTTGTAAATTAAGTGGAGATTTCAAGGCTGTTTAAATATATGGCTGTTATAATTTTATCTTGTTTCCTTTGCTGCAGTCAATCTTGAAATATACAGTAAAATTCTGAGCAATGACTAAATGTCTAATTCCAAGTTTTTTCCTTATCTGCTCATTTGAAAACAACAAAGTTACTAAATTTTGAGTCTGTTTCTGTTTTTTCTCTCAGTTATGATAATGAAGGTTATAAGTAGAGGCTAAATTCATTGGTAATTAGTGTGTTCAAGTACATGTGCTCAGGGCTATGACTTCTTTAACTGTTAGGTGTATTTGAACTTCACTTCTTCTCAATGTCACATAAAATATTTTTTTTGTGTTGTAGGGGAACTATAAGAAGCTTTGTGAGGTTTCAGGTGGAATAACAATATTCCCTGGTAAACGACTGATTAAGTGAGACAGGAGTTAGAAAGTATAATTGTAGAAAGCAGAATATTTACAATAACATCTGTAGCACTATCAGTTTATAAAAATATATGGAATAGTAAACAACACTTAGATCTGATTGTCAAATCAGTTATATTTCTCCATAATACATGTCTATTTAACATGTTAGTCAGCCAAAAAAATCCTCAAGTTCACTTCTGATGCATCATAATTTTTTTAAAGTTTACTTAATACCATCAGAAGTAGTACATTAATATTTATATTTGGGTAAATTATCAACAGCATGCTTTTTAAGTATTCTGTGATTGGTATATGAAAATCAGTAAATCAAATAACAATGTAGTAGTTTAAGTGTCAATACATAAAACCTGTTCTTTTGACTATCATCAGTTATTTCCTTTTCTAAAATATCTGTATATTTTTTAAATATTGTTACTCAAAAAAAAGTTACCCAGTGACATTTGGTTTGTAGTAATAACTTTAGAACAAGGATCTTATTAGTTCAGTGTCATTTGAGAATGGTGTAATAAAGGGATCAAGGATTTATATGTAAATTTTGTATACATAAACAATACTTGCTACATGTATAACATTCATTTGAAGCTAAAGTTGTATCAGTTGCTACCATCCAGTTAAGAACAAATTGTAGGGTAAACTCAAGAAACATGATTTTTTTTTAACCTCTACATGTTACATACTCTGAAAGTCTAAAGCTTAACCAGATAAGCAGTGTTGTTATTTATTCCTGTTATGTTATTGTGAGCTTATTTGTCACACTGTGATACTGTGTAAATTTATGGCTTATATTAATGCAACACATTACATCTCCCCTCTATTAAGCTGTTTTAACTTGCACATAATTATATATTTTGTAAACAGCCTTTTTTTATATATATTACACCATATCAATAGCAATTGACAACACAATTTACATTGGCTTTATTTATGTTGACTTGATAGAAAAATGACACATTGGGTATTTGAGAAGTGTTGATACACTGGGTTTCTTTACTCTTAGGCTTAAGTTAACCTAAAAATACAATCATGTGGAACTTCACTGCAGAAAATGATTTTCTTTTTGCCTGTTCAGCAGAAGATCAAATATAACAGTCGTGCTTTACACAGAATATTTTAACTTTTAGTTATAAAACTATATATATAAAATGGTTCAGTGAAAAATATTTGAGTTTCCAAAGTGGGGCTGTCTTATTGACATTGCATCAAATTTATTATGAAAAAAAATATTTTTTCACTTACACATACCTTGTTTATTTAGTATGCTCCTTTTGAATGTCTTTCACAAAACATTTTTATCATCACCTTTTCATTCTTGGTTTTACTGGAAACATTCTCCTAACCTTTCTCCAGATAATATATTACCAAGTCTTATTTCTCCTGAGCCTCCTTCTAGCACCTAATGCATGTGTGTATGACAATAGTTATAATCTTATGAATGTTAACAGTTTACAGGTGAATGTTGTTCTATTTTGTCCTGGGAGCGTGTGCAGTTGTCCTGGATCGTAACTCACTTATAACCCATCTGTTTTTAACCACACATTTGAGTATAAAAGAAACGTTTTTATATATATATGTCACAAGTATGAATATTGTTTATCCACGTAATGTTTTGATTTTAACAACTATGGTGTCATTTTATGAAGTGTATATTAATTAAGTATTTAGATTTGTCATAACTTTCATCAGCTGCACTGAAGTGCATGAATTAGCATAGCTTTATGGAAATTAGGTTACATATGTATATAAACAAAAATGGAGTTGATGTACAACTTATATATAAATTTGGCAGGCATTGTCGATTTATTTCAACTTAACCATTCATGTAAATTAAACCTGTATAAAAGGTTTTGCATGTCATGCCACATCATGCTTGATTTTTTAAAATAGTAAGAGTTGTAACAAAAGATTACATCTACCCAGGTAGAATAATTCAATTACTGTCTGTCCATTATGATTTTAGTCATGGAGATGCAAGGGGGCTGTGAGTGAGGTGGTGGTGCCTTGAAACCTTCTAAGTGTAGTGAGTGTTTGTGTTATAAGCCTACTTGAAAGACATGTTGAATCACTTAACTTGGAGCATAAAATTTATCACAAAAATAAAAGCATTGATTTAATTTTAAACTTAAATCATTTCTGAATTAAGCTATTTTCTGTTACATCACTAATATATTCATTCAAAAGCAAACAAACATTTTCAATCTATGGGGTGTGATGTTAATACTTTCCTCTTCATTTGTGATACACTACTACGCATATACATATGTGTGTGTGTCCTAATTACCATAATGCTGTGCTAATTCACACACACACATATATATATATATGACTAACTTTAAATGCTGGATTTATTTTAGTCTACCAGCATTATCCTTGTATGCATAACAAGTAGAACTGCTAGAATAAATATTTTTGTTATACCAGCATTTATTATCATATGTTTAGATGGAGAAGAAATTTCAAGATGTGGCTCAATAGATATCCTTTGTTTAAAGTAGTTCTGTTTGAGGGTCATTATGGTAATGAACATTAGTATTGAATGGAAATGTTTCATACTAAACAGAAAAGCATCATATATTCAGAATATATATTTACATTTATATATGTACATGTAATGCGCACGTTATAATTTTTCCTGTATTATTGTTGTTAACTTATTTTTTGACAAATGCACTGATATTGAAGCCTTGAAGTCAAAATTAATATTAGTCTCTTTAGTGAAAAGTTATAGTATTGCAGGTAAAGCAACATTTTACATTGTATTCAAATTTGATGATGAGGAAAACCACTTGGAGATTAATTAACTTTAGAGACAGCTTGACATGTAATGAAAGAAACTATTTACAAGCTTAACACAATAATAAAAGTACCATGTTTTGATATGTTTCTTGTCTTTATTAGATACTTGTGTCTACCAAGATACAATAACAAAGGGGTCAGACATGACTAGAGATTGTCTAAGAGGTTAGTTAAAGGTAACTTAGCTTCTCATGTTGCTGGTTTACATAGAGTTGTGTTGTTATTACGTGTCGTCTTTGATTTTATTTTGGTTCTTTGTTTGAAGATAGTGTTTTTTAATAAATGTACTATGTTTTTTTAATCTGTAGTGGTTGTAAACATTAAAAGATATTATGTTCAGTAAATGTAGTTTCCACTTGCGGTTTCTCTTATGCAGAATTCTGAGCAGTTATCACACATTAACTTGTCAATGACATTGGTATTGTTTGATTTTTCTTAACTTTGATTTAGTAAGGATTTTAGTTTAGGATCAAGGTTTTGAATTGGAAATCAATAAATTGAAATGTTACTTTACTCTAAACCAGCACCCTTGGATGCCAAAGTACATTTACTAAGCTATTTTGTAATTTTTGGTTTTTATGTGGCAAAACCTTGTTTGTTTGTTAGTGTTAAACTTGAAAACAGTTTTAGTTATCACACAGATACACATTGAAGTTGTCTCTTAAGCTTTATTATTCTACATTTAAAATTCATCAAATAAGTAAATTTGAAAGTAGGTTTAATTTTCCTTTAATTTTTAAAGAATAGATTTGTAAATCTATATGGAGATTGTTTAGAAAACGAGTGAGAATGTTTTAAAGCAAGTGAATACTGCAGAAGTAATTTCTGTAACTTTGTAACCTTAGGGCAGATAAGACATTGCTTTCTGAACACTTGTAATGTAACTAATTTACTGGTATTTGTAAATATTACTTGGACAAAACATAGGAAAATGTAGACCTGTGTGTATATTTAATTTGGAATGGATGATTTATACTTCTGTATATATAATCATTCACTAACATTGATAAGCAAAAGCAACAAATAGTTCTGTCATTATTAGAAGTTTTAATTTGCCAAAACCACAAGCATGGCATTAGAAAAAAACAGTAAAACTTGGTTAGGACTAATATTAAAAAAAATATAGACCTGGATAGGTGTATCAATGAAGCATAAATATTATTAAAAGTATCATTAGTAAACATGAAATAACAGGTAATCTTAATTAAAAAAAAGTAACATAAAAGGAAAGAGTAACATTAAATGCCAATAAAACATGCCCAAGTTTAAAATATGGAAAACTCATGAGAATATTGTAAATATAGCAGATGAAGAAAGGGGGAATGTTCCTTTTTGTGTGCATGTGTTAGTTTTTGATGAATGGTAAACAGTTACTCCTTATATTTTAGAATCTGAGGAAGGTATTATTTTAATATTTAAGCTGTGAAGTGGTCTGTTGAAAAAAAACAACAAAAAACATAATGAACTCTTATTAGGTGTGTAATATGCAAAATAGGTAGGTGACAGTCAATTTAAAACCTATGACACATTTTTTTTTTAAGTAATTGGAATTTTAAGATTGTAACATGGTAAAATTAATTATTGTTGCTCATTGTAATCAAAAACCATTTCTGGATTTAGGTTTTAAAGTTTAAAAATTATTATCTAAAAATGCTTCATATATTTTTCCTGTAAGAGTTTTTAGTGTTTCATAAAATGTGTGAGCAATTGCGATTGGTTATAATAAATGATTTGTGAAGTGTTATTTTCAGAAAAATGTACAGCAACAGTCCAAGTCTTGTATGACTTAGATTTTTATATAATCATAAATGTTGCTTTGATTTATGTTTGAATGCAACATGTTTAATGAAATGTGCAAAAATTAAGCATTTCACCATATTTGTATGCATGTGTAATCTGTCTGTGCCATCAAAACTGATTCGTTTTAGAAAAACAAAATTTTGAACTGAAGAATTTGTAAATGTAAGTTACATGGTCATTAATTTAAAAAATATTCAGTTCTTTCAAGAAAGAGGACTTAGGTTAAATTATTGGCACTATTTATTTTATATAAAATATGATATTCATGTATTAGTTATTGTGTTAATCTGGATTATTTGTATTCCCTTGCTTGGATACTTCAGTGTAGCTATATTGTGTATCTGATCAAATTATCTAATGTACACGTTTTTGTTTTATTAAAGCATAATTTGCTAATTTTGATAAATTAATACTAGTCTAGAATCCTTTATTGGTTTTGTTTGTGATGTGATCACATGCTTTTATTCTGTAACTTATTTCTTTGGTGAGCAGAAAAACATGTTCTTTTTTACTTGAAACTTCCTGACCAATAAAATTACTTTTCTGTTTTCAAATTTTCAAGTTTAGGATGTGATTAGTTTTTTTTGTAGTTGAATAACATTATTCTAAGAACATTATTGTTAATCTACATTTGTTTTTTATATCCTTTTTTATTTAGGCCTTTCAATTTTATATCTAGCATTTCTAAGAAAAGGTTATTTTGTATGTATGTATATATGTTTTGTTGAAAATATTTATATTTTTAACTTCTTAGCCTTTTATGCACAAGATTTTCTGTAATTTGTTTGGCATAATCTCGTCGTTTTAATATTTGCCAGTAGTACATTTTTATGAATGTTCTTTGCTTTACTTCTAAATCTGCAGTAGTAATCTGAGTTTGGAAAATTCTTACTTGGAAATTAATGCTAATGGCAAAATAGCACTGCATATTGTTAGTTTAATAAAAGTTACGAGAAAAGTTGTGAAAAATATCAACAAATTGAAAGGTTAAGAAATGATTGCCATTCAAACCTACAATTCTTCACAATTTGAAAAACGTAATAAAATGTGATTGGAAGAGAAGATTCTGTTAAGTGATATTTATATTAAAGGAATTATATATTTTTGTGGACATTCAATAATTGTACTACAACATTCCTTCTTTAATTAAAATGTTTAATATTCTGAACATTATGATTTTGCTATCTTTAGGTGAAGTATCAATCCTTTATCTTTTGAAGAGGTATAACAATTCATATCTTCAGGAAAAGTTACCTCTGTGCAAGATACTCTTATGTAGGTTATGAAAGTATTACTGATACTGATAAAACATTTGTGAATTATTACACTTAGGATATTAATGGATGTGTCAGTGTGTAAACTGAATACCATTACTTTATCAACTTTGTGTAATTACTATTTTTAACTTTGGTAAAAAATGATGTATGTATTGTTAAACATTCTTCAAGTAAATTAAACTTTTCACCTTTTCCAAAGTAAAAAATATAAAACCAAAAAGTAGCATTTATATTTTTCTCTCTATTCAGAAAAATGTGCTTTGCTGTCTGTGTAGTAATATATATTTATTAATTAATTTTCTACATGTTTTTGTTACTGCAGGGATATAGTTTCTTTCTATTTACAAAATTATACAATTTTTGTTAGTTTTTCCCTCAATGCTTTAGTGAAGGTTTTTCATTCTTTTAGGAAGGAGCAAAGGCTCTCCACATTATTTTTTAAGGTTTTATATTTTCATGAAGTTATTTTTTTTCATACTACTTTTAGCATAACAAAACTATCTTTTGAATACTTGATATTTAAGTTGTCTGATTTTATGGATAAAACGTTTTTCTTAGCAGTGATGTTTTACATGGTGTGTATAGGAATTTGAAGAAATAAATATTTTATGATTTAGTAGAAAAATGCTGATTGAAATTCAGATTGTTACCTTTTTTCTTTGTTGCTATTTCTAGAAAACAAATACTTACTGTGTAGATCATATTAAGTAGTAATCTGCAAATGGAAAATAAAACTTTTAATAACCCACATTGTGTTTTGTTTGAGTAATTTCTTTCCCAAACCATTGTACATTTGAAACACTGCTCACTATTCCACAAAGCAATATTCAGTTTTATTGTTAAGAATATACTTTTCATTTTAAATTAACTACATCAAAGGTCATAGCACCAGTTTAGAGAGTGATTTAGGTTTAATTTTTTCTTCATTACATGCTGCTATAATCTGAAACCTTTTACAAATGGGAAATATCAAATTATATGGTTCTTTGTAGTATGTTTACAGTGTACTACCAAATGTATTGAGACATTAAAATATAAGAACTGGGTAATGGTGTTGTTTGGTCATTAGGACCCCCTTTGTAAAGGTGTTACAAAACCAACAATAGTTTTAACCACATCTTAGAATATGTTCCTATATTTTCAACCAATAGAGCACTTCCAAATGTAGTGTCCCTCTTTAGGTGGAATTTCAAATTCATATAAGAATTTTCAACTGCAAAAGAGAAATTGCAATTGTTGAAAATATCTTGTTACATTTTTTGAGTCCACTTTTACAGTATTATCCATTTTAGCAGAGTCAAAGATTTATGGCTTGAGAAAATATAAACACTATTTACAGCTTTTTTTTTGTGCACTTTCTTTTATATTTGTAGTTTCTAACTTGAAAATATCTTTCAATTTTGATTCACCTGGTTTTTGTACTTTATGATCCATACACCCCTCCCCCTTTAACAATCTTGTTTCTTTTGCTACATTCACTAACAGAAAATGTTTTAAATTGTGTGTTCAAATGAATGTCGTTTTTATACATTGGCTATTTTTTCATCCCTCACTATGGATTCCTGTATGTGGTGAGGGGTCCTCCCAGGGAAGGTTCTGTTCTTTCAGGTTACCTCCTCTGAGATCTAAACATCCACCCACCTGTTTGCTGTGTGTGGTGACCCATGAAGGGGAGGAGAGGATCCTGGTGGTTGAGGGATCCAACCCTAACACACCACTTTGGTCTTGAATTCCTGTAGATGGACAGCTTTTGGGTGGTCCCCCTTGGGTCAATTGGTTGGTCCGCTTGGGTTAGAGTCAACCAAGTACCAGTGTTGGAAGTTCTCAACATGTGTTGTGGACATTGTGTCTGATGATGGTGTTTGGGTATAGTGATCATGAAACCCCTCATAGGGCTCCATGGTGGGTGGGGTCACTGGGTACCAAAATTCTTTTTTTTTCTATGGATTGTCCTAATAAAAATTTAAATAAAATAGTGAAAAAACAGTCAATAGGTAAATGACCACGTCTTGAAGACTCTCATCAGCAATCTTCAACATCTGTACTACCAGTTGTACCTCATTTTTTCATCCTACATTCTCTTTCAGAGAAACCTTTAGGCCAAATATCCCCCTTTTTTATTCAGAAAGGACTGAAGGGACTTGCTGGCTCTCCAAAGTAAGTAGAGAAGCTTCGATCTGGAGACATATTGGTTGAAACATCCACATCCCAACACAGTGAACTCCTCTTGAATTCAAAGGCAATTGGGGATGTACCTATTGAGGTTACCCCTCATGCTACTTTGAATTCATCACGAGGAGTTATTGTTGAGATGGATTTGAAGAACATCCCCGAGTCAGAGATTCTCGCTGGTCTCTCCACTCAAGGAGTTTCTGCAGTGAGGTGCATCTCCACTCGCAAAGATGGAGTTACACTGTTGACAGATATCCTCGTCTTGACATTTACATCACCACATGCACCTGCCACCATCAAGGCAGGTTATCTAAATTGCAGGGTACAGCCGTACGTTCCAAACCCTCTCCAATGTTTCCAGTGTCAAAGTTTCGGTCACTCAAAGACGTCATGTCATGGTTACGATACCTATGAGTGTAACATGGACCCACATTGTGTCAACTGCAATGGTTCTCACCCTTCCTACTTTCGTTCTTGCCCTAAATGGTTGGAGGAAAAATAGGTGAAACATTTGAAAATGACTCATAACATTACTTATCCTGAGGCTCAAAAATTGCTGTCCACCATATCATCTCAGACATATGCTGTTGAACTTTGTTCCACAACTACAGTGGGAGTGCAGACAGATCTCTCTGTGCCTGCAAGAGAATCATTCTCAAAACAAATGAAAAGCCTTTTGACATCCATGGTTATAAAAGTTGATGAATCAACTTCTACACCCATCTCTGTCCATTATATACATTCCAACAAACTGCAAGATTCACATCCTTTGGTTTCAGGTACAGGCATTTCTTTGGATACATCTTTTTCTCTCACCCCAAGATGCAAAACAGTCATTCGTTCGCATCCTCAGTCACTGGAATCCTCTTCCAACAACAAAGACCTGACCAATTGACACAGGGAAGGATCCATGGAGGTTGATAGGCCTCCCCAGAATAAGGACAGCAAGAAAAAAAGACGTGGTCGTAAACAGAAGAGTTCTCCAGCTAATTCGCTGACACGTCATTAAAAATGGCCACCTTGATACAATGGAACTGTCGAGGTTTACGATCTAATTTGGATGACATCAAAACACTGATTGCTTCCTACCATCCTGTATGTCTTTCCTTACAGGAAACATTTCTGAAACCTGCCAATACAGTCACCTTTTGGCAGTTTTCTCTGTACAGAAATGACAGGCTGTGTGATGCATGAGTACATTGAGGGGTGGCAATGTTGGTTGATCAGCATGTGTCCACCCTGTCTTTGTCACTTAACACACCCTTGGAGGCCGTAGCCATCTGTGTTTCCTTGGGTAATACCATCACTGTTTGTTCTATCTACCTGTCACCTGGAAAGACATTTGATCAATCAGACCTTGATGCTCTTATTGAACAGTTCCCATCTCTCTTTCTAATCCTGGGGGACTTTAATGGACATCATCCCCTCTGGGGAAGTGCTGTTATTGATGGTAGGAGTTGCTCTGAGAGCATATGCTCTCCGATCACAACCTTTCTCTTTTCAATGCTGGTTCTTCCACTTATTTTCATGCACCTAATCAGTCCTTTACTGTTTGCTCCCCTTCATTATTTTCCAATTTTTCATGGACAGTTGACAATAATCCACAAGGCAGTGATCATTTTCCTATACTTTTGAGAAAGACTGGCTGTGGTCGATGCCACCCAACCTGTGTGCCCTGGTGGAAGCTGGATCAGGCAGACTGGCCCTCTTTCACTGCTCTCGCAGAACTTGATCCTGCCTTCGTCTGTCAGCCATCAATAGAGGACTGTGTGGCACCAGTAACTGACTGTATTATACAAGCAGCTGCGCAATTTATTCCTAAAACCTTGACACGTTTCCACTATATCCTCGTCCGTGGTGGAATCCTGCCTGCCACATGGCACGGAAGGCTCAAAAACAGACCTGGGATACTTTCCATAGATATCCCACACTTTCAAACCACATTGCTTTCCAGCAGGCCTGTGCACATGCAAGGTGGGTAGGACATCAGAGCCAGAAGGAATCTTGGATTAAGTTCACAACTGGCATATCTTCTACTACCAGTTCCAAAGTCATATGGGACACAGTTTGAAAGGTCAGTAGGAACTACATTTCTGTCCCCTCTAGATATTACTCTGTGATGGCCAAGATGTAGCTAATATCCGGAGCATCGTCGATACTCTAGGTGTAAGCTTTTGCTGGATATCTACCACTTCTGGTTATTCCTCCACCTTTTTGGCCATCAAGACTCGGATAGAGCGTTCACCTCTTTCCTTTTAAACTGACTTTTCCTTTACACTGGTGGAACTAAAAATGGCCCTTCATTGGTCTGGCAGTACATCTGTTGAGCCTGATGATGTACACTATGACATGCTGCACTATCTCTCTACTGCTTCTCTTGATATTCTTCTAAATGTTTTTAAACGGATCTGGCAGGAGAATGTTTTTCCTAATGCCTGGTGCCAGACTATTATCTTACCTTTCTCTAAGCCTGGGAAAGATCCCAAGATTCCTTCAAACTACTGTCTAATTGCTTTGATGAGCTGTCTCTGTAAGACCTTAGAGAGGATGGTTAATGCTCGTCTTGTTTGGTTCCTCGAATCAAACAACCTCCTCTCTCCACGCAGTGTGGGTTCCAAAAACATCACTCCACCACAGACCACCTAATTCGACTTGAAACATCAATCAGAGAAGCCTTTCTCAAACGACAACATCTTGCATCAATATTCTTTGACATCGAGAAGGCTTATGACACAACATGGAGGTATGGCATTTTGCGAGACCTCCATATATATGGGTTATGTGGCCATTTACCCATGTTTATTAAAAAAAATTTTTAATGGACAGGAGTTTCCAAGTTCGTGTGGGTTCGACATTTTCCTGTTCTTTTCTACAGGAACTTGGGGTCCCTCAGGACTGCGTTTTGAGTGTTACACTTTTCAGTATAAAGAGAAATGCCATCATTGAACAACTCTCTCACTGTTGCAAATGGGCTCTATGTTGATGACTTTCACATCTCGTGTCACTCGTCGAACATGTGATATATTGAGCGGCAGCTTTTAACTGCCCTCAGTCGTGTACTGAAGTGGACTACGGTGAACGGCTTTAATTTTTTTCTCTCTAAAACCGTTTGCATGCACTTTTGCCACCAACGGGGTATTCACCCTAATCCTGAACTCTATATCAGTGAAGTTTTGCTGCCAGTGGTCCCTGAGACCAAGTTCTTGGGGCTTATCTTTAATCATAAGCTGACCTTTATACCACACTTAAAGCAGCTACAGATCAAATGCACAAGAGCACTGAACATCCTCCATGTCTTCTCTACCACCAGTTGGGGAGTGGATCGATGTTCTATGTTAAAGATATATATCTTTTATTTACTGAACATCTCTCAAACAATCTTTCCATTCCAATTTATATGGATGGTTCCAAATGAGGTGACTGTGTGGGCTCTTCCATGGTTTGTTGTGGTTTGGTGGTTGCATGCAGAATCCCCTCTACAGCTTCTGTGTTCACTGCTGAACTGTATGCCATTTCTCTTGCCCTGGATCATATTGAAGCTGAGCAGTACTCCAACTGCACTATTTATACTGACTCGCCTAATTCTCTACTGGCTCTGGAATTGCTTCACGTTGGTTTACACCCTGTTCTTGCTGATATTCAAAACTGACTGGCCCATTTCTCATTAACATCTACTTCTATCTAGTTTTTGTGGATACCAGGCCATGTTGGTATTCTCGGGAACGAGCTTGCAGACACAGCAGCTAAATATATCTGCTCTGACATGATCACAGCAGTGCCTATTCCACACATGGATTATGGACCTGTATTCAAGGCTTGGCT
Organism: Tachypleus tridentatus; assembly: GCF_004210375.1. Lineage (NCBI taxonomy): Eukaryota > Metazoa > Arthropoda > Merostomata > Xiphosura > Limulidae > Tachypleus > Tachypleus tridentatus. The sequence goes on along the minus strand of NC_134830.1, from coordinate 64,392,636 downwards.
TCGTGCCAGCTGGCAGTCGATTTGGAGTGAGCAACGCAGAAACAAGCTTTTCCAAATAAAGCTCCATTTTGGACTTTGAGTGTCTTGCTTTTGTAGGATTGGAAGGAGGAAGTTGTTCCAGCTAGGCTCCTCATTGGTCACAGGTTTTTACCTCATCACTTTCTTTTATCTGAAACTGATGCACCAATGTGTATAGTCTATGTAACACTGAAATAACTATAAGCCACACGTTACTTGCCATTGTTATGACACTCAACGACGGCACCATTTTATACGTGTTCTGTCCCAAGGTTTGTCCATAACATTAGACAGTGTTATTGGTGATGGTGACACTGTCCACCTTGATAAAGTTTCTAGTTTTTTAAAGGCCATTAATATTTTTAATGTCATTTAAGTTTTATATTTCTTCATTAAACTTTTTTTTATTGTGATTCCCTTTTAAGAGTCACAATCTCTCTAGTTCGATTTGAATTAGAAAATGGCCGTAACATTAAATAACTCGACACCAGTACTGGAAAGGCCAACTTCAGGTGACTAACGCTGCTGTTTGAACTACTCGTTAGTCATCCTGGTGAGTTATTATTACAATTTTGCTGCATGTCTTTTAAAACTTTTACTACTTTACTTTTTGATAATGGCTGTAATGACACACAACCCAGAACCAGGACTGGAAAGGCCAACTTTAGGTGACTGACGGTGGTTCTTGTACTTAACTGTTAGTCTTCCTGGCAGGTTATGATAATTACCATTATGTTACAGAAAGCCCTTTACAACTTCTCTTGCTGTGGTTTCTCTCTTAACATTGTAGACTAGATGTCAACATTGGTTTTATGCTATTTATGTTTTTAAATGCTGTTTTGTTTTACCTTTATCTCCTTTTATGAATTTTACTACATTTACTTTATTTTTACCTTTTTACTGGACATTTAGTACAGATAGCCCAGCTGCTTTGTGCCATAAAACACTAAATCACCCAACCAACTATTTTCACTATGACAGTACACTTATTCAATATAAGTTAGAAATGTACAATAAAGAATAAACTCCTGTATTGGTATGCAACTACAACAAACAAAATGTAAAGTGTTATCAAAGGACCATCTTGAAAGCAAATATTTTATCATTACAGATGTAATGACTAGTTACATCAATGTTCAAGTTTAATGTAACAAAAGCAAGGCAGGAACATAGCAGTCATATCAGAAGAAACTAATGTTTTTTTCCTGAGACAATGCAACACACATCAGTGCAATGTAAATAGGTAGTGATATTCTTAGGTTTACATGACACATATGTTCAAGAGCCTATTGGGCACAGAGACAGGTGTTTGCTAGAATAAGGTGATACAAATAATTCATACAAAATAGACAACAGTGTTATGTTTAGCATTAGTTGCCAGTTATTGACAGCATTTACAACTGTTACCTTAACACCAACTACTTAAAAATAGCTACATGTGATAGTGCTATATGCAGTGGTAATGAATTCTGAATCTACACAATTTCTGATCAGTATAAGAAATAGTATAAAGAATTCCAGTCTTGATGTTAGTGGTGCCATAGAAGGTATTGAAATCTATACATACATGCATCCCATGGAAACAGTTAACATCAGAATTCATTGCTACATGTACTGGTTTACCAGTGTCCTTTATCCCAGTGCTGATATTAGTGGTACCATGAAAGAAGACTGATATTACACAAGAAACCTCCAACAGCTGGAGCTCGCCATTTTGGCATGAAGTTTTGAATGGACGTTGAAAGTACTGACTTTTGAATGCCAAATAGATTGTTTCATTAATTTTTCACAAGCTTCAAAACTTAAAAAAAAACAACTCCAATTTGTTGTTACTTTGGTACCAAGATGCATTACCTTTCTCTAGTGGATGTGTTTTATACAAGATAGAACCACATTGTGACTAGTGTAAAAACATGGACTTTCACTGGTTTTGAAAGTACTGCATATAAACACTTGAACCAAATCAACATTCATGTTCTTCAAAAGCTTGTTAGGAGTTCACACTTGGTTGCCTGATCAAGCAATATATAGAACTTGCTATTTAAATATTTTAAAGAGTATGAATCAGATGATTTATAACAGAAATGTAAATCAGCAAATATTAAAAAGTGGAAGAGAGGATTTAAATCTTGTAAAAAGACATTGTTAATTTTGAAAGTTTATGTGCAACAGTGTAAAAATTGAGCTAAAGTAGTCTTGCTTTTATTAACTAAGATTTGGTAATGTATAGTTGTAAAGTTAGGTGTTCACTTTTAGGTTGAAATATATTTCACGTGTGAAAGTTCTTTGAATTAATTATTTTCTCTTGAAAGAAAATTTGGTGTTATATTATTTGGCTTTGCCCAATTCTTTTAACCAAATAAAGGGTATGACCATTAATTTTATTATACTCCCACAACTAGTAATGCGCAGATTATATTAAAAGGGCAGGGACTCCTTGACAAAAAAGTAACATTTTTATAGTATTATAAGGCTTTGTTTTTATGTGTAAGGGCTGTTTAAAGGACATTATTAGGACTCTGCATTTTCTATGATAAATGTAGGGTAGAAAAGAAATAAGAAACAAACAGATTTTATTATTCCTATTCAGATGGTCTTATAAACACTTGAGATTTAAAACTAGACAGCAAATTCTTATGTATTAACACTCAATAGCACACAATAATTAAATCTTTATTATAAATACCTGAAAGTCCATGCATACTTCACATTTTAAAGCTGAAATCTTCTAATAGCTTGCAGAAAATTGGATCAGATGCATTTTTAATAGATGTACCATGTTTTTATGACTGAGAAAAAAGAGCATTCTTGGAGCATAAGAGCAAGAAGAAGGAGATTTTACACCACCTAGTGATACACGTGTACGGTGTGTTCAGTGGCATTTCTCAAACCCCAGATTACTGTCAAGGCTGACGTACTAACATCTTGGACATGACTGGCCTGGAGTAATTGTGTCTCATGAACTACACCTTTCCATACATTTATTAAATATCTCATAATACAGCAAAAGTTATTAATACAAGAATTTAATGTATGTTAGTTACAATTAAATTAGTATTATATATGAGAAAGGCTAAGCTTCATTATTCATATTTCATTACTCAATTAGGCCTGAATTCATGTACCAGTTAAAGAATTGCCTCAATTAAAGTGAAGTTATTGGAGAATTGTAATTATTTTGGATGGAACAGTTTTATATTAAGCCTTACTTCTGTGAGTTATTGTTATTCCCAAGTCAATTCAATTAAAATGTCAATGAATGACAGATACTATCAAGTGCATAAAGGTGGAAATTAATATCTATCTTTCAGAAACAGTTTAAAAATTCAGAACTAAAGACTGGATTTTACCAAAATTTTAGGTAGAAGTTAACAAAACAACAGCTGCTTAAAGAAAAAAAACAAATTGATATGTTAAAAATATAAAAGACAAGGTAGATATAAAGATAGTCTCTGTACAGGATCTGTAAAAGTACTCATGAAGGTGACTCAGGAAGATATTGAAGATATTCAGAATTCTGTCAATGTTACCAAATTCTTGTTTACTACAGAAACTACTATCACCATGTTACAGATATGTACAAGAAACAAGCTTAAAACAATAGTATCTAGCATAGACTGATTGCAGAAACTGATAACATGCTTGACAATTAAACCATACACATTTCAGGTACACAAGCTCAAAAACTTTTCTCTTGGCAATTTTCACATATATAACTTAGGAAAACAAGTTCTGTATAAATCTCTTCATGTTACTACAACATAACAATACATCAGAAGCTACACTAACAACACATTATATCACTCTAATCAACTGTGAAACTGGAAGGTTCACAAGACTTTTCCCATCTCACCTTCTCAGTCCTACAAAGAAAAAAAAAAGGTTTACTTTAAATGTTCTATAAAAGAAATATCAATTTTAATTTTTGATTGTTTTCATAGATAATTAATATAATAGTTACACTGAGTAATTAGTATCCTGCTATTCAACTGGAAAGTTCAACAAACAACAACACTAAACAACTTATTACACAAAAAAAGAGGATTGCTATCATTCAATGGTAGCTTTTTATTAGTCTCTTTGGAAGGAATACAATAAAGCAGTAGCAAAAGGAATTATACATCTTACTGAAGATGTGGATGTCAAAACCAGAAGTACATTATGACCAAGGATATATTATAAGATACCAGAAATTCCGAAAGTCTGAAAAATACAACTACTAATCCAATAATTTGAATACAAATGTAAAACAATTTTACTACGCATATTAAACAAATATGTGAAATTAACTGTTAATGCTAATTTTGTCAATTCCACGTGGAAACTTTTCAACTGTTATCACATTTAAAAGAAACAAACATTTGCTGAAAATAAAAGTTTCTAAATATTCATTTTCTCCAACCATGTAATATTCTACATTTTGATTTCACAACTAGCCAGCAGGTTGCAGCTTGATACACACCATCTATACCCTCTTTCCACCTCTACATGGTGGTGACTTATTCCTCCTTATTTCATTAGATTCCCACTGAGAAGGTGTAAATGTCTAAAACAACAAAAAGTAAAAACCGTATAATCAGTGAAAGTGATATCTGTAAGTTGAATGCTTAGCCTATGACACAATAATAAAATTAAATAGCCTGTTATTTCTTAAGACATTTTTATACTAGTTGTGAAGATTACTTTTTAGATCATCAGTACTTTTGAAACTAACATTCAGTTACTATTTTTTTTCAAGCAATGAACCATTGTATCTGGGTTCTATTATCCTCTTAATGCATAACTGAATAAAACACGTAACTGCTTTGATTTTCTTTTTTTTAGAACTGTCAGTTGAATTAATCTGAGAAACTGAAAACTAATTTCAAATTTATATAATAATATTTAGGTTCATAAAAGTATTTTTCCCCCTTTCTAAGCCAGAGTCTTAGAAGACAAGTTAATTTCTTAAACAATTATGACAAGTAGTTCACTGGTGAAAAATGCAATCATTACTGTGATTTAAATTTGACCAGTCATTTTATGTATGAAGGATATTATATGTTTTATGTTAAAATATTTTACTTCAATTTCTTTTTTTTTCAGATGTAAAACTTTACAGCTTTGAGTTTGCTACTATTTCCTTACTACTTATGCTCCAGGTGTGAACCTGTAATATTATGAGAATACATTTCTTTCACTTTTAATTTAGAAAGTTGGGTATTTACTTCTTTATAAAAGGTTTACTTTTTTGTTCTTAAGTATATAAACTCTAAAGAGTTCATTTTGAGGTCAGAGTGCAACTGTTCAGTGTCTTGTATGCAAGTCTTGCCCACTCAAGTCAGCAACCTTTTATATGTTGACCTGTGCCAATAAATAAAAAAGTAGTTTCTCTGTTTAGAAGTTATTTATTTATTCTTCTTTTACCCTATGTACAAAAGACTGGTTCACTGGATAAAAGAAATAAATATTTACTGCAATCTTAAATCTATTTTGTGTATCTTCATTAGATTTGGTAAGCTTTTAGTAAATAATATAAGTATATTGTTAAAGAAAAATCAGAATTTTAGTAAATTATCTCAACTAAAGATTCATTAGTCTGAGTGGAATGTGATTTACAAGTTAATAAAAATATTTTTGTATCTCAATATCTTTATGTTTCATTTACATAATCTCTAGAACCTTCTACATGAATATCAAATAATTTATAAAATTACTGAAATTTGTAACAGACAGTTACAGTTATATATACCTTAAAATCTTCAGTTCTTTAGCCCTTACACACCTGCTTTCATTTAATCTTATTGTTTTACTGCTTTTTTATCCATAACTAACTACTAATATAGCAAAGTATTTCTTACCTCAATAGCTAAAGCATGAACAGGACCTTTTAATTCATCTTGTAGAACATGGTTCACATGCCTGTGTCTCTAAAAAATATTTATTTCACTGTATTGGTTTACTAGTGAGAAATTATTGAGAGTAAAATATATTAATATTTTGTAAATATTTATTACATTCATTATAAAATCATTTGTTTTGTCATTCAATGCAAGGTAGAAGTTTTTATTATTATTCATGATATTGGATAGTTTGTTTTTGTTACAAAATTTTCTTTAGGCTAAGCATCACATGTATAGCAGAATTATAACGAAGATTTTAACTCTATTGCTACAATACTTACATTTATCTCAAACATTATCTTACATTCATGTATGAAACTTGTAACATAGAGAAGGGATGATAAGAAACAAATATAATCATAGAATTTAAAATGAAAAGATACATAATTACAAATCTGTTTTGTAATGTAGCATAAATCTGTATTTCACATTTTATTACATTCAATGTCATCAGGATATATGAACAGATTCTTACTATCAGTTATTTCCTGACACACAGCATTTTAACCTAATATTATATTCCACAATGTTTGTATTCAAGAATTTAACAAGTATTATTCTAAAGAGGATTTAATATAGAATAATCAACCTGAATTTCAAAAGCCACTACTGATGGTATCTCCATATTTTTCAATGATTTCATTATGTAAAGTTGAGTTTTGATAGAAAATAAGGTATATAAAACATCTTCATATATATGTGGAATAGTTTAGGAAGATTTTACACCAGAGTGAAACAATACACTGATTTTACCTTTGCTATCAATCAGTTACAATGCACATTAAAAAGGAACTTCCAAACCTATGGGGAGTGCAATTACGTAAGTTAAGAAAAGCTAGCCAAAATAAATGCAATAGTAAGGATCACTGATAAAAATAACATTAATATACAAATTACAGTATGGGAGACTATTTTTGCTTTGGAGTTATGTGCAGAAATGGGACCTAGGAAGATGTGACAATACATCACCCAGCAGATTTAATCTAATTTTCCATACCTAATTTATTACAATTGTAAAAAAAATAATAAAATATAGCAAACATTAGTGCTAAAGCCTATAAGTTGTATTTGAATAACCCACAAGCTTCACTTCTTCCCCTTTCTTTTTATTTTCTTTCAAACAACAATCCTTTTACAAATGGCTGAAAACACTGAAAGAAAACACAGGCATGAAACAATTGACTGGAACATAACTCTTCTAAATATCAGTTTAGTGACAGTAACAAAATTAATCTTTTATAATTTATGCAGTACTGTCTAAGATGTAAGAAATTTCAGCCAGCAGATAATAAGTATGAAAATTAAAAGTACTCCATTCAGTGGTGAAACTTGGAAGGTCTGAAAGCCCATTAAGTTCCACACATTGATTGATGGATGCCATCATCTCACAAGAGAAACTGTGTATAGCAATAATAAAATACTGAGGAAAACTGAGCATTATCTTTGTTTGAGCAAGTATGTGTAAGTGATTGAACAAAAGGAAAAAATGTTTAGGTATGATTGCTGAGAAAATATGAAATCCTAAAATAACAAATCATTGATGATCACTTTATAAACATATTTCAAAAATAAAGGAAAAACTAAAATAAAATTTAGTGAGGAAGCCACTTAACTGAATAATTAATTCAAAAATACAATAACAGTAACTTTAGCAGCAAGCAAATTCTGATTTTACTAATTAATTACAATGGTTCACCCTATAGTACTGAGTCTTTATTACACATCAGAAATGAATAACTTTAAGAAAAAACTGCATCTGAAAACTTCTTAATGATAATTAAGTTGAAAGTGTGTTGGGTGTATGTCCTTGCAACTCCTGCAATATTTATAGTAACTAATAAAATATACATATTGTAAAATGACTTTCCAACTAACAGTCTTACAAACATAAGAGAACGCTGTAAATAATCATTACTATATTACATATTTCAGTACAAATATCCAGCTTCAATAAATCAGAGTTAATATTCACAGTATGTATTGCATCTGTTCTACAATATAGTGCATCCCAGTATACATGGATAAATGATAAACATTAGAAGATAATTTTTTCAGTTTTATGTACTTAATTCATGCAATTAAAAATGTAAAACAATTGTAAAAAACAATAACATTAAAAAACAACAATTATTACAATAAAATATTCATTATCATTTCAAAAAGACATAAATTTAAAGCATGACAATATCTAATGTATAATGTTTCTTGTTTGAAAATTTACTTGCACAAGTGACTGTTCCTCAAAATGATGGGATACAATGCAGACTCTAAAGTGAGTTTCTGAACCTAGAGAAAAGCAAAAAAAATTTAATTTTATAAGAAAAACAAATTAAAAATAGTGCATTTTTGGAGTAAAAATCTTTATTCAAAAACATACTTAACTCTTTCTCTCCAACTACCATTTCCTCATTGGCATATTATAACACAACTGTTTTGTATCAAACATTTTGTACATTGTCTACAAACTTATTTTGATTTTTCAGGTACCTATAAGCACATGAGAAAGTTAGTGTAACAGATCTTACACTTGTTAATCCTTTTCTAATCAGACTGCACCAAATCATTACTCTTGTGAATGGCTTGGTACCAAGAAAGTTGCATACAGTATCTACAGCAGTTAATTCATCCAGTTTACCAACGGTGAACATAACAAAGAAGGTGGAAGTGTATTATGTTTCAAAACAAAGAGCTTTAAAATATTATCAAAACCCATACAAGAGTTGTTTAAAATCATTATTATAAAGTGAAAAGGGAGCCTAGTAACAGAGTAAATTCAATCAACTACAACCAACGAAAGACAATAACATTAGCAGAGACATGCATGAAACAAAACAGGTAAGGATTTTTACATAATACAAAATAAAGTAGTACTGTATATTCTGAGTTAGACCAGAGAAAAAACTTAGAACACTTCTTTTAGTTAGAACATTACACCAAAATAATAAAGTTATGAAATTTTTGCTTAAATGTAATACCAGGAAAATAATCAAATTCATCTCATTTAAGAATTTTTTCACTTTTTACAACAGTGACAAATGTTAGACATACAGATTTTACTATGCATTATCTAGTTTATTTTGAAAAAGATACCAGAATAATTGAACCTAAAACTTTAAACTTACCTTTGGGTACATTGTGTTTACTACTTTCATTGGTAATGTCTATATAAACAGGCTAGAAAAAATAACAAATGTGAGAAACAAGTCATCTAAAAGAATATGTAAATAATTAAAAATAGTCTATGATAATACTAAAAGTATATCTAAGAGATGTTTGTACAATGTAAATTAAGTAATATATTTTCAGCATTAAAAACAATTATATTTATGCACACACTACCAAAACAAAATTCTTAATGACTTACCTGAAAATGTTTTAGCAACTTTTCTTTAATAGACGACTTAATCAGTTCTTCCTGGAAACAAAACCAGTGTTACTGTTAAAAAATAATATATTTATAAACACACATTTTAAATTTATAATTGTAGATACTGTGTAGAAACACAGCTTTCATTGAACTGTTTATCTTGAACTGCCAAACTTATAGCATTTGAATATTATTTCTTTGATTGTTTTACCTTCATATTATTTATTTACATGCCATAATGTAAAGAGTTCAGCACTAACAGTATAGAGTCTCCAGTTGTAGAATCCTGTCACAGCACATTTATCAGTGCAGTCCCTAATTCTGAACCACACTCTTAAGACAGGAAGGTAACTGGCAAGCAGCAACGTATTTTGTTTTTTTCACACTATTATTATTATTAATTGCTGTGTACATTTTTATCATAATTTTAAAACATCAGATAACCAGTATTAATAAGGTAAATACTTTTGTTACTGTCATTGGGATAAATTAATTTTCAACCATATACCTGGGAAACACTCAGATATCCAGATCTTGAAATGCTGCCCCCTTCTCTCGGTGGTGAGTGGAAAGAGTTATCAAAATAAATAACATTTACCTCATAGTTCTCTCAACAAATATTTTTATATGCTTACATACAAAAATTCTCAACCTTTATTTCTCTTGTATTTCAAGTCCATTAAAACTTCACATTCACATCTAATTACATGTGAAATTGCACACCTTCAAAAATTAAGTGTAACCATAACATCAAAATCACAATAAAATAATTTTTAAATTCATAAGCTACACCATTACCTAAACAATGCTACACGTAAATAACCTTAACTAAAATATACATTTTCAACAATTAACACTGTATCCAGGCTTGCACAGCTCAAATTTATCATCTGAAATCAGTTCATAATTCCAACTTTTTATTATTCCCTCACTTACTACATTACCCATAATTAGTGTGTGTAATACAGCAACAACTTAAAATATCTCCAACAAAGTCTTAGAGTTTATAAATACTTTCTGGTAGTTTGGACCCTTGGAGTAACTTCAAAGTTTATTTAAATATATTGGGTTAAAAATGCTTTTCTATGGAGTAATTAAAAATGGTTCCCACTCTAAAATTTTAATTTCCCAAAATAATTGTCTTTGAGCAAATCTCAACCACACTTGGTAGAATGATACATTGGACCCAAAGGACATGCTGTATGTCCTTTTCACCCACCCTAGACAATGGTCACAACAAAGATACATTTCTTTAGCTAATGAATTCACAATCTCAGACCAATTATTACTCCAAAAATTCTTTTAATTTGAGGTTATTTTATGAAACATTTTGAGTTTGTTTTCCCATCAAAATACCAATTATTCACATTTTTGCTACAAAAAATGGCAACTAAGGCAAGAGGTTAGACACTTAAAGTTGCAGGGTTACACAAGAGTAGAATCATCAAAAAAATCCTTATTTTGGCCCAGAAAGGAGAAAGGATTTTTAATGTGGTCTGTCAAGAAGCACTCAAAATATCAACAAATACTGAGGCTGTATGGAGGGATCAGTAAAAGTAATAAGTAATCCTAACACCATTTCTATTATGTGGATTAAAGTAGGTGTAAAATAAAGTACTTGTAAAACAATTATGTGTGAAAACAACTTATGTACATAAATATAAATTCTTGATCTAAATTATTAGTACAAGCTCTACATTCAATCAAAATGCCCCTCAATGTAGGACAAGTGCCCCAGCATATACATAATATAGTTACATTTACTTAGTCATGAAGCCACAAAATTTACTTGGTCCATGCCAAATTCACACAAAATGGAGTGAAATAGTAATAACAAATAAATTCAACTGAAAATGGAACTTTGTACTAGCAAGCTTAAAACATGAAACTGTGTTAAAGTTGTCAATTTTATTACTTTTTAATATGGTATTTCAAAATAAAAAAATAGATATTCAATAAAATACTTCAAGCATAAAACATTTTAGTATTTTGAAATTTCATGGGAATACAATTAAAAGCTTTTTGCTTCAAATATGATCTGACTTATTAGAGTATCTGAAATGAAAACAGTATAATCATACAAACCTCAGGTGCAGTGACTGAACTTAGCACCCTTTTCTTGATGGACTGATAAGTTTTCCTTTTTAAACAAAGCTGTACATCTTCTGGAAATTGCTCTAAATATATATATATATATATATATGTATACATATATAAATTATTTACAATTTATATTTAATATCCCACAAAGAAAGCAACATACAACCTCTTCCCCTCTCTCTCTCTCTATATATATATATATATACATTTCAAGTTTTATTTCTTTCTGTGTCAACCTACATGTCCATAATTTCTGATCAATTTCAAACTAAGCAATACAGGAGGTTGGTGTTTGGATATAAATCTTGAATTTCTCTTTCTGTTAGGAAGCTAACACCAAGCAACAAACACTCACACATCTCACATATGTTACTGTTCCTGTATTGCATGAATCTCTTCAAAGCCAGGAAAACTCACAAAATTTACATGCAAGTATGATATCATTAAATATATTGCTACAATGAAGCCCAATAAGATAAAAGTTTTAAAAAAAAGACTAACAGTTTTCTTATCATGTTAATAATAAAAATAATACACAGGAAAGAAGAGACCATTTAGTTCTTCAAGGTTGTCCTTGCACAGTGACACTTGAGAGAATGAAAAATGAACCTTTCCTTCATTTTTCAGAAAATTATTAATTACCTTTTACAATTTCCCATTGAAAAAAGCCTTTATATGGTAAAAAGAAATTTGTTTAACAAATCTTTGATATTAACCTACTTCCCTCTTTTAGATCCATGTTGTGGATGCTACTAAAGTTATAATTAAAAAGATTACAAAAGCTACTAATCTTGGTGAAAGAACAAGGAGTTTAATTTTATTAGGACATTTATTACATCTCTAAGTCCAATGAACTTTAAATGGGGTGTTAAAGTTTACACAAAAAAAGAAGGAACACCTATAACCTTATCTACATTTCTAGTTGTTTGCTAGCTATACATATATAATCTTGAAACACAACATCTACAGTATACTACACTAGTGCCAGCACTTTGGCTTTGCCATACAGATCATTGGTTCTCAACCTTCCTTTTTAAGTTTTACTCTGGCCCCATTTGTAAACATTAATGGCCATCCATGATCCAGTAAGTAGATATTGTTCAAAAATTTTCATGTACTACATAAATAATTTATTATTTACTTTCAACAACTGTTCTTGACCTTTTCACACTTTCTGATAATCCAATTTTAGATTGCAATTCATGAGTGAAAAGTTAGGTATATGTTAAATGTTAAGTAAAATCATTCCAAGCTCCTATCCAAGCATGACATCAAAAATAATTTATGACAAAAACTAAGAATAATGGTAGTATACCTTCTTTAGATGTACTAATAAATAGCTGTGATAGTAAATTGGATCACCTGAAGAATCATCACCCCAATTCACAATTAATATAAGCTCTACAATTGTGGTGACAAAAACACAAAATTCAAAAGTTATGTTTCACACTACTTTATTAATAGGTTTAGAGAAAATGCAAGATTAATGTACACAGTAATTGATTACACATAATTAACACAAGATACAAAAATAATATTGCAAAATGCACAATACTTATTGTAATCACATGAAGAATCATCACCCTTTCTAAGTCTGTGGTGATGATTCTTCAATTAATCCATTGTTAACTGCTGATGTTTGCCAAAAACGTACATATATAAACAGGTATCTGAAGCTTACATCTTTTTCTCAAATTTCTATTAAATAAACAATCCTAAAGCACTTGGTAACATGAAGTAGGTGCATAACTGATGAAGGTCATCTTGAGGTTGAATTAAACAGACTGGAAACTACAAAATAATAAAAAAACATTCCCAAAACTGGCCCTTATAATATAGGTATTTATCAACTGTTCCTAAAAATTCCATCAAGGTTACTGCATCCATATCTATAGACACTCCATTCTAAAGATAAACCATCATACTACAAATATAAAGCTCTCTCAGCTAAAGATGATTCCCAACATGCCAAAATTTATCACGTTGTCCAGAAATAAATGTCGTTTCTGAACTGAAAAGATTGGAAAAGTATAAACCAGTGTTGTAAAACATGCTTTAATCAAAGTACCATTTGCTTCAAGACACTTTTGCCAACATGTAATGATGCTGTAGGTCCTTCTCATCCATGCTGCCTTGGGGGTTGTGAAACTTATTCTGAGTAGAGTTAAAACAAATTTTGGATTAAACTAACCAACCAATGATAAGTTACTCAATATTCAGCTTCTAAATGTCACAGTGAGAATTCCACCATTTATTTCTGGACAACCTAATATTATTTTGTCCTTTTGGCCTGTAATTTTACCATTAAATACAAAATAGGATAATAAATCCATACACAAAACTATATTTTATACAAAACCTACCTGGAATACATAAACCACTACCTGGATTGAAATTATCTTAACAAAAATCTGAAAAATTAAAAATACTAATGAAAAAAACACTTCTGGCAACAAAATTAATAATGATTTTTGAACACAAGAAAAAAAACACAGTGTGGCCCTGGAAAATGGTTTTACAGAGACATAAGCCCAAATGTTTCTAGCTTATTTCTCTTGGCTGAGGTTTTGGCAAATAATAGATAGGAACAGTGGGAATCTTGTTAATCCATTCATGCATTTAATTAACAGGCATATTTCATATTGTGGTGATGAGAAACCAACCTGAAGTAAAAATGTATCTCAAGACAGTTGGTATGGGTATTAAAAATTTTATTACAATAAAGCAGAAAACAATATTTCAAATTCTTAGATCATTATATTTAAGTACTTTACATTTTACAGTGCTTTTATCAAATTCTCAGGTTTGATCAACTAAATGGCATCTAGCAAAAGAAGTGAAATAAAGATAATATGTGTATATTTATTTTGTTGTTGTTAATTTCTTATGTTACTTTGCATTTAATGTTTCTGATTAAAAATATGAAAACAATAAGTAGTACTCAATACTCATCTTCCTTCATTGAATCATTAATATTTAGCAAAAAACACTTTATTAGAAATTGACTTTGTTTTAAAAAAAGACTTATAACATTTACTGAAAGTTTGCCAATCTTTACAATTGTATCATGACTTCCCAATACTCATGCCATATGGCTGTATTGTCACATCTTTAATATTGACTGTATTTTTAATTTTTCTCAGATCCCCCTCAATGCACAGTTTATATTATTGCCATTACATTTATAACAACTGTGTGTATATTTAACATCAATATGTATCATGAAACACACTTAGTATTTTACTTTTATACTTATATAATTACAAATATTTATGTTGTTTATTATGCTTGATGATAACTCTTGAAGGAGGTCAAATGCAAATTACAATAAAAAAATTTTGACTGCATATATGTAGGTAATTACCTCCTATTGCTTTATGAACTTTTAATATATTTTAATAATAGTCACCACACAACAGGATGACTTTTCAGATACTGATTAAAAGACAATAAGAGGTAATCATCTTTCTTTCACAAATAATGAGTTATATTTATAGGCCTTACTTGAAATATTGCACACAGTGAAGGTGTCCTTTTTCTAGGAAAATATACTGACTTACTAGAAAGGCATTGAAGGGCTACTAGGATGGTCATTTAAATGTACCTTTAACATGCATAAGTTATAATTTATCATCCTATTTTCTTTTGAGAAAAGGTGATTTTAAGTACATTGTTCGACTTGAGTTGAAGAATGAGTTACTAGTAATGAAGGACAGGACATTTGTAATACATAGTTGTTATACATTCCTGAAATTTGGAGGGCGAGTTAAGATTCTTGTATCTCCCAAGGGCAGATATGCAAGGACAATCTTGCAGGATCAAATCGTTTCATGCTGTCCACAGATTATACCTATACAGTTATACCTTATTGTAGTTCAAACGTTGTATACAGAGAACGATTTAGAATTTAAACAGTTCTTGAAATTAAACTGTAAACAGTAAATTTAAAGAAACCGTCTGATATAAAAAGTTGTTTTCACTTTTCCCGTAAAATATTAATAATTAAAAAGTAACTGGGTTGTACGTGCAAGTTGTAGCCTTTAACTCGATTGCCTTCAAATAATTATTATTACATTTTCAGATTATTACTCATATGTTATGGAGTATAATGTAGCGTTCTTAAACAGCAAATGAAATTTGTTATCACATTGTTTACTTTCGCTAGTTTAGTGCATTTACCAACCAAAGATAGAAATAGTAAACTAAAACCCATTGCCTAAACATGTAGAATGTATAAAACCATGCTTATTTATAGTAACTGCTTGCATTTTTTACCTTCCATACTTACTGATAAAAATGCGAGAAATATTCATTTTTAAAATATAGAGTCACAAAACATTACACTTCCATTAACATAGAAAGAGAGAAAAATTATTAACTAGTAACTTGTTTTGTAAAATTTACTCTTAATAATTTAGTTTATATGTTTGTTTACTAGAGGACGCTCGACATATTTCTGAAACGTTCACGAAAATTGATGATCTTGAAATGTTCCAGCATGGCCAAGTGTGTTAAGGCGTTCAACTTGTAATCCGAGGGTCGCAGACTCGAATCCCGGTCGAACCAAACATGTTCGCCATTTCAGCCGTAGGGGCGTTATAATGTCCGGTCAATCCCACTATTCGTTGGTAAAAGAGTAGCCAAAAAGTTGGTGGTGGGTGGTGATGACTAGCTGCCTTCCCTCTAGTCTTAAACTTCTAAATTAGGGACGGCTAGCGCAGATAACGCTAAATTCAAAACAAAACAAACCTGATCTTGAAATTCCTTGCAGTAACTAGAAAACGAGAACAATATAAATACTAGAATCTGTGAAAAAGTTAGTTAATAACAAGCAATCATTCAATATTTCAGTTAACCGTCGCAAGTGAAAGTTATAGCGTCTATTCAAAAGGCAAAATAATTCTACAACTACATTTATAAGTAAGTTTGGTGTATTTAAAGGCATAATTTGGAGGGCTTACAGGGGCGGCCCTCTCGAAGTTCCAGTGGTAGTGTCAAATGGCAGTTTCTGTGTAACATTTATTTTTAGTCTGGATTAAACCGTTCAAAATTGTTTCAGCTACTGCGATGCGTGGTTAGCCCTAAGTTTTTTTGTTGGTTTTTTTTCTGATATACCTATGGTTGAGATCTCTAAAAGTACAGGGAATAATGATCTCAATGAACAATTTAAGTGTAGGACATTAACTGAATACTGCAAAGTATGTTAGAATGAATTTAATAGCTCCTAGACCCCGGCGACATTTAGTGGTTATCATACTTGGGCTGTGAAACCGAGACTTTTTAGTTTGTGTTCCATTCACGTCAAATTGTGCTTTTCACTTTGTGATAAAATCTGTGTATTCTTTCATAAAATAGTAGCAAAAAGCTTTCGATGGGTACTTTTTCCTACCATACATTTCGCTATTCTATTAGTTTTAAATTAGGACAAATAACTCCTGTGTGGGTTTGTGCAGAGATTTTAACACAGTACAATGTAAAAGTTTCACAACAGTTGTATAACGATTGTAAAACAATCGCTAGGACACAAGAAGGAATCCTCAATTGCCGCGATTATAATTAGATCTCAGATTGGCCAAGAAATAGAGCTTTAAAGTTTGTACCTAAAATAAAAATATTGAGATCAAATCTATCAGCCACTATGCTGCGACGAAAAATAACCCGAAAAAAAGTGAATATGACCTTTTATTTAGGGAAGGAAATAATGAATAGTATGTAATGATTAACAAAATTTAAATGGATATTCATTGCTAAAATTTTAGTCCTAACTGTTTCACTTACTACCGACAATATTAATTTAGATACCAGTCCATTAGATATCGAATTTAAACTGTTTTTTTATTAAGATTACTTGCCTTTGTGTACGCTTAAGTTTAAATGTTGGAATTTAAGTGATTGAAATCGCACTCTTCTTGGTAACTTTTAACACTTAAATATCGCAAGTTGTGTGATTATTTTGGTTCAACATAAACCCTTGGTTAATATAATCTAACAAATGCTTAATTTTACTTATATTATTTAATATATAGGCTATAAAATAGTAATAAGATATTTTTCATTATGATAGTGTGGATCAGGGCAACAAGTGATTCTTGAATCATTACTTGACAAAAAGAAAACAACTCTCTTATAGTTTAGTTGTTAAGAACGTAAATTTAGGGAAAGAATCTACAGTTTGTGAGTCATGCTAGCTCATAATAGAAAAAGTTTGAAATCATTGTTGTAAGAACATTCTAAGAGAACAGAATATTTATAATTATTGTCATATCTTACTGAAGACAAACTTATTGTATTATGGAATGCCACATTGTCACTGTGCTCCTGGAACACATATATTATTGATGTACAGTAAATGAGTAGTCCTGTAATTGTATGTTACTCTCTAGTCTTTGTAAATGATAATAATTTATGAAAACTGGCATATTAAAAAAAATTTCAAGTGGCGAATAATATAGGTAATGTTTTTAGGATATTATATTAGTCAATTATATTTGTAATAAATTTGTCAGGTTTTATTTGCATCAATTGTGAAACGATCTTTAAACTTTTGCCACTTGAATCTATAAATTTATTTATTAAACATGTAAATTGACATTCTATTACAAATGAATTGCTCTAATAGTTATTTTGATTTGGTATCGTAAACGTCCCAATTCGCCATCACCTTAGATGAATGTATAGCATTTTCACTAAGTTTTGCTAAATTATATATTTCTTGGAACTCTTGAGTGAAACTAAAGGAGAATAGTTTATAATATATTAACCATACTACACCTGCTAATCCACTGTCATGAGGTTTTTTGTCCCAAACCAAAACTAATGAGCAACCATGTGTAAAGACATGCATAACATGCTTCTTTTTTTTGAGAAACAGCTTTTGTCCTCCAACATACACTCTCTATGAAATATTTTATTTATTTACTAATGTTTCTTGTAGTAATGTTTATCCGCTTGTGAAGATCTGACGTTCACAGTGTTATATTGTTTTCCAAAATAACTCCTTGTGTTTCCTCACCTTCCATCAACGAGGGCAGAATCATTTTCAGCTTTGCTGCTTAAGTTTTGAATTATAAAACTAGGGTTTCAAAGTTTAATTACAATATTCAAATTATTTTATTTGACTATGATAAATTTTATAAATTACACAGGCGAATGAAATTTATTTATTTCAAGCCTGATCGATTGTATAGAAGAATGTTTGTAAGCTTCATTAACAATGCAATAAGTGCACACCAACTGTAAGCTTCCGTCAGAGTATTAATATACTTTGATATTATCTAGGTGTACTTGTAAAAGAAACGAATTTAATATACTGTTTTAGTGATTATAAGATTTGCCACAAAAAGTGTAAGATATACCAGATTAGTGTCTACTCTTTATTTTGATATGAAATGAAATATTCATAATAAATTTTAAGCAGTACCCTAATTATTCTAATAAAATCACTAATGACAACTTTTCGTCACTTCTTGCATAATATATTTATTTTGAGTAACTTATAAACTTTTTATAATTTTATGTTAATATTTTTAATATATTAGCTACAATACATTGTATCTTTAAAGAATTTACCATTATATGTGTGTTTTAGAACTATCATATGTGTCCACCGTGAGGAATTGAGCTATGAATTTTAACGTTTAAAGTTAAAACGATATGTTTATTGACGTACACTTTAATAAAACACAATTTCGTCTCATTGTTTAATATTTTTAGTGCTTAAAAATACAGGGATTTAATTTGTTATGAATAAACAGTGACAGAAATTTTACAATACCTTCTATATTTACAGGATATTGCATTTGCAACTCAGTAAAAAAAATTCAATACGAAATGATCTATTTTGATACAAACGTTGTAATAACTCAATAAACAATTCAAAGGGTAATTTTTCAGAATTTATTTGAGCTTAATTCTGCTTTTCAGGTAGTTTGGTTTGTTTTGTTTTGAATTTCGCGCAAAGTTACTCGAGGGCTATCTGCGCTAGCCGTCCCTAATTTAGCAGTGTAAGACTAGATGGAAGGCAGCTAGTCATCACCACTCACCGCCAGCTTTTGGGCTACTTTTTTACCAACGAATAGTGGGATTAAGCGTCACATTATAGCGTCCTCAAGGCTGAAAGGGTGAGCATGTTTGATGTGACGGGGATGCGAACCTGCGACCCTCGGATTTCGGGTCGAGTTCCCTAACCACCTGGCCATGCCGGGCTTCCTTTTAGGAAGTCAAAGATAATTTTTTTTTTTAAATATAGACAAAAAACATAGCCTGATAGATTCATAGAAATTCTTGAGAAATATTTATTAATGTTGAGCCACACGAAAATTTTGTTTGTGTGTAGGTAAGCACGAAACAACATAAAAGGTTATCTGTGCCTAAAACTGATTTCAAAACATATTTTTATAGTTATAATACGGACGCCAAACACACTACTGAGTTACTGCGGGGCGGTAGCTCATGCACACGCACCATGAGGGTAGGGTAGTACAGTAAAGCCTCTCTAAGGCAGAATCGCACGGGACCGAGTAAAATTGCCGTCTAAAACAAGTTTTCCGGCTTAGACAGTGTGTTTTCTTATAGCAAAGCCACATCGGGCTATCTGCTGAACCTAACGAGGGGAATCAAACCCTGATTTTAGCGTTGTAAGACCATAGACTTACCGCTGTACTAGCTGTGAGCGCTTAGACAGTGAACATACATTTCCTTAATTATATATAATGTTTGAGCGGAACGTTATACTTGCTTTACTCAAGGGAAGTAAGACGTTTATGAATAAAGTTATTATACTGGTTATGCTATATTTATTAAAATAAGAAAAAAAAATAGACATCCAAAATATGCATAAGTACCCAAAATCTTAATCAAATTTCTTTGAAGAAAGTGTCCAATTTCAATTGTTTCATTTTTTCAATGGGCTTACTCATGCAGTTAAAATAGAATGCAAATTCTACGGCCTTTTCATGAAGTTCGTTTTTATCCCTTCGTTTTTGCATACAATTTGATAGCGTTAATATAACTTAACACATGCGATAAAGTACGAATTTCTATTTCCTCACTATCTGTTCCATTTTGTTCATCTTCTGAATCTCTCACACTGTTACCATCTTGCGATTCTATTATAGATTTTAAATCAATTTCATCAGTTTCTGTTAAAACATTCTTGTCAACGTTCACAAAACTTTTTGTGTTCACAGAATCATCTGCATCAGTCTTCTCAAATAGAGTTTGAATTTCACTAAAATCATCATAACAAATAACTTCTCCACAATCTCTGCCATTATCAAGAATAAATCCACAGTTTTGAAAGCACTTTATTATACATTTGATTGAATGACTTTAAAACGAGAACTAAAGAAGAATCATTAAAAAAAACTTTGTTGTTTTTTCTTCCTGTACAACATTATAACCGATAACCGTTCATTTATTCTTCTTTTAACAGAACCAAGGACTAAATAGTCGTCCTTATTTGTTTGGTTTATGTTGTTACTGGATACTAGGTGATCTCCGAAACAAAGGTATATTACCCAAGTAAAACATTCTTAGAATCAATCTTACTGTTATTCATATAATTGTTTGTATGGTGTAGAGAATAAAATCTTTTCTCGCTGACAAAATAAAGGTATATCACCCAAGTTAAAGCAGTCTTAGAATCGACCATAATATCATCCATACACTTGTTTGTATGGCACAGAGAACAAAATATTTTCTCGCTGACTGGTCAACAGAGATCACCAGAATACCCATTATTTTTTTATTGCATTACTATTATGTTTTCTTCAAAATGCTTTCAGTTGGTGGTTTAAAGTACTCAATATATACTTAATTATGAGACATTTAATAAATTAATATTTTAGAGCAACAAAAACCCATAAGCCTTATGTTTACATGTTATCTTTAATAGCTATTATCAGCAATTGTTCATACTAAAATAAAACGCCTTGTTAACATACCTTCTACTAGATGACAGCATAAAACATCTCTTCGTTTTTACTTTTGAGTATTTATGACATCTATCAGAATGTTATGGATAGCGTGCTACTTACAACATGAAAATTATACCCCATTATTATTATCAATATCTATATAAATATAATAGCACTGTCTCTTCTGTTGTATGTTCATACAACTATTTGGCAGGGTGTGAATGGATCTTCACCATAACTGACGTTCAGGTTCATTAGGTCCATACAGTGTTACATACAAATTTTCAGCTTTGTGTTTTGTGATTTTTATGACTTTTTTGTGGGTTTTTTACCCCCACCTCATCACCTATATATGAAGCTTCATCAAATCTCGTATGGAGGTCCATTGAGTTCACGGGGAGATAATACAAACTTCCAGTTTTGTATTTTGTGTTTTGCGGTTTTTATGGGCGTTTGCTTTGCGTTTTCGCATTTTTTTACCACTACCTTACCTCCTGTAGACGGATTTTCATCAAATTTGCTATGAAGGTTTGGTCCATGCGGAGGTACATGCAAATATGCGATTTCACATTTTTGTGTTTTGGAGTTTCTATGAGCGTTTTTGTATTTCTTACAATTACATATGAGGAAAGCAACTTTTTATGTCCTAAGATAACCAATCTGTCATTTATCATGAATTTATATCACTTCGGTCAAGGAAACGGGTACTCCAGTTAGTTACCAATATGATTAGATTTGTAGTTATACATGAATATATACATATCTGAGAGGTGTTTAACGTTTATGTGGCTTCTATGGCCATGAAATAGGATAACATGGACATGTCTTAAATACATCTTAAAGTTTATTTTACTCTAGCAATAATATTTTCCCTGATAACTACACACAGAGAAAACTACGTCTCGAAAACATTCCGGTATTCATATATACAAACATTGTTGAAATACGCAAACTACGATTTGCTATAAAGTAACAATATAAGTATATCATAGTTGATGAAGAAATTCTGTTTTGATAATCTATTGTCATGCAAGTATTTGAAATAGATTTTAATCTGAACACTTAAGGCATACAAGCACAACAACTCGATTACGAGTTGATGATACGTACATGTTCAGAACTGTATTATGGAAACGAGATGTGAAATCATTGTTCTTCGAAAAGTTCAGTCTCTATGAAGTAGTAATCTTTAAACTTCGAATGCCTATTTTTATTCAATAAGGTCATGTTTTGTCTTAGTTTCAATGCGCAATACAGAAAACAACTTCATTACGATAAAGCGAGGATACACTTGGAGAACCGAGTTTTACTGTTCTACTTAAGTAATTAATACCACACGAACTTTAATATTTCTACAGTTACTCTTCTTAATTAAATACTTTCAATAAAAAAATGTTAGTAAAGCGACTCACAAGCGATTCGATGATACTGCCACATTTTGCCCTTAGAAACCCATGTTACTTAAAATAAAATAGGACATATTTTATTTATTTATTTTCAAACACAAAGTTACATCGTGGATTACATGTGAATTTTAAAACCTCAGATATCAAAACTTAGATTTTAGCATTATACTTTTGAACTAAAGAAAGAAAATGGAGTTGTATTACTCAAAAGGAGATTTCATGATTGGTTAAAGCATCTACTCAATAAGTATTCATGAATTCAAATCCCATTTCGCTTTCAGTTTTCCACTTTGTGAAACAAGTTGCAAAATGTTAATTTTAGAAACTGTTTTGTAGAGGACCACATTGATTACAAAAATATATCAAAGCCTCAAAATGGATAATTAAACAAGTAGGAGCGTTTAAAAGCAGTAATTTACAGTTGAGATCGCGTGCCTTAGAGGAGCCTACATTTCTCTTGGGAAACAATATTACCTTGAAAATTCATTCCCCCAGCAATAAGTTCACAGACTTACAACGCTAAGATCTAGAGTTGTATTTCATATGGCGGAGAGAACACAGAAGGCTATGTGTAGAGCACAGATAACCCATTGTCTAGCTTTGTGCTTAACAATAAGCAGAGAAATAAACGACTAAAAATTCAGAAACAAATAATTAACAAATTGGTAAACTGAATTGGATAAAGTCACATGTTTAATTGTAAAACATAAAAATACAATTTAGAAATATGAACACAACTAATTGTCAAAAACAATATACGATTATATACGTATTAACCACCTTTAAAATTGCTAAAAAATTTAAATTAATCATTTCTATGGTTTAGTATGTTATTAAAACAGTATGTAGTTATATGCTGTACAATATAAATAAAAACTTGTGCGATAAATGACTGAAATACGTTATAATGATTTCACTAAATTCTTTTAGGTGTATCTTTTTCCGTCATGTCTTAAAGTGAGGTTGATAGGAGGTCTGCTGAGAAGCTTGAATGTCTCACATGATTTACAGAAATCCCAAATATACCGACAAAGCACCTCTATTGTACCCAGTTCCTTCTATAACTAATCCAGGTGGAGGGTCATTACTCGAAAGCTGATCTATTAAGGACACACGCCCGTGGTACTTGAACTATGTTTGACTTTACTAACTTGTGAGTGGAAGTATGAACACTGCTTTAAACATGGTGCTCTTGTGATTCACAGAAAGACCAGGAACATATATTTGATGCTAGATTTAGTTCAGCTACCTTAAAAACATATTCCTAGATTTCCATCCTGCCCGAATGATCTTTCTAGAGCATTTTAGTCCTTTGGTACCTATTTTGTAGGATACTATAGCTATTACAAGAGGGTACAAACCACAACACATGAGCATCCGCCCGGATACCTGAGCGTTTTGTACCCATTTTGGTCACGCTGGCTTGTGAGAGAGGATACGAACATATTTTGAAATATGATACTCACGATATCCTAAGTTGGACCAAGAACATAAAATCCAATGGCAAATTCAGTTCCAATTACCACGAAATGTGCTTCCAAACTTCATATTGTCTGAGTGACTTTTCTGACGCGTTTTTCCTCCTTTCCCCATTAGATAAGAAAAGAGTACCCTCCCGCCATCTCGAGTCCGTATGTCAAATTGTATCTCCTAAACTGTGAGATAAATTCTTGAACAAATAAACGAATAAATTCACACACGAATAGAATTAAATAAACATTTGTATTTTTGACATTCGTACGAACTGAAAATATCTCTGTACTTATAAATTTTATTTCCGTACACTACTTAACATCAAGGTTATTTCTCCCAATCTTTTTAACCTTAAAAACCTAGAAGTTAACTTGGTTTTCAAGTTATAAAATTGCATGTTTTATTATTAATTTCACTCAAGGACGTTGTTACACATGTTTTTATCAATGTGCTAATTTCTCAGGTGTGTTATCGATTTAGTGCAAAAACAAGATACAGAACACTGACTATCAGATACACACACATATGTATAATGTAGAACTCATTTAACTCATCAATTGTAATGAAACTTTTAATGAGATGTGTGTAAGCAGATGATAAGTGAAAAGGCAAATGTTGATCTTAATGATAAATAATTACATTACTATGTAATGTTCCTTCAGAACGTTAGTTTAAGCAGGAAAAATTATATAAATATCATCAAAGAACAATGAAGGAAATGGTAAGAAACTTGAAAATTAAAAATATTGGAGGTGTGTTTAGGGGAAACTATTATATTATCCACTCTTCGTGAATGAACGTATTGCAGAGTTCCAACACTTTGTTTCAGTGATGTTTGTCCTCTGAAGCTTTGGAACTAGCGGGCAGCATTGATGTGATTTGCTTGTTTATTTGCACAATGGGCTATTTGTGTTCTACCCGCTGCAGATATCAAGCACCGAATTTAATATCGTAATTTGCAAGCTTATGACCAAGCCACCAGATGGCATGCATTAATTTCATGGTAAAATGTTTCAGATAGATTTCCTCGACCAAGAATATTAAAATATTATGTAACAAACATAATTTAGCAAAATTTCCATTTATAGTTTAGAATCATTAACCTCATAATAGAGTTTGGTTTGTTTATTTTATAAACCATTATCTTTATAAAATTGCAAATATCAGGTATCTTTGCTCTTTTTAATTAAAAACTTTTTTAAAACCACAGTTACTACATTTGTTGGGTCTCCTTGCTGGGATAGCGGTAAGTCTTCCCACTTATAACACTAAAACCAGGAGTACGATTTCTCTCGGTGGACACAACAGAAAGCCCGATATGGCTTTGCTATAAGAAAACACAGACAAATTTTTCTTGGATGAAAATGCGTTAAAATGTAGTTGATATTTTAAAAGTAAGTTATGGTTTTAGTTCATTACATGAATACTGGCTGCTTATAAGTCACTATAATAATTATTAATTAAACAGATTAGACGTTTCATTAATTTTGAGCTTCTCACTGTGCAGAGTCACACTACGAAGTTCTGACTGGAGTAACTTAGACGTTTTATGTAATGCAATAAACGACCATAACATCTATAATAAAGCTATATTTATCACACTCAGCGATTTATTTCTACAGATTGTGTAGGAATGATTTACTACACATACTGTTAGACTTTAACAAAAATACACAGTAGCATCATTACCTAACGTAGGTTTGTAGGTTAAAACTATAAGGAACACGACTTGACCATTGGTGCTTTAAGCGTGACAATTAGTTTGAATCATGATGTCTCTCACCTTGCTCTTTCAATCAGTGAAAACCTCTTAATTATTTGTGAATAAAGCGTGGCAATTAGTCTGAATCGTGATACATTTTGGTTGTTTAACCCAGTGAAAATCATTAGACTATTTGTGTTATAACCGTGGTAAGTCTGAATCTTGATGTCCCTCATCTCGTTATTTAACCCAGTGAAAACCAACTGGCTATTGGTGTTATAAGCGTAGCATTTAATTTGAATCGTGATATCTCTTAACTGGCTGTTTAACTTAGTGAAAACCAATTGGTGTATATTGGTATATTGGTGTTATAAGCATGATAATTAGTCTAAATCGTGATGTCCCTCATCTGGCTGTCTCAAGTGTCACATTAGCTGCCATTCACGTTAAAAATGTCGACAACAATACTCAAAGAAAAAATAAAAATAAAACGTAGAGAAAAATTAATTTGAATACGAATGAATTAAATAAAACGCTGTATATTAATTAGATTATTAACGTCACACATAAAGCTCACATCTGCCATCTTCTTATGAAATTAGCTGTATAAATCATGCCCCTCGGTCTTCGGATTTACTATGCTAAAACCAGGGATTGGATTCTCTTCTGTGAACACAACAGATAGCATGATGTGGTTTTGCTATATGAAACACACACACACACACAGTATAAACCGTTTCAGCAGTCACAGACATAACTATCCATTAGAAGAGCGATAAAAGCCATCTCAACTTCAAATTATTTAAAGATATTTTTATTCAAGTATCTAAGCCATTGTATCAAAAGTGTTAACATACGGTTGAGTCCAAAGCTAATTCATTCTTTCACCATTAAAAACAAGGAAGAAAATTCTACGAGAAAAAGTTAGTTTCCGGAGAGCTAAGCTAGTGAAACGAAGAGTCTTGTTTACTACCTGAAGTTTTTATCATGTTCTAACCATTCCTTTTAGTTCTACAGAAAGGTGTGTACAAATTAATTATTATTATCGGTTCGTAGAAGCAATTCAACATCGCGTGGTACTACACCTTTTTTTATTGAATGTCGCTTCAGGTGTACACGCAGGACTTGTAAAAAATCAGACACACCATTTAACTTCTTTACTAATTGTTCATTTTCTGATATTAGCGCAGAGCTACATAACGGTAGTCTTCGTTAGCCAATTCTGAGCTGAATGACAAGAGGTAAGGCGACTGGTTAATAACGTACACCGCCAACTCTTGGAATACTCTAATTGAATAGAGGGATTTGACCGTCATTCGTAAAAAGTACCCAGCCCTCAGTGCGAGGAGTGTAATTTTGGAGCATCGGGTTTACATTCAAACACACTAACCAATAGGCCACCCTGACCTTCATTTACTGTATGCCACTTTTAAAATCATTTTCCAACGTCATATTCGCATTATTTTATTTTGTAAAAAAAAGACAGACGCGTATGAAAGGAAGTGTAATATTGAAATTAGCAGTGGTTTCTAAGGTAATAGGTTGGAATGCTGTTAAACATAAAGTACATAATGGGTAGTCTGTTCTCTGCTCATTACACGTATAGAAACGCCATTTTTAGCACTGTGACACTTCATACTTACCGCTGGTCCACTGAGGATGGTTTTCTTGGGTAAATCATAAAGAAATAGTTGCGTGGTGCTAAATAAACCTACTATTTGCCTGACTAAAACGTAGCATGGGAATAACGCATAATGAAAGTTTATGAAAGGTGTTTTTTCTGATATATGTCGGTAGTAATATAAAGATTGAAAATACGTAAGATGAGCATTATTTATGTTCACTGAGCTTGGTTATTGAAATAACACTTTATTTTTTTGTTTTGGTATTTTTTGAAATCAAAAAACAGTAAGTAATACGTGAATTACAAATATATCACGTAAGTGTGTTTGACCTTCAAAATAAGTATACACTATATGTGAAAAGAAATCTCTCAAATGATTGATGGGATTTGAAATTAAAATACAATTGTAAAATTAATGTTTCACCAGTTATGAATAGAAATAGTGTTTCTTGTTTTCTGTATGCACACTTTATGTAATGAAGGAGGAAACTAGATAAATCTAATCGGTACTCTAAGTGGCAACCCCCACTGATCTATAGTTTGCCAGTAATGGAGATGCGAAGTCAATGCTTTCTGAAAAGAATATAACTTCTTGACACATCCCAAATAAATTCTAATTGATGAAATCATATTCGAGCTCGGCATGGCCGGGTGGTTAGGGCTCTTGAACCGTAATCTGAGAGTCGCGGGTTCGAATCCCCGTCTCACCAAACATGCTCGCCTTTTTAGCTGTGATGGTGTTACTGTGTGACGGTCAATCCCACTATTCGTTGGTAAAAGAGTAGTCCAAGAGTGTGTGGTGGGTAGCGATGACTAGTTGCCTTCCCTCTAGTCTTATACTGCTGAATTAGGGACAGCTAGCGCAGATAGCCTTCATGTAGCTTTGCGCGAAATTCAAAACAAACAAACCATATTTGGCATGTTCAAATGCAAGAGCCTACTTAGAGAACAAACAAACTTATTTCAAGTTATAATAGGATTTGGTATTGTCCTGTTGTGAGATGGGAATATCAAGAAAAAATAAACTGAAACGCATATTTATTACTGGGAAAAGGTCATGTCTTGACATCAAACTCCTAATTCCACTTATTCCTAACGAGTACTTTTGATAAGACTAAATTATTTTTCTAGGATATTTAAAATACAACCTATGTAGCGTAAAAATAGATTATAGAAATATTAGGTGATATGAATAGACGCAAACAGTCGTTATCACTCACAGAGCTTCTGCATAGAGCTTAGACCTTGATAGTGTTATGGAAAAAGAATGGACAGATTATTTAAATATAACTGATAATTACAGTATTTCATTTTTATTTCCTCGACTCGAATTAAAGCCCTAAATTTCTAGATAAACATATAAACGGTTTGTTAATTGAGCTACATGGTTACAAGGGTTACCATTATTTTAAGCTTTATACTCAACTAAAATTAGAATTACAAACATTCACCTAGAAACTGACGGTTTAAGGGTTTCTTTTATCATTATAGGCTACTTTATATCGTTACTTATTATTGGACTAATGTTACATGTTCCTGCTGTGTTAATTATCTCATTCCAATCGATTATGTTTAACCGTAGGTAATAGTATTTTAGTGTGTTACAAACATAATTTCCGTAACCATGGAAACGATGTAACAATACCTTCAGTTCTGTTTTTGTGAAAGTGAAGGAAGAGGTAATAGACTGAAAAGACACTTTTTTTTCTTATATGAGTATGTATATGTAAATACCTCAGACTACAAAGCAAAATATAGGTACCAAAACTGTGCTATCTTAGTTCTATTGCATTCGGAAAATTTCAAGTGTATCTGCATTAAACTTTTACTTCAATATACGACGATAGTTACATTAGAAAAAATGGTGAACAAATTATAGTAATTTGCAAATATTTAAGTATCGATCACTTCATAACGCATACAACAGTTTTATTGTTGATATAATACACTGAATAATAAGGAACCTGTTGTTCATCCAAAGCTAACCTTAGACACCAATTTTTTGTAAAAGTAAAAAAATATAAAACCGCATTTTATTGTCTAAAAATCATCTATTCCATTCTTAAACTTCTACAAAGTACTGGCATCCACTACGTTCGATGGCATATCATTTCGTAAGTTAATCATAATGTTAGAAAAATGAAACTGTTTCAGTTGGAACTTCCAAATCTTAAGTTTGTGCTCTCACTTATTATTATTTACAGAACATGGCACAAATAAATCAGAATCTTTTATCCAACTGGTTCTCTGAATGAACTTGTAAGTTTCAGTAATGTCACCTACAACCCTTCTTTTCTCAATAAAAGATAAATTAAGCTATCTTAGGCTATTCAATATGGCGAACTTTCCGTTCCCGGAATAAACAACCTAAAATTCTATTAGTTTTGCTGTTTACTAGTTACAGATCTCAGCTTCAATTGCTTGCTTGACTTATCTACAGTTATGACAAATTCTTGTCTTCAGTTTGTTTGTTGTTAAGTATAAATCAACATAATGGGCTATCTATGTTGTATCCTCCACGGGCATTGAAACCCAAATTTTATCCTTATAATCCCTCAGTCTTACTACTTGGTCACTAGGAAGCCCGTTTATCCAGTTAAGCTATTAAGCTAATTCTCATTTATATTACACGTATGATCCAATACATTGCAATGCACTTACTGTAATTAAAAGTTATTTGACAAATATTTGTTTTACTTTATAATGTATTCAAGTCATTTTGTTATATCTAAACCTCTTCCAGTACAGTTAGAAGTACCGAAGAATTTTAATGTCATAAGAAAGCTGCATTATTATACTAGTTATGCCTATATTCATACCATTAATATCAAGAAATAAAGGCCCAAACATTGTACTCTGAAGTCTTTTACCAGTAAAAATGATCTAGTTTGACAGAAGTCCATTAATAACGTTTTTTGCCTGTACCCTTCTAATCCCATTTTATTTTAACATGTAATTTCAAATTACTAATGATAAATCTTGTCTTACAGTGTCAAAATTGTTTTTCTGAAAATTAGGAACTAAAATTTTGTTTATTTTTACTCATTATACACCAAAAAACCAAATATAATTCCAAAATGACCTCTCTTCACCAAATGTAAAACGGTTGGTATAGGTATTAGTACTTTTATTGATCAACAGAGAATAACGTTTCGACCTTCCTAGGTCATCTTCAGGTTAACAAACCTTATAACATTATAACGTCCCCACGGCTGAAAGGGCGAGCATGTTTGACGCGACGGGGATGCAAACCCGCAACCAACATATTACGAGTAGCACGCCTTAACACACTTAACACAACACAAAACTTTGCTTCCCATTCATTTGTATAGTTTGAATTAAAATGTATGTCATAATGACATGATTTTCTTATAGCATATACCCATTATTTACATGCTTATTGTTTTAAGTTAATTTAACTAATTGGATGTAAATTTATCATCAGGTCAGTAATACATTTCTAATAC
The DNA here is from genome assembly GCF_004210375.1 of Tachypleus tridentatus. NCBI lineage: Eukaryota > Metazoa > Arthropoda > Merostomata > Xiphosura > Limulidae > Tachypleus > Tachypleus tridentatus. The sequence continues at coordinate 64,361,680 of NC_134830.1, read as the reverse complement.
TATCAGAAAAATATATATTAAATTTAATAAAGCTCTTTTTTATATGTATTTTTATATTTATTACTGTATTCATATCACCATGAATAATAGCGGTAAATTTCTTTTGTTTTGCCTGGATCTTTTGTGTTACGTGATTATCCTCGTGTTTTACAACATGAATAATACTCTGAATTGGAAAAAAGAGAAAATTGTAACTAAGAGGCATAAGATTTGGCAAAGAATGATTTGTTTGTTGTTTTTCTAATTTCGCGCAAAGTTACAAGAGGGCTATTTATGCTAGCCGTCTCTAATTTAGCAGTGTAAGACTAGAAAGAAGGCAGCTAGTCACCACCATCCATCGCCAATTCTTAAGCTACTCTTTTACAAACGATTAGTAGGATTGACCATCACAATAAAACGCTTCAGTGGAGACACAAGTGTAGAGGACGACGTTTCAAAAGGCGGAAAACAACAGGCAGTTGCCGTCCATTATCCATAGTTTTATATTTTTACATTGTTATGATACACGTTCAGATCGGGAATTTTGAATTTCCGACATAAAAATATCCGTTGTACAAAAAGACATTGGAATATTTGAAGCAGAAGAGCCATCTGTAAATAAGCAAGCAACAAATCATACCTTAGCCATAAGTAAAGCGTGATGGCTGGTAACACATGTTAATACAAGAACACAAAGGCCAGTGGTAAAGCCTTTCTCGCAACACAACCAAGAAGAATCTCTTTCTGGAAAAGTGAAACAAGTTGTCTCTATGAAGTATCTGTTCAGTTATCTCACACCTTAAACAGTTGGAGAATTAAATAGGTATTCATGCTATTCCATTTAAAAACATATTGGCTATGTCGCCAGGTTCAGTACCTATGGGTTTTTGTGCCAAGTGACTATTGAAATGAGTGCTGAAATATTTTCGTCCTTATATATTTGATGTAGTATTGAAAGCATGAAGGGAGCAGCGATATGCCTTGACATGACAGCCTTTGTAATTTAAACTACCCTAAAATAAGTAGAGTATAATCTAATGTGGTGACATGGCCCGTAACAATATGATGAAGCTCAAAAACCGTTTTTTAACTTAATGTAATTAACAATGTACTGATACACAACTTTGTCTTCGTCACAAAAATAAACCAGTATTTTCAAGTTCCCATCTGGCATATATTTTCCATTTATTACTTTATCGATAAAAGTAGGTTGGGAGTTTACAGTCATGAGACAAGGTCTGTTTTATTAAAGATAATCGATACAACTCTTTATCCCAATATTTATACGGTCTGGCATAGCCTGATGTTTAGGGGCGTCCGAATCGAAATCTGCGGGCTACGGTTCGAATCCTGTAAGTTGTCGGAGAGTTATAAAATAACCATTAATCCACATTTTCGTCGTAAATAGTATCCTGAGTTATCGAGGGGAGGAGTGTTGACTAGCTGTTTTCCCTCTAGTTTTTCACTTCAAATACCGCTAGAAACCAGGTTTTGATACCCGTGGTGGGCAAAGCACAAATCGCCTATTCTGTAGCTTTATGCTTAATTCCAAAAACAAACTCATTTTAAAATTAGTGACGGCTAGCGCAGATAACCCCAGAGGAGCTTTACACGAAATTCAATAAAAAATAAAAACTTATACTGAAGTCATTATATACGCTTCAACAGCAAGACATTATCATCCATAATAACGAATGCATAAATAAATAATAACAATACCCTAGGGAAGTCATACTTACAATAAAGAAATCTCTCGAAAGATACACGAAACATTCGACGAAAAATAAAAGCTTATAAACAGGTGCTAAATTGTTTACGAAATAATTTTAATATATTTCTGTGTTAATAAATGGTAGCTTGCATTTCTAATTAAAAAAAATATTTGTACAGAATTATTAAGGTTTGGTTCTGTTAAGCATATAGCTACACAATGGGCTATTTGTGATCTGCTCACTATAGGTATTGAAATCGGGTTTTTTAAGAATTGTGAAGAATAAAAAAGTTTATAAACACTTTTTGGGAAAATGTGTGTTATATTTATCATAGAAACTTAGTTGTTACAAAGTGTTGTATTTATTTACTTCATTTAGCTGAGACTCAGGCGTGTTATTACAAAAATGCGTTCCACATATTGAGGTCTTAGGTTACTTTAAGATTACAGTGAAATCCCACTAATTGACTACATAAGAGTAGCGCAAAATTTGGAGGGCGCTTTTGACTAGCTGACTTTCTTCTACGTTATTAGTTAAAAAGCAGGAATGGCTGTTCTCCGTCAGCTCAGTGCGAACATTTCGAGTAAACCGATTTACTCAACTCCCCTTAAAACTATGACCTTGATGTTTCTTCTTGATTTGTTTTATAACTTTGCAAAATTTGTGGCAAATAGTTATCTTGTCACACTTATTGTGATTTCAATTAAAATTAATTATATTACACAAATAACATTTTTATTGTAAAGTCCTTCTCAGTAAAAATCAAAATAACACAAACGGGTTTTTTTTGTTTTTGGCTACCACATAGGAGTAAACTTAAGTGACTCAGCGAGATTGAACGTCACATTTTTACGCCCCCACGGATGAAAGGGTGGGCATGTCTGGCGTGAAGGGGACTCGAACCCGCGATCTTCAGATTACGAGTAGAGCGCATTAATCACCTAAGCATGCCGAGCCGCAGTTTAAAGAGAATCACACTCAAATGTTATGTAGTTCAGTGTTTTCAAATTGCAGCGTCATACTTATGTGTTGCAATTAATATTTTTGATTACAACTAAATGAATTTGAATAGCAATTTTAGTGTTACGACCTAGTGTAATTATAGTCTCACACTGCTAAATTAGGGACGGCTAGCGCAAATAGCCCTCGAGTAGCTTTGCGCGAAACTCAAAACAAATAAGCTTTCCCAGCATGTCAAGAACAGGATATGGACAATATATCACCGGACAGTATCTCACCAGGTGTTGGAAAAAAAGGACAAAGTTTCATTCAAGTATTTTTTATATAGTCTATCTTTTTATTTATCTTGAAAACTTGGTTGATTACAATCTTAGGTTTGTTTGTTTCAAAGTGAGAACTTGATATGTCAGGAAAATTATTGTAAAAGAGTCCTTGTTTTCAAGTGAGAACCTAATTAGGTAGATAATTTGGTAATTATAGCTTTTATTTTTCAAGATGAGAAATAACACATTGTCGCAAAACATTCGGCATTTTGTTGTATACAGTTAGCGTCTCATTAGAAAGAAGTGGTTCTATTTTAATAAAACAATTCAGATTCTTTTATATGAATCTGGTTATAACAAATCAATGCGGACTACATAATAACTTGGGAAATAGGGATGGGGGAAGTATTTAGTTCATTTAGTTGAAAACACAAAAATTCTTTTGATAGTTATAGCAAATCAATGCGGACTACATACTAACTTGGGAAGTATTTAGTTCATTTAGTTGAAAACACAAAAATTCTTTTGATAGTTATAGCAAATCAATACGGACTACATATTAACTTGGGAAGTATTTAGTTCATTTAGTTGAAAACACAAAAATTCTTTTGATAGTTATAGCAAATCAATGCGGACTACATACTAACTTGGGAAGTATTTAGTTCATTTAGTTGAAAACACAAAAATTCTTTTGATATTTATAGCAAATCAATGCGGACTACATATTAACTTGGGAAGTATTTAGTTCATTTAGTTGAAAACACAAAAATTCTTTTGATATTTACTGTCAGGGATTAATATTGTAAATGTTGATAAAGAACATTATCTGACCTTTATTACTTCAAAGGCTGTCAATACAGCTTATACTACCGACAACTGTTTTATTAAACATATTAGGTTATAATATAGACTATTAAAACTTGAGTAACATTGGAATTTAAGCCAGAAAAGGGGAGTGACATAAACTGTTTATATTTTTTTTCAATTTCGTGCAAAGCTACACAATTGCTATCTGCGCTAGCCATTCCTAACTTAGCAGTGTAAGACTAGAGGGAAGGCAACTAGTTATCACCACCCACCGCTAATTCTTGAGCTACTCTTTTACCAATGAATAGTGGGATTGACCATCACGTTATAACGCCCCCACGCCTGAAAGAGCGAGCATGTTTGGTGTGACAGGGATTAGAACCCGCAACCTTCGGATTACGAGTCGAGTACCTTAATCACACGACCATGTCGAGCCAGCATTTATTGACACTTAGCAAAAGAGACATCATATAAAATGTTAAATATTAGGATATACAGGCTTACACAATAACATTTTTATGGCATATCTTAAACATGCCATCTTCGAAAGCAGATACGATTTGAATACCCATCTTCTCTCCAGTCCCCATATCTTTTAGAGGAAGGCCGCAGATTGATCTTGATGTAGTGCTTTGGATATCATAGCTAACTACGAATTAAAACATTTCCGAACTTTAAGTTGATCTTTTCGCGTGACTGTTGGCAGGTTGAGTCCTGATGACTGATCAGTCATTCAAAATTAAGGAGAGCAGCTCGAAGCTTTAATAGCTTTGTCATAAACACGAAATTACAACGAAGTATTTATTAGCTTATCAAGAATGATTTAAGGAAATCAGAATCCTAACTAATGGTTTTCACATCTCATTGCAACTTCACAAAATCTATTATTTTGGATGCATAATCGCAATATGCAAATATCTCTCTAAAATAGGTGATGCATAGGGGTTAAGTCTAATTATTGTTCTTTTTTAACTAGAGACATATACACTGAGTTATCTATACTATTTGTTTATTTAGAATTAAGTACAAAGTTACACCATGGATAATCTATGCTCTTTACACAGTGGGTTTGGTTTGTTTTGAATTTCGCGCAAAGCTACTCAAGGGCTATCTGCGCTGGCTGTCCCTAACCCACCGCTGTCTCATCACCACCAACCGCCAACTCTTGGGTTACTTTTTTACCAGCGAATAGTGGGATTGACCGTCATATTATAACGCACCCACGCCTGAAAGGTCGAGCATATTTGGTGTGACGAGCATTCGAACCACGACCCTCAGATTACGAGGCGAGTGCCTTAACCACCTGGCCATGCCGGGTACTTCACCATGGGTATCGAAATCCATGCTGTAGCGGTCTCTAGTCCGCAGATGTACCGCTGTACCAATAAACACTTGAGTAGCACAAATTACAGATTGTTATTATAGTTTTATTGCATCCTTAAGTTTCGAATTCAGGTGGTCAAACTTATTTATAAGAAAAAAATCACAACAAAAAGAAGTTGAGATTTTAAAATTTAAATGCCAAAAAATGGACAGGAATAAACGGTTAAAAATCACGGTTGAAAAAGTAAAAATGCTGAACAAAATAGAGAAATCATCTATTAGTATTGGTATTAACTGTGGCTTGTGAGGGAGAAAAATATTTAAAATACAATACCAGAACTATTTGTTGTATTATATACACTAGCACGTGTATTCAGGGCTTTATCTTTGTACACTTGAAATATTGTAGATAATATTGTAGTTAGATTATCATTTGGTATTCAAATAAAATAGAATATGTCATGGTGAATTGTACTGTTGTCAATTAGATAGTGTTTGAGAAAAAATTAACTTTCGGGTCTAAAGAATGCTTGAATTACCTTAGAACTAAAAAAAAAGATCCTTAAAATATCTTAATATTAGACCATGTTAAAATACGACTTAGATGTTGTTGTTCGAATAAAACATCGGTTTTCATCATGTATATAAATATATATTGCAGAAAACTGAATTTTTCCGCAACTAATTAACTTGTCTGTTTTAACGCAATGGTTCAACAGTGGGGTATCTGCACCATATCCACAACAGAGATCGAATCGTGATTTTTTAGTGTAATAGTGTCAGAAAATTGACTCTGAGTCACATTAAAATACATTTTTTTATCATTTACAGAGGTTTTGTACATAAATATAAACACACACTTACGCAATGAATGTATAAATAATAGCCTTAAACACAAAGATGGTTTGTTTTTTTTTAATTTCGCGCAAAGCTACTCAAGAGCTATCTGCGCTTAGTCGTTCCTAATTTAGCAGTGTAAGACATGAGAGAAGGCAGTTAGTCATCACCACACACCGCCAACCCTTGGGCAACTCTTTTACCAACGAATTGGGATTGAGTGTCACATTATAACGCTCCCACAGCTGAAAAGGCGAGCATGTTTGTTGCGACGGTAGTGCGAACCTGCGATCCTCAGATTACGAGTCACACGCCTTAACCCACCTGGCCATGCCGGGCCCCGTGAGATGGATCTTACATTACATAATGAAGACATTAGAACATCAATATGAGGAAAACAGTATCTACTAATAGTCAATAGCTCTCCGCTAGTACAGCGGCATGTCTTCGGATTTATAATGCAAAATCAGCGGTTCGATTCTCCTCGGTGGGCTCAGCAGATAGCCCAACGTGGCTTTGCTATAAGAAAACACACACACTAATAGTCAGTATCAGGTTGTTTGAATTTATACATATCTATATATATATATTATTTAACCTTTAATCTAAGCAGCCTTGACAACGAAACGAATTGGACACAATTTAGATAAGCGAATAAAAGTTGGACACAGAATGCGAAAAAATTGCAATTAATAGGGATTTCTAAGGGATAAAAGAACTAAATCCAAAAATAAATGATGACAATTTATGGATTGAGTTTCTTTTGAAAATCAAATTAATAAGAATTAGAATGTCAGTATTCGATACAGCAAAAACCGGAGTTATACCTACGTAAGATGTGAAATTAAGTTAAAACCATTTTAGTGAGAGTTTTTCTAAACATTTCATAAGCTCAAATTTCCTTTTAGAAAAAGGGGGACGTATTGAGCATCTGTAAAATAATCAAGAGTATACAAAAATACAAACACCTTGTGCTACTAGTTAAGGATGTGTAACTGACAACATTTTTCATGTTTTTATTAAAGAGTATGTGATATGAAGTATACTGGCTCGATCTCTCTTTGTTAAAACACAATAACTGACTAATAATAGTGTATGAAACTAACAGAATGTGTAACGTCACGGAAAATTTACATTAATGATTTTAGTCTTTAAAGTATCGGAAAAGTGTGTGACATATTACGTATTTATCCATCCAGAAAATTATACTGTGCAACTAGTTTAAACAAAATGCAAGACAAAAGAATGAATGTATTATTTATAATAATATATGAGACCTTTCGTTGTGACAAGAAGATGGCATAAAACCGAAACTATTCAGGAAGCAAGCAGAAGATACGAAGTTATATACGACTCGTGCAAAAGTTATGTGATCCCAATATTGTCGAAGAAGTTGCTTAGGAGTAAAGTTATCATTTAGCATGTATGTGAAAAAAGAACACATCGCCGAATCCAGAATACCAGGGTTTAATTTAATACGTCAGTCAAAAACAACTGCGAGGAAAATATCTTGGGCGGTAATCGTTTTAGTTCTAGTCAGTTTGACTTTAAAAGATCTATATGAAATAATAAGAGACTACCTATCTTATCCTGTCATTGTGACCATTAGTTTATCTTCGACTTTTGAAACAGAATTTCCTTCTGTGACTCTTTGTAATGCAAATCCCATGAGAAAAAATTTTATTTGCTCCCCGGGATCGCATGAATTTCCTGAGTATCTAGCAAAGCTCATATGTTCAAAGGACTCGGAGGTATGTAAGTTGTAGCATTCATAAAATAGTTCTTATATTTTGTCGAATTTCAGAAAATTTAACGATCTATTCTTAGGAACAGCTAAGATAATTGAAAAATAAAAGCCATATGTAATATGGATTTAAACACATTGATTTTATACGGCTTCAAAATAAAATACTTTATTGTATAGTTTGTTTTTCTTTATTAATCACGTTCGATATAAAAAAAATGTTTCCCACCAAATAATAGCTATAACAAATTAGCTTCATTATGCATAAAAATCATACTTACATTTAATTAATGTAAGCAGAGTAATTAATTAATTTTATCCTAAAAATAACCTTCTCCTCTGTAGCATAAAAATATGTCTGCAGACTCATACCGTTAGAAACTGGGTTCCGATACGTGTAATGGGCAAAGCACACATAGCTCATTATGTAGCTTTCTGCTTAATTCTAAACAACCAACCAATCCTAAAAATAGCATAATATATAATTAATAAATTTTACGTATCTTTGAAGTAATGCAGAAACATATTGAAATATAACAGGATAATACTTGTTCTGATGAAAACTTTTATTTTCTTCATATAAACAGTTAAAATAAAAGTATTCATAAGGTTAAGATATCAACAGCGAAATAATATATGTGATGCACTATTAAGTATCCATGATATAAATGTAATAGAAAGTTTGTTTCAGCGCAACGTTATAGAATGAAATATTCGCTGTCTATCCAACAAGAGGAATCGAGATTCGGATTTTGGTGTTGTAATTCTAAGTCAGTAAACTTACCTTTGACCCAAAGGGTTCAAGAGTAGGAAATAAAATGATGAAATCAAAGCATTTTCTTATGTATGCTGTAATGATACAGTACTTAAATATGTTAAATAAATATATGCATTACATATCACTGGCAGTGAACGGTAAATCTGAATTTTAAACCGAATTGGATCATTATTCGCTTCAGTCGACCGTTCTTTTAATGTAAAATGAAAAGTGTACTGAAATTTTAAACGGGTATACTTGAGTCTATCACAGTATAATTTATATATCATAAAGAAATCATTCGTGGACCTAAAACTTTGCTATGCTTTTAATATCACAATAAACTGAAACACAATTTTGAGACACAAAAACATTATAATAGTTGTCTTACAAGTAAATAAAAAGTGAGATTTTTTTACCAAAATCGTTTTTAATTTAATAAAAACTGTTTAGGTAAAAATAATAAATAATACTTATATATTTATATATAACTGTTAAATTAAGGCAGGAATTGTCAGTAACAGAATGACATAATACAACATAGCACAACGCCGGAGCACAAGTATCATGATGTGGAAATATAAAATATACCCTGTTTTTGGAATTGTGTGTTTGTTTGAATTTCGAGCAAAGGTACAAGAGGGTTATCTGCGTTAGCTGTCGATAAATTAGCAGTGTAAGATTAGAGGGAAAGCACTAGTCATCACCATCAACCGCCAACTCTTGGGCTACTTTTTTACCAGTGAATAGTGGAAATGATTGTGGAAGAAGGACCCTCACATCAATGAAAATACATTATCCACTAGATTCATTTTCCCTCTTGACAGCGTCAGAAAAAGAGAAAAGTGAAGATAAAAGTAGTTAGGTGTTACAACCAACAACGTCCTGTATCTTTATCGTTATCACCTTCAGCTGTCTGCAGCCTATTGTGGAAATATAGCTGGATGCTCAAGAAATAAACAGGAACAAAATTACTACTGTATATGAAAAGTAAACATTTATCTCATGATATATATTTCAACTCTTGTTGTGGTATTATAGGTTTCCATTTAGTTAAACAGTTGTAAAAGAACTAATTACTGTAGCTTTTAAAAATGTACTAGTATAGGCGTACTCCTATTCTGCACCCTAACGTCGTACTGTCAACTAATAGAAACTTTATGTTTTATATATAACCTATACCACATACATATATAATTTTAACTAATTATCTGTTTTTTCTTAACAGAGAACCATAAAATTATAAATCTTTATTGTAGAGAGTATTATTATTTAATTTTCAGTCATAATGTTTTTGATATTTTTATGATAAGTGGCTCAGCGGTAAATTTGAAAACTATAAGCACTAAAGATTAAGTTTCAACTTGTACGCAGGAACAATATGCAACTTTATCCTTAACAACAAACAATGCTGATACTTGCATGAAACGTATTTCTACCTACTGAAAAATAACTTGAAATGCTCAATTATAGTTTACTGATTCAAATCGTTAAATGTTATTATTTTTGTGCTAATAAAGTGGCACTAAAAATGAAATTAAAGGACAGTTTATGAGATTCTGCAAAATCTAAATAGATGCGAATTTAAAATATTTCCAATTTATTTTGAAGGAACTTTAATAAAGCCAATATTGCTTTAATTTTAAGATCTAACTAGAGTGTTTTAAACCAAAAAAATTGTAGCATTTTCAATATGTAAATCTACAAGATAAATATCATAGATATAATTAAGGATATTAGGATTGTTTGTAATACTTAAGGCATGTGGCCCGGCATGGCCAAGCGTGTTAAGGCGTGCGACTCGTAATCTCAGGGTCGCGGGTTCGCATCCCCTTCGCGCCAAACATGCTCGCCCTTTCAGTCGTGGGGGCGTTATAATGTGACGGTCAATCCCACTATTCGTTGGTAAAAGAGTAGCCCAAGAGTTGGCTGTGGGTGGTGATGACTAGCTACCTTCCCTCTAGTCTTACACTGCTAAATTAGGGACTGCTAGCACAGACAGCCTTCGAGTAGCTTTGTGCGAAATTCAAAAATAAACAAAACAAACTTAAGGCATGAATATATGTGCATGTTCAATTAAATGGATAATAATTGTAAGGGTTTTCCAGGAATTTATTTACATGAAAATAATGACAAATATTGGTGATACAGGTGGAATTATCTACACCACTTGGATACTTACTACTGTTTTATAAACTTTATTTCTGGAGAAATTTGAGTTTCTATAAATATTAATAATCCAAAATAAGTTGTTTAGCATTAGATTTAATAATATTATTAGAAAAAATGTTTTTATTAAACAGGTCGTACTGGATTCAAGTTTATTCCGTAATTACATGTATGATCTGTTCTATAGCGTCCAAACACTTTGAACGCGACCAACGAAAATGTAAATGGTATGGCCCATAATGTTATCTTAAGAGATAACGTTTCAGTATGGCTAGCTGGTCTTCAAAGACGTGACAAATTTACTGCATTTAGAATTGGTCATCAACTAGAGGATTTTTTGGTTCAGTGCATATTTGAAGGAAAAAGTTGTTCCTCTATAAAGTAAGTTAACTTTCCGTATTATTTTACGACGCAATTTAGTTAAAGCTAATAGAAATAGTATCCGATAATGTTTAAGCCATTTTATAATATACATATAAGTGTTTTTAAAACGATAAAGAAAAGTTTTAATAGTGAAACAAGAGGGAATTTTCAATAGCCGAGGCACAAAAAATTATTTTAGTTTTAGATGTGATTAGAGTAAATTAATCTATGAGACCTCCCCCTTTTTTTACTAGTTATGTTTTGGTACGCCAGCAATATCGATCGTGAGGCGCTCGTATACCCGAATCGATTATATTACTCACCAGGATCACTACCAGATTACCTTTAAGTTGAAATTCCTTTAGGCAGGATTAGAGTAAATTAATGTATGGGATTTTGGGCATGGTAAGATTAATCATTTGAAAGAGTTTGACCCCCGAGTCCAAAACTGTTATCAGATCTCAAATCGATCAAGAGATGACACAGATATGAGATAAACATTTGTACTTGAAAAACTCAGAGCTGTTCTATGAGCCACGACCATAAGCGGAATGTATTTACAAAAGGAATGTCCTATAGAATTAAGCCTAACTTATTACCGAGGACAGTGCTTTTAGTCATCAATGAAAAATTATGTATATTGACTACCGCTCATGTCCTAAAGTTTGATGCACTAAATAAAATAGTAGTAATAGTTTTTCATATTTGGAACAACAGTTAAGGTATATAAGAAATACGTTTTCAACCCGAGGTACAATTTATTCACAGGTCGAAACTAATTGTATTGATAAGCCTATCATATAACAATAAAATAAAACTTGTTTTACTTTAAAGATACAATAAATATCTAAGAACAAGAAATTATATACGTTGATTAATCGAAATGTTTACTGAATATTTATCTTGTTATTCAGGTACTTTGCAAGGAAAGGAAATGCCCTTTACGGCAACTGTTATGTTTTTAATTCTCGTGCTTTTCCAACCAATTATTCAAAAGAAATAAAAAGAATAACTCGCCACAGTGGTCCACGTCATGGTAAAGTATATATATATATATATATGTATATGTGTGTACGTTTGTGTTTTTTTTTGTTTCTCTCTTTTCTTTCATACAAATAAATAAACAAATATAATAGCACTGTCTGTTGTATGTTCATGTAACTATGTACCTATATAAATATAATAGAACTGTGTCTTGACGCCTGGCATGGCCAGGTGGTTTAAGACGTTGGACTCGTAATTTGAGGGTCGCAGGTTCGAATTCCCGTGGCACCAAACATGGTCGCCCTTTCAGCCGTGGGGGCGTTATGATGTAAAGGTTAATCCAACTATTCGTTGGTAAAATTGGTAGCCCAAGAGTTGACGGTGGGTGGTGATGACTAGTTGCCTTCTCTCTAGTCTTATACTGCTAAATTATGGAAGGCTAGCGCAGATAGCCCTCGTATAGCTTTGCGCGAAATTCATGAAACAAACAAACAAAACACCGGGTCTTGTATTGCCAAGTAATACCAAGTTTGGTAAGGAGATTCAACAGGTCCATGCAGACGCGCAAGCAAATGTTCAGTTTTGTATTTTGCGGTTTTTATGGGGTTTTTTTTCCTATTTTGTCCCCTTCAGAGGGATCTTCACCAAATTTGATATGGATGTTTATTGTATTCCTGAGAAATACATGAAAATTACTGTTTTACATTTTATATTTTGCAGTTTTTATGGACGTTTGTTTACAGTTACATATAAGGAAAACAACTTTTCATGTTCTAAGAAACTGTATCAGTGATCAGGAATTTGCACAACTTCTTGTAGGAAAGGGCTACTCCAGTTAGTATATGATGTATACATTAGTCTGCAAAAATAAAGATAAATGTAAAGATAGATGTTTATACAAATATATTCATAACATGTTATGACATCTTGACATTCATTGCCACTGCTTAGTTGTTTTATTTTATAAGCTGTTTAACATACATACATAAATCCTACAATAATTCTAAGTTTTGAGTTCTAATGTTCACAACATCTGAAACATCCATGGCTAAAACATGTTAATACTTTTCGGTAGCTATAGTAACACCAGTTACTGACTAATCAGCCTCTATCTCAGAAGTAGAAATATCGATTAAGGGCCAATGGTGCATTGAATATAAAGAAAGGTTTATAGTAATAGTGAGAAAAGTTTAAGATTGACATCTTTGAATCTGTATGTCAATTTTTTGCTTTACGTAAAGTAATCAAAACATTCATGTATAGACATAACATATTCCCCTCTCTTAAGCAATCTGTGAAATGGAATGGCTTGGAGTTCACAGTTTTTAGACACTAAAATGTATGTAAATACAAATATGACAGTTGAAGCAACTTTCATACACAGGTTAAATGATGACTTTAGTAGTATTTAAAATGTCTGTTTTAAAAACATTTAATCAGCACATGTTTTTACAAACTTACTAGAATTAAAACAAATTATTTGTATAAACTCACATCTTTATAACAATTTAAACTTAATGCTAGTTTGGCAGTAACGGTCTAGCGTGTGTGGAAGTAGGTTTTGAACATTGACAATAAAATACCTCTATATTTTGCGATTGCACATGCTTCGTTTATTAACATCACCGACTCCTCAATGTATTTGTTTTTCTTTTCAACTAAATATAGTGACACCCGAATTTAATGTTTTACTCAAAAGGATCTAGAATATAATTGGATGTGTTGAGTTAGCTGTTGTTTAGCAATGGTTCATAGAATGACTCTGGGTTGTTTTATTTTTATCCAAGTATAAACTTTTAGCTCATAGTTCCATCATCTCTTGACCGATTTCACGCCCAATTATAGTTCTGGACTTAGTAGGTCAAATTCTTGCGTTGATGTATTTGACTACACCCTAGGCATCACAGATTAATTTATTCTAATTGGATTTAAAAATAAATTCAATTTAAAGGTAAGCTGATAGAGATCTTGATTAGTAATAAAATTGAATTGGGCATACCCACGCCCCACTTTTGGTGTTACTGGTACACAAAAATATAGGTAATAAAAAAGAAAAGTCTCATAGATTAATAATTTGACTTTAATACAGCCTAAAAGTGTTGCGGCTATTGAGGGTTCCCTCTTGTTTACTTTGGCGGAAGCTTCATTAGATCGTACACATTGTTAGCTATCAAGTCTTGGCGGAAGCTTCATGAGATCGTACACATTGTTAGCTCTCAACTCTTGGCGGAAGCTTCATTAGCTCGTACACATTGTTAGATAACAAGATTTGTAATAAAGTTCGTTTAATAATTTTCTATCATTATCTGTACGTGTTTAGTTCTAAAAAAATCTTATGTGAAATATTACGTATTGATCCTTTCACTTTGAGATCTCTATCTAATCCGTTTAGAAGATTACTAGCTTTGCACGTACAAGATGGACATGGAACTTCATTAATTAAACAGTTTAACGCTCTAGTTTCCTAAACCACAATATTGTCCGGAAATGGGCTGAGACAAACAGAGATACGTTATTTTGTCATCACTTGTGGATTTTAGTATTAGCCTTATGATGACCTTAATCAATCAATATTGTACCTTTTAATACACTTATGATTAGACTCTTAACATAAAAGTTCTTGCATTTATGTTTTCCCAGCATTAGTAATTTAAGAAAACAATGCTTTGACTACTACAACAGTAATAACATTACAACTTAAGAGACGTGGTCATACTAATAACTCGTACCAGTCTCACCTTATACTTGGAATGAACCGGATGACACACTGTTTGCCAGTCTAATTTATTAGGTCTGATAAAGCTTTTCTGTTCATTTTATTTCTAGTTGTTCTATAAATTAGTATATTATTATGAAATATTCTTAAAAGAAAGACGATATAAGTGCACAAAGCCACGTGTACTTTTGTAGGTCATTCTGAATTAGTCATGAAGTATTACATGGCTGCAATAATTTCTACCGACATTATCAGTTCTTTAACAGATAATATCTGAGTTTCTTCATGTTTTTTCTTAATTAGGATGGAAGTAGCCACGGAATCAGACAGTTCTAAATATATAGGGCAAACATGCACAGTTAACCGCTCTTGCTACACCCATGAATAAAAACTTAAAACGTGTGTAGACTTAGTAAACTTGCAATCGTAAATTATGTTTAAAAATATCGTTTTTATATTTATAGTACACTGTACCACATAAAAACTTTGTAAGTGGGTTAACTGACTGTTCCTTCTGTTAGGAATAAATATTTATTAACAAGACAGTAATATTGGTAGGAGAAGAGAATCATTGTCATTTTCAGGCTGTTGCATATGAAATGTCGGATTTTTAAAGAAAAATGTGAATCAAAAACAGGTTTTTGTTATTTAATTTATTTAATAAAAATAAGCTCCTTTAGGTGTGATACACTACTGACAACGAGTTGTAAGTTTATAAATTAAATTTCCTAGATGCAATGAAGTTTTCGAAGGCATTTTCAATGGACCTTTGGTTTACAAACATTTTTTACTTTTAAAATGTCCAAATATTTTAAAAAAGTGATAATATATAGAATAAATATCAGGTAAATACGATGGATGAAGTAAAGTTTCACACTGAAGTTCGTTTAGTTTTTGGACAGTAACGTGGGAGATATGAGGTCGAGCATTTTCATGAAGCAGTATGGATGGGTTCACTGGATTGGCTACTGCTGGATGTTCTCGTGACAACGTTTGATGCATAATTTAAATTCACAACAATATTTCTTTGGCATAATTGTTTCTCATGGGTTTAATAATGAATAATGGGTCACACTTATCATAAGTTTCTTAGGGTGAAGAACTGGTTTTTGTGCTTTTTCATAGTCAATCCATTGTCCGAATCATCATTGAGTTTCATACAGAATCAATTTTTCATTACAGGTGACAATTCTATGAAGAAACGGGTTGTGTTTGTTGCGATTAAGGAGTGAGAAACAAATTTCCACTCGTCTTGTTTGAGGGTTTTCAGTCAATTCGTGAATTTATCTAGCTTTTTCACCTTATCAATTGTTACAAGATGCTGCAAAACTGTTGAATAATAAATATTAAGTTTCCTTGTAATTTCTCTTACGGTTTGGCGAGTATCTAATTCAATTAAGGCCTTCAATTCTTCCTCATTAATGTCTGTCTGAGGAAGGCCTCAAGGCTCATTTTCAAAGCTTGTGTCACCAGAGCGATATCTCCTAAACCAATATTGTGGTGTGCGCTCCTTATCTGTCGTCACCAAATACGTGATTGACATTACGATCTGCTGTACCCACACTGTGACCAAGCTTGAACTCGTATAAGAAAATTACACGAATATCAGTTTTATTCATGGTAACAAAAATTAATATAAATATGATTTAGTTTCTGAAATAAGGAAAGTAAAGTGAACTTGAAATTAAACATACATTATAATATATTATTATGTCAAATTTACGATAATGCTTTTCTTTCGGCCACTAAAATTCGAATTTCAAATTTCCACATGAAAATTCCAATATTTTATATGCAACAGCCTGATATAAAGATCAGAACAAATTAATGTAAAATCAATAGTTAAACAATGCTTTGTTACTGCTTTTCTTACGGGGTTCAACACCTGAACTAAACAAATAACTAATATGACAAAAACAAATAATCTCGACATTCAAGTAATAAATCAAATATCAAAACGATTAGCATTTCTTTTAATGGCACATGACACCAAAAACAGTTGAAAGCTGTGTATAAGTAATAAGTAATTATATAGAAGCACGAGAAATACGTTACAAGTAAAAAATGTCACACAAAACTAAGCTATAACCATGGCAGTATAATGTTTTGTGAGCAAACTGAAATCTATTTCCGCTTAAACTGTGTCCAAAATCGATATTTTGCTGCGCTCCATTTATTATATTAAAAATAGCTTTAAAATTCAAATAAATAAATCAAGTGCCAACTGCAGGTGATATATAAACCGCTTTGGAATGTCGTGCATCAGTTTATTTTGTTTTTAATTCCGCGCAAAGCTACTCGAGGGCTATCTACGCTAGCCGTCCCTAATTTAGCAGTGTTAGACTAGAGGGAAGGCAGCTAGTCATCTCCACCCACCGCCAACTTTTGGACTACTCTTTTACCAACGAATAGTGGGATTGACCGTCACATTATAACGCCCCCACGACTAAACGGGCGAGCATGTTTGATGCCACGGGAATTCGAACCCGCGACCCTTGGATTACGAGTCAAACGCCTTAACACGCTTAGCCATGCCAGGCCGAGGTGAATCAGAACTATATTTTAACATTGTTTGATGTTTGTAGGTAGTGTAATCCCTTTGAAATTAATCATTTTTTTTTCGAAGGATATGTAAGTTGTTTTTTTGACGCAAAATATTTACATGATAAAAAGGTATTTAGATAAGAAATTTAGAATTTTCTAAACAAGGGTATCTCTTATACCGTATGGAACTAGAAGACACGATCATCCATGAAGTATAACGACATTGTGAGAAAATCGCATTCAACCGTGTGTGTATTTGTGTGTGTATGATCTCTTTTATTGTTTGCAGATGATCATGGAATGACATAGAATGAATTTCAACAAACAGTCCAATATTTTCTATACCACAATGAAACTAAGTGTCTTAATTTTCAAGCATAGTTTTTTTTCTTCCTTAAGTTTGAAATTGACTTTCCGTAATTTCTTTTAAGCTACCTTTGTACTCAAGTTAATACGTCATTTAATATTCGTCATTCTTTATTTTAGGCTTGGAATTAATTCTATACGTTGAACCAAACGAATACATGCCCATAATTAAAGAGCAAGGAGCTTATGTGATGGTCCATTCTCCTGATGCAGAAGGAAGTCACATGAATTCCATGTACGTTAGATCAGGAGAATCTACGTACATAGGACTTAAAACGGTAAAAATTATCAATTTTCTACGTCTATGTGAAAATAATCTTTAGTTACCCGTTATTACTACTGAAGTAAATACATTTTTACCTGCTGACGTAAGCCGTAACACCAAGATTTTAAAACTATAGTTTCCGACGTGATCGCTGGAAAGCTAAGAATACATTCATTTGAAATCACACCACTGTTTAATAATTAGTTGTAATTTAGAATTTTCGCACAAAGCTACACAAAAGCTGTCTGCACATAACGCGTGTGTGTGTGTTTTCTTATAGCAAAGCCACATCGGGCTATCTGCTGAGTCTTACGAGGGGAAATCGAACCCCTGATTTTAGTGTTGTAAATCCGTAAACTAACTGCAGTACCAGTGGGGGCTGCACATAGCAGTTTCCAATTTTGAACTACAAAAAATCAGCTGATTAAAATATTATTGGTACCTCGTACTAACCATTCTTATATATTCGAGTAGTGGATTTGACTATCACTCTAAAAGTGTATCCACGGTGCCATAAAACGGAATGTATTTTGGTGAGAATGAGAGAAGAATCATGTACCTCAGAATTAATAGATCGGGTATTTTAACTACCAGTCACGATCGGCCCCATTTAATAATTAAGAATGAGATTTAGGCAATCCAGAATAAGTACTAGACAAAAACAATTTTAATATTATTAATTTAAACTATATTCTGGAAACGAATTTACAGTTACATTAATTCATTCCAGTATGGTACATTTAGCTGTTTGAATTACTAATATGAAATCCTAAAATAATATACTGATGTAATATAAAGATGTTTATGAGCTAAATAATGAGTCAAATTAAAATACCATGAAGGGCATAACATGTATAAATTGATTGGTTTGATTTCAATTTCGCGCAGAGCTATTCAGGACTACCTTCACTGGACGTCCTTAACTTAACAGAGGTAGACTAGAAGGAAGGCAGCTAGCTAACATCACCTATCATAACTCTTGGGATACTCTTTTAATAACGAATAGTGAGATTGGTCGTCATATTTCAACACCTTTACTTCTGAAAGAACGAGTATGTTCGGCGACAGAGATTCGAATCTGAGACATGTGCATTACGAGTTGAGCACTTAGAATTTGATCTTAGTTACATGTTTTTAAAAATCGAAAGTTCACAGTTAATCAATAAAAATCGTGAAATCCTGCTGTTGGATATCAAACGAACTAATTTCACGCATGAATAAAAATACTAATGAGTCGTTACTTTGTTAAAATTATTTTTCTTTCTTTGTATTTTATTGAGCACAAAGATACAAAACAACTTTCTTTACTGTGCTCACTACATGTATGAAAACTAGAGTTTTAGTGTTATAAGTTTCAGGATTACTGCTGAGCCGCTGGACGACGGAAACAATTTACAAGTTTTATGCAAGAACGTAAAAGCTCAGAATCGACATATATATATATATATATATCAACCATAAAAAAATCTGTGTGTCTGTCTGTTTGTTATTTAATTACTTTTGGGTCGCTTTGCCGATCTCAACCAAACATTGTGAGACGATAGTTTGAAACAAGGGACATATTAATGACTAGTCATTAATTATCCTACCTGCGATTAGTGCTGTTATTGAGCACTTACAATCTTTGATGCACCTTAACTACAACTATAGATTGCTCCACCAAAACGAAAAAACAACATTTATCTTTCAATTTTATATAACATAACGTACACAAAGTGTACTTTGTGTCTCAGAGAAGGCACTAGTAAAGAAAAAAATCGCCGCTACGATTGGAATAATACATAAACTCAGCTGATTTCTTCTTCAATAGCCATCATAAGACTGATTGACAAGCCGTTTCTTGAGTTTTACTCACTTCCTGTTTTAACTCGTTATTTTTCAACTTCGGCCCGTAAATCACTTCTGTGGCCAATGATTCTCAATTAATTAATCACATGAAGTACTGTAAAAGCGTGTTGAAAGCGGATAACAAAAGATACATCTACTACCATTAATTCGGCCGTTACTTCTTCCTACAAAAGTACACGATATATCTGTTCGTTTATTATGAATTTCGCGCAAAGCTACACAAGAGCTATCGCGCTAGCTGTCCCTAATTTATTAGTGTAAGACTAGAGGGAAGGTAGCAAGTCATCACTTCCTACCGCCAGCACTTGTGCTACCATTTTTCAAAATGATAATGGGATTGATCAGAACATTACACGCTCCCACGGCTCAAAGGGCGAGCATGTTTGTCGTGATTGAGATTAGAACCCGCGACCTTCAGATTACACACACATTATATACCATGTTTTACGCATGCACACAATGACTTCATAAAACCTATATGAAACTTCTGGTTGGGTTATAATAAATACTATAGGAATATGTTTTGCAATAAATAAATGCGTGAAAGTTAGGATTTTTATGTTATTCATTATAGCCAATTTTTTAAGTTCATAATTCAAACAAAGGACAGATGTCTTGGTTTATTTCTTATAATTGTGAGTTTTTGAAAGAAAAACAGATGATTTAAAGAGACTCTCTACATCAAAAGCTTAAACAGATGAACATTGATTGAATTAAAATATAAGAAATTTAAAAGAGAGTTATTGTTATGGGAAGACTTGTATCTGATGATTCTGGAATGGGTAGATTATTAAATTATGTTTTTCTTCAGTTTTCACTGATGAAGACTTAAGCAGTATTCCTCATCATGAGCAATTGTTGGATGAAAAGAAAGTTGAACAAGAAAATTGTACATCCACTTACCGCAATTTCTTTTCTTTTTTTTGTAAATCAACAGATTGGAAATTAGCTAATGACACTTATATCTTCAATATGCTCAGTAATTATAGGCCTATTATTCTTACATCTGATGTGGTAAAAGTTTTGGAAAGTTTAATAAAAGATGCTTGGCAAAGTCATTTGGGAAATAAATTTGGGACTTTATCAAATAGTCCACATGGTTTAATTGAGGGAAAATCGTGTCTTACCAAACTTTTGACATGCTTTGAAAATGTTACTGCTTATGTACGTGGGAGTAAGAATGTTGATTTAGTGTGTCCTGATTTCTAGAAAGCATTTGACGAAGTGCCACATGAAACAAGCTTATCTCTATTGGTGTGGAGAATAAGTAAACTACAAGAAAAGAAGAGTAGCTTGATGGAAGAAAGCAGAAGGTTGTTATAAATGGGTTTAGTCAAAATGAAGTAATGTTGCAAGAAGTACCTTATGTCTCAGTCTTAGGACCGTTGTTTTTTATTTATATTAATGACATAGGTGAAGGAATGGTCAATAAATTACTTACATTTGTTGATGATATCAAGGTCTTGGGTGATGCTGGCTGTGAAGAGGATGTTACTACTTTACAAAAAGATTTAGATCATTTAGTGAATTGGGAAAAAATATAGCTGATGGGTTTTAATTATGATAAATACAATGCATTGCATGTAGGTTATGACAATTTAAAGTATAAGTGTAACTTAGATGGAAAATAACCTTAACAGTCATGAAGGAAAGAGACCTTAGTGAAATAGCCGATCATTCTTTAGAGCCATCCAGGCAGTATGCTGTTGCTAGTAGTAGGGCAAATAGGATTTAAGGTTATATCTACAGAAATATTAAATACAAATCTAAACAGCTTAGTAAAGAATTCAGAGAATGGTTACTAAAATGGTGTTTGGGATGGAGTGGTTGTCGCATGAAGAGAGATTAAGATCCTCAAAAGTCATTTCTTTTGAGAAAAGAAGAGTTAACGGGAATCTGTCTGAAGCGCTTAAGATTGTAAAACGAATTGATAATGTTGGTGCATTAACACTTTTCATACTTAACAGCGAGAAGTATAGAACTAGGGAACACAAATATAGATTTTTGGCAATGTAGAAGCCGTCTTCAGCTAAGCCAATGTTATTTCTCTGATAGGGTGGATGTTCTATGAAATGGATTACTAGCGAATGTCGTGGAGGCAATAAATTTGAATAAGATTATGAGAAAACTTCATAGATAAGTGAATAATAACGGCTGACTTAATTTTTTTTTAATATTGTTAGTTTGACTTAGAGGATAGGGCAGCCGAAATGGAACAACAAATTTTTGTTGTCCCTAAACATTATATTATGTTTCTATTGTAATCAGTAAAATGTTTGGTATAAAATGTCATAAAGGTCGAAAATTTATCCTCTAGCTATAATTAAAATGTTCTCTTGTATTCGATATACTAAATAACACTAGTTACTTTTACTTGAGAAATATGGATTTACAGAAAATAATATAATTAGTTCCAAGAGTCATCATGGCTCCCAAAAATGGTCATATTCCATTTCTTAATGTTTCTGTAGTTACAGGTGAATTTACTACTTACCTGGTTTTTCTCAACTGCTTCATTTCATTTTTCTATAAGTGTCGTTCATTAGTCAGTTGCACGAGCTTACATACTTTTCCAATGCCCATGAGAGATGTAATGTTCCCGGTGGTAGAATAGAGTCAGATAAAATCTTTAACTCTGTAACCCTAGGGTGGAGGAAACTAACGCTTCCTATGAGTCCAAGGATTCGACAATTATATGAAGACACGCACGTACGCAGACATTTGTAAAGTAAGATAATTACGTAGAAAAAGTATCCAATTCAATAAGTTTCAAAGTTAAAGGTCTGGAGAAACAAAAACACTTCAAGGTTTCAACCAAAGTACGTTTTACTCCAACGCAACGAGATGATATTAGCCAAAAAATGGAAGTTATATTTATGTTTTCTATTACATCATAATATATAGTTCATATTGTGGTTCTGTACAATGATGAAACTAGCTGTTTACAGAAAGTTTTGTAATTCCAAACACCTATCCAAGTATTTTTGACGGTAGAATTCAGTGTTAAAGAACTTTCCCAAAGTTGTCATAATTCAGATTCGCCATATTAGTTTTGCAGTTTTTTAGTCTTGAAATAAAAAATGGTACTTTAATGACATTCAGTCGAATAATTTAGAGTAATTAACAACTGAAAAGTTTAGTGCTAGTTTTTTTTTTAAATACTTATCATATTTGAATGAATCCTATTTTATAACCGCCTAAATCTATTCTAATAAATCGGAAACTTAGTCTTATATGAATAAATAACTTCTATGACTTATATATTGTTTTCAGTTCGTGATACACAACTGTTTTCAATCGTTCCGTAAATAGCTTTGTTGACCACAATAATATTTATATAAAGATTTTAAAGCTTTACCTTCCAATAGACCTGCCCGAAATTCTGCTTCTACTAAAGTTGCAAAGCTTTAACATTTTTGTACAAATATTGTTGTGGCCAACAAAGTTATTTATGGGGCAATTAAAAAATATAAGTCATTTACTCATATAAGATTAAGCTTCTGATTTGTGAAAAAAATTTTTTCTAAAATTCTGCTTCTACTATACCTTGTATTCTTATATTCATTTAATTTTCGTGTTATTTATTTATCTTTCGGGTCACAAATAACTCTGAGCAACAAACGATTCTCTGTTACTAGAAACTGGAACTGATTTTAACTGACTCTAAGAACCATATTGATAACTACTTATCGCCTCTAGTTTTCGAGATATCATGCGTTTATTCCAAATATCCTTATATATCATGGAAATAACAAAAAGAATCGATGGCATAGTATTCCCCTTGTTGTAAAAGTACAGCGTTTAGATTATCTCTAGATGAGTTGATAAAAAAGCTTCATTCTTGAGAATAATGTTCATTAGAACATCTGTACAGAAACACAAAGTATTTTGTATGCTGTAATGAGAAGTGAGACTTTTATGGAATATTCGGTAAATTGAAAGTCTTGTTACTGTAGCTAAAAAATTATTTACTATAAACAAGAGGTAAGAAATTATCCATACTGTTTTAATAAACAACTATTCTTGTATGACAAGATGAAGTGGTTTATGATGAGGTCTCACGGGAATAGAACTACTAGATGAAGAGGATGAAGATAATTCGTTGTCTTTTTTATATGATAACTTATATTTCCTATGAGATACTGGATTTTATTGCAGATAAACATTTGGATATTTTATGTGTTGTTTAGCTTTGTCTGAGTATCCCAAAACATGAATCTTACAAAAAACAACAGTCAGTTATATGATATTTGGGCTCACTCCATATCATGGGAATTGCAAAGGGCATACTTGATCTCTTATGTTTTCAGCCACTGTGTCAAGTCAAATGTGCAAGTTGTACAACATACATGTGGAGCCAAACGTTTATCTTGGTCCCTAATTTTACACCCCAAAACACTGGTAGTACGCTACCTTTACCTTATGTTTTATGTTTTTTTTTTTCATGAGACTGTAATATATTTTTACAAATGCAGCAGCAATTGTTTGGGTGATCTTTGCACTTTAAAAAAATTACAGAATTTGATTATATCGCATATATGACAGGATGAAAATTAGGTATTCTTTTGACTGTGCGCAGAGAAAGGCGAAATTGCCAACTTAGTCGGTGAGAGGCATCAGTGAGAATGCATCTGAATCTGCCTTTTCATGATCAGTCGAGGGATTTCTCGAATATTTAATGCAAACTGAACATGTAAGGGTTTTGTGATTTCCGAGCGGAGCAGGTGAGCTGGAAATGAAGCAAAAATGGTGCAATTTGTTAGAATTATATCGAGAACAAGTAAAACACATGTGCAACATATTTGAAATTTTACACCGATACAGTACAGTTGATGTTCAAAGCTTTCAAAAATGTACGCGTTTTACACATTAAACTTTGCAAGTAAACTTAATTGCACAGCACCACTCTGTTGCACTGAATTTTGAGTTGATTGTATGATATTTCACACAGTGTTGATAATTACCCAGAATCACTTGAGTTATCTCTAGTAGAAAATTTTGTTGTTATCCAATATAATTTAGTTCATATCTTATGTAAATGTGAATCCAAATGAAAACCACTAAAAATTTGATTAAAACTATCTGCTGGTACTCATTGAAACAAGTAAAAACTTAAATTGCATACTCTCAGATTTTTGATTTTTTATTCATCAAAAACGAAAAAAATGATTCCCTTCATCAACCATTTCCGTTATTTCAATTATTTATTTGTTTTTTAACCCTTAAACGGACGGCGGCCATCATTCCCGCTGTTTAAGGTTAATCATTTTTATGATTTTAAGTGTTGGAAGTAATATGATAATTATTGTATTTTTCTTTACTTCTTGTCGCTGGTCAGTTGTCATTCAAATGTCTTTCATTTTTATTACTTACAACTAAAGATCTGTGAATGACCACAAGACAGCAATAAAATGCTTCAAGTATTTTTTTTTATATTTCAAATTATAACTAAAACTAATATTTCCTTAGACCCATATAGATCGAAAACCTTATCCTTACCCAGACAAATGTCGTAATAATTGGCCAGAATGGTTTGAAGACATGAACTCAAAGAGTACTGTTTCTTATACACGTGAGGTAAGGTTAATTCCATTTTAATGTACATTGTTGCAGTGTTCATATTTTTAAGATATATTTTTGAGCTTGAGTTATCTCTACTGGTAAGAAAGTTTGGAAATTTTATTATTTCTTTAGTTTGTTGTTAGCAAAAATAGAAGTCTAACTTTGAGAGTAATGTAGTTTCCATACAGTTTATCTTGCCTATCAATGCTTTGCCACAGCTTAGCAAGTTAGAAGAAACTTATGTAGTTATGAGAACGTTCTGTTATAGAAAAACAAAATAAGGCAAACATGGTAAATTTTAAGATATCAAATATGGTTTAATGTGCCAATAAGTTTGGATAGCACTGATTTTATACTCTTAATTACTGAATAAATGCTAGAAAACTATGAATAGACAAAGCTTTGTAATTTGATTAATATTTAATTTGCAGGCAAAGAGTATTCACAGAGCCTGAGCTAGAGTTCCAGACTATATAAAGGAATAATTTCTGAAGTATCATTTAGTTAGTTTGCAAATAAAAAATTCGGCGTTTAAGAAAAATATTGCCTTTTGGCTTTACACATGAAAAATGACACAAGTTAGTACAAGATGTTCAGTTAATAACATTGCATCAATAGTAAGCAACAATTTGAATAAGAAAGATTTATTTTCATTACTTCCAGGATGAGCATAGTAATAAAGATAGGTTTATGTATCGAAAGATCTAATATTCAAGACGTTAAGTCGCTGAATAAAATTAGTCATAATCATTATTTTAGCTTAAGAATTGAACAAAGTTTTTCTGATCTTTGACTTGGTAGTTTAACCACAGTGTGTTTAAGATATAATTGAGATTGATGTGTTTAATTCAATTATATCCAATCATTTTTAATTTTAAATCTAACTATATGTAAACTGCCCTTCTAGGGAGAGAGTGAAGACTAAAAATTCGTGCCTTTAATTTCCACACTAAAAGGCCCGGCATGACCAGGTAGTTAAGGCACTCGACTCGAAATCTGAGGGTCGGGGGTTCAAATCTCCGTCACACCAAACATGCTTGTCCCTTCAGCCGTGGAGGCGTCATAATGTGATGGTCAATACAACTATTCGTTGGTGAAAGAGTAGCCCAAGAGTTGGCGGTGGGTGGAGATGACTAGCTGCCTTCCCTCTAGTCTTACAATGCTAAATTAGGGACGGCTAGCGCAGATAGCCCTCGTGTAGTTTTGCGCGAAATTCAAAACAAACAAACACACCAAAACTACACTAAAAAATCAACTGTAGATTATTATTCTGGTAATACGTAATCTGCAAGAAATTTATCTTGGTTTATGTTTGTCGTATTTTTATTTCGCGATACTCGTAATCTACTTGGAAACATGGGCTCTATTTGCAAGTCAGAACTTCTCCGGAAAATTATTACAATAATACTAATAATACAGGACCAAGTGGTAATTGTATAACTAATTTTTGTAAATCAACGTTTTGTCTATGATTTTTATAAATTTTCATCTGTTATCAATCAGACGAGCAATATTCCCAGTTACGCGATATGGAAAAACTTCGAGTTGTGAAACGTTTTTGCAAATATTACCTGTAACAAATTTTTAGATTACATATTTCTATATTAGGCTTCGCTGCTATTGTTTCAAGTGAATGTTAGTGTCTTTTTTTTTGGCTATAGAAATATTTCAAAGACATAACACGCTCACACGGGAAGCTTTGATTGTTTTAAAACTTTCGAAAATTTTCACTCTCTCCTTTTTTCATGTATAAGTGTTTAAGTATTTCAATTTTTTAATTTTTAAAGTATGAATTTACTTTATGTGTTTGATGAAAGCATATATTTATTCTCTTATTACAAGTTACAACTCTTAGAGTAAGGAAGGTGTATTTTATTCAACCATAAATAAATAATCTGCCAATTCAATGGGATTGATATCTACATTCATAAGTAACTATTACCAATTGTAGAATTTAAGTACATTGTTAAATTGCTAAATTTGATTCAAATACTTAAACATTTTTTTACCATTAAACTTGAATACTTGAGAATGATCGTATCACTGATCGAAATATTGTATCTGTCCAAAAAGTACACTTTTTTACTGTATGAGCTGTAACTAGTAATAAAATAATACTTAATCAATAAGTAAACTAAAAGTAAAATTCTTATTGTAATAACTCTATTCGTAAAAACGCACACTTAGCAACAACAACAATGGTGTGATGGGAATTTAGATTAGAGTATATTTCATTCGTCGGAAATGAAACTTAATCAGGAGTGGTCAGAAACTTCACTTTCTCTTCATCCGCATATTTTGTTTATCAAATGTCAGGTTTCATAGGGCTACGATTGTTTACAGTAGGTGTCGGTAACTTTTGGTGATACATTCAACAATAAATTGCAGCAAACAATTTACTTGTTTTAAAATAGAATATCTAAAAGTAAAACATATGTGCAAACAAAATTTGTTACCCTATTGGTTATCACAGTTGTACCTATGTATCTTAAAATAATTTTCTTTTTTGTTTAAAGTCAACACAGTCTGGTTCAATTACTTTAAAACAAACTGATAAGATGAATTCTTCTTCTATATCTTTGTAATCACAATACAAACTGTGAAACATTCACTTAAAAATCGCCCGTTACAGCTAAACTGATAATCACGCAGTCTAACTTCATTTTTCTCACTGTTATTTTTACTAATTTACTTATTTATCTATGTATCTGCACACACTTATAAAACAAAACTATTTTTTATAACTAAAGAGTTATATAAAGATAACGATAAAACCTAGAGGTTTCGAGTAAGATTACGTCTACAATATTACAAAAGCCTTGTATAACATTCACAACATAGAGAGATAGGTATCGAAACTTGTAATAACTATTGCTTTTAAAATAATTAGCTGTTAACACTCTAGTTACGAAAACTAAATAATTATTAAATAAATTAAATAATTACTCTTAAGATGAACAGTTTTGATTATCCAACACCAAGCACCTTTAAATAAAGTTTTATCTTCTCACTTACATTTCCTTGGCCGCTTTTTTTAGGTATTGATAAAGGGACTTCGAATGGCTTATAACAGTTCTGACCATATTAGTGATGCCGAAAAAACCCACTTGTAGAAAAAAATATATATGTAAAAATGACTGTTTTGAGTTGTTCGCTCCTTTACGTAAACATTTTTTCTCAACAAAAACCAGCCGTTTTTACATATATATGATTCTGATCATATCTTCAGAATATAATTACTCTTGCAATGTAAAGTTAAGGGGATGGTAAAGGGTTGAAGCAACATTATTTATTATTTTACTTTAAAGAAGCAGACCTAATGAACCATAATGATCGTTTAATCTTTAAGAGAAATTTATACAAATATGTCATCATAATTGATTCTTAAACTGGAATCAAAATGACTCGTGAATCCTAATGATGGCTTCCTCTTACAGGGATGTTTGCAAAGGTGTAGTCAGAAAAAAATTGTAGAAAATTGTGGTTGTGAACTAGCTTGGATGCCCTCATGTAATCCTGGAAGAAATTATACCATTTGTGATTTTTATGGCAACGATGGTAAGATATCAAGGTTATAAGGAATGCCCAGTAACAATTTGATCGTTCATAAGATATAATCTTTACCAGAATATAATTATAATTTTCCGTGATTATATCTTGGAAAACTTTAACAGGTTTGTTTTTACTTACAAAGCTACACGAATAGTTATCTGTACTCTGCCCACCACGGGGATCAAAATCTAGATTTTAGAGTTTTATGTCCTCAGACATACCGCTGTGTCATAAAGGGCGCAACTTTACCAGGAACAAGACACAAGATTAGTTTAAATATGCTAAACTCAAGTTAGGTCTATCTTGGCTTCCTTCGTCCAGTTTTAGGTCCTTTTGAGATTTTATTTGTAATAACAGCATAGTGTTCAAACCAGAAAAGAGAGAGAGATTGTTTCTGCGTTGTTCATCAGTGAAATGCTTAAGGAAGATAAAGATGAGAATATTTCTGGGTATTTCATAATTCAGAATAAATCAGGTATTAGTAGAAATACATTTGACTTTGTCTAGCCTATAAAGAATGTTGTATTCGGAAACTTTATAATTTTCGTGTTAATTTGTTCCACGTTTTAGAACGTAGTCCTATTTGTAATTGGCTGCTCTTCTGTTTATTAGTACACTATGATTTATTGTTGTTTGAGCTCCATGGGTCTTTCACGAGACATTCAGATTACGTACTCAAAATGTGCTCTGGTTGAAAATTTCAGCCTCGTTTTTACCTCTTCGTTAAATTGTCTCTTTTATTAATGAATAGTTGTGTTCAGCTAATACTTCAATAATTCAGACATTTATTGACATGAAATTATCTCTTTTCAATTTATGAAATGTGGTGCAACACATATAAGTTTGAGAGTCGTAACACATTTAAACACTTTTTTCATGCCATCATTTAATAATTTTAATGTCTGTTTCTGCTTAAATGAAGCACAAAATATTGCTTACGGTTATTATTTCACTTACTATACCGTTTTTGAGAGTACAATAATATATAGTTAAGAAGACCGCGAAAAATATATTTATAACACTGAATTAAACATTTGCCAGAAATGTATAATACATACGTTAACAAACAGAGCAATTTGTGTGCAATACCAAAAGTGACGTCTTGACTCCTTTACTTACTTGTTTCGAACGTTTTAACTCTATTTTTAATGATACTGCTTAATTTTTGTTTCATTGTATTTGGAAAAAAATATCGGTTTTTGAAATTTTTATCCTGTGATCTGATCATAACGAGCATTTTGAACATATTGCACGTGAGGTCATATTACTCTTATGTTTAAACAATAGCTGTTTCTTGTTTAATATTTGCTATATTTTCTAGGGATTTTCTTACCATATTGTTTTTCTTCCGAAAAATATATGTGGAAAAGGTAACTGTTTATAATATGTCTACAATTTTTATTCTGCGTTTAAATTTTCTCAGTAAACGACAGTAATGAAAGATTATTTACGTTATTAAAAAAAACAAAAATATCGAATTTGTAAGTACTGTATTTTTGTTCGAAGTTCTTTTTATTGAATTCTGTGTCTATTGTACTTTGAACTTTTATCTTCTAGAAGTGAATAATTGCATACATCGTACAAAATTTGAAGGTATTGACTGCAGTTGTACACCCCGTTGTCAGTAAGTTCTACCTCATCCTATAATTCTCATCTGTCCTGAAAATCCCGTTTTAACCTTTTTTTGTTTTCTAAATGCTAGTCGTCTCTAACAACAGAATAAATATGTTTACGAAAACATATAGTTAACTTTACGACTTTAAATAAAAAGATGTTTTACAATGCCATTTTAATATACCGTTCTTTCACTCGAATGATCAGAGCAAATTAGGTAACATAAAACGATCACATTCTTGAATTTGAAAACTTCTCTTAGTTCGTTATACAGGCAGAAGGCAATATTATGACACATTTAAGCTAAATATATTATAACATATTGTAGTGGATCAATAATATAAATATTGAACATAAACAAGACATTAAAGATTATATAGCAGTCGGTTTAACATAGCTCAAACGAAAGAATTAATGCCACATTATTACTTTAGAGTTTTTTAAACCAGTTTTGACATCAAAGGCTTTGAGTGACAAGACACCTCTAGCTTTAAAGCCTATGGTAATATACACCATTTATATATAATATGCTTAAATGATATAGATATGCTAGTATAGATATGAGATTGTAGAACTATCCAACTAATTTTACAATACCTTCTATGATCACTCTGTTTTTACAACGTTTAGCAATAACTTAGAAACATGGTTTGAGCACTGAATTCTGGTGTATCATTGAGATCTAATGGCATAACATTCGTGATGAAAAATTCATTACGGTTCTCAAATCAAAGTTGTATAAAAATAGCTTTTAAAATCTATGTTTTGTTTCCCACAAACCACTGTACAGGAGACCCTTTGCTCAAAACTAGAATTTATCAACTGGTCTAGATGATAAAAGCGATTTCGGTGCCCAAACCATTATTTTGACTCCATTCAACTAGAAACTTAGAAACTAACATTCATGGATATTAAGCCTTCAGTGAAACAAGAACATATTTTTATCATGTAGTTTTCTATAGACGTGTATTTTATTTCCCTTGTTTTACACGTCTTATTATATATTTTCTTATCGCAGTGAATCAGTGCTTGAAATGAGTTCTTCTGCAACTAACTGGCCAATAACTAACAAATATTTTCAGGTAAACAATTTTCATACGCTTGTGTACAGAACATTGTAGAAATTTTTAAGTCAAACTTAAAAACACAATAATGTTATACGTTAATTTTTCATAACCTACGTAATGAAAACTCCAAACTATTTCAAAACGTGTATACAAATTAATAAATTCCGTATTCATAAGGAATAATAAACGGTTTACAGTTGGAAGGTATTATATGGAACAAAACCTTTAGTACGTTATATTAAAATGGTTTTGAATATGCCAATCACCAACTTACATGACAACCACAGATTATAGCTTTCTTTACGATCAGACTACTGAAGTAAGCCCAGGGAAACCGTCGTATCTGAGCTGTTGTCGAATTATAGAGCCTTGCAGGGAGGCAGAGTTGTTTCTCAACATGACGGCCTTATGGCAGTGGGTTTTGCAATGGAAAATATCCACTAAGGGGCTATTTTATAGGCTCACGGTTGTTAGATAAAGAATAACCGGACGAGACGACATGAATTGCAACGTTGTGATGTAATTTCATATATGTTTCAATATAATGAATTAAACATTCTGTACAATAAACAGCAAAATTTTGAGCTAAAGCCCTCTTGCATTAAACAATATTTCTTTCCTTGTAATTGTATTTCATTGATCTACTTTGGGAAATCATCAATTAAGTTTGAATTTATTGATTAATAGATTATAGTATTCATTAGATAAATATACACGTTTTACTGTATCAGATTGTTTCTAAATATTAATCAGACTATGATGTTGATCACATTTATTTATAACTGGATTTTTCAGGTAACTGGAGAAGTGGAAGGAGCAAAAAACAGATTTAATGATTCTACGTAAGTAGACTTTCCGTGTTTAGAATACCCCTCGCTAGTACAGCGGTAAGTTTACGGAGTTACAACGCTAAAATCAGGGGTTCGATCCCCTTCGGTGGGCTCAGCAGATAGCCCAATGTGACTTTGGTATAAGAAAACACACACACCCTGTTCAAAAAATAAATTATTCTATCGGTTGTTTCTTTATCAACTGCATTTACTAAGTAATATTTCATGTTTTTAATGAAAACCCTGACACCCCTTAGAAAAATATTACTATCTTGTACGAAACAAAAATACCCTAGTTTTAGTGTCTACAAAATAAAACCATCAATGACTGAGAAATCTGTCCACTGTCCTAAGTTTTAATGAGGTTTTAAATATTTTATATTTTGTAACAAAATTATAAGACCAGTAAATATGAAGTAAAGGTAACAAAGAACTTTCTTGACTACTGGTTTAACTTCTATTTGTACGAAACGAGAAAATATACAGTAGTTGTGATTGTTTTTTGCCATAATGTGCTAAAACTTGCATATTTTACACTTGTCACGTGACTCTTCCTTTTTTGGGAATAATTTTGCTGCCTATACGTTTTAGACATTATACTGGGCTGATGATGCTCCATTACTTTAACTACAACCAATTATAGTGTGAACTATGAAAGTGTGACTGCAATTTTATTATTTCGGATACAGATATTATTTCTATAAAGTCGATCCCAGCATCGCAAAGTGGTTAAGGCGCTCGACTCGTAAACATTGGAATAACAGATTTTCTCTTTCTTTATTAATATTATGTAACAAAATTTTTGCTTTCTCTTGTTCCTGGACAGAAAGTGTTATTTTCCAATTGCTTATGCCTAAAGTAAATGGAAAAGACCTATTTTTCTCTTCAAACTTTGGCGGTGGGTGGTGATGACTAGCTGCCTTCCCTCTAGTCTTACACTGCTAAATTAGGGACGGCTAGCACAGATAGCCCTTGAATAGCTTTGTGCGAAATTCCAAAACAAACAAACAAACAAACAAACTCTTCAAACTTACC
This sequence comes from Tachypleus tridentatus, assembly GCF_004210375.1. NCBI lineage: Eukaryota > Metazoa > Arthropoda > Merostomata > Xiphosura > Limulidae > Tachypleus > Tachypleus tridentatus. Next base: position 64,328,383 of record NC_134830.1, on the reverse strand, counting down.
CATCTTCCAAAACGTTTCAGGTAGATTCAGTGCTGAGTAGCTGATAGAGAATTTTTCTCTAACTTACAAGAATTTTTAAGAACTTTCTTGAATGATGTAAGACGTACGACAATTTTTAAGAACCTTTTAGAATTTTCTAGAACGTTTCATTGTAGACATAGACCTATCTGATTTTATCAGAGATGGCATCATGAGGCTGCAAGCATTTTTTCAGACGCATTTTGCTATGTATGTGACCAATTTATCAAGACAAGAGCGAAAAAGTACTCTGTGACAGCATCTGCCTTGAAGTGTGATGAATATGCCTGGAAGGTTATCGGAGACTTTAAAATGGTGACATTCCTGATGGGTATCCAAGGAGGTTTGACCAAGTTTCCCTGTTATCTTTGCCTTTGGGACAGCAGGAACTGCAGTGCACTACAACAGGAATCACTGGTCACAACGGACCGAGTTTTCTGTTGAGAGGCACATTGTCAAGTGTGAGCCACTGGTGCACCTCCAGAAGGTGTTGTTCTCACCATTGCAAATAAAACTGGATCTTAAGAAACAGTTTGTCACAGCTCTGCAGCCTTCAAGTACCTTCGAGACTTCTTCCCTAAGCTATCTGAAGCAAAGGTCAAAGCTGGTGTCTTCGTTGGACCACAAATAAAGAAGATCTTGGAGTGCACAGAATTCCCCAAGAAGCTCAGTAGGAACGAAAAAAGCTTGGGACAGTTTTATCACAATCGTTCGAGGCTTCTTGGGCAATTACAAGGTCGAAATTTAAGTGGAACTGGTTGAGGCTCTGGTAAAGAACTAAGGCAAAATGGGCTGCAAGATGTCTCTAAAAGTCCATATCCTTGACGCTTATCTTGATAAATTCAAATAGAACATGGGAGCATACTCAGAGGAGCAAGGCGAGCGCTTCCAACAAGATATATTGGACTTTGAAGGCCGCTACCAAGGATAACTTTGTATAACTTTAGTATAAATACATGAATATTTTGATTCATATGTGCTTTTATTCAGACCTTATGAAAATGTGCAAATTTGCCCGTTTTTACTTAGAAAATATGTTAATATCTAAATTTCATTATCCAGGTGACAAGAGCAAAGTTTGAACGGAATTATGGCCATTTTCTGTACTTTTACAAAATAAGAAATTAAGAAATAACACATAATATCCAGGAACAAAATTTGTGTTACATAATGTATTTTTTTTACTAGTTTCGTGACTTCGAAAGCCATTCTTCAGGATATAATGTAACAAAAACATAAAAATGTTCTTTTTCAAATAATCATAAATTATCTAACTTGAGTACATATACTTTCAAAATGTACAAACACATAATATAGCCTATGTATAAATTAATCACATTACAAATGTTCACAAATAAATAAAATTAATCAATATATTTTTAAAAGATTAAAATGGTATTCTAATTATATTGTTTTTCATATTATTATGATAAAAATAAATTTATTTATCACATAATTTCATACTTGTAATTATTTTTTTCTTTTCTTAAGTCTCAGTAACTGTTTTCATAATTTTTACTTTCTTTAAACAACCAATTACTTCTGCCCTCTTGCTACTACGTATTTAAAGTAACTCTATGATTTAAAGTATGGTTATTACAAATAAATATGAATACTGTCAAGCTGTTAATAATAAAAAGCAGAAAATACATAATACAATGCAAGAAAATAAAGAAAAACTGTATGGAATCCTAGAGGTGTGAATACGTTCGTATTCAACAAAAAATACAAGGACAAAGAAATGAAAGATTTAGACAAAGAATTTTCAATAGGATGGAAGATATAAGGTGTGGAGAAAAAAGAGCGAGATTATATGAAAGACATGAATTTTAGAAAATATGGCAGAGTTCGAAAAACGTTTAGATAAACAGGATCAGAAGTTTTGAAAATAGTTAATTGTTAATTGAACAGTGACTCCGTTATAATTGGTTCTTTATTAAATATATTTTACTATGTACAAATACTTATTTTTTCTCTACTAAAGGTTTACAAGATCTATACGATCGTTTTTGTTTAAAAAAATTCGAACTCTATTTAATCAAAAAACCTTTTGGATTATCATTTTTTGCATTGAAGTTTGGTTTAAATAAATCGGCAATTTTGGAGTTATTTCAATCACAATGTTAGGAAACGCGTAGATTAAAAAAACAATGAACGACAAAAATATGAAACCCTAATACTTGAATTCTTTCCTCATTAGGGGAAACTGAATGATTCGGCGATAAGTCTGAGACCTTATAACACTCAAAACTGAGCTTAAATAGTCAGTAGATAGAGCAATTTGAGTTTGTTTTTGAATTTTGCGCAAAGCTCGACGAGGGTTATCTGCTCTAGCCGTCCCTTATTTAGCAGTGTAAGACTAGAGGGAAGACAACTAGCCATCGCCATCCATCACCAACTCTTGGGCTACTATTTTATTAATAAATGATGATATTGACCTTCATATTATAACGTCCTTACGGCTGGAGGGGCAAGCATGCTTGTTATAACGGAGATTAGAACATTCGACCCTCAGATTACGAGTGAATCGTCCTAGACACCTAGCCATTCCGGGCCTCCACTGTGAGCAATGGTTTAGTCTTTACCATTTCACTTAATATGGAGTTATTTAAATATGTTTGTATAGAGATATGACACAACTTTGAGAATAATGTACTAGAAGTTATAATGTTCTTTAAGTATTCTTATTATTTCTTTATTTACTTTATAATTTTTTTCTGTTTTCTGTAGTGGACTACTTCGAATTGTAGTTTATTATAATACATTTAATTATGAAGAAATAAGGCAGGAACCAAAGTACACGGTAAGTAATCCTTCATCATTGACACCAAACGTGAATTAAGTCAATGGGAGCTGTATTAATAGTCGTTTCTAACATTTTTCTAAAGATATATTTGATATAAAATAAACAGGTAAATGATTGAACCAATATTTTACCAGCTCAGAAAGGTCACGGTATTTTCAATAATCTGTTACTTCGAAATCATATAGTTTATTTAACCTTTGCATTTATCTGCCTTTGAATAATATATCTGTATTTGATTACGTTATTACACATAAAGCAATTTTAAACAAGTGAAATATATAATTAAAGTTTTAATGAATATTCTTTAAATATGCTAATCCGAAAGAATACATAAATACCTAAAAATCGAAATGCAGAAATAATCGTTAACTATTCTGATTTCAAAAATACTTCTTATATTATACATTTTAATAGTTAAAGATTAAACCTTATTTCATGTTTTTAACAGTAGCACGAAATATAAAAATATCATGGTTTTGTTTTTGTCTTACTTCAAAGTTAATTATAGCGTAATTATAGGTCATGTGCATTGGCTACTATTGTACAGTCATTTTACTACGTTGCATCAGTTAACCTATAGTATTTTTGATTCTATTAGATAGTTGTTAATGAAAATCGTGATTGAAACATAACATCTAGAAACTGAAAACAAGAAAATAGTGGTAAAAACTGCGGGCATTTATCAAAATGTTAATTGTTTTATTTTACTTTACAGTTCTCACGTTTGGTAAGTAACATTGGAGGAACCTTGGGACTGTACACAGGATTGTCCTTTCTGGCTGGAATGGAGATCCTGGGACAGATTTTGAAAATCTTTAAAAATTCTCTTCATAAAATAAGAAAGAAGAATATAACTCCAGTTGATCAGTTAGAAGTATGAAAAAGATGACAGGAGATGCGGTCCTACACAGTGTGTAAACGTTTTAATAATGCAAGATTGAAGTTTAAGGCATCACACTAGAGCATGTGAAATCATCCCAGCTGTATAGAAAAAGAGGATAATTTTTTTCTTTGGGAAGTTTGAAGTCCAGTGGGAGAAAAGCAATTTCTTTTTAAATGAATTTCTGGTTTCATACTTAAGCATTTTTCATAAGTAAATTATCCAAGGAAAATATTTTTGCACAAACGTTTAGGCTTAGTATATATATTGTTTATCTATGTCTAAATACCGATTAAGGTCCCGAAACTTTTAAACTGAATGTCATTATCATTTTAGGTTTCATAAAGTTCTGGTTAGTAGCATTTATTAGCATAGAACAAGCCAGAACTAAAAGATCTAGATACTGTCCTTCTGTGCTAGATAAAATACAGGTAGTGCTAACCGAAATAAGTCCATATTGTAATATAACTTAAGGACCTAATGAGTGAGAATTGGTAAAATTAACTCGTATGGCAGAAACCTCCAGTTAATACACTACAAGCTAAAAAACCGTAAGATTTTTGAAACAATAACATGAACTTGATGGCTTTACCGAAATCGAAAATAGCAGTGTATTATTTGGTGAGGATTTCTGTAAATCAAGTAAGTCCAGCCGCATGGGATTTTAGGGGAAATTGATTTATGATCGTAGACGCGTTTCATAAGTTAAGAGTTTTTCAAACGATATCAAATTTTAACCAATTAACCACAACGTTTAAAATACATTATTACTGTTACTGGAATGTTCAAATACACGTTTGTTTATGAACTTTGTTACAACGTATATACACTACTTATTACTTCACTGCTTTCAAATTCAATCGTTCTTTGCTTTCATACCTCATTTTATTAATTTTGCAAAATTACAAATATTCAGTGTTAATACTTTAAAATGAAACATCTTTTTCTAAAAACCCGAAATTGCAACACATGAAAAATATGAGAAGCTTCTTAAGACACACTTGTGAAAAACAAATAACCGAAACGGGTGTAAAGTATTAACATGCATTTTATTCGTATTTGATGAAATGAGACAAAGACAGGAACATAGAGGATAAAGTTAAACTAAGGAATCATATTCTTGTTCGTGGTTATTAGTTGCGAATGCTGATGTAGCCAGGAGTTTAAGTGACGTTAGAGAACAGAGGTTTTCCACTAAGCAAATGATTAGACAAAAACTATATTTTAAAATATCTAATGCAACATACGTATTAAAACACTAATTGGGTATACTCTTTAGCTGCAATGGAAATATAGGTGTTTATAAGTTATAATTGTTGGTTTTGCTTAAAATCAGTATTTTTACAGTTTCATAGTTTTCGAGAGTATTTTTCAAAATGTGCCGAAGTAACATTTTATTTCTTTGGAATTCATCAAAGAGCACTTCAAATTAAAAATGTCTTTTCCCTCCTGGAGACAGAAAACTGTATTTCTTCACAATGATAAAGTGTATTTGGACTTGCTCTTTCATTTTGCGTTTGTTCATATAACAATGACCATATTTATTTCACTATAAGTTAGAATACGCGATTGGAGATGAATTGGAAACAAAAGTGAGTAAAAACATCTACTTAGAAGTATTTTTGTTTGCTACAAGTCAGAGTTACTCTATCACAGGTAAATTTCCAGCTATCCACTACTACCCATTGTACAGTCGGGTAGATTGAAGCAACTGTTTAACTTAAGGACCAAATAACATATCTAGGACAAGCCTCGACCTTTATTAATCAAGGTTTATTAACTTTTTACTCCTGAAAATAAGCAGGAGTTAATACAAAGTCTTATTAAACAATGTTTTACAGTTATTCAATATTGATTGTCTTTCTCTTTTATTGCTGGAGTAAATGTTTAGTTACCAAGCTTTAACTGATTATTATTATGTCACAACTATGTGATCAGCTAATGTATAACTGAAAAAGAACGTTGTTTTATTTGTATTAAGAAAAGAACTCGACGAATATTAAGGTTGCCTTGTATATAAAACGATATATTAAAGTACTTTAAAATATTGATAGAATTATTTGTTTCAGAAGTGTTTCAAAATTTACTCAACTTATATGACTGTAAAGATGTTCTATTTTATCTGCTCTTTTCAGTTATGTTTTCCATACATATTATTTCTACCTATTGTTAGTAAGTTACCTAATTTATTTTTAAGCCACTCTATTTTGTCAGTTCATTATTCTTTGCTGTGTCACTTTCACTCTAGTCGTAACGGAAAGTTATGATGGATTAAAGTTACTTTAACTATATTTGAAGCACAATTTAGTAATGAAATAAAAATGCTGCTTAAAAATAGGTACATGTCTAAATGTACTTCATTCTTCTTGTTTTGCAACTAAAAAGATCTAGCTACATGATGTTTGTTACACATTTACAGTTAGCTTGATTTAAACTGATAAACTCCGTAACTTCTGTCTAGTAGGGTTATTTCCATTTGAGTGGAAGATGTTTTAAGTTTAAGCAGTGAAACACTAAATATAGAATGTTAGTGAATTTTACTGCAAGTTAATAAAACATACACATTTTGATTCCAACTGAGTTTGCACGAGAACCGATTTGCAAATTTATTCACATCGTGTTACTTGTAATGTAGCCTGTTTTATGGAAAAATTAAAACATTCTGGCTACTTCTCATTATGTTTGTGTGTAAAGATTTATTGTTGGAACGTAGAACATTGAACGTAGATTGTTTATTTGAGTAAACAGAAAAAATACATTTATAGATTTTTTAATGTGTACACCCAAAATATAAATCAATGTAATATACAATACATATTCAAACTATACAAGTTACTTTGTTAGACTCTCTTATATTTTCTGTTCACTTAGACGTTTAGTGACAAACAGAAACAGAACTTTTCTTACTTTGGTTTAATATTTTCCTAATCAAAGTTTTTCTTTATATAAAAGTAGAACTAGTTTACTATCAGCTCCTTTAATGTTGATATTAGAGTTGTGAATGAGCGAACTTTCTTTTCTACAATACGTTTTTTGTTCATTCTTGACCCTTGCTATGATCCTAAACAAATTAGACTGGACAACAACTTCACATTATCATAGAATACGTTCAAGTAAACTAGACTTCAGATATAATCTTGTATTAACATGTTTATTCGCATTATCAACCTTTTTAAGTGGAACCGCTATGTCCATGCTGACAGCAAGAACCAGAAATTTATAAACTGTAAATGTTTATAATGCCGAAATTCTAAAACGAATATTATGCAAGCAAGAATTACGTTAGAAAACACATACCACCAGTATTTGTAGATACACCCTTCTAATAATACTGTTTTGTTTGTAAGAAAGTAGCTCCATTACGGAATTTTATCGATGAAACAACTCGACCCTTTAATACATGTATGCTTGAACTTTCAAAACCTGTAAATACCCCACCCCCACTGTAAATAAAAAGTGATTACCCCACCCCAGTAGCTCGTAGATAATTCTGAATGATTATAACGCTAAAAAAATCAGGTTTCGATACCCATTATTAGTAGAGAACAGACAGCCATTGTGTAGCTTTGTGGTAAACAAAAAACAAACAAATTAATTGACAACGGTTATCAAATAACTTGAATGATACAAATCAGCCATGCAGTGTAATAATATAACATGTTTTGTAATTAAAGACAATGACACATTCCTAAAAGACAAACGAAGATGGTAGAATAGCATAATTGTGTTACAGTATGATTCGTTTATATTTTAAATAATTTTAGTCGTAACAACTATTACAACTATTAGAGATACCTGGTGACGTATAAGACTGGTGATATTGTTATTACATCTTTCTTCACCAGTTCTACTACACGTTTTCATTAAGAAGAGTGTAATAATATTTCAACCGACAATTTTCGTGTTGACACTGCTATGATGGAAAGTTTCACCCAATACTATAGCCGTTAAAAACGACTTTGTTACATTATACAAAAGTTCAATCGATACGCTATTTATATCTCTCATTTTGACAGGTATTGTATCTTATGGTTTATAACGACTTATATGGTGAAGTGTTATTTGTTAGGTTAAAACTCTTATTTCCTTACAATAATTAAAGAAATCTCCTTAGGCTTAAGATATGGCCAAACCTTTGGATAAATAATCAATCTTTCTTCTCTGACTTACAGATTTCGTTTAATTCCTCTAATAGTAACCATTTACTTTATTTAACTAACGATTTATCTACTGTTGATCATATATATCTATATTTAGTCCATGTTCTTCAAAAACCAACATAGACTACTTAGACGAACCTCGCATGGTGGTAACTTTTACAGAAATCATAGGTCGAAGCTGTAAATAATTTCAAGATAAATAAATCATCAGTAAACGAAAATTGTGAATAAAAGCTTCACGATAAATCACTAATTCAAAAATGTGGATAGAAGCTTAAAGAAAAATCAGCAGTTCGAAATGGTGGTTATATTTTCGACATGAAACATCTTTCGAAATCGTACATAAGTGTTTTAAGAACAATCATATCTGAAATCGCTCTAACAGATTCAAGACAGTCTAACTCTCAAAGTCGTGAGTAACAGTTTTTAAGATAAATCATCAATTCCAAATCACAGATTACAGCTTCAAGACAAATCATCTCTTGAAATTGTGAATAACCCCACCAAGATAAATCATCGGTTTAAAACTGTTGATATAATAACTTCAAAATAAATTACTAAATTAGAATTATGAATAACATTTCCGAAACGAATCCCATGTACACAATAATGGATTTAGACTTCACGAAAAAATACATATTACTGTATCACATTCAAGTCAGTATTATTAAGTTCAATGAATAATTACAAATTAAAATTGTATGATTGGGTGAAATGTCGTAGAGATATAGGAGAATAACTCAGAATAATAGGAGAATAATACAGAAGTAACACTGTATTAGTTTTACCCAATGCTCAAATTACAAGATATTTGACGTTCAACTAGTTTATTCTTAACTACATCATTAAATGCGAAACGAAAGGCTCAGGAAATATTTTCTTATTTCTTATATCAATTATTCAGCTTTCTCTCTTGTAAAGAAAAAAAAGACGTACCCAAACAATAACTACCTTGATATATATATCCAGTTTTGGAAACAAAATAGAAAAATATAGACGATTTTATACTTGGAATTAGTAAAATATGTTTTCGATCTCGTCATTTTTTCAAAGGAAACATTATTTTTTTAATGTTTCAATTCTAAATAGAATTCTGTTAAACTGCCTAAATGTTAAAGTAGATATATCTTTTCTGAATTTTAAAATACAATTGTCAAAACCACAGATTTATTATTAAGTCTCTAAATAGAGCAGAATTTTGATTTCATTTCTAGATTGTTTTGTATTCAAATACTTGTATATATATTTTTAATTGTAATCTAAACATTAATAATGTTATAATAAGATGGAATACTTTAAACTACTAGCTACTTTAAGTTTACTTAAATTGACAAGTAAATTGAGATTAATTGCGCGTTCTTAAAGAATCTCACTGGTCTTATAGTTAAAAGGTTTTTTAATATTTAATGTTACGTATTGTAATTTATTTCTGATGAATCTTCGAGTTATTATGTTACATGTGCTAATGTATTACTATTACAGATAACCGAGAATTGAAATTTGAATCGAGTGGTTAATTAACTATTACTATTTATCACATTTTTATTATTTGCCAACAAGACTGATACACGCAATTTCTTTTTTAAAACAAATATGTTTCAATATACACTCAAAAAACAATACAATTTATAATAACGGTTATTACTAATAACTAGTACAAATAATAATTTATATACAAGAGAATTATAAAATTACAAACTATACTGAGTTTTATACTCGGTCTACTACTGAATATTTAATCGATGGAGCAGGTCCACAACGACCAAATTAATTTAGAGTTGATATTCTCACGCCTCGCCTTAGCTAACGCTGTATTTCTGTTGGATAGCCTCACACCTTGTAAAAGCTGACTCCTTCCAGCAACTATATTTAATGCCCTCGTATAAACAGGGCAATTCACTGAAGTTCAACGATTTGTAATGTATAAAATCTATAACGTTCATGGTCAAACTCTGTAGTTTTCGTATTAATAAGTGTTAATCACAATCATAACTTTCTAGGCCTATAGTATACTAACTGTTTGTTTTTGAATTTCGTACAAAGCTACACGAGGGCTATCTCCGCGAGCCGTCCTTAATTTAGCAGTGTAAGACTAGAGGGAAGGCAGCTAATCATCACCACTCACCGCCAACTCTTGGGCTACTCTTTTACCAACGAATAATGGGATTGGCCGTCACATTATAACGCCTCCATGACTGAAAGGGGAAGCATGTTTGGTGCGATTGGGATTCGAACCCTCGACCTTCAGATGACGAGTCAAACGCCTTAACCCACTTGACCATGCCGGGCCCATACTGATTGTAGCGGTCCAATAATAGCAATGCTCTATTGGCGCGTCAGTTTTATAAACGAATTACGCGAGTTTCTCAACTTTTCAACAATATTCTAGCACGTTTTCTTAAAACATATATTGTTTATTCTCACTTTAAAGAATTTTCTACAAACTCCAAAAATAGCCGGGACTTGCGCAATACAAAGCCAACAATATACGTCAGAGGCAAAAAAGAAAACTACACTGAAACAAACGTAGGTATTATAATATACGTATAACGATAAATCTGTTACATGTGCTACAGAATAGAAGTAAATACATTATTTTTACTAAACTAGTTGTGGAAAATAAATAATAATCCAATTTTACAACACTTAAGCTATTTTAATGGAACAGCAGCTACTGTTTTTCTTCTATTGTCTCTTACTTTTATCGCCCTCCCCAAAGTAGCATAGTAATATAACTGAGAATTTGCAACGCCACAAACAGTGTTTCAATACTGTTACGAATTTACTGACATTGGTTTATTTTAATACCAAAGTTTGGTTTAGTTAAATATATAATTAGAAATGCACATAACTTATATTGTTAAGTATGTGTACTGCTATAGTCCAGTTTATTTGCCCACCTCTAATACAGCAGTAAGTCTACAGACTTACAATGATATAATCAGGGGTTCGCTTCCCCTCGGTGGGCTCAGCAGATAGCCCGATGTGGCTTTGCTAAAAGACAACACACACACCCAATCTATTCTACAAATTTATAGAAAATTCCTGAGCGTAAGAACCAACAATATACGATATGTGTATTTAAAAGACAACCAACGATATAAGGAGAGACAGTTTTTATTTCGTTGAGTTGGTACAATTAGTATACTATAAACATAGGAAGCTATAACTGTAACAAACGCTTATTAACTAGAAAACTACCGATATTGACAAGGAACGTCTTTAGATTTCGAACATTAAATATAGTTTAACTTCAAAGAATTAACTTCGCACACTCGTTCTTCTACAGGGCATTACATAATTTCAACGGTGAAAATGCCCGTCAAGTGAACTCTACCGATATCAACTGAGAATTAGTTTGCTCATCGTAAGCCATCGATAAAATATTCAGTTCCAGATAATACGTAACAATACCAATTTGGGCAAAGCACAAATAGTCATTTTTTAGTTTTGTGCTTAACTTCAAACAAACTTAGCTTTACCACTCTATACAGCGATACAGTTTTGACTTATCTGACTAGTTTTCAATGTTATAGTAAAACAACAAACTCTAAAATATGATGTTCAATACCTGTGTTGCAAAAAACATAGAAAGGTCGTATTAGAATAAAATAAATAATTCCTTTAGTAATATTGACAATTCAATTACCATTAGTAATTCAAATTTCATGAAGAATCTTTATTTTATTTACTCATATAATTTTCTGATAATTTAGAAGATACTGCTCATTATTTAGAGTCATAAATTATTTTGAAAAAAAAATTGGATTGAAGTATATGATAAAAAAGTGTCCGGCATGGCCGAGCGCGTTAGGCGTGCGACTCGTAATCCGAGGGTCGCGGGTTCGCATCCCAGTCGCGCTAAACAGCTCGCCCTCCCAGCCGTGAGGGCGTTATAATGTTCGGTCAATCCCACTATTCGTTGGTACAAGAGTAGCTCAAGAGTTGGCGGTGGGTGGTGACGACTAGCAGGCTTTCCTCTAGTCTTACACTGCAAAATTAGGGACGGCTCAGGTTTCTCCTCCTTGTTGGGGGTTGCGCAGTAGGCTAACAATCTACTCATTTAAAAAACCAGCCTGTTAATGAATCCGCAAGCGATTGCGGCCCTATGTTCCTTCATGGAATCGAGTGGCATAATAATAATAAAAATAATAATATGATAAAAAACGCGAAATTTCGAACTACTTGTCTCTCCTAATTTAACATTATGAGTCATTATACTTTCGTTTAAGAGTAGGCAATTTCACAGATGAAAGGTCATGCTTCAATAAATAAAAATAGTCGTTGTATTGGAATTTTTTTCCTTTAGTTAATAAATTGATTAACACGTTCTGCTTAATAAATACAGTAGTTAAATCCAAATGTTTTGTTTACACATTTCTCTAAATTTCATTTTGTCATAACATTTTAAATAGCATACCTTTTCCACAGGGCATTTTGAATCATATATATACACCGCTGGTCAAAATCTTAAGGCCGATGAACATAAAGAAAAAAATATACATTTTGCGTTGTTAGACTCAAACACTTATTTGAGTAGAGCTTCGAAAGATGAAAATAAGAAAAGGAAAAATAAAAAATAAAAAACTTATTTAGCATTTAATAGGTAAAATGTGAACACTATGAAATTAACCTAATTACTAGTTGGTCAAAAGTTTAAGACCATATTGAAACGAAGTGTTAACCGGTAAACACTTAACAAAATTTAATCATTTGTGTTCAAGCATTAGCGTTGTCAACATCTCGTCCCTAATTTAGCAGTGTAAAACTAGAGGAAAGGCACCCAGTCATCACCACCCACTGCCAACTCTTGGGCTACACTTTTACCAACGAATAGTGGGATTAAGTGTATCATCATAACGTCCCACGGCTGAAAAGGCGAGCATGTTTGGTGTGATGGGAAGTGGAATCCGCGACCCTCAGATTACGCGTCGTGTGTCTTAACCCTCTGGCCATGCCGGACTAGATCGTACTTGAAGAAGTTTGGTTTTTTAGAATTCAGCACAGAGCTGCACAATGGGCTATCTGTGCTCTGCCCACCACGTGCATAGAAACCCGGATTTTAGCGGTGTGAGTCCGCAGACATGCCGCTGTGCCACTGGAAGCTATTTGAAGACAGCAGACCAATGTTACATAAAAACATGTAATATATTTTTCACCATCAAAAAACTCTTCCTTACGCTTATAAATAATTGTTTGCCTACCTATTATCATATGAACATAAAGTATGAACTTACTCAAATAAACAGATGTTCGAGAAGCAATCAGATTTCGTTTGCGGAATTTTAAACGAGCAATATTAAGGTGTTGTAAATTTTTCATTTTGATAAACATCTGTATTTTGAAAACAGGCTTTCTTCTTAAATAGCAGAAACTTTTTGTCTTCGAAAACTTTGCTTTAATGTTGAATAAGTAATCAGTATTTAAAGTTTGAGGTAGAGAACTTATTTAATTTACGGACATAAAAGAACTATCATTTGTAAATCACTAATGATCGTCAGAATATTAAATAATTGACATATTTCAGACATTATTATTTTTATATTTGTAAATAGCCCTTATACAATATGGTTAGTAATAAACCTAACAAGGTTGTTTATAGAAAGAGAACTTTAAGCTTTTCTATTGATTGCAGCTAAGTGTATGAAGATGTAGATTTAAAAGAGTAGTGTGTTTATTGCTGTAAACACTGCAGATAATTTCGATGAAAGCCTTTTTGGTACAGCATATACTTAGGTATTCTGTGCCAATAAATGTCAACTGAATATAATAGACACACAATAATAGTAGTAGGTGTCTAGAGTGACTAATGATATTACATGACACACATCTATAAACTAATGCCCATGTGCAGCTTGACAACTGATAATATCGTAAGAAACAAAAGGTGTCACTTCTATCGCAAGCCTCACAGAAGAGTAGAACCATCTACCGTCTTTAAAGCAACCAGGTTTACTTTTCTGAAAGTTTTATTTCAATATTACTGGTTTGATTTCCATGATGGAGACACTGAGAAAATCTTTCTCCGAGTCTGCAATACCTGGATTAAACACCATATGCCATGTTGAATCCTATAGCCGTAAAACACTTTGGCTTGTTGTTTTTCTGTCATTAGGAACCAAAGCATTCTTGGATATCTATTCCATAGTTGTGGACTACTGGAAATATCCTGTAACAGTTAGTCTTAAAATGACCACTTTCGACGATCTGTTGTTTCCCGCTGTGACCATATGCAATGCAAATCCAGTAAGAGTAGATAGTATTTGTGAAAAACCCTCAGCTATTAAATTGCCTCAGTATTTGGAAAACGTTTTGTGCTCACACAAGGTAAGAGAAGTTAACATGCTTTGCTGTGTTTGTATATTATTGAATTATTTTTAACTGGAGATACATAATTAAAAATGTATTAAAGAAAATATCCACGTAGACTATCAGAATATATTTTGGTTTGCTGATTCTGATTATTGTGTAATTACATCATTATGCAATTGCTACAAGTCATATTTTGTTTTATTTTTTAAATCACTTATTATTGTAGTACGTTTAGCTTCAAAAAAGGTATCAGGCATTATCAATCTTCCAATACTTCACTGCGTATACAAAAACATTTTCACACTTTTTAAATACATAGTTAGTATTTTTAATGTCGATTAAATTGCTGAGATGAGCTAGTTTTAAAATATTTAAAACTATTTTTTATACCACTTAAAATGTATTATAATTTATGTTTAATTTATATTTTAAACTTCAAGTGTATCATACTTGTTTTTATATGATATTATAACAGAAACACTTAACACATATACTGTTTCATTTGCTAAAGTGGCCCGGCATAGCCAGGTGGGTTAAGGCGTTAGACTCGTAATTTGAGGGTCGCGGGTTAGATTTCCGGTCCCAACAAACATGCTCGTCTTTTCAGCCGTGGGGGCGTTATAATATGACGTTCAATCCCACTATTCGCGGGAAAATAGTAGCCCAAGAGTTGGCGGTGGGTGGTGATGACTAGCTGCTTTCCCTCTAGTCTTACACTTCTAAATTAGGGACGGCTAGCACAGATAGCCCTCGTTTAGCTTTTCGCGAAATTCAAAAAACAAACAAACAAGCATTAGCTAAATGAAATATTGTTTGTGGTAACGTTAACCAAACCCTCATACAGTTATTTATTATGCCAAAATTATTCAAATGATGGCTGTTTCACAAATTAAGTATATTTTGTGACATACAATTCCCATTTTTTTCTACTTCGTTTATTATTATTATTATTATTAGCTTTTTAGTCTATCCTGTGTCTCGCGACACATTGTGCCATCCATTGACGATACTTTCTTCTCTCGAGTGCCATCTTTTTAATTACTTCTCATGTCATAGTTCTTTTGCTGATGTCTATCTCAATACATTTGTCCTACGTGACCTTTGGTCCTCCTATCTTTCTACTTCCGCATCAGCCTTTCAATTCATCATTCGCTTCATAGTTCTTGCGTCTTCCCTTCTAATGATGTCAACAATCCATCTCAATCTTCTGTCTGACTAAACCCTTAGAGCACATTCTTCTGTAGGTTTCAGGATATCTATATTTTATACTTTATTCTTCTACGAAAATTTCAATATTCGACGAACGATGTTAATATGGAATACATATAACTTTGTTTTCGCTTTTACTGCACGTCTGCCACGTTTCACGACCATGCAGCAGGACAAACATAACAAGACAATTATAGAGACTAACCCTCATTTTGATATTCATAATTCTATTGTTGAGCAGTCTAATGAATCTTCCAAATACTGCATTAGCTTTACTAATTCTGATATTCACTCTTTAACGGCTATATTTTTGCTTCCAAGGTAGAAAAAACTCGTAACTTGACCTATTGTCTCTTCACCAAGTATTATATTAGACTTTTCCTTCTCAGTTGAAATTGTATTGCTTGTTTTTCACATTTTGTGGCCTGGCATGGCCAAGCGCGTAAGGCGTGCGACTCGTAATCTGAGGGTCGCGGGTTCGCGCCCGCGTCGCGCTAAACATGCTCGCCCTCCCAGCCGTGGGGGTGTATAATGTGACGGTCAATCCCACTATTCGTTGGTAAAAGAGTAGCCCAAGAGTTGGCGGTGGGTGGTGATGACTAGCTGCCTTCCCTCTAGTCTTACACTGCTAAATTAGGGACGGCTAGCACAGATAGCTCTCGAGTAGCTTTGTGCGAAATTCAAAAACAATCACATTTTGTTTTAAATCCCCCTTCCGGCTTTTCTCTTCAACTTCTACGTGTATTCTTGTAGTTCTTCAGTTTAATTTATAATAGCAATATCGTCGGTAAAGTCCAAATACGATAACTTATTATTTCCCAACTTTATTCTACATTCTTTAGTTTGCACCTTCCTTATAATATGGTGAGTTATAATAATAATTATAAACAAGAATGGTGATAATGTACATTCTTGTCATACACCAGAGCTGATTTTAAAACTGCATGTTAACTGGCTTGAGAGTTACACCGTACATTTTTATTCCCTATAGACTGCTTTCATAACTTTTATTATATTTCCTTAGGATTGCCTATATTAAGTTACGATTAATATTATAATTGATCCTGGACCAGTCTCCAGTTTATTATGTTATGTATTAAAATTTGAAATAGCCTGAAACTGAGTTAAATAGTAATTTGGATTTAAAAGTTAATTAAATGTCGATATATATTAAATTTATGATATTTTCCAATAAGATCAATACACACAGATTTTTTTCTTAACACAAATATATTTTAATACACAAACACAAATATAATTTATAATAATGGTTATTACAAATAATGATTCATATACACAAGTTTTATAAATTTACAAACAATATTGCGTCTTCTATCTCGCCTGAAACTGAATATTTTATCTACGGTTTTCGATAAGCGAATTTATTTCGAGTTGATATCGGTACTGTTCACTTAACAGGTAGCTAGCTAACTTTTTACTAACCATACATAATTTTTTTTGCTGCTGAAGCTATTTAATGTTTTCATAGAAATAATAATGTTTGAAGTTGAACAGTTTTTAATGTTTGAAATCTGTAAACTTTCCTGGTCAAATATCTGAAGTTTCCCGATTAATGAGAGTTTATCGCAGTTATAGCTTACTGTAACTTACTACAGCTTATAGTATACCAACTGTAGCAAACCAGCAATATAAACTGTCTCGCTGAGTGTTGTGATGGCTACCTTTTATAAACATTTGGTGAAATTCTCGAAATATTATTTGGTCCAAAATATATAACTGATTGTTACACTCGAGAATATTGTACAAATTTAGGGAATAGGCAAGAACTTTACAATAAACATTTAACAATATAAGTTACATGCATTTATAGGTATGTATTTAACTAAAACATACATTGATGTGAAAATAAATATATAACAAAATATCTATTACCGCGAAAATAGCGTTTTCACATAATCTACCAGTCCTGAATCACAGCTGTCGTTCTCTCAGTTTCTTATCTGCAACGGTTTTCCTTCGTTCTATTATGATAGAACTAATAACTTTACTTCGTGATAACAACTGACTAGTTTGAACAAATACTTAGATCCAATTTCTTGGGCAGAGACACAACAATAGCCATGTTTCAATCTTTCCTCATTAATTCTTCCTTCGATATTGTATTACGAACTTTTGTCAACCATTTTATTAACTCCTCTCATTCTGGTTTAATAATTAATTTATGGATGTATCTCATCGATTTCAAGGACTTTGTTCTTCTTCAGGTTTTCAATAGGTTTTACTATTTCCTCCTCTGTAATTCAACCACTGTCTATATATATATACAACGTCCTCCGCACTACTGACAACAATGTTTTGTTACTCAATGGAATTATTTTGTTCACGCACTAACTCTTTCAAATATTCAACCCATCCTTGTACGGTTTCTTCATTATTTTATCTTTGATTAGTATATTTCTCCCATTAAGCATTTTGTCAGACAACTAGTTTATTGTACTGAAGGTTATTATTATATCATTTATCCACGATGATTTTTCTGGCTCAACCAGGCTCATTTCTAACCAGTTTTGCCTATCACTTCTACTACTTTTTTCACTTCTTTATCCTATATTCTATATTCGTCTTTTAACCTATTATCTGTACCGCCTTGGATTATTGTTTTTTACATGGATTTTATTCAGTATATTAGTTTCCACGTGTTTTGTGATATCCACTGTTCGTTCAATGTCCCATTTTTCTTCTTTTAACAGAGATTTCAGTACTTCTCTTCACCAATTTTTTTGTTCTTTGAATGTATTCCACTGCTCTTCCACTCCCTAATTTTCTTATTTGTTTGATGAATTTTCAAACCTATGTTAAAGCTCCAATTGTCATTAGGTTCTTACATTTTCGTTTATAAGGTTTCGTACACTAAACGGTTTTATTAGATCGCGCTTTTTATTTAACTTGAATTTCAAAAGTACATTTGTTTTCACAAAGTAATCATCTGAACCAACATTTACTCATGTGTGCACCCTCGTGTTAATCACGGATTGAATGAGCCAAACCGTTTACATAGACAAATTTAATCTATTTCGTTGTTAGTATTTCCATCTGGAGGCTTCCCCTTTTATCCTCTTATGCTTATAAAAAGTGTTCGGTGTTTGAATGTGCTTATATTGACAAAATTCTAGCATTCTGGTTTTATTGTTATTCTTTATCTATATGTATGTATATATATATACACACACATAAAACAGAGATGTTTGCTCGTTTATGCGGTGACAAGACATCACATGTTTTTGTGACCAGCTGACAAAATTTTATTTCGTCTGTACGTAAACATAGCTCATTTTGCAGTTACAGAAAGAAGAGTCATTCGAAACCAACTCTACCGAAGCTTCAGATAATAACAATGGAAGTAACATTGGTATTGAAGACTTACAACATTACAATGAAATAGTAAGACAGAACCTCACAACCTGGCTGGCTGAGCTTGAACTTCGTAATCGAACACTTATGCAGCAACTTGGTCATCAACTGGAAACATTTGTACACCGCTGTATGTTTCTACAAAACAACTGCAAAACACCAGGGTAGGCATGGTGGTTCTATAATATTGTTACAATTAAACAAATAGGGAAATTTATAAATATAACCTTACCTTTAAGCTAATGATAAGTACGTACAAATTAAACAAAATCTATCGAATTTGTACGAAATTACATATAAATAATCTAATAAATAATCAGTATTTTATTGATATAAGCAAAAACACGACAATAGATTAAGTTTTTAGTTAATTATACTTTATCATCCGTCTGAGTAAGGAGAACGTAAATAGAAAATATTTACTAACGAAATGGAATTTAACTTTATATCATACCTACCTATTTTCTTTCCTGCTGGATAGGTACAGAAATGTGGATCTAAGGTTCAGTGACTCGCGCCTGCAATCGCACTTTGAGTCCGAGACTACGTTATAAGAATAACCAGCATATGGCTATTTGATCAGGCGCAAGTAGGTTAAACGTCGATGGTGGTTAGCGTTAATTAGTTGTTTTCCGTTTAGTCCATCACCTTGAAATTATAGAAGGTTAATAATATCCAAGAAAGTTCAGTGAAATAAAGAAAAACAAGCTTTTTCAAAGTATAATTTACTTTTGTATAAATATAAATGTGTTTTCCAGCTCAAAACAAAGTCTATTTTTAACCAAAACTGTTACCAGGTAAATATAATAACCTCATCGATATTATACAACATTACTAGCATAAACGCCAACCGGCAGCTGTTAGCGCTAGTAATTAGTAATCGTGGTATTCATTCTTCGTTGTGAAAAAAGTGAATATTCTCTAAAACGTATTTTTGGCCCGGCATGGCCAGATGGTTAAAGCACTCGTCTCGTAGTCTCAGTGTTGCGGGTTCGAAATCCTCTCATCACAAACTTGCTCGCTCTTTTAGCCATGAGGGGTTATAATTTGACGGTCAATACAACTATTCGTTGGTAAAAGAGTAGCCCAAACGTTGGCGGTGAGTGGAAATGACTAGCTGCCTTCCTTCTAGTCTTACATTGCTAAATTAGGGACAGCTAGTGCAGATAGCCCTCGAGTAGCTTAGCGCAAAATTCAAACCAAACAAAGTATTTTTTCTGGAAAGTCTTGCACGGGAAAACCATTCAGATTGTGCTCTTCTGTCAGAAGTAACTCGCCGCAAAATGGTTCAATGTACAGAGCTCAAGTTTTTATTAAGTTTTCTGATGTAAACTGTTATTTTTATATGTATATTAAAAGTGCTACCCTTTGTTGAAAAATATAATAGTTTTTTGATACAATGTGTAAGTTACATCTTTATCGATGTAATCAAATCCTCACATAAAGTCCTAGCAGTAGTGTTCTTGTTATGAGTAGAGTACGTTTATATAAAAGTGTGTTTTATTATAAAGAAATGGTTGTTGCATATACCATAGTTATTTTTCTAATTCTGATCCTTGAATACTCAAAATGTGAAATAGTTTTATAGATGTATGTTTGTTGTGTTATTCAATAGATGGCGATATGTTCTATATGTTTCAATCACCACTTGTGGCAGAGATTTTGTTGTATTTCAGCAATATTTTTTTACTGTAAATAGAGTGTGATAAGTAAAGAAAATATTTAAGAAGTTGTAAGTTTAGCAGTATATTAAAGAAATGATGCCATTTTGTGACGAAAGTAACTGTATTTCTCTAACATCTCAATCGTCCTAGTGAAAGTGTCGCATGTTCAGTTGATGCAACATATTCATTCGATTAATAAAACTTCACTTGTAAAAGTTTTATTAATCTATTGAACTTTCAATACATGAATTTCTCCTGACACCTTATAATTATTATAATTATTCCTATGATTTAGTGACTTTATAGTGAATCCAACAGCTACACAAGGAAATTGCTATACTATTAATTCGAAAGATGTCAAACGAAATTCGTCGAGACGAGTCACTCAAACTGGCCCGCATTATGGTGAGTAAAGTTTGTAGTTATTTAAGATATATACTAGTGTATTGAATTAGCAAGAATTATGTCTCCACGAGTCTATCAGCCTATACAGTAAATGTAAGTACATATATATATATATTTATATTATCATGTGTCTTATGAGATCAAAATATTCTTTCTGGAGTATTCTGCAAGCTGTAGCAACGTTTTCTTTCATTGAAGCACAGCAGATAAGAGTTTCAAATATGAAGGTGTGGTATTCTCTACAGCCAGTTACAGTAGAATGTTTCCTATCATAACTATGTATTACTGTTGAATATTAATAAGTGCATGGTTATGATCGCCCTATTTTCTATAGAATTAGCTAATACTTGATGTTCTTCATCCAATGATTATCATGGCCAATTGAGCCCACAAAATATATATAACATGACATAATAGTTCTAGAATTGGATGCTAGTTTAAATATCTAATGATCAGTAGATACTGCAAGATGAAATGTGTTTCGTTACATTTGTGCTTTGAGGGAGTGACGTTGGAAATGTTTCACTAGAATCTTGAACTTGAATGAGAAACAGTTCTCTTAAAAATGCACACTACTTGTAAGAGTTATGGCTTTAAACAACAATTATATAAATAAATAACTGCTTATTTACTAATACTAGGTTGATCAGATTTTAGAAGTGTGATTTTACTCATAAAAATTGAGTTGTTGAAAAATAAAAGTACCAGAAGTGACCACTAACATTTTTCATATGATTATTACACAAAAAAATCTTAATATTCAGAGTTCAACAATATCCACAAAGAAAATCACTTAAATTATGTAAACTAGACACTATAACACCATGAAATAATGGTAAAAATGCTTATATAAAATTATTAGGAAATACGTATGAGAGAACCAAAAACCAAGGAAAGAAAGTAGGAATGGGATGCAGGCTGATCATATGGTGCGTGCTCATAAGCAGTTGGGCACCTGCATGTAATATAGAGAAGGTTGTTACTTGGTAATTCACAGAGCATGCTCATAATCATAGAATATTACTACTAGTGTATTGTTAGCTCATTAGTGTGTTACAAATGGTTATTGTTATCACTTGTTTTTACCGAGGTTATAAGTAAAACTAAGGAAAACGATTTAGTTAAGGTAGCGCAATTCAATCATATGCATTTAGATTTGCATAAGGTGAAGGCAGGAAAAAGCTATGCTTTTCCAACAGTACTAGTCAGTCAGTCAGATAGACAAATGTGGAGATTTGTGAAATTTTTGTGTTTACTGTATTAAGTTTCTCAAGTGCATTGGTGGTTTGTTTGACTAAAGTTGGTTTGTTTATTACTCAACAGTGTGTGTGCAAATAAAGTTTTGATTACAAACTGATTGAAATTTTAATTTGTATCGTATACTTTACACACATTCGGATTTTCAAACTTTAAAGTATGGCTTGTATTAATTACAATTAAATAAAACATAAGAAAAGTCACATCTTGCAAATCCAAATTTGATAATTTATTGATTTGTTTGGAATTTTACACAATGTTATACGAAGGCTATCTGCATTAGCCATCTATACTTTAGCAGTGATAGACTAGCAGGAAAGCAGCTGTTCAACACCACCCACCGCCAACTCTTAGGATACTTTTCTTATCAACGATTAGTGGGACTGACCGTCACGTTACAACTCCTTCATTACTGAAAGGGCAAGCGTGTTTAATGTACTTTGAAAAATTATAGTTAACTTTCAAAGCCATTCTGAACTCATCGTAACACAATTTACGAGATGTTGTTAATAAAACATGTAAAGACAAAAACTTATGATCAATGCAAAATATACATATGGGAAGTTTAAAGATATGTGGCGTTAAATCTAAATTGCTCAATTTTCTATGACTGCTAAAGCGATTACTACCTCTATTTGACGAAACAATAATTGTGTTTTTTATTATAGCAAAGCCACATCGGGCTATAGAGTGAACCCACCGAGGGAAATCGAATCGCTGATTTTAGCGTTGTAAATCCGGAGGCATACCGCTGTACTAGCAGGGGGTCTCGAAATAGTTATATTAAATATTTCTTTATAAGAAAAAAATGTGATAGATAATCAAATAATATTAAAATTATGTTATATTAAAGAAGAAATGTTAAAACGTTTGTACTACAATGTATGTTTTCACCTTTTATAGCCTTGGGATTAAGAACTTCTGTTTAATACAATTATTGTTGTGTACTATAACAAAGGTATGTAGTATTATTCATTATATTTATTCAAAGTCTGGAAAAAATAACAGAATGGAAGCCCACTCAGTAAGATTAAAGACCTCTTAAAATAAAAAAAGATCTTAATCATAAATATGTTATTTTTGATGTATTTAAATACATATATGTAAATATTTAGATTCATTAAATCTTTCTTAGTTTTGACCCAAAGAATAAGCCTTCTACTAATGTAGTAGCTTTTAAACGGTTTAATGTTTAGTTGAAAAATGCTATAATAAAATAGAACATAACTGAAATAAAAAACAAAGACAGCTGTACTTTTATAAAATCATCTCAAACTAGTAAGATAGTTTATCTCACCATAGAGTTACTACGAATTATTTAAAATGTCTATAAAAAACTTGCAACAATATGTATATGAAATTGTTAACTAACTTTATTACATTTTTACTGTTGTTTCATAGGATTAGATTTAATTCTGAATATTGAACCAGACCAATATCTGCCATTTATTGAAGAACGCGGTGCTCTCATCCTAATTCATTCTTCTGCAATAACTGGTTCTATATTTAAAGATTCGATCTATTTGAAACCTGGGGAGTCAACATATATTGGTTTACAACAGGTATGATGTCGTTTTAGATGAAGACTTTGCTAAAATAAACATACCTGATGACAAATACACTTCACAGGTGTAATTGACACTGTACGTGGATTATTGGAATCTTTATAGAAAGTTTCATTATGATAGGGTTATATTTATCATTTCTCGTTAGGTTGGTTTCGTTTATATACGCATTTATATATTAAACATAAAGACTAATTATATAATTGCATAGCATACAAGGAATAAGACAAAATTAAGATACATCTTGGTAAAGTTTTTCAACTGAATTGTACAGAAACGAACTTCATAATACTTGCTATCAGATGTAGTGTCTATTAGAAACATTCACACATTGAATCAAGATATTTGTAAAATTAAAAGCAACCACTTGTGATTTGTATAAAATTAGCAATAGAAATAACAAAATAATGTATTAGAGTCAAACCCAATGAAAATTAAATATTAGGCACCTCATGTGTTTTAATTGATGCCCTATGATTTCAACGCTACTTGTCTTCGATTTGTTAAGTGGATATATATATAATGACTTTATTGTATTAAAAATGTAAATATGATCTTACAACTGACATTCCAAGTCAACCTTATTTTTACAGACAAACATAACTCGTCTGCCTTTTCCCTATCCTGATAATTGTCGCAAGGAATGGCCAGATTTTTTGGAAGATCTTCGAAAAAGAAACTTCTCATATTCTGTAACAGTATGTATCAGTATTTGTCGTCTTAATTAAAATAAGTTACTTTTCAACTTTATCAAATCCATTGGAATCTGCTTACATTGTTTCGTCTTGTACCTAATGTTTTATAGAAATTACACAAACTATACTTGGCTACAAAGTATCTATTTTTAAATTTGATATACTTTCAAAACTGTTATATGTTTATGCTTAAACTAAACAATACTAAATTCCTGAAAAAAAAAGTTTTAGCATAACATATGAATAAATAATGTGTGAATTTTATTATAATTACTCTTTTTTACTGATAAGTTTCGCTACACGTTTTATATAGTAATTATTGTACGTTAGTTTTTATTACTGTAAACATTTAAAATGCTATTATTAAAAGAAGATTGCTGTATACCTTTTCATGAAAAATTAAGGACAAACTCGTTTCCCATCAAACATTCTTAAAGACCATTAACTCCACCTACGTTTTATTGGTACGCAGTTAAAAATATTCATCTTATGTTTATCGTGTTGTATAAAATACAAAAAGGAAACATTAGAACATGTACTTGTTGTATAATCTACATAGAAAATAATACAATAATATGTTTCACTAAATAGGATTGTCGAGAACATTGTCTACAGAAACATATAGAAAAACGATGTAACTGCCAAGCTGCATGGTTGCCTAAGTTCTTTACCAATTCACAGATTAATATTTGCAATATACAAGGAAGTATGAGTGAGTAACATCTTCAATTTTATTCTAATTAAATTAAACACAAAACTCAAACTTCATCATCATCAGCCACTCGATTCCTTTAAAGAACATAGGGCCGCAATCACTGCGGTTTCTGTAACAGGCTGGTTTAAGTGAGTAGGTTGTTAGCCCACTGCACCGAGCCGTCCCTAATTTAGTAGTGTAAGACTAGAGGGAAGGCAGCTAGTCATCACCACCCACCGCCAACTCTTGGGCTGCTCTTTTACCAACGAATAGTGGGATTGACCGTTACATTATAACGCCCCCACGGCTGGGAGGGCGAGCATGTTTGGCGCGACGCGGATGCGAACCCGCGACCCTCAAATTACGAGTCGCATGCCTTAACGCGCTCGGCCATGCCGGGCCGTAAACTCAAAGTTAGCCCTTATTAATCAAATATTTGTCAAACTTCCTTGAATTAAATGTATCCATTGCATCTGAAAAAACCTGTTCCAAAAGCTGTTAAAAAATCTGTCTTAGTATTACTGCTATCACCATCAAATACGAAAAACGTATGAACTATCAACACTGGCAGTTCTGTTAATTAATTTTTCTCTTTTTCATTAGAAAAAATTAAATTTTCTAAGCTATTTGCACACTACAGCCTTTCCATCTTTTGAACCATTTCCAACAATTCAATGTCCCTTCTAAGGAAAGGAGTCCTAGACTTAACAACGCATTACTTCAAATGTGGTCTAATCAATGACCTATAGAATGATCCTCACAACGCCTTTAGACTTGTATTCAATAATTTTGTAAATAGGACATAAATATCTTATTTGTATTGCCACTAGCACCACCACGTTGCTTATTTGGGTTAAGAGAGTGATGAACCAGAACACCAAGATCCTTTTCTTCCATAACATTATTAAGGTTCTTCACATTACAATTATAGAAATAATATAAATTATGATATCCTACGCGCATTACCAAGATTTATTATAATTAAAATTCACCTGCCATTTAGTTGTTCTAAATAATCTTATTTTGTACAGTAGAAGCATCCTTCTCACAACAAGCACCACCCAAATCTTTAATGTCATCAACAAACTCAAGTATTTTATTAAGCATTCCTTCATACATCTTACTAATGTAAATCAAATACAGCAAATATCTTTATAATGAGCCCTGTGGTAAACGACTAACGAAATTTATCATTTTTCCAACTCTCTGCTTTCTTCCATTTAGCCAGTTTTCTAACAAAAGGCCAACTTATTTCTCACACCTACAGAGATAACTTTTCAACAGGCATTTTAGATAAAGATTAGAAAGTTGGAAGATAAAATACAATGTTAATTTCGATTGTTTACCATAACGACAACCAAAACATATTATTAGATTTTGTTACAATGTAACAAACTGAATATCAGAATATCACATTTATTGAAATTGAAATCAAAATGGTTGTAAAACTGCTAAACTGAATTGTGCTCACTTTCTGTGTTAACTCTTGTAATAAAATGCTGTTGTAATTTAATTAGAATATCTGTACAAAACTGTGTTGTAATATATATATATAAATATATGTAATTTCTAGGAATAGTCAACTGTGTGAGGAAGATTTTTGGTCAGAAATTAAACTGTCCTTGTGAGCCTCAATGCCAGTAAGTATTCTCATGCAAATTTATCTTTATTATGATGAGATTATCAATGATACGCGTCAGCTTTTGAACAGATGTTAGAAAAACTAAAGGATCGTGATTTATTTAAGAAATCATGCTGCAGAAGCTAACAGTATATTAAGTAGTTCTTATAAAGTGGCGTTCCCATCTTCTAAGGATATGGCTGTTACTTGAAAGAGTCTTAGCAGCAAAATTGTAATTGTATTATAATCTAAAACGTGAATTAATTATATTTTTTTAAGTTATTACATTGTTCTGTTATTTACAATAGACCATAAAGCATACGTTTACTCACAAATATTATGAAATAGATATTTCTGTAGCATATTGTTAATATTAGATCACGCAGTTTTTATTATTATTATATTTTGTAATTGTCAGAGGCACGGTTATAAATCTGTACGCTTAAGATTCTAAACATCTCGTGTTGAAACTCATAATGATATAAGCACAGATAGCCCATTGGGTAGCCGAGTTATTGTTTGTTTTTAGAATTACGCGCAAACCTACACTAGGGGTATCTGTGCTAGCCTCCCTAGCTTAACAGTGTAAGACTAGAGGGAAGGCAGCTAGTCATCACTACCCACAGCGAACTCTTGGGCTACTCTTTTACCAACGAATAGTGGGATTGACCGTCAAATTATAAACGCCCCTACGGCTGAAAGAGCGAGCATGTTTGTTGTGATGGGGATTCGAACCCGCGACCCTCGGATTACGAGTCGAGTGCCTTAACTACCTAGCCATGCCGGGCCAGGCATGTTATTACAACGGCAACTTATTTTAAAATCTTGATTTCGTTTGAATAAGAACAAGTTCAGACTATACATAGATTTAAGATGCCATAAGACAATAAATATAAGGAAGAAAAATAAACGAAGCTCCACAGAAACCAATTATGAATAATAGATGTATACAAGAAAATAAATTAGTTAATTCTTTTAAATTATTATCAAAAATACATATATTACTCAACGAAAATGTTACAAAGAAACCTAAATGACTATTTCAAAAACCATAGATAAACTTTCAACTACATCGTTAGACACATGTATATTGACGACAAAGTACTCATAAAATAAAATACAATGTTGCACTGTGTTATACAATGATATAAATATTTCTCCAACAATTATATGCTCGACTTCCCGTCACACCAACGATGCTGCCCTTTCAACCGTGGAGGCGTTATAATATGACGGTCAATCCAACTATTCGTTGATAAAAAAGTAGCCTAAAAGTTGCTGGTGGGTAGTGATGACTAGATGCTTTCCCTCTAGTCTGACAATACAAAATTAGGAACGGCCCGCTTATACAGCCCTTGTGTAGCGTTGCGCGAAACTCTAAAACAAATGCACAAACGCAATTATATGTGATGATACCCCACAGGGCCCGACATGGCCAAGCGCGTAAGGCGTGCGACTCGTAATCCGAGGGTCGCGGGTTTGCGCCTGCGTCGCGCCAAACATGGTCAAGTGGGTTAAGGCGTTTGACTCGTCATCTGAAGGTCGAGGGTTCGAATCCCAATCGCACCAAACATGCTTCCCTTTTCAGTCATGGAGGCGTTATAATGTGACGGTCAATCCCACTATTTGTTGGTAAAAGAGTAGCCCAAGAGTTGGCGGTGGGTGGTGATGACTAGCTGCCTTCCCTCTAGTCTTACACTGCAAAATTAGAGACGGCTAGCACAGATAGCCCTCGAGTAGCTTTGTGCGAAATTCAAAAAAACAAAAACAAACAAACGACACCCCACAGAATAAAAAAAGAAAGTTGCACAACAACAAGCACACAAGACTTTGTGAGAGAAAAAAACACAACTTGTTACTTGAAAGTTTAAATGCATTTCTCACTTTAAGTTACCTCTTGTTAACATTTGTGATTTTATATTACTATGATGTGAGAATGTTTCTACAGGAAGTGTAAAAGGCAATGCATTATTTTCACCTAATCTGCAAATTCTTCCACAATATTAACTTGAGTAATCATTACAGTTAAACAAGGTTAGAAAGCTGCTGTTACTGCCTGATTTATTAAAACATATTCACGCTTAGGAAAGTCGCGAACATAACTTGCTTCATAAAACTAGAGTAAAATGCTTAAAAATATCAAAATTGACTTACTTTTTAAAGCTTTTAAATAACCATAAAATTTACCTGACTGTGCCGATCAATTTTACTCGAATAATTTTTGTCATTTATCGTTGAAATATCATGAGCACATATATCATAGAAGTGCTAGTATCCCCCTGGTGAGAAGTAAGTGACATAATTTAATTTTTAAGAACAAGTTAAGTGAGTATCATGACATTTTATAGTTTTCTGTGATTGGTCACTTAAAAAGAAACACGTTATTAATTGTTTGTTTTGTTTCTGGCAATACAACAAAGCTATCTCTAACAAACTCTAAGTCTGAGCAACCAACCACCAGGAAGTTAACTGACGGGTAACAACTGCTGCCAACTTTTGAGCTATTCTTTACCAGTGAGAAAAGGGAGTGATCGTCATATTATAATGATCCTATGACTGACACGTTGCACATGGTTTGTCTAGTTTCAATCCCACAGCAAGCAGATTTCGAGTCGAGCGCCCACACCACTAACCCACACAAGACTTTCTTATTAAATTATCGTTAGTAACTTCAGTAACTAATATAACTTGCTTTACGAAAATTTTCGAGCCCTTTGGACTATCACAAGAAGTCGTTAGAAAAGATTAGCAAGTCCAATAGTTACATACGCTGATGTTAATGTTTGTAGTATATTGGTACGAGTTAACATTCCTTCGTGTATTGCTCTATATAATATGAGAAAAATAAAATTTTTTCGAGACTAAAATGAAATATAAGTATAGTGGATATATTCTGTGTGTATAATATAATGTTTTCGTTGCTGTCGTATTAAACAACTTACAATATATTGTTTTTTGTAATAAAAATAGAACGTGGTTACTGTTTTAATAGGTGTCAATTTTTCACAAGACTATCTGTAGTATAGCATTGTAATATTGTTTTTATAGGGAAATAGATTTTCTGAAGACTTATTCTGCTACGAAGTGGTCTTTTATTATTGGGAAGAAAAATAAGGTAATTTGAATAAAACATTTTGTTACGATTTATGTGTGTTTTTTAAGATATATAACTTTTCTCGAATTGGTTAAAGTAATTTTCATTATACTGTAAAACATTTTTTTCCTGTATCCAATAAAAGTACATTTTATACATTTGTTACATAATGTCAGTATTTAGTAGTTTCCAAGTTGTATATTTATATATTTATATTATGTAATGAGCTTTATTTTTTCCCTCTAGGTTAACAAAACATTTGGAGAAAAAACTACGTACGTAACCACGATTTGTTATTGTGATGGCTTTCTAGTTTAAACTAAAGACGTTAGGGAAAATGTACGAATGACAGCAATAAAAAATGAACTTCAAATATATTAAAAATATCAGTAAAGACGAAGCAGAATAACATTTTGTAATATCTCACATGAAATTACTTTATGTCGTACGTAACAATCCTTCCGAATGCAAAATATTCATGTCCTGAGATGTGTTCAGATCCAGAACTTACCATTTTCAAAACGAGAATATTCGTTCTCTTTTGATCTACAGTAAAAATATCCACTCAAATCTTTAATGCTATCAGCAGACTCAAGTATTTTATTGACCATTCATTCATATACGTTATTGATGTAAATCAAAAAGAGCAAAGGTCTTTGCAATGAGCCCTGAGGTACACGACGCGTGATGTCAATCACGTTTGGCTGAGTTCCACTCATAGCAGTTTTATGCTATAAATATCGATCAAGCTAGAGCTTCACGATCATCCAGAATGAGACCATTACGAGTCTTAACCCTACAATGATAAGCAAGGTGTGGCGGCTTGTAACACTTGAAAATCCATTGATAAAAAGGTTAATAATAAATGTCGTTTTAGTGCTCCTGGCAACAGTACGTATAAAAATTGAAAGATTTCCATCACTTATATCCCAGCTGCTTCCACGGCGTAAGGGAAGGTGAGATAAGACAGTCACCTTAATTTTGTCCGCAGTTTTCAGAAATTAAGGTAAGTGTCATGAGAAAACGAATGGGCTGAAAATGAACTCTACTTCATTGTAAATGTCATGTCTCGTTAACACAGAGATTGAAAACAGAGCTAGTTGATTATGAAATAAAGCATTTGTTGTCAGGGTCGTTAAAATATAAGGTTAAATAAAACGGACCCCAAGATGAGGGAAAATGGTCACTTTTCAACTCCAAATAACTGCATTTTAAAATAAATGATGCATTTAAAATGGAAGGTCATGTGCTATGTTCCAGTCGCACATTATCTAGAAAAATAGCACAAGTATACAAGGACATTAACGTGTGATAATGATGTACATTACGGCCAAAGCTTATGACAGAAATATAGATCATCGGCCGAGAAAGACGGAAACATTAACTCTAAGGAACTTATCGTAAAGCAGTCATAGATTATAAAACATCATTGAATTTAAACTGTGTTTCTATTACGGTATATTCGCCTGACTATAATGCTGCATTTTTGAAATCAGTAAAATGTAATTTCATTAAATATCTACTTAGTAACCATAGAAATATTAAGTGTTACCTTCAATCAAGGGTGTTCTGAAACAACAAATTGGAGCTGAGGTCTTGATCATTCACAAGCGTGATTATCCGCCATGCAATGGGACCATCTTATCTTGCTTTCCACGAACACTTCTGCATACTTTAATAATAAAATTGATTTTCATGCTATTCAATACGAATACTTAGTTATTAAGTCGCCAAACACAGCACATATGAATTTCTCTGGAATCTGACTGTTCCAAACGAGACTGAAAAAACGTCGATCTCGTAAATTAGGTGGGTTATATTAAATGGTGAGATTCTTCAATAAAGTTGCGGTGCAGACTTATTGTCAAGACGCACGGTTATCTGATAGAAGATGATAGAACATAGACTGTAACGAAGTGGTGAGGTTCCACAATTATTTTAATATAAAGTGCCTAAACTCTGTTTATAAAAATATATAAAGTAGTTATATCTAGAAATAATAGAAATAAAAGCTAGTGACACGTATGACAATGTATCATATATATATATATATATATATATAAAATGCTGAAGTTTTCTTTGTCCACTTCCCTTTCAGTGGCTTAGCTCGTGTTGTTGTATACTTCCAAACTCTGAACTCTGAAGACTATATTCAGGAGGCCAAGTACACAGTAAGCAAAATATCATTCTTTACAAAGCGTACTAGTTGGCAAACAGTTCTTACACATATATATAAAATATGAAGATATCTTTTATTACATTAATATTTTTAGCATAAGTAAGTGCTTAAAATGTATTAAGATACATTACTCCTTCAGTAAACATAAACGTTTTAAGGAACAAATTGATCTGAAAATGTAATCAGTTTACTTTCATATCTTACAGAATGAAAGCCTATGGAGTAGTTTCGGAGGAGCTCTGGGAATGTATGTCGGATACAACTTGCTTATCGTCTACGAATTTTTTGATATCGTCTTTAGTAGTTTGAAAAAATTGTTACTTACTCGTCGAACGATACAGCCCGCACCTAAAACATTTCCGTAACTTCTTTCATTTCAAAAGCTTTCGGAAACGCATACTTTGTTTGTTTTAAGTTGTCTGATTTTACTACTATTTTGATCACTGACTAAGGACGCTCACACAAAGATGAAGTGTCATGGTACATTATATTATTAGATTTATGTATTCTATTAACCTTTGCTCTGTGGTATACAATTTATAATTCACTATTAATTACATATAATTTCACATGCATTATAGTTACACATTATGTAGTTTATACAGGTGCATTTCTATTTCACTTGGAAACTTTTATTCAAAACATGTATATTTTTAATTTGCAAAATACAAGTAGAAGCGATAATTCAGCTTGTTGTTAATTATGAATTTTTCTTTCCTTGAAAATTTATAAGGGGAAACAGTTACAAATCATTAAAATAAACATTGTATTTATCTTCCAGTAATTTGGCATTCTCGCTTTAACATCTCAATAGTACCTGATAAATCTTTAGGCTTAAAACATTAATGTTTTAAGACGTTAGATACTCTATAGAAAAATTGCTTGAAAACTCCAGTTAGCTGTATGGGTGTTTCTGGGTTGACTTTCTTTAACATATAGTTTTAATACGTTGTTATATTAAATGTTAAAACATTAAACATTGAAATAATATGTTACAAAGAAAGTTTGTTGTTGGAATTTTAGAAAACTAGTCTGTCTTGTAACCATTAATAAACAAATGATCTATGGTGATCATATGTAACTAAAACTAAATTTAATCTCAAACATTATACATTTTGAACATTCCTTGCTTTATTTCTTAAGTAAATAAAAATAGTCTTTGTTTATTGCAATATTAGATAACCTACTCCAGTTTCAGTCTTCTACAAAATACATTTTAACTACTATCATACAAGATGTGTTGATTATATTTGAGTCATAGTTATCCTAAAAGTACCTATATTGAAATTACAGTAATAAGAAATTTAATCAAATGTCCACAAGCAATTGAACTAAAGTAAATGGGGAAGATTGAAATTACTGAAGGTGTGTAAGAGTTATTAACATAAAAATACATTGTTAGGGGTGACCGATGAAAATTAGATGTCAAGTTTACTCTATAAAAAATTATCACAACCGAAATGTTTAAGATTAAAAAGGTAGAAATCTGTTGGTAAGTCTATCTGTTAACATTTCGTTTTTGTTTGTAACTATAGCTGTTATGCACATTATGATATAATGTTTCCGTTGTTTGAATTAAATCAGCTTATATTATCCTGACAAAACCTCCCGTTTTTTCAATCTTTCATTTTTAATTTATACATATATATATATAGCTTTAGGTAACCACATCATTTAAGTTGAAGTTTGAAAACGAATAAAACATATTTGGAAGGTTAAATATTAATAAAATGCTTGTATGATAAATATTAGTATTTTCTTATCTCATACTCAGAACAAATGACTTTCACACATATACATTCATGATATAAAAAGAAATACGTAGGTTCAAGAAGACTTCATACAAAATAATAAACACCCTATAGCTTTCGAAAGGTGGACTTTTCTTCAAGAGTAAAATGGGATCTGGTGGTGTAATCGAACAAGTGATATAAACGGAAGTTGAATGATGTCATGAAGGTCATCTAGTCTTTCAGACAGTCCCCCGCTGGTACAGCGGTAAGTCTGTGGATTTACAACACTAAAATCAGCGGTTCGATTTCCCTCGGTGGACTCAACAGATTGTCTGATGTGGCTTTGCCATAAGAAAAATACACACACACACACTCTTCCAGCAAATGTTTAGTTGCTCTTTTCACGAAAGCGCGTCTCATTTCAGGTAGAATGTGGCCAGACAAGAGCATTATGTAAAGAGTTAGGGTATTTTGCTTTAAAAATGGTAAAAAAAGAAATAAAACTATACTTAAATGTTTAAGTAAAATAAAAGTGACACCTAGAGACTGATTGAAAAAAGAGATGTTAAGCAAATTGATCTAAACAAACAGGTATGAAAAATTATCTTAAATAAATAATAAGTGTTAGAAAAATTAAGGTTCACATTACATGAAATAAATAACAAAGAAATAAAAAAATATTTTTCACAGAGAAACCAATAATAAAAGATCACCTATCTTTAACTTAAGAACGGAATTTTTCAATAAGATGAAAAGGTTGAATTAATAATCTTTGGAGAAAAAATCACAGAAATTAATTTTGTCCTTAATTTTTCTTAAATAATTTTACATGCACAGTCATTTTAGATAGATTATAATAATGTTTTGATTTTCTATGGTATTGTAAGAATAACGCTTATAAGTGCACATATCAGTTCACATCAATTGACAAATTATTTATTTACGGCTAAACAGAAAAAGAACTATAAGTGAATAAATATAAAAAAATTATGGAATATCTATGAAAAATATTTGCATAAGTTTAAAAATATGTGGGAAAGTAACGATCAAAGACATATATATATACATATATATAGATGTGTCTGGGTATTTGTTAACTGTGGAATTATTTGATTAATAAAACTTCTCTGTTTCTTTTTCTTCTGTTAGTGTCAGGCTCATGTTTTTGTACTGTGACATTCATTAAAAAAGTTTGTTTTTGTTCACATGATCACGGACTTGGAGAGAGGATTTTATGGTTTATTTGTTCTGATCCTCAAATTACATCCTGCTTTACATGTATAAAAGTCGGGGCAAATGTTACACTTTATTTTATAAATTTTACTTGGAGCGATGAGTTTGTTACATAATTTTCTAAACATATGTTTATTTTTCATTCTAGGAGAGAAAACGAGTTAAGTCGTTATTATAGGTTATATTTTCTTGTTAGTCTTTTCTATGTAATAATTCAATTAGCCGTTCATGCTTTATGTTGATTTTCTTGTTGGGGTCTTGTAAAATAATTTCTGTAGTAAGTCATGTTGTCTCATGACAAGAGGTTTGAGGGCATAGACTTACGACATCAAAGCTGGACATAACGACGTACAGTCTAAACTATGTGAATGTTGTAGAAGGCGTGGAGTGTTTATTAACTGGATGCTTATTTTGGAAACATAACATTTAAAAATCCAGTTAAAGTATTTACCAACGCTGTAGTTTAGAACTATAAAAATACATAATTGGACATAAGGTTGTTTTTTAAGGACTTTTGGTTTTCTAGGTTGGTTTGTGTGCAAGAAATTATAAAGTTTAAAAGTAATAGGTTTCAATGGTAGCATTAGGCTTAGCTGGCTTTTTTTAAATACGCGACACGGAAATTAAACTATAATTATGATTTGAAAATATTAACGATATTATATCGATTTTCTGCTCCTTACGGGTTTCAGGTAGCTTCTTGAATGTTCTTGTACTTGTGTCGTTTTATCTCCGGTGTTACTTCTTAGTAATGAAGAATCAGGTTAAGCCTATCTTTATACCTAATTACGTAAATCTTAGATAATAGAAAAGTTGAACATTAAGCACAAATAAAATAAAATCTATATCAGTGTTCTTTTAGATATAAGTACGTGATTGCAACAGTTAATTATTTAAAAATACTAGCCACAATTATTCTTACGTCATCCGGGGTTCAGGTCGTCATCATCCTTGAAGGCAAAAATAAAGTACATAAAAGCAGTGGTTAGTGCTATAACAAAACCTGTAGAGGCCTGGCATGGCCAAGCGCGTAAGGCGTGCTACTCGTAATGCGAGGGTCGCGGGTTCACGCCCGCGTCGCGCTAAACATGCTCGCCCTCCCAGCCGTGGGGGCGTATAATGTGACGGTCAATCCCACTTTTCTTTGGTAAAAGAGTAGCCCAAGAGTTGGTGGTGGGTGGTGATGACTAGCTGCCTTCCCTCTAGTCTTACACTGCTAAATTAGGGACGGCTAGCACAGATAGCCCTCGAGTAGCTTTGTGCGAAATTCAAAAAACAAACAAACAAAACCTGTAAAACAAATACTAAAGGCAAAAAATATTTCAAACGTTTTAATTTTTTTCTACACTAGTTACTTAAATTAAGAATTTTTAAAATTCAGTTCATAGTCGTTTTAAGCAAAAATTCTACTATATAATATAATAACATGCTATACTTTAGCATCCGATGCGTTTTTACTTCCAGGTAGTTTACAAATATTTTACTTTACTTTACTGATAGCACTAGCATTCAAGAAGGTGCAACTATAATGTTAAACAATAATGATTATCTCTATGATGAGCCTTATATATAATGCTTCACGACTGTATAGTATGCTACTTATTATATAACACTATGTAATAAAATGTTTACTTTTTCTTGTTCCTGGGCAGAAAGTGTTATTTCCCAATTGTTTATGCCTAAAGTAAATGGAAAAGACCTATTTTTCTCTTCAAACTTTGATTTTGTGACCTGGGAGCGCATAACGAAATCATGATGGGAGACTATATTTGGGGGGCTGATACGTAAAAGTGATTTACATTACAGTTGCAAATCTCGAGAAACTACTCACTTCTAAACATTTTTGTATAACTTTAGTATAAATACATGTAAATCTTGATTCATATGTTGTTTTATTCAGACCTTATGTAAATGAAAATGTACAAATTTTCTTGTTTTTATACAGAAAATAGGTTAATTTCTAAATTTCCTTATCCAGGTCACAAAAGCAAAGTTTGAAGGGAATAATGGCCGTTTTGTGTACTTTTACAACATAAGCAATTAAGAAATAACGCATACTATCCAGGAACAAAATTTATGTTACATAGTGTTATTTATCTCTGTCGAGTCTCGGATTTATTATGTCGGGTATTACGATATCAAATAGCTGAACATTTTAATTTTAATTTAGAAGTTAATTGAATGTCGATATGTAATAAATTTATGATATATGCTAATAATATTGATACACAATTTCCTTTCTTAACATAAAAATACAGACAAAATTACAAATTATAATAATTGTTATTATAAATAATGATTTATATATAAAAGTTTTCAAAACTTATAAATAAACAACACTGAGTTGTCTATCTGGTCTGGAACTGAATATTTTATCGATGATTTACAATAAACGAATTAATTTTCAAATTCGTCAGGTGTTTGCACTTTCCCGATTAATAAGCGTTAATCACAATTGTAGCTTCCAAGCTTATAAGTATACCAACTGTAACAAACCAAAATTAGTAAAACTGACTCTCAGCGTTGCGGTGATCACCTTTTACAAGGTTTAAGGCGAGGTTCTCGAAAGTTCACTTGGCAGTAATACTGACAATCATTAATTATTTCAAATATAGACGTAGTACCTTGTTGGTTCTCAAGCTTGAGAATCGTCTACAAATTTAGAGAATACACACGTCTTTCGCAATACACATTTAACAAAATAAGTTACATGAATTTCTAAATATCTACTGAACTGAAAAACCTGAAAAACAGATATTAAAACAAATATATAATATTAAATCCGTTAAAAGTAACACAGAGATAAGTTCATGTACAAAACAACAACAATAAATAATCAAATGTACTTGGTTAGAGCAGTCACAAGCTACAAAACACGACAACAATATCATTATCAACCACGACTGCAAGTGAAAGATGTAAAAGAAATATCAACTTTTATAGCTAGTTTTTATTTCGACATACTGAGTAAGTATATATATTTTTTAAAATATAAAGATAAGCAACAAAAGTCCAACGTTCTGGGGAATCTAAAATGTCTACTTCAACTGCTTTGTGTTACTTACGTTTTCCGTATTTTTTTGAGTTGTTTATATAAATTCAATTCTGTACGCAACGAAGATAATAGATATTTATCCAAAGTTTAACATATTGTCAGTTACAAGATATGCATGGTGTAATTTCTATCAAATTGACGAATATGGTGTTACATTATTTTAGTTTATTTTGCTACAAGGCCGAAATTTTGTCAACGTTATATAATAACTATTCAACACATTTGTCATTTTGATAGGAATTACACTCAATCATTTTCACCAAATTACATTTTCTTTAGAGATAGCTCATGTGTAAACTAAAGAACATGTCACGAAAATACGTTTTTCGTATTCTCATTTGCATGTGATAACAATACAAATGAACATTTTTAAAACCAATGTTTTCACAAAATTTCTTTCTTGACTTTAACCGTTACTGAAGTGTAAGTTGTTTTCCAAGATACGTTGTTTCAGAGTATGTTAAAAAAATCCCCAAACAACTGCTTATGATAAAAATAAATAACAGTTCAGAATTGGCATAAGAGAAGTAAATTATTTTGTAATTCTGTGTAAAAGTATTTTAGAAGTATAGTTGTATTTTTATAGTGTTATTCTATACCTTAACAATAAAATAACTTCCATAAGGTGCTAACCTATATATTGACAATAAAATAATTCCATTATGTGTTAGCCTGTATAATTACAATGAATAAAAGATTTGACATGTCTATCCTTGTTTCATTTTACAATTTTTGAAAACACAGATATGAACGCAAACTGTTTACTGTCTATGAAATATAAAAATGCCAAAAAATATAACCTCAATTTTCTTTGTACTGAAATGCAATTAAAAAAGTAAGTATCATTTATGATTTAAAAAGCACTTTATGTATATATGAAGTTACACTTAATTTCGCTATGCACATGTTACTTTTATAATACATTTGATTTCTGTTAAGTGATTATCTTACCTGCCGATTTTCAAATCTTATTAAAAGGTTAATAAAATAATAGGATTATTTCTTTTAGAATGTATTGCCGTTCTATTTTTAAATTATGTTCAGTTAATCAGTATAATTCCATTATCAGATATTTCTTAAAACAGAATATCCTGTTTAATAACATTTTAATAAGATGAATATAAACCTGAAATATATAGCATGCTAGTAATTATCTTTGTATTAGAAAATAATGATAATTAAGATCTACCCTTTATCTCTGACTTAGTACTTAGTGACACATGAAATGTCAGCAAATTTTGACACATAAAATATCCTTATCCAGGTATTTAATAAACGACAAAAATGTTTGAAAGACATACAAATTATGCCAGCATTTGTATGTTTAGGAATGCGTTTCGGTAAATATTTATAAACTTTCTTTCTATATATTAATATTTTTGCACAGAGAATTATTTGTGGGCCTATAATTTGTTTTTAATAGACGATAAAGAAAATTTAGAAATTTCTGTTTAGGTTGTTTTTTTTTTTTAAACGTCGCTTTCAAAAGAGAAGAGATACATGTTTTCCAACTTCCATATGGTCATAACAGTATAATATTTTATTTTATCTCCGAAAATAAATGGTTTGTTACTAATTATATTTTTAAAGCAATGTACGTGTACGATTAAAATCTGTGTGTACATCAGGTATCTAAATAACATTAATACTGCTTTTTTTCAGAATTACACCTTATAAATGAAATCATTCTGTTTAAGATATAAACTCAATATTGGACCTAACTGTGATAATAAAAAAGCCTATTTACATAAACAGTTAACCAGTTAACTGGTAATTTGCGAAAGAAAATACGAAGACTGCTTTAACCTGTTCAGTGCCCTAGACGAGATAACTCGTCCAAGCTGATCGGTAACACAGTGTCACGGACGAGTTAATTCTTCAACGCTAGATGTCAGCACATTGCATGCATTTGACCTACTTACGATTTTTTTCACTTTCGATCCAAAATGGCGTCACGAAAAAAGTTACCAAATGAAGAAGCATTAGAGTTGTATTGTAGCAGCTGAAATACTTGGCAGTCAACAGGTTAAAGTAAAACGAATAAATTGTAGCAGATAACAGTGTAATTACAAATAATAAAATACAGTTATGCAGAGTGTTATTAGCTTTCAAATGTAAATCACAAATAGTATTAACTTGGATAATTTCTTCCCCCTATTTCAAAACCTGAACTAAAGAAAACAATGCCCCCATCTTTAGTCGCTGTGGTTGGAATATGATTAGGATGGTCCTGTGTAGGATATTTGCTGCAAACAAGGCGAACACTGCATGGGTATATCTTTTCCTTTACACTCCTTTCAATAAACTTTTGTTGACAGCTGGTTAGCTCTCATCGGAAGCGTACATTTCCAATATTCATTTTGTAACCGTAGGACTAATGAAACAAGATAGGTTTATGTGGATATTTAGAATAATTTTAGCGTGTGTTGTTGACCATTTTCTGGGAAATGATTTCTTAGTTGATTGGTTACATACATTTTTATCACACGTATTTGTAAGAAAAATATGACAATTCGCGATTTATATAGCGTAGATTGGCAATCGAGAAGCGATCAACGTTTGCTATAGTACTATAAGAAACTATACTTTATATATGTAACGTACTGAAGAAATTACTACAGTAGATAAGAAAAGCAGTGTAAATTTGACAAGAATAATATCAGAATTTAATTTGTTTATATTATGCATGAATACTATCTTTTGAAATAATTGAAGATTTTCGATGTCGAAACTTTACATAGGTAATATTACTTTGAAGTTTTAACTTAAGAGTGTGTTTTAAAAATAGAAAAAATAATATTTTTAATTTTATATCATTAACAAAGGATAGAAACTTACATAAACAGGAACATCAAATATTATTACTTTTAAATGTTTGAAACAGCTGTTTATACAAGATGTTTAGCAATGAATCTAATAAGATTGGTTATAGAAAATGAGTTTTTTAACTTTTATAATAATTGAAGCTAAGTGAATGAACACGTAAATATAAATCGACTGTAGGTTTTCTATTGTAAACACCGCAGTTAATTTAGATAGTTAGATGGAAGCTTTGTTTCTGTTTTGTGGTAAATGATTTTTTCTCGATCTATAACAAATTTATGTTTTTGAAGAAAATTATGAAGTTAATATATGTTCCATCTTTACGTATTAAGAAATAAATAATAAATAATTATACGCGTCTCAAATGAGTAATGATATTACCTGAACACTTTTATAAATTAGTGCACATGCGCAATTTGACAAGTATTAACATCGAAACTAAGCAAAAACTATCACATTATAGCAAGCATCGCAGAAAAGAAAACAATTTGTGATCTTCAAACCAACCAGGTTAGCTTTTCTGAAGGTTTTATTTCAATACAACTGAATAACTCCAGTGACGAATACGTTGAAAAAAAAACAACATTTTCTGCCGAATCTGGAATTCCCGGATGAAACAATATATGTCATGTTGAAGTATATAGTCTTAAAACACTTTGGCTTGTTGTTTTATTCTCATTAGAAACTAAAACGTTCTTTAACGTATATGGCTTAGTTTCTGACTACTGGAAAATATCCTGTAATAGTTAGTCTTAAAATGATCACTTTTCACGATCTGTTATTTCCCACTGTGACCATATGCAATATCAACCCAGTAAGGGTAGATCGTCTCTGTGAAAAACACTCAGCTATTGAATTGCCTCAAAATTTGGA
Organism: Tachypleus tridentatus; assembly: GCF_004210375.1. Lineage (NCBI taxonomy): Eukaryota > Metazoa > Arthropoda > Merostomata > Xiphosura > Limulidae > Tachypleus > Tachypleus tridentatus. The sequence goes on along the minus strand of NC_134830.1, from coordinate 64,286,735 downwards.
AACCTTAAGGAAAGTTAGCATTTTTTACAACATTTGTTCCTTTACTTATAACAAATAAACTGACGGAATTTAATTTTATGACTTTGCGCATGATGTTGTTCTTTTGTTGAATCTAGATTTTTTGTCCAAAACAAGATATTGTATTAATTTGTGCTCAACAAGTATGATAGTTTAGATGTTAGTGTCCAATAATAGACTATTAATTTCTTTCAACTGGAGATGGGTGGCAAATAAATTTATTTATGAAAATAATACAGATGATCTATCACAACATACTGTTCTTGATGACGAGAAACCCACTTGAAATAAAAATATATCTCAGAATGGCTGGTATGGGTATTATCACTTTTGTTGGTAATGAAGATGACCCAGGAAGGTCGAAACGTTGTTCTCTGTTCAACAGAATGTGTCATCCTTAGAGCATTCCAGTGTGTAGAAATTTGTGTTGGACATCTACCGGACGTTAGTTTTGGTAATTAGTGGTTACAATAAATCATACAGAGCTAAGTTTCCTAAATAATAAATAGAGTTTATACCAACAAACCTTTGCAGTTTTGAATTCGTACATTTCTTTTGGCGGACCCTGTATGCTCTTACTTTTGTCAATTTCTCATTCACTTAATAGTTACATTTGTTATTGTTTGAGACGTGTAAATGTGTTCACGTTCGTTAATTACTTTCTCAATACCTTTGTTGCATTGCATTTATTTTATCCTTCAACTTATTTAATAATTTACTAACCTATTTATAGATTTACATATCCAGTAAAATTTAGCTGTTTCTAAAAATAAACAAAGCTTTATCAAATACACTAAGTATTTTTTATTATTTTTAATTAGAGCACAGTTTTATAGCTCTTTATTTTTATAAGATCTACATCTTATCTAGATCTACCTATTGAGCTTTTGTATGGCATTATTTTTGATTGATGGCATGATCACAGAGTTAGGTTTATGATAAACTGTAATTTGCAAATTTTATATATGTCTTTTATTGTCACAGAAACATAAACTACCGGTCGCTTTAACCTTACAAGTAAATTTAATGCAGTAGTCTAAACCCTTTAGATAATTTACAATGTTTGTTAACCTAGTTGCCATATCACAAAGAGATCATGAGATACCAAATACAAATTTCTGGTATCAAATAAACTTATTTAAAGCTTCACTTCCAAATTCCTTTGTATACAAATCACACAATACCAGTGACAATAATAATATCACAGACAATTCTTCGTAACAACAGAAAATCATTTATACTAATAAGATACTTATGTTTGAAAGTATTTATCTCAAGCAATGTACGAAATAGCACTGTAAAATTTTAATTTTTTTTAGGGAAATAATGCTTATAAATTTATACTTTGTTCGTCCTCAGAGACTAAATAAATGAATAGATTAATTAGTTATAAATAATTTACATAGGAGTGTCCTTAGACGATTTCATCAACGTTATTCTTGTCAGATATTTAGTATACAGAATTACAGATCTTATTGTATTTTTCTTCTGTTGAGGTTTAATTTGAAATTTTGTCTTTGATTTAGAAGAGCTTTATAAGAAAAAACATATTTAAAACGTTTCAAGAGTTAATACGTTTATTCATCTACCCATAACAGTTGTCACGTATTTGTTGAACTGTATTGATATTCACGCAAAGATACTCAAGGGTTATATGCATTAGGCGTTCTTAATTTTGATCTGATAGACTAGAGGGGATAGTTAATAGCATCAACACATGGGTTGCTCTTGTTTGACCTATTATTACGATTTGAATATCATCTTTTAACGTACCCACAGCCCCGAAGTTCGGAACACGAAGTTTTATTTATTTTTAGCGGAAACGGGACACGGACATTGGATGTTTGGATCCATATATCGACACGCTACCGTTTGGCAACGCGAGGTTCTGTTGTCTTTATAATAGTTTAAAGAATTAAACTTTTAGTTTCAAAAATGTTGTTCAGCTCTTTGAGAAAACTTGAACAAATTCGTTGTACATCTTTTATGTGTCAAAAATGTCCTTCTTTGGTTCATCGAATAGTCTGAAGGCTTAAAATGGGGTTTTGATATCATAGGTGGTTACAACATAGCCCATTTGTATAGCTTTGCGCTCAGCATCAAAGGAAAATAAACAAGTTTTAAAACATAAATTCTAAAAACTTACCAAAGAAAGGTGTACATTCTTTACGCATGTACTGCGTTCGCTAATGTTTGTGTGTAAAAAGTGACAAGGTATTGGAAAATTCAATTTTCACAGAAACCACAGTATTTCCGTGAAATAAGAATGGAGCAGTGATAAATTAGCAGAATGTATGGAGAAACAATCGAAGGAATGTGAGTTTTTTTTCTTTAAGTACAATTTTGTCCTGAAGATGAAAGTATGTTGGAATGTTGCACATAGGATCATGTGATTGTATCCTTTTGAACTTTGCCAAGATCTGTGTTTGTATAGTTGTCATCGAGCGGTAAGTAAATATTTTTTTTTACAATCGTAGTATTATCTGAGTTTTTGTTATAAACCTGTTCATTTTAATGGGGTAAAACGATTTTATATAACAAAGTCGTATTTGAAGTTACATTGAGACTTTGTTTGTTTGTTTTCTAATTTCGCGCAAAGCTACTCGAGGGCTATCTGCGCTAGCCGTCCCTAATTTAGCAGTGTAAGACTAGAGGGAAGGCAGCTAGTCATCACCACCCACCGCCAATTCTTGGGCTATTCTTTTTACCAATGAATAGTGAGATTGACCGTCACATTATAACGTTCCCACGGCTGGGAGGGCGAGCATGTTTGGTGCGACCGGGATTCAAATCCGCGACCCTCGGATTACGAGTCGAACGTCTTAACACGCTTGGCCCTGCCGGGCCAACATTGAGACAGTGGTCTAATCGTTGCTGAAAACACATAGTATTTAACAAAGAATGTACTTCATCTGACGCAAGTTAACCCATTCCGGTTTTGCTCTGCAAAGATCCGTTTCTCTCCTTCTGTGGGACAGTGATGGTAAGTCTTCGACTTTATAACGCTAAACTCGGGTTCGATCCCTCTCAGTAGACACAGCAGATAGCACGATGCGGCTTTCCTATAACAACATGCCCCCCAGTGGCTCAGCGGTATGTCTGCGGACTTACAACGCTAATAACCGAGTTTCGATACCCGTGGTGGGCAGATCACAGATAGCCCATTGTGTAGCTTTGTGCTTAATTCAAAACCAACAACAACAACTATAACAACACACACCCTCCACCTGTAGACTTCGTTATAGTTTCTGTACTTCTTCCGTTAAAAAAGGGCCAATATCAAGACAAGGAAGACAAAACAATCATAATAGGAAGTTGAACTTGTCATTATTTAACAATCACTCCATCACGTCATAAATAAAATAAACTGTGTGACTGCCGAAAAATAAAAACCAATTGCAATATTAGTAAAAGTAATTATTTTTCGTGCCAACTGATATTTTTCAGTCCTGCCACTTAGTGCGATTGTGCTCTAGCTTTGGAGATCGACTTGAAAGTGTATAAAGTTGAATATGGTTTAATATCATGCAGTTTCAGGATGAACTTTCATTTTTGAAAGGAATGTTAACGAAGTAAGGAACTCTAATTATTTTTCCATAATGTTTAGCAGGAAAAAGGAAAAGAAAGTCCGAACATTTTCTTTGGAAAGTGTGTGTGTGTATGTGTTTTCTTATAGCAAGGCCACATCGAGTTCTCTGCTGAGTTCACCGAGGGGAATCGAATTCCTAATTTTAGCGTTGTAAGTTCATAGACTTACCACTGTACCAAAGGGGGACCTTTGGAGAGCACCTCTTCCTTTCATAAGGTAAAATAATTTTGCTGCTATTATATAAAACAAGTATGTTTCACAGTTAACGCTTGGGAGTTTTTAGTGTGTATATCTATGCTAAAAATAGGTCCTGCGTAGCCAGGTTGTTAGGACGCTTCACTCGCACTCTGTGGGTCGAGGGTTCGAATTCCCGAAACAACAAACAATTTCGCTCTTTCAGCAGTGAGGGCGTTATAGTGTAACGATCAATCATACTTTACGCGAAATTTAAAAACAAATAAAGTATACTAAAAAAAAGGTACTTGTTTTTATGTCGGTAACGACCCTTTTCAGACTTATAACTTTTTCCTTGAGATTAAAAAATCATTTCAGAATAAAATGAAATACTGAAAATATAAAATGGACAAATGTATAATACATTTCTTGGAAAGTACAATTCATGCTAAAGTGAACCCAATGTTTCGTAAAGCTTTCAAATTGAAAGGAATGCTGTTGTGTAGGTACTTTTACTATACGTGAGTGAGGAACTTAATTGTGAAATTATAACAAGTGTTATAATTTCTTTAGCAGGAAGTCGGAGATTTATCTCACAGTGAGGTGACAGTAACGTACGTATTGTTCGTATGCTCGCTGGTGTCGAAGATGGCGCTACTGGTGACTCTATTAATCTTCTGTCATTTCAAGTAAAGTGATTTTTTTTTTACTCGTATCACTTTTTGTACATCCAATCTGTAGATAAATAAAAAATATTTAAACAGGTAAATATACAGCTTTATAATACACTACAAACCAATGCTCTAAATTTGAACTAGCAAAATTAATAATTTGTAAACAATTAAGAATTAAACGAACTTACATGCTAACAAACATTAAATCATATCCCCAACTATTCTTGTATTGTACTAGTTTTTAAACTATTGTAAATTAAAGACCAATAATACCTACTTGTATTCTTAACCATAATCTAACTTGAGACATATTTGAGATAGGGATATTGATATCGAATTAATCAATAGCGTTTTGGCATCCTTAGAATTCCTATATAAAACAGGCTACCATTTTGATAATCCATGATTTTAGTGAATAAATAAAAAATCTCAATCAATAAATTCAACTCCTCAGTTTATAAATTGGCCAAGAGTATCAATATAACAGACAGGCTCTATTGTCCCTTTAAAATTGGAATAAATTGATGAGGAAGAGCGTAATAAGGTGATCTCTATTGTTCCTTTAACCCTAAGACAAATTGACAATTGTAGAGCACCATAAAGCCTTCTCTACTGTCCTTTAAAATTTGGAACAAATTGATGATGGAAAAACTTTATAAATACATCTCTGTTAACTCTCTAAATCATAATTGCAGCTAACGAAACATCTATTATTAGGAACCTTATGCTTCTAACCTTTATTTTGTTCCATAGATTTGTTTGATAATACAACTACCCTCACCCGAAATGCAGAGGAAGTAAAGTAACTGTTGTCATCACCAACCGTGTTAATCAAAAATCTTCTCTATTGGATATTTATGATTGTAAAGCAATTTTAGTTCAGAAAAAGTAACAAAAAACTAAAGCGTGAGTCACCACCTCAAAAACACCAGTATTAAATTATGGTAACGTGTACAAGAAACAACTCATTCATTGAAAGTATATCAAGCAAATTATTAACACAAATTGTTCTTTTAAAACTACACTAACTAGTAGAAAATTAGGTGATTTAAGTTAATTAATTAGCTACTGGACATAATAAAGACAAAGCTCATTTCTCTAATCCCTCCATATGTTCTTTAATGCTACTAAATATGTTCAAATCTTGAAGAGCGTAGATAGTTACAAATGTAATCAACAGATCTCAACATTAAACACAAATATACATGAATAAATTCTTCCTTTCTTACCAATAGCTCGAAACATTAATCGTAAGCATACAGAAATAAATTCTTCTCTTCTTGTCAGCAGATTCCAACATTAGAAGTAAATTTCTTTCTGTTCAGTAGTTTTTTAACAATAAAAATGCCATAATCGATAAAAGTAACTGTTTTTATCTGTTAAACTTATATTAACAATAAAACGAAGTAATTAATTATGGTACTAAATCTCTTTAATTAAGAGACCTTTACGTAATGAACTTAAAAAACTTGGAAAAATATGTTTATATATGTTTAATAAACGTTTCTCATTATCATAAATACTATAGACATATCTGTTAGTAGATCTGTACATTATTGATAAACAGATCCCTCTGTAAAGGACTTTGTAGGTAAATTTAAAAGTAAATATATACGATAATGAAATATAGAACTTAATACGAAAAACAACAACAAAAACAACCACTAAACACGGTTATAACTGAAATATGTATTATACAGATTAACAATGTTTACCATAAGTAAAACTGTAGAAAGTTTTAGTTGCAAATCTCTACGTGATTGACGGACAAGTCCTAGCGTGAGAAACTTTAAATCGATAAAAAAACTGGATCTTCTGTGCTCCATTTGCAACCTGCTATACAACTAAGAACTTGATTAACGTTGTTTCGTATATAGGTCGAAGAGAACCCAGCAAAGAACAACACAGCAGTTCGATGTTAAGTGACGTCACATGATTTCAAATTTCGTCATTTATATTACATATTTCTAGTGATAACTAGATTTTCTTAACCTTGCAGAGGAAGTGTATGAAATAAGACCCTTTGTTCTGACATCTGTAACAGTCCAAAGTATTTTAACAAGAAACTACACTAGAACGTAACTGGGTCTAATAAAACTTGACTCCGTGAAGTTACTCTTGCTGATAGCCTAAATCCTGGCTAATGTCATGTATTGAAGTTAAAACTTCAACTAGTAAAGATTCAACCGTTTTTTTGACTGAATAAACTTGATTTAGATTTTCTATTTCGTTTAAAACATATAGATGCTTTTAAAAAACTCTTTGTGCAGAGTAAAATAATGAACTAAAATGTGTGGCTCATTATTTAGTAAAAACCAGTCATTTTATTTGAGCTATGTATATATGCATATATAAGTGTAGGAACAGAAATTTCTGTTATTAAATTAACCAATGAATTATATTCGTTGCTTTTTTACTTTTAATAACTGTACCTTAAGGTCGCCTACTTGAAAGAAATCAGCTTATAAAGCATGATAAAAATGTCCGTTACCTTTCACGTCTTTTAATGTCCTCGATTACAAGTTCACCAAAATCTCATGGTAGCCTTTATTATTCACTCCATCTTACTTATTATAATCTCGTTCTCGGGAGTTCTGCAAGAACATTTCTTGTCGTATGTGGACATTGTAAGTATATTTCTCATTCAAATTCCTTATTATTTTCATGAGGTTATAAATCATGCTCGTGTTAACAGTTGTTTAATTTATTTGACCATCTCGCTAGATTAATAGTTCTCTATGCGAGACCTTTGGCTCACTGGTGGTTCGAAGTCTTGTCTAAAATTCAAGTCAAATCAAAAACTGCGCCATTCTTCCCATTATTATGAACGCGGGTTGGGCAGAACCAATAGGTAGTTTGTGAACTACTGCACCACACATGTAGAAACAGTGTGTTATTTTAAGTAAATATGACACCTAACACAACACTTAAGCATAATTTAATGATCATTTTGGTCATGTAAATTCAAATATTACGTAAAGGTAATTTTGGTCATATAAATTCTTTACTGTATTTGATATTTTTTAATAACTGAATCTACTTGTAGTTTAGGTTTATATGTGGTTTTAATTATACATTCCAAACGTGTAGTGAAAATTTGGCAAAACGGTGACAGTGCTTAAAGGCAGTAACTAATACGTTTTGTGTTCCGTAGGTCATTACAGTCTCTTTACTGGGCCGGCATAACCAGGTGGTTAAGGCACTCGATTCGTAATCTGATGGTCGCAGGCTCGAATCCCCATCGCATCAAACATGCTTGTCCTTTCAGCCGTAGGGTTTTATAATGTTACTGTCAATCCCACTAGTTGTTAGCAGAAGAGTAGTCCAAGAGTTGGCGATGGGTGGTAATGACTAGCTGCCTTCCCTCTAGTCTTACACTGCTAAATTAGGAACGGCTAGCGCGGATAGCCCTCGTGTAGCTTTGCGCGAAATTAAAAACAAACAAAAGTTTCTTTACTGGTACTCTCGTTAACAGCATTGGTTAACATATCTAATTTTATTACTTTTTAAATATTTATCTGTTAGTAAACTTTGGTTATCGATATTGTTTCGCATTATCAACTTAATATATGTATTTAGGGCTGACCTAAGTCTCTTAAGCTGGTCTAGCCTGGTGAGTTATTATTGAGATTAAGGCCAAAAATTCTGATCTTCATAAAAAAGAAAGAACGTTAGAAAAATATATTTAATCATCTATGCTCATTAAAAGGTTGATTTATTTTTTAGTTTCACTCTAAGTGGATAGCTTGCTTTTATCTTAAGTTAATATTAATGTAATTTGTCCAACAAAGCTATTACATGTATCGATTGATAACTGTTGACTTATATGTACCTCCCTCGATGTACTTGAAGTTAAATGTCAAGTGCGACTCTTTCTTTATCTTATAGCGTCCAACTAATCCCTTACGTTCAGTAGTTTCATTGCTCGTGCGTAAGTTATTTACAATGATTATGCGGACTTTGTGTAATTTATAATAATTTAATCACTCACGTGTATGTTTCAGAACGTATCATATTTGTGTGGTACGTGTGAGTAGTAATCTAAGAATATTTTGAACTTCTGTTTTATTTAAAAGAAACGTGTATTTAGTATAAGGAATGAAAATACTGTCATAATTTGTTTATTATAATTTCAGTAATTACAGAACAATTTATGTAAAGCAGTATTATATCTATTAAATGTATTAATATTAAATGTACGGCGTATTAAATGTACGCCGCCATGGCTAGCATAAACTGGATGTTCATAGAATGTTCAATCCAGGATCACAGTCTCTGTGTTCAGTAAGGACGCCCCAGTTTCATCATCATCATGATTTTCGCCACCGAAGGTAAATAGAGGTTATGTTTTAACTCCTGTGTGGTTGTTTAAAATTTGTCGAAAACAGCTGAGTAGATTGGAGGAATGTTACTATACACTTGGACAATGACCCAACATGGAAATGATTAATTTTTGGAGGGCTAATGTCAAAGGTAGCAATGAGCTCACAAAAAACAACAACTCTATTTGTTGCCATGGGGACCGGTTTTTCACACTACGTTTGCTCTATAACTTATTGAAAAACGAACGGATTTTGATGAGACTTCGTGAACATAGGTAGAATATTTTATCTCGTTGTCAGAACAAAAATGGTTCGTATCCATTCATAAAAACAAACATTCGGACATATTTTCATATTTTTAAGGACCAAATATGATCAAAGCTATTCATATACTGGTATTATTATTATAAAAAAAATTCAACATAGTTTTATTATTTACTGAGTTAAAGGTATTACGTTAAGTAAATTACAAAACCCTACTTTAGAATACACTTAATTACTGATAAATTTAATGCCACTTTTTTGTTTCACTTTAAAACATTCTGCACTTATCAAAGTGACCAGATGACCAGAATCTACCTTGAAGTAAAACTGTATCTCAAGACGACTGGTATGGGTATTAAAACTTTTATTAAAATAAAGTAGAGAACAAGTTTCAACCTTCTTAGGTTATCTTCAGGTTAACAGAGAGTTTGCAACTGACCGTTGACGGGCACACATCTCAGGGACGAGAGTGTAAACGATTATAGGATTGTAGGGGCGCTGCAGTTGGATGTTATGTTATTAATTAGTATGGATATAAAGGTGTTCCTTTGTATTTGTTTAATTTTAGTTTGAATTGTTATATAAGTAGAGGTTATGTTTATTTCCTTACTCAGTATCTGTTTTTATCCTATGGTTATGTTGTGTTTATTTGATTTGCAGTGTTCAAAAACACATGAAGGTGTTTTTTGTGTTCTTTGAATCTTGTTTCCGTTTTTCTGCTTGTTTCTCCAATATAAAAGTAGTGGCAGTTGTTTGTTTATTTTGTTTGTTTTGGAATTTCGCACAAAGCTACTCGAGGGCTATCTGTGCTAGCCGTCCCTAATTTAGCAGTGTAAGACTAGAGGGAAGGCAGCTAGTAATCACCACCCACCGCCAACTCTTGGGCTACTCTTTTACCAACGAAAAGTGGGATTGACCGTCACATTATACATCCCCACGGCTGAGAGGGCGAGCATGTTTAGCGCGACGCGGGCGCGAACCCGCGACCCTCGGATTACGAGTCGCACGCCTTACGCGCTTGGCCATGCCGGGCTCTGTGGCAGTTGTTACATTCTATTATGGCACGGCATGGACAGGTGGGTTAAGGCGTTACGATTCGTAATCCAAGGATCGCAGGATCGAATCCTAGTCGCACCAAACATGCTCGCCCTTTCAGCCGTGGGGGCGTTATAATGTTACGTTCAATCCCACTATTCGTTGGTAAAAGAGTTGCCCAAGAGTTGGCGGTGGGTGGTGATTACTAGCTGCCTTCCCTCTAGTCTTACACTGCTGAATTAGGGACGGCTAGTGCAGATAGCCCTTGAGTAGCTTTGCGCGAAATTCAACGAAACAGCAACTGCATTCTATTTTATAAATAATGTTGGTGTTGTGTTTGTTAGTGTAGTTTTTACATAGTATGGACTTTAGTTTTGTACCTAGTTTTGGAATAAATTTGGTGTTTACTGGAATGTTGTGTTTTGTTATAACTTTTTCCAAATTTCGTTTTTTTTTTGTTATTGATATCGAGAATATATAATATGCGGCAGTGTAGAGTTTTGCAGTTTGTTCTTTCTTGGGATTTATTATTGTTTGTTTGTTGTTGATCTAGTTGTGTGAAAATAATTTTTGTCCACAGTTTTTGAGGAAATTTGTTGATGTTGAAGAAGTGTTGTTTTATTTTGTTGATTTCATCGTTAATTTTATCGGATGAACATAGTTTTGTGGCTGTGTTTATTTGGTTTCTTAGTATATTGAATTTTTGTTTTGTTTCATGTGCTGAGTCCCGGGGAATGTATAGTCCAGCATGGGTGATTTTTCTGTGGATTTTTCTTTTGATTGTGTATCGGTTCATGTGACTTTGAGGTTAAGAAATGAATTTTGGTTAGTTTTTTTCGTGTTTACAGTTGAACTTAATGCCGGGGTATATCGAGTTAACGTGGTTGAAAAAACGAAGTGTGTGTTCTATAGATATGAATCTAGCAATTGTTTCGTCAACATATCTGTACCAGTATAGTGGTGGGTGTAATGTTGAATTGATCGCTTGAGATTCAATCTGTGTCATTGAGATTTTGGTTAGAGGTTCTGACACGGAATTGCCCATATTTAAGCCATTTATTTGTAAGTAGTTTTGGTCATTGAACATAAAGTTAATTTTGGTGGTAGTGAATTCTGTAAGGGTTGCTAATTTGTTACTGGAGATGTGTATCAATGGATTGGGTCTTCGATATAAAATTTTAAAGCTTCGGAAGCTGGAACTTCTATGAAGAGAGAGTTTATATCAAAACTGGTCATTAAGCCTTTATGTTAGCCAACTAAACACATGCCCCTTTGAGATAGCTCTAGACATAATTATAGATAATGAAGGAATTTGATCTATACCCTTGAACCTCTGTGAAACATGAATGGACATTTTAACCTTTTACTGTAAAGCTAATTAATGTTTGTGAAAGTTGATTGATGAAGTTGTATGTGAGTTCCTATAGTTCGTCTTTAATATCATGTTTAAAAGATACACTATTCGTGATCTTAGAAAAATTCTCAGGTTCAAGAAGTCTTGGTACAGAGTGTTGTTTGACTCCTTTGTTAAATATTCAGTAATCTTAAAGAGTATAGTAAGTTTAGTTAGCTAGTCGCATCAGTATGTCACAAGACCATCTGGTGGACAGTCATATTTGAAAGTTCTACTTGTTTTATAAGGGATAAGTTATACTTTGATTTCAATTCGGCAGCTACCGTGAACCTGCGGTGTTCTGAAAATTGGTTCACAACTTCGATGATGTTTTAGTAACTAAAGTTGTCGATCATTGATTTAAATAATGAACAATTAATTAATTTTCTAATGACTAAATAATTTTTGGAGCTTAAAATATATGTGTGTAATTAAATAATGAACAATTAATTTATTTTCTTATGACTAAATAACTTTGGAGCTTTAAATATATGTGTGTAATTAAACGTTGTGTAAAGAATTAAAATACAAGGATTTTATATGACAGTGTGTTTTTGAAACCGTGTAAGATTTCTTTTCCAAAACTAAAGAAAAAATGTTACTATCAACAGTATGTTAAGACCGGTAAATAAGTTATGTTTCTCACTTTTAGCAGTTTTTCAATACAGCAACCTAAAATAAGAACAAGCTCGTTTTCAGTGTAGCTCTGTGCATAATAACAAATATAACAACGTCTTAACATGGAATGAATTTTATCGACCTGGAAAAAACAATATTGTGTGTTACAACAGAGACAATAATCAACAGACTAATTTCGTCCATCATTGATTCAGCGGATATTTTAGCAGCTTACAAGGCTAAATTCAGCGTTCGATCTCCGCGATGACCATAACGTAATGTATCCATATTTTATTTTATTTTTATTTTCATCTTAAAAAGAGTTAGCTGAATTTAACAACAATTTGATTTGATTATCAATAAAGGATAGATTATATTTGTCTCCAAGATATATATTTTGTTATGACAGTGGTAAATATGTTTCTCCCTCACGGCCCGGCATGGCCAAGCGCGTTAAGGCGAGCGACTCGTAATCTGAGGGTCGCGGGTTCGCATCCCCGTCGCGCCAAACATGCTCGCCCTCCCAGCCGTGAGGGTGTTATAATGTTTCGGTCAATCCCACTATTCGTTGTTAAAAGAGTAGCCCAAGAGTTGGCGGTGGGTGGTGATGACTAGCTACCTTCCCTCCAGTCTTACACTGCTAAATTAGGGACTGCTAGCACAGATAGCCCTCGAGTAGCTTTGTGCGAATTTCAAAAACAAACAAACAAACAAACAAAGTTTCTCCCTCTACAGCACTTAAGCCACATATTAGTTTGGAGTTTTCCACCACCAAGAAGAAAGTGTACTCCCCTTCAAACTTCCCGAAGCTCGCCAACTTCTAGTTTCAGGTAAATAATAAAATATTAAAACGTGTCTTTTTATTGTGTTTCTTAAAACATACCTCGTACTGAGAAGGTTGTTGAAAGAGGTACCTTAACTCCTCTGCCAGAAGTATAATATTGCCAAAGCATTGCTCAAAGCAGCTGAATTTGGAATTGAGTTACAACACATCCGAAACTAAAAAAAAAAGTAATTTATATTTAGTTCACACCTGAAGGTAAGTACCTTTCATAATCAAACTTTCAGAGTTCCAGAGAATGGCTTTCTCTTTGTGATCCACATGTCCACTGATAGAGCTCTCTCTTACCACACAGCACAAAATGCTGTCACTCTCCCTCAGGAGCTGGTGTCAAGCACATTGTGACTGCTTCAGCTCAGGAGTGATAGTCAGGCTCAGTTAGTGCATTAAATTGGTAAAATATTTTTCATTCGTCACGTCGTTATTAAGACACTTGAATATGCCATTAAAACCCTTAATAAAAGATATTTTACAATTATAGCATGTATTTAAAACTTACACATTCTCATAAAACTTATTTTCATCATACAGAAAGAAGATCGCTTTTTTTAGTTATTCGTATTAGCAGAACAGTATGTGTAAAAGTCATAATAAAAATCAGGGTCATTAATACTCTTTGCAGACTTTTGTTACTAAAACCAAAATATTTTATATACGTATAGTATATTGTGTATCTGGTACCTAATGGTTGTTTTATTCCTTGCTGCTTAATTTAAAGGACGTTGAATTGCGTATTTTATCTGTGTAATATATGCATATTCAATATATTACTAACGTAGACAATCTCAAACAGTTAGTGCTTCATATATACATTTTTTTCTCAGAGAAATTCATATTCGGTTTTGAATATTATATACCTTGACGGTGACGTCACATATCTTATAAAATTTGGCAAGACTCTTACACTACAAAACTTAATACCACACTACTACCACCTGCTATATATTAATTAAGCCATAATACGTTATGAACTCCGAAAATTCCTCTAGTACCAATACCACCAGTTGTTCTTACTGGTTTTAGGTTTTTCTCAAGACTGTTCAAGAGTAAGTTAAACAACAAGTATTTATTGTGGAGAACTGTAGACCTAATAACTTTCAGCCAAAAGAAAATTTGTCGTTGTTAAGCACGAAGCTTCTTAATGGATTATCTATGTTGTGCTCCGGCAGATATCGAAACTCGATATTTATCTTCTTAAGCCCTCAGCGTTTCCATTCAGCCACCAAAGGGCAATAAAATTGTTATAAGCAAATTTCAGGATAAGTGAATTAACCCGAAGTAGGAATTGTAACAAAATACGTTGTTTGGTGCTGAAATATTAACTGTAACGCATTGATTCGAAATTACATTTTATATTAAGCCTGCACAGTTGTTTGTTATTTGAATATTAGAACTAAATCTTTCATTTGTATTAGAGCATGCTCTCCCATTTCCAAAATGGCGTCTTAACTATAGTATTACAACATCCTTAATAACTGTTCTGTTTTGGTAGCTTACTACATCACATTTTAATTGTCAACTAGTGATATTTTTGGTAACAAAGCTCCTATTCACTTATAAGGTTCCAATTATTAATACTGATGTTTTTTGTTTTGTCTTAGCATGTCAGTGAATAATCTCAATGGTCTTAATTCAGCATGATCGTTGTAGTATTTTACTTTTATATTAAATCATTGATGGTGAGACTTACCATAATATGGTGTAATCTACAGTAGTTTCTGATTATTACCCTGACATGCTTATATTGTTTCAGTTTAAATATTATAAATATTTATAATATTATACATTTATAACGTAAATTTATTTTTAAATATTATAAATTATTGACTTTAATGGTATATGTATGATATAATGAAATATCCATTTAAAATAGTTTAAAGAAAACTCATTCATTCATTTACTTTTGTAATATTATAATGCATTTTATAACTTTTTACTAATTTATCAGAAACTTAAGGAAAGGAAAAGAGATAAGAGTTTTACACCAGTGGCTAAAGAGCTGTTTGTAAAGTTAAATGTAGAGCAACGATGTATTTAAATTGATGAAGCGAAAGACTTGAGAATGTAAAACTGGAGTAAAAAGAAAGAAAACTTAAGTTTAAGGGAAATATCAAAGACGTTAAAATTGTAACTGGAAATGGCACTAGTAGACAATATTCAATAATACCTTAAGTTGATAAATACCATTGAGTGGCCATTGCTCGCTGATACCTCCAAAACAGGTTCAAAATGCAATACCTGCTCTCACACATGAGATAAATGACCATGTACAAAATGACAGAAACGTGTCCAGATCTACAGGATCAAGAAAATCAACAATAATGGAATATTTGGTCGTGTAGCAGTAAAAATATCCTTTACTTTGTTATCCCAAATATTTATTGTCAAGAGACTGAAGAAATTTGCTAAAAAGTACAAAACTGAACTGCTAATGATTTGAAAAAAGCAGACAGTTGTAGGAAGGTGACTGCTCTCCAAAGTAAAGAAGAAGGAGACAAAATTAATTGATATAATAGTAAGAAAAAATAAGGTATTACAATTTGGAGGGTAAGTAAGTTAAAAACATACCTCTTGAAGTTAGTATTCTAGCCTTTATTATGGTAGAAAAGCACTAATTGGTAGCCTATTAAAGAATTATACTAGTATAAAGAATACCATCCAGTTATCTAAACAAACTATTATAGTTCCCAACCACTACCCATTTATTAAGTCCACAGTGACCATCATGTTCTGAACAAGTGTTTATATGGGGCAAGGTGTGAATCTGCACAAAGTAGTGCCAACCTGTTAAATGACCTTATTTGTAACTAATAATAGTTATTAGAAATTTTAAGTGAAATTTCTCTAATTTTTTATTTATTTATATTTATCTAATACATTGTTATATTTGTTGCAGAATAGCTTAATAATAATTTTATTTAAAGTCTCTTTATTAATTTTTATCAGTATTTCAAAAATTGGTATTGAGGCAAAACATGCTTACTTGCATATTCTTATATATCAGTTGGAATTTTGATTGATTATGTGCTACTTAAGCCTTTACTAAGTAAATATAAACAAATATACAGGTATTTATTTCTGCATATATATCTATAGAGATATTACTATGCTAAATTAAAGTATAACCACCACAACTGATATAAAGATATTGTGGAACGAAATGTATCAAAACTAAATTTTTACATTGTTTGAATATATTTAGAAAGTGTGATGTCACGAAACGTTCGTCCGTTTAGTGTAGGTACAACAGTAGTCTTTCACGATGCAAACTATTATCACGTTTAGACCATAAAGATATGTTCGTATCTGATAGGTTTTTGAAGTTAACAATTTCCTCTGTACTTTAGGTTATTAAAAAATAAAGATATAGAAATCCATGTGGAATACCAGAATTATCTAGATAAAAGAACTGCATAAAGTTCTACCTTAGCCATAGTAAGTAAATTAAGCCATCTTGTAATGTCAGTGGAAAAAGAGCCGTCAATGTGTAACAAACGACATAAACTGAAGACAGAACTCTTTTTGGACGCCAGTTATTTCTACGACATACCTATTCAACGTCACACACTTTAAGCAGAAGGAAAACAAATAGAAACCGCCAACTTACCAAACGTAGAACTTAAGAACATTAAAACAATTACTAGAAACCCACATTCTTGTTGAAGTGAATGGTTTTTAGAAAGTATAACAGCTTTACAACTGGGAGTTTTACAATGTTACTATGCTACAAGACTATTGTTAAGATTCACAGTAGTCAAGTATGTGACATTGACTATAAAAACGTGGTGAGGTCCTGAAATAGTTTAAATATGTTTTTCCTTTCTCTCTCTCTGTATATATAACACACATTAGTGATATATTGATGTGATAGAAATAGGAATTAGTAACACTGATTATAATGTCTTAGATATCCCAAAAATATAAACACGAAACTTTATTTGATCTCTTGTCTCTGCAGTGAATTAGTTCGATCTTTGTATACTACTAAGAAAAAGTACTCAGGAGTCCAAATAAACAATAAGTAAAGAGTCATTGTCCACAAAACATAGAATCTAATAAACAATTGTTACACATATTTTAATATCAGGATGTCTTTTTCCACTTTAACATTTTACCATATATGAGTTTTTAGAATTTGTTAAGGTATTTTAGTCCTTTAGTAAACATAACAAGTATTAAACATTATTATTTCCAAAAAACTATTTATGCAACATGCTAGCAATAAATCTAATGGGATTCGCTAAAGAAAGAGAATTTTTTCTTAACTTTTTTAATGTTTTCACTTAATTTAAAGTACTTATAAATCTAAACAAGTTTACTGCTACAATCACTATAACTAATTCCGATAAAAGCCTTTTCCAATTTGAAAAGTCATTTTTTGTCACTTTGTACTGAGATTATTTGTTCGTTCAACAAATATTGATCAAGTCCCTGGAAGTGTATCAACAAAGTATATATTTTGTGGACGTATATCGTATTAGACGTGACGTAATAAGTAATAGTAGGTGTCTAAACTGAGTAACAATACTACATGGCACACACAATTATAAACCAATGCCCATGTACAGCTTGACTGATAATAACACATTAATAAATAAAGCGTCACTACTATCTCAAGTATCGCTGAAAAGAGCCATTTGTGATCTCCAAAATATTCAAGTTAACTTTTCTTAAGGATTTAGTTCAAGAGAAATTACTTAATACCTATGATGAATACATTAAAAGAAACTATCTCTACATCTGGAATTCCTGGATTAAACAATATATGTCGTGTTGATTCCTATATCCGTAAAACACTTTGGCTTGTTGTTTTTCTGTCATTAGGAACCAAAGCGTTCTTGGACATATATGGCTTAGTTTGCGACTACTGGAAATATCCTGTAACAGTTAGTCTTAAAATGACTACTCCAGACGATCTGCTATTTCCCGCTGTGACCATATGCAATATTAACCCAGTAAGGGTAGATCGTCTCTGTGAAAAACCCTCTGATATTGAATTGCCTCAGTATTTGGAAAACGCTTTGTGCTCACACAAGGTAAGGAAAGAGAGTAATTTTTTGTGAAATGTTATTCATATACTAATGACAAGTATACTTGGGCATGACGTCACTGTTTTATTGAATTCCGGATTAATTCAAAACAACATTTGTTTATGTTTAATCAATTTAATAGTTCGATTGTTGGGTTAAATAACATGTATTTAATTTTTAACTGGGGATATATGAATAGCGAATATATATATAATGTACAAATTTGAATAGATAATACTAGAACTATATTTTGAATATGCCAATTAGAATATAAAGTAGCTATGTTAGGGTAAATGAGCTGTTTTTGGATAAAAGTGAATATATGTTATGTACATAAACAAAGTAATAATGCAAACGAAATTGTCAAATATTTTTTCGTAAAATGAGTAGGTAACTTTTGGGCTTCTCAAAATAATCTAACGATGAAACTTCTTGTCTTTTAATTTACACCAGAAGTACGTAAGAGTCAACAAGTCATTTGGTTTATGGTTGCCAACATGTATCCTCGCAGTCAGTTGAGAGTATTAATACATATCAACTTTTACTTATACCACTATAGTATAAATAATTCCAGTTACCATTTATCTCCAAGACATCTCGTTCAATTTCAAATTTAAAGCACTTTGATTTCGATAACGAACATAGAGAAATCATTCTCTGATTCTTAGTTTCATTCTGTTTTCATGTGTCTTGTCAAATGAAACTATATTAATATTTAATTTTCAAGTTTTATACCTTTATCATTAAAATATTGAAAACAAATAGTATGTTTAATATTACCGGTAATCTAAACATCAGTAGAATACAAATGTTCAGAGCATAATTATGTTTTCGAGGATTATAAACAAGTAAGTTACAAAAGTGATCATTTATGCAGTTTTTCTTTTATTGTTGAATTTATGTTACATCTTAAAAGCTTGTGGAAAAAAAACATTTTTCATGTTGTTGTGCTCCTATTACCTATATCTCTTTAAAACGATATAAGAAATTTCAGTTCTTGCTTTACAGTCTATAAAAATATTGATATTTTTCAGTAAAATACAGCAGATGTGTATTTACGGTTAGTGTAATGTGTTTATTCCATATTAGGTTTGTTTGTTTTTTTAATTTCGTGCAAAGCTACTCCAGGGCTATCTGCGCTAGCCGTCCCTAATTTAGCAGGGTAAGATTAGAGGAAGGCAGCTAGTCATCACCACCCACCGCTGACTCTTGGGCTACTCTTTCACCAACGAATAGTAGGATTGACCGTCACATTATAACACCCCCACAAACAGCTGAAAGGGCGAGCATGTTTGGTACGACCGGGATTCGAACGCGCGACCCTGGGATTACGAGTCGAACGCCTTAACACGTTTGGCCATACCAGGCCTCCGTATTCGGTACTTACTTCATCTTTACCCATTTTTTGATAAGGTTTTATACAAAATAATTATGTAAGGCAATATTACATTTACTTGCTTATTTGATGGTATTATAGTTATAGAAATATAGAATACATTATTTGATTTATTTACTTGCTTATTTGTAAACCTCTTATTTAGTTCAATTTTATCTCGAACACTAAATTATGTTTTAAATATCCAGTGCAATATGACTGTTACATCTTTTTGCAATCGAAACTATTTACTGTTATGCAAACCGTTATCTATTTTTGATAATGTTTAACACTTATTATTTATGTCAAAAATTTCTAAGTGATGGCTGCTTCTTAAATAGATTAAATACTTTTTCAAAATTGAATTATTATAATAAGATGATAGTAGACTGGTATTGATCAATATAATATTAATTAGTTCAACTTTATTTAAACATAACTCTTTTTGAAGTTGTCCGGCATAGCCAGGTGGTTAAGGTACTCGACTCTTAATCTGAGAGTTCGGGCTCGAGTCCCCGTCACACCAAATAGATTCGTCCTTTCAGTCGTGGGGGAGTTATATTCTTATGGTCAATCCTACTATTCGTAAGTAAAAGAGCAGCCCAAGAGTTGGCGGTGGATGGTGATGACTTGTTGCCTTCCTTCTAGTCTTACACTGCTAAATTAGGGACGACTACTGCAGATAGCCCTCGGTAGCTTTGAGCGAAATTCAAAACAAACCAAATCTTTTTGAAATTACAGAGAGGACATTCATAGGCAGCTTCAGTACTTGTCTTCACCAATTTTTTTATTCTTTGAATGTATTCCACTGCTCTTCCACTCCCAAGTTTTCTTATTCGTTTGATGATACTTCAAACCTATGTTAAAGCTCCAATTGTCATTAGGTTCTTATATTTTCGTTTATAAGGTTTCGTACACTAAACGGTTTTATTAGATCGCGCTTTTTATTTAACTTGAATTTCAAAAGTACATTTGTTTTTACAAAGTAATCATCTGAACCAACATTCACTCATGTGTGCACCCTCGTGTTAATCACGGATTGAATGAGCCAAATCGTTTACATAGACAAATTTAATCTATTTCGTTGTTAGTATTTCCATCTGGAGGCTTCTCCTTTTATCCTCTTGTGCTTATAAAAGGTGTTCGCTGTTTGAATGTGCTTATATTGACAAAATTCTAGCATTCTGGTTTTATTGTTATTCTTTATCTATATGTATGTATATATATATATACACACACATAAAACAGAGATGTTTGCTCGTTTATGCGGTGACAAGACATCACATGTTTTTGTGACCAGCTGACAAAATTTTATTTCGTCTGTACGTAAACATAGCTCATTTTGCAGTTACAGAAAGAACAGTCATTCGTAACCAATTCTACCGAAGCTTCAGATAATAACAGTGGAAGTAACACTGGTATTGAAGACTTACAACATTACAATGAAATAGTAAGGCAAAACCTCACAACCTGGCTGGCTGAGCTTGAACTTCGTAATCGAACACTTATGCAGCAACTTGGTCATCAACTGGAAACGTTTGTACACCGCTGTATGTTCCTACATAACAGCTGCAAAAGACCCAGGTAGGCATGTTGTCTCCATAATATTGTTATAATTAAACAAATAAATATACAAATGTACTAATTAAATTGGAATTAATGATAAACAAGTGAAAAATGAAAGTTGTTGAATTGATATAAACGTAGATTTATAATTCATTAAATAATTCTCAGTTTGTTATATTTCTTTATCATTCTAATGTTGTTGAACGTAAATAGTAAGCATTTAATTTTATATCCTATATATATATATGTATATATATATACGATTTTCTGCTAGCGGCCTGGCATATCCGGGTGGTTTGGGTGCTCGACTCGTAATCTGAGGGCCACGGGTTCGAATCTCCACCACAACAAACATGTGCGGCCGTGGGGGCGTTATAATTAATGACACATTACAATATTTGTTAGTAAGAGAGTAACCCCACGTTTGGTGGTGGGTGGCGATGACTAGCTGCTTTTCTTCTAGACTTAAACTGCTAAATTAGGGACGGGTGGCGTGGGTTGCCCTTGTGTAGCTTTGCATGACATTAAAAAATAACAACAAACAAACAATTTTTTTTTCCGTGGGTTTAGTGCGGCCAGTGTTTTATATGCTGAAGTTTCGTGTTTGTTCCCATCACGGTACCTTGGGGCCGAACTTATGTTATAGGAGTGAAGGACAATTCGCTCAGTTTATTTTGACACAAGTAGGCTAAAAGTTGACTGTGAATGGTTGTTCATCAGCTGCTTTTCCTGAAGTTCACCTCCTAAAAATTCTGGACGGAGATCATAGATAGGTTGAGTTATAACTAAAACAAATACATATAAACATTAAACTTGCATACTAAACATAAAATTTATTTTTGATTCATATAAACGTCATTCCGTTTCAAAGAAAAAAGTTAACAAACATTCGTCAGCACAATTAACTTCTTCAAGAAAAATACGAAAACTTGATTTATATGGAATTGTACCGCTAGCATATCGGTTTACGTATTTCTTATTTCATGTTCTGCTGTTAGATTATTATTTCTATAATGCTGTCTTATGATCAGTTAATTAGGTGTTTTTGTACGGTACAACATACTGATGGCTTATTTTTTGTGCTTCTCGAAGTTTGATTTGAAGATAATCTTACTGTGTTTAATATATCCAGAAAAGCATACTTTAATAATAAAATAGCATGGGAAGATACAGTATTTTGGAATGGAAAAATAGCTCAACTCTTCGACCACAATAAGAATAATGTAAGTCTCATTGCAGTGATAGGACTGTAACATTCCAGTTTTCATTAATGGCATAGAATAATTGTTGCTTGTTTCATAGCTTCACGAAGTCTGTGTCTGTGTCTGTTTATTTTTTGTCAAATAAAAGGAAGATCTTTTCCCTTATACTCCATTGTATCAGCTTTTGATAGATTCTTTAAAAACTAGTACAGTTATGGTTTTTATTCCATTTTGTTGATCCTGTTTTGTGTTTCTCGTTCATTTTAAAACTTATGAATAATATTTAAATTCATTACATATTCCAGCATGAACATAGAATCTTTAAATTTGCCATAAAATTAACAAATAATCTTTACGTTTACACTATATTTTCCATGATTAACATAGAACCACCAAATTTACCATATATTCCAAAATTAACATAGAATCACCAAATTTACCATTTATTCCAGGATTAACAAGGCATCTTTAAATTTATTATATTTTCCAGAATGAACAAAGAATCTTTAAATTTGCCATATGTACCATGATCAACAAAGTTTAACATCTATTCCAGAATTAACATACAATCTTTTTTTTTAATTTAACATATATTCCAAAATAAGCAAGTCAATTCTCTTAATGTTTTTCTTTAAGAAACAAGAAAACTTTCGTCCAGTTTTAAAGCTAAGAGTAAAATAAAACAAATGTTCGATTGTTTGTAGTTAAACCAAGGCTAGTTACAAAGGTGGATAACTGTACTCTGTCTACCACAGATATCGAAAGGCAGTTTCTAGCAGTATAAGTCGACAGACATACGACTTTGCTACCAGGGACGGATGTAGTAGGAAATATAAAAAATTAAAATAGAGATAAAATAGAATAACGTAGTAATACTTATATTGGTGAAACTAAAGGGAAGTTGAAGTCCAAATTACAGGAACATAAAGGGTACATAAGAAACAATACAATAGAAAACGTAGCTATAGAAGAACAGGTACAGTCAACGCAACACACAATTTTAGGGGGTAAAACTACAGTTGTAACTAACCAAATAATGTTACAGCTTGAAATATTTATACTAAAACATAGTTTTGTCATGAGGGCTAATCAAGGTAGTATTATTAAACATTTATTTTGTACATTTGAAATTGACAGCAAAAAAAAATTGTTCATTTTACTTGACATACTTTTAGTTCATCTTACAATATGATCTTACTGGTGATGAGTCAGGTAAAGAAATGATGTTAAAATGACGCAACGTCAATTTACGCGATTTATAAAGTTTGCTGATATAAATCTTGTTAATCTACTGAATTTCTCTTATATTAATTGTATTCTGACATTGTATGGCTATGGTTTAGTGATTTTATTGTGAAACCAACAACCACACAAGGAAATTGCTTTGTTATCAATTCGAAAGTTCACCAACAAAATTCATTTACCCGAGTCTCTCAGATTGGTCCACATTTTGGTGAGTGATTTTCTTACTATCATTTATAATTGATTTATATCACAATTATATTATCATTTATATTACAATTATATTATCATTTATGAGTTATTAATGATATATTGATCAGATTTTTAACAATATTAGTTTACTCACAAATAAAAGAAGATTCGCTTAATTTCAATCCATCGGAGGAATAAATTTGTCAGTTAAATCTACTAAAATCTTTCACAGTTTCTACTACTATCCATACGATAACTGTTACGTAATATAATTTATTCCGAACAAGTCTCCGATTTATTATGTTATGTATTACCATTTCAAATAGTCGGAATTTAATTTTAATTTCGAAGTTAATTGAATTTCGATATGTATCAAAATTGTGATATTTGCCAACAAAATTGATAAACACAGTTTTCTTTATTAACACAAATAAATCTTAATATACAAACAATGATATAATTTATAATAATGGTTAAAATAAATAGTTATTTCAGCTAATGATTATATACAGAGTTTTAAAAATACACAAACAATATTGCATTTTCTATTTGGTCTGGAACTGGATATTTTATCACCATTCATAATGACCGAATACTTTCCAGTTTATATCAGTAGAGTTCACTTAACGGGTAGTTAATAAATTTTCACTGATCACACGTGAGTGTTTGTTTGTTTTTTACCACTGAAGTTATGTAATGTTTTTGTAGAAATACCAAGGTCTGATGGTAATCCGCTGAAGTTGAACGGTTTGTAAAATTCGAAATCTATAAATATTCCTGGTCAAGTACCTGTAGTTTCCTGATTAATAAGTGCTTATCGTAGTTGTAGCTTCTGAGGTTTATAGCATACTAACTGTAGCAAACCAACAATATAAAACTGTCTCTAGGCATGTCGGCTTACAAGCGTTAAGGCGAGGTTCTAGAAATTTTAATTGACAGCAATGTAAAACATATTTTTTTTATTCTTACATTCGAAAATCTCCTACTAATTTAAGGAATGGGTGGAAATTTCACAACACATATTTAACACTAGAATTTACATGCATTTCTAAATATATATTTTACTAAAACAAACATCGATATTAAAATTAATACATAGTAGTAAGTATATTACAAAATAGTAATGCCAAAATATATTATTTTACTCAGAAATGCAAGAAGAGTCACTCAACTTCAGTCCACTGTCAGTTGAAACAACTAAGATATTCACAGTCTTTACCATTATCCATATGATAATGGTATTCCTAAAAGTTCTTCAACATCCGAAAAATTAAGCGTTTAAGCTTTTCCAAAGCAGGCATTATAATACGTATTATATAATCATCCATAAATATCGATTTTATTTATGTTCTTTAAATGTTAGTCAAGTTATAAATCATACATTCTGATACCAAAAAAATCCGCTTTGTTTCAGTCTTAAGTTTTATTCAAAAGTAAAATATTTTACTTTTCACAAAAACAACTTTTTAATTACGAACGGTACAATGTTTTTCTGTCAACGAACATAAGATAAAATTTCATTAATAGTGAGCTTTATATTATCCCTAACGTATGTTGTAACGGATTCACTATTATGTTTTTATTTTAATATTGATGCTTTTTAAAGTTAAATATATGTTTAGAAATGCATGTAACATATAGTATTAAATATGTGCTGCAAAATTCTCACCTATTCTCTAAATCTGTAAAACATTCTTGAGTGTAAAAATTTAACAATATATGTTTTAGATTACTGACATCTGAAATTTCTTGAACATCGCCTTAACGTTTATAAACCGACACGCCGAGTGATAGTAATTATATTGTTGGTTTGCTACAGTTAGTATACTATAAACCTCGGAAGATGTAACTATGATAAACGTTTCTTAATTGGAAAACTAAAGATGCTTGACCTGGAACCATAATAGATTTCGAACACTGCAAAACGTTGAACTTCACTGAACTAACTTTAGTCGTTAGTATTTTTAAGATGACATTAGATATATTCGTCGGAAAAAGTCAGCTTGAAAACGGCATGAGACCAACTAAAAATAGAGCTAAGTGGTAAGTGAACTGCACTGATATCAACTCTAAACTGATTCGCTTATCGTGACCCGCCAATAAAATATCCAGTTTCATACCAGATAAAAGATGCAATATTATTTGTAAGCTAGAGTAAAATTTTTGTATATAAATCATTATTGGTAATAACAGTTATTATAACTTGTATTGTTTTTTGTATATTAAAATATATTGGTGTTAAAAAGAAAACTGTGTGTATCAATCTTGTTAGCAAATGTTATAAATTTGACACATATCGACATTTAATTAACTTCCAAATTAAGATTAGAATGTTCAGCTATTTGAAATTATAGTAGGTAGCAATGTAAAATTTAAAATATTAGTTACAGAAAAAATGTCTAACCTTTTAACCGTGACTTCATTTGAAAGAATGTTTTCCAACCAAAATTTTAAAAGGGTTATACGAAGTATGCCTTTAACTTTTATGATTTGTTAAGAGAAATTTAACTGTATTCTCTTTTAATATGTTTTGTATGTTTATATATGTGATTAAAATTGTGCATAAGTTTTACTTTATTCGAATTCGTTCGAGACTGTAAGGTGTGCATTATTAAAACTGATTCTGCGCAAAGTGTTTAATAGTTACCCGCAAATTTATAAAATAGTACAACAATATGAAAAATGATTGAATGACTTTATTAGATTTTTTTACGTTTGTATCACAGGATTAGATTTAACTCTGAATATTGAACCGGACCAATATCTGCCATTTATTGAAGAACGCGGTGCTCTCATCCTAATTCATTTTTCGACAGCAGTTGGTTCCATAAATAAAGATTCGATGTATTTGAAACCTGGAGAATCAACATATGTTGGTTTAACGCAGGTAAGATGTTATTTTACCTATACAGTTTACAAAAACAAATTTCCTTTTACACACATATATACAAAGTTTTCCTAGATGTAGCTAGATAACTGAAATGTGTATAAAATTTAGAATAAGATAATATTTATTAATTCTCGTTAGGTAGAATTTGTGTATATGCGATTTATATATTAAACATGCTTAAACATACTTACGTAATTATAGAAAGTACACGAAATAAAGTGCAGCACAATTCCATCTACAAAGCTTAGTAAAATATTTAAAATACAGTTTAATTATATATATATATATAAATATATATATAGAAATTACAACTATAATAACTAAGATACGATCTAATAGCTGACATTTCAAGTCAACTTTATTTTATCAGATTAACATAACTCGTCTGCCTTCCCCTTATCCTGATAAATGTCGAAGTGAATGGCCAGATTTTTTGGAAGATCTTCAAATGAAAAAGATATCGTATTCTGCAATGGTTTGTACGAATAACTGAATGAGTTAAATAACCTGCTTACGTATATTACTTTAGATAATATATTTTTGCACTTGATTGAATTCTATTAGAAGTTACAGAACTGTTTTTGACTACAAAATATATATATTTATATGCAACATTTTCAAAACTATCATATTTGTTAAGTTCCAATGTAATAATGATTGTTAATTTACGAAACACAAATAAAGTTATATATTTATAAATATAACTAAATGATACTTAATTTTTATTGATAAAATAAATAAAACATTTGCTGGAAACTCATCAGTAAAATATATTTTAACAAATATGAAACTAGACAACCACAATTTAATAGTGTTGTAAAAATTAAAAATGTGATTTTTCAATAATCCAAAACTTCATATATATTTACGAAAAGCAAATATTTTTTTTCCTCAACTTTGCAAAGGTTATTAATTCTGTTTATCTACTCTATGAACAGTTCTCTCTTAAATGGATTGTATTTATATAGAACATAAAAAATAATGACGTTAACTAGTCGTGTTATGGTATATGTAGAAAATAACGACAAATATAAATATGTTTGATTCAAAAGGAGTGCCAAGACAACTGCTTACAGAAAGATATAGAAGAACGATGTGGCTGTCAGGTATCCTGGTTGCCTAAGCTCAGAACTAATTCTAAGGTTAATATTTGCAATGAACAAAAAGACACAGGTGAGTAAATTATTCACTTTTATTCTAAAGGTAGTTGCCAGAAAGTTAACAAATACACTAGTGTACAGGTCATAATGTGGGATATAAAATGTATCCTAGGTTTTGGAGGTGACTGCTGAAAAGGACCCACATTGCAGTTTAGATACACCGTCTATCAGTCTTAACTTCTGTTTGCCATGTATTGAAAAATCAGTTTCAGAAAGAAATAAGTTTGATAATGTTAGAAATTCAGCTGTTTGAATATAATGAAACAAATTATGCATTAGTAATAATCGTCAGCTCAATCAAATAATCAAACTTGTCTTATGTGAAAAACAGTGTTTTAGAAGTTTACGATTAAATAAACATTTCAAGGAAGGATTGAAGTCATCAAAACAAAATGTATTTCATTCTCGACGAATTTACTATGAGTGAATGTTATTTTTTACTATTTTAGAACAAATATTAATCTGTTCTAAGCGAATTCGTTAAATTCAGTGGATCCTTTTGCACAATAGTATAAGAATGAAGTTGTGTGAATCGTTAAAAAGGAATTAAAATTCACTTTTATCATTTTATATTTGATTTTCTTCAGTTTCGACCGTTATATGGCGGGCAAAATACAATACTTCAAAAATACGAAGCTTAGTCTTATAACATTTCAATTTTCCAACATTTCATTCATGTTTATTAACATTTGACAATAATAATCTAGTTCAGCGTTTTAATTGCTATTCCATTAGTTATTATCTTATTTGACTTTTTCGTATTTGATTTGACTTTATACAATGATAAAATTCAAAACGTTATTTGTATTAATTATTATTTTTATCGTTATTTTTACAATTATGATAGTTTTATAATGATATGTATATTTACAAGAAGAGAGTTAAAATAATTTTGTCACTACTAATGAAGACTGCTAAAAATGAACGTAATTCAACAAACAAACTGGATTTGTTTGTTTGTTTTTTTAATTTCGCGCAAAACTACACGAGGGCTATCTGCTCCAGCCGTCCTTAATTTGGTAGTGTAAGACTAGAGGAAAGGCAGCTAGTCCTCACCACCCACCGCCAACTCTGAGCTACTCTTTTACCAACGAACAGTAGAATTGACCGTCGCATTATAACGCCCACACGGCTGAAAGAGCAAACATGTTTGGTGTGACGGTGATTCAAACGCGTAACTCTCAGATTACCAGTTGAGCACCTAATCCATCTGGCTATGCTAGACCTACTTCTGGAATTAACTTGAAAATAGATGAGATAGCAGACAATGTATGAAGTCATCTTATTCAAGAAACAGGGTACAGTAAGTTACAAAATTCAACCATACAGTTTTACTACAGTATTTTCCCGCCCCGTTACACTGAACATGCTCGCCCTTTCAGCCGTAGGGGCTTTATAATGCGACGATCAATCCTACTTGTCGCCCAAGAGTTGGCGATGGGTAGTGATGTCGAGTTGTTTTTCCTCTAGTCTTACTAAACTCTTTCTAGTGTTATTCACTTGTTAGCTGTACAGAAGACAATTTCATTACAGTCTTTAGTTGTTCTTGCAATACGAATACTGCTTTGATATAATACTTATAATTTACTTATCATGTTCATTTGCCCCAGTGGTTCAGCAGCATGTCTGCGGACTTACAACGCTAAAATCCCGGTTTCGATACCTGTGGTAGGCAGAGCACAGATAGCCCATTGTGTAGCTTTGTGTATAATTCAAAACAACAAACAACATTATGTTCATTTTTGTTATAAAATGTTTTAACTTTGTTAGAACTTCTGTTGAAAACTGTATTCGGAATAATAATACATGTATATTTCTTTATTTCCAGATCTTTTCAACTGTATAAAGAATACTAATGACATGAAGTTAAACTGTCCGTGTGAGCCTCAGTGTCAGTAAGTGTTAGCGTGTAAATTTTTGGTTCTTCATGTAAATGCAAAAATTTAGCTTTCTCTTAAAATGCAATATAAAAAGATTGTTTTTCATTTAAGAAATAACGTTTTAAAACTTAGCAAAATAATAAAACATATTTTCTACTAACCGTATTACCATTATTTGATCCTCGTTAACATTTGTACTGCACGACAATCTAAGAGTATATGAACTATTTTGACACGAAGGAATAGTTTGGTTTCTTTTGAATTTCGCGCAAAGCTACACGAGGGCTATCTGCGCTAGCCGTCTCTACTTTAGCAGGGAAGGTAGCTATTCATCACCACCCACTGCTAACCCTTGGGCTACTCGTTTACCGACGAATACTGGGATTGATCGTGAAATTATAATGCTCCCGCGTCTGAAAGGGAGGGCATATTTGGTGTGACGGGGATTCGAACCTGCGACGCTTGGATTACGAATCGAGTGCTTTAACCACCTGGCAATGTCGAGCCATAAATAAAAGTTTTCAGTAAAATGTAATATTTAACTTTTGTATGTTTTTTTATAGTCTTAAGAATGTAAATCTTCATTTAGTATAAGTTACTATAGTAGAATTGTCTAAACTCATTAGGTTTTGCAAAACTAGGCCCACCATGGCCAAATGGTTAGGGCGATTGACACCCATTCTGATATTCGCTGACTTTGGAACGGTTAGCGCAGATAGCTCTGATGTGGTTTTGCGCAAAATTCAAAACAAAGCAAAATATTCACAAACATTGTTAAGCCTTTTTCTTAACCACTTCGCTATATTGCAAAAGCGTCTTCAACATATCCAATGAAATATTTTTGTGTCAGATAAAAATTTAAAACCACTTTCGAATTAATTCATATAAAACTCACGTAGCCGTAGCGACAAGAAAAATATCATTGCTAATTCTTCACCACAAAACCGAAACGTTTTTACTGTTTCAGTTATAATTAAACTAAGTACGAAATAACCATGTAATATTTTGATTTTTGTAGAGAAGTTACCTTTCTGAAGACGTATTCGACAACGAAGTGGCCTTATATTATGGAACCAGGAAAGAAGGTAATGTAAATACAATTTTTAGACATTATATATAATATTTGTTTGAACTTTCATAATGTTTTTCTCATGTGTTAAGATAATATTTAGTATTTCGTAGAAATTTCTGTATTTATTTACAATATACAATACAAATTTGCATTGTAACATTACACTACGTGGCCAAAAATATGTGAACACCCAACCATCACGCCCATATGTGCTTGTTGAACATCTCATTCCAAAACCATGGGCATTCATATGGAGTTGGTCCCCCTTTGCTGCTATAATAGCCTCCACTCTTCTGGGAAGGATTTTCACTAGACTTTGGAACATGACTGCGGGAATTCGCTCCCATTCAGCCACAAGAGCATCAGTGAGGTCGGTCACTGATGTTGCGCTAACTTCAACCTCATTGAACACCTTTGGGATGAATTGAAGGTCAGGACTCTGTGCAGGCCAGTCAAGTTCTTCCACATCAATTTTGGCAAACCATATCTTTATGGATCTTGCTTTGTGCACGTGGGCATTGTCATGGTGAAACAAATAAAGGCCTTCCCCAAACTGTTTTCAGAAAGTTGGAAGCACACAATTCTCTAGAATGTCATTGTATGCCCGAGCATTGAGATTTACCTTCACTGAAACTAAAGAGCCTAGCCGAAACCATGAAAAATAGTCCCAGACTACTATTCCTCCTCCACAAAACTTTACAGTTGGCACTATGCATTCAGGTAAGTAACGTTCTCCTGGCATCCACCAAACCCAGATTCGTCCGTCAGACTGCCAGATATTGAACCGTGATTCATCACTCCAGAGAACGCGTTACCACTGCTCCAGAGTCCAATGGTAGTGTGCTTTACACCACTCCAGCCGACGCTTGGCACTGCGCATGGTGATCTTAGGCTTGTGTGCGACTATGAAAACCCATTTCATGAAGCTCCGACGAACAGTTATTGAGCTCACGTTGCTTCCAAAGGCAGTTTGGAACTCGGAAGTAAATGTTGCAGCTGTGAACAGACACATTTTTTTTGTGAATTTGTGTGCTCTACGTGGCTGAGCTGTTGTTGCTCCTAGACGTTTCCACTTTACAATAACAGCACTTACAGTTGACCAGGGCATCTCTAGCAGGGCAGAAATGTGACGAACTGGCTTGTTGTAAAGGTGGCATTCTATGACAGTGCCACGTTGAAAGTCACTGAGCTCTTCAGTACGACCCATTCTTCTGCCAGTGTTTGTCCATGGAGGTTACATGGTTGTATGCTTGATGTTATGCACCTGTTTGCAGTGGGTGTGGCTGAAATAGACGAACTCACTAATTAGAAGGGGTGTACACATGCTTTTTGGCCAGGTAGTGTATATATAAACTGAAACAAAAATATCTAGACAGAGATTCAAGTTACAGTATTAAAAATTATAATACTTATCCAAACAAGTAAAGTAAAATAAGTTGTTTTAAATGTTCCAACACGTAACACACAGGAAATAAGTCAGTCGTTTAGTTTACTTGCTTTAGGATGAAACACCCCTCAAGTGTAGTTATACAAGCAAACTGTATAGATATGTGCATTACTTTGCACTTAATGTAATATAACGTTCGTAACATTTGAACTTTCCACGCAACCATTTTATCTCTGTGAGTTAGATTAGTGCATGTTGCATATATATAATTTGATTTTTTATCGAAATTAGTCCTCTAGTGGATTGTTGCTAAATTATTGTACAAAATAAATATTTAAATATGGAAAACTTCAAGTTAGCATAAGAAACAATAAAACACTATTTTCTGGATTACGTATAATTAGGAAAGCAAGTTAGACCAAATATTAATTTTAAGACTCCGATTATCATCAAAAGGAAATTTATAAATTTGATGACGTTATCACATTTTGAAACATCTTGATATCCGTTGATTTACAGAGGTTACGTAGTCACTTGACCAGAGTAAACAGTTTGCATCCATATTAGACGTAAACATTATTCGTGTAAACATGGCCTCCGATAGATAATCATCTAGCTCCCCGTTAATTTTTCACGAATTTACAAACAAATTACATAATATGTGCAACGGGTTCTCTGGTAAGAAAAAATAAAACAATACATACCTCTAAAAATACGCCCTTTGTGGAACCACCATGTCACGAACTATTCGCCTAACTTTCCGACCTACCAACACGCCACAAGTAACAAACCTTCTACTGCCACCTGGTGAAACTATAACGTCACGTAACATCATTGTCTTAAGTTCCTTCAAAAATTACAGTTTTTATACTTTCCTGCCAAGTATTATAATATTTTTTCTTCTTATTTTTTGTATGAACTGTTGGAACGATAAAATTCTATTTAATTTACTTTAGTAGCTATCAATGTTTTGAATTAGTCGTGAATGACATTTTTAGTTTGAGTTTCATTCTCTTGGTTTTTCTTTCTGCATGAATTTCATTATTGATATATGGTGCTGATTTTTTGTCTATAAAGTCTTCATACAGTTTACCCCTAATATGTGTAATCTTCCTTCTCGTTTTATAGGTTAACCAAAGCTCTGGAGATAAAACTCAAAAAAGTACAACTACGTAAGCATGGCTTGAATGTCCTGATTTTTTAATTGAATGGAAAAACAACTGAGAAGGAGGGAAGTTAGAATTTAAAAATAATAGAAATATAAAATTATGTTTATCGCATAAATATTTAGCGTTTTGCACATACCGTATTGTACGCCTTGTAGGACGCTACATCGTGGAAGACGCACCTTAATTTTGGAAAGACAGTTCTAAAAATATATATTTATATATTTTGATTCAGCAACTAACACGTTGTACAGTCAAATACATCATATTCTTCACAGTACATTGATAATATTAGTTAAATTGAATGTTTTATGCTATTGAAAATACTTGTAATTGGTAAGTAATGAGATTGGAATCAGTATGAGATGTGGTTTTGAATGAACCCTAAGCTAACCTCTTGCCTTAACCTTTCACTTTTGTTTTTGAAGACGCATGGAGATAGTTCAAGGTATTTTTGACCCCGCATAGTCAGATAGTTAAGGCACTCGACTCGTAGTCTGAGGGTCACGGGTTCGAATCTCCATCACACCATACATGTTCGACTTTTCAACCGTGAAGGTGTTAGAATGTGACAGTCAATCCCATTATTCGTTGGTTAAAAATTAGCCCAAGAGCTGGCAGTGGGTGATGATGATTAGTTGCTTTCCCTCTAATCTTACACTGCTAAATTAAGGACGGCTAGCTTAGATAGCCCTCGTGTAGCTTTGCACAAAATTCAAAACAAACCAAACTAATCAAGGTATTTTTAAAGAAGAAAACGCAAGATTACCATATATCAAAGTGGCAAATTTAATAATAAACAAAATATGCCTGGACCTTGTGGTAGAAAACTACATAATATACTGTACTAAAAATGTAGATAATTGAAATTAGTTTAATTATCGTTATAAAATATTTTATTACAAAGAAGTAGCAACTAAAAATTTCATCAAAACCTTTGAAAATGTTCACTTTCAGTCCTTTAACATCATCTTTGAAGGACATAACAAACATGATCAGTTTTACTCAGATAAATAAGAACGTATCAAGTGAGGCCAATGTTGAGTTGGTTGTACAAAAGGTTTTCAACTGAAGTGAATCTTGTTCAAAAGTTATGTATTTCTCATTGTTTATTCAATATTTCAATGTGGAACAAGAATATATTTCAAAACACATTAGTTTATTATTGTCAAATATTAAAAAAAAAATTGTCAATTTCAGATGTCACTCGAAATCAAAGAAATGTCATCATTTGTTTTGTTCGTTTGTTTGTCGTTAAGCGCAAAGATACACAGTCGGCTATCTATTCTATGACAAACACGGATACTGAACCCTGATCTTTACTGTCGTAAGTCTAGAGACTAGCTACTGAGACATTAGGGGAGCATTTCTATTTTGTCATCGAATGTCCTTTTCCGCGAAAGTACAATATCAAGAAGTAAGCTTAAGCTGGTCCAAAATACGTGTGTGAAATTATATCAGGTCATCCCATAAGTAATGTCCGAAAAGTTAATACAGACACTGCATCACCATTTTTCTCTTTGTAGAAGGCTTTAATGGCTAAAATATATAGTAGGACGTGTATAAAAGTGTTTAGATAAATGAAAGAAATTAATTCAACTCCACTTCTTCAAATCATTAATCAAATAAATCATTGTGAAGATGGATGTGTCTGAGGAACACATTAGTCATATAATGCTTTATGAGTTTTAAAAAGGCAATAGTACAGCAGACACTGCACAAAACATTCAAGGTGTTTATGGTGCGGAGTCTCTCAGTGAAAGAAAATGTCGAAGGTGGTTTCAGACGTTCAGATCAGGTGACTACAGCTTAAGTGATGCGCCACGTCTTGATGAAGATTGGGCTGTAACAGTTAAAGAGCTAGCACAGAAGCTTAATTCAACCCATTTAACAGATCACCGCCATCTGCAACAGCTTGGATAGGTGTCAAAACTTGGAAAATGGGTACCTCATGATTTGACAAAAGCCAACATTAGAGCACGAGTGGACATTTGCACTTTTCTGCACCCTTGTGAACGTAAGGCACCTTTTTTTGGAGAGATTATTGACTGGAGATGAAAAAAAAATGGATATTTTATAAAAATGTTAAGTGCCACAGATAATGTCTCTGTGCAGGTACACTGGCTAAAGCACGTTTCAAAATAGACTCCCACCCTAGGAAAGTCTTGTTAAGCGTTCGGTTGGATATTTTTGGTGTAATCCACTTCGAGTTGCTGCCACCCAATGTAACGATTACATCAGACTTCTACTGTCAACAATTAGAGCGCTTGAATGTTGCCCTGAATGAAAAAACACCTGCTTTGGTCAATCATAAAGGTGTTGTGTTACACCACGATAATGCACGGCTCCATACAGCAAGGAACACGTCTGGAAAGATTGAAAAGCTAAACTTGGAATAACTTCAAAATCTTCCTTATTCTCCACACATTGTCTCATATGTTTATCATCTATTTCAAAGTTTGCAGAACTATGTTGATAGAAAAGAGTTTAGAATACATAAAGATGTCAAAACTACCCTCTATACATTCAAGAATTTTATGAAAGTGACATTCAGAAGCTTGTGAATCGTTGGCAGGAAGTATGTTTCATTATTGATTAAATAACATTAAAAGCGTTTGAAATCCTTTATCTTCTTCTGAACCTAAAATCGGACATTACTTACGGGATGAACTGGTAGTTTTATATCAGAAATTGTACCACAAAGCTACTGTAAGGGAGTGAAGCTTCGAGGTGAGACTGTGATAAGTATGATTGAGTGTAAATAGTGTATAAAGAAATTCTCCAAAACAAATGCTTCAAAACGTTTTACCCCAACTGCGAGAAGAAAAACGTGCACTCTTGTCAGAGACGAAAACTCAAAGTCAGTGGCAAAAGCTGTTCACGTGTAACAAGAAACTGCACGCAACAGAAGGATTTCATTTCAGAAGAGCTACATAAGTCTCGTGTACACTTGATACTCTTATATCATATCCGGTCAACAATCGCAAACCTCGAGCAGCTAAAGAATTAAACAACTATCAATATGATGGATATCTGTATGATAGCAATATTGAAAAATCCGTTGGAAATTGTCATTCTTTGAGCATAACATCTTTTATGACAGAATATTTTACAATGTGTAATATGTTGCAAGACTAGATGTCAAGATGTTCATAATAAAAAATAATGATTTAATGAAATGATAGGAATAATAATTATAAACACAAATATTATTTTTTCCTTCCAGCGGTTTAGTTCGTGTCGTTGTATACTTCCAAACTCTGAACTCTGAGGAACATATTCAAATGTTATTTTTTCCTTTCAGAGGTTTAGTTCGTGTCGTTGTATACTTCCAAACTCTGAACTCTGAAGAACATATTCAAGAGCCGAAATACACGGTAAGTAAAGTATCATTACATGCTCAAAAAATAATAGTTGGCAAATAGTTATGACAAATATTTTAATATCGAGATATCTTTCGTTATTGGTTATTTAGGTTCTTGGAATATGTTAAGATATTTGAGTCCTTTTAGTAGACAAAAACACTTTAAGAAACAAGCTGATCAAAAATTATAAAAGTTTTCTTTTATATTTTATAGGATGAAAGCATATGTAGTAGTATCGGTGGAGCTTTGGGTGTGTACATTGGATACTCATGCATGGTTGTGTATGAATTTATTGAAATCATCTTTAATAGTTTAAAAACGTTGTTACTTAATCGTCGTATCATAAGGCCTACTCCTAAAGCATTTCGTTAACTTGTATTATTTGAAAAGCTTTTACAAACTTAGTGTGATTTTTTAACTAGTTTGATCATGGCAAAATATACGAGACAAACATCGTATACCTTTTATGTATTGCATTCAGATTTCTTTCTTCTCTAGTCTGCATTTTGTAATGAACAATTAATAACACTCGTTTTAATATTGATTGCAATTTAATATAACAACGTTTTTGAAATTGGTTTGATATAGCATGTTGATTATCTAATACAATTGCATCTTATGTCTCATAAAAACATTTGTTCCCTAACCAGTGTTACGTATGTTTTTAAATTCTTAAAGGGTAGTTAAGTTTGTTTATTCACGTGTTTGTTAGGTATTGAACTTGTAGTGAATATAAGCTATTGCATTTTCAATAATTTAAAAGTGAAAACAATTACAACTGTTTAATATAAATACGAAAATCTCTTACAACAATAATTCGGTGTACTTGCCTTTAACTTCTCAAAACTACGTGATAAACATTAGGCTCGAAATGTTAATATTTTAGAATGCTGGCTACTGTAAGTAAATATCGCTTGAAAACTCAGTTTAATTATATGGGTATTCCTGTGTTGAATCTCTTTAACATGTAACAACTATTAAAGATTCTAAAAGAAATTACCGCATTAATTTATAGATTGTTGTTTAAATGCTTAATAAACAATAAATAGTATGTTATAATTTACAATTTGTTAGTTATATAAATACCATACCTTATTTAAATGTTGAAAAATTAAACCTTGAAACAATACGTTGCACTGAAAAATAATGACCTGTCTCCTAACTATTAAAAAAAAAATCTTATTAGCTATAACCATACGTTAATGAACTTAACACTATTTTAATATGAAAATATTATATTACGAAAGTTTCTTATGTTTTTTATGACTAAATAAAAAGATATGTTAAGATGCTCTATCATCAGCCGTCTCCAAAATGCATTTAGCTGCCATAATTCAATTATTTATGACTCATAGTTGATCTAAAGGTACATATCCAAAAATTGTATTAATCAAACATTGTATCTAAAGTCTATAAATCTTTCGACAAAAATAAGTATGAAGAATTGATATTATTGGAGGAAAGCAAGAGTTTTTAATTCAAAAAAATCCATATTTAGGCTTAGCCGAAAATTGTGGTTTTACAGCCACGTTTATTCAATATAAAATTCTTCGAACTAAATTCTCAAGTAATCAGATATTTATGGGTGTCTGTTTACATTCCCTGCTTGTCAGAATGTTTCATTGTTATGTTTGTTTCAGATATTTCGATTTTTTCGGTTGTTTAGTTACATGATATTTTGACAGTTGTTATCGATCACTGTATATTTATATATGCCTTTAGCTAGCCAAAATAAAGGTATCATAAATTAAAGTTTGAAATAAATTAAATATATCTAACAGGTTTAATATTAAAATAATAATGTAAAATACAACAAATACATACTAAACACTTTAGTCTTCTACTTGTAACATTATTCAAGCATATATATATATTTATCGAAGAGTTGTTAATGAAGAAAATATAGTATTGATTTATTGATATATAAGATGTCTTACACAACCTTTGAATAAAGCACGTAAAAACTGCAAATCTTATTTTCTTTTTAATAAATATTGCGTGTTTAAAAATGATTCTAAGTGAATGACAACAGTAAACGAACCACAAACCACAAAAAATATAAACACCAAGATAATTATTTTCTTTGTTTTATGTAGATTATATATTGTCCCCAGGATAATGAACAGCAGATTTATGGACCTACAACTATACAATCCGGGACTCAAATTTCCTGCTGATTTGTTTGAAGTCAGCTTCCCAAAAGTAGATTTCTCAAACGTAATAATTTTTTCTTTAAATTATTCTGAAATCAATTTCTGTTTTTCTTCTCTGTGTATTTATTTGTTTATTATGAACGTTTCCATAAACATATGTAAGAACTTTCAGAGGTCAGAGATCATGATACTTAAATGACAGACAAAAGGAAAAGCAGCGAGTTGAGATTTGATTGCCCACACTTGAAACGTACACACGACTTCAAATCGTCGAGCGTGATTTTGCGACAGTTAAATTCGAAACCTCCAATTCACAACTTGGCTATAACCAATAGCATGTATTCTTCATTTTTCTCTTTTATCTTTTTTGATGTAATTTAAAGTTCTCATTGTTCCCAATCTATTGGACTCGAACTATGATGGGCCGCTGGAAACACTCTTCACACTTTCAGCTGTGGTTTCGAGAAGTTACATGGACAGCTGGTGTGTTGACTGATCACCTTACTTCTGTCAACAAATCTACGTTTGGAATGACTAACTATTAAACATTAAAGGTTTTTTTACCTGATCTCTTAAACTATGTTTCACATAACGTTTGTTTAAATTAAAAATACCCAAAACTATATCACTAAGTGACTCGGTAGTAGTTGTTTGATGATTGTTAAATTTCCATTTATACGTATTTCCTACAGAGGATGAATGGGCCCAGCATAGTCAGGTGGATAGGATGATCGACTCGCAGCCTGAGAGTCGCTGATTTGAATCTCCGTCCTACCAAATATGCTCGCCCTTTCAGCGATGGGAGTGCTATAACGTTAAAGTCAATCAAACTATTCGTTAGTAAAAGAGTAGTCCAAGAGTTGGCGGTGGGTGGTGATTACTAGCTGCCTTCTTTCTAGTCTCACTTAGAGTGCTAAATTAGGAACGGCTAGCGTAGATAGCTCTAGTTTAGCTTTGGGCAAAACAAAACAAAACATTAAACGGAGTGCGAAAGTTTTTTGAGTTCCAAGAACATCACATTCTGAATAAAACGTTGCTTTATATCAAATCTGCTGAATGCAGTTCTGAGGAAATGGTACTTCAAATTACGATTTATTAATGATTGAAGCTTTGAAAAAAATATCTTTTTAATAAAAATCACTACTCATCATCTATTATAAATAAGTTATACTGCTACCTTACAACAATTGAAATATATTTTTCCTTTTGCTTTCTATTTCATGAGTCAGGAAGTGTTTATCGTATCTCTTGGATATTAAACAAGTCACTAGTTTTTAATCTTAATAATCACTGCGAAGATAATCTGTTACAACTTTTTATTTTAATAAACGCTCAGATTAGGCGCATAAATACTTAATGAGGTTGGACGTCACTTTTTATTGCACTTTAGTCAGGGCCCACCATGGCCAGGTGGTTCAGGCACTCGACTCGTAATCCTAGGGTTGCGGGTTTGAATCCCGCTCGCACCAAACATGCTCGCCCTTTCAGCCGTGGGGGTGGTGTAATGTTATGGTCAATCCCACTATTCGTTGATAAAAGAATAACCCAAAAGTTGGCGGCTGGTGGTGATGACTAGCTGCCTTACCTTTAGTTTTACACTGCTAAATTAAGGATGGTTAGCGCAGATAGCCCTCGTGTTGCTTTGCGCGAAATTCAAAAACAAGCAAACAAACTTTAGTCAGAAGTAAAAACAATGAATACACTTTAAATGATATTTGTAACTTTCTTAAGTCAGGTTACAGAAATTTGTTTATCTTGTTTTCTTCATAAATTTTCTTTCTTAATAGAAAGACTGTGTCCAGTTCTATAACTAAGATGTATGTTTTCTTATAACAAAGCCACATCGGGCTATCTTCTGTGTCCACCGAAGAGAATCGAACCCCTGATTTTAGCGTTGTTAATCCGTAGACTTACCACTGTATCAGCGGGGGACTCTATAGCTAAGAGGGCTTACCTCAACCTCTCAACCTACATCGTTTGTATCAGAGTCGAGTAGAGAACCCCAGGCATTCATACCTTGCTCAGTGTGGTGTTCATATCCTGTTTACTACAACAGAACGTGTAGAAAGTAATTTATTATCTCTTAAACCGTATAGGGCATTATTATTCAGGAAATGTATACATATCGAACCAAGTTCTGGTGAATGTGTTAGCTCAGAATAACGACTGAAATAATACTATTTAAACTAATTTTCTGATACGTGAGCACAGTTTGTTGCACTATCACATTGAAAATCATACTAAAACATTGAAATATCTGCAGTCCTGCAAAAGGAAAAGCAAAGATGAAGAACATTAGTATGGAAACATATGGTAGACAAGGCTAACCTAGGTTTCTAAGGTATATCGTGTTTTCTATTGACCGCTAACTTTCTAAGTCGAGTGACGATGGTTTCCCAAGCTCGTTGGTCACTTTCATTGCTGGTTTGTAATGTAGTTTTAAACTGCTATTCTCAAACATGTATTTACTGAAGTTTGTACTATGCAGGTTTTCTAATCTCTAATGTTCTGTGTATCTCTAGAGAAGCCCCCTGGTGACGGAGTTAATGTCCTTAAGTTTGCAGCTTTGGCATGGGTAGAGATATACTAGAGCACAAAATAAATCCTGTTTTTTAATGGCAGCATAATTCTAAGTGTGTTTTATGTTTTCAAAATACAACTAAGCTGTACAGGTGAATACTTTCTCTGAAGTATTTTATTAACGTTTGCATGTTTATACGACTGTTTATCTGTTAAATGTATTATATTACTGCCATTTTCTTCTATGACTCATCAAAAGTCACAGTATAAATCACTTTATATTCATTTTTATGTTTTCTACCAGCGTGTTGCTTGAAAAGAAAGCACGAAACTAAAATATTTATAAGCACACAAATCAAAACATGTTACTATTATTCTTCCTACTAAAATGCACACGTACAGTTAAACCACTCAAAAACTATTCGACTATTACGATGCGCAGTTAATCCTAAGATAATTTTTTCTGCCATACCTGTGATTGAAATTTCTAAAAGTACTAAAATAGAATAAATTACAGAAGGGCGTTATTAAGTAGGGCTAAATGTATTAGTTTGGATTTATTAGCTCCTACCGAGAGTGTTTTCCCAATTTTTGAAAAGTAAAAATACATTGCTTTCAGTACTTTGCTAACATTTTAATTAACGTAAGAAAATGTGACTAGAATGGGAACCATACTCATTATTTGTTTTATTTATTTGCTTCCATTAAAGTCCTACATTAGAATGAGGTATCTTGTTAGCATAGCCATTATCAGATGGCAGCACAAGAAAATATTATTCTTGTCTACTTCCGGTATTTATAACTGCTTTCACAACGCCGTGGACAAAGAAATACTAACAACTTAAAAATAATGTCACATTATCACTATTGTCAATGCGATTATCGTTGTTACTAATACATTAATTTTATAATAATACATGAGTGTGTATACACATATATGTGTGTGTATATGAATATATGAACGATATTGGAGATATTATACAGAATAGTACAAGATACTGTCTGTCTTCTTCTTTGACTATGAAATAGGACATGCTTGTAGGATAGTTTGACTAAACCTTAAATTTTTCTTGAAGTGTCTATATATCTTCATTAATTGTGTTTTTCCACATAACTTTCCCCTAATAAGTAATTACATTTAAAACTATTAAACTTAGACGAAGATGCCATGATGTTTGAAATGTTGTATATCTGTGCTTATGCAACATATCCATAAGCAGAGATATACATTAAAATACAGGACAAAAATGTCAAGAACACATATTATTTCTTGAAGAACAATAGTCAACTATTCAAAAGCACACGAATATTGTGTCTTTGTCTTAATTCACGGACAACATTTTAGTGTTCATATATATGATTGTTTCTGAATTTCGCGCAAAGCTACATAAGGGCTATCTGCGCCAGCCGTCCCTAATTTAACAGTCTAAGACTAGAGGGACGGCAGCTAGTCATCACCACCCAACGCCAACTGTTGGGATACCCTTTTACTCATATTGACCGTCACATTATAACGCTCCCACGGCTGAAAGGGCGAGCATGTTTGGTGCGACGGGGACTTAAGCCCGCGATCCTCAGATTACGAGTCGAGCGCCTTAACCACCTGGCCATGCCGGGCCCAATTGTTTCTGAAAAACATAAACTGTGGTATGCTACAAAGTAATAATATAAATATATCATAATTTATAATTAAAAACGTTCCACTTTAATAATCCATCGTCATGCAATTACTTGAAATGCATTTTAATTTTAACAAGCATTGCACACAATTATAACTTCTGTAGTACGAATTTACGATACCTAAATATCCAAACTTGTGTTGTTGAAACGAAAATCAATGTCCTTCGAAAAATTTAACTTGTATGAAGGAGCATACTTTAACCTTTGAAAGCCTATTTTTATTCAGCTTGGCCATCTTCTGTATTAGTTTTAATGCAATACATCTTCCTTGCAATAAAGCAAAGCTATACTTAAGGGTTCGAGTTTTTCTGTGCTAATCTGTTTCGGCGGTTCTTCCGAAGTATTGCTTTAAGTAATTAGTATCATATAGGCCAGAAAGTTACATAGTCTAATAAATGATTATAATTTTAAAGCTATGTTTACTGTTTAGGATAGAACTAAACTTATCTTACAATTAAATACCAGAGTTGTGTTACTCGCTAGCGTAAACTTGAAAATAATTTCAGATAGCTGGGAATGGTTAAATTAGTTAACATATAAATAATTAATGTATAAACGCTACAGAACACTAGCAGTGAAAGTGATACAGATGTATAGAGCTACAGAATAGTAGCAATAAAAGTGATACAGACGTATCGAAGTTATAGAACAAGAGCAGTAAAAGTGATACAGATGTATCGAAGTTACAGAACAGGAGCAGCGAAAATGATACAGATGTATAGAAACTATAGAACAAGAGCAAAAAG
Source organism: Tachypleus tridentatus (assembly GCF_004210375.1). NCBI lineage: Eukaryota > Metazoa > Arthropoda > Merostomata > Xiphosura > Limulidae > Tachypleus > Tachypleus tridentatus. The sequence goes on along the minus strand of NC_134830.1, from coordinate 64,243,181 downwards.
TGATACAGACGTATATAAGTTACAAAACAGGACAGTGAAAGTGATACAGAAGTTACAAAACAGGAGCAGTGAAAGTAATACAGATGTGTAGAAGCTACATAACAGGAGCAGTGAAAATGATACAGATGGATAAAAGCCACAGAATTATGTCACTACTACTTCGATCCTGGGCCTACGTCTAAGGACTGTTACTGGTCAGAATTTTGTTACTATCGGGCTATACTCACATTGTGCTATCTGTTTAATTTCTTAGTTCGACACTTCCAACAAAAAATGTCAGGAAATGATTTACAAGACGAATATCAAATATTTGATAATCCTGTTACATTTTACTCTTAGAAACCTATGAAGTAATGTTGCTTAATTTTGAACCTCTCAATTAAAGTTTGTTTATTTATTTTTAAGCATATAATATAATTAGTTATATGTGTTTGTCCATCGCAGGTACTGAAACCCAAATTAAGCGTTATACCCATAAGGTAAAGAAGCAGAATGGAGTTACATAACTAAAGACAAAGTTTCTTGGTTGTTTAAAGCATCTGCCCAATACGCATTCAGGAATTCAAATCCCATTCCGTTTCAGTGTTCGCTTGTTGCAAGAGTTTAATTTCAGAAAATGCTTATAAAGGACTACGTTGTTCGTAACAGATATCAAGTCTTTGAATCGATAGTAAAAGATGTAGATGCGTTTAAAACCAGCACTGACGGAATTTTCAACTGTGATGGCGTGTTTCAGAAGAGCCGTTTTGTGTTCTATGAATAAATACTTTAGGTACATTGGGTTTTAGACAAACTAATTATGGGTATGTGTAAAAACGTTTGTTCTGTATCATCACCTGTAGTGTGCTACTTACATAAAGGCTTTTCTCGATTTTATTGTTGTTTCTGTAGATTCACAAGTAAGATAATATTGAATTCGAATTACCGTCACCTTTTTGCTTTTCGAAGTGATTAATGTTTGGTTTAATAACAATGTGATTTAACATTGTAATATCTAATACTTTATATACCGGGAAATATAAAGCTGTTTATGTAATATGTGCGAATTGTATTGTTATACAAAATCAGTAATATGATTAAGTTTCGTGTTTACGTCTCATCTTTTGTTTGCCAGCTCTCAGAAAGGAGAGAAGAGTTTTAACTCAGATCCTCCTGAGCTTCACATACTACATATTTGTCGGCTAACACCGTTAGGTGGTTGTCAATCGTATAATGAAATTAGCCATAACCGAAGGCTGAAATTTTGTTTGTTGAAATGGACGAAGTGTTTAACAAACATATACTCATGACGTTAGCTCCCAGGAGCGTTTAATTCTAAATCTCTAACTAATCAAATTATAATGAGCTGTCAGGCACAATTGCAATTAAAGTTTTCAGGAATGTGGGTTATGCAGTAACAACAACAAGAAAAAAAGACTGCCACAAACCTGACATTGTTAAAAATTATAATAAGGGAACTTTTAGATAGATTTACACAAAAATAACATGAAAAACAGTTTAAAATTAAGTTACTAATGGATAGAAATCACTTTAGGAACGATTAGACAAATGTAAGTTAATCAAACAAATTTGGTTGGACTTTATAAAGAATGCTCAAATGAATTCGTAGTAAAAACAACTAAAACAAAGGAGATTGTTCTACATTGTTTAAAATAATTTGTTTTATTCGGTTATTCAGAAATAAATGTCGGTTTGAACTACGAAATTTAGAAAAGTGTCAACCACTGTTGTTGTAAAACATGCTTTAAATCAAAGTAAGCACCGTTTGCTTAAACACATTTTTGCCAACGTGTAACGATACTGTTTATGTCTCTGCTGCAGAAATCAGAGTTTATATGGTCAATAAACTCCCTGAAAGCTTCTTCTGCAGCTGCCTGATTTTGAAAGTATTTATTGTTGAAAATGTTGTCAAAGTGCTTGAAAAAGTGAAAATCTGTGGAATAAGGTGGATGAGACAGAACCTCGCTTCCCAATTCGTTCAATTTCTGAAGCATCATCTTTGACAAATCTCATAACGCCGATTTTGTTGATCTTCAGTCAGCTGATGCGGAACTAACTTTTTCTTCTTTCAACTCACATTCAGGTAGTTGGCAATGGTTGATTTGCACGAGCCTAGCTTTTCTGCAAGCTCAGGTACTCTTGGGTGAAAGTCTGTCTCAACTGTTTCCGTTAATGTATTTTCATCTAAGGATGGCTTCCTTCCATGACCTTCGTGGTCTTCAAGACTTTCATCTCCATGTCAAAACCTGCACGTTCAGTAACAGATCCATGGCTGAATGCCTGGTTGATGTTTCGTGTAGTTTCGGTAGCTTTTCGTCAACATTTAAAGTCGTAGAGGAAAATCAGACGAAAGTCCTTCTTGTCCATGCTGTCTTGGGGTTGCGAAACTTACTCTAAGTAGAGTTGAAACAGCAAACAATTAAGACACCTTGTGAGCGACAAACGTTGGATTAAACCAACCAACCAACAACAAGTTACTTAATATTCAGCTTTTAAACGTCATCGTAAGAATTCTGGCACTTATTTCTGGACAACCTAATATTTATTTATATGTTAAATAATTTAACCATTTCAAGCTATCTGAAAGTATTTTTAACTTGAAAATATAATCGTTTGTCAGATTGTGTAATTGATTGGATTTCATTCATTTTACATTTTCTTTAATATTACTTTCTCCAAAGGTGCTTTTTTTCCTCACTTTTAAGTTTTTAGTTTTAAATAAATCATTAATTAATAAAAATTTTATTTTTGCATAAATATCTCTCCAAACGTGCGGTATAATTTAGTCTGATTACAGAAGTATGTACAGTTTAAAGCATTAGCTTGAATATTATTTTAGCAATGACGAAGTATTACATTGTATACAAGATGACATAATTTTCAGTTATTGCATTGTTACAGAATTACATTACAAGGTTAATATCTATAACTTAGATAAGAAAACGATATTAAAATACACCCTTGCGCAAATTAATTGAAACAAATGGTCATTTTACAATATTTTCAGCATGGCGGCCGGTGTTGGTTCGCTGGACCCGCTGATTTCCTTTAATAGTCATTTTTACACACAGACGGCATTATTAGCTGTGTTTTGCAGTACGGTCGATCTATTTTTGGGATATATGACAAAATTTTGAGGAATATTACGTCATTCAAAATTGCGTTAGAAGGGCACAAAGACCAGTCAAAAAACAACTTCTTACCAACTCAATGAAAAAAAACGGTATCAGTGGGGTCTGAAATACAAGAACTGGACGCAAAACAATGGAGGAAGGTGTTATTCAGTGAAAAGACTCAGTTCTTCGTACAGGGTCAAAGAAGTCTGCATGTTCGCAGATCTCCAGGTGAGAAACTTTGAGAATCTCACATCAACCAGTTCGTAAAACATCCATTGAAGATGTTTTGGGGCTTTTTCGGCTACTATGGCGTCGGAGGCTTACATATCGTAGAAGGTCTGATGCGAGGACCACAGTACATCGAAGTTTTGCAGAGAAGAGTCGTTCCAGAATTGAAAAAGAGATTTCCAGATGGTTCTGGCATTTTGGATTTCCCGATGGATCTGCCACACATCAAAACTTGTGAAGAATTTTATGACTACAACGCGAATAAAGGTGCTGGACTGGCCTGGAAACTCTCCGGACTTAAATCCTATTGAAAATCTTTGGGCGATTTGTAAAAAAAAGACTTCGAGGAAAAGACTGTACTACGAAAGGTAAGCTAATTAAAGCCATAATTGAGGTGTGGTACCGCGACCCAAAAATTAGTAAAGATTGCAGTCAACTCGTGGACTCAATGCCAAAGCGGATGAATGATCTTCTGAAAAATAAAGGCGATCTTGTCATGTATTAATTTGTGAGTAATTTTTAGAATCTCAGAAATAAGACGCAAAAAATTAAAATATCGTAAATTTCCGTCTTGTTTCAATTAATTTGCACAAGGGTGTAGAGACTTATAACAACAAGAAAATTTTAACACTAAACTGTAATTAAGTACACCATCCCTACCCGGACAGTGGCATGTCTGCGGACTTCTACTGATAGAAGGCAGAGCACAGAAAGCTCTTTGTGTAGTTCTTCGCACAATAACAAAACAAATAAAAGTCACTAATGTGTAATTTTCTCAGTCACTCTGTTTGAGAGACTTTTGCATCACAATTTACTTTCAGATTTGAAAACACGTGATCTGTGCTTGGATACGAGGTATATATAATATATACATATAATAACTCGTAATATGAGGGTCGAGGGTTCAAGTTCCCGTCGCACTAAACATGCTCGACTTTTCAGCCGTGGGGATGGTATAATGTGACGGTCAATCCCACTATTCGTTGGTAAAAGAGTAGCCCAAGAATTGGCGGTGGGTGATGATAAGTAGCTGCCTTCCCTCTAGTCTTACACTGCTAAATAAGGGACGGCTAGAGCAGATAGCCCTTGTGTAGCTTTGCGCGAAATTCAAACCAAATCATAATCATAAGGAGATGCGTAATCTCCACAATAGCTAAACAATAAAGGTGGTTATTCTCTCCAGTAATTTTTAAAGACTCAGAGTACTGTAATCTTACGTTCCTAAACATCAATAAACCTCGACTGATGTTCCTTACACAAAACTTCATAACCTCTTCTCTGTTTTTCCTAATACATCAAGTAATGTTGAATATTTAACCCTGATTGTGTTGTTCTTTAACCAGTGTCATCCCAGGTTCCATACTTTTGACATCCCAGGCTTGAAAGCGTCGTTAACTTGTTTCACCACTTGAAGTCCTTTGTGGAATTTATAGAATTTTGTTGTCCTTACGTATAGCACACAACAGTTCAGTCTTTATCTTGATATATATATATATATAGTGATATATTTAGCTGAAAATTTTAAAGGCCTTACAGTGTAGGAGGCTATTGCTTATGCATATCAAACCAACGACAAGAGATCTATATATATATATATCCACACACAATTAATGTGGAATTACTCTCTGCCTTTTCCATATCACTTTTACTGTTGAAGGTTCGAACCGTGTGTATTTTCACAACGGGCTATATGTTGTGTTCACAGAGAAAGATGAAGGTTCCGAGCACTAAATTTACAACTTCTGACTCTTCCATTAATGAACTGTCCACAATGAATTGTCTGTGATAAGTTCGATAAACAACTGTAACAAAGAAATAAAACAAAACTGTACACTTTCTGGGACATATATCCATAAAAGAAACACATAGACTTAAATTAAGTATTTATTGTATCTTTTATATAAATGATATTAACTGTTTAGACACTTCCGGTAGGATTCAAACCAGTTAAGTGGTTGTTTGATTTTAAAATAAGTTAATCCATTCTATTTATATTATTCTAAATCTAGAGAATTAAAACCAGGCCTTATTTGTGGTTACATGAAGGTTACATTTACAGTGATGTAATAACTTCTACGAGAAGGATTGCTTAACATCTTCAATAAAATATACTATTAATAACAATTACTTTTAACTACAAGTTAGTTAATAATGTAATGAGTAACATAAAACAACAAACATCTTTCTATGACAGTCTTGTCTTTGGTCTGTTGGGTATCCTTACCGTTTTCGGCCTTTATCTCACAAGTCGTGACTCATTTGGGCTTATTACCCACCGAAGTAGAATTGTCAAATGGAAAACTTTATGCACCATGTTTATGATATTTGACCAACCTAATTAATACTATTTAAGAAATTTAATGTTTTATATTATGTCGATTTAGCACTGTGAAGAACTATAATACATATGAAATTAATTAGCTTAAAGACTGTGACATACATAAAATTACATCTTATTCAGAATGTTTCAACAAAAGATGATTTTGTAGGTAACAAGGGTATTTAATAAGACAATTCCTAATCCTGATGATTTACCTAGGTGGATTGAACTATTATTCAGTGTATGGAAGGACAGATATCGAAGACTTACTGCTATATTTCGCACTTTTATCATAATTTTTATCATAGTTCTGGATCATTAAAATTCTTTACGGTGAGAAGTGGTCACAAAAACACTTTGTTATAGAAGCAACAAACGATTTAAATCACATCAAAGTTTACGGTTATTATTATTATTTATATTATAAGGTCATTCACGGACTTCGTGTTTTCGCCATTGAAATTACACGTTTGGGTGAAAAGAAGAGCATTCACATGTAAGTCTAAATATTGTAAAGATGTGATATTGTAATTTCCTTCATAGAGTGTAAGAATCAGACTAAGATTAAACAAGTAGATTAATTTTGGCCCGACAAAGGTTAAAGGCAATATAAACTAGATGTCGCTTTTTATGAAAATAAAATAAGTTTCATGTCTCAGAAATACACTTCATTAAATACTCTAAGTAGGCCTTTTGAAAAGATATATTCTTCCAAGTATGACAAATGTTCGATAGAAATGCACCCACAACACATTAAAATACGGAGAAAATATTAAATATCACTTAACTATTGTGATAGTGTTAGTTTGTTTGTTTTGAATTTCGCATAAAGCTACTCGAGGGCTATCTGCGCTAGCCGTTCCTAATTTAGCAGTGTAAGACTAGAGGGAAGGCAGCTAGTCATCACCATCCACCGCCAACTCTTGGACTACTCTTTTACCAACGCATAGTGGGATTGACCGTCACGTTATAACGCCCCCACGGCTGAAAGGGCGAGCATGTTTAGCGCGATGGGGATGCGAACCCGCGACCCTCAGATTACGAGTCGCACGCTTTAACATGCTTGGCCATGCCGAGCATATGATAATGTTAGTGAAAAATGTAATAATAAGTAAAATTGTTTCGCATTTTTAATTGTCTTTTAGTGTGCAAGTAGTATGTTTGCGGACTTATACCTCCAAACTCCGGAGCTCCATTCTCCAGTGAAGACGCGGTGGAGATATCCAATATGCAGTTTTGTACTGAGAAAGCAGTATTCTTGGCGTAAATCAAAGCACACGTTTATAAGTAACAAAACAAACTTTAGATATACCTGCACGATGTATTTAGGTAACACAATTAAAAACAACCATTAAAAGTTACATCGTTTTAAAACAAAGTCATTAGTTGAAATGTAAATGTTAATGCTCCTAATTCGTTGAAATATATATATATATACGTACAAGTTGGTGATTTGGATGTCAAAACGTAACTCATTATTTTCCCTCAGTACAAACTAAGATCTATATGCTAAGTATTTTACAATAAAAAAGTCCATAAAACAGTTTTTGTCATTATAAAAAAGCAGCAGAATTTCTGTTTGATTCTGTTTTGTTTAATTTCGCGCAAGTCCACAAGAGGGCTTTCTGCGCTAGAGGGAATGCAGCTAGTTTTCACCACCCACTGCCAACTCTTTTACCAACGAATAGTGGGGTTGACGGTAATATTATAACTCTCCAACGGCTGTAAGGGCGAACATGTCTCGTGTGACGGGAATTCGAACCCGCGACTCTCATATTACGGTCAACCTCCTAACCACCTGACCGTGTTGGGCCTCATATCACTTTGAAGTGAATATATTTTGTGTAGTAAATCAAACTGTTCGTGAGCCCTCGTTAAATCTCTGATAATATGTTTTGATGTTTTGCTCGTGTGCAAAACCATCAAATAAAGTTAAAACCGACCAATAAGAAAATATTTTAACAACAGGATATGACCATTTTAAGCTGAGTGTCTTAAGATAATGGGGGAATATTTCTAAATTAATGGTATACTTGGAAGACATTCTCAACACTGGGTGAATTTTCAAATCTGATCTGTGTAGTTGATTTTCTTTTAAGAGAAATTATTAATAACAAGGAATAGACAGCCACTATGGACTGATTCTGACTTACTGCAATCATAGAGTACTTGCTCCTAGCAGCTGGACACTTTTCTTTTTACAAATGGTTGAAAACAAACATCTCAGTATCGTTCTTTACGACAAGCACCCATGCCAAAGGCATTTCACTCATAGCAATAAACCTTAGACATTTTGTTTTGCAACAGCTTTCCAATATAGGTCCAGTGAATATGTGAAGCAATATCCGTTCTACAAATGAATCACACTTCACTGTATGGCCAGATAACAGGTATATATTTATTTTCACAGAATATGGAATCATGTATATTCTCATTTTGATACAAGAATAAAATGGTAATGGAAAAACAGTGTAGGCAGGGAGAGAAATGAGGGAACGTACTGAGTTATATACGTTTTGCGATAAGATACTATTAATGAGATACATTATAGCGATTACACCAGAGATCTCTTTGTTGTGTCACGTGCTGGTGTAAATGGCGCCGATTTTGTTCTAATAGATGATGCAATCATTCACTTTGGGAAGACTGTTTACACATTTCTTAAGCAACAGGAAATTAATCAAACTAGGTAATCTGTACGCGCACGGAACTTTAGTTTCATCATGTATACATGTAACACTCGTTGGGGATGCGTCGTATCTCGTCAGATGCCTTCAATTTCTTAAAATATCTCGTGCCATCTAAATTATGCATCTTTCAAAAGTTGTGACTGAGGAAGCCAACTTGGAAGAAAATCAGTAAAACATGCCATTTAACTTGATTTTTTTATAATAACAATACACAGAATGTGGGAAATACTCCTATCTTTAAAAAGTTTGTCAACTCATTTAGTGGAAATGTTATCTTTTTTGCACAACTTTGCTAACATTATTGATATGTCATATCTAAAGGTTTGCTTGTTTTTAAAAGTCGTACAACCTTTTACTTTTCTCAGTCAATAAAGTTGGTTTATTTTATTTTATCTTGAATGAGCAGACTGATCAAATTTTGGGTTTCAAATAACTGTCATGCAACTCTATGCGGTGTCATAACTGTATAGCATACGATACTTCTTTTTACTGGAAGAAATCAACTTAATAGCGCTAAAAAAACCTTGATAAAACCAGTGTTTAACATTACATATTAAGTTTTGTTGTCATGCCACAACTCGGAAAGTGTGGGAATTGTCAGTAGAGCAAAGAGTTCGCATGAAACCTATACGTTGCGCTAGTTAAACCCTCCGACAAATTGCTTGATGTTGTACATGTTCCCCAAACACTGTCATGTATATAATAGATCGTGAGACCGAGACTAGTAAATTTGAAAATAGAAAAGAAAGAGGCAGAACACCTAACTTCAATAATACTGACGTTAAATATCTTTGATAACTTGTTTTTGATAAACGTTTCATATTTAACAAGCACGTAAATAAATAATTTACACTACCGATTGAAAACGCCTAAGAACATGTACAACATTAGTCGTGGAGCAAATGCTACCGTGAGGTATAGAATGCAAATCTATGTGATAAAAAAAGATGCAATATTAAACCACTTTAAATAACATTTTTCTATAGAATTATAATGAAACTATAATCTAGTGTAATTAGTTGTTCATTATAACATGCACATTAGAGAAGAAATCTGTGTGTAAAATATCAAATGTGCATAGTGTTTGCCTTATATGTTTTGTGGTGATCAAATCATTGTCAAAATATTATTGTTCAAAAAAACTATATGTTTCCAAAACCTTTGCAAATAATACAAATTATTGAAATGTCTTAAGAGTAGGTTTTATCATTCAGGATTAAGACATTTCTAAAACTAGAAACTTGACCAAATGTTTTCACATTGTTCTACATGAATGTTATTATCTAAATGTGTGGAGTTATTACTGAGTAAATGCCCGAGAAGGTAGCATATGAATGAACAAACATGTAAGAACGGTTATGTTCGTCTGTTTAATTTTTGATATAATCATTTTGGAAATAGGTCAACCCTTTGTTCAGACAATTTCTCTGTACTAGTTCTAGAGTCATGCCTTATCTGGTGTCAGAAGTTACATGGCGTCAAGTTGTTTGGCTATCCAGAAATGGTATGAAGCAAATGAACAATGCCAGAAAAGAAGGGTACCATCTGAATCCTGAAGTGCTATCGAACTACAGGAAACGTTGTTGCAGGAAATCCTACTGGTAAGCGAGATGATCTTGTTTTGATTGGATTAACAGGTCAGGGTCGAAAGATGTTTTTTGCAACCACTTACGACAGAAAAGGAATTAATACATTTGTTCTAGGATATTCAAGAGAATTGAGTAAATAAGAGACTTACCAAACAAAGTTATTTTGCATAAAACGGCTATCTGCAAACTGATATTAACCAGATTATTCACCTCCCGTCATCACGTTTCGTGGGCAAGACACCATGCCAACTTGCAATAGGACATGTCATATTTTCAGACGATTCTCGTTTCCAGTTTGTTAAAACTGATGGTAGGATTGATTCGTGTTCGTTGTTTGCCTCGAAAACAGATAATGGAAGACTATCTTTCCAACAGGAACTGGTGCAGTACATGTTTGAGCAGCTATTATTTTCTGTTATTGTACTTTAATTAGAAATATTGTTTTCCTCTGTTAACTTAATATATGTGTTTAAAATTAACCTAAATCTCCTGATCTTACCAATACCTTTGAGATGGTATTATGATTACTGCCAAAATTATTGTAACAGTGATAACACTGAATTGTTGAAACTATACTTTCTAACCTTTATAAATAAGAACACAATAAAAGTATATTTAACTTGTTATATTTATTATCGATAATAGACGGAACTTTAAATGCATCAAAATGAAGGATAATTAAGTCACTTGAGTGGCGTATGACATGATATATCGTAACTTTTGAAACGTGATTTATGTAAGTAACTTTGAAATGTAATACTTCATAATGTGCTTAAAGTACAACTTCTATGAAAAATAACTCTCGAAGAAAGACTATGTGTGTTAAAATATGAAACATGTAGGATGTTTTAAAGTAAAACCCATTGGCAGTTTTAATAAGCTTTTCATTGGGTGAATATTAATCTTTGCATTTCAAGTATTTATTTCGCTGCTAAGTATAATTTTGACCTATTACAAATATTCGTGCCCCCAATGGCGCTGCAGTATATCAGCACACTTACATGGGCGGAAATCAGATTTTGGTACCCGCGGTGGACAGAGCAAAGATAGTCATATGGTACTTGTTTCATACAATAATTCAGTTTTGAGAATGCGAGGCAAGCTTAACCAAGCTTAGGTAATTTTTATTTTACCATAAATAATTCTAGCTTAAAAAAAATGAATCAGGATTACGAGTTCAAGCAACATTAATTCTCTTTTTCACCACATGTCACATAAAATGTTTTAACTAAAACATTCAGGGACTAATTCAGAACTTTCAGACGTGACCACACCTCATGCAGAGTTTATTTTTTGCGTTTATGGAGATTGTTGGATGGTGTGTTTCCTTTATTATATATATCTCACAGGCATGCACTGCATTAACGTCTCTTTCCTTTAGCACTGGGTTTACACACACTACAAACTGAAACTAGAACCATTCGTCCAACTGTTTATCCAGTTAAAATTTATCATTAGAAGGTACTCGAGCTCGTGTACATAGTTAATAGACATAGATTTTGTCATTTCCTTACAAAACATATGACTTCATCATTGCAAACAAATAAAAGAATATCTCTATTTTGTGTATATATATAAGAAAATTTATTTTTTACATTATAAAATGCTATTTAACCCATTTAAAAACATAGCCATCATTTAGGTAATTTTGACACAAAGCATAAGTGTAAAACATTATAAAAAATAGGTAACGATTTGCATAATAGTAAATTATGTTCGAAATAAAATTAAACTGAGTGGTTTACAAACATGCAAGCAAGTAAGTAAATAAAATAATGTATTCTATATTTCTGGTCTTTGAGTTTCTCCACAACAGAATCAAATTACAACTAAGCATTGCATTTTTTTTCATAATTATTCACGATGCAGCTATTACTAAAGCGAAGGTAAAGGTGAAATAAAGAAAGAATGCGAAATGTACACTTTTACTCTAACCATAAATACACATATTTATATAGACTGTGAAGTAAGAATTAAAATTTTTCATATCTTATTAGAGATATATACAGTAATAGATACACAGAAACATAAAAAAATACTTTCACAGACTTCGAAGATGTTATATAAATTTAACGACAAAATAAACAACTGCACAGAACAATAGAAAAATACACATTATTCTTGCTATCTATAAGTATTTGTTAATCGATATTACTATACCTTAGGTATGCCTTAAAATCAAAACCTCGAAAACATAATTATGTCTGAACACCTATATTCTACCGATTTTTAGATTATTGGTAACGTTGAAAATATTTATTTTAAATATTTTAATACTATTGTTATTTTTTAGTGCTGCATATTGTATGAAAACTTAACTTTCATACATTTGAATTAGGACTTGAAACTTATTATTATCTAATATTCATATAGCCAACAAAGTATCAATTATAACATATTCTGACTTGTTTATGAAGAATTCAAATAGTAAAGTAGTTCCAAAATGAATTTGGTAAAGTTTTATTAATTACTACATGTTAAAAATAACCAAGACAGAAAATACACTATCTGAAGGTTTGAAGAACTCTAGTTTAAACATTCTACGTTCTAAAATATTATTGTTTTAGGCATAATACTAAATCAGATAACTGTGAAGTGTAAAAACTAATATGCTGAAGTGTTATTGTAAGGAAACTTCATATTTATATGAAGCACTTGTAATTGCTTTCACTTAAATAATTTTGATGAAAATGTGATAGCTTACATTTAGGACAAATTTCGTATCTAACAAACAGGTGAATAAAATATCTTTATTTAATGTTGTAACTATTCAAAACTTATACAGCGTTGGGCGCGAATCAAATGTTTCCCCAAGACATTGAAATTTGATTCCATGTGATCAGCAACATGCAATATATAACCAGTTTAAATAACATTGTTATGCAGAATTATATAAACAGTGTAATAGAGTAGAAATATGAATAGAATAGAAAAAGGATAAATAAAGTTTGTTCTGTATATATTGTAGTGAACACATCAGTTGTAGAATCAAATTGTTCAAAAATCAAAATACATGTTTGCAAATAACACAAGTTACAGAGCTGTTGTAGGAGAAGGATGTACCATACTACGATTGAGCACCACGTTTTTCAAACTACCAAAAATGATATCGAGAAATTCATACATAATAAGGAAGGAGTATCCGATATACATTTCCAAAGTTCCTCCGATACTACTACATAGGCTTTCCTCCTGAAAAATAAGAGAGAAAACTGTTTGTACTTTCTGATCGACTAGCTCCTTAAAATGTTTATTTTTACTAAAAGAATAAAATACATTAAAAATTCCGAAAAATGTTAAAATGAAAAAGACATTCATATTAAAACGTGTGATAATTGTTTCTAAATTGATACTTGTGGTAAACAACAGTATTGTACTTATTGTGTATTTCAGCTAATGACTGTTTTTCTCTGAGTTCAGTGTTTGATAGTACACAACAACACAAACTAGTTCACTACAAAAGAGTAAAAAAGGGATGCTGTTTTATTTGTTTTATTTTTGAGATATCTGTAAAGTTAGTGTGGGTTTTGGTAATACCTGTTTCTATCATATCGCTAACATAGGTTATATTCATATATATGTGTGTGTATGTACAGAGAGAGAAAAGGGAGAAGTACACTATATTAAACCTATTTTAGAACGTCACAATGTTTTATATAGTCAATGTTTTACTTGATTGCTGTAAATCTTGACAATGGTCCTGCAGCAGAGTACCATTGTAAAATTCCCAGCAATTTTTAATTTTCACAAGTCCTTCAGTATACGACGATGCTGCTTTCTAGCACTTGTTTTAATATTCGAAGGTTCTACGTCTAGTAAGTTGGTGGTTAATATATGAACAGAATTGTATGAATATTTGTTTTGTTCTCTATCTGCTTGAAGTATGTGACGTTGAAAAGATTTGTTGTAGAAGTAACTGGTGTCCAAAAGAAGTTCTGTCTTTAGCTTCTTGTTGTTCTATGTTGTATGTGGGCGGATTTTCCTCTAATCTTACATTTTTATCTGTTACAAAATGGTATAATTTAGTCATCAAAGCTGGAGTAGAACTATGCGTAGTTCTTTTTTCTGGATAATTCTGGTATTACAAGTTGATCTCTGTCTTTTTCTTTGCTAATGACCTAAACAACAGAGGATATTCTTGGCTGGAAAAACCTAAATGGCAGATATGAATATATCTTTATGATCTGAATGTAAGAATAAGATTTATTAATCATATGTGTTTGTCATTACATATCATATTGTTAAAACCTGTTAAATTGCAAAGAAATACAAATGAATTCGAAAATTTACAATTATTTTACCAAGTATAAATTTGTAATGTGTGACGTTACTCACGTTTTATTTAATTTCAATACAAGCCTCACTTTAAGGCTTGAATATCTAAATTATCTGTGCATTTGAAAATATTACTAGGTTAAAGAAAACTGCATTAATAGATTACCTCGCTTTTCAGAACAAGTGGTAGTTTCACACCATATTTTTAGATATTATGCTCTTCCCAATCGTTAATCTAAATTTAAGTTGTATTTTATTTTATTAAGGCTTAATGAAACTTCTTAAAAGTTTTACTTATTTCCTTCTTACTAAAATACACGAGAGATGTCTGCAAGAGGTATATTACTAATGTCAGTTTGTAGTTTAATGTTTTAGAGACACTAGAGTTGATGTGCAGATACGATTGGATGCTTTCACTTGATGAAGTCATATCTTATTGACATTCCCTCTGTACAAAAATGTATATGATAGGTTGATAGTGCTATCAACGCTTTGAGCTAACAGTGTGCAGAGCTAATGCGGAATTTTTATTGTCTATTTGGATTTTTAACCGACCATTATAACCATAGTATGTGACCACGATAAATCATCTGTGATATTTTAGAATGTTTTATATCAGAATGATAATCGAGAACCAAAACTTTTGCGAATACTTAAACGAAGATACATTTTGTCCAACAGGATGGCACACATCGTGCCAAGTACAATTTGTATTGCTTTTGACAGTCAATAGTTAATGAAATCTTGTGATCGTGTTTCTTGGATCACATCTGTGGATCTAAATCCTTTTTGAATTATGTGTTTACAGTCTTAAGATCGAGATGTATTTTTGAACTACTTTCACTATACGTTTTTTCACTTCCCTCCTGTTGTTTCTTATTTACCATCTGTAATGTCACCTTCCCTTGTTTACCAACATTGTTAAACATTACAAGTTCACCTTTCCTCGAAACTATAAACTTTGATGTCTTGTATACTTTTACATTCTCGAAATATGTCAATTCTAGGTCTTATTTTCATTTGAAAATTACCATACATGAAATAACTGCAACAATATTGCTGAGGAAATTATCAGGAGCAAGGTTATTAAATACGAAAATTGGTGTCATGAATCATGAACAACACTGGTTCTACTCCATCTCATTAGTGAATAAAAGATATATGCTTACATCCTTATTGCTTTAAAATTTCCAACCATTTCAGCAAATAAATTAACTCCCTGTCTAGATATGGAATATGTACTACGTTCCCATCTTAAGTTATGTGAACATATTTTAAATATAGAGACTTTAAAACTAAATCTAAACAATGCATCTGCCATACCTTCATGCTTTATGTCGAGATTTCTAAATAAATCGCCGTATTAACTAACATCAATCTGTTTGATGTGTACTGTAACAGCAGAACGTTTTACAACTAACTCGCATCTGAGTAATATTAAAATTCAACAGAAGTCTGTCTCACATATGATCCGCTTAAAATAAATGTACTATTTCCATAGTCTTACAGAGTCTAGATGATCCATTTACAACGAAGTAATTATTTAAGAACAAAACTTACCGAGCAAATTGATTGAAACTGTATTTTTACATGTTCAAATTAACTATGAATTATCTTTAAAAATTATCTTCTTGTGAATAATATTTTAAAAACTGACAGCTTAAAATAAAAGATCATGAGATTTTAATAACTATAGCTCGTAATCAGTTTTTAAAGATATAATAGAGTCGATATACTATCTTATCATATGGCAATAATATCACTAGCTCTCTATAAAATAATCTAACATTACTGGTGTTCGATATCAAAAGTAGGGCAGGTTTCAATTATTAAGAAACTAAAGTCGAGTGTAAAAAGAATCCATTATTAACCATGTACATCTCACACTCTTGGGTGAATTCTAATAACATATGAATTATGCACGTTTTCATTAGTCCCTATAAATAAAATACACTAGAAACAGAATACAAACAAATTTGTTTTGTCTAATCCCAGAAGTTATACGTATATTTTTAAGAACATTATTTTAAGCAGAATAGATTTGAGAAAACGTTATATAAATTAAAGTTTAAGCTGTAAGGTTACACATTTTCCCTCCGTTAACTGATATATTTGATTCTAAATATAAAATGAGTGCTGAAGAATTTACTATTATATGAGGTCTATATTGTATTCAGTGATGAAAACACGTTGTATCGTTCATATTAAGACCCGGCATGGCCAGGTGGGTTAATGCGTTCGACTCGTAATCTGAGGGTCGCGGGTTCGAATCCAGGTCGCACCAAATATGCTCGCCCTTTTCAGCCGTGGGGGCGTTATAATGTTACGACCAATCCCACTATTCTTGGGTAAAAGAGTAGCCCAAGAGTTGGTGGTGTATGGTGATGACTAGCTGCCTTTTCTCTAGTCTTACACTGCTAAATTAGGAACGGCTAACGCAGATAGCCTTCGAGGCTTTGCGGGAAATTAGAAAAAAAAAACAACGTTCATATTAAAGAGTTATTCCTGGCAGAAGTAAACCATTTTATTTTGAATAAAGTGTAAGCCGTAAAGAAAGCTGTCTTCTTTAACGGCAAAATATATAGTTTATAATTCGTCTAAATTTAGAATAGACAAAAAGAAATTCGAAAGTTATGCATGTTTATTTCATATATCTGATGTAATGTTTAATATTTATTACATATTAAGCACTAACTTTGAATATTGAGCATTGACATTTTTATGTTGATAGTAAGAAAAAAATGTCCAATAATTTACAAATTACATTTTCACTTCTTCACAAGTCAAAGATGGGAGATTCCTTTTTAATAAAAAGTAAAATCACGTTTCTAAAACCTAATCAATGTAAAATCGACAAATCATCAATTATCTATTTATATTGTTGTTATTTGGAAACAAAAGTCCTTCAAATATTGAGCTGTTTTCAAAATAAAATTTATTGTTTCACCTTTAGGTTTTAAAGAAATATTTCCAATTTCACTCACCTAAAACACAAAAATAATGAAACACTAACATTTCACTTGACAATATTTACCAATATCTCATTCCAGAACCGTTATGTTCTGCTATATACCTTATGTTAGGCGAAGATGGCCCTGATAATCAATGGACACCATAACCAAATATTAGCTACTCCTGTAGAAGTTAAGGTAATCATATCTTTATACTTATTAATATTCAACAGTAATACAGGGTTATGATAGAAGAATTTTACTAAAACTGGTTGTAGAGAATACGACAGTTTTATATCTGGTACGTCCAATTTCATTATTTGCATTAATATAGTTTTCATAATGCTCCAAAGATAAAATTATGATAAGACAAAGAAGGAGATGCGTATATATATATTTATGGGACGCTTCATGCTGGTACAGTTTGTTTGCTGTGCTGTTAATTAGTGCCTTTCTCTCATATTGAGGGCTGGAATGCTAACATTAAGAGGCAAATTCTCATCTTACGTACCTCCAAATGGCAGTACCTTATTTCCTTTATAATTTTTCATTCCAATTAATTCTTTATTCGAAATAGCAGTCACCTTCCGACAACTTTCTTCAAGCAGTGAAGGGTGATATAGATGTAAGACGTTGTGGGCTTGAGCACCCACATATCGCTCTCCTAATTTCTATTTCTAATTCTATATCTATTGTTACTCTATTTCGTATGTGAGACTGACGAATGGAGGTTAAGACTGGTAGACGGTGTATCCCCGCTATAATGTGGGTCCTACTTACTCAATCACCTCCAAAACCTAGGGTACATTTCATAATGCCCATTTCTAGTACAGCGGTATGGCTCGGGATTTAAAACGCTAAAATCAGGGGTTCGATTCCCCTCGGTGGGCTCAGCAGGTAGCCCGATGTGGCTTTGCTATAAGAAAAAACATACACACACATATTTTATAATCCCACATTGTAGCTTGTACCCTGGGATATTTTCAGTTAATGTTGCGTTTTTTGTTTAATTTGTTTTTGTTTCGGCTTGATTTTGAGTTATAACAAATTAATATATTTGTATGTATATATGTGCATGCAATCTTATTGTATAGGCTGACAGAATCGCGGAGACATAATTCTTGCTAAACCAATACATTAGTATATATAATAAATTACAAACTTTATTCACCATAATGTGAATCAGTTTGAGATACTCGTGTCGATTAACTTTTGTGTCCAACTTTCGAATTAATAGTATAGCAATTTCTTTGTGTGGCTGTTGGATTCACTATAAAGTCGCTAAATCATAGGAATATAATGTCAGAAGAAATTCATATATTGAAAATTCAATCGGTTAATAAAACTTTTACTGATAAACCTTTATTAATCAAGTGAGCAAGTTGCACCAGGTGAACATGCGACACTTTCACTAGGACGATTGAGATGTTAGAGAAACGTATTTATTTTTGACATCTCATCATTTATTTAAAATATAGCCAGACAGAAGAGTGCTTTAAAGATTTTTTTGTTACCTATAATAAGAATATAATTTAATCAAACAAAAGGTTTGTCATATAAGACGAAAGTACAACATTAAATAAAGTAGTCATTATAATAGCAGCTGTAACGTTATATATTGTTATTGTTCTTAAGCACAAAGATACACAAGAGGTTATCTGTGCTCTGCCCATCACGGGTATCGCAATATTTTTTAATACTTTTATGTACATATTTTCTACACTGAAATTTTTCATAATAAGTTATTTTGTTCTCACTTAAGATCATATAAATATACAAGAAAAATCTTTTATTTCGATAGGAAAACAAAATGAAATAAAAACACGAGTTTTCTGTTCTCCAAATGGTCTACTAAAACGGATAAAATGGATTATGGAAAAAATATATATTTTTAGTTAAGAAAAAACAAGTTACTTTGTTACTCAAGTATACTACTAATAGAAACTGGAATTGTAAAAGCAATATTAGCTTATTAATAAACGTGTTACTAAGACATTAAGTGCGTCATCACATCTATATCTGTATATGTCATTATGTGGTCGAATAGTTATTTTCTTCCATTTTCTAAAATATATATATTCTTTGGTTTAAGTTTAAGGTTATTCGGAATACATTACATGTAATAACATACCTACAATAAGTTTCATAGCAAAACACGAAACATTAACTACAGATTTTGTGTACCATAAATACCTTCCAACATTACAGAACATTAAATAACAGTTTATAGAAACTGAAATGTCAGTAATGCTGTTCGATATTGATGAGGTTTTTTTTTATATTCTCCTTCCAGTAAGAAATGATTATAGTTAGCAATAAATAACAATTATTTCTTTAGACAGAGAAGAACATTTATATTAAAACAGAAATAAATGATATGTTTAAAATGTAGGTTTAATGTTTATTAGTTTTCCTTCAGTTCGTATAAAAAAAAAATCTTAACAAGCCATAAGCCGTTCATAATTTTGAGGTTATGGATTAGACGGAAGTCAGCTTGTCAACATTAATGGAGCGAAACGTTCTTTGTTCATATAATGCAGTCTCGGCCTCAAAGTGTGGTTACAGGCGCAAGCCATGGAACCCCAGACCGCAATCTAGTGTTCTATCCAGTAAGTCTCATCTAAACAGCTGAGAAGATAAAGATAATGCGTTTTTGTTAGAAAATGTTTCCTATTTGCTGAGTTGGATTATAAATCCTAACTATGTAATTTAAAATATGACCACAATCGTGTTCTTCCTGATATCTATAAAATATTGATTATTTAAGAGATTATATATGTGTAATTTTATAGAATTTGACTATTTCCATTTAATTTTCTACGTCGTTATCATTAAATTAAGTCTTATGAAGCATATTTATAAATTTACCTACAAGTTATAATTATAATAATATTACGCCGACCTGGAGTTTTGAAACTGTTGTGTAAGAACATACAGTGATATATAAACGTTTCCAGTTGATGACCAAGTTGCTCCATAAGTGTTCTATTACAAAGCTTAAGTTACGCCAGCCAGGTTGTGAGGTTCTGTCTTACTATTTCATTGTAATGCTTTAAGTCTTCGGTACCAATATTATTTCCGTTATTATGATCTGAAGCTTCGAAAGCATTGATTACGGATGGATGTTCTTTCTGTAGCTGCAAAATAAGCTACGTTTACAAACAGTTGAACTAACCCGTGATAGAATCAAATCAATCCATCATTATAGTGATTAATTAGAATAATTTAATTTTGAGAGAGTTAGGGCAGGTTTAATAAAGCGTATGTCCCTTTCGTTCTACAAAAGATAATTTTCACTTGAAGAGTTCCAATAACATTACATTTGTGTTTCATCAGATATTTCAGCTCTTGTTATAAATTCAACTTTCAGAGGTTGGATTAATAGTAGCAAATGCACTACGTTTTACGCGGGATTTGTTCCATTAGATTGAAGGAGATGGCAGAACTGTTTGTTTCATTCACCATTTATTTCTCACGAATACGGGCGAGAAGCAAGGGTACCCATGATACGCACAGTATCAACGTCTCTTTCGTTCGACATTGGCTTCACACACTAAAAATTAAAACTAACCATTGGTCCAACTGTTTGTCCTTTCAAGTATCTCATTGGAGGATCCACTTGAGTTCATCTACTAATTTCATAAAAATTGGTTTTTCCAGTTCCTTACTAAAATATATATTATATATATGTGTTGTATAACACATTGTATATTGTGTGACATTTGTATATGTAGTAATTCTCGCATCTGTGCCCTTTACTTAAAGTATATAAGCAGAAATAAAGCGACTTTTTACGTATTGCTATTGTGAAAAAACATTTACAAAAAACGTAATGTTATTTCTTTATAATAAGTCTATTCTCTTGTCACGTTTATCTGAAAACAATTTATTTGCACTCACGTCGCTACCTCGTACGTTATTCTGCTGGTTTGTTCATAATAATTTCAAAACATACTAAAACACGTAACAGTAAGAAAGTATGCGAGCTTTTCACACCGAAAAATAATGAAAATTCCAACCTCCTTAACTATTCTTTCAAAGCTACAGAAACAACTAATTTGTGTAAAATAATATTGTACATCCTCATTTTCTTTTTATTTGTACAGTTATTTGTATTAAGCAAACAAAATAATTTTAATTTCTATTTTAAACTTAGTCTTAGAAACCAATTGAGTTATAAGTAAGTATAATCTGCTACGGGTAAAAAAAATCGTAAATTTTAGCGCCTTCTATACAAGGAACCTACAAATTGTATTAACTGTCTGGTTATTCAAATCAGCGTTAGAGCTTTCACTTTGGTATTTAATGTTTTACAGATGTGTTTGGTATCCTGAGTTTATCTTTGTTATTTTTGTTTTTCAATGTTATTAAACACAAGAGATATTCTTGT
Source organism: Tachypleus tridentatus (assembly GCF_004210375.1). Classification (NCBI taxonomy): domain Eukaryota; kingdom Metazoa; phylum Arthropoda; class Merostomata; order Xiphosura; family Limulidae; genus Tachypleus; species Tachypleus tridentatus. The sequence goes on along the minus strand of NC_134830.1, from coordinate 64,221,622 downwards.
TTTAGAAATTCTGGACCCCAGATTTAAATAAATCTTTATAATCTGAGTGTATAAATATTTTACATCGGAAATACATTCCATTTTTGGTTGCATTACACTACTTACCAAACACTCGACACTGTCAAAATGCATTTCTGATGTACACTATTCTACAGCAACTCTATATCAGCTGTGGTTGTCACGTGACCAATTCAATAGACTGTTTAAAATAGTTTTAACGTTACGTACCCAATCTTATGTTCGGCCATCCACTTTTATTAAATTTCATATGCAGTATGAAGTTTCATATTTCAATCTGTTTAGAAGTTTCATACTATATTTGATAGGCTCGGCATGGCCAGGCGGTTAAGACACTGAAATCGTAATCTGAGAGTAGCTGGTTTGAAACCCCTTCACACCAAACATGCTCGCTCTTTTAGTCGTGGAGACGTTATAATGTAACTGTTAATCCCACTATTCGTTGGTAAAATAGTAGCCCAAGAGTTGGCGGTGGGCGGCGATGACTAGCTGCTTTTCCTCTAGTCTTACGCTACTAAACTAGGGACGGTTAGCTCAGACAACACTCGTGTAACTTTACAGGAAATTCTAAACAACCAAACTATGTTTGATATTTTCTCATTTGTTTTCCACATATACCAGTTGTGTCGAAATATTTTATAATGAGATGGCTGAATTACTGAATTTCATATTTATTTAAGCCAGTTGTCTCATATGGAACACAGGGCATCTACAACTCTTCTCCATTTACCTCGAGTCCGGATTCTCATTTCTATTTTTCTCCAGATGTACCCAGCTCTCTATATTTCTGTTTTCATGTCTCTTTGCCAGGTCTTCCTCTTCTTCGATTACCTTGTGGGTTCCACGTTTGAACTGCCATATGATGTTGGATGTTACCTTCCTTAGGGTATATCCTTTCCAACTTTGATGATCAATAGACTCTTGGTTAGTCTAGTACAATAAATATTCTTTCCTGACTTTATCGTGATATTGGATACTTAAAATTTTATACAGGATTGTTTTGTCACCCTCCATACCTGTATAAGAGCACAAATGTTACTCTGGTATAGAAAATTTTAGTTTCGAACAGCCATTTCTTTCTTTTCAATTCCACGTATTTCTAAACGTATGTTGATCTCATTTAGCTGATTCTGACCATGAGATCTGTTTCCTTGCCGCTAACCCTGATAATGACGTTAGAAAGGTGAGTGAAGGTGTTTACTTCTTCCAAAGGTTCTTCTCTCAAGAGAATTGGGTTGTTATCAATGCTACTATACTGCATCAGCTCTGTGTATCCTTATTTCTGAGTTCGTGATTTTATTCTGTATTTTGGTTGCCTGTGTTTGGTCCACATATTCTATTGTTTACTGTTTTTCTCTCTTTCATTGTTTTCTTCATGATTCAGTCTATCACTGACAGGATAAAAAGGGATAACAAATCTCATATTTGTCGTGCACTGGTCTTCATCTCAAAACTGACCTTAGGCCAGCCCTCAAACATAACTTTGTTCCTTCTTTTTTGATAAGTGAGTAGAATGCGAGATATTTTCTTTCCTAGTAAGTGAGGGGAATGCGAGATGTTTACTTTCCTAGTGAGTGGAATGCGAGATATTTAATTTCTTATTAAGTCTTAGTGTCCGCAAAGCTTCCAAAGAAAATTAAATGGTTATAAATATCTCTTCCTTTCAGCACAAAGAACCAATACCTTCTGTTAAACGAATGCTATGATAAGTCGCAATCACTTTATTGGTTAATTAAATTATGGTTTAATAAACTTATTTTAAGTGGATTTCTTCTTAACTAAAATTAGGCTGCATTTGAAGTGTTTTTTAAACCTTACTGTTGAGTTATTTTATTTTGGGGGAATTTTAGTAACAATCTATTAAGTGAACAGTGTCTTAGCCTTAAAGTATATTATGACATATTTCAACAGAAGTTAATTAAAATTGCATTTTAGCTAAAATTTAGTTTATTTAAGTATTTTAAACTTACAGTTTATAATAAAACGCTAATTTTTTCCTTTCATTTTGTTATGCTTGCAGTGAAACAAATATTCGTGTGTGAAAAAAAACAAAAAACTATGTAACCAGCGAATAATAACCATCTAGAAATCTGTTATATCAATATAAACAAACTTAGAGAACATTGTTTCGTTACGTAATTATACCAACTTAAGCGGATGGGCACAAACTACTTCATCTCAGTTATTCTATATAGGCATTCAACATACTATGTATGTATAAATAAAGTAGGAAAATGTATTCGTATACAATATTTTCGAGAGCCTTCTTTGGTACACAGCGCAGTGTCGGTAAGTTGGTAAAACCTAACATCTTGTTTGAAGCTAAGCACACTACTGTAACAAAAGTGTTTTGAAAAATAAACCAAAACGACTTCTATTAATTCTATTCTGATGTATTCACACTATAATCAGACTAAGTCGTCCAAATGACATTTTGTTAGCTGATATGGATATTTTCTTTAATACATTTCTTAGTTATGCATTTTCATTTAAAATAATTTAGTAATGTGACACTGGATACTAATCTGTAAATCTTTAAATTGTTTTACAAGTGTACTTGTCATCGGTAAATGGATAAAATTCGGGAAAAAATGTTATCTTTACTTAACTTATGTGGGGTCGCCCCTCTAGTACGGCGATATGTCTACGGATTTACAACGCTAAAATCAAGGGTTAGATTCCCCTCAGTGGGCTCAGCAGATAGCTCGATGTGGCTTTGCTATAAGAAAAACAAACAAACACACAACTTGTGTGGATTAAACGTTTCCCAAATACTGAGGCAATTCAATACCTAAGGGTTTTTCACAGATGCTATCTACCCTTAGTGAATTATAAATTGCATATGGTCACAGTGAGAAACAACAGATCGTGAAAAGTGATCATTTTAAGACTAACTGTCACAGGATATTTCCAGTAGTCGGAAACTATGGAATAGATGTCTTTGAATGCTTTGTTCCCTAATAACAAGAAAACAATAAGCCAAAGTGTTTTACAGATATAGGATTCAACATGGCATTTGGTGTTTAATCCACGTACTGCAGACTCGAAGAAAGATTTTCTCAATGTATCCATCATGGAAATCAAACCAGTAATATTGAAATAAAACTTTCAGAAAAGTAAACCTGGTTGTTTTAAAGACGGTAGATGGTTCTACTCTTCTGTGAGGCTTGCGATAGAAGTGACACTTTTTGTTTCTTACGATATTATCAGTTGTCAAGCTGCACATGGGCATTAGTTTATAGATTTGTGTCATGTAATATCATTAGTCATTTTAGACACCTACTACTATTATTGTGTGTCTATTATATTAAGTTGACATCTATTAATACAGCATATACTTAAGTAGACAGTTCTTGAGAACAATGTTATACGTTTGTTGGAAAAACATGTGATGTTGCTGTAAATCTAGAAAAAAAATGATTTATCTAAAAATAAAAGTCTTTTAATCTAATTGTCTGTAGTATTTACAGCATTAAACACATTGTACATTTAAATTCACGTCTTCACTCACTTAGTTGCAATTGTTAAAGTACAAAATCTATTTTCCATAACGAATCTCATTATTTTTATTGCTATCATATTGTGTAAACAAATACAAAAATAATAATGTTTGAAATACGTTTATTACTTAAAACTCTATCGATTATTAATTGGTTTAAACACGTTAGTTTCTACCTTTCTAAATTAAATGAGTTATCCAGCACTAAATTCATTTATTTATTAATTATTAAAGGTTAAAACAAAGTTTTTGAAAGCAATAACATTTTCACTATATATAGAACGTCTGTATGCGAAATACAAATCTTTATCGAAGTGAGAAGTTTCATAACAAATTCACAATGCTCATGTTAACTCTTATTGTATTTTCCTTAATATGTTACCCATACTTAGCAAAGTATTGTTTGTTTAGAATACTACAAACGAAATTTGAGCGCTTTTTAACATCTGTTTGTTTTGTTGTTATGGGCATAGATACACAATGGACTATCTGTTAAGCCATTAATCATTTATTATTAATTATATACTGTGTAACTGACTAGTTGTTACGGAGTTTGGATAAATGTGTAATATTTATTTCATGCATAGGTTTGGGTATACATATATATATATATATATGCGTGTATGTCATTAACATGGAATAAATTGTAATAAGAACTTTAATATTAAGAAGTCGATGAGTTGATAGTTTTGGACATATTAACTCCCCTGGTGAATAACGCTTTTGTCGGTTATTTTCATTCATATTTTAAAAAGTATGTTTACTTAATAACTTACTTGTTGAAAGAAAAGAAAATTAGCTAAAAGAGTTAATATTTTATCTAGATTTTCCAGTTGTGATAGTTAGATTTGACCGTCACTCTCATAACTCACCTATATTCCTTAAGTGTAAGGCGTAACTTTTATTGTTTGCGATAATAAGACGCGAATTTCGAAACCTTAGATCAATAATCCAACATGCTAACCTAAGTTCTATTTAGAAAGATAGCTTAAATAAAATAACTCAAAAAGGTTTCGGAACAACTCTCTCTAATTATCTTTCAGACACAGGTGAAAAACTACTAATGGAAAAAAGCTTAACAATGCTAGAGAAAGGCCTAAATCTGCACTCATAACCTGGTGAAATGAAAAATATATACACATATACAATTATATTTATTTTAAAAATTATCCGTATTTTACGTATCATTTCTCTGGTACTCCTAACAACAACTCTGTTTCTTCATTTCAGACTATTTTCACAAATAAAAAGAAGAGATTACTAGACAAATCGGTCAATCACATTTTTGAAGAAGGATGAGGCAGTATAAATAATGACTGCCATGAGTTAAGCTACTGTACTTTGGAGATGGGATACGTTCCAGTTTTGTTATCCCTGTGAAAGAGACTTTTAAGAATATCACGCGCGTTACATATGACTAAGGATAAACTCCCACATGAAAAATCAATAAAACTTGCTTATTTTCTTCTTATTGTGAGAATATTATCCGATTGGCTATAAGGAAAATTTTGATCTATTGTGGTTGGCTCTTAACTATTATAATATTATGATACACTCCCACTGAAGAGGCAAGGTCTTCTTTACAAATTAAAGTATTATCAGCTCATTGATTTGCTTTGTGAAAATTTCACTTTATAAGAATGAAAAAGATTAGTAAGAAATGAACACTGAAAATGTTTAAAAACAGCCCAGTTTGTGCTCTCCCCCAACAAAAAATTCACAAAGCACTAAAAATATATTTTGGATGTAAAGTGCCCTCTGAAAAAGATATCTTGTTTAAAATGTTCTGAAAATGGAATTTAAAGATACACGTAAACGAAAGTTTAATATATTTTGTTTGTTACAAAAATAAACATGGAAACCAACTATAAAATTAACTAACCATTTCCAAAGAGAACATTCTCTAAGTTAAAAGATTTATTATTGTTCATTAAAACATTACGTATTAACAGCAAAATTACCTTTCATCTAACAAAATTATATGGATTTACAGTGTTAGGCGAGAGAAAACTAAAACTCCGAAAGTTAAGTTCATAATTTTTTATCATATATTTCAGTCTGAACATTTTTCAAAATAATACCTAAATCTCAGTAATAAGATGTCTCTTCAGTAATTAGAAAATTATCTGGATAAATTCAAGTCTTTATAGAAATATAGTTTACCAATAGAAATCACATCGTCAATATTATTAAAGTCTCTCTTTGTTGTTGAATTTTAGCGCAAAACGGCACAAAGACCATTTTTCATTCTTTCAGCAACGTGGTGTCGAACACAGAATTTTAGCGCTGTAAATAAATAAGCTTGTCTTTGAACAATAGAGTGAAGTTACGAAAGTCATGTTTAAACTTTTGGAACAAATAACTGCCACCTATTTCATTGTTTAAACATATTATAATATACAGAATTATTTATTTAAACATTAAAAAAACTGAATAGATTTTAACGCGAACATGTAATAAGATTACGTGTTAATGTGAAACATTCATTTTCCAAATGGTAGTTTATTAAGAAATTGAAAACTAGCCAACAAAGTCAAAACTGTTTTACTATATAGACTACTAAAGTTAAGAATCAATAACAAAACATCTTGCTGATTGACTAGAAACGTTTATGCATTGTAAAGCTTGATTACTATAACATGTTTTCCGTAGAAGTCTTTTATGTAAACTTAATATATTTACTTCAGTTGTGTTGCATGTTGCATAAGCTATCTAAAATTTACTTGATTATAAGGTCAATAAATGTCAACAAATCTTATCTTATTCAGCAACTTGTGCAATATTATAGTAGTATATAGATAACATATTCCATCATTTTGTAATAATATTAATTTTTAGTTTACATTTTTAAAAAGTGTGATTAATTTTATTTTGATTTATAAGGGTTTGAAAATAAAGCATTTTACAAATGAAATAAAAAAATATTGCTCTATTAATAGATGTAATGATAAATTTTCTCCGGTTTCGACAGTTGTATTTTAAAAAGCAGAAAAGATATACTTACCTTAATATTTGAAACAATTTAATTTAAGACAGAATCAACAAAGAAATTAACGTTTCTTTTGAAAAAAAAATGCCGAGACGGAAAATATTTTGTTGATTCTAAGCATAATATTGTCAATATTTTTTTACTTTGTTTTCAAAACTGGATAAATATTATAGTAGGCAGTGTTTACTTCATTTTTCTTTCTTTTACAAGAGAAACAGTTGAATAATTAGTTTAGGCTAAGAAGCCAAGGAAATATTTTTTTAGTCTTCCGTTTTGCACTTCGTTTTTCATTTTACATTGAAATCAAGAACAAACTAGTTGTGCATCAAATCTCTTCTGACATGAGCGTTTAGTAAAAATTAGTACAACATGACTCAATCGAATAACTTGTCAGCGCCATTTCAAATAGTTGTGAAGTTTTAACCTTGTTACATACTCTAAATTTTCTCTAATTTATTATGTTACAAATTACAATTTAAAATAGCCGGAAAATGAAACTTAAATTTAGAAGTTAATTAAATGTAGAGATGTATTAATCTTACGATGTTTGCTAACAAGAATGATAGTCTTAATACAAATATATTTTAATATACAACTAATTATACAATTTATAATAACAGTTATTATAAATAATGATTTATAGACAAACGTTATACAAATAATTGAGTCTTCTATCCGATCCGGAACTTCCTTGAGATCTTATCGAGGATTAACAACAAACGAATTAATTCTGAGTTGATATAGGTATAATTCATTTAAGTGGGACCTAGCTAGCTCTTCGTTGATCACACGTGAGTTTTTCACAGCTAAAATTACGCAATGCCTTCATAAAAGTACTAAAGCCCGATGTTAATCCGCTCAAGTTAAACGGTTTATAATTACAATGTTAATTTATAAGCTCAAGAATATAGTTCTAGAAATTCCAATAAGGCAACAATATTGGTAGTCACTAGTATTTACATACACACTTAATACATTGTTTATTTTTGTATTCGAGAATCTTCTAAAACTTTAGTGAATAAGCAGGAGATTCGCAATACAATTTTAACATTAGAAATTACGTGAAGTTCTAAATATATTTTTAACTAAAAGAAACATCGATATTAAAATAAATATTTAACAGTAAATTTGTCACAACTTGTAATTACTCATCGAACTTTGAAATACTGATTCAAGTGTGATACAGTAATGTGTATTTTAAATTGTCTTGTTTTAGATTTTCATACATTAAAAAATGATTGTGAATTCACGCATTGTTTCAAAACTGTGAACATCAACATTCTACAGGTGCGTTTGTAATTATGGTTTTTAAGATATAAATCAAAGAGTACAGGTAATTATAAATATTAACTTACTGTTTTTTTTAAGATATTGTAATAATATAATTGTATTACCAGCTTTCGTACTTGTTGATAGCTTTCACCCTGTTTATAATATTATTCTTTTATTAAGATATGGTGAAATTTTACTATTTTCGTAAAAAGAACTATTTGTCGTAAAGCTTAAGTCCATAGTTTAGTATCGGCGGTTTATCTGGGAATTATTATTCATAATTATAATTTAATAATTTATTTTGAAGCTATTATATCAACAATTTCGAACCGACGATTTATTTTGATAGTGTTATTTCGCAATTTCATGAGATGGTTTTGAATTGATGAGTTTTCTTAAAACTGTTATCCACAACTTTGAGAGTTAAACTGCCTTGAATCTGTCAACACGATTTCAAATATGATTTATGTTAAAATGATTATGTACGATTCTGAGATGTTTGTTATTTATTATTGAAGAGAGTAGACACGATTTCGAACTGCTGAGTAACTTTGAAGCTGCTATCATTTTGAATCAACGATTTACCGTGAAGCTTCTGTCCACAATTTCGAATGATGATTTGTTTACCTTGAAATTATTTACAGCTTTGCGCTAAGATTTATGTTAAAACTACCACCATCCACAGTTCGTTTGGATAAACATGTTGGTTATTGAAGACTAGGGATTAAATATAGATATATATGAACAACAGCAGATAAAGGATCAAGTAAATAAAAGAAGTGGTTATCATTAGGGGGATTTAAACAAAATCTACATGTCAGAGAAAAAAGACTGATCATTTATCAAAAGGCTTGGCCATATCTTAAGCCTAAAGAAATTGCCTTTAATTATTGTAAGGAAACAAGAGTTTCCGAAACTGATTTGTGCTTTGAATAATAAATAATTTCGATCAAGCAGATAATAGTTTATTGTATAACGCATTATAAACCATAAGACATATCCGATCCGGAACTTCCTTGAGATCTTTTCGAGGATTAACAACAAACGAATTAATTTTGAGTTGATATAGGTATAATTCATTTAAGTGGGACCTAGCTAGCTCTTCGTTGATCACACGTGAGTTTTTCACAGCTAAAAAAATGCCTGTAAAAATGAGAGATATAAATAACGTATCGATTGAACTTTTGTATAACGTAACATAGTCGGTTTTAACGGCTGTAGTATTGGGTGAGACTTTCCACCATAGCAGTGTTAACACGAAAATTGTCGGTTGAAATATTATTACACTCTTCTTAATGAAAAAAGTGTAGTAGAACTGGTGAAGAAAGATGTAATAATTATATCACAAGTCTTATTCTGATGTGATGTCACACAAGATGTCAATCAAACAGATCCTATTTCTTTATATTAAGCAATATCGCCAAAATATATCTCCTAATATAATATTTAACGTGCATTCATATAATTCTTAGATACTCGAGAGAAGATCGTGTGGAAGGTCCTTTCTCCACAAAATCAAAATTTTGTGTAATGTGTGTATGTGTTTCTTATAACAAAGCCACATCAGGCTATCTGCTGAGTCCACCGAGGAGAATCGAATCCCTTACTTTAGTGTTCTAAATCTGTAGACTTAACGCTGTACGAACGGGGGAAATTTTCTGTAATATATGTTTTACAATCTTAAATATAACACAGCTATATCGCATTACCGTGTATCTCGAATAGTTTGTTTGTTTGAAGATGTTTAATATCTAAACGAGTCACACTTTAACATAACAATAATATTCTGCCAGCCATGTACAACTGGCTTATTGTTTAGATTAGAAAAATGCTGTGCTATTACACCACTTAACTGTAACTGATTTGTATCATTCAAGTTATTTGGAAAACATTGTTACTCGCTTTGTTAGTTGTTCATCAAAAAAGTATGGAAATATATTGGAACTAAGGTGTAACAATACATAACAAAAGTATATGCTATTATTGTATCGCAATAAATATATGTTGCTTAAGTTGACACCCCACTCCTGTTATGAGAATATGGATGACAAACGGTCCTACAGGTCACGAAAGTACTAGCTTCAAGTGGTACATTTTCGTGTATTCATTAGAAGATAGTCAGAGCACTTGATAGTAAAGTCATTAATGTGCTATTGCTAATATTTCTCTATGCTTGTAAGTGTTTGTGTCAGATTAGGCTTAGTTATTTATTTAAAAAATTAAAGGAATTTGCCGTGTTGGTATAACGTTACCAATTTCACCTTGTTAGGAATAGTGTTAAAATTATAATACTGAAACATTAGCACAGAAAAAAATCATAGCTATAAATAATTTAAATAAAAAAAACAACTTAGATAGATGTTGCTCAGTTTAAGCTTTGGTCGAAGCTAATTCGATCTAATTTTGTTTATTTGTTATACTGAAAACTCGGCCAGAAGAGCCGTTATAACATTAATATATGTTACTTTTACGAAATAACGGATAAATAATTTTCTGTTTATTTTTCTATTCTATTGTATCGTCAACTTTTATGGTGTGCTTCTATCGTGGGGAACTTTTTTATGTACTCACTAATAGGTTGGTTGGGTTTTCAGTAGAAGGTAAGGTTGAGTCTTATAAGTGAAAGATTTATGAGAACAATCAGATTACAGTAAGGTATTGAAAGACATTATAATAGTTTAGTACTATACGATACATTTCTCAATTTGTTTTAATTTAATCTTCAGTAAACAAGAAGATATTACAATGAAACGTACTTGATGGTTTAAACATTTTTAAAATTGAACTTAGGTTTTACCTAATAGATATACATGACTCCCTGAAACCGAAAGAAATCTAAGAAATTGCTGTTTTTGAATCATGTGATTTTATTGAATTATTTCAAACTTAACAGGCCTGGTATGGCCAGGTTGTGAAGGCGCTCGATTCTTCATCTGAGGGTCACGGGTTCGAATTCATGTCACATCAAGCATGCTCGCCCTTTCAACCGTGAGATCGTTAATATGTGACGGTCAATCCTATTCGTTGGTAAAACTAAATCGTTACAATTGCTTTACTGTTACATAGGTTGTGAAAGAGTAACGTATAATATGTGTATTAATACGTTTGACCTCCTTGTTCTTGAGTGAAGTAACTTTTGTGTATTAAATTTTTAAGTGTATTAAATTTTGCCATGTTTGCCTTATTTCGTTTTTCTACAATTAAACGTTTTCATAACTACTCACTTTGCTTCTAACTTCCTAAGCTGTGTTATAACATTGGTACGCAAAATGAACTGCATAAAAAAAACTTTATTGTTCTCGGACTTAAACTTCTATTTCTGTTAATAACAAACTAAAAAGCTGGAGTTGCTACACTTCACGTTTACAAATTTCTCTGTCTCAGCAATTAATAAATCATACTGAAGTACTGGGCTTTTAAACATTTCCAGAAAAATACAGTCTTTACTGGTAAGAGAGTTAAAAATACTTGAAAATTTTTATTATTTTGTTAATATGTTTGTAAAGAACTATTTTAAAAGTATGAACACTGTAACAATGTACATAAAATGGCACTAACCTCACCTCACGTGTATAAGAAACTATACTTATTAAGGTAAAGCCATCAGTTCATTTTGGCCAATCATTTCGACATTTACCTAGTATGTGTGTGTTTTCTTATAGCAAATCCACCGAGAGGAATCAAGCCCTGATTTTAACATTGTAAATCCGAAGACTTACTGCTGTCTCACTGTGTGACTCGTCTAGGTAAGAATAAGGTTTTTGATCGATATGGGCCTGAGAAAATATCAAGTTTAACTATCTTTAGAAATATTTAAATAAAACAAATAAAAGCTTTTCATTGTTGTTTTATATCATTCACAAAACCTTAGTTCAGGAAACAATCCTGATTAACAAACTGACCATCGACAAGAAGAAAAGAAAACAATTATTCTGATACTTGGAACAATTATAATCACGAAAGGAGTTAAAGAGTAAATAAATAATTCAGGTAGCTTAAAATGTTGGTGAAGGCATTTCTTTTTATCATTTTCAATGAATAAAAACCAAATATCTGAAAGTAATTATACATTTTAAGTTTTTATTTATGCCCAATAGATAGCTCTGAATGAAGTTTTGTGACTTTTTGTTAGGATCCACAGTTATAAAAACTATGGAATGAATTACTTGTGACTTGAAAGTTAAATAACTATGAAGTAACACGAGATGAATAAGAAAGGACAAAATATCAGATAATAAAAATCCACAGAAAGTAGTTCCCCGCTGGACAGCGGTAAGTCTACGATTTACAACGCTAAAGTCAAGAGTTCGATTCCCCTCTGTGGACACAGCAGATAGCCCGACGTGGCTTTGCTATAAGAAAATCCATACATACATTTTCAAATGAATAATCAAATGGAATTAAAGATCCTTAAATAGCATAAGGATAAAATATGTAAGCAAAAGAATTAGATTGCATATTTTTCAAGTTAGTTTTATTTTTTGTTGTTCATAATAAATTACACAATTGAAATGGTATATACGAGTACTTTGATATCCAGAGAAAACGTTTTAGTCTTGAATTGTCATGATAAGTTGAAATATTCTACAAGGAAAAAGATGACAGTTTAAGTGTTAACTAATTGTCTGTAACGTTTGATCAATGCAAGCTATGTACATGCTTCAGAACTAAAATGTAATCTAGTAAATAATTTAGATAATTTAATTCACTGGTCTAAATATAAGTATGCAATGTCATTAAACAAAATCTTTTAAGGATATTATTATTTATTAAATCATCTGTTGGGTATTTTTCGTGTCAGTCATATTTGCAGCAAATTCCTAGAAAGATTAGGTGGTTTAAGAGATTAGGTTAGTTCTAAAGCAACACACTAGAGCTAATAACGTATCCTCCATATGAACAAATAAATAGTATACATAATAAGTAATATACATTAAAAGTTTTAACTAATACACTATGGAAAGAAACGAAGGATATAAAAAGGAATAAACTAAACATTGTAGTTGATAGTAGAAGAGAGTTACAATTTTCTAAGTTTGGAAATTATCAATTGAAGTACAGTAGAAGCAGTATTTTGCATGAGTTTATTGGAAAGCTAGGATTTAACACTTACAACATTTTTATCATTAACATTGTTGTGGTCTACAAAGCTCTCTTCATGAAAAAACTGAAATCAAATTGTTGTGTTTTTTGTTCAGACAGGATTAGGTTTAGCATTTCGCGGCTATAAAATAGGGTTCATTCCAAAGTTATGAATCTTTCTAAAAATAAAAGGTTAACTAAACCTGTCAGTCGTTTAATGTTTTAAATTATTCTAATAGATGTCATTAAAGTGCGAATTTCATGTTTATTTCAAAGCTAAACAAAGATAGCATAAACATAGCGGATTTGAATTTTGGGCAAGGTTTGGAAACCTCTTTATTACTGATTTATAGCCTTCAATAATAGTTTGATAGGCATTTGGAATAACAAAACTTTCTGTAACACCATAATATAGAGTGCAACTTAAGTCTCTATGTGATGATCAAACCAGATGTATACATGTTATTCTACACCTAAACTTCTAAATACATAGACTTTTAGATAGTTAAATGAAAAGGAAATTAAATATATATTCTAATATGCTAGCTCGTGAAATAATTGCTGCTGTTGTATGAAAGTTAAGTTACATTTGATGTATTGGGTGAAACCGTGAAGTACATTTGTCCAGATCTTTAAGATGTAAAACTTCATTAATTTGACTATTTTTTCTATCTATTAATTCACAAATCTCTATATGTGTGTGTGTGTCTAGTTATAACTGTCAAATCGTTGGATTCATTGTCACCAACTCTGGGAATGACATAAAAAATCGACGTTTCTCTTTGACCCTCTATTTTACCTCTGGGTGCTTCTATACCTTCCAAGTACTTTGAAAACGAACGTTAATTAGTACAATTGTCAATGATTTACACTTATAAAAAACATAAAATGATGCAGCAGAGAGAAACCAGGTAGGTAGTACATCCATTCATAACTACAAAAAATATTAATAAATAGATCATAATCATTTTTGGTGGCGATGATAAGTGCAGTAACTAATTTTATATTACATTCTATAAATCCATATTTCTCATATAATATATAAAATTAACTAGAGTTTTTTAGTGTCAGTTGCAACAGGATATGATGATAGGATAAATTATCGGTATTTAAGGTATGTTATGTTAAGTATTTTTTCTGACTATAAAAATGTGATTGAAACTATTTTATGTAAGTGTAATCGACTTGGTATTTGGTTTGTTTGAAAGTTCGCGCAAAACTACACGAAGGCTATCTGAGCTAGCCGGCTCTAGTTCAACAGTGTTGATAGGAAATCCTCTTTAAACACACGAGATTTGCTTGAATCTCGGGGAAATTGAACAGTCTGGGGGAGCAAAGCAAATTGTTTCTCGAGGGATCTACATTATAAACAATTGGGGGTAAAATTATGTTTTCGAAGTCGAAGTTAAACCTATGGTCACACTAACAGAATCAGACACGTAGTTTTTTTACTACTTCCTAGAGATCTCATAAAATTAAACCGACTAGAATGTAAAGGATTAACGCCAATATGTTTTCCTTATGGTTGTTTTTGACTGGCAAAATAAATGATTTTCTAGATTCAGAAATGTGTTATTTTCTTAACATACATACTAAATAGAAGCTTTACTGCTAAGCAACGTCTTTAACAATAGTGTGTTTTTCACATAGCAAAGCCACATCGGGTTATCTGCTGAATCCACCGAGGGGAATCGAACCGCTGATTTTAGCGTTGTAAATCCGTAGGGAAGCAACAATAATGGGATCACACAGCTTATGTATATAGCTACGTATTCTCTGATAGTTTCCCGGATAGTTTCGGTTTTACTGCATATCCTTATCAGAGAAAAATGTCTCATATAGTATTATAAAGAATACGTTCCTTCTGTTGTATGGTATTTTGCTGAAACTATTTGCGGTGCGTAATTTACTGTATGGAAAGATACGTAGTTGACTACTTATTTTTCCGATATTTAATAGACTAAAATCATTAATGTTGCATATCCTGTTAGTTTCACACACTCATGTTGGTCAGTTATTGTGTTATAATAACTAAAGACTGAGCGATTAAACCAGATACTTCACAACATATTCTCTTTAATAAAAACTTGTATTAATAAAATGTTTGCGGCTACATGTCGCTCACTAGCAACATAAAGGTGTTTGTGTTTCTGTACCATTGATTACTTGCAAGATGTTCAGTGTTTTCTCTATTTTTTAAAGATCAAGCTCATATTTAAAGAATTTGAAAAGAACTGGTTTTAACTTAATTTCACATTTTACTTAAGTGTTATTCCAGTTTTACAGTATCGGACACTATCATTTTAATTCGTATTAATCTGACATTGATTTTAAAAAGAAACTCAACCCACGAATGGTTAGCATTAAGTTTTGGATTTAGTCCTTTGATCTGTCAGAAGTTATAATTCTTTGCAATTTCTTTATATTCTGTTTGTAGACATTTGAAGAACTTGCAAAACTTAGTTTCTATTTTTATTTGCTTAGCTAAATGTGCTTAATTTGTCATCGTTGTCAAGATTACTTAAATTAAAGGTTAAATAATGTACATAAGTATCTATAAATGATAACAATCTCATACTTACTATTAGTAGACGTTGTTTTCTCTCACACTGATACTTCTATATTTTCATTAAGTAATGTAAGATATTCCTATCTGAGGCCATTATTTATACATGATGTGTGTTAAATATATTGGAAAATGATAGATGATAAATGTAGACGATTCCACGCTCTATAAATGACAATAGAATCGACTGATTTCTACAGAAATTAATATGTTTTTATTTCTAACGTAAAGACTGACTAGTGGAAGTTACTCGACTTATCTGTATTCAGCCAGTTATGTTAATATTCTCTGTATCATTTGTAATAATAAACTTCTCCAACGTACCGTTATTCAATTATCTTTTACCTCTAACTACTTTTAAAACGAACGAAGAGTAAAAAGCTTTTATACTGCATTTATTTATTTGATATATTACGTTTTAGGAAAGCTATTATAACGTTATTTCGATTTTCTATCATATAAATTAATCACATCATATTTGTAATATAAACTGGGTTTTTCCCTTAACTGTTGAAATATTTTAAAATGTATATAAATATATTTAAAGTTAAACAAGTTTTTATGAATTGGTGAACTGTTTTTGGAAGAGGAAATATCAAAGAAAATCCAAATTCAAGTCCAAATTGCACTGAGATAACACGTTCAACTGAACGTAGCCTTAATCTCTCAGTTATAGCTTTTTAAATTAAGCGATTTGATTTTCTCTGCTTTTGATTCCTTATTTTTTTTCATCGAGGAAGGCTTGGTCTCCTTGACAACGTACTGATGTTCCAGAAAGGACATGTAGATGTTTTTAAAAAAATAAGTCACGCGATTCACCATAACTTCCCAAGGTATTTGAGTAAAACTTTCTGGAGGTTAGATCCTGGTGGTTTTCAATTTAAAGTTTCAGGAGTGAAATACTAAAATATTAAAACTCATTTGCAAAAGTGAAAACAGCACTCAACAGCGATGGAAGTGATCAAATTGAAATTAGTTTTTTATTAAAATAATTAGATTCACTTTAACATTATGTTTGTCAACATATATTATAAGTATGAATGACCTAAAAAATATTCCCATTTTTTGAATAATTTTTCATTAAAAACGTTGGTATATTATTTTATCATAAAAAAAGTATTATAATACTTTCATGGCTGAAAGTGTTTGACAATGGAATACAAATCCGAGATCCCTATGTCATGAATCGAGTGTCCTAATCACTGGCTTGCTATAAGAAGTAATCGTGCACCTAAAATCCAGTAAATATAAATACTACAGTAATTAAAAATATCAACTGTTCTGCAGCAGTTACGTCATTTCTACAGTCCAAAAGAAATGTTGCCTTAGCGTTAGAGAAACTATAACCATAGAAAACTTCAGTCTATCGTTAATAAATCTGTACTACTTGAAAGATTTCGTATATTTTATAATTAACGTGTATTAACATTTTGGGTGTCAAAGTTAGTTCAGATATTGTCAATCTGTGCAGTGGAACATGTGATATATTTTGGTTATTGTCGTATAGTTTCAAATATTTTCATAGAACAAGTAATAGTTTTCCCTGTCCCTTGTGATGAAAACATCATCAGTGTAATATAATTGTTGTGTGTTTTGACATTGCTAATTTCTCACTGTCATATGACCACAAATAATGTGTTTGATTACTGTTCTGTATCCTAAATGTAACTAAACGAACGTTGAAGAGCGCTTTTTTATATTTATAGAAAGTAACACAAGAGAGAAAAACCACCAAGTCAGATTCAAGCCACCTGTAATTCATGTACTTGCAGTATTGTAAAAGCTGTAAAATTATTTTGTTTATTTGCATATGTAAAGACGTAAGACAAGCCCAACTCTTGCTTTTGGTGTTGCAAATATTTAAGCAGCAGACGAACCCAAGATAACTACCTGACAGCCGCAATGTTTTCTGTATATTTCTGGACACATAAGTCAAAACAAACCCGCTGAACATAACAAACGCAACGAATAAACAAAATAAACTACAGAGTTGAATTTAAAAATATTAATGTTTATAAATGTTTAGTTGAATATACCATATTATACTTAAATTTACTTCATTCTTAGAAAAGCTTAAGGGTAAAAATATTTTGTGTCCATGTCACCACGATCTTGTTTTTTTGGTTGTTTTTGGAATTTCGCACAAAGCTACTCGAGGGCTATCTGTGCTAGCCGTCCCTAATTTAGCAGTGTAAGACTAGAGGGAAGGCAGCTAGTCATCACCACCCACCGCCAACTCTTGGGCTACTCTTTTACCAACGAATAGTGGGAATAACGCCCCCACGGCTGGGAGGGCGAGCATGTTTGGTACGACTCGGGCGCGAACCCGCGACCCTCAGATTACGAAGCGCACGCCTTAACGCGCTAGGCCATGCCAGGCCTTTCACCACGATCTGTCCTCCTTTTCTCTGAAAATATATAAATATCACACCAATTTTATTAAACTTATAAGTTCGTTAGTTCTATTTTCATACAGTACATTTGATCTTACATATGTTTTACAAACATATTTTTTCCGTATTGCTGGAATATTTTGTAAATTATCCTAAAAATGAAATAGTCACTTATGTCATTCATTACATTTCTCTTCACCAGTTCTCATCAGAACTAAAACATTATAAAAGTGCATTATTCATGTCATTCATTTGAGTATAAGTTCTGTCTGTTTGTTGAAAATTGCGTAAAGGAGGTCGAGAGATATTTGTGCTAGTCGACCCTGCTTTTGAGGTGAGAGTTTAAAGGGCAGGTAGTCAATCTACACCGCCCGTTGACAACACTGACTACTTTTCACTGAAGAAAAGTGAATTGACTGTCGATATATAACGCCCTCACAGCTGAAAGGCAAACATGATTAGTGTCAGGTTTCTAACCGCAATCGTCATATAACTACCAGGATATGCCAAGACGTGTAAGTATATGAATAACAAGAAAATTTATTGTGTACGTCTAATGTTATTTACAGAATATTTTAATAATATCATTTCATATCATTTCTAACCTACTTCTATTCTTAATGTCATGAAGGAAATATGAGAATGTTTATGTGTAAGTTGGCTTTTAAAACTAAGATAATGTCATGTATTAAATTAACAGTCCATATCGCTACGTCCAGTCGAACTCGACCTAATGGCTGTATTTTCTTGTAGAGTATTATACATTGTAAAAAGCTTCATCGTAAGGTAATCATAATAAAAGCACATCACTTCTCCCTTCATACTTTCCATAACAGATCTAGTGTTGTATAAAAGCATATCCCTACTCCTTCTACGCTTTCCATAATACATCTGGTAAATAAAGAAGAACAATCAGATCGCATAAAAATTCAGAGGCTTTAAATCTAACGATTTACCTAATATGTCTTCGGATTCAATATTATTAATACCTGTTTAATTCTGGAGCTGCTTGAGGTATAAGACAGTTGAATAAATATCGTAAAAGCAACTAGTTTTACATTTCCCGACAGAGATCCTTCTTGAGTGTACTGCATACTGTTACTACCTTAAGTGCGGACGGCTATGCCATTGACCTTTGCGTTCTTGCCTTCTCATCTGCAATAATACACTTCACTTTGCCTACCTAGCAGGAATACAACGTCTTGTGTGTTTATTTGTGGATGGTTTTGGTTCCTCAAATTGATTCATAATCTCTTGTTTTCCAGTGTTTTTTAATACAGGAGGTATCTTCCAATAGAAAAGTCTAAATACCTGACCTCAGCACATCTTCATGATACGAGTGTTTGAATATCTTGCGTTAGAAAGGGTTGTTACTTACTGTCTCCAAAAGTGATAAATTTAAAGAAATATTATGTAACATATTAACTTGAAATAATTTCAACATGTAGTTCTGGTCTATTTTTTTCCATTTGTAGCTCATTTTACTTCATACAAGACAAATTATTTAAATGTACTTCATTCAGTTCTATTGTCCTTTTAAATTATTATCTATGTCTTGATTTGAATTCAAGATAACTTAATTTTCATTAAAACTGGTCGAATGATGTTGACTCTTGATATCCATTCACAAAATAAAATTGTAATATTATATTTCAATAGAGATAATGAATGATAGTATTAAGAAATCATAAATTACTTCAGCAATTATAGAGTGTATGCTTTAGTGTGTATTTAGATATAATGAGAATCCATGGTAATATAAGAGTTCAAATATAACAACTTTCACCTTGTTGTTTTTTTTTTTTATTTCGCGTACAGCTACACGAGAGCTATCTGCGCTAGCTGTCCATAATTTAGCAGTGTAACACTAGAGAGAAGATAGCTAGTAGTCATCACCACCCAGTGCCAATTCTTGAGCTACTCTTTTACCAAGAATTAGTGGGAATGACCGACACATTATAACACTGTTACGGCTGAAAGGGCGAACATGTTTGGAGTGACGAAGATTCGAACTCGTAACCGTCGGATTACGAGTCGAGTGTCTTAACCATCTGGCCATGCTGGATCGAACTATTTCCCCTATAAAGTTTATTAATTTAGAAGCATTTAACAAAGACAACTGTCAAAACTAATCTACAGAACCTTCCAAACACACATACGTATGTGTATCTGTAAGTAAGCTTACAAAAATTTATAAAATCACATAAATAGGCGGAAAAAGTAACTGACAATAGAACTACAACAGGTCATGAATCACACGATTTTGTGTTGAGCGATGTCTTACATGTTCTCTTAACTTAATAAACTTATTATATGTTTTTGTTTCTATGTCACTAGTCGTTAGTCTTTTATTGATACTCTAATAATTCTAGTAAATAAATTGTTACTGAAGCAATTTTAGTTATCTAGATTTACTTAACTGTTCACTTCATGATTGTATATATGTATATATAAAGACATTAAAAACAGTGAAAAACAATTAATAAATATTGCTATCGTGGAACCTGAACTTAGCTTGTAAATCGAGTATAGTATTAACGCCAGGAAATCCAGAATCTGATATATTTTCTTTAAATCTATTCATCTTTAACTTCAATCCAAACATGTTTAACGTATTGTTTTCCTAAATATCAGATATAAATCATTGATACAAACCCTTTATTTTATATTAATCTTAGCATTCATAGCTAATTGGCGTTGTGAAACTGAAGTCAGAGTTTTTATTAACGCAATTGCGTAAATGTTTGCTCATGAATAATTAAATACAAAATAAATGTATTTGCATAATTAATGTAAAGAAACACTCTTTATGCCATGGTCCTTTATTCAATGTGTAATTTTGTCTCACGCTGTTGTTTTTTACTTTTCTTTATAAGAAAGAGATAGGAAGCCAATATAAAGATAATAACATTAAAACGAGGGACAATGCTATGACTAAGATTGCTACCTGGATCAACTAATTACCACATTTAATGCGAATTACAAAATCACGAATCAAGAGTCCAAGTACAAAGTTATTTTATTTTGATGAGTAATACCGCAAGCTGAGAGAAAGCTTTTTAAATCCTAATAATAAAATAACAATAAACCAATAGACAGCCATTAGTTTCAATTATGGTACAAAACTGATAAAACTAACGCATGTAAAGAACACTGCTGTATTTTTGTTTCAAAATTCCCACGTATTTCTTTCAACAGTGGAATTATCCATCCAAAAAAATAAATGTAATTCCTAATAGCAGAAACATAAACAATGATTAAAAAAGTGTATATTTATACTGTGGTATGGCACTCCACTCCTCTTATAAGCTGGAGAGTGTAACACGTGTTTAAAATAGGATATACCACACCATAACAAAATACTATAAGCTTGAAGTTTCATTAATTCTTTGAAAATACACTGAATACCTTAACCTGTCAATGTATGATAAAAAATTTATTCAGTCCTTGTATGAAGCTGTAGTTAGAAATTGGTAACAATATGTTAATGCACAAACAACAAACCCATATTAACATATAAGTTCTTTAGTTGACAGTCATGATAAATCTAAAACGTAGCTCATGTCCGTATATTTATATTTCGAAATCTAAGACACCTAAGTTTGACAAACTCATGTCGTCAAAATGACGCTGAAACATCAGAGTTAACTTACAACGTGGTTCTAGTCTTTAATATTGTTCTGCTGTGCTGTTCAAATCCCAGTTCACTCAAGTTCGTTCATATCAAGTTATCAAGGTAGATCTTAATGGAATAGATTCAGTCTTGACGATTTAATCATAAATGCTACTAGTACATTGTCTATAATCAGGAGATATTCTACAAACAGTTTTCAATACGTGAATAAAGGCGTTTAAAATTAAATAGTTAGTTGACCAGAGGAATTTTAAAAGTTTACAACAAGACTGATTTATTTAATAATTTATTACTCAGTCTAAACTTCATTTTACAACTGATAGAAACTAATAAAAGATCAGTTACATGTTAATCATTAGGTAGACTGTAGAATGCGCAACCAATTACTTTCAAGGCCCAAAACCTGAATAAGACTTGTTATATTACACTATTCGTGTATCATATAATATATTCAATAATTGTAAACCTGAAACTAAGTACGATATATATTCGGCACAAATTACAACCGGCGTGATATAACGCTGCTTTTAGAGATTACATAAGAAAAATCTGAAATAATTATAACTAAATCAGAGACTTGTTGCAAAAAACAGAAGGAATAAATTATCTACATCTCTGAGAATCTTACATTAAATATATGTATAGATATACCTGAAAAATTAGAATGTTAATTCGGAGTTATAACGAATGTTAAGAAATAATTATTTTTCATTTAACCTCTTGTACGATTGAGCTCCATACTTGATTTGTAATGACTAATACAATGGATTAATAACGAAATATTTTATGTTTTATTAAACACTAGTAATTTAACATCTTACAGTTCTGAAACGGTCAGTATGCGATAGCGGGAGCAGGAATTTCTTTATGGTATTTTTGCTTCAAAAGCAGGTGTGACAACCATTTGTTTGGCGAATATGTAATATTTTTACACAAAGAGTAATCAATATTTTGTTCAAGATGTATGTTACAATATTAATTAGTTGTATCAGTGTATTTGTTATAAACATTTGTATAACAATGTGATTCATTATCAAGAATAGTGTAACAGAAGTAACGTTAAAAATAGCTATTAATGTATTTGTGTTCTCAACATCTTAGATTTCAAATACTCAGAAAAGTATGTGAAAAGGGCTCAATTTGTGATATTTTTCATTCACTTTTGTCATTATAATACACGTGTAGATCGATATTGTATGTACGCATTGTTGAAATCCTCTTTATAGTGCTTAGATAATTTACCTGGAAAATACCACATGATCAAAACGTAAAAGCTGTATAGAAACTGTGTCGTTTCGTTAGTTAAGTGCTTTCAATCGTAGACATTACGAATACTTGGATAATAAGACACCGTTGATTGTACTTTAAAAGAAGAAAGAAAGGCATTCTTTAATAATAAAGTCCAATTTTGTCTGGATTCTGTCTTTCTATTGATTCTTATTATTTTAACTACATTATAATCCATCATGATTTCTTCATTTCTTGACTTGAAAGTTGGTATGTCTTGGTTTAATACCAACAGTTTTTTTTTATTTAAGTATATTTAATGATTTAATGTGGTGTAAAGTTAAACAACCCAAAAATGTATATTTTGGGCTGCTGTGTAGTTATATTAACGGCAATGAAGTTGAAAATTAGCATAAAAAATTTTTTTTTCGTCCAACAACTTGGCATAAAAATGTTGTATTTGCCCCTTTTGAGCCTTTTAAAAAAGGCAAAAACATGAAACATTTGATAATTTTCGGAGACCCTAAACCACAGTTTACACTATAGATTTGTGGAATCGGTTTACTTGATGATAAGTTGGTGTAGCTTTGGAGAAGACAGCGCTATTAATAGAGTAAATACTGTAGATTAGGAGAAGAAATCTAAAATACACAAATTACAATTAAAGTAAGGGTTGCTTTAAGAGAGAATAAATATGAATGCTGAGTTTTCAAGTGTGCACATAGGTAAAAATGTTAAGGTTATAGAGACAGGTTCAAATGGCAGGTACCAGATTCTAATATATTTTAACCTCAGGATGTTCTATCATTATTAAGTATATTGATGCATTTGTTGTGGAGAACACAGAAAGATTAGGACTAGGATTCACTTGTGAGGTACTAAAAAACAGGAAATTATTAAGCATATTGACAGCTTAGATGCTGGAATCAAGAAATAGTCTTTTTATAGTGCGCAGAGAAGCGAATAATTTTGGAAATTGTAAATCAGAATAGTTGCTTAAATGACACAAAGAACTTCTTCTGAAATTCAGGAATAAAAATGGACATGTTGTTTCTTTTTGGCAAAATGTGGAAGAAACGACTTAGCAGGAGCCAAGGTTTAAATGAAATGTTATCAAAACTGTGCCTAGAATAACATATGATAAAATTCATGTTTTGATACTCGTTGAAGGTACAGACAGATAACCCATCATGTTGATTAATACTTAACAACAAATAAACTGAAGACAAGAACTTGGCATAACTCAAAATAAGTCAATCAAGCAATCGAAGCGAAACAGTATGACTAGTAAGCGGTAAAACTAATAAGGTGTTTATTCCGGGGATCAAAGGGTCGCCATATTAGGATAAGCTAAAGTATCTTAACTTATTTTATATTCAGGAAAGATAGGTATGAGGTGAATTTACTGAAGTTTACAAGTTTATTCAGATAATCAATCAGATAAAATATTCTAATTTATTTGCGCTATGTTCTTTAAATAATAATAAGAAAAGACAGAAAGTTAAGATTTGGAAAAGACGAGATAAGCTCCAATTGAGACAGTTTTAGTTTTCCAACGGTGTGACTAAATTATAAAAGCATATTATATCGCAAGTAATTGAGGACACCAATTTGCAGGTGTTTTAAAAATGGAATAAATGACTTCTTGGATAGTGGATGATGAAAGCCAGTCTTATATTTTGGCTCTACTCAAAGATAGGTGTATAAGAACAACTTTTGAAAAAAACCAAACAATTCCTTGTTGTTCAGTGTCATACGTTACTATAAAACTTCAATAACTGCTTATACGTGTTAAGAAGTGATCAATAATTAAATTATTGCAAATAGTTAGAATACGAATAACATTTGTGTCCTCATAATGTGACTACAGTCGTATGTCGAAGTAAAACCTTAATAACAAAACACTTTTCAGTTTTGTGAATGTATTAGAGCTCATCCTGCACAATTATCTGAACCACACTTTGCTTTGTAATCTAGGGCATTCACACACACAGATATACTTATATACACAACAAAATGTCCTTTTAGTCCTCTATGTCCACTTTTTCCTTTCGTACGAATAGAACTGCAGGCATTGTTACATCGTCCTTACGATTACTGAAATTTTGTTTTTATAACAAACTAAAAAGTTGTTACCTAAGGTGAAACTTAATCGATTGAAATGATATAATTAACACGGAAGGGAAATATAGTCGGAACCCATTCATAAGTAACCACATGCATAGCTTACAATAATGGAAAGAAACCTTTAGACGGTCAGTTTCTACGTAAATTGATTTTAATTTTAGTTAAATATAAAACATATAAATCAACGAAATTATACATACATAAGGTTCATTTTTTAAGAAATATAAATGTTACATTTTATTTTTCCTTTCTTGTAAATGTTGACATTGTTAAACAATCATTACGAAATTCACAATGATACAAATGTATTTTATGTGGTACTCTAAGTTATCAAAAAGTACCTTACTAACAACCGTTACGAGGATTACCATTTAGCTAAAGTAAAAAAATACTTATCTGTTATTTCAGAGCCGAGGAAATAAAACTGAAATACTGAAATTATCAGTTACCTATAAATAACCTTTCTTTTCCCATCACGTTTTAAGCTCTATCCACAAGCATTGTGATGGAAATTCGAACCCGCGACTTTCGGATTACGAGTCCAGTGTCTCAACCATCTAGTCATGCCGGGGCCCTTCACGGTATATATCATGATAAATATATATTATTACAATAACATAATCGACCACACAAATGCTCATGGTTAACACATATATGCTCAACGATTTTGCATGTATTATTTTTAACAATCAGCTGTGTTAACATTTCTAAATTGTATTATTTGTTATGTTTTGTAATTAAACTTCTTTCTGGAATGTCATCAACTACAGTTTGCTATTTGTTTAACTTATTTCTTTTTGACTTTGCAACTGCTTATTTGCTTGTTTATAATTAAGCACAAACTACATAATGAGTTGTCTATGCTCCATTCACCTCTGGTATCGAAATTCATTTTTTATTGTCATATGCCCTCATATTTAAAGTTCAACCACCGCGGGTGAGGGGCGCAATGAGAAATTTCACCAGTTAATAAATTAGGTGAGGAAAAGCGTGTTATAACACTGTTTTATTACAAGACATGCTACAGTTCACCATATCATGTGTTGTCTTGTGTGCCATAATCATAAATTTCATATATTTTTCATCCATTTTTAACAACTAAGAGGATATCAACATTTAACTCACAATGGTTTTAATTAAAAGAAGATTAATTTCATTATAAAGTTGCCCCGGTAGCACAGCTGTGTGTCTATGGATTTACAACGCTAAAATCAGGGGTTCGATTCCCCTCGGTGGGCTCAGCAGATAGCTCGATGTGGCTTTGCAATAAAAACACACATTATAAAGTTGTGTCAAAGTTTTCAACTGTAATAATTTTACCCATTATTTATGAAAACCTCTATAGTACTAGACTTATACTTCAGAGAATATTATAATGTAAGAATGAGATAATGCTGTTTGTTTTATAAATAATCCATTGAAACAAAGTAAGTAAGAAAACAACAACTAGTGAATTATAGATTTCATGGTCGACCCTAATAGTAGATGGCAGCACTATTTAAAACCTTAATAAAAAATGCGTACAAATTAAAACACTTTCTCTGAAATACGATGATTTCATAATTTTCCATTTTTGATAGTTCTTTGTTTCATAAACAATTCTAGGTAATTTGTAAAAACTTTTGATACTAAATAACACACTGCAAAAATATTAAGTAAAAAAAATAGCTTTATTTATTATAAGTTAAAATATTCCTGATAGTTAAGTCTGAAATTTATTTTCGCAAAAGCTACAATATTTTCTCTTGTGCTAGAACAAACGACTAAAACAATACCCAAAAGTGGATTTATAATAACTTTTGTCTCCCTGTAGGAACATTAGTAAATTTAAGGACTTACAACCAAATATTTAGGGTTTTATTCCCCGTGGTGGACACAGCCAATAGTCCAACATGGTTTTGCTCTAAAAGAAGTATTGTATATCAATATTATGGTAGATACATGAGAAAATGAATACACTTACAAGTTTATTTGAGTAAGCTAAACCAAATTATAATTCCATAGAAGTAATGCTGCAATGGCTTATGCATGTTCATAGCTAGATGTAAACCATGGAAACTAAGGAGTTTCACGTGCTGTAAAACAAAATCTTGGTCTCTTTTTTTACTTAAAATATATTCAAATTAAAGTCACGTTTTACATGCTTCTAAAGTGTTCGTAATAAACACTAAAGACAAAGTAAGAGAGATCAAACCATTGTGACAATGAGAAAACCTTCACTAAAAAAACCCAATACTTTTAGGTTTTCTAAAAACTGCCAAAAACAAATTTACATACAATGTATTTTAACACGTCGTAAGTATGAATTACTCATTAACGTCAGTAAATAAAATACAAATATGTAGAAGTGCTAAGAAGTTTTTTCCCCATTCGC
Organism: Tachypleus tridentatus; assembly: GCF_004210375.1. Taxonomy (NCBI): domain Eukaryota; kingdom Metazoa; phylum Arthropoda; class Merostomata; order Xiphosura; family Limulidae; genus Tachypleus; species Tachypleus tridentatus. The sequence goes on along the minus strand of NC_134830.1, from coordinate 64,194,441 downwards.
CGAGACAGTAGCTGGAATAGTTACCATAGCCAATGACGACTTTGAGAAATTCTCTAAAAACCAGTAGTAACATAAAGAAAACATTCATAACTGCAGAATGTCAAATAAAAGAAAAACATTTTTTGTTGTTTTTGTTGCTAGGCTACTCTTACTACTGTGCAATACTCGCGCAACATTCTTGCAATAACAACTTGATTTACTGGATTTAAAACGTGCCAAAAGAAGTGTTTGTTTTATTCTATGTAAATTTTAAGGAAACCTCAAAGTACTTCAATTTTAAATGAACTTTAAGAAATTGACCAGATTTTACATGTATTATAACATGTGTACAAGAGGAGTTTAGGAAGCTAACTCTCAGTGTTACTGTTTAAATACAGTATCTTTATAAAAACCTGTTGTAAACAAGATCTGTGTATGTTTAGTAGCATTAGTACTTCATTTATTGTAATAAGAGGTTCAAACATAGAAATATGCAACGTAAAAGGCGAGCTCAAAAGCATTATTCGTATGTTGGACATTGTAAACTTTAAAACACATAAGCGTGTATATATATAAGGGCTAGAGAATAGTGGTCATACAGGCTTCTTGTAGCTCGTGTCTTATTCTCAGTTGAGATTAATTATAATTATTATTGTGGAATTTCAACAGCTCTTCTGGTAGACATTATTAAGTCAAATAATTAATGCTTCTACTTATAGACTGTTTGTTTTCTTAATTTCGCGCAAAGCTACACGAGGGTTATCCACCGCCAACTCTTGGGTTACACTTTTACCAACGAAGAGCAGGATTGATCGTCACAATTTTAACGCCCCCAGGACTAAAAGGGCTAGTATATTTGGTGCAACGGAGATCCTAACTTGCGACCCTCAAGTTACCAGTCGAGTGCCTTAACCTCCTGGCCATGCCTTATAGACTGTCAGCCACTTCTGATATGCCGTTTGTGGATGATTTATTTCAGTTGTTTGCTATATCTTCTAATCCTTTGATTAGTTGTTTAGAATTGTGAACCAGATCTTGAAATATAATCACAAATTCCTTGTACATTTCAAGTATTTCTGTTAAACATATAAAAACAGATTATTTTATGAGAAACGGTTCCTATCACAGAAGTTTAAACCTATTTTTAAAGACACACAACTGACTAATTCAAATAAGAAAATCCAAATAAATGGGCAAATCTCCAGCAAGGTAAAATGGAGTATGTTTGCGCCGTTTTATCAAAATAATTTTCATAGAATTGAAACTTTCGCTCCATGTTCTTCTTTTAAATTTATTTTAATCATTTCGTTATACTTTCAAATTTTCTTAACTCTAAAAGTGTTTATTTATTATAAGCAAACTAAATATATTTTACGGTAAGAATAGAAATTCAATCAAACGTTTATATGTATTGTAATGCAACAATATATAATAGATTCAAATGCGTAAAAAAGTATTTTCTATGCAAATAAAAAACAGATGGCAGCACTATTCAAGACCAGCAACTTTGAAAAAATAATATAAGCAGGTGTTCTCAACTGTAATGCCACGAAGGAGGGGTTGCAAACATACAACAGAGCACTTTGAAGTTTTATTTTTGTAAGAATTAATACATTCAAGAGAGTTGTTTCTTTTGTTCAGCCTTTTCTCTGTTTGGTTGTGCTACAGGGAAAGCATATCTTTATGTCAGTTTTTTTTCTCCTTTAGCATATTTCAGATTTTTGTGCAAATCTACACAAGTGTTACTCTCGGATAGCAGTCCGTTATTTTGAAGTGACAGCCTAGCTAGTCGTCCTCTCTCACAAACAGCCCTAGTATTATAACTGTCTGATTGAATAGTGGGATTCGGTCCTCACTCTCGTAGCGTAACTATACTCCTCAAGTACACAATATATTTTGGCGACAATGTGGTGCAGACCACGAATTTTCGGCTTCACAATCCAGGGACACCTACTGCTAGACAGTGTTCATTTATTATTGTTTTTTTCAGCACTGTAAATGCTTTGTGACTATAACTGTTACAGTTATGGTATATTTAAAATAAATTGTTTGTATATAACTATATCACTTGACAAATGAGTCTTGAATGTTCATCGACACAATTGGTGTTTTAGTAACGAAATCATATGAGACCCCAAATGAAAGGTTTGTACATTCTCATTGGATAATTTCAATTTCTTTTTGTGCTTTCTTCTTTTTTCAGCCCTTCAGTATGTCAGAGTTTACGAACTTACTAAAATAAAACCTGCCGTTTGATTTCCTACAGTGGACATATTGCAAATATCCTTCTGTGTAACTTTGCGCTAAGCAAAAGAAAGAAGGAACCTTGTTGTATATCAAATTTGTTATATACAGCGCTGTGCAAATATGTTAGGACAAATAAAAAACATATATTTTAGTCTATTTTCAAAGTTTCGCAGGTGAAATGTCAAAATATTATCAATCTTCATATTTAGTATAACAGAAACTCAGTAAAAAACTTGAGTTCAGCAAACAGTTAATATTTCGTGTACCCCTTTTGCTTTCATAACTGCATACAGCCTCTCAGACATTGCTGCACAATACTTAATCAAAGCGTTCCTCAATATTTTACTCCAAACGTCTCTATAACGCTCTCATAAAGTTTTCTTAGCAGTAACTTTTGATTTGTCAAGTTATTGATCTATTAAATCCTAGATCTGCTCAACTGGGTTGAGAGCGAGGCTCTATGTAGGCCATTGTATCATTTGAATGACTCCAGTTGATTTTTTCTGAGCTAATTAATTTCTGCATAGTTTGGATGAGTGTTTGCGATCATTAACTTATTGTTAGCAGAATCCTTGACCACTGGGTTAACCATGACAGATCAATATCTGATGTTACTTGCTCTTCTTTTCCATTATTTCGTTTATTTTACAAATGTCTCCCGTCGCTTCAGCAGAAAAATGCCTCAAACCTATTACATTGCATCCACCATGCTTTGTGGTAGATGCTGTGCATTGAAATAAATATACCTTACATCATCTTTTTTTCGCCGGACGTACAACCTTCGCTTTGAACTAAATATTGCAAATTTGGCCTTGTCCGTCCACAACACCCTTTTCTAATTATCAGCAGCCCAGTGTTTGTGTACCTTTTAATAATTTTTAATCTTTTAAACGATATTTGAAAATCGAATTAAAGGTATTTTAACTGCTATGTGACCAAATATTACATTCTCGTTGAGTCTTCTTTGTGTGGTAGATTAGGACTCCTTTCTGTCATTTGTTACGTGGTCTTTTATCTCGTGCTTGAGATAAGTGGCAGTCTTTCTTCTGTGTCCAAAAACTGTATGAACGCAGATACTTAACATCAGTATCATTGAGTTTAGGTGTTTTGCTTCCTCCTGCTTTCCTATTTTAAAGTTTACCTGTCTGGATCTCAAGATGTTGTGTGTATTTGACAGTGTTTGGGGAATATCTCAAGTCTGCAGCAATTTGTTGGAGAGTCCAACCAGTATCACGTAAAGCTGTTATGCAAATTATCTGCTCCATTGACAATCCTCTACACTTGCTAGCCGTGATATGATAACAAAACTTAATGTGTAGCGTTAAACACTGTTTTTATCAAGGTATGTGTGTGGAGTACTATTAAACTGATTTCTTCTAGCAACTACAGTACATATGCTGGCTACATGCTAGCTTATTTCTATATAGTTAAGACACTACATGGGGTATCATTATAGTTATTTTATACCTTAAATTTTATCAGTATGTTAGTTCAACCAGAACCCTCATGACATGCTCATGGTATAAGTATATGGAAATTCTATAGAATTATAAGTATTCTCACCCTGTCCTTCATTCAATTGTCAACAGCAGTCAGCAAATCATTACCATAGTGTTGAAATTTACATTCTGTAATGGCATGGAATAATCAACCCATAAAATGGAAGGAAATAAAAAATTCTGAGAAATTTAAAAATAAAAATCACTGACAATATCAATGTTTAGACTATTATTAAAACTTTAGATTAATCGGTTTTTCATAGAATAAACTCATCACTAATATTTGATTTTTTTCCGTGTTTAAAGTTGGTTGGTTGTTTGAAGTCAAATACAAAGCTCCACAAGGATCTATCTGTAGGCAAGCACAAAACTGCACAAAAACCTATTGGACTCTGCTCACCTCGGGCATGGAAACCCGGTTTCTAGCGTTGTAAGACTGCAAATATACCGCTGTGCCACTGTGGGGTCGTAAAAGTAGATATATGCCCTTTTCTGAATATGTTTTCATAAGTTGTTACTTTGTAAAAAATAATTCGTGCGAGATAAATTACCCATTATTTTTTCTATTTTCTACATAACATACATTAAATGTTTTTAGGAACAAAGAAGGCGTTTATCATTTATCTTAAATAAAATATTTTCTTCACAAACTGATAATATTTAATTTTAAGTTTAATTTTAAATTGATTAAAAATTTGTTTTATAACTGTATTATACGGTTACATAACTATTGTTTTTAAATGTGATAGAGAAGTTATACATTTTTACACGTAACTAAATACGTGCGCTTTACTCAAATTAAACGTATATATATATGTACATGAGAAAGAAAAGCCTACTTATTTTTAAACATGATTTATGCAGTTTTAATAAACTATTTCGTATTATAATTTTATATATGTAAGATTTTTATCGGTTTTTCACCTACCATCAGCTGGTGTTAACCGGTAAAACATGTAGATTGCTTAAAACATTCTATTAGGATATTCTACTGTATGTCTAAAGGTGGGAAATTGAACAAACATTTTCATATTTGTACATAAATGAAAACTAATAACATTCTTTAAACACAAAACTGTCTAGACGTTCATCTGAACTTTATAAGAACGATCTATAAGCTGCTGTAATTGCTATAATGAAACATTTAATAAATATGTATTTGATTCAAAGTTTATTCCAATCATTTCATAATGCAATGCGCCATAAATAACTTATGACTGTAAAGCTATATTGCAACCTCTTCATAGAACAATTACTCATAAAGCAAAGAGAGATTGCTAAACATTGAAAGCCAAAGGATGTAATATTTCGCTTTTTTCTGTGTGTGAAAGCAGGTATAAACTGCATCAAAATGTTTAAGACAAAACCACACTGTAAATCAATCTGCAGCAAAGTGTTAATTCTCAAAGTGAATGTTACAGATACGAAAGAGCACCCTCTGACCCAAAATGCAAATACTGTACTGGTAATTATAACTCGTGTTAACATTAACACAATAACGAGCATAATGTTTGGCGTTGAAGGCTCAAAAATCTTCATTTCATGAAAGATAGCTAAAAGAAAAAATGAACTTGTAACAATTCAGTTCCGTCACATATTCATCAGATCTTCCCATTCAGCTCGAATAAACTTTTGTACCTATGGCATAACCTCGTCGACTATCACAGAAGCGTATTACATTGTAAATAGTTTTGTAGAACAGCAGTGCTTGGAGGCCTAGAACATCAATGCTATAACAGTGTATTTACTATGAATCACAGCTACCATCATTTTATTGTACTATAGAGATACTGATAAATAAGGCGGTTTAAAAAAATCCTAAATGACGCTTTTACTGAATTTTTATTCTAATATATAACCAAAGTCAAGCCTGTTGTTAATAATGTATCTTCTCCTGGTATTATTCATGTCTGGAGGGAAAACGGTTTAAAGAAGTATACATTTACTCAGCTTTTTATGTTGTCTAAAATATGTACAAAAAGGTGATAAATTGTAAGATAGTAAGAACCCTACTCTTTCATTACCCTGTTTATTTGCTAGTTTACTTTTGTTAAAATTCGATTAAATATCAATGAAAGAGTTCTAGGCTCCAGCCGTTTTAACATCGTACTATTGCTTTATTATACGTTTAGAAAAGATTCTGCCAAAAATTAACGCAACGAACTGCAATGGTATTCTTTTCTGCTTCACTTGAACATTTTAACATATCAAAAGACTGATAAGCTAAAGCCTAGACAAACAATCGATTAGGTACCAAATATAGTTAGATTTTCTGCTTTCATGGAATTTAACTTTCCCTGCTCTTCCGTTTAAATAAATACACACACACACACACACACATATATATATACATATTGTTTAACTGCCATCAATTACCCAACTGTTTCCGCTCTATCAAGCATACTTTCCCTATTCGTGATCGACGCCTTCTTTCGGTGACTTGGTGTGGCTTATGCATTTAGAATGTATCAATACATATCACGCATGTCAGTTATTTTCGACATCACATGACATTATTTCCTCTTATGGCTTTAAAACCTTAGATTTGTATAAGAAAAAGCACCATGGAGAATGCAAAACGAATAAACTCACAGACAGCCTGATTTGTATAAATATTATTAAATTGTTTATTGCAAAAACTTCTGAAATAAGCAAAGTTGAACTAGAATTGTTTCTAAATGCTTGTGTGCAAGTAAGGCCTAATTCTGATTTATTTTCCATTATAAAGTTTGACGTCTGAGAATAAAAGACATTACTAAAATTTAATCGCTTGGCTGCAACGTTCACTAAACTCATCTATTTCCGCCAACAACCTAACATAGCCAGGTGGTTAAGGGGGCGTTATAATGTGACGGTCAGTCCCACTATTTGTTGGTAAAAAAGTAGCCCAAGAATTGGCGGTGGTTGGTGATGACTAGTTGCCTTCCCTCTAGTCTTACACTGATAAATTAGGGACGGCTAACGCAGATAGCTCTCGTGTAGCTTTGCATGAAATTCAAAAACATTAAACAACACCCCCTGCACCAAGAATCAAACTGATTGGTGGTTGATGTACCTGCACTGCAAATCTGAGGGCTCATAATTCGCGTTCCGTTACAGCAAAAACTCGTTTTGCACTTTGAGCTTTCAGCGATCTGTAATAGAGAGAATTCGATTAGATGAGAGTATTCCTTAAGTTTGAGGTTAAGTAACTGATTTTCGTAAGTCTGTTAGTTTAAAATTAGTGAAAAACTTTGCGTAGTTAAGCTGTTTGAGGCTCTGTGTGTAATTCGAAAAACAATTGAATAAACCTTTACACCAATTTCATAATTTTAGTTCCACATTTTTAAACCTGTAACGTGCATTTTTATGTTGTTCAAATCAACTCAAGTTGAGCTTACCTTAAAATATTTTAATAACGTTTCCCGCGAGAAAAAATAAAATAAAAGCTATTTATTGTCTACACAGTTGGTTAACTGTGATTTGCCGACCATGGGCAATGAAACCCAATTTTTGGAACTGTAAGCCGTGAGATTTACCCACTGAGCCACCGGGAGAAGAGAAGCTGAAATAAAAGCCAAAACAGCATTACATACGAATTAACAGCGTCTTCCGCATTTGACAGATGTGTAGTCATTAGCTATTTATGATCATGAAGAGTATAACAGTACTGTCTTATTTGGTTTGTCATAATTTACAAACATTTGAAAGGGAGTTTGAGGAATTTAAACAAACATAACAACATACTAACTATTTTATAAAATCAATAGATCGTCTTCATATACTTTAATAGATACAACGGGTATATTAACTATTTTTACTGTTTTAGATATTTATAATTAGATTGTTTCAAGAACAAGAATTAGGTTTCTTACCTATTTATTAATCCGCTGTGTGTATATCAAAGATTTGTAAACCTTTTTCGTATGGTAGAACTAAATTAATTTAAAATAATTTCGGCCCGGCATGGCCAGGTGGATTAAGGCGTTCGACTGGTTATCTGAGGGTCGCGGGTTCGAATCCCTTTCGCACTAAACATGCTTGCCCTTTCAGCCGTGTGGACGTTATAATGTGCGGTCAATCCCACTATTCGTTGGTAAAAGAGTCGCCCAAAAGTTGGCGGTGGGTGGTGATTACTAGCTGCCTTCCCTCCAGTCTTACACTACAAAATCAGGGACGGCTAGCACAGATAGCCCTCGTGTAGCTTTGCGCAAAATTCCAAAAAACAAACAAACAAAATAATTTCAAAAAGAAGATTCGGTAATAAAAATACTAACAGCTTTTATCAGTTTAATTGCTTGACGTTCCGATTCTCCAAGGAAAATATTAATAGCTTGATGAAGTTGCTGAGATGGTTTTATTCAGAACAAGGAGCCAGACAGGATTGCTTAGAAAATATTGTTGAATATCTAAGGCACCATTTTTACATTTATTGAAAAACAAAAAAGTTTTTGGAAATAATGATTGATTCTGCTACTTTATGTTTTACTCAGATGTGTATGTTTTGATTATCTATATCTGTAAGGTCTTAGAGACAATGGTGAATGCTTTTCTTGTTTGGTTCCTCGAATCAAACAATCCACTTACGCAGTGTGGATTCCGTCGACAGTACTCTACTGTGGGTCACCAGATTCGACTTGAAACTCCGATCAAGGAAGCTTTCCTCAAGAGAGAGCACCTTGTTTCCATATTCTTTGGCAACATTCTCCTACTGTTGCAAACTGGCTCTACGTCGACGACTTTCACATCTCGTGTGGGTCTTGAACATGAAATTTATTGAGTCGCATTTTCATTCTGCTTTCAATCCTTTGTTGAAGTGGACAATAACAACCAGTTTTACCTTTTCTTTTCTTCAAAACCATTCGCATGCACTTTTTCCGCCAGAAAGATATACACCCTGTTCTCTAGCTCCATCTGGGTGATATTGTTCTTCCAGTGGTCCCTGAAAAAAAGTCCTTTGGGCTTAGCTTTGACCACAAGTTGAATTTTATTTCTCACATCAAGCAGTTACGTGTCAAGTGTTTAAGGGCACTTAACATTTTCAGTGTCCTCTCTTCTACTTTTTGAGGAGTGGATAAATGTTCTATACTGAGGATTTATTGTGCTCTTATTTGCTATAAACTCGACTATACTTTATGGTTCTGCCAGAAAATCGGTCATGAAGATGCTGAACACCATTTACTGTCTAAGTCTTTGTCTGTGCACAGGATGCTTTCCACATTTCGCCAGTCCATAGTTTGTACATTGGGTCCCACAAACCTTCTCTTCTCTTCCATCATTTACAACTTTCTTTGCAGTATGTCATTAAGCTCCGATCCTTAACACAACATCTCACCTGAAATTGTGTCTTCCTTCCTCAGTGAGCTATGCTCTTTTGGAATAGATTATCTGCCATTCTTCCTTTTGGCCTTCGTATCCAGACGCAGATGGCTGAGTTGGGTGTGTCATCGGATAACATTCGCTGTCTCCACTGATCAGCCCATTCCGCTATGGTTTATTGCTGTCCCCACCTCTGACCTTCCTATAAGTCATTTGAGGAAGGAAGATACTCCTGATTGGAAGCACTGTCTTCTCTTGACTGAACATCTTTCGAACAATCCATTTATTCCCGTTTATACGTATGGCTCGAAATCAGGTGACTCTGCGGGTTCTGCCATTATTTGTTGTGGCTCGGTGGTTCCTCACTGATCCCACTCTAGAGTTTCTGTTTCCACTCTCAAGTTTTATGCCATTTCTCTTTCCGTGGATCACGTAGAATCTATGCAGTTCACAGATTGTACTATTTAAACCGACTCACTTAGCTCCCTACCAGCTCTGGAATCGCTTCACCTTCGTTCTTATTCTGTTCTAGTTAATATTCAAAACCAGCTGGCCCAATTTTCTTTACCAACTACCTTTATCCATTTCTTCTGGATACTTGGTCACGTCGCTATTCGCAGGAACAAACTCGTTGACATCACGGCTAAGTAGTGTGCTCTGGTGCCATTACAGTCGTGCTTATTCCGTATATGGACTACGGTCTTTTACTGAAGGCTCGACTTTGCGCCAGTTGGCAGGCGACTTGAAGCAAACAACATCACTTTACTAGATCAAACCTTCTGTTCTTCATTGGCCGTCTTGTTTCCGTAAGGATTGGAAGGAGGAACTTGTCCTGGCTATGCTGCGCAATGGTCAGAGTTTTTAACACATCGTTTAGTTTTACTTGAGACTTGATCCACCAATGTGTGGCCTTTGTGACAATAAAGTCACAGCCCACGAGTTACTATCTTGCTGTTGTTACGACTGTGAGCGACGGCATCATTTCAAACATTGGGCAGTGACATTGGCGATGGGGACACTGTCTAACTTATTTATGTTTTAACTTTTTTTACGAGCAGTTGCCCTTTTTAATTCTATTTAAATCTTTTATCCAAATTTTGGACATTGTTTTTTTACTTGGTTTATTTTTGATCATTTTTACTTTTACAATTTTTACTGGTTGTTTGGCGAAGATAGTCTAGTTTCTTTGCGCCAATAAATGCCAAACAACCAAACTAAAACAAAATTATTTTTAAAGCCAAAGTAGAGCTAAACTTAAGCAGCTATGAAACATACTAAACCATTCTGATGTGGTTTTGTAACATGAGCAGCTTCATTATGGTGGTCATTATATATATCCTACTTCTGTATAAAATTATAAAAAATAACCTATTCCTTGTATGTTTCTTTGTATGCTTCATTATATATATATATATATTTTTTTTTATAGTTCAAAACAAACTTTGTATTCTCAAGACGACTGGTATGGGTATTAAAACGCTAATTAAAATGTTAACTTTTGGTAAGTCTTTGTTAACCTGAAGATGACCAAAGAAGGTCGAAACGTTATTCTGTACTTTATTTTAATTAAAGTTTTAATACCCGTCTTGAGGACACATTTTTACTTCGGTTGGGTTTCTCGTCATCACAATTAAACTTTGTTCAAAAATCATCGCTTTATTCATCAATAAGCGAATTTTCAAGCGTGATGCTGTCAAGGTTAAAATATGTTGTAATGTGTAATTAAATTTTACTGTTTAATAGGAAACCTTTATCGAATTTTTAGCTTACACAAAGTAAAACATCAGCTTGTGACTCAGTGTCCAGTAAGTTATTAAAAGAAACAAATTATGTATTGACACAAACTTGTTTATAGAGAATTTTCAGCTAAGGACTTTTTTCATGCTTTTACAATAAAGGTGTCACTTTGTTTGGAAAGTTCCTGTAAATCTATATAAAGGTTATCTGGAATAGCCGTCCCAAGTTTTGAAAAAGACGGACTAGAGATATGGCTGTCACTCAACAGAACTCAACGCTAGCTATTGCAATAAATATAATCGAATAGTATGATTCGACCATTACTTTTGAAAAAGGGTACTCATGGACTCAAAATGTGAAGCCCCTTTTTGTTTATATTAACGTAAGTGGTAAACCATTATGCAATGAAATGGAGTGTCTAAAAGTTGAGAGTTGTTAACTGGATATTTATAAACATTTTCAGATTGACAAAAAATGCTTCTTGTAAAATAGTAACGTTATTTTGTAGTACAAAGTTAACTTTAGCATAAATAATTGTCTGGATTTTTGCAAGTAATTATTAAAATAAATATTCAACATCCATAACAAGATTTTTATCCTACTTTCACTTGCCTAATTCATATAGATTCTAAAACTATGTATCTGGTACTTATTTTAGTAATAAAAGTTCCTAAATAATTAACTGTCCATTGCTACCCTCCCTGTCTCCCAGTGGCACATCGGAATTGCTGCGGACTTAAACTGTTATAAACCGTGATTCGATACCCGTGATGAGCAGAGCATAGACAGCCCTTTGTGTTTAGCAAAAAAACAACAACTCACCCCCTTTGGAACAGCCGTATGTCTCTAGACGTAAAACGCTTGAAGAGGAGTTTCATTCCCGTGCAGCCTTGGGTTTAACTACAAATAAACTTCATCATAACACTTGTTAGAAGAGTTGGTGAATTTAGAGGTCGATTGTGAAGAAATTAGGTTTAAGATAAAAAGTAAGAAATTTCTGAGCAAGACGTGAAGGCCACAGGAGTGAAGGTAAGGCAGGTCCCCGTACAGACATATTATCATAAAAGCTGACCTTGTCGGAGCCTGACAGGAATCAAGAAATCTAAATGCAGAGGCTGAGATCTTCAGATCTAATAACTAAAAATTTTGGTGTGTGTGTGAGAGGAGGAGAGGAAAAGAAAACACCGGGAAATCCAGTTTTATAAGTCTGGATCGAATTAAAACCTGACTTGTGTCCTGATAACGATTAATGAAGGTTGAGGATTGATGTATTTTTACCATTGTTGTACATTTCAATAAAAATTTTCTTCATGCAAATTTCTAAACAAAAAGTTAAGTAGTGTGCTTGTTGTTATTATTTCTCTGGTACTAGCGAGCATCTGTGCGTAAGTTAAATCCTGAACTCTGGGTTTCATGTGAACATTAATTTAATTTAGATATAAACTCTAAAGTTACGTTGACTCGGAAAGAACCTGCAATAAAGGAAAGAAAAGTTGTGGCATGTTTCTGTCATAATATCTCCTTCAATACAAACGCATGATATGATTTAATTTTTGCTTTTTATACTTGGATGCGAACAGGACTTCGCCATCGAAGAAACAACAGATGAAATAGGAATCTTAAAACAAGTGGAACAAAGATGAGGCGGATTAACTTGGTAAATACAAGTTAACTAAAAACTTAAAACTGAAGTAAATTTTGTTAGAAATAGTTTGTTGTTGTTAAGCACAAAACTATAGATGGGCTATCTGTGCTTTGCCCATCGTGAGTATAGAAACTCAACTTTTGGCTGTATAATATGTTAAATAATAAGGTATTACAAATAAACAGTAATTATAAATTATAATATCCAATTTAAATTAACATTTCTAGTTATGATCCACGTGCTAGAGAACCTAGATGAAGCCACTTAAGAAGTGTAAACACTGAGTATATTATAGTCTTTTCTTCACAGACTTTGTTTTACGTTACATCTCTCAGGACTTTTATTGCTTTTTGTTGTTGTTTGTAGCTCTAATGTTATGATAATTGATGTGCTATGTCTTAAAAACAAACGTACTCCAGAAGTATAGCACGTTATATTGATGTTGTTTTGTAGTTCCATAGTGTTCAATCATGCTTTATCTAGTGATCGTGCATCGTCACAATAGCTCTGCAGCTCATTGCAAGATATTCCGTTTTAAATCTTTCATGTATGTAAATTATAAAGACTGCTTTATAAAACCCATCAAACATACAAGGACAACTGATTACAGGCGCAATTTTCAAAAGACCGATTGCTGAGATATACTTAGGCACTTGCAATCAGCAACATGACTAACATGTTTTCATGTGAAATAACATAAATATCCGTTTAGTTGTTCAGATATTTGTGTTTGAAGTTAAGCAAAAAGTTACACAATGGGTTATCTGTGCTCTGCCCACCACAGGTTTCGAAATCTGTTTTCTGGCGCGGTAAGTCCGCAGACATATCGCTGCAGCACTTGGGTGAAGTTGTTTTTGATATGCAACATTTAAATGGACATGTCACCGAAACAAACTTGTGTCATGTTTATATATGGTTTTTGCCACAGAATTTTGTGTTCCAGTATTCTCACATGTTATAAGACCACCATCCTTCCTTAACATGGAGGCCACAAAACTTTTCTGTAGGCTTCTTTCTAGATGGCTTTGATGTTCCAAATTAGTCTATATTTCTTTGTTTTTCAAAGTCACTAGCTATAAGGAATATACCAACATTGATAATACTAAATCTTTTACCTTAATATATAATTATGATTTGATTTTGCGAATATCTTGCGTTGGAAAAAGCTATTACATACCCTTTCGTAAAGTAACCACTTTCTAGTGACATCATATTACCCGCAAAATGTCACACAATGTCATGATTTAGCCTGATACATGTCGTTAGGCCTAAAAGTTGCTTTTCTCTAAGTTCTACATATTTCTATGCCGTACTATGTCAGGTAGAAAACATATAAAGGACAGCACGTTTACCATTACTAATCCTATAAGCATACATGTAGTCATAACAGTCCTATGATTTATTTCGTGTAACTATTGGCTTGCAATAATCTGTTATTTTCTTTCCTTTGTTTCAGACGTATGAAGATTCAACGGTAAATAACTAATCTAAATTTATTAATATACCTAGTTATTACATGAAATAAATTAAGCATATCAAGTTAGAAGGAATACAAGCAAACTAAATAAAACCAAGACAAACCATATGATCCACTGTGCATCTGTTGGATCTAAGTCTCTTGATGAATCTAGTGAATTCTGCAAAGACACGAAACCACAGAGCAGATTTTAAACGTCGAGTCTCTTAGTTTTGAAGTTATGACACCAAAGTGGTGTAACACAAGGCAAGAAAAAGGCTTTCAATTTGAAGAACAAATTGTTAATGCTCCTGACCAATATAATTCTACGTGTAGTTTATAGAAGCTAAAGGGTCGACAGGACAAATGACTTCTACATAAAAGTATACTAAAGGAGGAAGACTAGAGGTTACCTTTTATAATATAATAATATGTCATAGAGAAAAATGAAGGAAGTGTTTTGGTACTACTGGCACGGAGTTAGTGTTAGCAAGCTTTTGTTACCACTACTCTTGTTATATGCCTATACGAGAAAAAAATACTCTTATAGAGCTCAGACAACAGACACTGAAAAACAGGTCAATAAGCTAATAATCAAGTTAAAGCAATTGACTCTAACTGTAACTAATTCACGAATTAATTTTAATATATCTGATGTAAATAATTTGTTGGATTGAACGCAAAAGCTACAAACATAGGGAAAACATTAAAAGAATGCTCAAACAAAATTAAAAACATAATCCTAAATGTTCTATATATATTTTCTGATATTGTATACATTTGTTTGTTCATATAATTAAGCCCAAAGCTACACGATGGGCTGGTTCTTTGTGCTGTGCCTACCATTGGTATCGAAATCTGTTTTCTAGTGTTATAAGTCCGCAGACGTACCATTGTATCAACGGTGGATCCGGGTATTGCAGACGTATTCAAACTAACAAAAATGGTATTAAAAACTGGATGTCGTGAATAATTATCAACTAATAACATCACCAGACTGGCATTTGGTCAAAAGGTCGTGAGGGTCATCTCAACCCACCAAAACTACACAACAGAGGATGGACAATGCAACAGAAACCACCAAGTGTTGGCACTGATTAGATGGAAAATGTTCCAACTATAGATGATCTAATGGACTCGCTGTCCTGCAAATGCAAAAGAAAGTAAATGTTCCCAGGATGTCCGTGTGTGGAAGGTTTGATCAACTACATTGCAAGTTGATTGTATACCACAATCCAAAAACCTAAGGATGGCACACAGACAGCGGAAATGACTCATAGAATTGTGAGAGTGGCTATAAATATTTTGATATGTTTATATTTATTGAAAAATTGAAATTTAGTATATAGAAATATGTTCTATATATTTAAAGTTCCCTTTTGATTTTGTGTAAATCGTAATGAAATTGGTGTTCCATAAAATAAAGCATCCGAGTACTCAGTTTCCGTTGATTTTAATTAAATTGTCTCGCTTATCTTTCAGTGCAACACTTATTATACTGTTTCATTTAGATATCGAAATTGACGTGTACAAATATAAAATTTAAATAAATTCAAACCCCTTCACATCATATATAAATAAATGAGCTAATAACATGTCTTCACATGATGGCATTTTGAAAATGTTGTACATTTAATTACAAAAACAGTTACGTTTTTGTTTAGTAACGTAATACACAAAAGAGCTGAGAAAACAAAAACTGTACCCCATCTCACCACAATAATTATCAACAGATATTAAAATTCAAGTATATCAGCACATTTTTTTTTGCTTACAAAAGTAAATGAAAGTTAAGAGTTTGATCCATTAAAATAAATTCGTGAATGAAAACTATATACATATGCTGCACTTATATATTATATTGTGATAGAAAGGAATATACAACATTTACAAGATTTACGTATAACATTTGAGAGTCTATTCGTAGGAGACCTCGACGAAATAATATTAAAATAACATTTTAAAAACACTATAGAACATCCATAAATGCATAAGTAAACATCGACAAAGACGGTTTTCTTGGAGTATATTTTCCTATAACAAACGTTCATGAAAGCATATAGCGAAACAAGAACTAAAGGTAACAAATACAATATGCCTAGTTCTCATGGTTAGAACTTTGTGGAATTTTATAGAATGTAAAAACAGCAAATAAAAATGTCTGACAATCCTTTTACGAATAAAAATGATGTAATCCAGAAACATACATGACAAATACATTTCAACCGTCACAGTGAGCCAGTTTAAGGGAAAAAATATCGTTTGCACGTGTGTGTGTGTCCTTGCAATTAGAACGAAATTTTTATAATTTTGTTTTTAATGAAATGTGTCCTTTATCTATGTAAGATTTTTTTTTACTTAACTGCATTGACTTATCTCGTCATTTTTCATTATCTATAAGTTTAGAAACATAGAACTTTAATCCTATGGACCATCTAATAATAAATGGCTTTTCTCAACAGTGATAATTACATCTTTATGTTTTTGTTGTTGTTTTTTAAACTGAAGATATGTTCAGCGGACAAGCAAATTTATTCAATATCATTCAGATCAGCAACTTTGCCACAAGAAAAGAAAAAACTTACAAACGAAAAGAACAGATCTACAACATTTTATTACCACATTATGAAATTTATGAATTATAGTTACTAATACTGATAAATGGTCTCCCATCGATAAAGAATACGAAATCGAAGTTATTGGAATTGTATTGATTATATAGAGTAATTACTCTTATGGGTCACTTCTAGTTCTTCATCCCAATACCAATACGTTAATTAAATTTTTGGTATCAGTTAGAGCAGAGAAAAATAGACGTTTTTAGGTCAATGGATTTTGTCTTGGATTACTCGGCGAAAAAACATTATGACCACTAATTATTGTCACGTCTAACATCTCTTTTTGTTATTTTTTCTTTCTTTGAAGAAAGAAGAATCGTAGTGTTAATCCCCCAATATGAATTTGTTTTGTTTTTTTGTTTTTATTAAACAATAATTTTTTTTATAATTGCAATAAATATGAAACAAAATGAAACAGCTTCGAAACTCGTAGATATAGTAAAGTAGATGTCAGGTAAGTAGTGCCTTTAATGCTTCAAATACACCTTGCACTCTACACCATATTTCACCAATATACTGAAATGTAGTATTAATTATGAGAGCTCATAAAACTTAAATTAAATGAATATCAAGATTTTGTTATTTAATATTTTTAATAACTTGTAATGCAGTGAACATATAGGATGTGCTATAATCAAGTGCTCCCCCATTTACACTGTGCTAAGCACGATATGAAATAACAACTTTTACACAATTCTTATGTTCGTGCCATCACTTCATAACATCTCATGTTTATAGCACCTGTAAATAAAGTCTATTTGCTGGTTACTTGCTAGGTGTCGCTGTTACCTTAGGTTTTCAGTAATTACAATTACCACTTGGAATAAAAGTGAAATATAAGAGAATTAGCATGCTTTAATATTTATTACGAACTCCGATATGGTCTACCTTGTATGTAGAAAAAACATATCTTAGAATAACATAAAGCTAAATAAATGTTGACGGAAATAAATGTATTCTTAGAAGTTAATGACTACTTGAAACTATTGCTAATCTAATGTACCAACTTTGCATCTTTTTGTCATTTCGTCAAGTAAAGCATAAGTTAGCTCAAAGTTTTCAGGTTATCCTAGCAGTCTTTTAGCACTGACACAAATTACGTAGTAACGTTTATTCTGTTACGTATATGTTTATATGAGTAATTCTGTATGGGCAATATATTTCAGATACGTGGAAGAAGCAGGAAGACATTCACTCACGTGATAACGCTATGAAAAATATGAGAGACCATTCAACATGAGCAAAACAGGAAAACATTCACACACATATAATGACACTACACATGACACCATGATAGAAACGTTTCGACATCTCGCATGATAGACTCGTTATGCTATTTAAATGTATATGTGACAGTGAATGATAGTCATAGTAAGCTGATTCGACAACAGCATACCTAATTAAAGTCTAGATGTCGTACTACCACTAGTAAGAACAGTAGGTACTTCACAAAATAATTAGAAGGACAGTAAATAAATTGTTTGCACAATTTGTTTTTCAATTTTGCACAAAACTACACGAGGGCTGTCAGCACTAACATTCCCTATTATAGAAACGTAAGGTTATATATAAGGCAGCTAATGATCATCACCCATCACCAACTCTACCAAGAATGACACTGATTAGATCCCGCTTGCGCCACTCAGATTGCGAGTCGAAAGCCCCTAACTCTAACCACGTGGCCATTCAATGACATTTTAATAACCAAATATTTAGAGTCTGTTGAATAAAACGGATTGTTGACATCGTATTACAAGAATTTTAAACATGTATCGTATACCAATGATCAGAATATTTATTAACTGTATAACAAGAATCTCTGAAAGCAGTTTTTGTTATTTTTGTTGTTTAATTCGAGTAATATTAAAAATTACATTCACGTTGACTGGAAGACAAATTAGAATGGCTTAATAATTATTTTATATATTTTCTAATTGGAAAAAAAATGCCGATGGATTTCTATATAAATAATTACGTGATATAAACGATTTAATTTCATAAAGAAACAATTCCAATTATTACAATTACGTTGGCTAGGAAGACAAATTAGCGTCGTTTAATGCTAGTTTCGTACATAGATATATTTTCAGGAACCACGTTTCAGAGAATATGTCGGTGTAATTCGATATAAGTAACATTAAGCGATATAAATAAAATGAACTAACGTTTTATAACAAAAATGTAATTTATTATGGAAACATTATTTTTAAAGATGGCTTATAAGAATTAATGTAGTTGTCATATGATTCCTTTAATTGAAATTTAGTTTTGTACTCAATATAAACAACCCCGCTAACATAATAAGGGAACACAAATATTTCGCAAGCAATTTCACCCAGAACCACTTAATATTTTTAAAACGTTAATAGTAATAAACACTCTAATATGTTCTTTGTTACTGAATGGCTAATGAATCCAAGTTAAATTAAGAAAATGTAATAATTCCTTTGCTTTAACAAAATGAGGATGACTATTAAACTTTCATATCTAAAACAATTGTATTTTAGTAACTACTTGACTTGTCTTAAGGGAACAAAATTTCAATAGAAGCACTTTGAGAATCATAGGTTTAATTTGTAAAGTTTCAATCCAATATTAGACTACACACTTAAATTGTTTTTTTTGCAAACTAGTACTGATTTTATTTCTATTATTTTCTCTCTCTTTCAAAAAATATTAAATAGGTCATTGTAGCAAGGATCTTGACAACGTGCGAGAACCAAAGAACACTGTGTAGTAAGGTGATGCTTGTAGTAGTTTTATTCAGGAAATGTCTTGATTTAATGATTGACAACTTTTAAATATCTTTAATCATGTCTAATCTATCCTGAATAACACTTATCAATTCTCACTTTGTAGCCAAGTGATTTTATAAATGGCGGAAGTGAATAGCAACATCCACGCTTATCCCAAATATGCTCAATTGCATTGAACTCAGGTTTTACGATCATGAAAGATGAAAGAAGTCTGTCACTGTAGTGCTCTTTCAAAATATGTTGGATGACACAAAGTAGACGGACTGTTGTACTGTAGTACTGGAACAGCCATACGTCGATCAGTATAAAAATGCCACAATATGTGTGATGGGTGTGATTGAATACATTATGGATGTTATTCTCTTCTACAGAAAATCAGAAGGCACTGTCCCTACCATCTGCCTGCAATACCGGAAAAACACAAGGAAAGTAAGGAACTTTCTGTAGATTGTTACATATTAAAAAAAAAAACTGAAACCCAATTCATCAGACAAAGTGTATTTGAAACTAAAGGTCGGCTGCCATGTGGTAGTCTTTTGAAATATTTCTTACATTATGTAAACTCCAGTTAATTGAAACACGGTGTAATCTCTGACGTGCCTTACCAGCTTTTCCAATTGTCTTTTCTATCAGAGAGTTATTACCAGTTGACGTCTACAATATTCTTCAAGTGCAGACAAAATTCCATTTTGATCGACTCTTTAAATAGCCAATCAAAATAACGTCCTTTCGTAAAGAGACTCTTACTAGAAAAATATATGCTTCCCTGAAAGTCTAAGAAAACCTTGCTCTTACTAGTTTTTCAGACTAATCAGGATATCATTATAACCTTACATTTATATAGTGTTCAAACAGTCTTCTAGCAACTCATCATTGGTCTGTTTAATATACAGTTAATGAAGTGATTTATAACTGTATACTTGTACACATGGAAGGGTCTTAACAATGTGGCTAGTCAAATTTAAGAATCCTTAAACCCCCACTCTCTGAATGCTGCATTTTGATTTTTCTATATTCCGCGAGTATTAACAGTCTGTCTGCACGTGAAATTTCAATCTCTCTTGTGAAAAAATGTAGGGGAATTCAAACTTCAAGTAAATTTAGATACACGATTACAATTTAAACTTACTATATAGATGCTTAAACAAATAAAGTACGGAAGAGATTCTTTATTCTGTAAAATAGTCATATATGTGATGGTTTTCGTACAAAAATCTCCTAATTTATAAAAAAACAATCCCAAGTTTCCTAATTCTTATGATGTCTAAGAATCAAACAAATATCGACACAGAGCCTGATGATCTTTGTTCTTCTCTTGCTTTAATGACTTATAGGATAGAACTTCAATGATATCGGTTTTCTCCTTTTTTTTTTCTCGGAGGTCGAAGTGATCGTTGATTGGGGCCTGTTTACGTAAGCTAATGCTGAACCTTTTGTTGGCTGATACCACACGCATCATCAGTATCAAAAATGAAAGACACCATCTTAACGATTCGGGTGTGAGCGCGTTCAAACTGGCTGCCAATGAAAGATAGCTAGTCGAATCATTAGATTGACTCTCTATAAAATAAATAAGTTTTATTGTGTTTCTTCTTTTAATATACTAGTTATCCATTTCCATCATTCAAAAATATACAGCGTGTAAGTTTCCTTGACAGGCATGAATATTTTATCTAAATTTAATAAAGAATGAAAAATATTTTAAAATTTAAAGTGTGAAACATTGTTTGGGGCTGGTTAAAATAAAACGAATCATTTACTTTTTTGTGACGTTTTCCATTTGTTTAATACTTAAAGATTCATTTTGGTTGTTCTTAAATGACAATCATGAGCATTCAAACCAGGTTTTAGCATCTTACGTTTGTATTTTTACCGCTTTCCTCTCTCTCAAGTGGTATAGTGGTAATTTGGTGATTTATAACGTTAAAAAGCGGGTTTCGATACCGTATGTGGGAGGTGGAGAAAGGTTGTTGTGTAGATACGTACCTAATTACAAACAAACGTTGCCCGGCATGGCCAGATGGTTAGAGCCCTCGACTCGTAATCTGAAAGTCGAGAGTTTGAGTCCCACTCACACTAAATTAGTCCGCCCTTTCAGCCGTGGGGCGTTATAATGTGACGACCAATCCAACTATTAGTTAGTAAAATAATAGCTCAAGAGTTCGCTTTGGGTGGTGATGACTAGCTGCTTTCCCTTTAGTCTTATACTGGTAACTCAGGGACCGCTAGTGCAGATAGCCTTCGTGAAGACTTGTGCGAAATTCAAGAACAAACAATCAAACGTAATCGACGCTATTACGCAAGCAAGCAATAGATTGGAAATAAAAATACCATACTTCACTTTCTTTAGGATATTATGATACACACAATTCTACACACGGTCAAGCACTGAAATCTAAGTTTTTACTGTAAATTTTTTAAATACTATTTCACAAGTTCAGTAATAAATCAGAATAAATGTGTATATGATGGCTTAGCTTGTTTGGAATTTCGCTCAAAGCAACACGAGGGCTATCTGCGCTGTATATGATGGCAACAGCTCTTCACTTCCGTATAATGTGATGACATTAAATAGCTTTTCTGTACTTTGTGAGCTAAATCGATATTCCATAAACAAAACTTGTATTTTTTTATCTGTTAGTTACTTGTTATCTTCACTGTTTTTTTTTTGTGCCAGACGATCAAGATTAAACTGGACTAATTTAGATGAATTTGAAAAAATAAACGAAAAATAGCAGGGACGATATTAAGACTTGTTTTCACTGCTTCTCTGTGTTTAAAGTAACAAATCACAACATTAAAGTAATAATCTATCATTTTATTTTTAAACTTTTTTATCTTCATTTAGGCGATTGAATACCATCAACATAATGCTCCGATTAACAAGTATACATCCTCTAAACTTCTACTAATGGTTGACTAAAACGATTCAGATGCAAAAGGTAACAAGGCTAATTTGACGAAACGCGGACACAACATACTGCTTGAAAAATAGCGGAATATAAGAACATTTTTTGCAATCACTGTGTAACAGGCTTCTATACATGTGAAAGTTCTTAACGCTGACTGGGGTTTAGTAACCTAAACTACGTTTAATTCGTTCTAACGGTTTTATAGAAAATAACCACCGTTGTAGTTGATACCCTGGAACATTTGTTACAAAAAATACCTTTCATCATACCCTGTTGATCTTCAAGAAATTCGGTCCCTCTACAATATATATAATGTAAATTTATACGTATTTTTTCAAAACAACTTATTGATTTACCTTAGCGGAACCTAGTTATAGTATACTTACGTTAACTATCTCAAATATAGATTGTTCTTAAATACCCAGCCCGACATGGCCAGGTGGGTTAAGGCGTTCGACTCGTAATCTGAGAGTAGCAGGTTTGAATCCCCGTCACACCAAACATGCTTAGTATTACACTGCTAAATTAGGGATTGCTAGCGCAGATAGCCCTTGTGTAGCTTTGCGCGAAATTCAAAACAAACAAACAAATTTTAAATACCCTACTAACTTTCCGAAATAAACACTATCCTGAAATATACTCTGATAATAATTTGTTGGAGATGACTAAGTTTATAGCGTACAGGGTCGATCTTATAAAAAAAAGTACTCTATCTGTTGATACTTTATTGAACACGACAGACGTACGGTGTAAAATTCTGATCTTAAGGAACATAACCTGCAATATACTCTTATGATACATCTACTGAACACAATGAACCTCATAGTATAAAATCTTGAACAAAATCTCTCTTCAGAATATCAATGTTGTATTAATATTCTGGAATTTATATCCTGCTCAACACTATACAGTTTTGTTTTTTTTCATTTCGTAAGAAAAGCTACGCAAACACGCATATATGTATATGTACATTTTACATCGTACCTTATTTTACATTGTGTCTTACATGTGTTCTACAGTAAACCATATTCATGTTCAGTGATACTAGCACATAACCTGCTTCATAGTTCAACACGTTGAATTTGTGAGATATCGACTAAACTACGATACATGTGTTGGTCTCCTGAGAAACAGCCATCTCCACAACATGGTTCACAATGGAAATACTCTACAACGTAACACACTGTCATTCGAAATACACCTCTTGATCATTGAAGCAACTTGTCTTATGGATGTTCCAGGACAATATTCTTTTCTTGTTCTTACGGTGTTTTATACCCCCAGAAGCACATCCAAATGTATAGTAGAATACAATTTTTGTGGAGAAAAACTGGACCATACAGAGCACCGGGTTGATCTTTAGAAAGGTACAATTTAAATTGTTGATATTTTAAAACGCACCAATACTAAGCAGCATTAATCTTAATATACACAGTTTATTCTACATCATAATATCTCATAACCCTCTGAAACAGGAAGTGTCCTGTATACTATGTCAGTTTTATAGAACATTAGGTGTTTTCCTGCACCTGTATCTGTTTATACTTTCGTCCCTAAGGTCAGTTGCAAACTCTCTCTTTAACATGAAGATGACCTAGGAAGATCCAAACGTTGTTCTCTGCTATCAATAAAAGTGGTAATACCCATACCAGCCGCCCTGAGATGCATTGGGTGTTTTACACCACACTGGTCGTGTTGAATACAACCAACTCTACAGTTTAAGGTATCAATACGTAAAGCGTTGAATGCTGAATATAATAGGTTATTAATTCGCTGCAGCATTACCTGTTTTATATAATACATACACATAATGTGGAATACAACCTACTTTACTCTTTATGATATCAGTATTTAAAATGTAACATGCTGAATAGGATATATTATTAACTCGCTAAAAGACGACTTGTTTTATAGCATATGCTACTAATTTTCTGAAACATATCTGGAGTAAAACGTTTTAGCATTCTGTAACATAATCTGTTTTAGAGAATGTTCTGTCAATATTCATTAACATCAAAATTACACTTAATACTTTCTCATAGTAAACTACACCGTTAGAGCCCGTGGTACAGAAATATCATTAGTATGCTTACATACAAAAACACAATATAAAACCACGTCATTAGAGAGCATGATATCATACGACGTTATCTATGTGGTTATCTTATGACTGGAAACATAATACTGTTCTCCGTTATTCTGGTGAATGGAACTACACAGCATCGCTAGTGTAGCTTTAAACTAGGAATATCGATAATAGTCTGTGTTATTACAGATCTTAGGCTCGTAAAATAATACCAATATCGTTTTGTAATGTCGGTATACGTAATAGCGTGCTGCGTACTGAGTGTCTGTGTTAAACAAACCATACAAGTACCATTATTGTTGAACTGTCATATAGCAATGTAATATATTAATTGACTCTACACAGACAGCTCTTTTCGGTACTCAGTCGATATAAAACAGGTTTGAATAGCGTGTAATCAACAAGTGTTACTGAAGGCATTCACTTACACGTTTGATTTTTTGTAACTTATACGATGGTTGGCATCCTTATTAAGAACATACGAGAAGTATTTAGCGTTAGAGAATATACTTATAAAGCAAACCACATACACACGCATACATACAGTGTTCTAGTCTGACTAGGTTAAACAAATCCTCAAAATCTTCACTAATGTATGTTATCTCAGTTTATTGTTGCTGTGATTACGTTTACAGTGGAGTAGCACAAATTTCGATACACACTTCTCTAATACTTTTTTGTTTCCCGGTGATTTACATGGTGAAGATGCTGTTTGTGCTATTTTCTTCCTGTGGCCATAAACACAGCTCACTTCACAATTGTTCGTGAGCTGATCGAAAATTCATGCCCTAGTTCTCTTTTCATTCCTAACATCCGTAAACTTTCCCATTCGGTTTTTGTGAACCAGACTGTACTTCATTGATCCTTGGACAGTTTGAACGTTCGTGTTCTTGGAGAAACCCTGAACTTTCTCTGGAACAACCAACATCTGTGAAACATTGAAAGTTATAGCGCACATTTATGTTGCATATTTTTGTTTTACAAGCTTAATTGTTTACAAGAGGTTATATGCAAATTTTAAATAGATAAAAAATATTGCAAAATAATTATTTGGAATTATTTTGAGAAACGATTATTAATGATACAGGCATAAAAATTATATTTATAACAACATAATTACAGCAATTATTCAAAACAGAGTAACAAAATATGAAATACAAAGATACAGGAATTATTATTTTTCCTATTAATAAGTGTAATGTATTTGATTTAATTAAATCTTTAAAAGTAAAACACTTATAATCACGTTATTATTTTAAGCTTTCAGTGTAGTTCGTAATTACATTCATCATTTATTGAAGAAACATTATTTACAGTTACGATAATTAACCTAAAGAAACATGTTCTTTATCGTTAATAATGGAACGATATTAATATATTTTTCATCTCGTCTCTTAGTGTGTCAGTGGTAAGTTTACAGACTTACAACATTAAAAGCCAGGGTTTTATCTCAGGTAGTGGACCGATCGTGGACAGTCCCTTCGTACAGCTTTGTGCTAAAACAACCAATCAAAGATTTAGCCTTCTTGATTTTACTGTAGCTAAGTTTATAAAGTAAGTATTATCACTTTATAAATATAAACTGTAAAAATAACAAATTTGTTGTATCCAACTCTTTATAAATAATCTTTAAACTCGCAACGAAAGAATTTCCATGTAATATATATGATTGGTATTTACATTTCATAAGAGCTTTATGTTCCGATGCCCTCACCATAGAAAATATTTCTACAACTGCATAATTAATCTGCGCAAATATGATTGCAAATATATATATATCTATATAAAGTTTTAGAGGTTTTCTCCCTTCCAAATACAACCACAAATGAAAAATAGCAAAACGTAAGCACATAGTAAAGATTCATTCCTCTGAAACATTAGTGTCGTTCGAAACTTTTCTCATGCGCAGTCGATTTTCCTGAGCGCTACCATTCGAAGACGAACAACGTTTGTCACTAGTTCACCTACGTAAGCGATTCAGTTTATCTGTAGTTACCATGGTCGTTAGCGTGCGCCACAGAAAGTCTCCTTCCTAAACAACTAGTTCTTCCTTTGTTGAAACACTATGAGAACTGAGATTATTATAGCTGTGTTAGTATTGGTTCATCATTCTATTGAAAAAGGTAAGTTAATTTACATTACATTGTATGTAGCTAAACGTTGATTTCTCATTATTTTCGCTCTGTATTTAATCCATTGATAATCTCGTTCAACAAACTGTCACAGAAAGACTCTTTAATTTGTTTGTTTAGTGGTTTATTCTAAACATGATCTCTTTTCTCAAAAAGCAACACTGAAGTAACTTTGTTTGGTCTATTCTATTGTCTTTTTCTGAATGGTGCAAACGGGTAACATGGTGGTAATCATTAAATGTATATTAATATTAGTATATGCATGAAATATATCACACTCAGCAAGGAATCTCCAGAGAGGTTTAACTAAGATTTTTTGTTTTCCTCTCTAACGAAATGACAAGTTGTTATAAGTTACGGATCTTATTGGATTGGTGATAAACGGGTGATACAGCAATTCATAATGTGAAAGTTATGCTTCATTTCTTATCCTCTTTTTGAAGCTATCAATATTCTCAGAATATACTGAGGAAAAACTGTTTATAAACATTCTTATGTTTTTGGTAAAACTGTCTACCCCGATTAGAAACTGTTGAACACAACACGCAAAATAAAAACACATATATCTCCAGCAAGCATCTTAAAGCTAGAATAACAAAGCAATTGGCGTAAACATTACTAATAAAATGACATAACTATTTTAGACTTAGTTGCATGTAAATAAAAACAGGTCACTGTAGTAAAGTGCAAAGTACCCTATCATTCATTGTCAGGTGCAGTTCCTAAAAGTCACGCAATCCACGCAGGGTATTGACAACTTGATAAATAAGATATATTTTATTATATGATCCGTTCGGGCATTTAATTCAGATACCTTACATATAGTTGTTAGTTTTCAGAAAAGATGAAATTCAACCACCAGCGTTTATCACAGAACCGCCAAGCCAAGTGACTTTTCTCAATTCCAGTGGAGAGGGCATCTCGTGCATAGTGACCAGAAGTCCATCTACGATCGTGACGTGGACAAAAACTGACGGTTCTTCAGTTGTAGACATTCCTGGTGTTCGTTATGTCCGATCGGATGGAGCACTGTTTTTTCCGCCATTTCATCCAGGTGATTATAGGCCGGAGGTACACAACACCATCTACCGGTGCGTTGCCAGCAACATAATTGGAAGTGTGGGATCAAGAAACGTTCGAGTTAGAGCAGGTTAGTATATTTATTCATTTTTATAAACTGTATTAAAAACTCAACTAAAGGTTGAATATATATCATATAAATTTGTATTTTATTAATACCATAGTACTGCGTAATATCAAAACTGTGAAATAGTTGTCAATGACTTGCTTATCTTGTGAATAAATTAATAACTAAGCTTAACTCACATATATCGTCCTATTAAGTAAATCAGTGGTTCTTGTTGTTGTTCTAAAAGTTATTTTTAATACTTATCTTCATGTAAGTTACTAAATAATAGTTTATTCACATTTTTTATTCTTTGAAACTATTTTTAGAAGAAGACCATCTGTTTTGTAAGGTCACTGAATAAATAAATTGTCCGAGTAACTATTGAAAAAAAAACAATTTGACAAAATTAGCATTTGACATAAATATTAATCTTTAGGTTTATCATAGTTCTCTTTAAATCTGAAACTTTAATAGCGACGCAAAAAGACAGTTTCCGTTCTGTCTAGAATTCTAATTTATATTTTTCTAAAGTCTGTTAAAGGCTATATCGATTTGGTGTAATGAGTTCCCAACTGGTGATTTTCTCTGAAGTCACCAACCAAGAAGACGATGATGCTGATTGTTAGGTTTTGGCGGCTGAAACTATCAACCATCCAAGCGTTGAGATAAGTTAACCGGTAGCTGTCGAGGTATAGCAACCGTCTCTTTGATTTATAGAGGCGTAACTGTGTTAAATTTCAAATGATTCTTTCTCACCGTCATTGAAAGACGTTATAAAGAAATGTGTGGGGAAAAAGTAACTGAAGAAGTGAAATAAGAATCGACCTTAATGCAAGTCCATGAGGCACTTTGCTGAGCTCGTGCTATGATAGCTTTGCACGCACTAGGAATAGATTATGCACGGACAGCCCGGGAAACAGCATGCCTTCCGTAGCGTGTTGCTGATAGAGTGTAAGCTCATCTATCATATCACGAGTTCTGCCACACCCTGTCATTGGAGGTTTCATCACGCTATACTAGAAGGTCTGAGCTGCGGCAGGTAATAAAGACGTACTACTATATAGTCTGTTTTGTAGTGAGCGTTTGCATTGATCTGAAAGTACAGTGGAATTAAATACCCTATTTGAGTGCACACAAAAAACAGGGTGAAAACCCTCTTAACTCCATCACCTAAATAATATCGGGAAATATTATTATTACGTTTTTTTCCTTGAAAAAATTGATGCATTTTAAGCGTGAATCCATACAGCGGTTGCTTCAGTTTTGGTGATGTTTTAATTTTCGGATAATACTCGTGTAATAACAGTTTGTTTTAGAAAATAAATTCGCAGTGTTATAAAGTTCTTCTAGCAATTTTATCGAGACTTGAACAAAATGTTTATCCTGTAGTATTTAATAGATGCACTTTGCGAAGTTGGATGTCCAGACACCGGATATAACTATATATCATACGTCACTGAGTGCTCTGAACGTTATTAGTCACATATGCCTTTGATAATTTAATTTTTAAATAATACATGTAGAGTACTACAGAAACGTATGCTGCAAATGTCTACTGAGTCATTTCATTGGCTCGCTGTATCACCTACTCCGTTTCATTTGTCCACTGGACACAAACCATATTTATTACCCTTAATAAATCTAAAAATCATATTTTTGAAATTAAAAAATAAACAATTGCCGTGTGATATTAGTAACTACAGCAGTGGAAACGTGGCGCTGAAATTGTAATAAATTAGTAAAAGTTAGTTTGTTTGTTTTTGAATTTCTCACAAAGCTACACGAGGGCTATCTGTGCTAGCCGTCCCTAATTTAGCAGTGTAAGACTAGAGGGAAGGCAGCTAGTCATCATCACCCACCGCCAACTCTTGAGCTACTCTTTTACCAACGAATAGTGGGATTGACCGTCACATTATAACGCCCACACGGCTGAAAGGGCGAGCATGTTTGGCGCGAGGGGAATGCGAACCCGCAACCCTCAGATTACGAGTCGCACGCCTTAACACGCTTGGCCATGCCGGGCCAAATTAGTAAAAGAAATACTCTAATAGTGTATGCATTTCTCTAAAGGTTTGTTCGCGTACATCTTACGTTTTCTAACAATAGTTGGGCATAAAAAAGCTGCCACAGTTGTTGTGAATTCTAAACTGTTTAACATTTTCAGTAAAGTGATACAAATATTATGTAATTATATATTTATTATAGACGTGTATTAAAATGTAATATAACAAAAACATAGAATGTTGTAATTTGAATTTTAAATGAGTACATAACCCTGTAAAAAGCCCCCCCGGTAGTACAGCGATAAGTCTACGGATTTACAACGTCAAAATCAGGGGTTCGATTCCCCTCGGTGGGCACAGCAGATAGCCCTATGTAGCTTTGTTATAAGAAAACACATACAAACACACAAACCCTGTAAAAGTGTTTCTATTGATTAATAATGTAGCTCTGCTCGCCAGTTCACCAAACTGCAATGGGTAATTGACGTGTACATGGTATTTTAGCTATATATATATATATATACGTATCCCCATTTTATTGTTAACGTTAGATGTATCAGGAATAATTGTTTCTTTTCAATAACAATCTACTCATATTTTCTCTTCCTAACAATTACTTCTTTTTTTTGTGGCTCAGTTGTTAGCTTTGTCGATTCGTACGTTATTATAGACAACAAGATTGTTGAAGGTATAAATTGAATAACAAACTGAAAGGATACGGCACTCAGTTCTCGCTGTAAAGCAAACACTAGCGCAAAGAACCCCAAGCTTTCGTAAGACTCTCAGCAAACAGAAGTGTTTCTATATGACGAGAATCTCTCTTAAGGCAACCTACCTAGTCGAGCAAGATGAGTAATGAGTCCGTGCATTGTATTGGGCAAAAGCTCGTTAAAGGAATCTTTTCCGCTTGCGAGGAATAATAACACACTAATTAAACAACAAACTGATTCTGACGCACATGACGTTCACATTTCAGTATGCTGATATGCCTTCCTGTTAGTAATCATTTGTCTTTTCTCATATCCGGATTCTCTAGCAAGTTCGGCAACTTAGATGCTTAACGTGTTCGGGAAAGTTTAATTTCTAAAGGATCAAACTGATGCTATAAATCAATACCGCAAGGATAATCTTCTATTAATTCATCATTCTCTCCTTCATAGGCATTTTCAAGAATGTATACATCATGAATATAATTAATTTAACAAAATAAAAATAAAAACAGCGAAAGGAAGGCAAAGCAAAAACAAGTAACAAGTTTTAGTGAAAAACGATCAAAGCGATTAGTTGCTGTTTTTTAATTATATGAAATCATTTCAAGTCCGCTAAGTCTATAGAAAATGTTGACATTTGCAAGAAATGTTGTTAACATTTTTTTCAGCAGTAATATGTAAACACGTTATGTAATTAAAACACTTCTTTTTATGTTTCGTAGTACCTTATTGCTTTTTTAAACGTATATTCAGTTTCGTAAGTTTTTCTTTTAGAGACAATTAAATTCCCAAGCAATACATTTTTGTCAGGTTTAGGTTTAACTGTCAAAATAATTGAAGAAGTGCCATTTATAACCTCAAAGGTAAGAAACAAAATTAAATTTTGTCATTTTCTGAACAAAACAGTTACAACTGTTTGTTTTCTAGACAAGTTTCTTTAAGTACTTTGTAAGTTCTATATGGATTTATTCTCGTCAGAATATATTTTTATTTATAATTTTAGCGCTTTAAATTAATCTTCCTTTTAAAGCGTTTATTCAGTTTCTATAACTAAGTGTGTGTGTTCCCTTATAGTAACGCCACATCGGCTGTCTACTTTGTCTACCGAGCGCAATAGAACTCCCAATTTTAGGGTTGTAAATCCGTAGACTTATCGCTGTCCCAGAATACACTTTAACGTATATGCTAAATTCTGTAATCTAAACATCTTTATCCCTAACCATTAGAATTATACATATCTATTTTTTCTATCAAAATCACATGCTGTATAAATAATGAAACATCTTTTCATGCGTAATAGTTGAGCTACACTGAGTTTAAATTATCCAAGTAATCTTGGTTTGTAATGACTAATACTAATTTATAAAACTACAACTCACCAACTTAATCTAGTTCACGTCCAAATATTTGTTATTCAGGTAACTAATGATATAAGTACCATTTCGACCGGTATATATACCTATGGTACCAGACTTGATTTTAAAAGCCCTGGTATTTGGCGATAGGACTCGTTGGCACAAGACATAACAGTTACGGTATGGTTGACATAATATTAAATTTTCCTTTACATTCACTAATAAATTTTTATAATCAGGTGGAAATAATAAATTAGCAATATTTAAAGAAATCCGAAATATAATGAAATGTAACCACAGTGTTCACTATACAGTCAAAAGAAACAAACCTACAAAGTTAATGTATGGTTACTTGTAAATAGTTTAATCTACAAAAAAAACAGTATAATGCGTGTATATAAATAAATTAATTTCCCTATTTAAATCCAAACTATGAAAAATGCTAAAGAATCTTCTGTTACGTTTTTTATGCATTGCTATTCAGTAATTTTGCATTTTCTCCACCCTAATACTTGTACGAGGAGATAAGGATGACAAATGTACGTTGACAGTGACGGTAATAGACTTCTTTCTAGAATCCAACAAAAGCTAGTGCCTATAGTATCTAGTCCAATAATTCTTGACGAGCACCGGTGGGGTGTGTGACATGGCGTCTCCCACAAAGCTGAAGTTGGCAGGTGCGGTAATAGATTAGGTTAGAACAGCTAGATCAGCTGGCATATATTCACGAGCTTTTGGCTTACCATCGAGTATGCTTGAGCTAAAGGCAAGTGTAGAGTGAAGTTTGTCATATCCTGAAGCTACCGAGATAACTCATATATATATATATCTTCTATGAATCTGTTTATTTACATATAATAAAAGTTTCGAAATGCTACAGCGCAGACTGGATTTCGTATCTCCGTTTACAGTTATTTTATGAAACTGTAGAAAACTCTTAATGTGAATACAACTCTTTAGTTTTCACGAATACAGTACTTTTATATCAAATATATAATTTATACTATTTCATCTAAATCGTTTTCTGAAAATTTATATTGTTATTTCTAATTTTTGTTCTATATAGAGTAAAAATAATTAATAG
This sequence comes from Tachypleus tridentatus, assembly GCF_004210375.1. NCBI lineage: Eukaryota > Metazoa > Arthropoda > Merostomata > Xiphosura > Limulidae > Tachypleus > Tachypleus tridentatus. Next base: position 64,161,795 of record NC_134830.1, on the reverse strand, counting down.
TTTTTAAACTGGTTAATCTTATTTTAATTCTGATAACAATTATTTATCTCAAAATATTCCAAAACTAGGCTTGCTTATAATTATGATCTCTCACAGATAAAGCGACAAGAGTAGTCTGCTGTATTTATTTTTCAGAATTGTTTTGAATATAAACTATATAAACAGTTTTAAACATCATAAAATGTTTGGCACTTTTTACTGATTTATGTGTAAGTATAACGTTATATATATGTATATTATTTCTGTATATCCTCGTCTTATGAGTTTAAAAATAAACTTAACGTGACTTCTAACACAGGAATTTCTTTTTTAGCAAATATTCTATTGGATTCAGTGATATAAAGCTCTTCTCACAGAGTTTGATAACCTCTGGTAATATTATATTCGAAAATTATAACACTAATAGTAATGCTTAGCCAGTGTTTTTGCTTGCCTGGTAGTCAGTTTCTTAAAATAAACTATAAAGCAAATAAAAAGTTTTTCCCTATTAATATAAATATAAAACAAAAATAATTGAGATTATGTTCAATAAAAGTATCCTTACGTCCTGCTATTCGAATATAAATAACACAGGCCTACGATGGTTTTATTGTTTTGAAATTTTTTACATGTTCTACAGTGATTCCTGAACGCAAAATCAGAAAAATGATATCCATTTTTCTCTTTCACGTACAGAATTTTTCATAACGTCATAAAGCAAAAAATAAAAACCACAACACGTATTTTTCAAACTAAACGATATAAATATCAAAAACCTAAGATAATTGAAGTTACATACTTGTTCTTCCCTTTTCTTCAGTTTGTTTGTATTTTTGTTAACAAACATAATAATAAAACATGTTCGTTGTGGCAAACGAAATAATAATTTGCATTAAGTAAAGGTTTTCTTTCTTTCCGATTTCTAAAACGTTTTTATGTGATAGCAAAAAAAATCAACATTATTTTTGAAATCTGCGTCGCTGAATTATGAAAAATCCGTTGTTAAAACCAAAACAACTACTATGAAGTTTAAATTTACAGACCTGTGTTATTAATGGTTTAAATAAGTTATTTATCATTCAGAAGTTATAAAAAATGACACTTCTGACAATAAAACACTTATAAAATAAACACCTGTAGTAACTATAATTATAAATTTTCCTTAATTAGGATTGACATATTGAATATATTATTGTAGACAATAGGTGCTAATGACAAGAAACTATATTGGTAAGATCAATAAAACCAGCTAAAGTTTAATTGCATGCAGAATTAGGAATGGTGAAATTTAGAAATATGAGGTTAATGGCAAACACAGTCTGTAGCATATAATGGCTCATGCACTGGATAATTTACCGATCATCAAATCAAGAAGACATTACGCCATACTCTGTTATCAGGGCTAAGTAACCTAAGTTCCATGCCTAGGAGGTTTATCGATTGTCGGTGAGTATCATTATATCCTGTTAACCAGTGTGTCCCCACTTTAAGAATGGCATTCCCATTCTAAAAAACTACTATTATAGCAGTCAACAAAATTTGAACAGATTGGAGTTAATGTACTTCTTATAAATGGTGATACATTAAAACATAGCATCCAGACGGATTCCCGAAGGATCAAGGAGACCTTTACGTTCAGCAGGGGACATCAGATGAATGGGAAAAGGAGAAAAACAGAAAAACCGAAGCCTTAAAACCGAGATCATAAATGATGCATGCGTAAAAAGTGCGCCATACTCCATCAGTTTTGCGTTACACTAGGTTCCTGCAATGGTTGAAGATGAGGGGAAACAAATACTTCCTTGAGAATCTCTGAAGTTTATGAAATTATACTCATTTAAGATACTAAACTCTTAGATCCTAAGGAGCATACTGGATTTAACTTGAGACGACACAATGACCCAGAGACTGGAGTGGTCATTAGAGTTTTACACAAATACACAAACATTATGAGTACTATGCAAGCTACAAACCATCCAAAATAGCTCACCCATAGCTATCTACAAACACATCTAAACCGCCATTATGTACATTAAAGATGGTACAGCAATCCTACATGGATTTAAATACTAGTCACCAAACATGTTCTCCATTTCAGTAATAGGGCGTTATAATATGATGGTCAATACCTCTCTTTATTGATAAAATAGTAGCACAAGAGTTAACAGTGGGCAGTGTTGACTAATTGCCTTCTAACTTATAGCTGGTAAATTAGAAACGTATAATATAGATGGGCTTCTAGTAGCTTTGTGCGAAATATAAAACAAACCATAACAAGGATCACCACGTAGTGAGTGAATAAATGAAGTAATGACACAGTAATGATTATCAATCCTGGTAAACCCACAACCATGCGCTACATAATCAACAAGAAACATGCCAGATGAGGACAAAAACATTACAAGTTATTGTGGGTGATGAAGTGCCTAGAGAAATATCCTTAAACAAAAAACCGACTTCACCACCCCACGTTAACTCCATAATTACCATAGTTACTGAAGGTATTGATTCATTGAAAGTTTTAATAGGAAATAATAAGAAAACTGTTTATGCTAAACTATTCTATCCTGTATTATGTATTAACGATGGTCGTGCTGAGTGCTCTAACTTTAGGTAGTATCGAAAAAGAGATAAAAACACCTGTTTCATATTCACGGAGGTATTTCATCAACTCTTCACATAAGCAAGCCTCAAAGTACCTTACAAGTGAAAATTGTTTACCTGGATCTTAAAGTATTAAGGTCATGCATTCCAATCATAAAGCCACTGCTCTTTTCAGTTGGGATACTCCAGCTGCAAAATAACTAGAGAAACCTCAACCAACCGAAGAGTTGACTTAGAGGTACCTCGGAAGAAAATTATGTGCAAAACTGTGATCTACAAATATCTCTGAGATAAATGTGTTACACTAGAGCGAAAAAGTCCGTATGTAAAATAACCATCTGGCAGCATTGTGATCTGTGTAAACCAGCGTAGACAGATAATGCAAAGATTGGGAAGAGTATGAAGCAAGGAAAAAACTTGTAAGCACTTAGTTAAAGACCATAACAAACAGTCATCAAGGCCACAAATTATTCTTACACTACATAGAGCAATAGATCTGATTGAACATTCATCATCCCTTGAAGCAACAACATTTTGTTTACAGTTGATGGAGAATTCACGTTTCCTACAAGTAGCACAAAGATGAAGCTGTAAACCGAAAAGTAAGCTCTTCTCTGTGATGCTGAAAGTAATTAAAAGCAAACAAACAGTCCAACCAACAAGAAATTTGCACAAAATTCAAAATAGTTAGTTCTCAGATAAATAGAAGGAAGTAAAACAACTGCATCATAAGACTGTCATCTGGATGCATGTTCTAAGCCACGCAATATTAAATTAGAAGATGAGAAGCTCCTAAGGAAAGCTTCCTATATCAATGAAAGCACAACTCTATTGGCAGAACACTGATATTCTCTGCCACCTATGGAAGAAACAGTGGAGTAATTAGTGGTTTCTTTGAAAACGTAAGAAAATAAACTGAAGAAAAACAATGTAATATGACGCAGATACGAAAAGTAAAATATGAGAAAACAGTATATGGTCTGTTGGTGCAATCCGTAGGATTTTTATCAAGGTTAAACTCAACTCAATTTCTATCAGAGTTTAAAAGTAGTACATTACATTCATTTTCTTTATATTCTCGAACTTTCGTTACTTAAATGTTTGACATGAGGTACCTTTGTCTGTTTCGTCCTTTAATATACAACTTGAGCATGAGCGCTTAATGTCAATATTTAATCGATAACAGCCGTCTTTTGGGCCTACTATAGAAGTTTATGTCTTCTATAATAAAGATGAAATATTAATGAACAAAAAGGAAACAAACATATGATGAGCATTCCTTGGTGTGATCAATATCACTTCTAGGCGTAGCCGAAAACTGACAAAACTAGTTAATTAAGTATCCAAATAGCATTGTTCGTTAAAAGACAAATTTGCTATAAAGCTATAATTTTCTGACGTGGTTCGTGTGAGTCAAGTAAAGATGTCACATTCTAATTCTAAAAAGACGAAATGTTGTAATTACGCTTTCGTAGATAAAGATGCTGTTTTAATGCCTTGTTTGGTGTTGTTTGTAAAAATTATTTACATCATTCTCTCTTTTACCGTCAATGAGTTTTTGGTTGTTTTTTTTATAAAACACAGTCATCGTAACATTGCAGGTTATTATGTGGAAGACGGAAATATTTTTTTTATTTTCAATGTTTTGTATGTTTAATTATTGTAAATCAGCTTGTTCAATTGTTCCTGTGCGTATATTACAACAACTCTCAAAGTATTTCATAAATATATACCTAATATGATTTTAAATAGTACTTTGTTAATAAAATTTGTAATAACTAGATCCATTTGTTTTAAAAGAATAATTTCATAAAGCGAAAAACCTTAATGAAAATGTTATTACTTGAAAATTAGGCTTTTTCGTTGTGTAATTCAGTTGTTTGTTTTGTTTAGCACAACTGTAGGAATATTAAAACGTCTATCATAAAATGATGTAGTACTTTATGTAATGTTTTCATCTTAAAATATACTTTGATCTCAATTAGTTTAAATATATTCAAGTTTCATTGAAATTAAAGCTTCGAAAAATCACCGAAACAGGAAATTTGCTTATAAAATGATAAAGAATAACGTTTACTGTTTTATTAGAGAAGAAAAAAGTCTTGTATTTGTGGACGTACTTCTTACGAAAATATCTCTTGTTCTGTTTGCATACGTTTTTCTGTGTGTATATGGAATAATATATTTTTCCTTTAATTTCGCGCAAAGCTACACGAGGGCTATCTGCGTCAGCTGTCCCTAATTTAGCAGTGTAAGACTAAGGGGAAGGCAGCTAGTCATCACCACCCACCACCGCCAACTCTTGGGCTACTCTTTTACCAACGAATAGTGAGATTAACTGTCACATTATAACGTCCCTACGGTTGAAATGGCAAGCATGTTTGGTGCGAGGGAGATTCGAACCAGCGACCCTTAAATTACGAATCGAACGCCTTAACCCACTTGGCCACATCGAGCCAGTATAGATTTAATAATGACATTCTGTTTTCGATCTTTATTCACTATTTATTTAATATTAATGGATACTTCATTATATGTAGTTTTCTCAGATGCACCAATTTTCTACAAATAAGGGCAGTAACCACTGAAATATTGGTACAGCAGAAACTTTAACGAGGAATTAAACTAAATTATGATCTGACAGAATTGAACAGTGAAGAGAATGGGCATAACTTTTGCAAAAAAAAACAACAGCAAAAAATATATTATTTTTAGAACACACAAGATAGACAAACATAACACTGCGAGACGTGTGCAAAACACACAGGACGGCCGTTCTTTTAATGGAGAAAGATTTATATGGAAAATCTCGAGGGAAATATGGTTAAGAGAATCAACCAGAATATAATTCCTTGAATGGGGTCTGTTCTCCAGAGCGTATTTGCCACCACGTCTCATTGTCATCCCAATTTCAAAAATAGGAAATACGGAGCCTTTAGGTATTCCTAATTCTCTACTTTATTCAACACTTGTAAATAGCTCATTGGCAAAAGTCTTATGACTTTCCCAGCGCTACCTTCTATCATAAAGTTCAGAAAACGCAAAAGAGGAATGATCCTTGGCAGTGTGTGTTACTAGGACAACAATAAGACCGTGTTCCAGAGTATGTTATTTGCACGCCATGGATTCAACACGTGTAAGCGTGAAAATGTCTAAACATTCTAGTGAACAAAAAGTTTTCACCTTTCTAAACTAAAAGAAAGACCGAAATCTGGCATGTTTCACATACTAGTGATATGCGTATGTTCTCTACAGAAACATGCAGCTGAATATCGTATCTAACTTATTTCATTATTGTAAAATAGGATTATAAATTCTACCATAAATACTAATGAACATTATGTAAATGCGCATAGTCTATATATATGCCCCCCAGTGGCTCAGCGGTATGCCTGCGAACTTACAACACTAAAAACAGGGTTTTGATATCCGTTGTAGGCAGAGCACAGATAAACCATTAAGTATCTTTGTGCTTATTTAAAAAAAACAAGAGCATATATGTATATGTAGGACATATACTGAGATTGTCATATAAATGTAATTTCACTGTTAATATGTGAAGTGCGTTATCCTTTAATATATATATAATCCAAGTGTTACATATATAGTTGGCCCGGCATGGCCAGGTGGGTTAAGGCGTTTGACTTGTAATATGAGGGTCGCGGGTTTGAAACCCCGTCGCACCAAACATGCTCGTCGTTTCAGCCGTGGAGGCGTCGTAATGTGCGGTCAATCCCTCTATTCGTTGGTAAAAGAGTAGCCCAAAAGTTGGCGGTAGGTGGTGATGACTAGCTGTCTTTCCTCTAGTCTTATACTGCTAAATTAGGAACGGCTAGCGCAGATAGCCCTCGTGTAGCTTTGCGCGAAATTCAAAACAAACAAACATATATAGTTTGAATGCGTCTACTTCCAATATCAACAAACAATGAACAGGATTCTATCTCTCTTTCTCTTTAAAACATATAAGCTACAATTTAATTCGAACAAGACATATGTCGCTATTTCAGTCGACACACAAACAATTTCTTTTCAAAACGCACAATAACACCACCACATGTGTTTTTAAAATATTACACGCCATAATTAATCTTACTATGCCTAATTTCGTGTGAAAGCTTTTAAAAGACAGCTTCATACTCCTACTTTATTTTCAAAATTTTTTTCACCCCATAAAACCTTTCGATAACACAATATAATAATACTTCAAGGTTGTTGTTTTTAGAGGTTATATTTATGAATCATTCCCGCGGCAAGTTTACTGTTTCAAATTGCAAACCAGATTTTACGTAAATTTAACTTATTCAGATTACGTTTATAAATTAGTGTGCAATAGTAATACTTGAATTGCTGAACTAACATAATGACACTTCGCAGTTCTCATCATAATCAGTTCGCAGCATGTAGTTTGCCAGTTAAGATAGTTTTAAATTGAAAATATGCCTTTGGGGAGACAGATGGTTTATATCTATTTCCGATAAAAGAGCGAATAGTTTTTGGTTTAAAACATCATAGAACATACGTGGTAAGGTTATGAATAATGAATTACACAAATCGTAAAAGAAATTCGCTTCGCCGTTATTGCATAGACGTGCAAAACTCACCGTTTGCTATTCAAATATTGAAAAAAAATAGAGTATGTGGTTTTCAAACCACAAAACGTAGTAAATATTTAATAACCGTCGAATATTAAAAAGAATAATAAAACATTTAATTAGTGTTAATATGCTACAACTGCTATTACAAGTTACTTACATGTTCTTAATATGTGCCCCCCAGTAGCTCAGAGGTATTTCTGCGAACTTACAAGGCTAAGATCCGGGTTTTGATACCCGTGGTGGGCAGAGCACAGATAGCTCATTGTGTAGCTTTGTGCTTAATTCAAAACAACAACAATCTTAATATGTGTCAGTAATTAAATTAACAGAAAAAATAAAAATATAGAAGTAATTAATATAAAATAACAAAATATATACCAAAGTAAATCGCACTTTATAAGGGTGATGTTCTGAGCCCCATGTTACCTACTTCCCACTACTTCCTTTCAAGTCGTATCTGATAATCATGATTACACAGTATTGTCTGTTACAGCACGCTTCTTAGTAATGAGGATTTGCAAACTATAACAGAATTTTCATAGCCATTTCACATTCTGTTAACGACAGCTTCCACTATAGCGTTTAAACAATCCAAAGGTATAGAGTTTGCTGGAACTGAGTGGTAAGAGTTATAGGTGGATGGTCGAATACAATTGTTGCTATTTCATTTTCTTCGGCCGTCTTTTCTATGAATATATTTTTTTTATTTCAGATGTACTTGAAAGCATGTTAACCTTTTTCAATAGCATTACTTATTTGTTATCTTTATTATTACTTTGTCACGAGATATGCTCAACTCCATCTCAATGGTTTTCATGGGTTAGAGGATCCTCTTTCGTAACAATACTCTTTACTGCATGGATGAAGGCGTTGCTCTGAATAAGATTAGAGTATTATTAAACAGTTTGTTGTGCAAGTTCTTTCACTCTCATGTTTAACAATGAAAATATTGAGTCCTTTAGTTCTGTATGGTTCAGCAACCTTGTTTTAGAAATGTATTTCTTTTTTACCTTTAATATATTTCTCTAAGCATAATTTTTTCTCGTAAAAGCAATGACTCAAACTGTTGGAAATTCAAAGTGAACCAAGCTATAGATGTTAAGTATATGACCACTGGTTCCATGATTCGAATTTTCGACGACGCATCACTTCATTACCTTTTTAGTCGTTCTTATAAAGTGGGATTAACTAACCCTCTATACAAACATACACTTTATTTTTGCTGTTTATGCTTTAGTAAGACAGAAGTGTCACCTGTAATGTCTTGTTTATATTTTGAGTTTGAAAGTAAGCCATATCAATGGCTTACTAAATACAATTAGAATATATAGTAGACAAGAAGAAATACTTTTCGTAAAAAAGGCCAACTTATTTTTTAAAACATTCTTAGCTAAATAAATGATTACGATGTCTCAAGGTAAAGTTTATACAATGAAGCTAACAATTCATTTTTATTATGTGAGACAGTATAATGTATCGGTATTCTAGAAAGATTCTTTATCCTAACGTGAGATTTAATGAGTATCCCGAGAGAAACACACAGTTAGGTAGATGGATGGGTGTAATACAAACAAGTAAAGCAAATATATATCTATAGGTATTAAATAGAAAAATAGATGCAGAATTAAAGAGAAAAATAGAGGAACATTAAATACAGAATATATATATTTATCTTGTTATTGTTTTATTGTTTGCTAGCAAATGATACTACATCTAAGAAAATTAATTGTTTTGAAGACAATATGACAGTTTTGTGGGGAAAAAATTGCTGTTTTGGTTTTTTTTAAGTCGTACCGGAGCTGTACCAGGTGGGCGTGTTCGACAGTTTCGTGACAACAGGCAATACCGCTGTGATCAGATGCCATGTTCCCACAGGCACGAGCCATTACGTGACGGTATCTGCTTGGTTGAGCGATGACCGGTATGCCATTATTCCTACTGCTGACCCAAGTAAGTTTCTCTGTTTATAACTCAGAAGAAGCTATTTTTCTCAGGTAACAAACAGTAAATATGTTTCTTGCTCCAAAGAAATTTACAATGTATTTGAATAGACGAGTATAAAGAAATTTTTTATTAAGTTTCCAGGCTATAGCATGAGTGTAAATAGCTTAAATCACATTATTTTTTTGTTTTTGCCTCCAAACGATTTTTATTGTGACATCAAAAATTGATTGTATAATACGATTTTGGTTATTACTACCATATTAAATCAATAAGTGTTCAATAAACAACAAAGTGTAAACTTAAATGTTCATGGAGTAAAATAGATTCATGATAGTTTCTAGGCTGTGTTTTAATATTTTGAAATTTGAAAGCAATTTGTTTGTTTTGTTTGTTTTTGAATCTCGCGCAAAGCTACATAAGAGCTATCTGCACTAGTCGTTCCTAATATAGCAGTGTAAGGCTAGAGGAAAGGCAGCAAGTCATCGCTAACCACCGCCAAAACTTGGGCTACTCCTTTACCGCCGAATAGCCCCCTGCCAATATAGTGGTAAATCTACGGATTTACAACGCTAAAATCAGGGTTTCGATTCCCCTTGGTGGGCTCAACAGACAGCCCGACGTACTTTTACTATAAAAAACACCAACATCGACGAATAGTGGGAATGACTGTCACTTTATAACACTCCCACGGCTTATAGGGCGACCATGTTTGGTGTGACAGGGGATCGAACCTTGTGATCCTCATATTGCAAGTCGAGCACCCTAACCGCCTGGTGATGTTGGGCCTTTTGAAAAAACACCACCATAATCTTTACAGATCCAATAATGTAACAGCTGGAGTATTTAACTTCATAATTAATTAAAGTTTATCTTAGAACATAAGACGTTGGTCCTTTATACGTAATTGTAAAAACACGCCCGTAAAATCTACAAAACAGAAAATGTAAAACTACAAGTTTACACGTATCTCTGCATAGATCCAACAAACGTTCATGTATATATTTGTGAAGATCCATCGACAGGGAGCGAAGTAGTTGTAAAAAGAACGCCTATAAAAAACTGGAAAAGGCAAAATGCAAAACTGAAAACTTCTTTGTATCCGCGTAAATCTATTGTACTTCCACAAGAAGATTCATCCACACGCTGCGAAGTAGTTACACAGACATACGACAGACTGTACTATTATATTTATATAGATATAAAACACTCAGCTAAGTATAGTATATTCGAGTGAGAAGAGTTAAAATGAACCTTAACTTGTAAATAATAAAATTATTATTCCACATGTCAATACATTATTAATTTGTCCTTATTCTATTTCTTAGGCTTATAAATATTCTTTTTATTGTTTTGAAATTTACGAACTAACAGAAGTTTGAAGAAGAGTTTATTGTTCAGAGGCGACTCAAAACTATTAACTAAAAACGATTATACCTTAAAATACAATTTTATTTACACACTAAATTATCTATTCTGCAAACGTTAAGCTATATTTAAAGCGCCATGGAAAATAGTTACAGATAAAAGAAAGAGAAACAAGTGGGTGCATTTAATTTAGTAGCATCGTACTTTCTAATGAATAATGTAATACATAGAGTCGTAATTCGTAATAAGGAACATAGAAGATAGCTTCGTTTTTAGTAAACACTGATTAAGAATTTTGTTCCTTGCGTAGCCTCTTTTATTACGTATTAAATATATAAAATGCCTTAAGATTTTAAGTTGTAAGTACTAAACATTTCTTGTGATTTTGATGAAATGTTATTAAAATGCGTATACATATATATATATATATCTATACATATACATACGTTAGTGTCATATGATGGTTTTCGTTTTAGACTGAAAACGTACTGTTAATCTGGTCTTATAAGAGTACTTAGACGAGTGTGTAGAATGTTCGTAGTCGGTACACGACTAGGAGACTAATGGTGCATATCGACCTAAACAAACATTTGCCAACATTCATCGTGGATGACGAGGGTGACATTGATGTTGTATACGTAATAACTGTCTCGACTATTTGTGTATTATTTAAATCGTAGTCACATGATTAAGACTTATTTGGTTAAACAAAATCTGAATATGTGGTAAATTCAAAAGCTACTCCTCGCTACATTTATCTTTACTCAAACCGCAGTAGATATTAAAGTCCTAGTATAACATGTTTATTTAAATATCGAAGTTGCGTTTCCACATTTTTATCTTCGTACAACCCTCAGATTAGCTGTTCATCTATTATTATCGTACGTTTAATTCTAAATATTAATATTCTTTACCACATTCACCTTTGGTACAAAATATTTTCGAATGTTTACACAAATGAATAGAACAAGAACCAACTTTATATACTATTTATAATACTTCTTTTATAGGTGACTATACATACATATATTATTAACAACTTTTATCATAAGTAAGTTAACTGTATACATTAGATTTACAAAATAACTACTTATTAAAGAATGTCCCATATAACAAATTAACTAATGCTTTATATAATGAATCAAGATAAATACTTGAAGCCTTAATAATTATAATGTATTTAATCATAAGCTAGAATACTTACAAATACATTTTTTTCGTTTCTCGGTCTTTTCTTTTTAATGCAAGGACCTTTGGAATGGAAATTTACTTAAGAAATTTTAGAGACCTGAAGCTGTTTACTCAAAAATTTAGTCACGATCGGTTTATAAATAGAATTCTCGGCTTTTCCGACAGTTCAATTTCCAACAACATAATGATAGGATTTAGAATGTAAAAGACTGAGAGAATAATTCTATTGGAATATTCATAGTGAAATTGCCCACCGCTAGTACAGCGGTATGTCTCCGGATTTACAACGCTAAAATCAGGGGTTCGATTCCCCTAGTTGGGCTGAGCAGATAGCCCGATGTGGTTTTGCTATAAGAAAAACACACACACCCTAGTGCAATTTACAACAACCTATAGAAATTACGTTAAAAATGTTATTTTAAGTTTAAACACAAATACTTACTCATTCAAAAGGAAATAGTCTCAGCTGTAGGAATTAGTAAACGTTTCCTAGTATAGAACAGAGCGTTCTAACAAAGTGTTTCTCACTTCCTTCGGTAGTATTATGAAATCAAATACTACATCAAGTAAAAATTGACTGAATGATGAGGTAACTGCTGGGATACGTCTTTCTTTTCTCATAATGTTTTCATTACGTGGTATATAAATTGAATATTCCTGAGTTGACTCAACTTGGAAGCTAGTAAATGGTAAGTTTTTTGTAAATGAATTCCACATGTAAAAGGTTGTTACTGAAGCCACATCCACCAACATCACTACAACGTTATTTTGCAGAGTATCAACGATCTGGAAGGACTTCTTCTAGAAACTACAAGTGATTAACACAGTGAAGGAAATGACACTCACGAACATTACTATAGTGTTATAAGTTCGAATATTAATATCTGTTAGAGATCTTGAAGTGACACTAATATAAGTGATTGTGACCGTGATGTAGTCACACTTACTAACGTCACTATGTTATAAGGTATGCTATGGATATTTCGAGACATCTTGAAGATATAGACAGACAGACACACACACACAAGAAATATATATATTTTTATTTAGCTATTTATTTAATGAACGTAAAACAGGTAGAAAACCATGACGAATATAAAAGAGTGTATTTGCAAAAAAACAAAAAATTGTATCACTATAATAAGATAAGGAAACTAGTCATACGGATTACTAGAATTGACCAAATATTTGTTTCTTATAAACTATATCATTGTAAAAAGATCATAAAACTAGCCATATGGATCACTAGAATCAAACAAAAAAACAAATATAGTTATCCCAAAGAAACCATGCAGCAAAACTCATGAAACAATACACAATAATTTTCACAAGTAAGAATATAATAACAACATATCTAATTAGCTAACTTCATCACTGGATTAACGCTGAGTTCTGATCTATGTAAAATGCTTGTTTTGATAAAAATCAATATGTTTACAACAGTTCTACACGGAACGAAATGGTTACAGTTATCGTTTGTTTCCTTCAAACTGTATGGTTCATCAAGGTGTTAATGATAGGAATTAGACACCGTAAATATTGTTTATAAACATCACATTGTTGTTTTTGTTCTAAGTCATCATATATGATTTTGTTCCTATACCGGCCCATTAGAATGGGTGGACTTTGTGTTGAATTGATATCTCAAACATGCGTGTTTTTCTAGCATCATGAATTTGAGCCGTTTAGGATAAGAAATAGAAACAAAATATGTATATTATGCTTCTGTTTGAGAAAAGTCATACGTTAGTTTGTTAAAAAGGGTGGAATTCTAGGAACTATTTAAGGTGTAAGAATACAACGTAATACGAAAATATCAAGCTTTCGAACTTATAAAAACTCAAAGAAATATTCCAACAAAATCTCATAACTTTATCTATTACTCATATTAAATTTATTACACTTAAACAAAACAAAAAAAAACACAACTTTTATATTCGTATTTATCTTCTATCTCATATCAAGTTACCATGATAAAAATACTTGGAATATTGATTTTGTAAGAAGTATATTCCGGACCAAATCTAGTGCTCTGTACTATAATTGTATAATTGTTATTTTTATAATTGTATTATAAAATTGTTATAATTGTATAAAAGCAATAGAAAGCATCATATGTTTGTTTACCTCATCTGAAATTCGTCTCCGAGTGAAATTGATAGTTTGCACGTTTTGGGTCATCAGGTGTTGCTTGATGTACAATGAGTCACCAAGTGGCCTTTTTATATTTTAATTGTGTATATTTAAATTCCTGAAATGTTATATTTTTATGTTCTTAAAATTTTCATAACTTATTACTACTCAATCTTCTTCACATAGCTAATGATTATATATCTTTAATTGAAAATAATAGTAGTTTTAAAGGTAACATATTTTAATACGAAAAATAATAAACATGTTAATCATTTTTAACAGTATTAGCTTGCAACTGATAACCCTACTAACCATTTCTATCTCCAATTTTATCCAATATCACTTGTGTTTTAGTGTTTTTGATGTTAGCGTTTTTGGTTGTATATAATCAGTTCTCCTTGAACAGAAAAATACCTTGTAATAAGTTGCAATTGAAAATATTAACAGGTGAACTCGGGTTTCTTTATTTTCTAACAAAACATATATGTTACTATTACAAATTCCCTCCTGTCTTACGCCTACACCTTGCTGGGTTAGTCACTTTGTATCCGACCCGGTGTGTCCAGGTGGTTACGGCGATCGACTCGTAATCTGAGGACCGAAGGTTCGAATCCCCATTGCCCCAACATGCTCGCCCTTTCGGAAGTTGAGGTGTTATAAAGTTACGTTCAATTCGTTGGTAAAAGAGTAGTCGAAGAGTTAGCGGTGGGTGGTGATGACTCTAGTCTTACACTGCAAATTTAGGGACGACTAGCGCAGATAGCCCTCGTGTATATTTGTGCGAAAAAAAAACTGTGTATTTTTTCGAACATAGTTCTGTTTCACCAATTACAATTGGTAGTAAGTTAAATTATTTTGGAGAATAATCTATTTGCTGACAGCAAGTTCCCTGATGTTAAATATCTCATTTGGTTAATTATACTTACATTCAAACTCCATTAACGAGTTGTTCAATTCATCAGGCAACATTTTCTTCAATCAACTAACAGTTCGCAGGAAAATCATTCCCCTTGTGGATAAGATCCATTAGAAAATGAAGCCAGACCTTGTACGTTAGAAATTAGTACGATTTTTTTTTTTTTTTGGTTTCTACCAACCTTTAGGTTACTGTAACGACGTGAAGAGAAGCAATACATAACGTAATCGATTATAACATATTGCAGATATATGTCCTACGTCGAATTTGAAAGCAAAACATGTACACATAAATTAATATATGCAACTTATTAAACTAATTAACTTCGAAAATCTGCTATTTACTTCAAGGAGAACTTATTCAAGATTCATACGCATAAAAGATGAACATTTGAGCATTGATAACGTGTAACGTGAATACCCGATAGCCGGTTACATGAGATGGAGGTAACCTTTGGATTAATGAGTCCACATAAGCGAAAATAATTATTTCATCTAAACAACAAACAAGTACATGAAAAGCTACAAATGTTAGTTGAAACTGTGTATATTTATCTCATATAACACACAGGCTTAAGTCAGTTTGGCTGGGCTATAATTTAAATAATTCATTCAAAATATACATCCGAATATTTGGTTTTATTATGGTTACATCTACGTCACAATAATGTTGTGTTACAATTTATTTTACGATTGAAAAAATAAAAGTAAATGTTTTTGTTAATTTTTTTCGTTTACACATAACGGCTGAATATATTTTTTTATTCAAACTACATAGTGTTTAGTGCGTTACATTAAAATGATTTTGAATATACAAATTAATAAGTTACGTAACAAACACAACAAATACAATGTCGCTATGGAACATAATATATCACATCTACAACATTTCGTTGGCCTGACATGGCCATTTGTTTAAAGAACTCGACTCGTAATCCGAGTGTCGCGGATTCGAATTCCCATTATAATGTGACGGTCAATCCCACTATTCGTTGGTAAAAGAGTAGCCCAAGAGTTGGCGGTGAGTGGTGATGACTAGCTGCCTTCCCTCTAGTCTTACACTGCTGAATTAGGGACGGCTAGCGCAGATAGCCCTCGTGTAGTTTGGCGCGAAATTTCAAACAAACCAAACCAAACATTTTGACATTGTTTAACGTTGCGTAGGTAGTGTGGTGCTACCAAAGATTCATGTCGTTTGGAAATTTTATGTCACAACTGTTTCCTACGCAAAATATCCATACAATCAATCAGTAAAGATGTGTTCAAATTGGAAATTTTCAGTTTCCAAGATGAAAATCACCTTGAACTTAATAACATTTGGAAACAAAGAAATATGGATCATAATGAAGCACCAGATTTATCCAGAAAGAGACTTGCATAAACGTCGCACCCAGTCGTGGTAAGAAAAGTATGATCTCTTGTAGCAAATGATAATCCACGAACATAAAGGTCAGCGAAAAAAGTAATCGCTTGTATTAGGCAAAAGTACGCAACATAACTAAAACAGATCTTCTGAAAAAGTGACACAAGTTACGTGTACACAACCTCTTTCATCACATATCCAGGAGAAAAAAAAAGATCAACAATAGAGCAGTGCCTAGCGGGAAAATTTACAATAGGTGGCGACTCTCGACAAAGCTTAAGTGTACCTTGGTAACTCTGACAAGTCTCTTATCATTTTATACCAGTTAAAGAGTGAGAAAAAATTTCAAAAATGGTGTATCGTGAAACTATTTTGAAAGGACTCATGATGATTACTGTATACTATGGTGGAAGTAATTTAATCATCAGGGTAGTAGATACAAGGGTTAAGATGTTCCGGATCATTTTGTACTGCACAGAAATACTGGCTTTGTACTGAAACGAAGCCAACAGTTTCGTAATAATAAAGGTTCCTATTATTATTCTCGTTCAACTGTCAAACATCTCAAGCAGTTGGATATCGAAACGGATTCTCATGATATTCCATAACAGTCAAGTCATCAGATGGGACTTCTGAAACAAGCGCTAGGACACCCTCGTTTCCATACACTAGATAGCTTATGGAAAGCCAGATGGGAGGAATGTCGTGTTTTGGAAATGACAGCTTTACGGCAGATTCTTTTTACAGGAATACTGTGAAAATGCATAGCCGTCAGATATGACCAAAAGCGTAGCAAAATGGACCATACGACGTAGTGAGGCTTCTAAATCGTTTTAATATAATGTACTTAACTCTCTGTTTGTTTTGGGTGTGCTTAAATTAGTAGTTTTGTTTTTTGCATTATAAAATTCTGCTAATTTAAATATTCATTGACTTGTATTTTAATAATACTTTTAAGTACTCTAGTTAATTTAATTATTCATTTTTTCGTATCTTAACATAAAATACCATGAAAAATTTAAGTCTTCCTTTTTTATGTTTTTAAAGACATTTTCTTGAAACTGAAGTTTTTCTTATTACGATGATAAGATTGAAAGTTAAATATAAAGATAGTTTGTATTTGATAATAGTGTCTATTAATCTCTTGAGATAAGTCATAAAAACGTTTTTTGAGTTTAACCATAATTATTTATCAAAATCAATTTAAAGACTTTAGTTATTTATTTTAGTGAATGTTTTATCGTAATATAGAAATATTTAGTGCATAGTAATCGAGTTATTGTAGTTTAAAACGTATTCAAAAGTAAAGCAACGTAAATTTACTAAAATATCTTTTCTTCAGTATCATGTGTTCTGGTCCTATACGCTCGTATATTATTAATATGCATCAAACTTCTGTACTTTGACTGCGTTCGATAACTGATAAATCCTGTAATTATAACTGTGTATATAGTATCACAGGTTGATTAATGACAGAATATGTTCAGCATATAATTCCAGGAAGTGTATTTCTTTTTTCTTACTTTAACCAACTGTTAACTTCCGTTGCAAGTATGGTAATTAGATGCCAGTAATTCGTAACGAAGCCTCACTCGTATTTCATGTACACAGCGCTGGTGATTCCAGTTAAGCCTACTTTCAGATTTAATATCCGCGCGTACATAAAAATATCACGAAGTAAAAAGTTTGATATATCATATCAATCAGTTAAATCCAAAATTTTAACGAAGGATTTTGTTTGTTTAGGATTAAGCGCAAAGCTACACAATGGCCTATCAGTGCTCTACTCACAACGAGTATGGAAACTTGGTTGCTAGCGGTAGGTGTCTGCAGACATACCGCTATACCACTGGGGAAGACCCAAGCTTAAAGAAATACATAATTTTACAAAATTTCCAGCCAGTTACTACAAACTACCATTTAATATCCGTTTGATCTGTAACTTTCAGAACATTCGTTATGTAGCTCGATGTTTGTAGCTAATACTTGTTTCATACAATGCACAAACGTTATTAAAAAGGAAGAACAATTACATAATGGTAGTCTTTAGGATCGGTAAAGTTAGTTGTTTATACATTTTGTTACAAATAAAAAACTGTAACGTGTATTATATGTCTTAGTCTTTTCAACACTTGGTCTCGGCAAGTAACATTTTTATGATGCTTATAATTTACTATGGGTTTTATTATCCCTTGGTCTCTCTTGTATACTGAGTGACTTCTGTACCAGAAACAGACCTATCTCACTGTGACTCATCTGTAACATTTTGATCTAGAAATGTTGTGATAACTTATAAAAACTAATGTTCCATTCAGAATTAATACAAAGAGATTAAAAAATTATGTAATGTGTACATACACACTCATATATATATATAAATCAACATATCTAATCAAATGAAATACATTAATTATCCACAGGTGGTTGAGAATATGACTGTAAAACAATGATGAATGTGACACAAAACAAAAACAACATTATAATAAGACTAAAAGTCAAATTAATACTTTCATCATCACTCCTTAGGATGACAACAAAGAATGATGATGAAAAAACTATTTTAAATTTTAGTCTTATTATTATTATAGGTAAACATACGTCCATTCCAGAACAAATGCCGTTTTATTAGGTAAACAAGCAGTAAAAGATTAGTATTTGTATTAAGTTGTAGCTGTCGTTTGCATTAGCACGATTACACATTGTGCATGTATGATAATAAATCCAGACCCATTGGATTGTGAAAAACTTGGAGGAGTGTGGCTTTAACTGTTGGTAGTTTGCGAGATTTCCTCAGGGATCAACTGAAGATAAATCTTACACTCTTGATAAGATTCATATTCGACAAATAGCCTGGTCATAGGAAAGTAGTAAGGTTCTTTTCTTCCAACAGGAACCTCCAACTTGGATGAAAAAATTGTCATGCGTGGCAAACTGGTCATCTTTATTACTGTAGCAGCAGTAAAAGTCCCTTCTCATACCAAAATCTATGATTTTCCATCTGCGTCCACGTGTTAATTTTACTAGTTAAAAAACAAATAAAAGAGAATCAAAGGATTTGTACAAGTTAACAACGGAGGGATATAAGGTTATCTCATGTCACTGTAGTAAAATGCTCAAAAAATTAAAGGAACAAGTAAATTTTCTTATATATTTTTTCTCAGTGTTTCAAATGCGATAATATTTTTATTTTTTAGCTAATTTGCCTAATTTCAGTTCCATCTGTATCCATTTTTTAATGTGTGATGAACGGTAAAACATGGAGGAATAAAATTCTTAAAAATGACCAATATCACTAAAACTTATATCCCATATGAAACAATACTTTAAACAGTTTACATGCATTTATTCAAGAAATGTTTGAAACATTCACTATCTAGTGTGACCTCCAAGGACTATGAAACACTCCTGACACCGATTTGGCACACTTCGAATATGTCCATCGATGTTATCTTGGGGTATGGCAGCCCACTCGTCTACCAGGACTTGTCGGAGTTCCTGTACATTTTGAGGAGGGTGTTGGCGTTCACTAACACGCCTCGACAACACATCCCAACAATGTTCAATGGGATTCAAATCTGGAGATCTGGCTGGCCACTCAAAAGTCTCTATTCCTTCCTCGGCAAGGAAGTCCATACACATTCTGGCGACGTGGGCTTGTGCGTTAACCTGCATGAAAATAAACCCATCACCGACAGCACCGGCAAAAGACCTCACAATGGGTTTCACAGTTTCTTCTCTATTTGGTCGTGCGTTTAGAGCACCCCTGTCAAGTATGAGTAAGTCCGTGCGGCCACCCAAGCATATGCCTGCCCAGACCATGACAGAACCTCCTCCATAAGCATCGACTTGCATAATGTTACAGGCGGAAAATCACTCTCCTCAACATCTCCAAACACTTGCACGTCCATCATCACGAGACACAGTGAACCTGCTTTCGTCTGTCCACAGCACAATGACTCATTGACGAAGTTCCCAATCCAGGTGCTGACGAGCAAACGAGTTCGTCTCCTGGTAGCGTCGCCAAAGTTGATTGATCACGCTTGGTGACACAGCGACGCACTATGCCACCCTCCTTTGGGTCTGGCCATCCTCCAGCATCTGGACCGCCCTGGCCACCTCGTTCTCTGTCAGATGGCTCCTGACTGCTTGGATACACAAGATGAAGGTACACACTGACAAAGCGAGCCGAAAAAGATCCATGTTGTTGTTTCTTTCGAGAAATAATAAGAAATGCATAGTTTCACGTAACAGCCTTATATAGGGTACCTTGAGTTGTATTCTCCTTGAGTGAGGTGAGTTTCATTTGAGTTGCTTCAAACTTTACTCGCAACCTTAAAAAATGCACTTGTAGACGAACTGATATGTTTTTCATACATAAATATAGTTATGATAAAAATATATTGAAATATGTACTTGTTCCTTTAATTTTTTAGCAGTATGTTAGTTTTATTTTCTAACTACGATAAACAAACTAAACTGTTCGAGTTCTTCTTGGACAAAGGGTCAAATTTCTGTAGAAATTTACAGAGAAAGTAAGAGAACTTGAGGTCGATATCTAATAATTGCCTATGTTGAATTTACCTATTAACATAAGTTGTGAAATATCGACCTGTGAGTGTGAGCTTTATTGTTACAGTGTGATATTTAGATACTTTACAGAGCAGTAAATAATCGACCACGTGACACTGTAACATAAAGATTACTTTCCCAAATGTATTTTACTTTAAAGCAGTTGACTAAACTAACTTGTTAAAAATACCATGTAATCAACATCATTTTAAAAGAAAATGTATGAGCATCTAAAATTATTAAATAACGAATAATAAAATATACAAAAACGAGCTTCGAGAACTTACTTGTTGTCGGGTTTTTATTTTTTATTTAAACGATTGTTTGTTCTATTTCACTAGTTAAAACCTAAAAGTTTATATTTGTAGTGGACTAACCTTCGTAACTCCTTTTACTCATCTATCCAGCCCCCCCCCCCCCTCCCGCAGGTACAACAGATTTACAGCGCTAAAATCAGGGGTTCAATGTGACTTTGCTTCGAGAAAAAACAAACACACTCATCCATCCATTCGTCCATAATCCCATCTGGTCCTTTCTCAACGTCAGTGACGTTCACTTGCAACAAAAGCTATCATCGTTTCGTCCTGTTTATACACATTACCATTGTGGGATATCGTAATGGCTTGTGATTGAATGGTCTGAATGTTCTATTCAAGTTACTGTGTATAGAGACAGCTTTACGATATTATCTTCATCGTAGTTTGTGGATCAGTGAGGCGATTCGATTTTCCCGACATATTCTTTCCATCACTGTCATGTTTCATAACTACTTTTTTGTTCTTCTGTTCGTGGCATGTCGCTATATTAATGTCGTGTTCACTTCTGTTGGCGTGGCATGGCCAGCTGATTAGGGTGCTCGAATCGCATTCTGAGGATGTTGGGTTCGAACCTCTCCATCAAACATGCTCTAGGGGCGTTATAAAGTGACTGTCAGTTGTATTTGTTGTTGGTAAAAAGTAACGTACGATCTAGCTTTGGGAGATATTGACTAGATGTCTTCCTCGTACACATAACCTCATAGTAACTTCGCACGAAATTCGAGAAAAATCAATTAACTTTTCTTGCTGGTTAGTTGCCAATGGCAAATAAAATATTATTTTGACTAAACATCTCAAATAGATTAAATCGACAGTTAACCGTTTAAGTTTAAAGTGTTTGCGCTATCCGTATTTTTCCAAGAACATTCAAATAAAAGAGAATCAGATAATAGCGGGAAAAGAAATTTTATATGAAATAATATGGAAAATTAATGATTTATAATGTTTGAGAGAAGTTGAAAGAAAGATCAAACTACATTAGTGCGGCTTTTTGCTAATAAAAAGAAAGAAAACACAAAAAATTCAAAGTTTATATAATTGGGTTTTGACTTACAAGTGCATGATTCGATTACTAATAGTATCTAATCTTTTTATAATCTTGACTACTGAAGCAAAACTAACGAAAACAATAGCAAAAAGAACGGCCAACAAAATAAAAAGATTTCCATGTACGATTTTGAAGAAAGCAGTAATCCGGTCATGATAGTGCTTCACTTATAATTATACATAATATTAATGATTTTATAATCAATAACGTTGTATGTCATTTTCGTTCCATCTTCGCCTAAACGTCATCTTATTAACCCTCCTGTTAACCATGGCAACAAAAATGTGTATTAGATTTATGTATGCCTCGTTTTATTATTTAAAGAAATATCTCTGTGAAATTTTTTAATTAATTATTATTAGGCAAGGACCAACTTTTATCCCTGTGACTACACAATGTACTCATTTTGGCAATCAAAATGCTATTTCATGATTTAAAAAGTCTTTAAAGTAATCAGGCTATCGTTATTAATTTTAAACTTATAACTCAACTGTTGTTTTCTCAAGAAAACTAAAATAGAACATCCTCAATAGCCGTGGCTGTTATTAGATCTCAAAACGGTCAAAAGATGGAACTGTGAACTAAAAGTTTAAAATTGAAAAACAAGAGGAGATCTTCAATAGCCGCAGCATTTTACACTGTTTTAGGTAAAATTAGTGTAAATATTCTATGGGACTTTTTGTTCTCTTTTTTTATTTGCTATACTTTGGGCGCCAGCAGTATCGAGCGTGGGTCCCGTGCATATCCTATTCGATTATTGCTCATCAAGATCTCTACAAGCCTTCCCTAAAATGGAAATTCTTTTAGGAAAGATTACAGTAAATTAACCTACGAGACCTTAGACTTCATCAAATACACAAGTTGAAAGGGTTTGATCTCCTGAGTTGAAAACTGTAATTAGATCTCAAATCGGTCAAATCGATGACAGAGCTATAAGCTGAAACTTTGCACATGAAAAAACAACAACTCAGATCCATTCGATGAGCCGCAATGCCGCAGCTAAAAAATTTTGATGCCAGTCTATAGAAAGTTTGTTCTTTGTTGTTTTTTTCAATTTCACGGAGGACAACTCGATAGCTATCTGCTGTAGCCCTTCCTAATTTTGCAGTGATAGAATATAGAAAAATCAGCTAGTCAACATCATCCACCATCAACTTTTAGGCTACTCTTTCACCAACGAATAGTGGGATTGACTGTCATATTATGATACTCTCACGGTTGAAAAGGCAAACATGTTCAGTGACGGGGAATTGAGCTCCACCCTCAGATTACGAGATGAGTGCTCTGACCACAAGACTATGCCAGGTCTTACATCAAATGACGTCGTATAATGTTTTCGCACTATTTGTTTGATCAAAGACAATTAAAATAACACAGAGATTTAAAAAATTAACTGAACTTTATATATTCGTACACTTAATTGTGATACTGTAATTTTTTTAAAAGCCCCCAAATGACTCAATGAAAAATCTGAGGGCTTATGTCGCTATAAATCTGGTTTCGATGCCTATAGAGACCACAGCGCAGTTAGCCCATTCTGTAGTTTTTGTTTAACAAAGAAAGCAAACAGACAAAAAAATTGAGAAAAAATTAAACTTTAACTGCGAAAGAATGTGGTCAATGCCTAGCAGCATGAAGTAAAAACAAAATACCGAAACTTACAAAAAGGTCTGTTTACTCAGCTCTTCAGTTTCATCAGAGATTGTCACTGAATCATTGTACCACATCCTTGTAGCTACAGCTGTTTTGTTCTACAAGCATTCTCTGAAATCTTGATGGTGGTCTGTATAGAGATTTAAGCTAACCTTTCAAGTCTTCGGAACGTGTACACAACAAGATATGGTGACAAACGTGACACAGAGTGAATTGTTTCTCTACTGACTTCTTTAAAAGTGTTTTTTTGTATATGATAAATAGTAACATTTATAGATTATTTGGCTATTCAACACTGACTATCTTGTCCTTCAGTGTCATCAAATTTAATTATTTAATTTTTTTATTGAACTTTGTTTTGCAAATTCTGAAGGGGAAAAACGTTTTATGTATCAAAACTATGGAATCATAGAGCAGTAAAATCTGAATAGGCTGGTATAAAGTTTCAAATTAACCAAGAAGAGAATTAAGATCCAGGCGATCTTAATGAATTAAAATACCTAAAACGTTGTAAAACTTATTTATTGGCAGTTTTGTTGTAAATCGAAGTTATAGCTTAGGCTAACTTTTAAATATTCTGTTAAGCTAAGGTCATACAACTGATTATTGTATTATTGAATTTCATTACAATATTGGAAACTATCTTAGAGATACAATTGCAGGATATTCCGGTATGGATAAAATGCAAAATCTTACATATAACCAGCGAGGTAAGATGGATCGAATGCATGATAAAAAAAAGACGAAGTACAAACATCATAGCAAAATTATTTTGACTTTTCGTAAGTTTATGCACTTACCAAATCGAAATTTCGCAGATTCATGTTAGGACATATATTCGATAACGTGAAAGATACATCTTATTAAGCACTTAACATCAGATATTTCCTTTTATCAATAACTTTAATGCGTCGCAAAATTAAAGTCGTAAAAATATTACATACTGTACACAAAACTAATGAGCAGTTCAGTGGGAGAAACGTTTTTCAATCAAATGTTTAAATCCCAAACTAATTAAAGTATCTACTTATGTATTTTTATATACATATATATATGTTATATAAGATACATTTTCATTAGCCTGTTTCATTTATAAACGTAAAATTAATATGGGCCTTTATCCTTTTCGCATACCACTAACGTTTATATTGATAGAAAGTTAAGTAGTAATAACAGTGCAAACTTACCATGGTTCTATCTGGTTGAAAATCAATGCAATAGAGATAACTATCCTTCTAAGTAAAAGTAGAAAAAAACCTAATAATGAACACGTTTTCTATTTGAAAATATTGAGCAGGTACATACGAACAGAACGTCTAGCATTAAATAAGCCTTTTACTCTTATAATTATCTTCGTAATGAATAGGCTATAATCCTAGTTTTCGGTAATATATTATTACTACTGTATATTACAAGGAATTAATTTATTTCATGTTTCTTCCATTATCCAGAACTGAATGGATCTAATAATCACTTACATTAGGTCTTTCAGAATATACATAATGTTTGCTTTTGTATATATTAAATATCAACTAAATAGCATAATAGTAAAATTGTATTTTTGTATGTATATTTTATAATTTTTACGATTTATTGTTTCTATTTTTTTTTTATTCTCGCACATGCACAATATTATGGATAAACGCCTTCATTTCATAAGTATTAAAATACATGACCCAAATTCAAGCTATAGCATGGTCAGGTGTAAAAGCCACTCGACTCGTTATCCGAGGGTCGCGGGTTCGAATACGGTTAAAAGAGTAGTTGTAGCCCAAGAGTTGGAGGTGGGTGGTGATGATTAGTTGTCCTTTCTCTAGTCTTACAATGCTAAACTAGGGAAACAGCTACCCCAGATAGCCCTGGTGTAACTTTGAGCGAATTTCCAATAGATTCAAATAAAGGTTATGACTTAAATTACGTTTTGTGCAAACCATTAAAAAGACCTTTATAGATTGTATTTAAAGATCTCTTTCAATGTTAGTTTAACCTCTTTCGTCACATGCTTAGTTCGATTACTGTATCCGTCTGTCTTCTGTGAAAAAAAATCTGGAGATCCATCATTTTATTAGCTTTGTCAGTTATTTTATTTTAGGTGTAAAGTGTATGTTATGAAACCAAAAGAATTTAAATTCCCAATAGGGCATATTTATATTATTCAGCTCAATTGCGAATTAAAGACTCGATAAATAAAGACTTACCTTCTTCAATGTAATTTATATATATATTTATACTCATTTAAAGACGAAAGTGTTTGTTTTCTAGAGTTGAATATTTATAGTTAGGCCAGTATACTGAGTCTGTTGTATTAGTTATTGAATTAATTTGTCCGTCCGACTTGTGCAGATAGTGTTTTAATTACAGAACTAATTTATCGTTAAAAAGTGTTTTTAATTACTGAATTAATTTGCAGTTCTGATCTATGCTGATAGTTTGTTTTAATTATTGAATTAATTTGTAGTTCTGATCTAAGTGAATAGATTGTTTTAATTACTGAATTAATTTGTAGTTCTGATCTAAGTGAATAGATTGTTTTAATTACTGAATTAATTTGAAGTTCTGATCTGTGCAGATAGTCTGTTTTGAGCGGAAGTTAATAATTTGGAAATTACTCCTGTTAATGCAATAGATTTTTTTTTTATTTATAATTCAACTAATTTTTAAACACATAATTTTACATACATAATTTTTTGTTTTCTTTGTTATCCGTACTAAATGGAGTGACCGTGAAGTTATGTAAATTCATGATTAATGAAAGGTTATCTTAAGACTTGAAAAGTTGTTTGTTTTATATATAATTTTGAAAAAAAAACACCCATAAGAACAGCAAAACAAAAATATGAAACCGAAAATTTGCATGTCAAATTTAGTGAAGATCCATCAACATAATCGAAGTAGTGGTAAAGAAAAACCGCAAAAAGCAAAATTGAAAATTTGTGTGTACTTTCCATGGACCTAATACCAATTTGGTGAAGATCCATCTACACCCGGCAAAGTATTTACATGGACGTACAACAAACAGTACTAGTATATTTATACAGATGGCACCAGCGCATTAAATCTGCGTGTAATGTATTCATGACATCGTATCTACACTTTGAGATTGGACAAAAATAATTTTTTCCATGATAAGAAACGGAGGCGAATAGGAAAATCGTGACCCCTGTTGGAAATCTGCATGCACACAGGACAAAAATTTTGCGAAGTTAAGGGTTGCACATCGCATAATAAAAAAGTTTTTCCAGTATCATTCAAGCAAAAGTTCAATTATAGTATGATTAGTTAGCCCACTTTAATCTCAAACATTATACATAGAATTATAGTTTTACAGAATGTCCAAAATAGCTATCATTTTGATCTAATAAAAAATATAAAGTTAAAATAGTTGATTGTTACTTTGTTTCTCGATCGTTTACTTGTGATCTAAACAGCAAACGCCACTTAACTGATACCGAATAACCCAAGAACATAAAACGGTACTCTAATATTTGCATACAAAAAGCGAAGTGTGTCTTATCGCCATTACGCCACTTCACCGTCTGAATTAAAATATAGGTCTGATACAATAAGATAACAAGTAACGAATACGGTTGCAATTTAAAAAGCATTCCCAATCATTTTCTGAAAACTAAACAAATTATATTGTAAATGTGAGTTCAGTGCTTAGAAGGTTCATGAAGAGACGATAAGGGGCATTACAACGAAATTACTTGGCTTATAATGTGCTGTGTTTATTTCCACGATTTAAGAGCTTATTGGAACATAAGAAAAACAAAATAATGTAGGCATACATATAAACTTAAAGTTTCACTAGTCGTTCTAAAATATATCTGACTATATTTCGTTGCACGAGAGGCATTTTAATAACGTTTCGTAACAAAGCATTCCAAGTTTCAACGTATATCGAGGGCAGAGAAATTTAGTCCCTTCTTGTCTTTGGTTAAAGTGCAATAAATGCGCGTCATTGTCAGGTATACAGATGTTCTAGGTAAATGTGAATCTTTTCCTTCTCCGAAGACGTCAATAGTCAATGTGGCGCTAAAGATTCACTGTTTGCTGTATGTTTAAAAGTACTGTTGAATTCTCATACGAAAAACAAATATTTTCACCATTAACTACCATTAAATGCCCGTTGAAATTATAAAAATATATCTAAAGCATAGATCACATGTGTAATACACTTCTTTATACTATGATTTGTTTCTATTTGATTATATGAATGTTGAATTTTTACTAATTCCTTCACTAGTTACAAAATCCGATATATGGGTTTTTAATACAGTGTTTCTCATACAATTATATAAAATGATATCTCTATACAAACAGGAACATGAAATTCAAAGTAATAAGAATATAATCTTTATAAATACAAGACTGTGTACTCTGAAAAGACAGTAAATTATTTGGTTTAAAACACAACTAGTTTTTAATAAGCTAATAAAATATTCAACTTAAAAGAATATGTCAATAAGTTGTATCAGACGCGCAGTGCGAAAGTATCATAAGCTTTCAAAAGCTTAACATATTCTAAGCTAGTTAATATTCATATTTAACTTTCGGAATCTCCATTAAGTTTTAAAACACTGATGTCTTTAATGTTAATTTTTAATATATTCTAATGAGGTCGAACATCTGACATCATACTGGATTCAAAACTTAAGTCTTCACTGTAACCGAACTTCATTGGTAACGTTTGTTCTTCAAGAGCGTTCTTTATGTTCATTTTTGTTTCTTAAATGTTCTATAACTTGGCAACAAACATTTCAACACATAAATATGCATTCATATTACTTTGACGCACATAAGTAGGAAAGAAATTAAATACAGATAAGGCATAAAGAATACCTTGAATTATTATTTTATGTACTATTACCATTTATACTGCTATATGCGAATATATATATATGCACACACACACCCAAACATGTATATATATATGTGTGTGGTGTTTGCACAGACTGACGAACTATGTAATCTTCACTTTAAAAGGCCGTTATATTTCCGTTGCTATAAAATCGCGCTCCGTGAAATAGAGCCGTAAATGTCACAGAAAATTAACAGTTACTTGGTCAAACAAAAGCAGCTGAAGTGGGTGCTATTTGACAATAGCTGCCTTCCTTGTAGTCTATCAGCTCAAACATTAGCGACGGCTATGCCCAGTTAACCCCATTATAGCTTTGCACAAATATATTCTAAACCCGAAAAGCAAACTTACGTTAACTTTCTCTTGCCGCAGAAGTGCACTCCACAAATTAAGGCCATGGTTGTGGTATAAGAGTGACTGTCAAATCCCGGCATTCGATCAGAAAAAAGAACTCGCTCAAGAGTTGGAGAGAGGGTGTTACTTTACGAGAACATTCTAAGCCAAACCAAAATAAATTATGGATTTTATTGATCAAATAAATTATATACAGACTTCTTAATGCCACGAATGTCTCGTTAAAATTATGAAAGGAGAAATAAAGTAGCGTGTAGCCAATAGGCCTAACAGCTACACAATGTAAAATTACCACCTCCATAGGTAATTTACAGAGACTCTACAACATATTCCGAGTATGATATACACAATACGTTATTACGAAATGTATTCCTTGTCAGATAAACAACAGTTGTCCGTTAAAGCAAAGACAGTAGATTTATTCAACCTGCATTTCATTTCATGAAAATATAGCAAACCCTTTACATAAGTATGCTCCCTTTGTCATAAACAAATCGAACATTTCATATGTATATATATATATTTAGAACAATGTGCACTAGTGTTCCATGTGCGTACGTGTATTAAACTACTCTTCAGATTTTGGAGGCAAGAAGTATTTGGCATTTCCTACGGGAGAACTACATATTCATAACGTTCAAGATTCAGACGAGAAACGTCGTTACAAATGTCAGGTGAAAAATATCCTAACTGGAGAAAAAACAGAAAGTTTATCATGGGCCAAACTCGTTATTACAAGTAAGTTTTTAGTAATAATTTATTTCATTCCGTAGTCTCCATCGTTAAAAAATATACAAGATAAAACGGCTGAAAAATTCACCTTTAATTGAATTAAGTTAATTTATATTACGTTATAATAAAAGTCTCGATCAAAAATTAATTAGTCTCCTTTACGTTAAATTCGTTCTTTTCCTTATTTGTAAATAACATTTTCCATAACATAATCAAATTATTGGCCACGTATAAAATGAAAAAGTTACGAAACAATGAGAAAGTCTAATTTTTGTAAAGAATTCCCTTTCAAAAGTTATGCAAACTTTGTGAGTTTTTATGTTCACAAGTTACAATATATATGTAAGAAAGTACCAAGCTGTACAAACACGTGACCTCAAATATTAATAAAATTAGCTCCTTGTTCTTCCACACTAAAGTATATTTTTATCCACTTCGTTCAGTGAAAAATGTAATTTTTACATCATGCTCTCCACTTATACCAAGTCTCTTAAAGTATGGATTCATTTTGAGGTTTATTTAATAATTTGGCTCTTAATGTTTAATCCAGCAAGTTAGTTATATGAAATGGAGGAAGAGAAACCTGTATTTTTACACATTTATAATTCTCAGAACCTAGCAGCACCTTTCCGCCTATAATCCAAGAAGAAACCAGCGTAGTGGAAATATACGAAAGAGAAATCGCTAAGTTACCGTGCGTGGCGCATGGATATCCAACACCAGAATATAACTGGTATCATCATGATGGTCACACCCTTAGTCCGGTTATTCTAGGATCAAGAATCACCCAGTTATATGGAACGTTGATACTACGAGATGCAAGTATTAGTGACAGTGGCAACTATGTATGTGTTACAAAAAATTCCCAGGGACAGCAGCGAACAGAAAGAACTCTTACAGTCAGAGGTGAGATTTTTTGTAATGGCAAACAAAATGTCATTAAATTATAAGATTATTTATCATAATTAACTAGTATATTGGTTGCGCTCCCTTATAATTTTTATATTGGCTTTAAATATATGCTTATTACCCTAATCTTGTTCAGGATAATTTTGTTTTAGCTTCTCAAAAATAAATCCCTTTTGGGGTATTCAATTTACAACACCATTTAATAATTAAAAATAATAAAAGTATGCTGTACATACGCTGGATTGTTCATTGTATAAAAATGAAAGGTTTGATTGTGATGAATTTATACCCTCAAGAATATACACAGCAAATACATATGAAATGTGTGAACGTACAATTTCGGGTGCATGTATTGTATCAGCACTACAAGACCTTGGAGGATGTAATTCATACCCGTCTCTTCTTAAACTAAACGAGTGTGACCATACCGTGCCAGGTGGTTAAGGCACTCGAATCGTAATCCGAGGGTCGCGAGTTCGAATCTCCGTCACACCAAACATGCTTGCCCTTTCAGCCGTGAGGGCGTTATAATGTAACGGTTAATCCCACTGGTTAAAAGAGTAGCCCAAGAGTTGACGGTGGGTGGCAATGACTAGTTGCCTTCTAGTCTTACATTACTAAACTAGGAACAGCTAGCACAAATAGCCCTTGAGTAGCTTTGCGCGAAATTCAAACCAAATTTTTCAACGCTAAAATCAGCGATTCAGTACAACCAGATGTGGCATTGCTATAAGAAAACACACACACATAAGGCATAGACGATAAAAATGAGCGTAGTTATAAACTTGGGTAAGTTACAATCTTTTGATTGTTTGTTTTTGAATTTCGCACAAAGCTACTCGAGCGCTATCTGTGCTTATAGTTTTTTGAAAAAATATCTTAATAAAATTTCATACCTAATATAAATTAGTTGAAAGTAAGAAACATAGTTAAGTTTATTATTATTATTTTATTTTCATATGCTTCTGCCCCTGTTAGCACAGAGTTAAGTCTACGGGTTTACAACGCTAAAATCAGGGGTCGATTCCCTTCTGTAGGCTTAGTAGATAGCCCAATGTGGCTTTGTTATAAGAAAACACATACAGACACACACGTGCTTCTTGCATGGCTATTCATTCTGTTTATATATTTCAAACCTTTAGATACGTAACAGCAGCGTGAAGTTTTATTTATTTCAAATGTGCGGTTTTAATGGTATGAATTCTCACACTGTCATACAAAACAAGTGGTATTTTTAACATACTGTTGGTGTGAACGTGATTTCATTACGAGAAACACCTACACATTAGATAGGCGAATGAAAGAACAAACGTCATTGGACACTATTCGTTTCTTCACATTATATAGCCGCATAATATCAGATGTAATATATAAACTTAGTATTCCGAAAATTGTTTAATCTCGAAGTCTAAGTTCAAGGGAGGTCCATTTCAATCTATACTTTGATAAACATATGGACTTTTCTCATAGCGACTATAAAGCACATTCACATTAACAGTATGTATGATACTTTTCACTATGATATATATATGTTCAGCTTACCTTGTGTTCGAGGTTACTGATGAGGAGGAAATTCTCCTAAAATTGTATAACCCAGTAACATACGTTGATCAAAGTTTAGATTAAACTGGGCCTTCCTTGAATTTAGACTTCGAGATTAAACAGTTTTCGGAATACTAAGTTTATTTACTAACTTGTCTGCTTTCTGAAATAATACTTCATTTAGCCATCTTTTTCCTTGTCTGGTGTACGTTCCTTACGAACTTGTTTACAAACTACCTTTAAACTAGTAAATAGTGGATTAACAAATGAATAAATATCATTATAAAACGTTTTCTTAATAATCTGCTGACCATTTTGGTAATATTTTTTTAAAATAAATTCTTCACCATCTTTGTAAAACATATTTTAACAAACTGTGACTGTCTTGATAAAATATATTTTATTTAATAAGCTGATAACCATCTTGGTAAGAGATATTTTGACAAACTGACGGCCATCTTGGTAAAACATATTTTAACAAACTGATTACTGTCCTGACAAAAGACATTTCAACAAACTTATTACTTTCCTGGTAAAACTTATTTTGACGAATTGATAACTGTATTGGTAAAAAGTTTTTCGTTCAGCTTATCTCTTAACTCGAGCTCATTTTCAAATATGCAATGTTTGACAAAAAACATTGAACTTCGAGAGCAAGTTTAGCAAAGAAAAATAGATTAGATTATCTAGTAAGACAAGGATATATGAAAAAATATAACTGAAACAATCGATAACATTAGAGAAACTATGGGCGGTACTTTCCACGTGTATGGCTTTTGAAGCATATTGTACATGCAAGAAAAGTTCTATAAGTCACATTTTCTTGACGACGCATAATTCATAGAAAACTGAATAACGTATGACATGAGCTGACTAAGCTAGCTGACGTAGGCAGTATTTTTATATCATATAGGTTCAGTGCATGCATAATGATATATATTATACATAAAGTGACTTCATAACCCAAGCATTGTTACGTACTGAGCATTTGTACTTACTCCTTTGTTTCATCAAAGTAAAAACGCAAGTTTGCACATTGTGATACAAATGTCTAGGAGTTTGATATACTTGGATCTAATGTAGAAGTACGAAGCCAATTTAGCATGATATCAGACCTTTCAGAGAGTCATATATGAAAAACAAATCACGATGAAAAGTTGCTAATATACTGCATCTTAGACAGAAAGGTATGACTAAAAATCACAATGAAAATTCGCTAGCATCCCACCTTTAAGAAAAAAGAATTATGTTAAAACACCGCAATGAAAAATCGCTAGCATCCCACCTTTAAGACAAAAAAAAATGTTAAAACACCACGTTAAGAAATCCGTCAAATTCCGTCTTTCAGACAGCAAGGTATGGCAAAAAATCACAACACAAATTCGTTAATATCCAGTTCTTCAGACAGTGAAGTATGGCAAAATATCACTACGAAATTTTTAATAGTATTTATTCTTAGCCCTAGAAATAACTGAAATCACGCTTTTTCTGAAATATTATATACGTAGCACTGATTGCAATAAAACTCAAAACCAGTATATTTTATTCTATGTTATTGATTTTAGCTTTTTCTAGTTGTACAAGCTATGTCTAACCTTGTTTGTTATCAACAACAATATCCATTGAACTTAGTATTTTTAGTCTTCCTGAAAGGTATTATATTTTTTCCTTAGATTGTGGTTTTAACTGAGAATTTACTTAGGTTAAAAAAGGTGTGATTTTTTTTTATAAAATCAAGTTTTTCTTTAGCAAAGAGCGTTTCAAGAGTTAAAAATTTCAATTTTTTTGTTTCTTGTTTACTCATTCCATATTTACTTCTGAAATGCATTACACGAGGGCTAAAATTTTTAATCAGTTATTCCCTAGTTTATTCAGACATTCTCAAACAATAATGTCTGCTTATGAAATTTTTCTAGCACCCCTGAAAGTGGAAGTTAAAGCAGGGTCTTCTAGAGAACGTTTTGTAAAATACGGTGAACGAGTGTTATTGAACTGTAACGTTAGTGGATATCCTGTGGAAACCATTTTTTGGGTGAAAGATCAGCGCCCTCTTCCGGTAAATTATCGTGTAAGACAAGTCCCTGACCACAATTTGGAAATTTCGTCTTTCGAAAAAGAGGACAGTGGAATATATCAATGTTATGCACAGAATAATCGGGATTCTGCTCAACATTTCATCGCTTTGAAGCTGGAAGGTGAGCTAAATCAAGTACTATAATTTAAACTAATGTCAAGACTTCAAAAAAGTGAAGTAACGTTCACGTCCATTTCGCATTTTCTTAAACTGTACCTGTACTTACAGATTGAAGTAGTGTTTGCCTAGATATAAAAGCTCTTATGTATTACAGTATCGTACTTGTTTTACGTATGGAAATCAATAGTAATAAAAAGAACTTTTCTAATAAACTCGGTTGCACGTGTGAGCAGTATTACATAATAAAATCCGATAAACTGAAATAGTTTGTCAGCAAAGTCTGTAATGTCACTAAAACCTTCTGTAAACTAGCTTGAGTTTTTCTCTAAGGGAGCTGAATAATTTCTAAATATTTTAACATTCCATCTCAAATTCATTCTATTTTTCTTGAAAAAATAATCTTCCTACCAGCAACAGTTTGAGATTGTGTGCTACGAAACATGAATACAAAGGTGTGTTCAGGAAAACAGAAGAAACTATTTTTCATATGTGTGAAAAGAAGCAACTCAACACCTGTTATGTTTTCTTTCCATAACAACTCCCTTGTTAATTGTACTTTGTTAGATATGTTTATAAAAATTGCATATTTGATTACAAAATGTATATCTGTTGAAAGAGTTTATCAAAATTGGAATGTTTTTCACAAATTCATGACAAATATGGCAAACATTCGTTACTATGTTTTCATTGCTGTGCTTTGTTTACGACTAGAATATCTGTCAGTTGTTTTAATAAGAATTTCTGATCAAAATTAAGTTAACGTTTTAGATCAGAACTAAAATGTAGCTTAAAATTATGTGTAATATGTATTAATTATCATAAATCAATGAACACAAAAACTAAAATCTGTAATGATTAGGTTAGAATGCATAAAATCCTCGCCATGGTAGAATTATGGTATTTTCAAATGTAATCCTATGTGTTAGCTCTAATTCTTTTATTCATATAGTATTTGAAAACTAAAATAAAAGATTTATTTTGTATTCAAGAAATAATATTTATTTATCTTCTACTTGTTTTTCTATATAATAAACTGAAACAATGATACAAATTATAAATACTTTCTTGTCTTATTTGGAATTATTGTTTATCTAAATATGGGTGTAATAGTAAACTAATTTGTTCATTTTTCTTTAGTAACCTATTTAACTGAATAATTATGAGATCTAGCTAAACCTTTGTATATTTGAACTTGATTTATGAAACAGGATGTTTTATAATTCCACAGAAACTAATAACTAATCGAAATTATTGGAATATTTTACCAGTAGTACATGAGATAATCTCTTTAATTAGTTACATATTATAAAATATATGATTGCGGTGCTTTGTTTTGCACATTTTCTTATTCAAGACATAAAAGTAAATGAACAGCTATTTTTTATGGACGTAATGTTCTTTGTTAGCTTTACGTTTAGTAACTAATTCTCTATTACTATGTTCCTCTAAGCATTTCAGTGGTAGAGCTTAAGGGTTTAGAACGTTTAAATCAGGTTTCAATACTCGCGGTGGGCATTGTGTAGCTTTTTGTCTAACAGCACACTAAACAAACAACTGCTTGCAAAGCAGTGTACTAGTTAATAGTCATAAAATGTAATTTAGAATTGGTTCTACACCCTTGTGCAAATTAATTGAAACAAGATGGAAAATTACGATTTTTTTCAATTTTTTACGTTTTATTTCTAAAAATCCAAAAATTACTCACAAATTAATACATGATATGAGCGCCTTTATTTTTCAGAAGATCATTAATCCGCTTTGGCATCGAGTCTACGAGTTGACTGCAATCTTTACTAATTTTTGGATCGCGGTACCACACCTCAAATATTGTGTGCAATTAGCTTATCTTTCGTAATAAGTCTTTTTCCCGAAGTCTTTCTTTGGAAATCGCCCGAAGATTTTCAATAGTATTTAAGTCCGGAGAGTTTCCAGGCCAGTCCAGCACCTTTATTCGCGTTGTAGTCATAAACTTCTTCACAAGTTTCGATGTGTGGCACGGAGCCAAATTTTGCTGAAAAATGCTAGATCCATCTGGAAATCTCTTTTTCAATTCTGGAACGACTCTTCTCTGCAAAACTTCGATGTACTGTGGTCCTCGCATCATACCTTCTACGATATGTAAGCCTTTGACGCCATAGTAGCTGAAAAAACCCAAAATATCTTCTCCCAAGGGATGTTTTACGAACTGATTGATGTGAGATTCTCGAAGTTTCTCACCTGGAGATCTGCGAACATGCAGACTTCTTTGACCCTGTACGAAGAACTGAGTTTCTTCACTGAATAACATCTTTCTCCATTGTTCGTGCGTCCAGTTCTTGTATTTCAGACCCCATCGATACTGTTTTTTCTGCATTGAGTTGGTAAGAAGTTGTTTTTTGACTGGTCTCCTTGCCCTTCTAACGCAATTTCAAATGACGTAATATTCCTCAAAATTTCGTCATATATCCCAAAAATAGATCGACCATACTGCAAAACACAGCTGATGACGCCGTCTGTGTGAAAAAATGACTATTAAAGGAAATCAGCTGGTCCAGCGAACCAACACCGGCCAAAATGCTGAAAATATTGTAAAATGATCATTTGTTTCAATTAATTTGCACAAGGGAGTAATGCGCTTTCTTTACTAACCATATTATGTAGATTTACCGCTATTCCTAAGCATCGGTAACTCTAATTATTATTAAAGCTTTATATGTAAGACGTATTACAGTAATCAATTGGTAATATATATATAACTGAACACCATCTATACTGTAGGTATTTACAATATCACAGTCAAAGTTTCACCGCTTGTAGTTATAACTGAAGGTGATCGTACTTTAATACGTTACCAAAACTTATGTCATTATATGACTAACTTAAAGAAGCTATTATGTTAACAATACAATTGAGCAATACTTTGTTTATACATTAAAATTTCTTTTAACTATTGCAAAACGTAAAACATATAGTTGTTCTCATGTCTTAATACTTAAACGTATAGCATGTTCCTCATGTTTAAAAATGTGTTTTTACTTAACTTGTTATTACCAGAAAGTTGCGTGTATCGTATAACGTGTCAGAAATATGAAATAGAAAAAACATAGGACCGAACTTTTTCAAATTGTGCGTGTCTTTAAACAGTTTAAAACAGAAACTTCTGTTTAAAACATTCTTATTTAAAACAAATACGACAGGTTGATAATCAATAATAGAACATACAAATATAACTAAAAGCATGTTTATTTTATTAATACAAACAATAACAGTTATATTAAATTAAGACCTCTAGAGAAACGTTCATAGTTGTTGTGTATATTTCCACGACTACTAGATTCGTGTGAGCAGTTAGTTAGAAATCTACCAAACCCAATATTTACGAAAATGATTTGTGGCGTGAGCTTTTTCGAATCTAAACAAATTGTTTTATAGTTAGGTGTGCGCAAGTACATACCCAATGACTGAAACGTGATATTATAGAGGGCAAATATGTGAAGCTAAAAGTAAATTTGTAAAAAGCTATAGAAATCGTGTAGAGTGTGGACTATTTATAGCAATGATTAAAACTCACTATAGTAGTCCAGTTATTAGATTCGGTTTTTTAGACTACAATTTTGTCAATAAACGCTAATTAGAAATGATAAAAACATTTAAGTGAAAATGGCAAATTTACTCATATATATTTGAGTATGTTGACTTGCCACTGTTAAAACTCCAGTCGACATGACATAAACTCCGTCAAATATTAGAAGTTGCCTTGTTACTTCAAGTCTATTTGTTGAGTAGTTTTGTGTGAAATTAGTTCAAAAGTGTCGACAAAGGACTACAAAGACGAGAAATAAAGTTCACTCCGAAGACGTACATATCAATTGATATCT
Source organism: Tachypleus tridentatus (assembly GCF_004210375.1). Taxonomy (NCBI): domain Eukaryota; kingdom Metazoa; phylum Arthropoda; class Merostomata; order Xiphosura; family Limulidae; genus Tachypleus; species Tachypleus tridentatus. The sequence continues at coordinate 64,123,670 of NC_134830.1, read as the reverse complement.
TATGTTTGCTGTGCTAAGAGGAAGTAGACAAAGACACAATCATATTCTTTGAGTTAATTTCAGACAAACTGAGTGACGTAAATTGTTACATTATCGTTTTGGTAGGATTCTTGACTATCAAAAAGAAAAAAAAAATCTATGGAACTGTGAGATGGGCCTTATGAGCAAGAGTGCTTAGATGGACTGCGAATGTTATTATTATTTGCCATCCTAAAAAAAGCAAAGGATTAGTTCGGTATTGTAAAACCGTTTCTTAAACCTTTGTTTTAGTTCTTCGTAATTTTAATCTGCCAAAAATACAGAGGATGGCTTAGCAGATCACATGAAATGCTTCTACTCATTCTTGTCTGCAGATTGCTGAAACTATATTCTCTTATCTTCGTTAAAATTAGGTGGGACCCTGCTCTTACAGATTGGCCATTATATTACTCATTCTGATCACTCAACCAATCATTTAATGTGTCACATGATTAGTGTATTTAGCACATGCAAGCAGATGGAGTGAGTTACAAGAAGGTAAGCCAGTAAAAGAGCCAGTCAGTTTGGTTGGTTTCTTTGTTTTACAACAAAGCCACACTGCGATATCTATTGTTTCAGTCATGGGGAATCAAACCCCGGAATTTAGGGTTGTAAATCCTTAAATGTGCCGCTGTCCTAACGGAAACATGGCCAGTTAATAGGTATTAATAATACTTTAACACAGTGTTTATTGTTGCTTTACTCTTCAAGTTATTAACTACAGGTAAATAAGTCAGCCTGGCATGGTCTGTTGTTAGGGTTTTTAAGTCGCAAGTTCGAGTTTTCGTCACCGGACACTCTCATTTTTTGGGTTACAAACATTACCGGCCGACTCGAAATCAAAGTAGGGAAAAAAAGCCAGAAACAGCTAAGTTTTGTTTCTTTGTTTGTTTAGAATTAAGCACAAAGCTACACAATGGACTATATATGCCCTGCCCACCAATGGTATCGAAACCTGTCTTTTAGCGGTGTGGGTCCGCAGACATACCGCTATGCCACTGGTGAACAAATAGCTGAGTGCCTTGTCTGAAATGTTAAATGACATTAATGGGGTAACTTAAAATAGAGTTTTGAAGAAGAAGAAAAATCAAGCCCCATCTGATGAATTTGGGATGAAGCTTAAGAAACTTGAATATAAAATATGTCACATTGTCTTAGAAAGCACGTTCAACATTTCCCAAACAAATTAACCGTATCATGCATATGAGTTAATGTACTGGTTTTTCTGTTACTTGCAAGTTTCATGTTATATTTGCGTGACTTCGTTTCTGTCTTTGTTTTTGCTAGCATACTGTGAGATCTGTCAATACCAGGCATGAGTCGTGAATTAAATGTTGTGTTATCGCTTACAGTATCAGAATTTAATAAGAAACTGTCAAAATTATAAAATTAATGTGGGCAAGTACGATATTTTAAGTAAGTTTGTAAGTTTAAGTACAAAAACAATAACAAATTATGACTTATTTTGGATGAATATCTTGACAGCAAAATAGTGTTTTAATTAATACAGATGGTACTATTGAACATATCAAAGAATATCCAACTAATCAAATAATTAACACCTATAAAACATTTATTAGATAAATATAGTATACAACACTTGAAGTTTTTCTGTAACATTTCCTATTTAAATATATTCTTAAGACTGATATGTAGCATTCCCATGCAAGCACATACGTTGGAAAAAAAAGACGAATTGATTTTCTATGCATATATTATGGAAGTATTTCGTATATGGCAAGTAATAAGTATGCGTTACTTATCATTTGTTTATTTACTTTAAGCAGAAGGCTATATACTACACAGATCAAGCCGAATATTTTAGTGTTACAAGCCTTCATGATTAATGAACGAGAGATTGGGGTGTCATTACATATCACATTAAAGCAAAGGAAATAGATATGTGGTTGTCAAATCACATGTTTACCACTTGAAGAGAAACGAAAGGAACTATGCAGTGCAACGCTTAATCTGGCGAATAATGATCAGCTAGATAGGAATGGGTGTAAAATCACATGGCAGCCAGTAATGTAACTCACAATCTGACTCAAAACTTACTAGATCAGTAATGAAGATTGTAATTTAAATTACTGTTAAAATTATTGCGAGGTAATATCTTGTGTAATTCCTATGTGCGAACGACTGGCGGATTGATCTATATTTTCTCCACGTGACCTTCACCACTTAACGTTACAATTTAATGCAGCCTGCTCGAAGCGCCTCCTTCCTGGGAAGTTTCATCTAAACACTTCTTTTATTTGCTAAGATAAGGTGCGGACGGAAAAATGCACATTAGTGCTTTATCAAGTGTATTAGTCGACGTTTCAGTATTAAGGTTATGTTATTTGATGTTTTACAGAATCATACACTTAAAGGAAACACGAATTCACTATCCGAGAGTATGCACTAACAAGCACAAGCACACCAACGCTATACTAGTATATTCAGAGATCAAGTTGAAACAACTACACATGGGTAACGTGTTTCTGATATTTTATATGTAGAGGTAAAGCAAAACAGTGATATTACCATGGGAATTATATGCTATCAAACACACACGTAGCCACCAAATATCACCTTAGTTTAGAATTTAGTATCATGCGTTGAATCATAACTACTCAACTTTCCAGAAACTTAGAATAAAGAGACACACTGTAAAAACAATGCTAAAAAACAAAAGGAAAAACGAAATCAACAGACAGGAATTTCCTTTACGAAACAAAAGGCATTAATACTTAAAGATTGCCGTAAGAAGAACCTCAGGGCACGTGATTGTACGAACACTTGTGAATATAATATCAAATGAAAAATAATATTTTAACGACATAGATTTATGTATTATTATTATTTTTAATTCGAATACGTTATTGGTTAAATATAAGAGTTTGTTTATCCGGATAATTAAAAACAAAAACTCAACGTACAAAGTACTAAACATAAATTTTGATGTATAAGTAATAACGATAATTCGCATATGTCTGTCATATGAAATCAACTGTACTCTAACTTTTCAATTAAAACTAGTGTTTTTGTCTCCATATTTTGTCTAATATCATGTATTAATCTTATTTAGCCACCAAAGGCTGACGCGAAATGTTCAAGCCCTGGGCTTGAAACCCTTCATTAAACATGTTCGTTCTTTCAGACATGGAGACATTATTATGTGTCAGTCAATTCCACTCTTCGTTGATAAAGAATAAACGGTGAACGTTGTTGACTAGTTGCCTCCCCTCTAGTATATGACGTCCACATTATGGACGTTTAATGTACCCAGGTGATTAAGGCGCTCGACTCGCAATCTGAGGGTCGAATTCCCCTCACACGAAATATGCTCGTCCCTTCAGCCGTGACGATCAATCCCACTATTCATTAGTAAAAGAATAGCTCAAGAGTTACACTGCTAAATTAGAGACGGCTAGCGCAAATAACCCTCGTGTAGCTTTGAGCAAAAATTAAAACAAACAAACAGACAATCTAGTGTAAATAGCCATAGAGCAGCTTTGCGCGAAATTCGACAAATAATTTAGCCACCAACATACTGACGCTAGCATTGTAATTTTAGCTGCAGAGATTGTACAAAATTTATTTAATTATATTATCTTAATTAATGTAATAGCCTGAAAATTGATTCAAACAACGACTACGATAACTGTGTTTTAATTAGCCACTGAAATACCTGACAAAGCTACTTCAAATTAGGTATCGATTCATAAGAAAAGTAAAAACCCTCAAATCTCGTAACGTTTTCCTTCAACTTGATTTAAAAACTGATCACTTTTTCTTCAGACTAAACTAAGACTAGTTTTGCATTTTTTTATTGCCGTTGCGTATTTCGATGACAATTTAAAATTACATCGTTAAAATGACAGCCACATTTATAGTTTAATATCGTTTAGGGCATTTATCTCTTATTAATAAATTCAATGAATCAGTGATGTTTCTTCTTTCTTGGGTGTTTAAAAGATATAATAAATAATCAGGCTAAGGTATACGTACATAACACAAACATTGTGCCTATAGCGGTGTATATATGCGATGGTGCTTGCTCTTGCACCTTTTCATTTAAATCAACGTTTTTACTGTATCAGACACAATTTATATGTTTCATATACAACAAGGGGATTAATATTAATACTATCTTGGCTGTACCATTGGCATAGCGGAAAATGATGCATGGTTATTATTGTACACACGCTATAGAACCAGCTACCATTTGAGGTAAATTATATTAATGAACACCTTACCTTCTCCTATTAATTTACTGAAATTAAAACATGCAATAATATCATTAGACACTTTACATAACACTACTACTTTTGTAAAAAAAAGCATATACACTAGTCATTTATGCCACATAATAATTTTATATGTTATTTGAGGTTCATGACGTTTTTTGTTTGTTTGCTTGTTTCAAATCCAGAATCATTCACATAATAACGTTTGTGACTACTTTAAGCCTTGTCACAGTTATAATTCGAAACAAGTAATAATGTTGATTGAGGTCATAGTATCTGTTATTGACCTAAGATTAAACATATATTGTTACTGGCGACTAATATATTGTCTAACATTTCGGATTCATCAGGTGGTACAAAGTAAAAATGGTTTTACTTCTTGTCAGCGATAAAAATTCAGTATCCATTCAATAAATGTATCGAGCAGTTGGGAAATAATGTTAGCACGTTCACGAATAAATATTTATAAATTTTTAAAACAGAATTTCCAGACACTGTATATTAAGCATGAGGTATGCAAACCTTTCTAAGTAAACCAACCTTGTCTCACTACATTATCGGATTAGTGTAGGTGTATAAAAGTGGTTATTTAGTTACACCTGATCGATAAACTTAGTTGTACGCGCATATTCGTAATATGAATTTTAACAGTAAACGTCTAGAAAGAGGCATCGATATTTATAGAAAGAGTCATTAAGACTATTTAGTACACTATAGGAGTGCGTGTTTATTCATTACTTGGAACAACTAACAAATTTGTATTTTGTAGGCTTTAAAACTGTGGTTAAATGCCATAAAAAGGAACATTTACCACTTGAAGACTTTAAAAACAAGTACGAACTAAGATGATGCGATTAAAAACTAATAATGTTTCTATTTAGTAGTGAAACTATGGATGAGAGAGCCGAACTAATCGACCAGTAGCTTATGTTAGTAATATTTTATTATTTGATGTTTTCTGATAAAGTAAGAGGTGTATTCTTTCAAGTTCCTCCTAACATACTTTCGAACAAATTACCCTACGAAAACGAGATATGGTTTCACAAAAAAAAACTCGCAACTACAGCAGAACTGTAAATAATTAAATAATGAAAAACATTGTTTTAGCTAAGTATACTAGTCTGTGCCATTACAAAACTCCTTCGTACTCGCTAATTAACTTTGAATTAAATTTAAAGTCGTTAGGAAAACATACATTTTTGTTGTTGTGTTGTTAAATTGTCAAATTCAAACTGAAAATAGAAACTTATTATTGACACCCTCCAGTGATTCAGCGAAACGTCTAAAGACTTATTAGGCTAAAAAGTGGATGTTGATACCCGCGGTGGAACAGCACAGATAAGCCATTGTGAAACTATGTACTTAAGAACAAATAAGTAAGCTTTGTATTTCGATAAACTTACCATATTGGGCCTAATTATGGAAAAGGAATGGGGAGATTTATTTGAAATATAGGTCACAGGAAACATTGGTTTGATGATATTTTGAAAATTATTAGATATTGGTATCCAGTAGTAAAATATTATATTCAGAAACTGAAAAGGCTTAGTCGTAATAAAACATACAAAAAATCTAGAATAAATTCCTTAATACGATTTTAAATAATTTTTTCTTGCCAAGTGTTCTATTTGAAACATTTTGTGTTATGTGAATAAAACATAACTAAGACATATCATAAAATTACCTTTCATCAAAAATAAATGTGTAGCATACAAATATATCAAGTCTGTTATGACAAATATATAACCACCACACACCCCTTTTCTGTAGAAAATACGGGCATTTATAATTATGTATAGTGGTCAATACGTCCATGTCCATTTTTGCTTTTTTACACACTCTTTGAATAACAACTCTACTATACAAAATTATATATATATATCACAACTAACGTTTGGCTTTAACATTTGGGCGTTGTTAACCCCCCTATGGCGTGCAAAAGCTACATAAATACATGTGTTATATGCATATATAATGTACTTGCACTTTCAATCGTATAGCCTTTGTACAATATCACCATGAAGGTTTAGCTGTTCTTCAGCAAACAATTACATTTTCAATAATTCAGTCTTGAATTACGTTTTCATAAAGCGTATAATAGCTGAACACAATTAAACTTTGGGAGTTTATTTCAAACTGAAACGAAATACAATATTGTGATTGTATGCTAATGAAATATATTACAAAGATTATTTTTTAGTTTTTGAGGGATTAAATATAATTCAATATCCAGAAATATTTTTTTCAGTCCAACTATATATACATATATTAAATAATGAAATTAAAAAGAAATAATGTCTAACACAAACTACGTGACCAGTCGATATGTTAAGTTTGTGAAGTGACATTAGAGCACTCTTAATTAGAAAATAGAAAAACAAGTAAGAAATGTATGAAAGGCATTACATATTCAAATGTATGACAAAAATTAAAAAACGTAATTTTTATTATATTGGTTTAATTAAACTAAAGACATTGTGATAATATTAAGACTTGCTGCTTTATGCTTTGCCCCCGCTAGTACAGCGGTATGTCTACGGATTAACAACACTAAAATCAGGGGTTCTATTCCTCTCAGTGGTCTCAGCGGATAGCCCAATGTGGCTTTGCTATAAGAAAACACACACACATAGGCTTTATGCGTTATGAGGCACTGTAGGATTTTCATCAACTACTTTCTTCAATTTGGTTTGGTGGTTTGAGAGCAAAGCCACATCGGGCTATCCACTGTGTTATATCCTGAAGAATCGAGCCCCGGATTTTAGCATTGTAAATTAATATACCTACCGCTAACCAACGGAAAGATCACTTGAACTGTAACATTAACTCATTTTGACAATCGTCGCATTTTAGCATTTCACTTCCCATTTTATGGTCATCAACTTTATTTACACTGTGTATTTCCATCATAAATTTACTTTTACCGATGAAAACATAACGAATTATTGTTTGTCACTATTATAAATAACGCGAAATATTAAGAAAAAATATTATGTTCTGTTTGTTTCCTGGCAGTGTCTATTACTTTCTTGCTTAGCCTATTTCAGTTTATTTCTTTTTTCTCACATCTCTTAGTCATCTTTTCTTAGTTGGACTCTAGTTTTATATTCTCTTTTCTGAAACCCGAGCCGATACCGTTATTTCCTTTCTGACCATACATATGCATCAGTTTATAATGTTTCGTAATGACAAGGTCTTGTTATCTCCAAACTGGATGAACTAGAACGGCTCTAGAACACTCTAATAATTATTGTGTTTAAGATGTAATATCTTAAATATGAGATTATCTCTAAAAGCAGTCTGCACACTACATATCACTCACTTGGTTAATATTTTTAGTTTTTTTCATAATTTTCCGATGTTTGCTGATAGGAATATTTCATAATTATGTACGAAATATTACATCAACAAGTCTGTTAGCTTAAGCAGTTCAAAAGCATTAACTTAATCCTCAAATATTATTGGTTTAAAAACTTGAGCAAGTACAGATTAGAGAATAATCGATCGGTATCATTGGTTCATTATTATTTTTTATGAACCAATGATTGTTTTGTTTGTTTGTTTTTTATTTCGCGCAAAGCTACACGAGGACGATCTGCACTAGCCGTCCTTAATTTATCGGTGTAAGAGTAGAGGGAAGGCAGCTAGTCACCATCACCAACTACCGCCAACTCTTCGGTTACTCTTTTACGAACAAATAGTGGAATTGACCGTCACATTTTATAACGCCCCACGACTGAAAGGGCGAGCACGTTTTATGTGATGGGGATTCGAGGAAGCGACCTCGGATTACGAATCGTGTGCCTTAACCATCTAACCATACCGGGCCTTGTAAAATAATTATTTGTTTTGGAATTTCGCACAAAGCTACTCGAAGGCTATCTGTGCTAGCCGTCCCTAATTTAGCAGTGTAAGACTAGAGGGAAGGCAGCTAGTCATCACCACCCACCGCCAACTCTTGGGCTACTCTTTTACCAACGAATAGTGGGATTGACCGTCACATTATAACGCTCCCACGGCTGGGAGGGCGAGCATGTTTGGCGCGACCGGGCTGCGAACCCGTGACCCTCAGATTACGAGTCGCACGCCTTAACACGCTTGGCCATGCCGGGCCTTGCAAAATAATACACAATGTTTCGATTATCGCTGGTTTCACTAGTAGTAGGCCCGGCAAGACCAGATGATCGGAGCGCTCAACTCGTAATCTGAGGGTCGAAAGTTTGAGGCCCACTCACACTAATCATGTTCGCCCTTTCAACTGTAGGGACGTTATACTGTGACTGTCAATCCCACTATTCGTTGGTAAAAGAGTAGCCCAAGACTTGGCGGTGGTGGGTGGTGATGACTAGCTGCCTTCCCCTCTAGTCTTACACTACTAAATTAGAGACGGCTAGCGTAGATAGCTCTTCGGTAGCTTTGCGCGAAATTCAAATTAACAGAAATAACAATAACACTAGTAGTGATGTCTGCTAAGCACCCAGGATGTTAAATCGTTATAATGTATTTGCCAATGAGTGTACTCTCGATTTAAATATTCTTTCATAACTATTAGAATAGTTATATACTAATAAAAGATAAACACGAGTTGAACTCAATATAGGTTTTAATTTTAAATAGTGCTTTAATCTGTTTATATTTTATATCTATATGAGATTGGTTATTTGTAAATGGTTTGTAACGTATTAATTCATATATATGTATATATGTGTTTACGTACGAAACTGTTCACTACCAAACGCGTCAGTTTCTTTGTTAACCTGAAGATGACCTAAGAAGGTCGAAACGTTAATGTGCACTTTCTTTTAATTAAACTTTTAATATCCATATCAGGCGTCTTTAGAATACAGTTTCAGAAGGTTTTAATGTTAGGAGTTCTTATGTGAATAAATACACAAAGTGAAAAGTAAATATTTACTATATCATGCAGTTAGCCATGAGTTTGATGCTGCTGGTCTCATAAATATATCACACATTAAGCAAATTAGTTTAACGTCGTGTTTTGCTGTTATGAACCACAATGAATGATGAACACAATCAGTAGATTGAGAGTAAAACTTTTGTACACGTACTCGAGGTGCTCGATAAATAACACTTGCTTTTTGTAATAGTGTTGTTGTCATTATGGAACGTGTAAATTACAGTTTGTTCCGTTATATTTGCCCTTTAAAACCTTTTTCATAAATATCTTGTTAATCTAAATTATATGCAGTTTAAACTATTGATTTTAATATTAATATCACTTGTAATTAATAAGCATCTTTCACTAAAACTTGTAGACGATTTGAAGAAGATCGCCTTGTGGTCATTTCACCGCGTGGAAGTTTTAACGAAGTGTTATAAGAGTAATGTATTTATGACGCTTTACGATACATCTTAATCTGTGGTGTAAAGAGAACTAACTGGTGCTTAATTGAATTTATAAGCTTTTGAACAGGAATGTATCGTTTATACATTACTGTAGTTTCCATGTATCTAACGTTTTATACAATAGTTCCAAAGAAGACTCAAACCTACGTTAATAAGTTAAAGTAAGGCTATTTCTAACTCAAATCTTCGATTTTTGCTTTATTTCCAAGATGTATAGTCTTCAATATTTGTCAAATTTACCATACATTACAAAATTGACTTTTCTGCTATTCATTATAAGACATCAGATATAATCGTAATTGGTTTTTCGTACAAAGGAAAAAATATATGAGCAAGATAGCAAAACTAATGTGGGATCAACGGCAGACAAGCATACTAACTACCGACGTCAGCATTGGAAAACAAGTATTCAAAAGAGCGTTGGTATTCATCTGTGATATTACATTTTCACGCCAAAAGAAATACCGATAGAGCTGGTTATCATAAAAGGAATACTTCGTGTGTTTAGTTAAGTTGTATATTTAGAAGCAGACATTATATCGAGCATATATGCCAACCTACTTGTATATGTATTACTTGTGTGACATAGCAAACATTTAGTAAACGCATCGTGAATTGTCAAGATATATATATAAAACGTCAATGTTTGTGAAACATTATGTTCAGGAAGTAATCTAAGAACCACACTGATTAAATGTGTTTCCACAAACTGTATTGAAGTAAAGGATTCAGAGATGTGAAAATGAAATGTTTTATTATAGATTTATCCAGACAAGTAAGTAGAAACCGAGCCAGTCTCATTAAAAGTGTGTTGAACTAATTGCACCACAACGTTTTCACTGTTTTATTCAAAACTTTTGGAAATCAATATGTAATTTTATGTTCTTATAACCATTGTGCATGTATAATCATGAAATTATTTCTTATAGTTTACAAGCGTATAATTTTGTGATTCATGAATGTAATTTAAAGGTTTCATTTTTGTTCACATTATCAGCTGAAAGGTAACTATGCTATAAATTAGAATCACGTACATCTTACTTGTATTTTCTTTAGAAAAAGCACCTACACTGACCAAAATATTTCACGAGCAACTACTTATGCCTGGGAAGCCGGTTTCTCTCAAGTGTGTGACCACAGGATCTCCTCTCCCTCAGGTGTCATGGACAATAGATGGCGCCCTCTGCCCTCAGATCGTCGAATACAAACTGGAGATTTCGTCCACATGGACGGATCACTTGTCAGTTATGTTAACATCACAGACCTAAGAATTCAGGATGGAGGAAGTTACCAGTGTCAAGCCATGAATGACGTTGGCATATCAAACCACGAGGCAAGAATTGATGTGATCGGACGTCCGTATATACGTCCAATGAAAAACTTAACTGTTGTTACAGGTCAAAATCTTGAAGTCAGATGCCCTATTTCAGGATACCCAATTGAGAAGGTCTACTTCAAGAAAGGTATGCTTACTCCCTATTTTCATTCTAGAATGACCACACGAACCGTGAGCACGTCCGCAGAGAAAAGTGAAATTATTTTTGGCAGTTCGTGCAAAGACATTTTACTAATTAATCTCATTTATAGTTTCACTTTTCAAATTTTTACACATACACGTAACATATGAATCTGAAAAACGAAGTTATACTTAACTCTTTACTTCTATTCACACATGTATGTAGTATATATATATAAAGTAACAGTAATACAAATTTTAAAATGTTTCAGTAAATAGTGGAAACATTATAACTTGATTAAAATGAATTATTTCTTGACAGTTATAATTAACTATAATTTTATGCAATTTCTAAAACCACTGTTTTGAGACTATTCTTGGCTTTATCTTTCATCGCAGGACATTAATGTCTCATTTAATTTAAATACAAACTACGTTTTATCTTCTACTAACTTTATTTTCTGTTTATTGCAGGGTACACGTCTATGCGTGTTTAAACTTATAGCATACAAAATATGACTGTTTTCTGAATCTTACTTAGTCAGTTATTACAAAACCTCTTCATAAATAAAGCCATGCAATCAAGTTCGTAATAAAGATGAAAAAATGTATTCGAAAATTTATTATTATAGTAAAACAGCTCTAATAATAAAACTATTTTAATATTACTATTGTCTTGAACCAAATGGTTTATGTAGAAAATCGATACAATTGTTATGCATCTTTTAAAGACTTACGAACGTAAATAAACAAGGCTAATATACATATATATTTGTGCATGTAATATAATGTATATATACTGTACATAAATGTTGATTATTTGTTATACTATTAACATATACTTCAAGTCTAAATCAAAAGACACCTAAGTAGCAAACAAACAAGAGCTCAATACAAGTACATAAATTATGCAATATTCGAAGGAATAAGTTCTTACGAACTTAAACCACTTATCGAATGGCTATTTTCTAAATTACTCTGATGAAACTAGCTTTCCAAGAGATCTATACTTTGAATTTGGAGCTTTGAACTTACGTCGCTTAATGAAATGCAGAACCAAATCAAGTCTTTATAATTTGTTTGTCTACTAGAATTAATTTGAAGGCAAATAACCAGTAATCATTACGTGACTTTGTTTGAAAACAGTACAGCCTCCATATCCGTTCCTTCTGGTTAATTAAGTTAAATCCAGCGTGGTAATTGCGTAAAAGGCAATTTTTAAAAACCTAATTAAATCCCTAAATTCTGTTTACTCTTACAAACTGTACTTAATTTCTTTAGTCAATACTGCTTCCAGTAGGCTGCATCTGTAATGTCACTCTTCTTTAACCGGCTTGCAACTCAATGTCTGAAACATTTAGGGAGTGCACTGTAAATTGTGAAATGATGATTTCACGTTTCGTAGGGTTAAGAAACTCGCAAGCTAATGTGTAACTGAAATGTTCTAACGTAGGTTTGTGCTTTCACATCAAATACGCCAAAGCCCCATGAATAGTATATTCACTGAATCATTTATTAAGATTTTATTATTTGAGCGTCTGAAGTCTTCGTTACAATATCATTGAGCCAAAAAGCGGTAAAAGGTTGGATATTAATTTAATTGAGACTGGGATTATAGTTTGAGAACATAAATTTAAACTTTATATTACGTTATAGAAGAAAATTCTATATCATATTTTCACGATACCCTTTACTATATATTTCCTTAAATTTCCTTTTGAAATATTTTAGACAACAATTAAATTATGGATCAGAAACCTCGTATATCATGTTCACTCACTTTTAATTTATTGTTAAGAATAGTTCTATAATACGACCAACAAGGAGCTCTCTTCGAACCCTGGCTCTGTGTAAACATCGACTTTGTTCTAATGAAATAAGGTCGCTATTTTCAAGTTCCCCGCTTGTACAGGTTTACAAGGTTAAAATAAGGGGTTCGATTCCCCTCGGTGGACTCAGAAAATAACCAACTGTGGCGTTGCTAAAAGAAAACACACAAACACACTATTTTTAACGACAGAGGTAAACGTTCTGCGCAATATGATTAATTAAAAAACACATTAATTTTGAGCAATAAATTTAAAATATCCTGGTTAATTATTAATAAACTCTTGCAAATTGCTTTTGCATACTTTTTAGAAACTTATATTTTTTAATGATTATAATAACATGGATATACTGGCAAAATTCATACGAAATACCTTACCTGTTTTTGTTTCCATTTCATTCGGTAAATCAGTTTACATCCATATGTAAACTATATAAACATACATATTTATTTATTTATTGACTACAGAGACTTCCAGATTTTTCACTTCTTCTTTTTGCAAACATTTTCCTAGTTATCAAGATATAATGGTGAAAAACTGCGATATTTTTATCTATTTGAAACATATTATATCTTTAGTTTTCAATAATTATATTTGATAGTTTTAACATGTAACTACGAACTTATTTCGAAGCTTCATTTCTTATTGTTTAAAGTTCTAGACTTTAAACTTTATTATTAAATCCAATTATATTAATTTATTTTTGTTTTTTTACAAATATGTATTTTATGTATTTTCATTTTAAAGTTGTTTAGTCATTTTCTTTCATATATTTGTTTATTATTTTTCTCAATTACATGTAGTATGTACGAACCATTGATACGAAACTATCCCTATAGATGAATTTTCAAGAATCAGTACATGTTCAAAAATTAATTATAACTATTGTTACAAAAAATATATTCCAAAGGTTGCAATTTCTACGGTGAATTAATTACTTACTTTTAGTATTTAATTTGAAACACTTGTGTAAACTATTATGTTTTTTAATCATTTGTAGAACATGAATTGTTGTTACATTCAGACGGTATCAAATATAATATTTAAATAAAAAATCTGGCAACTCTAGTTGTACCTGGCTGATTCCGTTATACAATACCTAATTCTTTCCTTACGTTTAGGTTTACTGTGTAACTTATTTTGGTAAAATGGTTTCCTAATTAATCTTATTAACCCCTTGTTCTAAAAGAATCGTTTTTCATAGAATAATTTCGTTAAAATGAAAGTGATTATTTATTTGGTACCTGTATAGCCGGTCAAGCCATTCCATCATCGTATGGAAACATGGTACAGAGAGACCAGTCTCTAATAATCCATGACGTAAGAACAGAGGACGCTGCTGTTTATGCTTGTGTAGTTGAGAACGGACAAGGAGAGAGCGCAATAGGAAGCTTCGTTTTGAATGTTGTTGGTAAGTAACGAAACACAAACTAATATTTTTACGCATTGTGGGCCAGAAACTGAAGAAATGAGAAGGCACCAAAGATCCTGAAATGACTTCGTGGGAATACTTTTTTCAGAGAAAAATTATTTCAATTCTGTAAAGAAGTACACTATACATACAGTAGACTAGAACTGGGAAATGAGTTCTGCATTTTGTTTGTATACAGTAGACTGGAATAGGAGATAAGTTCTACATTTTGTTACTCTATACATACAGTGGACTGGAATGAGGGGGGAAAGTCTTACATTCTGTTCCTTTTTATATCATGTTAGTTAGAGTCATGTTTTTATATTATGTTAGTTAGTCATGTTTTATATCATGTTAGGTAGAGTCATGTTTTATAACATGTTAGCAAGACTAATGTTTTTGTTTCATGTTAGAGTCATGTTTTATATCATATTAGCTAGAGTCATGTTAGCTAGATTAATGTTTTTGTATCATGTTAGCTATGATCATGATTTGGATCATTCCCATCTAACTGTAAATTATAATTAGTAGTTTTGGTATGGAAGGTTAGGAACTGAAGGACTTTTGTATTTAATTTTACTACATATGAAATATTTTTATGTAGTTCTAATCTAGTATTCTATGTAAAACCCAATAATTATTTCGTCTCTTGTGTCTTTGCTGTATTTATCTATTATACAAGTGCAATTTTTCTGGCTATAATCTGGTTGTTGGATTTACCCTATGTATGTGTGGATTCAAATGCAATAATGTAGGCGTGTATTTATACCCATATACTTTATTCATAATACATTACGACTTAGTAAGAAAAATAATTTTATCGTGACAAGCAATGACGTCAGCGGTTATTTTCCAGTTAAAGTGTGTATTTTATCCTTAAAATCCGTTCGATTAAAGAGAAAATAAAAAACTAAACTGGACGAGTGTCAGTGTCATAGAAAGTGCTGCGTTTTAACTTTCTGTGAAATTCGTATTTCGTTTTCTGAACCTCTCGTTAACTCATTACTTCACAATGAGTCACATAGTTTTGGTAATAATGGTGTTTTAACCTTACACTCGTGTTGTTTACCTTCTAGACGTTCTAGGTGATATTACCACGAAAGTTCCAATTCTAGGGTAAAACACCGTTTCATAATAGCAAATCTTAAGCCAATACAATTTGGCGACGTCATATGACGTGACTTTTGTCATATGGATGTTCAAAAACGTGCACGTGCCCTCTTTTAGATCATTCTAGAGTAATGCAAAAATAAATAAAAACTAAATTTAGAAATATCAACTTCCATCACTAATAGATTTGATTTGCAAAATATCTACTGTTCTATATTATAAATATACTAACAATAGATGTGACCTCTCATTAAAGCCATGGTTAATGGATTTAATACCAGAAATACATTTTCTTCCGATAACATATTTAAAATTTACTTAACTTTGGACTTATTCAATTTATTATTGTATTTTTTACACTGATATTTCCATTGAATATTCATTTACTTAATACGTGACTTGTGTTATATTTGGGTGTGAAAGAATGAGCTAAAATATTACAGGAATTCGTAACACCAACCCAGATTTGGCGTCTTATAATAGTGCACGATTTGATTGCCATGCATATACAGTAGTAGGTAAACCCACTCTAAAGACAGAGCTACAAATATAACTATTAAGAGGTAACAGTTATCCAAATTCAACTATATCAAGTTATGGTATTTAGGGAAAGTTTTCTATTTTTATAAAGCAGTAGAACTACTTTACAATAGAACATTGTATACAATTATAAATACATCTTACTATATAAAAACAGTTTGCAGTTTGGATGTGCTAAAACGGTGGGACAACGTTTAACACCTGCATATATGGACACCTAGTTTGTTTGTTTTTCGAAAAGGGGATAAAGTAGGGAAGAACTGACGAAACGAGAAACGTTTTTCTAAATAAAAACAAGTTTACAGTGAGGTAGACACACACCCCACATACGCATTTTTCCCTCTGATTAGATGTTCTTGCCTATATACTTATAGTTCACAACAAACTTCACAGCATTGGCCTTGAGTACAATTATGACTGAAATAACATATCAATAATCTTTCCGAGGAGATTATTAATGCAGTCAAATTTCTAAACGATGTTGATTCAAAATACACAACGTTTCTAGAAAATAAACATTAAACATTTCCAAAAAAGTGGGAAAATACTCGTACAACAGAGTTGTTAGAACCTAGACTAATGTCGTCATGCACAAAGTGAATGAGGTATTTACGAAAGAGAAAACTCTTTCCCAAAACAATCCTCTACAAAAAAAAAACTAGACACACTTTTTGCTTTCATTAACAAAATATGAAATTAATTGTTTGTAGTTGGCAAACTACTTACAAGTCGAACGTCTACAGCCATGTCACGAAGTTAAATATTTTTTCATGGGAAAAAAGGTCCAAAGAAACTGGAGCCACTACAATCCACATTCGTTCACATACATGTCAAGTTTTCTAGTGCAATTGTGATAGAATTTAGTATTTTTTATCCAATTAAACGTGCTCTTGAAAGTGGAGGATCTGCGGAATTTTGTCAAAATATGTGATATGAAATTAACTGTCTTTGTCTTGTCTTTCACATAAGCTGGTTACAATGGAACTGAAGTAACAAACAATAATCACGTTCGACAAAGGAGGAGATAACTTCAAAATGAAATATGGAGTAGCTCTCATAAAATGTTAACTTTAGTACTACCACCCTATAAATGAATTTTTTTCTAAATCTGATTTTGACTTTAGTCTTCCTTTGTTTCTTTTTTCATATTTTCGTTAAGAAATACATTTAAGACTTTATGATCCACTATGTTTTAAACTTACATTATAGATTACTTAAAATGCTAGTTGTAAATAAAGTTGTAAATAGTTGTAAAAAAATAAATAAACTTTATCCCAAAGAGCAAACCTTTACAATAAGTTTATAATGTTGACTTGTAAGATCAAAGTCCTTTCCACAAAGAGAAAACACCGCTCGTTCGTGGATATTGTTAGATATATGGCTAATCACGTTTATCCGTTTAACTTTCTTTTTTCTCAGAATTTTAAGCACATCAATGAGCAGAACGACTAAAAACCTTATCGACTAAAGCATCCAAGTAACACACAGATCTGGTAGTCTATCCTTAAAAATGGTACTTTATTTCTTTGTTTGATCATCTTGTTGAACTCATACAAGACTTATGAAATATACATATTTATTCATTATTAATCTTTTTTTGTGAATCGCAATGTAAATTCTCTGTCAATTTTGTGATCCATAGCATATCTTATTTTGTTTTCGAAACGTATGATAATGCTTTGTTTAGTTAGAAGGCATAGGGATGAGAAAATATACTGCTTTAAACCAGAATAAGCAAATGATACACAAATCGTTTTTTCTCCTTTGCCAAAACAAGTTGATTACAGCCACTAATACATAAGTAATACATATTTATTGTGCATGCCTTCTGTTTGTTTTTTTGCAGCTGCTCCAGTACTTAGTCCAATCTCATTTCCTAAAAATTTAGAAGAAGGCATGAGAACGTCAGTCACGTGTACAGTCTTGGCGGGTGATCCACCAATTAGCTTAGCTTGGTTCAAGGATGGTCAACCTATACAACATAATGATGGCAATACGAGAGTAGTGACTATTAGCGAATATATCATTTCCTTAGTAGTGGATAGCGTCCATCGACGGCACAGTGGTAACTACACTTGCATTGCAAGTAACATGGCAGCATCTGTAAACACTACAGCTAGTATGATTGTACGAGGTAAGAAGTGATATAAAACAAGCTAACTGTGATATTACTCAAACAATATAACACAAGCTAACTGTGATATTACTCAAGCAATATAAAACAAGGTAATTGTGATATTACTCAAGTAATAAAGAACAAGCTGATTGTGATATTACTCAAACAATATAGAACAAGCTAATTGTGATATTACTCAAACAATATAAAACAAACTAATTGTGATATTACTCAAGTAATAAAGAACAAGATAATTGCGATATTATTCAGTATCAGTTGTGTAGTCTTTAAACAAATATTATGTTTACTACAGTGAAAACTAAACTTTTTAATCATTGATACATTACCAAACTTTCTGTTTTGTGTTTGTGTTTTTGTACCTGAATTTCAGTATGTTCTCTAATGAGGGATGAAAATATTGAAAATATGAGTGTAATGTTTAATATATTCTTATTTCATAGTTTCTGAAGGAGTTCAACATCTGATCGACATTCGAGATCACGTAACTTTTAACCGTTCGAGTTCTAACCGACTGAAACATTGGATCTTTAATACTTATAAACCCAAAACCTAATCCTAACTTTATCAGAACAGTAGGAACTGCAGAATATCCGTTATTTTAACAAAATATTTTTAAACATACGGTCTTAAAGCAACTTGATTACGTCACCTTTTCTGTACTGCTGTTGTCTTCAGGTAGGTCAGCGGTGAGTTTGCAGACTTATAAAACTAAAGTTCGAGGTTCGATTCTAGAGACAGCTGTAATACAGATAGCATATTTTTTAGCATTGCGGGCTTAAACTGTTAAAACTGGTTTTCGATACTCATGGTGAGTAAAGCACAATCAGCCCATTCTGTAGCTTTGTGCTTAACTACAAACAAATGTAGCATTGCCCTAAAGCGAATCATAAAATTGTTTAAGCATTGTAGAAGGTGTGAAATCGCATCAATAATGAGCTCAGAGCATGATGCAAAACACAAGTACGGCTGCAAAGTTTCTTTCACTGTTGTTGTTCTCAAACAGCAAGACAGTGGATACACTGTAGGATCCTAAAGGATTCCCTTAGCGACTGAAAAAAAGTGTAATATTACAGTACTTATGAATAACGATATTCTAACCCCAAAACATTTAGAAACCTTGTTTATATATGAATATAAAGAAGAAAATTTCGTAAAACGAAGAATTCCTCAGCCATATGGTTCTGGTGGCGGCAACTGATAACTTTAGCCTAAAGTCAGATACAAACATACCATCCCAACGATTTTAACTTTGACTCAGTTGGATTTCAATTTAAGGAGGGGAAAAAAGGGTGTCTGTATTCAAAAACGTAGAAGTAATAGGTGTTATTCTTCAAACAATATCTTATAAGTAAGGTTCTAGATGAAATAGCCTTACAGTTCTTCCATCAGCCATCTTTTCAGAGGATTAAAAATAACGTAGACAAATGTGGTTAAAGAAATTTCATCTAAAGATTAGAACATTAGACCATAAGCTAATGATATTTTAAATAATAGCCAGCTTGAGGAGGGTTAGACCATGCTTATTGTGCTTTTGAATACGCTGTATCCGTACATTATCCCCAAAGCAGGTACATGTGCATAACTATTCCATAATGCTTTGTTCTAAATATATCCCATAAGGCGTAATAAAATAATAGGGTTAAGCTACAAGCTTTCCATGCGAGTAACATAAATGGATATTGGAATTACTCTTGACTGGTTGATTACTTTATTTTTCAGACACAGTTATTAATATTACTAGTCCTCATATTACTAAAGTAAAACAAATTAGTGGGCCGGGCGTGTCCAGTGACTGACAGTCAAGGCTGTAGATCGAAAGGCTTAGGATGTTATTACGTGTTCGCCGTCCTTGCCGTGAAACACGTTCCATATTTTCAACGTTAGGCACGTTTATTGGCTCGAAGACAAACAAAACCCTTGTGGCGGAAAGTGCTTCTGACTGTTTGCTCTTTATCTGATTCAGTTTAGAAGGCTGTGGATGGAATAGCTCTACAGTCCTCCCATCAAACCTTTAGTCTTTCACTTTTGCAAATGGATGCCGATTTGTACAAAATGCCAAATACCAAAATACCAATTTTTAGGTATTACAAAAAATTATCTACTTTGTATAAGATGAATGTAAGCTCAAAATATACATTGCATAAAAAAATACGTTTTCTGTGTGTGTGTTTACTTTTCGTAGTATAATAATATTCTATTTTGCTCATACAACCTATTTTAGCATCACCCCGCTGGAGGTTAAAACCCATAGGAACTTCCACTGTATTGGGACAAATGGTAAGACTGGAGTGCCAAGCCAGTGGTCAGCCGAATCCTGTGATTCGTTGGAAATACAGCAAAGGTAGGTAGCAGCATTTTTAAAACCTCGAGCGATAATCCTTGTTGTACACTTAAAGATGGAAAGTCCAAAGCTACGACTAAAAAAACTTGTTTACTTTCTGATGCAACTTTAATCTCTTGATACATATAGCAAAGGTGTTGAAACACATTATACAGTCCAATATTCGCACCTTTAAAGTTTCCCTGCTGTCTTCTTTGTTAGGAACTATTGTTATGGTTTCTTTGAATAAAAGTTGTTCCACGAAGGACAAGAGCATAAGATATTGTTTGGGGCATATACAGACATCTTAGAAGGGATTGCTATTTTCAGTCGTAAAGGAAAATGGAGATATAAACAAAACTACTTACGAAAAATATGCATCATTGCATGAACTTGCCGACTTATCATTTATTCAACGTCAGAATAAAAGTAATCAACTACATACGGTCTTTTAGAAATAAAATGGTGTCTACAAGTAAAGAAAACGGGTTGACTTACAAATAGTACATGGAATAAAGTTATAGAAAACTTCATAAATTTGAGGAATTTAAATTGATTGATATGACAGGAGATTTACAAGATTATAGAGGGTCAAGAAAGTGAGTCAAACAGAAAATTAAAACATCAAAAGGATGTATAAAAAATGGTTGGCTGAAAATGTAAAAAATATCAGTAAGGATTTCTTTAAATATATTAACAGTAAATAAAATTTTAGGATGGGGTAGAACTCTTGAGGGATAATAAAGGAAGATTCATATTTGATAATTATGAAATGGACAGGTTATTAAATTCTGCTTTTTTTAGTTTTTACTAACGTTTTTACTAACATAAGCAGTATTCTTGAACAGTTGAAAGATGGAAACAATATTGTACAAGACTGCATTAATTTTGAGCTTGTTAAATAAGAAATGGTAAATTTAAAAGACAAAAAGACTGCTAGGCAGATAATATTTCCTCCGAGGGTTTTGAAGACGGTCAAAGAGTAGATTTTTGAGTCATTTTCTACTATTTCTTCTCAGTCCTTGAATAGTGGGCAGGTACCAGAGGATTGAAAGTTAGCTAATGTTACTCCTCTTTTCGAAGGAGACAAAAATTGTCAGTGATTATAGACTAATTAGTCTTACATTGGTTGTGGGAAAAGTTTTAGAAAGTCTGATAAATGATGCTTTGCAAGGATGTATATTTGATGTGTCTGGATTTACAAAAAAATATTTAAAAAGGTGCCACATAAATGAGTTGAAAGAAATATATCCATAGCTGTGAGGAATAATTTAACAAATTGAGCTCTATATATCTACATTTGCATCTACAGTTTCTAGAACATATAGGTTTAGTGTTTAACTTTCATTGACTTTCATCATAAACCTGTTTCTTCCATTCCTTCTCCACGTTTTCTCTGACTATTTGCAACTTAAAAGATACAAATTTTAGACAGAAAAACTTTTGCCATTTCCTTTTATTTTCTTGAAATAATCGTGATGTATCATCTCCATTAAAGCCAGCCTCAAAAGGCAGTGTATCACTTTCTTGAATTATTCAACAATCTGAAGGAAACTTATGTAAACATTTTACTGCTGAGGATCTGCAGAGTACCTAAAGTCTCCGCCACCTTTCAAGCAAATGACACTTACTTCCTAATCTATTACACTTTTTCTATTCTACATCTGAAACAAATCATTTTTACAGTTGTTGGTTTAAACATTTTTACAGTCATGGATATATATAAGATATTAATATCCCAGCTATCAACAACTTAGTCAGTCTATTAAAGTCCTAACAAATGCATAGCTAGTTGTTCTAACTCACATATCTACGAAGTCTACTATTACCTAATGAAAACCTAGTATTGAAACTACTTTGAAGCTTTATATGTTTTAAATTAAAAACATATATACAATTAAAGTGTAGCATTGACATGTTATTTGTACTCGTTGGATAGATGGTCACTAAACGAACAGAAAGATGATGGACAAACAAGCGGATGTACAGGTTTATGTCCAAACATGTAGAATTCCTAACAGTAAATCTGTTCCTAGACAAAATACTTCTTTGCATTAGAATAAAAGAAATGTTCTGTTATATTTTTTACTCATAGCTTAGATCATGTGTACGTGGCCTCCGAGTTCTGAATTTTATCAACTTTTTTGACTTTACATATTAGATAAATTCACCAATTATCGCTATTTGTGCTTTGAAAGGTATCCCTGCCAATAGAAAAAAAAACACGATTTTGAACAGTAAAATCGAACATTAAAGTCATATTCAATGCTTGATGTATCTTAAAGGAAATGACAATGTTCCACAAACCCAATTAAGTAGCATCATATCTGATATTGAATTTTGGATCCAAAAAAGTATCTGTGTAAAATTTTGTCCTTTTGTCCATCGAATAATGAGTTTTTAAAAAAAAAAAACAATTGGGCCTAAGAGACTGATGTGTGTAATACTATAATCATACAATTGCCAGTACAAGATAGAGTTTTCAATATTTTCATATAAAAATGGGACACTTTTAATTATTGTCCATGCTCACATTGCAGATACTTTTACAATGCTTACATATGCCATTTATTTTCTAATAGCTTGTGGTCTACTTGTATTCTGAATTTCTTTGGAAATGGGCAATTAAAAAAATTAAAAGAAGGATGATATGAATAGATGCAGACACCTTTATTGGTTGTTTTTTTGTATATATATATATATATATACATAAAAACAGAATGGAATTTTAATAGAAAGGAACCACACTGCACTCAGTTTCCTTGTTCAATACATCAAGTAGTGAGTATTTCCAAAAAACGAAATTCCGTTATTCTTATGCTATAGGTTATGTAATGAGGTTAGCATAGAAACTCTTTTGTATGTTAACTTCAATACGAAATAATCACGAACAATTCAAACCAATTTATCAATAACAGGTTAATTGAAGAAGTCTGGACTATAGTAATAAAGCATGTTATGTTAATGGCAAAAGATTCGTTACAGACATGTTTATTATCAGAAGTTGAATAAAAAGAAGTAAAACATTTGTAGTGGAATATCTCACTCATTTTGGATAATGGTTTTAATGTCAGACGTTGTTTTATAAAAATGAATATACTGAGTTGTATAGAAATTTTGAAAGCTTTGTTCCTGATTTCATCAAAAGAAATCTAAATCTCATGTTAACATCAAGTGCTCCTCATCTCTTTAGGGTCTCATCTTTGCTTCACATAGGACACTCTAAAATGCGGTAAACTCTTCAAACATATGGCTTCCCTCTTCATTTTATCAATAAAAGCATAAAAAACAAATGATAAGATTTTTTAAAAACTAATCGTATGTTCAGTTCTGCCTCAATTTGTTGAAGATTTTTTTTTTAAAAGATAAACTTTTTCAGCTTCTAAGAAGCACATTTCTTCATATTACTCTCAGCATTGTTTGCAGGAGCACTTTTAGACTCTTCATTTTGTTTTCTGCTAAGGACAAAATTCCCAAACTAAGGAAGTCGCTCACTGTCTACCCATAAAATTGTCCTATGTGCTTTCTACGTAGGTGAAAAATGCATATGTTATCCTCCTTAAAAGACGAAGTCTTTACCTTTTTTCTTTTGTTTTTGACGTAAGACGTTCGCATATCAAAAAACATTTTGGGTGATTAAGGCAATATGCCCTACTATTAATATTCATTACGCTTCTTTTAACTTATTAGCGATTACATTTGTACATAAGTTAAACACCGAAGAGTCTCAGTAGCCACAAATTACCTCTTCTTATCGCATAGGTTAAACGGCAAATAATCTTAGTAAACAGAAACCCTCTTCTTATAAAGTAAGTTAAGAACTGAGTCCTAAATAAATCATGAAGAACCTCCTTAGATCAAATACCCTCATATCATGATCTTTATATTAAAATTATTCATCGTAACCTCAGACCACAGGTTTAGGTTTTGTTGTATGTTTCTGCAACTTTCTATTTCAACACATAGTGTAAGCTGCAAAACTATCAAGCTTGTCTTTATCTATAACTTCCACCAAAAATTGATTAGGTACGTATAGACTGATCCTCAACCACTTTATCAAATTTGCATGTAGTTTATGAATACATCTCTCAAAGATGTACTGTGTTAGCATATTTTTGGCAAAATTAAAAGTTTGTTTAGTTATATTAAGACAATCATCTAGTGGAAAGAAAATGTGCCAAGTGGACAATAATAACGAATAAACTAAATATAGCAGTGAAATAGTTTGGGCAATATTGTGATTGTTATCACAACAGGAGAAATGTCATTAATGGCTGGAGTTCAAACGTCTGTATGCTCTTCTAGTATCTACATTAGAATATAAACAGTAAATTTGCGATGCACTAATTCATTTGTTGTTCTCTCACAAACTAGGCCCAGTATGGCCAGGTGGTTAAGGACACTCGACTCGTAATCAGAGGGCTGCGAGTTCGAATTCCCGTCACACCAAACATGTTTGCCCTTGTGATTTATTTGCTAATACTGCAACAATTAAAATGTTCATTGTGTTGGTACATCGGGTGATTGTGTTTTTTTTTGTTTTAATCACTTCGAATGAATCATTTGTCGCTGGAGACAAGTACAATTTTAGTTTTTATTCTTTTTCAGAGAAAAACTCTCCAGATTATGAGAATGTTATTAGCGGCCCACATAAGCACGTACTGGAAAACGGTTCTCTCAGTATAACTGGAGTTATGACGTCAGACTACGGCTACTACCTGTGCGAGGCAGACAATGGTGTGGGATCGCCGCTAACGGAGACTGTTCAGCTCCAAGTTCATGGTTGGCAGTAAACATAATCCGAAACGACTTAGTTGTTGACTGATTATATGATTAATCGCTTTAATTCTACCATGTAAAGATACCAATTTTATGCGAGCATGAAATAGTAATAATTTTATAAACCTACCTTGTTTGTTTGGAATTAAACACAAAGCTACACAATGGGCTAGCTGTGCTCTACCCACCACGAGTATCGAAACCCAGTTTCTAGCGGTGCGAGTCTGTAGACACACCGCTATGCCACTAGGGGCGTTATGTACGTGCATGTGCGTGTGTGCATGAGCAACATTCAAGATGAAAAAACGATAGGTTATGAATGGTTAATTGAATTAAAAGTAATTAGGATTCATTGTTTACAAAAATCGACTCAGATCAAAACTGAATTTCACTATTTAGCAGATTAGAACCATTTCCATGTTGGAATATTAAACAACTTATTGCTTTAGATCTACTTAAAAACTCTTATAGCTTGTTTGTCTTTTGTAAAGCGCCAAACAATGCAATGGACTGTATGTGCTCTGCCTATCGCGGATATCGGAGCCCGATATTTAGGGCTAAAATTGAAATTACTTACCGCCAAGTCATCGAGGAGCTAAACGCCTACAGAAAAGAATCTACTTGTCTAAACAACACCTCAGAAACTTTATACTGTTTATATATCAAGAGGTCATTATACAAATACAGTAATGAATCAGATACTTAAAGTTTATTCAACTTGATTTGGATTTCAGCTTGTGGTTATATTTTCAATCAAGTATGTGAAAATACAAAAAAAGGTTATTCTAACATAATGAAATATATTCCATGGATGCCTGCCTTTCTCATAACTAATCTACGTTGTGTTCCAACATATATAAAGATATGTTTGTTTATATTTATTATAATTTTACCCCCCTTCCCAGTAGCTCAGTAATAAGTCTGCACGCTTATGACGCTACAAACTTGGTTTTGATAGCCGTAGTAGGAACACTACAGATAACTCATTGTATAGTTTAAGAACAATCTAACTAAAAAAAAAACTCATATATATTTTTAAAATAGTTTCTACGTGGTAAAGAAGGCCATTAGGCTTAACTAATCTTTCTAGTCATCCGTCAAAAAACAAAATGTTAAATATAAAGAAACGCAAAGTAAAAGTAATTTGTGCTCTACTCTTAACGTTAAAATGATTATACTGAAACAATTTCTATATTTGTTTACACTTACGTAAGTAAAATTACTATATTCAAATATCTGGCTAAAACCTTCCTTTATTTTCAGTATTGGCTAATCTTATGATAAAAGGATTACAATTATGATGTTTATAAATCATAAAAAATTGTCTAATTGCCAACAAAATAATTTTTCGTTGAAAAGTTTAACACTGTTCAAAAGTCAAAGTAACAAGAAAGCCCACTGTTTAAGTTAAGGTTTGCGTTCTCTGAATTATTTTTATAACTCCTTGTTATTTGATTTTGGTTGATTTATTGATTTAACAGTTTCTTTTTTCTTTTGGTTTGGATATCAGTTCCTCCGAGAATCGAAGGAGGTAGTGAGCTTATAGAAGTAAAGAAGTCCAAAGAAGTTAGTCTTTCATGCAGTAGCTATGGAGACGATCCACTTGCTCTGACTTGGACCAAGAATGGAGAAGCTGTGTATGAATATCCCGAGAGCAGGTAAGATATCTCTTCACTATAATATATAAAAAGACAGCTGTAGCATTTACCTCTTTCACAGTTACATTATACAACACAATAGCACAATGAAGTATTTTGGTAAAAGAAATGTAGATCTACTTTTGGAAAATTATTTTTGCACCTGAGCGATTCTATTCTTATATTATTAATCAAAGTTTTCATTGCTGATTGAAATATTGAAACCACATCGAAGGAAAACGACAAACAACTTCAGATAAATGTTTTTTGTACGCCTTTTTTAAGACATTTGAGAATCACAGATTTCCTAATCTTTATATGAAGTTGTTTGTCGCTTTCCTTTAATATGACAATATAGGTTCTTTTCGAATATATTTACATTGCATAAAGGATATAGTAATAACAGTGCAGGAGACATATGTCCCATTGTAAAGAGTGTACTGCATATTGTTTAGTTTCTTTAAGCAATTTTCGTAATATAGACGTATTATCAAACTATTTCTGTTGACAACTGCAGTTTCATTCAAATGTTTGTTCTTTGTTTATAGTACATTTTTATTATTGTTGCTTAATCTGAACATATGTACACAAAAATTATCCAATTAAAAAATATCACTTTTTTCCATTCAATTTATGCTTCACCCCTATTACACAAGTGTACACAAATAATATCTTACTTTATAGGACATACTTTTATGGTAATTGTCACAGCATTACTGTTGCTGTAATGTACTTATTAGACAGTGATTTACCTGAATTGTCTAAGAACGGTTTATTACGTTATAAGAAACTGTGGAGAGAAATATATTATTATTATGATTCTAACCAAATCGCTCTAAATATTTCCACATAAATAAATGAACTTAAATTTTCAAAAATGTTTTTAAAATCTTCATACATCGGCAACGTTTCTCAGTTAATCCTGTTGCGAAGCCGAGTTTCCTTACCGCACATTTAGAGTACTTGAATAGCAGCTTGTGAGCTCTCAGTGAAACTTTATCAACCATGGGGATGTTATTTTATTAAGTCCTAAAGGTCCCCCAGCGGAAAGACTTTTGCAGTAAAACACATTATATGCGTGTGTGTAGTTGGGCTTTAAAATAATTTTCCGATATAACATTTTATTTTATAATCAATGAGAGCATTACATGAAAATAACTTTCATTAACGAATGTTTGATATGATATAACGTTGATATGACGAATTATCTTAACTCACTTAAGAAACATTCCGAAGTTTTTTAAAAAAAAAAAAAAGACTACATGTCTCTACCCCCACCTGATCAGCAACGACGTAAATATATGAATAATTAGGAACTGCGTCTATGTTATATTCGGCTTTGTGAACATAACCATAAATATGTTCATATTTCGTGTTTTGTTTTAGTTTTTTATATTAGAAGCAGATGTGCCCGTGCGATACACAGTGAGAGGTTCATGAATGTTTTGTTGTTGTCGTTGTTTTTCCGTAATATACCAGTGGAAATATAAGGACTGAAAGTACATAATAATAACATTTTAGTTCACTTGGCTTGGTTGGTTAAACAACATTGTATTTTCTATTTCAGTTTTTTATCAAACAGCAATAAGTAACGTTTCACTTGATATGTGTCTATCATGAAAGTATATATAAACAGTGTGTGAAAAAAGAAATCCCTCAATTTGTTGATAGGATGTGAAAACGAAATACAATTTTAGAGTTAACGTTTAAGTACTAATGAATATAAATAGTGTTGCTGTTTTTTTCCAGATATGCCAATTAAGATATAGAGTACATGTAATTAAAGAGGAAACTGGTGAAATCTCATCAGTACTATAAATAACTACCTCCCCTTATTGATCTATGTTCAACCAGCACTGGAGCTAATTTCTAGTTGATTAAACCTTGTTAGACAAGTCCAAATGCAAAAGCCTAGGAGGAGTCAGAGAACCAATAGACTTCTATTAAATTATATTAGGATTTTTAAAAGCAATTGAATTGGTGAAACTTTTCTAAATCTTAGTTTGCCCCTGTGTAGATATACTCCATACTTTCTACAATTAACAGAAACTAGGTTGTGCCGACAAATGTTGCAGAGTTCTCGAAGTGGATCTGATTGTTTCTTGTCACATTATTAAATTACACACGTCTTATGTTACTCTAGCTGACTTCCAGTAGATCAGCAGAAAATGTACGTACTTATAATGCCAAAATCCAAAATTCCATTTCAGGGGATGGACTGAACGTAGATGATCTACTGCGTAATTTTGCACTAAAACGAAACAAAGAGACAGCTCTAACATAAATTAATATTAATACATTCGTGTACTTTTTTGGTTCATATACTATATAAATCTACTACGCAATTTCAAGTTTCACAAATATTTATCTAAGGCACATTTCCCTCCCAACAAACAGACAGGAAACAATATATCTTCTTCTAACAATCAAACTAGAAACAATACACTCCTCTTCTAATAATCAGACTAGAAACAATAGTTTGTAAAAAAAATCAAGAGTCTCCTGTCTATTAAGAAATGAAACAATGTAACAATATTGAGAAGATGGATTCTATATTCAGATTTACCATCACTAAACTTCATCCTCACATCTCTTTATTGTACAAAAACTGTCAGCTTCGTTTCCAACATCAAATTCTAATAGAATAATTTGTTACTGGTGTATGTGCTTATTCTAACAGTTTTTATTTTGTTTTTGTTTTTAGTTAAGCACAAACCTACACTAAGGACTATTTGTGCTCTGCCCATTGCAGGTATCGAAATCTGATTTTTAGCGTTGTAAATCCGGAAACATACAGACATGTCAATGGGGAGGGGGCGTTTTTAGCAGTTGTTATTAAAAGTTGGTTCCCACACTCAGCATAAACATTTCTTTTTGCTTATCATTGGTGAATGATCTTGTAAACAACAATATAATATTAGTTGTGAGGAATTAATGATGGAAAATTAAAATAATAATTCTATTTAATAGGCTTCTAAACAGATTTAATTTGTGTTTGTAGATATGGATTTAGAAAACACATTGAATTGTCCTATGCATAATAATCCCACAATTATTTGAGATTACGACGAAAAAAAGTTAATTTTAAATTAGGGATTTTTAATAAAATACCTCTATTTCACTAACTCGAAATTATGACCTGCCATATTTTGTGAAATATTGATCTGGTTATAGTTGTATTCTTTTTACACATTTTAAACAATTCTGCAACAACTGTATGGAAAGTTCAACACGTTGACTTATTGTAGTTTTATTGTTTTCGTTATAGATACGTGTTAACCAGTTCTGGACCAACGTTACGTGAACTTCAACATGTTTATTTATTGTAATTCTATTATCCTAGTAACAGATTTAAATAAACTTTACTTGAAGTAAACATAAATGTTTGATGAAGATTTAATTTGATTTTTTTTTAAATATCTCTTACCCTATTTATATTATAATAAGCAATACTCAACCCGTTTGAGTCACTCACTTAATAAGTTGACACAGAACTTAAATAGTTTCACATTTTACGTTTTACACAGAAAACATGTAATAAACAGAACTTCTATATAAAAAAAAGCAATTTCTATCTAAAAAGGCTTAAAACAACTTTCAACAACTATGAGCAGTAATTTGGCTTGGAATGATGTTGAAAGGTTTCGACATAACTGTAACGTCATTTCAAAATAGTTTTTAGTTGTTGTAGGGATTTTTGTGCTGCACAAGAAGCCATATAACGGTTCAAAGAATTGAGATTTGGTGATTTTACACGCTGAGGTTGTTTTTGTTCCGGTTATTCTTGCAAGGTTGTACAAGGCCATCTGCGCTAGCTGTCTCTAATTTTAAACTCATAGACCAGAGAGAAGACAGCTACTGTCGAAAGCAGTCTTATAACATATCCACGACGTCAAAGTGCTAGTTTGATTCTTTGACAGCATAAAGCGAACAAAAGAGCTTTGGATTCATAGTTCATTTTAACACCACTAACCACTATGCCTTGCTAGGTGTATGTAGGCCTGAATATGCATTTTAACTGTCTACACAAGTTACGGCTGAAAATAAACATTCGACTATACAATACTTGGGTTATCTCCACACGTGTGTCCATTTATCATTATTATAATTAATCATAATACCACCATAATTATAATTAATATAACTGATTACAGTTGGACCTACAAAAAAATAAATAATTTTCCAATCATTTGTAATCAGTTTTTGACGCTGACTAAACACAGAAAACTACTCAATATTATGTAATATGCAGACTCTGAAAGTCGTAAACGATATAAAACAAGTTGGTAATTTGAGAGATAAATTATCGAATGATTCCAGTTTTCTGACTGTATGGGTGAAAGTTATGTAACTAGACGTAAACCAATTAAGATCTTAAAACGGAATTATCGAGCACTTTAAATAGAAATCAAATTATGTTGATTCATGATTAACGAGATTCTCTGAAACCTAAATGTCAATTTTATGCTTGAGGGAAAAACGAAGACCTTGTGTTGTTACACAACATCATATCCTAATAACCTATTTTCTCGTATTACTTATGCGCTTTTTTCTCTAACGATTGCCATCTACTGTTGAATTATAATGCGAATAAATATCCACGGTTAAACGTTTTAAATTATATTAATTAAATGATAGTTTTGTTGATGAATAAAACGAGAATAAAATGAAACAATGTATAATTTCGTGGTCTATGCTTATCATAAATGATATAAAAATAAATGTGGAAGGTTTAATATTATTCTTAGCATTGAAAATTCTACCGTGAAAACCAAATTTGGAAAAATAAACATAAATTTTAAGTCTGAACTTTGTGTGACGTTTCCATGTTTTGTTTCATTAAAACGTTTTTATTACGCTGTATGATCTCATGATTTCCACACATCAGGCCCGGCATGGCCAGTTGATTAAGGCACTCGACTCGTAATCTGAGAGTCGTGGGTTCGAATCCCGTTAAACCAAACACGCTCGTCCTTTCAGCCATGAAGGCGTTATAATGTGATGGTCAATCCCACTATTCCTTGGTAAAAGAGTAGCTTAAGAATTGGCGGTGGGTGGTGATGACTAGCTGCCTTCTCTCTAGTCTTACACTGCTAAATTAAGGACGGCTAACGCAGATAGCCCTCGTGTAGTTTTGCATGAAATTCAAAACAAACCGAACCAATCCGCATATCACATTTTGTAGTCAGAATGTTCATGACTTATTGAACCGCTTTATTTATTAAATACAACGAGAACTACCTAAGATAAACAATAACAATTCCCGGTATAATTAAGACTAACACACAGAGATTGTTCTTGACCAGTGAGGTCGTTAGAGCATCTGAACATGGTCACCTTTCGTCACTCGAAGGGTGTACAGTCGATAATTGATTTTGTCCACGTACGTGTACGTATCAACATCTTCAAGTAACAGTTGAAATTAAGCTGGTTATTCGAGCACCTAACATTACCATATAGGTATTTCTGTCTTCTTTACAATGTCCTTTACAAACCTCCATCTAAATAACTGTGGAAAACTTGGGCATTGATCTTCTACATATCATATACTGCAACAGATTATTTGGTATGGTACTTATTATATTCAAGCAAGACAAAGTAAAGAAAGTACCTCATAACCTACAGACACCTTGTATTCCTTTCAGAAGCGAGCACAGCTGTACGTCTAAGTTTCGATAGCCGTGATGAGCAGAGCACAGATAGCTCATTGTGTAGCTTTGTAATTTACCTCAAACAAACAAACAATCCTTTCAAAAATAAAGTAGGCTGAAGTATGCGTTGTCTAGCCGGTTTAAAGCATTTATCTCACCACAAAACATGAGAAAATTGTGAGAAAATACCTGGCTCTAAGATATTTTTATATAACGAGACATTACGTTATACCATTACTCTTAAATCTTCGGACAGTCCTTGTACTCTGTAATAAATATCTCGTCATACACGAACCGTAGATATTACTTTTTCCGGGCGATCAATGTAAGTCAATACAATAAGAAAAATGAACGAAGTTATTTCGTTCCAAAATATGGTGATTAAAGCATTTTGGTGCATATACTTTCTCTGGTGGTCTATTATTAATATAAATCGTTTCCGTGAAACCTTTTGTCGAGATTTTAGGTACAATCTTTTTTGCTTCTTTTTGAAATTACGTACATAAAGTAACAATAACTAAAATTAACAATACAACTAGACCCAGCATTTTAGTTACAAATCGGCATCTGCGAGTCGATTTATATGGTGACTGAAATGTCTTAATACACCACGAAAAATATTGTCCTGCCGTGACAAGGGACACTGAATTGTCACGTCACCAATTGGGTCTTCTCTTTTATAACAAATGGTATGTTTTGTTGCAAAAATTAAGAGTTTCACAAACTAAAATGTCATAAAAATACCGATTTATGGATGGTCCATGGGTATAATTAATAGGCATATATATATATAAACCAAAATCGGATGTCTAGTGTATAATTTAAAACTCATGGGAATCTTCTCAAAACAAATTTCAACCGTATAAACTACATAACTATATAACTGTATATATAAACAGCAAATGCATATATATATAAAGCGAAACTAAAAATTACCCCAGTTATAAAAAAAAATGCGATTGATGTAATGTTTAAAGAAAATTGCCTGCGGTAACAGCCTCCTAAAGCTTTGGGGTCTATACCCCGTCTATCAAACATAACGAAAACGAAAAACGAGACGTAACTCTCACGAATAATCAGTAATGGGTTAGCTCTCGGGTACTTTAATCCACAACGTTCTAATATCCAAGGAACTTATGGAATATGGTAGTTATCATGTTGTTGTTTTTTCTTTTAGGAGGGAGGAAACGAGTGCCCAGTTAATACTTAGTAAAAGTTATATCAAGTGTTAAAATCAGGCGCCTAAGATAGGTAAAGTTAAAGGTGGCTATTAACAAGAAATTAATTTCCACTACGATGCTATTTTCAAAATCTTAACAAGAACTTTAGGGGTTACTAACATATCCACAACTGGCTGCAGACAGTGAGTGAATAGTAGTAAGTGATGGGTCTGTTTACGTTGAGGCACTCAGTATATAACCACTACCTGATCTTTCGTGATAACTGTCTCGTTTTTCATTTGCGATTTTTCTTTAGTTATTATTTTGTCTATTAGAGGGATACCTTCATTACATTTAGGTGTTGTTATTGCAGACATTTTCTTTAAAACGTGTATATATTTTACTTTACCGATAAATGATGTGATTTATCTACTTTTGTTTTATATATATATGCAGTCAGTAAGTTGTTAAACGACCCGGCATGGCCAAATGGTTAAGGCAATCGACTCGTAATCCAAGGGATGCGGGTTCGAATCCCCGTCACACCAAACATGCTTGCCCTTTCAACTGTGGGGGCGTTATAATGCGTCAGTCAACACCACTGTTCGTTAGTAAAAGAATAGCCCAAAAGTTGGTGGTGGATGGTGATGACTAGCTGCCTTCCCTCTAGTCTTACACTGCTAAATTAGGTACGACTAGCGCAGATAGCTCTCGTATAACTTTGCGCAAAATTGACACCAAACCAATTTGTTAAATCTTAATAAGTTTATACACTTCAAATCTCTCAGGATTAATGGCTTCAGTTTTGAGTCTTACTCTAGTCATTTGTATACACAACTTTTCATCATTGTTGTATAGTACTGATTGCATTACCTATATATAACGCCATTATTTAGAAAGTGATGCTATAAGCGGGAGTGTGGGCCACTCTCTTTCATTATTTAGAGCCAAAGTACGCGAACCTTCCATCAGATATAAAGGTGTCTTTGTAACGCGTTGCATTTAAACGCTCATTTTTGTTTGACGTTGCTTCACATAATTTGCTATTAATCACAGTGCTCAGCTAACCAAGCCGTAATTAGAGCCTTTAAAGTAATAATTGAAGGCCACTTAAAAACCATAAATAAATAAAAGACCATGTTATGAAAAGAAACGAAACAAACATACAAGAAAGGAGACATTCTTTCCAAGGATGATCCAAATATCATCAACCAAATTTTTTAGAGATGTTCGAACATAAAATGATATGTCTAATGTAACTTGATGATATTCGAGTTAAGACTGAAGAAAAAGTCGCTTAATTTTTAAGAGTTTCGTTATTTTAATCCATTTTTCTAAAAGCACGCGAAATTTTGGCAAGTGGTACACCGTATACGGCACAGTCGTATTCACTTGGAGGAGGATGACCGTACCCGATACGATAAAACGGCAGGCGATAAGTTAAAATAAAACCAGTGTGAAAAAAATCAATCTTTATTTTCCACATCCTGTTTTCGTAATAATATAAATGAAATATTCCTATATACTTAATAGCATAATCAGATCGTGTCAGTCTGATAATTATTCAACACTTCACATTTCCAGACTTTACACTTAACTCGGGCACTGCAATCAGAATCATTGGTCAAAGTAATATGCACGTCGTAGCTGTTGAGAAGACAGATGTTATGTAGTTACGTGTTTCAGATTTCGAGGTCCACGTACGTCAGAATAAATTGTTACATTAAAGAAATATGTGTACGTTTGTATACACCGGTTTTGATTTTACTATCAACATAACAAGCTAGTGTATTGTTTGTTTTGTTTTAGAATTTCGCGCAAAGCTATTCGAGAGCTACCTGCGCCAGCTGTCCCTAATTTAGCAGTGTAAGACTAGAGGGAAGGCAGCTAGTCATCATCACCCACCGCCAACTCTTGGGCTACTCTTTTACCAACAAATAGTGGGATTCACCGTCATATTATAACGCCCCCACAGCTGAAAGGATGAGCATGTTTTGTGTGACAGGGGTTCGAACCCGCGATCCTCATATTACGAGTTGAGTCTAACCACGACAATTATGTGTAGTGGGTTAACAAAACACAAAAATAATCAAAGAGCCTCAATAACTCATGCATTTTCAGAAAAATTCATACTTTCGCAGGTTCGAGTATATTATATTCTTAATTAAGTGATATGTAAAAGTTGCATAAAAAGGTAACCACAAATACGACGATCTAAAATAAGTGTTTAATATTAAAAGCTGCATGAAGAATAAAGTTTGTCCAACTAAAGACAAAAAAAAAAGAATAACAAGAACTAATAGATAATATGGTAATTTGATTCATATAGTTGAGTTAATGTGCTACATATGCCCTAAGGTTTTGTATTAGTGTCTTTCAGAATAACAGAAGTGGCAAATTATTTTATCTATCCATTTTTTGCACGATCGTTGGCCGGTTAGCCATGTGTGTATATTCCTACGACGATTTTTTTTATTTAATAACTAATTCCAATGCACGCGCACACTACAAAAGAGATTATTAGTGATTAAGTTACTGGATCAGCATTTTGCTCGCGAGATGTAAGAGATAGCTATCGTGTCTAGGGACTAAGAGAACAACAATAGATCCTCTTCTTAATGATATTAGAAGAAGGGATAGCAAGCGGAACTAATCTCTAAAGAGAAAAATGTGACATGAAAAGCCTGTTTAAATAGTGAAATGTATCTTTGAAATAACTTCACGACAGTTGGTTTCTTTCATAGTTATAGTTCTGGGTCAGCAATAAGTTATACGTTCATGAAGTTTCTCTTCTTCTGTCTAGGTATAAAATTTTAGATCTTCAAGATCTAGGTAGTATCAAGTTATCAACGTTAAGAATAACCTCAGTGGAAAGAAAAGACTCAACTGTGTTTACTTGTGTAGCAAGTAACCCTTACGGAACAGACAGTAAAACATTTGACGTGATAGTCAAAGGTAAGCAAAAATTACTAGTAAATTTTACAAAAATAGTTTAAAATGTTCTAAATTTTTAGCGATAAAAGGTTTCGATTTGAAATAGTACTTTTTCTCCGGTGCCGGAGATAACCTAGTTCTTAGAACATTCACACCGTAAACTCGAGAAATAATAGCTTCTATTCATTTGACGCAAAGACGCGTTCCACACTCTGAGATCGTGGATGTGATACAAGAATATTGAGTAAATCTGGATATTTGATAAAACAGTAGTAGAGCAATAGATGGCGGTAAGACCTGTTGCTTAGTTGTCTTTCCATTATTTCATTAGTTGAGACCCGGCATGGTCAGGTAGGTTAAGGCGTTCGACTCGTAATCTGAGTGTCCTGGGTTCGAATCCCGTCGCACCAAACATGCTCGCCCTTTCAGCCGTGTGGGACGTTATAAAGTGGCGGTCAATCCCACTATTAGTTGGTAAAAGAGTAGCCCAAAAGTTGGCGGAGGATGGTGATGAGTAGCTGCCTTCCCTCTAGTCTTACACTGCTAAATTGGAGACGGCTAGCGCAGATAGCCTTCGTGTAGCTTTACGTAAAATTAAAAAAACAAAAAAACAAATCCATTAGTTGAGAATTAGAAATGTTTAAACACAGATAGTACTTGAGTACCTTTGATAGAAAATTATTGGTACATAGTCGTACAAATTCTTCTTAGATATTCATTACAGTTCGTGTGTTGGTATTAGGACCTGGCTTGGCCTGGTAGGTAGAACGCTCAACTCACAATCTGTGTCTCGCAAGTGTGAATCTACATCTCGGAACGTGTTTATAATATGATGCTATTCGTTGGTAAAAGAGTATCGAAGAGTTCGCGACTAATACTGTTCACTAACTGCTTTTTCTCCACTCTATTAGAGCCAAATTATGGATAGCTAGTGCAGGTAACCCTTGCGTAGCTTTGCGCAAAATTTAAAACAAACCAACTCGTATTACGATGTAGCGGATTTAATTAATTCGCGTTCAAGCAACTACATCTATAAATTTATTACGTGAAATCAATTTAAACAGCAAAAACATTCATATTTCCATTACTAGATAGAAAAAAAAGTGTTTATAACAACCGGAAAGTCGTTAGAACTAAATCTTTCAACATGAGAAACTGAATTGTAATAAGCAGTGCGTGTGATAAATACAATGAGTTCCTTTTCTTGTTTGTACAAATAAGTGTTTTTGTTTCTGTTGTTTGTTATTAAGCACAAAACTACACAAAGAGCTATTTGTGCTTTGCCCACCACAACTATAAAAATCCAGTTTATAGTTGTATAACTCCGCAGACATTCCATTGCAGAGCATAAATAAGCCTATACAGTTCCTCCATATGAATGTCCACAAGCTGTGTTTATAATAAAGTAAAAATCAGTTTCTGCAATATACACTTCAAGTAAAATAGTTTAATTTCCGAATACAGTATATAATGTCGCTGATGTCGTTACATGAAATGAAATGCTCCCATATTTTTTTTATATATATCATCCTATTGATAACAAGTGGACCTTACGTTAAGGTATGGTTCTCCAGTGGTCAACAATAAGTTTACTGATTTACAATACTAAAATCTAGGGTTCAGTTTCCTGGGGTGGACTGAGCGTAGATAGTCCATCGTGTAACTATGTGTTAAAAAAACAACGTTATAGTAAATATTTAAAACAATTAACTACAGTTTGGAATGTGTTTGCTTGTTGACAATAAAGTGTAGGTAAAAATACTTTATAAAGTGAGTGTTTCTGTTTATAGTTTATCATGTTTATATTTATGTTATCACTACACAAGACGTTTAGAGGAATAATCATTTCTAAACATCTATTACTATTTCTCTATATTCAGAAATCCCTGATCCACCTAATGGAATTAAAGTAAATCGTGTAACCAGTACCACTGTATCTTTAAAATGGTCCGAGCCGTATTCTGGAAATAGTCCAATCACCTCTTACACTGTCGCTTATCGAACTGCCAAAGGTTTGTTGCAACTTTTTCTAGTTTGTTGTTTTTTACCATTAAATGTACTACCTTTGTTCAATACTGAATCAGTCCTTAATAGTTAGTATATGATGTATTTTACATTATTTTGTTGTTGCTATGACAACTTCAGTGGTTTTAGGATTTAAAATGTTGGCGTTGAAGATACTAGTTTATCGTACAAGTAAAGGATTTTGCGTGAAATTTTTCTAAAGGTTTTCAAAACTTCCTTTACCCGTAGGAAGTGTAAAACGGTGATTAACATCGATAAACGTTGCAGTTTTCTAAAAACAATTACATATAACTGTTTTGACTCAATTTCAAGTAAAACCAGCATTCATTTAAGTGTAGACTACAGATTTACGGCCAGTTCCAACTACTTATCTTACATAATTTGATATTATCTGTAAAGTTATACAAATTATTTTAAGCTTAATTCTTTTAAAATTTCTCTTATAATTAATTTTTATTAGTAAAAACAAAATTCAATTAAATACTTGTGTTGCACACAAAATACTTGGTGTATTGCTCTACTTAATTATCTTATCACTCGCTGAGTACTAAAATATTGGTTTAAAGACCTTGGATTTAATATATAAAATACAAAGCATTGTAATTTCATTAAAAAAGCGGTAGTGGACAATATTTAATATGAAAAATAAATCACCCAACACACAAGTTATACAAAGAAAACAATGCTTGTATAACACTTCAAAATGGACGAATTATAACTTGCGATTTAGTCCAGCTATTCTATCACAATGACTACTTAACTAAGTACCTCTATTTGTAAGACACGCATAACACGACACAGCTAAAAAAAAAAAGTTATTTTTACATAAAACTTTAGAAGAATGGGGCGACACCAAGAGGGAACTAACTGCACCTGCTTCCCAGAACTCAGCGACTATAAGTGGTCTTGAGCCCAGAACGACGTATTACTTCACAGTCACAGCTGAAAACGTTATTGGAATTAGCAGTCCTGGAAAAGAAGTAAAATTTACAACAGGAATCGAAGGTTAGTTTTCAATCACAAATTTCCAAGGAAAAAGGTATGTCTTACTTAAAGATACATCATTTTAATAAGGTAATGTAATTCTGAATTATCAGATGCAAATGACACTGACACTAATCTGTATAGAGAAACATTCAAAGCTCAGTTTACTAAAATACAGGGTGTTTGGAAAGTCACTGTGGAAATATATTTATTAACATATAAAACTGCACAGTGACTTTCTGGACACCCTGTACATTGATTGAAACTAGTCTATTACTCAATTAGTTAACATGTCCTTGCCTTTAGAAATTGGAAATTGTCCATCATGCATCATGAAATACGTGTTTAGTTACTGAAATGAATAATATAATAATAATTATAATATCATTTCACAGTTACAAAAGTTTCACGCTCAGAACTATTTTTTGTTAGGTAAAGACCATTTTAGGTGAATTATTTACTGAAATCTTATTTCGTTAAATTATTCCTATTATATGTGCGTTTAAAAGTGCTCTGTTATTATTATTTAGTTTGCGTAGGTTGTAACGCAAATGAATGTGTTTGATGTGTCATCTGAAAATAAAATTATTCCAAAACTACTTTCGCGAATTTAATGTAAGCATAAATGTTGCGAGCGACTCGTAATCTGAGGGTCGCGGGTTCGCATCTCCGTCGTGCCAAACATGCACGCCCTTTTAGCCGTTGGGGCGTTGTAATGTGACGGTCAATCCCACTATTCGTTGGTAAAAGAGTAGCCCAAGAGTTGACGGTGGGTGGTGATGACTAGTTGCCTTCCCTCTAGTCTTACACTGCTAAATTAGGGACGGCTAGCACAGATAGCCCTCGAGTAGCTTTGTGCGAAATTCAAAACACACACGCATTAATGTTACTTTGTGCTATTAAGCAAGTCGTGCAACATAATTAGTAGTTTTGTTTACAGGTTTCGTTCAATAGTGTATTTGCCCACTAAAACAAAACAGGCTTCTCTTTTCAAAGCGAACAAACAACTTATCAATAAGTAGTTTCTTCGAACTAGAGAATTTACATTTAAATATTATATGACTAATTTTGTAAAGGATTAAAACATGTGTGCTTGGAAAGTAATTATTTCCACAACAGCTTCATGTACAGGCTTTTATATTTCAATTGACAAAATAGACTAATCAACGACATAAATGAACGTTATCTTCTTTTGTATGTACCTTAGGAAAGAGATGGTATATTAATATACAGGATTATTTTATCTCATTCCAGTATCATCTGAATTTCATTTATTTTTGTTATATTTTCTCCAACGTCTACTATATATTTGCAAAAACTGCTTACAACACGAACATTGTTAACACTTTATTCTTGTTGGGTTTTTTTTTTAGCACAGCATGAATACTAACTTAGGAATGCACTAACTTTATCAGTTGTCTTCAACAATAGTCATTGGTATTCAGTTTCATGTTAAGGCGCTATTAAAGTTGAAAGCTGACGAAGCAGTAGAATTAGTTGGCCTAAATTTCTCGTTAATGCTTATTTTCCATGTTCATCTTAATTGTCCATGATGAATTTCAAATTAGAGAGAAAAGGTGGTGTGAAGTATTACTTCCATACAGCTCTAACTTGAAATCCAGAAGAAACTAATTTAAAAAAAATGTGGAATAACAAAAAAACTGGCTGCAATTTTACACGACTTTAATTATCATATATTAAACTTATTGTTTTAAAGCTTTAAATGCTTTGCAAACTTTAGTTGTTTAACGTTCTAGTGCATATAATGCGGGGGAAAATTGCACTCAATTTTTATCACAAATATTAAGATCATTTTCATTTTTAACATTAACTTCCTGGTAACAAGTGAAGTGGAGTAACCCAACACATTATAACTCATTTACATTTTCTGAAGAACAGGATAACCTTAGATTATTTATCTGATTTTAACATATTTGTGGTAAATTGACAAAGAAATCTATACAAATTTATAACGTTACGATCATCTGAAGACAACATTAGTGTGGTCATTGTAAAAAGCGTACAGCAAAAATTGAATTGTTTATTTTTCATACACAATTCAAAATTAGAAATAGTAAAAAACTAACTATGACCCATTCAGCATTAATATATTATGTGAAAACTACGAGCTAATCGGCATTAATATACAGTTTTAAAATATCACTATTAATTATCTACAAGTCAAAAGAAACCAAACACTGAAGTTAAGGGATCTTCCTTATCAATAAGGAAATCTCTATTTAAGTGTAACAAACTAGTCTCCTGCTCCTAATGATCTAGGTACAAATCTCAGTAATAGTTCTTCCCAAAACCGCAAATCTAAAGACTGCAGCAAATTAATACATTTGAAATGTATTGTTAGAATAAATTAAAAGTTAAGCCTGGCGTCACCATTTAGCCCCGCCAAATATGCTTGTCCTTTCAGCCGT
The DNA here is from genome assembly GCF_004210375.1 of Tachypleus tridentatus. Taxonomy (NCBI): domain Eukaryota; kingdom Metazoa; phylum Arthropoda; class Merostomata; order Xiphosura; family Limulidae; genus Tachypleus; species Tachypleus tridentatus. Next base: position 64,081,648 of record NC_134830.1, on the reverse strand, counting down.
ATGAGAGTTGTAATGGGACCATCAATCCCATTATTCGTTAGTAAAAGAGTAGCCTAAGAGCTGGCAGTAAGTGATGAATTTTCCTCTAGTCTTTCACTGCGAAATTTGGGAGACTAGTACAGACAGCCTTCGTGTAGCTTTGCGAGAAATTCAAAACAAACCAATTAAAAGTTAAATTACATGGAATATTTATAAAAATAAAATGATTGCTGACCATTAATTAAGGGCTTTCATTCAAAATAGCAACCAATACATATTAATTAATTAATTAATTAAATCCTGAAATGTATATTTTTATACTGAGGAAGAAAACTAAATTACACTTAAAAATCATAATTGAATTGGGCAATATTTGACCTCAACAGATGAAATTGGATTCATATTATTACCAACATAAAAATGGTTTCAGAAAAAAGCATATATTTTCCAATCGCATTCTCAAATTAGTTGTTTTTGCTTCAGGATATATAATCTCTAAACTGCACTTCCCACCATGATTCCAAAATTAATAACTTATGTTCGCCATCTGTTGGTAACATTTCAAATGACAACAATAATTTTATTTTAAGTGAACAAAGAAATTGAAAAATAATGTTAATTTTCAAAAAGCTGTTGACGATATGAAAGTTTTTGTCAGATAATTATTGTAGGATTTATTTTGTATTTAACGCTATGAATATTTTCATATTTATATATATATATATATATATATATATATACATTTCAACAATTGTAAATAGTATTTATTTTATCTGATGATGTTTATATTTACGCTCTAGCGCCAAGAAGCGTACCAAGTGACGTCACAGCAGTTACTGTGGATACCAGCACTGTGCAACTGTCTTGGACCGTAAGTTTTAAATTTCTACATTTAATTATTTTTGTGCTAACATGGTACCATTAAAGATTTATTTGATAGTTTCTGCAAATTTCAACTTCAACTGTAACATTAAGAAATTACACAGAAATGGTTAAAATAGTCGACTTTGCGCCCATACGATCTTAATTTGAGCCTGAACAAAAATACAAGGGCGCATAATGACAAATCACCTAAGCTGTCTGAACCTTGTGAGATATTATTAGATTTACGGCGGAAAATGTCATTAACAGCGAAGGTAATCAACCTATAAAGTAATGCATTCTACTCTCCATAACTAAGAACGTAAGGGCATCATAACTACCAACGCTTGTCAATAGGTTGATTTTTAGCTCTGAACTCTGAAGGTGTATTATTTTATGTAAAAGTTAATGTTAAATATTATTTTTAATTAATAAAGCAATAGTATACCCCTTATTTAAGTCCTAACCATGTCTTCGCATGAATATGACTTGTCACACTATAGTAGCATTAATTTACTATCCATGTTTCTTTTCAAACAGTGAGTTACCTTGCCAGGGATCCAACTTCTCTTCACTAATTTTAATTGTTTTCTTTTTTCCCCCATGTGAGAGAGCAATAAGTTTACAAATTCAATGTCCTCGCATGAACAGCGGTAAGCCTACGGATTTACAACGCTAAAATCAGAAGTTCGATTCCCCTCGGTGGACGTGGCAAATAGCCCTATGTCGATTTGCTATAAGAAAAAAACGAATTAATAACGCTAAAATCTGGCGATTTATCCCTTGAGATATGAACTGCTTGGTTTGTTTTGAATTTCGGACAAACCTACACGAGGGTTATCTGCGCTAGCCGTCTCTAACTTAGCAGGGTAAGACAGCTAATCATCACCACCCACTGCCAGTTCTTGGGCTACTCTTTTATCAAATAATAGTAAAATTGAGCGTCACATTGTAATAGCGTCCCTTCGGCTGAAAGGGCGAGCACGTTGAGTGTGACAGGGATTCGAACCAGCGACCCTCAAATTACGAGTCGAGTGCCTTAACCACCTGGCTATGCTGGGCCTGTGTGAGGTATGAATTGTGAAGATTAAAACACCATTAGGTAAATTTGTATGAACATGAGATTGTTGCTTTTTCCTAACTAACGTTAAAACTCTTACTATTTTTGTACCATTCTACTGACGAAATGCTCGTTATATAAAGATAATGATACGTGATAACAAGTAACAATTTCATTTCTAGCATTGTCGTTTTACATCACTGAAGTATCAAAAGAAAGTTAGTACCAAATATAAATTAATAGTAAATTGCAGTTTACGCTATATTAAAGCAACTTTATTCTCAAGGATAACAGAAAATGCCCCAAGGTATTATCTGTAAACCTGCGATGTACATTAAGATAAAATAAATTGTATCTTAGGTATCAAATTTGAAATCGCTCAATGGACTTCTAACACTAAATGCAAAAGTAATCAGGCAAAAGCGCTTTTACATTAGATAGAAAATACGTAACACACAGTTAGTCTTCTGTAACTGAGTATTTGTTATGACTCCATCAAGAGCGTTTGATAAAATTATCTACTCGTATTACAGAAAAAAAAAAAAACTAAACGCAATAATATGTTTACACTGTAGTTCCCAAATACCGAACAATTAGTTTCAAAACCTGAGACTGGGCAAAATAAAACAATACTCCATCGAAACAATAGCATTTTCGGACATATTTATCATTACCATTTTGACGGTTGATTGTTATAAGCGTTTTGAAAAAAAAAATGCAAATTGTTTTCTCAGTTCAAAACTACAATGCTTCTGTTCAACGCAGGGAAACGAATCATGGATTTTTGTCATATAAGTACGTATATTTATTGTTGATCCACTAGCGAACATTTACAACCGAAACTCACGTTCTGATTTTAATGTAAGCATTTCTGTTTAATACAAAATAAAGTATATTTTTGCATAAGGTCTCTGCATTCTCTGTCATCACCTGCTCACCCAACCATCCTAGTTGCACGGCAATATGCCCGCTGACTTATACTTAACCTAATAATTAGTACAACTAATTGGAAATATTTTTTGTAACTAGCGTATGATAAGCTATAAAACACAAACTTAACGACTAGAACGCAATGTTTTATCAGTTGGGTGTCCTCACTGTCAATATTAACTCACGAGGTTTGGCTAGCGTAGGAGATTTAGATTATTGCTAAATTCGGATAGTAAGCTAACAATACTGAATAATAAGCAAACAGAAATAGTATATGTTCATATTAAATATTTTAATCAGTGTAATTAATGAAAATAGCATGAAAAGACAAATTAGAATACAGTTTACAAAAGACATAGTATGAGTAACTTGTAAAGCCTACCTCAGCATATACTGCACCAAATATTTCCAAGATTTTCATGTAGTTTATAACTGTTTTGTGCACTTATAGTACGATTATAGAGTCGTCGTTCTAGTTAACTAACGCATAGATTTTTATAAGCTTTTATTTAAATAATGTCCTAAACATTACTCTCTAATGCTTAAGATTTCTTAAATCTTGTTCTAGGATTAAAAACGTTTTTTAAAAGTTCTATTAAAACATTCTTTGCATGCAGACTGTTTTTCGTGGACAAACGTAAAATATCTCAGACCTATGTGCAAACCAAGTGCTTAACAATGAATGACTTGTGTTAAACGCAAAAGAAATATAAAATACAATTATGACATAATCATTATTCATGAAATAGACAAATTGTCTTCTTAGTTCCCTCAGAGTGGACAGTCAAGTGACGTAATCAATGGCTTCTACGTTGGATACAAAGAGTATGGTCAGAAAGGGCCTTATAACTTGAATAGAACAGTATATGCAAACTCTACCGACAGAAAGTGGAAAATACTTATTCGAAATCTAAGGAGATCGACTCGGTATAGTTTTGTTGTTCAAGCTTTCAATGACCAGGGTCCTGGTTCAATGTCTCAAGAGGTGGTTGCCAGAACATTTGAATTCGGTAATGGAAAACATTAAATATATTTAAATATTTTCGAATTGCCCCATTAATGTCATTTCACATTTTTGACAAGGCACTTATCTATTTGCTCCTCAGTGGCACAGTGGTATGTCTTCGGACTTGCCACGCTAGAAACCGGCTTTCGATGCCCGTTGTTGGCTGGGCAGAAATATCCATTGTGTAGCTTTGTGCTTAATTCCTACTAGACAAACTCTATTTTAAATACGATCCTATCAAAACTAAAACCTAAGAACAACTGTTTTCAACACTCACAAAGAAGTTCATTCAAGGCCTTCATCAGTTGCTATAACACTCAGTGTCACCATAAGTACGATATACAGTTATCAGTATCAACGTTTATTCATCTAAAAGCGGAATGCTCAAAAACAGATATACATTTTAAAAAACAATTTATCACCACTATGAAAAAATATTCCATTTGAACACTGACAGAAAGTTTTGTTTTATGATTTTGTAGTAATCCCAATTTGGTCGAATAAAAATGTTTAATTTAAATAATGATACTCTCCTATAATTGTTTTCCAGTTCATGTATTTTGTAAAATATAATATCATACGTGATTCACAAATAAATGTTGTTCATAACTACTGATAATAAGTTATTTATTATATTGTGAGTTTAATTCAGGTTCAAATACTGTATTGTACTAATGTCTTGGTAATAAACTTGAGGGCTAATAATGCTAGAAGTGCGAGTTTTTATACCCTCAGTGGGCATAAAACATGTAACCCACTCTGTAGGTTAGCGCTTATCTAAGTACATAGAATCTCTATCAAATACTTCAGCAACTTTTTCAACTACAAATTTAAAATATACTTCCTAAAGACCTTTCTGTTGATTGGGCTGGAAAATTTTATTGTTTCATGTAAAAAGGGATATCAAAATCATTTCTAAATCGTCAAAATGTTAGTTTAAGAGAAACTTGAAATATACACACATCCACACCTTACGAAAATCATTAGATTAAATAAAATAAGTAAAAATAATGTTGTGCACAATAATTTCTATTATCATTAATTCAAATTCTAATTATATTTATGGTTAATTGTCCGTGTGGTAAAACGTATTTGTGTCCTCGTTATTATAGTAATTATTCTAGTGTGCGTGTTTAGCCACATAATAAAGATATCAAATTATTTAATATTTATCAGTTCTTCTCTCTAGTTTAAATAAATAGTTATTTTTATATGCAGTTTAAACAAATTTCGATGATTCGTATTATGAATACTGAATGTCAGTTCAAAAGAAATAAACTTAACAAATATGTGTTTAATATAGGGCGTAACTACACAATCAGGAATCTGCACTTTACTGCGGAATTTTATCAAATCCTAGATTTTAGCGTTATAAGTCTGTAAACTTATCGTTGGTCCATAAGTGGATTTTAACAAATATACCACATGCAATAACAAGTAACATTAACTCGTTCTTGTAAAGAACTAAAGCTCTATCCGACGAAGAGTAGCTTTTCTAACATTACTGTTATTTTATTGTCTGTTCCTTACGTATGAGATGGCCAGAGTAATATGGTTTGTTTTGAATTTCGCGCAAAGCTACACGAGGACTGTCTGCGCTAGCTATCCCTAAGTCAACAGTGAAACATTAGAGGGAAGAGAACTAGTCACCACCACCTACCACCATCTTTTGGGTTACTCTTTTACCAACGAATAGTGGGATTAACTGTCACGTTGTAGCACCCCCACGGCTGAAAGGGCGAACATGACTGGGGTGACAGAAATTCCAGTCAAGCACCTGGCCATGCCTGGTCAGCCAGAATAATAGTTGGCATCTACAGTTATAATAAAAAATAGTATTTATATTCAAACTCTTATTTCATCTTCAATAGTTTCCGTGGGTGTGTTTTAAAATTCATGATAGCTAGTTTATTATGAATTATTTATTAACAGTATTTGTTTAAATGTACGATTTTATCATTTATATATTATTACTACAAACATTTCGTCCAGTTATTTCTTTAACTTCAATGAATTGCAAATTTAATATTGTTATTTAGTTAAAACACAAACTACAACGTACAAACAACGAATTTTCTTTTTATTATGAAAGACTTACAAAAAGCAATGTAACGGATTCACTACTGTGCATTTATTTTAATGCCTAACTTTGTTTCTGTATAGTTTTCTCTTTTACATGTGACGTATATTTTGACTGTGTGTTGCGCAAGTCCTGCTTGTTCTTGGAATTTGTAAAAATTCTTGAAAGTGAGAATCAGTAATGTTTGTTACGAAAACGCACTAGAATATTGTTGAAACGTCGAGAAAGTTACGTGATTTGAATATAAAATTTGATGCCTCGGGAAACAAATTAGTTGTTCAGCTACAGTCAGTGTGCTATAGGCCTAGAAAGATGTAATTGTGATTAACGCTTATTATTCGGAAAAACTACAGAATTTGACTAGGAAAATTTCTAGATTTCGAATATTACAAACTGTTTAATATCAGTGAATTACTTCAGACGTTAGAATTTCAACGAAGACTTTAAATATCATCGCTGGGAAAATTAGCTTATAGAGATGTGAGGCCAGTCAGGCTAGCTAATTTAAGCAAGGTGCAACAATATACACTATAAATTAATTTGCTTTTCGTAGATCTGGATCTTCAATAAAACATTCAGTTCTAGATCAAATATAACAATCAGTATTGTTTGTAAGTTCGTGAAACTGTTGTATATGAATCATTATTTGTAATAACCATTAGTAATGTCCGTTATTATAAATTGTATTACTTCTCGTTTGTATATTAAAATATATTTATGTTAAAATTTGTGTGTATCAATATTATTGGCAAACACCATAAATTTGATACGTATGAACAGTTAATTAACTTCTAAGTTTAAATTTCCCATAATATGAAATAGTAATACGTTAACATACGTAACATAATAAATAGGAGACTCGTCAGAAATAAATTATAATATGTAACAGTAGCAAAATATGATTCATTTTGTTATATTTTTTCTAATTCTGTAGACCCACCTCACACCCCTATTTTGCGTATTGCGGCTTCGACCTCTACAAGTTTAAGGTTGGTGTGGCAGTTGAAAACAGAAGAAAATACACCAGCACGAGGTAGGTTAAATTATTCATTCTATTTGAATTAAGTGCGTGTTTTTGTTGTCGCTGTTGTTTATAGTTTAAAATGCTAAGAAAATAGCTGTGAAGACAATTGCTGGACTTTTTAAATTTACCTAGACCTGTATATATAAACATTCTAGTTGTTATTTCTCATAAACTACAGGTCTAGCTAAATCTGAAAACTGTGTTTTATTATAATTGACGTTTTTTTAGAATAAATCGAAAACTAATTACGATACATAATATTCACTAAGTGATGAAAAAGCTGTAAAACTTAATTACGAGGTTTATGAAATGTATAGTTTATTTATATTTATTTTTATTTTTGAGGAAAATGTAAATAAACTATATTTCATCGAAAATACTTTGAATTAAAAATGCTAAAATATCGTGGCTTAAACAATGCTGAATTGAAAACTTTCATATTCATTTACATTTCTTTATATTGAAATGAACGACATAAAAAAAGATGGTAGTTGGAGGTAAAAAACCTCACGGTCTTCATATCACTGTCATTTTACCTCATTTATAACTAAACTTTCTTCTTCGTCGTTAAATTTGCAGGATTTGTCCTAAATTATAAAGAAGGATCTAATGCGTGGAAAGATATAGAGATATCACCTGATTTGAACAGTTATATATTGGATAATCTTCGTTGTGGAGCAGCCTACCAGGTGTTTCTAACTGCCTTTAATGACGTTGGAAGAAGCGATCCAAGTGATGTTATTAAAGTCACATTAAAGGGAAATGGTAAAGTAAAACACACTCGCAGTGCCTTTTAAATATCGTTCTACTTTATTTTTATCTACAACAAACCCTGCATTTCTAGTCAGATAAAAGATGCAACCGCTACTTCATGCGAAATTCAAGAAATCGGTTTTTATTCTATAAACATTTATTATTCTAAAGCTTGTGACAATGTGTTTTTTTACTTATAAGCCTTTCACGTCTTTGATATTATTGTTATACTTCTGTATATCTTCTCTTCAGAAATTATTAATATATGTGTTTAAGTTTTTGTATTAAAGAATAATATACTGAGTACTTTAGACAAATTAACTTAAAAATAAACAAATATAAATTTGAGTATATATAAACTTTAAAGATAACGCGAGATCAAATTGTAGGTATCTTAAAAAAAGAAATAATCAAACGGTTTTATTTTGAATAGGAAACCTTCGAACGATATTATGTTAATTCACTTTTAAAATGTATTTCTTAGTTATCGATTTTACATCAAGAAAATAAAAAGTATCCTTAATACGAGACTTCCTTGCCTGGTGTTTTACTACTGTAAAACGAAGTTTCAAAAAAATTTAAATATTAAAATAAAAGTTTCAACTTTTCATAAGAAAAAGTTTGTTATTCCTCTGGTCAGAAAATACCCTGAAGATAAAGTCATTTCAACCTGTTAAGTTAAAGAGTAATAAAGATAAAATTGTTTCAATGTTTTTTGTTTCTGATATCTCATTAAGAACGTTTTTGCTTTATTTTGAATTTCACGTGAATAGGCTTAATTGTATATATTTGCGTATCTGTACGTTTGAAAACTGACAAATAATTAATTTGATGATGTATTTGTTATTCTGCTCCTTGTATATCTCGTATTTATTGTTTATCATACTGTCAATTTTTGAATATTTTTTTAGTTTATTGGTTGGAAATATTATTTTAAAAAAGCAATAAATTACTTAAGTTCGATTTATTTTCAAAATGTATTCATAAAAAAATATTAACTTTTATCAATCCTGCCTCTAGATGGCGGTTGATCGTTCATAAACAGTTTTTATCAAAGAGCTGCATATAATATTTTTCGTAAAATACATCCTTCAAAAGTAGAATACCACGTTTTGATCAACAAATTACAGTCATCACAGTGTTTATTAAAGATATTTTTATGTGTTTAATGAACATCTCGCAATATGAATATCATCACGCGTTTATATAGTGTATTATTAATCATGAAACCATTTATTTTGAAAGGTCTAGATTGTATAATATGCCGAAATTTAGACACCAGATATTATTTATTTTTGATTGGTTTGATTTTGTTCAGAGAGAAAATTGTTTTGCTCAAGACTGTGTAACTAGAACATTCTAGAAAAATTCAAGTTTGAACTTAGAACCGTAATTTTAGCAATGCTTATAAGTGTAATTTTCGTACACTTCTGGCAGAACCAAAAGCACCAGAAATGAGGGGTTTTATAATAACGAATAGTTCAGCCGCAACACTTAACCTTCAAGCATGGAAAGATGGCGGTTGCCGTTTACAATACTTTGTCATTCAGTATAAACCTCAGTCCCAGAGAGAGTGGATCCTGTTATCTAACCACGTGGTTCCAGATCAGAAGAGGGTGGCTATAAGCGACCTTCATCCAGGCACCTGGTACGACCTTTTGGTGACAGCACTGAATGATGCTGGGACCACGGAGGCTGAGTATCGATTTGCAACACTAACCCTTACAGGAGGTAAATATTGTAAAGAGTAGTTAAGATATATGTGAATCAAAACAAATAAACGTTTTCCTTTCTACTGAAGAACTGATTACAACGAAAAAATTGAACGAAGCGTAATCAATGAGAATTGAAAAAAAACTAAAAATGTTACCCCTGATGTTTGATGACGTGTTTTTTTATATTTATTAGTTCAAAACTATTCATATGACGTTAATGCAAAGTTTAAGCGAACTACTTAAAGGTATTTTCACATCAGTGAATACATTGGCTAAACACTCAAATAAAAGAACCCAAGAGCTTAAGCATAACTGAGTTAAAACTGATGAACAGAGGGAAAGAAACTAATCATCGACGTCCGCTACGCACGCGGCTACAGTTAGCTGAACGTCAGGATATGCTGCTACAATTATTATGCCCCCCATATTTCAAAGTTTTCAACAGCATATCGTGGCTCACGCCTTAGAATTTTCCATCCACAGTCTAGTAAGCTAACCGCTAAACCTTGCTGACTGAATGCAACAAAAACACGCTGCTACATGGTCGTAAGCTTTATTACACTTTAGACAGGATGTCTAGCTATTTGATAAAAATGAAACATTAAGTCGTTTCATTATTTTTAAATGTTGAATAGGCTTAACGTTTTACAAACTTAGTCACGATAGAAAACTCACTATCATATGTTTACGTCACTGACAGCCTAATAGATGGAAACTTTTGTAATCGTATTTTGCATTTTTTTTATAGAAGTGTAGTTAAATATTTAAATATTAATACTCTTTGAAAAGTTTATCTGAAAGTTTGTAAAACTGTTTATTCACATTTTCAATCTTATCCACGAGTTAAAATCAGTTTAATTTATTTGTTGTATATTTGACTGCCTGTCTTCTAACAATTTTACAGGAAACCCATTGCTTTTCGAAAAGAATAATTTTCTGAAATATATTTCACAAAATTATAATCACAAAAGAGCCATTTTTTCAAGCACATTATAGTGTGCATTGTCTTTCTTTCAGCAGCAATATTAAATTAAACACTTTAATAACACACAACAGAGAACCACGCTTTGCAGTCAGACGAAACACAGAAGGTTTCAGACCAAAACAAGTCAAGGGCGTAGTTATTGATCCAGTACTGCCAGCAACAGCCACCAACGCTTGATCCTGTAATGTTTTATTGAATGAAGAAACCACCATAGTAACGACCTTAAATTTACTTAAATGTACAATTTTGAGCGACAAGTAGAGAATGCATCAAAGTTTTACTGATGTTTTTCACTGATTTTAGCTAATAGCATGTTTCTAGTCCTGAAAAAAAGCTATTTGTACATTTCTAATCCATCACAAACAAGAATTATTTATTAAGTTGCTTTTAGTTTGTTGTTTAATGTTTCAAAATTTTTGAAAAAGGACAAAAAAGGTATGTGACTTTCCATCTTTTAATATTTTATACCAGTCTTAATGTTTTCTTTTGTTGTTGTTGTGTTTTTTTTTCATATACTTACACAGTTTATCTCAAAATTTTGAAAAGTTACATAAATTGTTTAGCTTATATATATATATTTAAAAAAAATGTTTTATAACGAATCTAATAAAAACTTAGTTCGTCATTATCAAATTACAACGTATGACAAATATTCCATAGATAAAATGATATAACTACACATTTAGCATTATAGTTTACTGATACGATTGTAAAGTAATGTTTGAAATACAGGCTTACGTTTTCTCGATTCCCTATAGAGAAGGAAACGTTGTTTTTTTTTACTTGTATTGAAAAATTCTCAAAGACAAAATTCCATGTTGCAAAGAAAGGATTAGAAAATTAAAATTTAGTGAAAGTTTTTTGTATTTTTTATTTGCACAGCAACGATACCACCTATTGCTGCAGCTGATATTCATCAATCTTCCTTTATAAAAGATCCGGCAATTCTGGTGCCCATTGTGTGTGCTATTTTTGTCCTCCTGGTAATTGTCATAGTGACATCTCTTGTTATTGTGTGGAGAAGAAGGGACGGAAGTGGTGAGAGAGGATCTGACGCTGGTGAGTGTTACCATGGGTGTAACAAATTATAGGTTCTGTAATACGTGTTATCTCGAATACTTTCAGAATCAAGAATAGATCAGTATTCGACTGGTATTGAAAATTAGATCTAAGAGCCAACCTATGGATTTCACTGTTTGTTATAATATTCTATAATTTGTGTTACTTTAAAACAAAAAATTATACTTCACTAATTTCAATTTTACAAGCCATAAAATATTTTAAACAAATGGTTATCTAAGGCTGCTTTTTTGTTGTGCTTATTGAATTCTAACTGCTTCATTTAAAACATTAAATGAAGCCATAACATAAAATTAGCGAAACGCATATTCTTAGAGTGCTGCCTTGTTAGTAGGTTCTATATCGCCATATAAGTTTATTATTATTGTTTTTCTTGATAGACTATTATCATAGACAAAATAGTACCAGCTGTAACGTGAGACATAAAGTGGCCATTACGTTTTGTAATTTTTAATGACAAGAAACCCACTTGAAATAAAAATGTATCTCAGAACCGCTGGTATGGGTATTAACATTTTTATTGATAAGCAGAGAACAACATTACGACCTTCCTAGGTCATCTTCAGGTTAATAAAAATATGTTAATACCCATACCAGCCGTTCTGAGATACATGACCATTAGTTTAAATAAATGGATACATCAGACTTGGGAATAAATGGCCCTTTCAAATATCGGATATTAGAGGAAAAGAAAGTTATTGGTTTTAATCACGCCCTTATCTTTACAACTACAAAACGGTAATTGCACACAACAGTATACGTGACAAACGTTTCTAAATTTTCTTACTGTGCATAAACTATTTTCATTATAAAAATAAGGTTCTTTTCACGGATTAGCATGTTCGAACTTTAATGACTGAGTCGTAATTTTAAAAGAAAAATCACATTATGGAATTTAATTTCCACCCTCTTTTCAAAATAAACCTGATTTTAGTATATCAGAAATATAATTATCAGTATTTGAAAGAAATAATAACGATCTTATAATTCTAAAGAACATTCACTTTTTATTACCTTAATTTTCACTTTATGGCTTCTTAGAGATTTACACTATATAATGGCAAACATAACTGTTAAAGTATTTGTAGTGTATACTGTTGTTCTTCAGCTTGATGTGTCAAGGAATAAGCTTTTAAAATAGGCGAAAGGTAATAAAAGTCAAATACTCCCTAGTGTTAAAAGGAATTGAAAAATTTAACCTGAACTGCTTCAGATTATGCGCATGTGAATGAAGGGACACGTCAGTGACTCATAGGATTCGTATATACAGCTGTCCCTAATTTTTACTTACTGATCAGTAGGAGAGACAGCCAGTTAGAAGCACCCACCGCCAAATGTTGTGTATAAAGATTCATGACTACATCGTAATTTTTTTATGTGAATTGAGATGTTAAATTTTTCTACAAATTAACTCAGTGTATAGCGCTATTTTGTCTTTTCATAAAAACTGATTAACGATTTCAGTTGAAACTAAACAAATTAAACAAAATATGATATCAGTACACGCAAAGTAATTTGAATCGATGTATGTTCCTTGCTAGTTTTCCAGTTAACAGTTGTTATTCACTGGAAATAAACTAACTAAACAGATTTATTTTTCAACTCTCATGTTTAACTTTTCATCAGTATCTAGGAATTCAGGAGGAAGGGAAGATAATATTTCCATGAGTTCTTACGGGAAAACGAAAAGTAATACCGCAGTTGACAACCAGAGGGAGCCATTATACTATCCATCTCCATACGCGACAACGCACATCGCAGCCGAGACTGGAGATAGAATTAATCATGCAACTATAAGGAGAGCCAGAAATCGCCCATCTGACTACACGTATGATGTCCCTCACCGACAAGTGGGTACATTGAGTCTCGCATGATGCATTGAAAATGTTATACGTGGTATTTCAATGAGAAAAATTCGAAAAATTGTATTTTCTTTCAAGAAATCATTATTATTATAGCAATCCATCTTTTACAATTTATTTTTCCTGTACCATTGCGCTTTTATTTTAATATTATATAATTAAACAAGAACTGCGTCGCTATGAGTACAAATATAACAATTTTTAAACACTTTTAAGTAAGTATATCGCTATACATGTTAAATTCCTTCCCACAAATTTACATCACCAAATTCAGGATTTCAGTTCCCTTCGGTGGACGCAGCAGACAGCCCAATATGGCTTTCACTGTAATAAATTTAAAAAAAAAAGCACAAGCCCTTCTAGTTAAGCCCCCTAGTGGCTCACTGGTAAGTATTGAGATCTATACAGCGAAAAATCGGATTTCTGTATTCTTGGTGGGAAAAGTGTAAATAGCCCATTTCGTAGTTTTGTGATTAACAATAAACATACTTAATAAATAAAATCATTTAACTCATGGTGTTTAAATTCCATAAAGGACTCGCTGAATTAAAACAATATTTTTTTCTATATCTACGTTTGTCAGTATATTCCTAAATATAACGTGGAATATACGAATATTGTTATCCAAACAATGGGTTTAAGATTTTTTTTTAATTACACAGTTTTCGAAATTGTATGGAACTAAGAAATATTTAAAATTATTTATTGGTAACATATAAATAGAGCTAGCATAGACTTATTTCTCTCTACAGCAATGCGAAGATTCTGCACATCAGTATTCCATTTTATGGATCAACTCTCGACATGGAGATGACAGTGAACAAGTCTATGAAAAACAACTCCGAGGTAACTTGATGATCATGTGCACATGTGAAAACAGGACTTCTTCACAGAGACATGGACTGCAGTCATATACAATAGTTTGGAGTAAAAAAATCTGTGTATAAATAAATAAAATCTATAATTTGATTATACTGAACTTTAACAGGTTTAAACATCACCCCCGTAAACTTCGTTAACTGCCATTCAGAACAGGAAAGTCCCCTTGAGACAGAGCGATATATTTGCGGACTTACAACGCTAGAAACCAGATTTCGATACTCGTGGTAGACAGAGCATAGATAGCCCTTTGTGTGGTTTTGTGCTTACTCACAAACAAACGTAACAGTCAAATCAAACCCCACCGATTACAGTATGGTAACATATTAGTTACTGTCATTGCACTTATTTTTACTTATTCAAAATATATTTTTAGACTTTCAGCGTTAAGTGAGATGCAAATTGAAGTAATTCTGAAAACTTACTTTCTTTTTCAGAACACATATATATGTATATTTCAGTGAAATTAAATAATTATATCTAAATGAAGTTAAATGAATAAACAAATTCATGAGGAAGGACTGCGTTAAAAACAGCAAATCCCAACCTCTGATTAATTATATTATAACCATAAAATTTTCAAGTCATAAACCAAAACACTTATATATATGCAATAAGTGTTATATATATATATTATTTTATTAGTTCCAATAAACAAAAAATAAACTAATATTTAAGCGTTATACCTTTCGGGCGGGCCCGGCATGGCCAGGTAGGTTAAGGCGTTCGAATCCGGTTGCACCAAACATACTCGCCCTTTCAGCCGTGGGGGCGTTCTAATGTAACCGTCAATCCCACTATTCGTTGGTAAAAAATAAAAAAAACCTTTCGGGCATTGAATAATTAATAATTTCATTTTCACACAAAATATGAATTTGAATATATTCAATCATATGTCTTAACCAATAAAATATACTTCATGCATTCGCGAGTTAGAGGTTTGTTTTTATAAATCTCCAAGTCAGTTAAAGAAGGAGGTAAATATAGGTATCGTTTTAGCATGTGTATCATTGGCTGAATGTAACATACCCAAATAACAAATCTGAGGGGCATTCATATCAAATGCCGAAAAAATCATGAAAATTTCACCTCGTTTATCGTGTGAGTGTATTTACGAATTTTAACTATAGAAATGCATTCCAAATATTTTTTCCAACATTATCGAATGTTTCATAACACATCTTGCTTGAAAACAAGAACAAAGAACTCATAATTACTTTTGTTATATATCGTAATTATTCTCTGTAGATGTTGTGAGAGATTCGTGTTATATTAATAAATCTAGCTAACGCAGTGGCGTCTTAGGAAAAGATTTGGTAAGTTATTTGTTGGTTACGTAATACATCCTAAAGGAAATTTAAGACGCGAATAAATAAAGATTGTTTAATATCGTAAGAAGCCAACGACAAATTCATCTTTGTTTTTAATTAATTTTCAACTACTACTATAAAAAAAATACCAAGATGAGTTCACAAAGCAAAACTGGATAAATATTATATTATTTTGTCTTTTGCTTTTGCTGGCCACTAAACTTTGTCGTCTAACTGAATAGTTCTTTCCATTTATGTTTCCCTTCTCCCAAATCAGGTGCAATTTCTTTTTTTTTTATCTATTAGACTCGTTAGATCCTAAGTAACAGTGACACATATATGCTGTCTTCTGTGTTTACAGTTACAAAAACAATCGTTTAAATCAAAGTGAATTCCAAACTTTACACTCCATCTGATAGTTTTTCACGTAGAAAAAATAATGAAGGGTTATTACCGAGGTTTTGTAGTGTTGTTACTGTACTTCAATACAAGAGTAGATACGTAAATACTGCATATTGACTCAAGTATGGTTAGAAAACATAATGTAGCTACTTCAGCTTTAACGGTTACTTTAAATTAAATTTATGTGCAAATAAGAATATAGACAGCCACAATGGATGACATCTTAATACACAATATATTCACACACAACATCTTAATACACAATATATTCACACACAACATCTTAATACACAATATATTCACACACAACATATATACCTGTGTATATATGTCTTTATCAGATTTCTGTATTTCTTTTTTACTCTAATCAATTCATAATATTAACCGTTGATTTTTTTCAGCTGTTCTCCCGCCAAAAGTGTTAGAAGAAGTGGATGAAGCGAAGTACAAAGACACTATTCAAAGGTACTGTAGAAGTTCCAAAGATGGCCCTGCGTGGCAAAGCGGGTTAAGGCGTTCGACTCCCCGTCGCACCAAACATGCTCGCCCTTTCACCCATAAAGGCGTTATAATGTGATGGTCAATTCCACTATTAGTTGGTAAAAGAGTAGCCCAAGAGTTGGCGGTGGGTGGTAATGACTGGTTACCTTTCCTCTACTCTTACACTGGTAAATGAGGGATAGCTAGCACAGATAGCCCTCGACTAACTTTGTGGGAAATTAAAAAAAAAACGTCTAGTCTTACAGTGCTAAATTAGGAATGGCTAGCGCAGATAGCCCTCGCGTAGCTTTGCGCGAAATTTAAAGAAATGTGTCTAAATATTATGAATTCGAGATTAAAACACATGTACTGTACCTTTACTTTCTGTCATTATAGGTACTTTCAAGCTACGTTCACTCGTGAACTTTTCTTTGTTGTTACTAATGTCACGAAACTGTTCATTGTTTTAACGTTAGTCTAACTTCATTTTATTTCACACTAAAGCATTAGCATAATAATTCCCATAAAATTAAATAATTAACAAAACAAACAAGTCTAGACTTGTATCAACAAACCAAGCTCGTCAGTTTCCCCGGTCACTATGTACATAGATAGATTCTAATGACCACAGTGCCTTGTACTTTCAGAGTCAAACTAGTTACAATAAAAGAAACTGCTTTCAAATACGATTGAGACCAGATACTGTTTCATTCCTGAGTATGTTTCTATATTTTCTGAATATTTCTATCGATTCTCTCATGATGTGTTAATGTGAAAAAAAAGGTTTTTGATTGATCGAAATTAATTTTGTGGTTAGTTGTGTGAACACGTAATATTTTAACATCTTTCCAACAACACTGGTCTTCACATTACTTTACTCTAAATGAAAGAAATTTTTTTTATCAATATAAACATGCTGTATTGTACCCGTCATAGGCATCTATTCATACATTGTGAAGCGTTGCATTACCTGGTGGTTAAGACGCTTGACTCTCAATTTGAGAGTCGCGGGTTCGAATCCCTGTTACTAAACACGATCGCTCTTTCAGCCATGGTGGTGTCATAATATTCACTAGTTTTTTTTCCTCTCGTCTACCATTACTAAATTAGGAATGGCTAGCGCCGATAGTCTTCGTGTAGCTTTGTACGAAATTCAAAACAAAACGCACCAGACCGATTCACTCTGGCCTCGGAACAGTTTTGTCCTATCTTTTGGGAATGACAAATTTGCCCTGTCAAAACTAATCGGGATATTTTTTCTTGTACTAATTCTTTAAATATTCGTGTGATACCATGCTGATGTGTTATTATTTTTTTCACTGCTTATGATGTTTCAAGCGAGAAGACAGATGAAGTTTTTCGTTTTTTTGCATTGTGAAAGTTGTAGAACACGATTAACAGGAGTTCGTCATTAATGTTTTTAATAGATTTTAGTCACCATGAACTTCAGATTCATAATGACAGTTGCTCTTGACTAGTGACTATCCTTCTAATATGTCAGTTTAGAGATAGGGACAGCTACACGCAGAGGTCCTTTTGTGATGCTTAGCGCGAAAAATTCTGAACCGTCTGCTTAAACTAGGGTTAGGAACAGGTTTATAGACAGAGAATTTGACAATTATTTATGAGCTTCATAGACAATATTAGTTACGACAGTCTGTTTTATTGTGATGATCTAACAATAAGGGATAAAATACACTTGATAATTAACATCTATAAATCAATACTTTCACGTGCTGAGAAGTACATTACAAATCATTGTATACATATCTTCTGCTGTGCTTCTGTGGGTTTAGTAATTCTAATGGAATTATCGCATAGATCTTGCATAAGGCTTAACAACTGTATTTTAAATATATAACAAAAACTTGGTATTTTTCTTATCTTCTTAATATAACTTTGTGGTTTAATGGTACCGGAATGTCTTTTACGTATCGTTAACATAATTAAGTTTTTCATTTCAAACAAGTTCAAAAATGAGTTACAACCAAAAATATCAATAACAGTAAAAATACCAAACTAATACATCAATACGTGTTTATTTTATAACTTTATATACTCCTAAATAGTAAGAGAAACATGCTTAATTAGTTAAGTTCATTACTTAGCTTGCTTTGTTCAGAGGTCACAGATAAACTGTTGTAATGGATAACGTATTATTATCATAGTTGATATATAAATATATATATCGCATAGCATCATTCAACTAGTTTTGTGATATTTGTTAACAATGTGAACCAGTTTGTCTTAATCTAGACTGAAATGTTTTTTTTTTTATATTGAATGTTCCTTTAAAACGTTTGTTCTCAAAAATGTGCATTTGTTTTCTGGAGATTTACAAGTGAACAAAACATTTCTAAAGATCCAGGATTTTTTTATTTGCTGCGAAGCTAAGCTGAAATGTAATCGGCGTTATCCATTCATCAAAAACTTGGTGTTAACAACACATTGGTGAATGAAGATTGAAGATGTTTATGATGTTTGATATAAATACTCTTTCTTTCTTCTTTTATGCCAGTGGAATTCACGTAATCCTTGATAACAGACCAATATTGAAGGATTTCAAAGATTTGTCTGAACCAGAGGAACTTTCTGAGACAGAATATGACAGAGACCACTCTCAAGGCCTCAAGGGTTAGTATATTATGGTCTATGATACAGTATACTAAGGTAATGCTAAGACGACCATTATTACATTTGGTAAATAGTATGACCTGTTTTTTGTTGTTTTTTTGTTATGCGTTGTCTGTTTAAAAAAATATTTTACATTAGATACTACATCATGTAATTAAGTAGTATAGTTGCTGTTATATAGGTGTTTTTTCTTTATTTTTAATTAGGCCTGGTATGGCTAGGGTGTTAGGGCGCTCGACTCATAATCTGAGAGTCGTGGGTGAAATACTCGTCACACCAAACATGCTCACCCTTTCAGCCGTCGGGGCATTATAATGTGATGGTCAGTCCCACTATTTGTTCATAAAAGAGTAGCCCAAGAGCTGGCGGCGGATGGTCATAACTAGCTGTCTTCCTCCTAGTCTTAACTACTAAATTAAGGACAGCTATCGGAGATAGCCCTGGTGTAGCTTTGAGCAAAATTCAAAAACCAAACCAATTCTAATAGGACTGTCCTTTACATTAATTATCTAAACTTTAGATTATTAGGAAATGATTTTTTTTATTCAAGAATTGGTTTAATTATATTATTAACAACAAAAAGTACACTACATACGTTATGACCAAACAATCGTTTCTTTTATTTGAGATTTACAATATAAAGAAAGAGAATTAAAGGAATTTTCGAAACTAAACCTTTTTCCACCAACCAATGATACCTGTATTAGTCAAAACGTTTCCAACATACCTGTATTAGTCAAAACGTTTCCAACATACCTGTATTAGTTAAAACGTTTCCAACATAACTGTATTAGTCAAAACGTTTCCAACATACCTATATTAGTCAAAACGTTTCCAACATACCTGTATTAGTCAAAACGTTTCCAACATACCTGTATTAGTTAAAACGTTTCCAACATAACTGTATTAGTCAAAACGTTTCCAGCATACCTGTATTAGTCAAAACGTTTCCAACATATCTATATTAGTCAAAACGTTTCCAACACACCTGTATTAGCCAAAACGTTTCCAACATAACCGTATTAGTCAAAACGTTTCCAACATACCTGTATTAGTCAAAACGTTTCCAACATACCTATATTAGTCAAAACGTTTCCAACATACCTGTATTAGTCAAAACGTTTCCAACATAACTGTATTAGTCAAAACGTTTCCATCATAACTGTTTTTAGCCAAAACGTTTCCAACATACCTATATTAGTCAAAACGTTTCCAACATAACTGTATTAGTCAAAACGTTTCCAACATAACTGTATTAGTCAAAACGTTTCCATCATAACTGTTTTTAGCCAAAACGTTTCCAACATAACTGTTTTACCATTCCTTTAGGTTGTATTCATAGGGATCAATTACAATCACTTTTACATTAACAAAAAAAAACGAAGCTTTCAATTCAATGTAACAGCGGCAGCGTTTGGAAATTATATATTTCAACGTTGGTTTCAATCTTTGTTGGAGTTTTTTATCGTGGTTTATAGGATTACATTACCATGCACGTTTCTTCTAGGAAACATGTTGTTACCATAGAAACGAACAGAAAAGAATAGCGAATTAAATTACGAAAAATCAATTTAACAAATGAACACATTACAGTTCTGACTAGCTCGACTACATTTACAAACGTAATTTAAATATTTAGTCATATCGTCTGAAAATTTTCTAAGTTAAAATAATTATGTTTTTTTATAAACTTGTTTTGCTCCAATAAGTTAACGTCAGAACAGTAAGTTTATTATATAAGTGTGTTTCTAACAAATTATTACATTAGTGAAGATTTTGCTGTAACCAGTTTGTGATAAATAACTTTACTTGTAGTATCCATGTTTGTTTGTTTATTTTGAATTTCGCGCAAAGCTACACAAGAGCTATCTGCGCTAACCATTTTTGATTAAGCAGTGTAAGACAAGAGGGAAGGCAGCTAGTTATCACCACCCACCACAAAATCTTGGACTACTCTTTTACCAACGAATAGTGGGATTGATCGTTACTTTATAATGCCCCCACAGCTAAAAGGGCGGGAATATTCGGTGTGACAGGGATTCGAACTTGCGGCACTTAGGTTGTGAGACGAGCACCCTAACCACCTGACCATGCCAGGCCCACTCAATACGTAGGTCGTATTCTGACTGAAAAAAACAATAATACAATTGAAAATAAACTAAAACGAAAAGCTCATAAATATGTACAGTACGTGCACGTATTTTCATTTTAATACAATGCGCATATTTCTAAATGTTTATACTTAGAGTGTCACAAATAAGAGTGTAATTACGTAACACAATTCCGCTTATTGGTTGGCTTACTTTGTTTTGCACTAGCCGTCTAAAATTTATTAGTGACAGAACAAAGTCAACACCGCCCGCTATCGACGACTGTGACATTATAATGCCCCCAAGAATGAAAAGTCGAGATTCTTCAGTGGCGGAAATTCGAACCTGCGGTCAGCAGTTTGTGAATCGAGCTCATTAATTACAAGGCTGTGTCATGCTTAGATATCTAGCCACAAGTTTTAGCATATTAAATCATTACACGTTTACTTACAGGCAATAAAATATATCACTTTTCATTTCAGGATAGTACAATTCTTCCAGACAGCTAAAAAGGAAGTGAATTTTCACATCAGTTTCCTGGTGCAAATGTGTTGAATATTCATTCACATCTTTTCTCATTTTCTCACTATAACCGCGCGTTTTCAGTTTGACTTAGTTTCAATATTTTGACGCATTACCTGCCTTGTACATAAAGCATCTTATTTTTAAACATTATCATACAAATATGCGCAGGCACAAATACATATGTGAAATACACAATCAGAACAAATACATTTTGCATTATTTCAAGAATAGTAGTCAAGGTTTATTCACGAAATTAGGTGAAAAAATTAATTATTTACTTGATCTTTATAAAATTAATGCGATTATATTTTAGTCGGAGTTGTAAATGTTGTGTCATAATCAAAATTAAAACGATCCATTCTCTCCGTAGAATGATTTGTTTTCTAATGACATAGCTTCTGACACATAACAGAAGACGCTATTGTCATAACTTCTAGTTGTCCTTTTTTTTCAAATTAATACTTTATCATTTTTGTCAAAGTTTAAGAGTCCAGAACAGTTCTAAGTTTGAGACAGACATTGTATAGCATTAAGCTATTATACTGTCTATATAAACGTATTTATAACATTTTACACTGTCTAACTATAGTGATAATGACAACATTTTCATCTCTATGTATTCTCTAAATAGTAAAATTGGCAGCGTATTAAACCTTAAATAACATAGAAACAACAACACTGATGACAATGCCGTTATTCGAAATGTATTTCCAATGGATCCTATGACATCAGCAGTACTCCATGATGTATAATTAGGAATATTGAGGATGTCGCGGTATATGAAGTTTTTAACTTTAGGTAATGTCATAATTCAGCAAGACCAGTCGTGTGTTGAGTGCAATGTGGAGATTAGCTTTTATCCAAACGTTAGAATGAAATAGCAAAATATATATATAAAAACACACTCTACATTCAATTAGTTGGATAATACAATCATTTGAAAGCACGTGAGATCGCACAACCCATCCAAGCTCAGCAACAAATATCATTTTTCCTTTTAATTGTTTTTAGACAGCAGATAATAACTCATTGCTCTTAAAGAACATTGAAGAATAATACATAATGAGATTAGTAAATATAATTACAACGAAACCTTGCCAACATGACTGAACCTAATGGTCTTGCGGCATTTTCGCAACGACACTGAAGTATAATATGTCTGAAGAGAGGGATATATCATGAATCAAACCCATTTAAAAAGTCCTTGAAATAATTATAAAATTTTATTTTTTCTGCATAAATACTTATGGACAAATGAAACAAATCAAACATTTCCTTAACTAATTTTTTTTATACAGAATATTTTCTACCATAAAAAAAAGAAAAACCTTCACGGGCTATATAAGCTTGCCAAAGCGCCACATTCTAGTGAGCAAAGCATTCTACAACTATTTTATTAATATTTTTTTTTACTTTACACCCGCCATATTACTAGGTAGTCAATTTCAAATACAAAAATCATATACGAATCTAAGTGATAAAAATTATCCAGTACCAAAATGGATAAATATGTTTAACGTATGAACGCTAACGTATTGTTTGTTTGCTTTGGATTTTGCACAAAGCTACACGAGGGCTATCTGCGCTAGCCGTCCCTAATTTAGCAGTGTAAGACTAGAGGGAAGGCAACTAGCCATCACCACTCACCGCTAACTCTTCGACTACTTTTTTACCAACGAATAGTGGGATTGGCTGTAACATTAGAATGCCCCCACGGCTGAAAGGGCGAGCATGTTTGGTGTGACGGGAATTCGAGCCCGCGACCCTCGTATTACGAGTCGAGTGTCATAACTACCTGGCCATGTTGAACGAAATATTAAAAACAAACATTTGGTGTGTTTTACATTTTATATGTACATGGAACGGTTCGTTGTCAAGACATTATACATATAAAAATGTGTGTAATTGAGCATTATAATATTGTCGTTTATGAAAGAATTAGTGTAGATATTTAACTTGAACAGATAATATATAAAAGAACTTCGTGACAAATACAAGTGTAAAAAAACACTTAAGAAAAAATAATATATTATTACTAAAAGTTTAGCTTAACTTTTAGAGTTCGTTAATTAACACGTAGTGTTCATGATATGATCTATTAAATGTATCCCACTGGGATAGTGGTAATTCTACAGATTTACAACCCTAAAATCAGGGTTTCGATTCTCCTTGGTGAATATAGGAGATAGCTCGATGTGGGTTTACTATAAAAAATACACAACATACACACATACACTATTACAGTTACGACAGAAAGGTTTCGTAACCCTGCGTCCCGAGTGGTTTTTTGCTCATAACTTAAAAAATATCACGAGTAAGCTAATAGAAGTAAAATATATTATAAATATTATACTACAACACATCTCACAAATTTTTATGTAAATTAAACAACAAATAAACTGTTTATAAACAAATAACCAAAGGTAGGAGGAGCAGAAAGTGTTCGTACAGTTCAGAACGTGTAAAGAAACTGATATTTCCGTAAAAAATTTGTTTAGTTTAGTGAATAAACTACATTATACCACTCCAGAACTGGACACTGTGTTAATAATTATTGGAATTTAGCCAGCAAAAAATGTATTTTTGGCAATTTAGCGTCGTCCACGCATTATCTGCTTGGTCATAATGGCGAACAGGAAACAACTGTCCAGTGATTTAAAAACCGAATTATCGTAAAATACAAGTCTCGTGTGTCTCTTTCCGGTATTGCTACACAACTTAATGTGCCAAAATCTGCTGTTCAAAGCATAATTGCCAAGTTTAAGCTTACAGGATCAACTGCTAACCTCCCTCGTTCCGGACGCCCCACCAAAATTCCAGAGAGAACCAAGAGGAAGGTTCTCAGAAAAGTTAGTAGGAACCCTCGTTTAACACGTAATGACATACAGAAACTAGTAAAGGAAACTGAGGTTGAAGTTAGCACCTCTACAGTTACGAACACGTTACACTCTTCTGGGTTCAAAGCATACCGACCTCGCAGAAGTCCATATTTAAAGCCTGTTCATTTAGAAGCACGATTGAGGTATGCAGGAAAGCATGTAGATAAACCCTTTACATATTGGAAGAGTATTATTTGTTCAAACGAGACTAAAATCGAGCTTTTCGGCCTGTAAGAAGGGGAAACGAAATATTTCAAAGAACACCGTCCCTACAGTTAAACACGGAGGTGGCTCGATCATGCTATGGGGATCCTTCAGCTCTTCTAGTGTAAGCAGCCTTCACCGCGTCAACGGAATCATGAAAAAAAAAAGAGTACGTTGATATATTAGGCACTTGTATCAAAAATGATGTTCGGAGCTTGAGGCTTGGGTGTCGTTGGATCTTCCAGCACAACAATGAACCTAAGCACACATCGAAATATGTGCAATCCTGGTTGCAGAGAAATGATATAAGCGTTCTGGAGTGGCCATCGCAGTCAGGGCTCATCAGCGTCATCCGAAAAACTTGCAAGAGTTGGAGGCCTTCTGTAAAGAAGAATGGAAGAAAATACCAGTCGAGTACTGTCAAACGATCATGAAGGGCTATGAGGAGAGATTGCGCTAAGTAATTCATCTGAAAGGCTACACAACTGACCATTAAAGTTGTCGCACGAACACTTTCTGCCCCTCCAATGTTTGGTTATTTGTTTATAAACAATTTATTTGTCGTTTACTTTACATAAAAGTTTTATGTAGATGTGTGTTAGTATAATATTTATAATACACAAACTTTCATTATCCTAATCATGATACTTTTTAAGTTATGAGGACAAAACTACTCACGACGCAGGGGTACGAACACTTTCTGTCGAAACTGTAACTGTGGATTGTGAGTTCGAGCCTTAGGGAACATATAATAGTAGGACAAGCTTTCCAAATATATAATATATATATACCACACAACTAGCTGAGAATGTAAATCCTGTTCCTTAGCAACCATAATTCTAAATTTATTCCTCCTGTTACATAAAACTTCATATTCTGTACTATATCCTGATGCCATTCTGTAGAATTTTAAAGCGTTTATTATTTCATGTTGTGAAATAGAAGAATCAAAGTAGGCAAGCAGATTCAGGGTATCTCTGGGAGTGGTGGGGGATCTAGACCCACTTAAGATCCTGGGTGCGTCATCTTTGAAAATGAGTTCATAGCTACTGTTCATCTACGTATTCGTAAAAATAACTAAAGCTTGATCACTACCTTTGGGACTGTTAATCTTGAAAGGTCTTTGGAAGCCACAGTTTAACATGTTAATGAAAAATTATTCGTAAAACCGACTCTTTACAAATTGTTATCTAACATTTTGCTCAATTTTATTTGCAAGAAAGAAAATGCAAATAATGAGTCCAAGATAAATCATCTTATCGAAATCTGGTATGAAAGAATATTTATTCGTTTTAGATATATATATTTGTTTTAACGAACAGTTTTAAAGGAACAAGCGACATTGATAAAATAATATCAAATTATGTTGATATATACTCTTGAAAGTAAGAAATATATATATTGCGAAAGAACATCTTAATTAGTAATAAATTATGGCACTTTTTCTCAGGAACGTAAATCAAATTTTAAGAGAAATATTTAATTCGTTCACAGTTCGTGTGCGTTACCTTACCTAAACGAGATAGTGTAATGAAGATTTAGGCACTAATAATTCACTACGTGTTCCTTTCAAAATAGTTCTTTTTCAATACAGTCAGCAAAATATTTTAGATGGCAAAATAAAATGGCATGTAAATTACATACTTAAAAATACTTTTTTTTCTAGTGTCACAAAGCATTCTATTAAAAAAAAAGGCCTTGACACAATGTTGGTCAAAATCACTGGATGGAGCAAAATTATGGGTTTGTTTATTTATTATTACCATATAGTTGCTTCGCTATTTATCACCCCAATGCTCAAGTCTTGTGTGCATGAGTGTGTTTGTCTTCCGCTGGTACAGCGGTAAATCTACGGATTTACAATGCTAAAATCAGGAGTTCGATTCCTCTCAGTGGACTCAGCAGATAGCGTAATGCGGCTTTGCTATAAGAAAAGCACATGCACACTCACTCTTAGATAGCAGTGTGTTCTGATTATGTGTTGAATATAAAACCTTTATTTACAGTTGTTTAGTTCACCTGAACTGAGACAGGATGAAGTTCATTTCATACAAAGGAAAAAGAAAGTATTGTATTATATGTATAAATGTTTTAGTTATTGCACAGGTTTCTATATAATTTGTTTGAACTAATTTTAACCATAAATGTTTCATAATATTACTGAATTTGATTTCAAAGATCTCTAACATTTTATTTGTATCCCTGATTAAAAAAAGGTGATATCTTGATAAAGTCGAAAACAAATGTGGTTAGAGACTGAAATTCAGTTTTTATAATATATATATATATACATACGTGTACAAACATTTAAAGCTCGAAACAAATTTTTTTTCTTAGAAGATAGATTATTGGATTATCCGAAAAGAAAAGTTCTGTGTTAACTGAAATCGAAGTGAAAAGTTCAGATTAGAGAAGAAATAAAAGGAGTACATACAACTTAAAGGTAATACTGGATCTTGACTATACTGAAGACTAAGCACAGTTTATAAGAACGATTTTCGTGGTCAGGTACTGTACTTGAAACGACATCGTCCGTCATTGATCGTGCCATGATAGCCATGATTATCTACTATTGCCCGATATTGCAATTTCCACTAGAAGAAGGTTCTGTAAAATACGACGAAGTTAATCTTAGAGCACATACATCTTCACAGTTGTTTTCTAATGACCCTCAAGTGGACAATGGATATCTGTTTTCAAGACCACTTTATTCTTACCCTGCCATCTTTCTCACGAAAATGACTGTTTATTTCAAGTTCTTGCTGGATTCATGTGAACTTCAGACTTTTAACCTTTCACCAAGTGAAAATACTCGTTTATCATAGCATTAACTGTAACAGAACACATGCACAGCTTCATTGCAATATATCTTGAGGTGCACGGATAATTTTTTTCATAACCATAGCGTTGGATTATCTAGGAGGTATAACTTTCACACTTTTTGGCACCTTATGCCAGGAGTTTCCAAACTTTTTAGACCTGCGGAACTTTACTTCAGAAAGAAAAAAATATTCCGGAGCCTTGATAAAAAAAAATACACTAAAAATAGAATCAGTCGGTCACTAGCACCAGATGACGTTTACTTCAAGCTTTTAGAATATAAATTATTAAAAATATCAATATTTAAAGAAAATATTTTACTTCTACTCACTTATTCAAAATTTTCTGATTGAAAAATTTATATCAGTAAAAGTACAGTGTACTTATTTATTTATTAATGGCTCGGATAAGCTTGCTTTTTCTCACAGAGTAGTTCAGTATTTGGAGTCATGTTGTTATCTGCAAGTGCAAGTCATCTTCAGTATTTAGCCTGTTTCTAAATTTGGTTATTGTAGCTGTACACAGTGAAAATGTTAGCTCATAAAGATATGTTGTTGGAAAACGCATAAAAAATGTCAAAGCTCTGTTACTTATTACAGGGTATTTCATGGCCATTTGAATCCAAGATTGTGTAATTTCTTCCTGCTGAAATTTGTTTTTTTAGGATGCAATCAGTTGAATTTTTTATCAGCTGTTCTTTTTCTTGGGTGGACATTCACAGCTCTGGTAACATCTGATCGAGATTCGCCTGCTTCCAAGCTACCAATAGCGTTGTTGCGTTGTGCTTCAGTCAGTCTTGGCGTAACTGTATTGCGTGTCGGTGGCTTAACACTGAGCTATGGAAATCGAGAACCCATCACTTTTATAGGGATTTTGCACATGTTGCACTTGCAGAACATGCAGATCTCTCAAACAAATTTATTGGACACGCATGCGTTTTGGCGAAAAATCTGATGTTTTCCTCCTTTTCCAAAGTGCACAACTTTTATTGTCATTTTGGTCTGACAATCAGTGCCTTAACACGTGTAACATCACATACTCTGAGCTTCTAAAGTTATTACATATATTTCTCTTTAAAATAACAAAAATATCCCTTTTGCGTTTCTTGTTTTGAAGAGTATATAATTATACTTCATATAAATATACTTTGAAATTGAAACAATTGATACTGCATCTAATTGCATCACAATGTTTCAAATTTCGACAAGGTTCAGCTGTGACATCATGTTTCATTTCTTTTGAGATTCAGCCACTAGTGCAGATCTGACGTTTAAAAGATAGTTGACATCACTACCCAGGATTAACCGATGTTTCATACGAAAATTACTAGGCTGTCTTGCATTTCCAATGACGCATGCGATCTTGAGATGGTGCCATATCAACTAGCAACCAGTGGTGCCACTATCGAAGTTAATTGAGATTGTATTAACACTTTACCGCGAGAACTTTCTAAAGCTAAATAAAATCATCTGACGTTAGGCAGAATAAAATATTAAAAGGCCCAATACGCGATAAACGTGTTATATTAAATACATAAATATATATATTTTTCTTTTTTCTACAGAACATTCTGATTCAATTTTATAGTTTTAGAAAAACATATTAACATTCTAAAATTCCCTCGCGAAGCCCCAGATAATTATGGCGAAGCCCAAGGGCTCCGCGGAGCATAGTTTGAAAAACCATGCCTTATGTGAGAAGTTTCTCGCTTTTATGGAAAAGTGTTGTGTTGGAACTACATTGTTTAACAATTTCACTATTAAGAGCATCTCCTGTCAAAAAAATCCTGTGAACCTTAAATCATACCCTGTGATATTGCACCTTAGATAGTTGGAAATTCGGTATGACCCAAATATGTAAATGCTAAAATTGTCTTCTGTGCATTACGCTGCGTTTCGCATCTGAGGCGACGTTCAAAAGCATTAGAATGTACAAATCGTTTTTATAAAATTTGATTATTCCATTAGAGAAGTTTGATCTCTTTTGTTTTGAATTTCGCGCAAAGTTACACGACTGCTATCTGCGCTAGCCGTCCTTAACTTAGCAGTATAAGAGTAGAGAGAAGGCAGATAGTCATCACCTCACACCGCCAACTCTTGGGATACTCCTTTACCAAAGAAGAGTGGGACTGACCGTCACATTATAACGCCAACACGACTGAAAGGGCGAGCATGTTTGGTATGACTGGAATTCGAGTCCGCGACCCTTGGATTACGAGTCGAACGCCTAAACCACCTGGCCATGCCGGGCCTCTTTACAGAATTAACGTGAATAAGAATTTTACTAGAAAGAGCAATAGGAAGTAAACTTACAATTATTTAGCGAAACGCGAATTCCGTAAGAAGAAACAAAACAACAATCCAATATCGGAACTAGCCAAAAAAATTACTAAACTTTTCAGTTCAAACAAGTCAAGGTCGTACCCTTTTAAAATCAATCTGATAAAAGATAAAATTAGCTTCTGATGGAAGTATTTTAGCAACATAAAATTAAAAATAAATCTTTCAGTCAGAAATCTCCTGTTAAGGTCACTGGATTCACTTTGGACAGCAAGTAACTTGATGTTAACTGAAAGTTTTGAAAATTTATAATAAAAAACAAGTCATGATTTTATTGAAGGATTTTTGTGGGTATTTAGGGATATGATAATAATTAGTTAACACAAAAATTTTACAGAAAGGATCATTTAGAAAAGGCAATTTTAATAAGACATCAGAATAACCCTGCTTTTTTCAGTACTATCTTTGAATAATCAAAGTTGTGTATCATGTTGCAGCTGTATTTTTACATAATCTTTACATAAGTAAAACATGAAAAATGATTTTTTATATGTAGAAGAAGTACTGATATTTGAATCAACTTAAATACGGGATTATTCGCTTTTCAACCTTTTCATAGTTATGTATATTTAATACTACGTGTGTCTGAAAGATTGTACTTATTTTCTAAAGCGATTGATTTCTTTTTTCATAACACGAAGATATTTTACGACAAGCACTTTTCCAGGCCACTGACGAACTTGAGGATTGTTCATATTTTATATATTGTAGAAAGGTAAATAAAACTTTTATTTTTAACATTACTTTAGGCATCAATGAATTTGTGCACCGACCGACTTTACCTGCTACCTACTGATACTTCATCAAAAGCTTGTTAACAAGAAAAAACAACAAAAATCATAATCATGTCGAGCGAGATTTCAACTCTTCGAGGAAAATGCAGTTCACCAGGTATTTCAAGCTGGAATGGAAAAAGAGAAGTTTTAGTCTAATAAAACATTCGTATCAAACGTGTTTTCATCGTACCCATGTTGGTCTGAAGAAAGAACTTGAAACATAGAAAGGAGAGCTGTCAGTGTTTAAAATAACAGTACAGTCCAACATTTATTCATTGATTCAGACTAATCTTGAAGATTTTCACCTGTGATATCCTTACTTTTCAACGCTTTTTAAAGTGTAAAGAAAACACACATATGTTTGCACCTTTAAGCTTTTACGTCACATTTAGTCTAATGATATGAACCAAAATATCAACTGAATCATTTTATTGGTTATTTGTTTAAGTTATTCTGTAATGCAGTATATGACATTAAAAGTCAAATATATCTTAAATATTGTGTGTTCAGCTTTGTATCCCAATGCTTACAATTACTAGAGTAAAACGATATAAAAATTACTGTAAACTTACTTTCTTTCCAAACTGTCTTAAAGTATTAATAATAAATAAACCTATGACTTCCTCATTCATTTATATTTAAGTATGATGAAGTAAGTTTTGAGATATATATGAATTATTTTTCCTTTAAACATAACTTTTCTTAATTATTTATTAGTTTACAATGTGTAAAAGGATAAAACGCGAACATATTTAATTAATCAATTTCGTCTAACGATATATTTCCATGTTTATATTCTGTACTTACTTATTTTCTAGTTTGAAGTACATATTGTTTTTTTTCATTTTTATTCAAACATTTCTGTTTGTGCTCATTGTTCAGCGTCCAGACAATAATATGAATTTTTCTATTTCTTTAAATGTAGTTTATTTACGTTATAATGAATTATTTCTACACATTATTCTAAACAAAAACACAATTAAGTATACTCTATTCTACGTCACAATGAATTATTTCTACACATTGTTCTAAACAAAAACACGATTCAGAAGTTTAAATCTGGTAATACAAGAAAACTTAATATCAGATCAAGTGACAACGACAAGATAGATATTGTGGAATGATACTCACATATGTGTTGAAATGTTAAGAAACATTTGCAGTTTTATAGAATTCATTACACATTTTATCCCCTCAATCCAGGGGAAGTCCCGAATTAATTGTTTGTTTTTGAATTTTGCGAAAAGTTACACGATGGCTATTTGCACTAGTCGTCCCTAACTTACCAGTGTAAGACTAGAGGAAAGGCAGCTGGTCATCACCACTCAACTCTTGGGATACTCTTCTACCAAAGAATAGTGGGATTGACCGTTACATTATATCGCCCACACGAATGAAAGGGCGAGCATGTTTGATGCGACATGGATTCGAACCCGCGACCCTCAGATTACGAGTCGAACACCTTAACTCATGTGGCCATGCCAGGCCAATTATGTGATATACATAAACTTTATTAGCTGTTAATAACTGGGATGATAAGTGCACGATGCCACTTTCCTATTCCGAGTAGTAAAATCCCTGTATTATACATAAACTTGTAGGATCAGATAAATCAACTTACAGTTTTCTCGCCCGGCATGGCCAAGTGGTTAAGGCACTCGACTCGTAATCTAAGGGTCGCGGGTTCGAATCCCCGCCACACCAAACATGTTCGACCTTTCAGCCGTGGGAGCGTTATATGTGACGGTCAATCCCACTATTCGTTGGTAAAAGAGTAGCCCACGAGTTGGCAGTGCGTGGTGATGACTAGCTGCCTTTCCTCTAGTCTTACACTGCTAAATTGGGGATGGCTAGCGCAGATAGCCCTCGAGTAGCTTTTCGCGAAATTCAAAATAAACCAGACCATACAGTTTCCTCAGCAATGTATTGAAGAAGAAAATATATGGACACTGTAAAGTTCAGATGTCAAGAAAATAAAACATTACTGAGATAGTCTCGAAAATTTCCTCAAATTATCCAAATGACAGTTACTATATATCTTGTGCTTGAGTTCGTACAAAGGATAAACTACTATAGTATTCCTTGGTTATCTTATAAATAGTAGTTTACATTACTCGTTTCACTAATAATGTATATAATGCAAACCAAAATATATGAATATTGAATTAATAGAACACTTTATTTTTAAATACATCTGTATGTCTCTGTATGTTTGATTTTCACACGTTTTGTACACAGTCACTTTCAGTATATCTCTTTGTTGTTAAATGTAGTGAACCTACTGGATTTACTATTTTAAAACATATTGTAATAGGAATAATACTGTGCTAGAACGACAAGGTGAATGCTCTTATTTAAAACCCCCTAGTTAGTCACAGTTTGTTTTTGTGGGTTTTGTTTTGCCAAATATTTTAAAAGCAGTAATGGTTGGCTATTTACTGAACCAACTTAAACTGCCCCGTCAATAGAAATGCATTTTGAACTTCGCAGGTTTTGTAAAATGCTTCAAAATATTAAAAAAGTATAATTAATAAAATTTTGTTTAAAAATATTGATTACAATGAGTTGTTTTACTGATGCATATATATCAAATATTCATTGATTTTCTTTATTGTTTATATGACCTAAACCACACGTCTTCAAAGTCTCTTGGTGTTACATTTCGTGCAATTGTGATATTTTTTACAATAGATGGCGCAGCAATTTGGTTTCATAAAAGGAAAAAAAAAGTTTGTAACAAGATGAATTTTCGAAAATCAGCGATAATATACAATCTTGCATTGCTAAAACTCCAGGTTTCGATTATCTGCGGTCGACAGAATGTAGCTTTCTCTAATAAAATAACACAACGAGGCATCTAAATATTGGAATAACGAGAAAGATAAACCATATAATATATATATGTATGTATAAAGTCAAAAGATGCAATTGAAACTAGTTTAAGTCATATACATATATATTTACATATAATATATAAAGAAGTAGTTCTACAAATGTAGCAGTTACGCATAAACTGTTTTAATGGTGTATTTCTTAACAACGCAGTGTCTCCATATTTTGTCGTCTTGCATTTACCATTTATGTGCATCTAATAATGCTTATTTCTAAGAAAAACAAATGATATATCAAATATTCTATGTTAATTTCATGCTGTGTGTTTGTGCGCATGTGTGGTTTTATAAAACAAAAGTATTGGGAAAACAAAAAACTTCCATAAAATGAAATTACTCAAAGAACATGGCACCTGCGAGAGAATATCAGAAGAAAATTTATTAGGTCACTTTTCCTGTCTAGAGTTCCTTAGCACTAGAAGACTGTCTGGCAACAAAGGAGCTCTTCTCATAGATTTTATAAAGCAACTTCATGTGAAAACGATACTGGCTTTTCGATTACATCAGATGAAGAACTGCTTTGTAACTATCTTTCTATAAGTACAAGTCTTCTAATGGAGAAAGAATTATTGTTGTCGGTATGAAACATTATCCAAGAAATGAAAATAAAAAGTTTACCAATCCGTTATAACCAGCAAATGTCACCTTCTGTCACGTTCATCTGTTCGAACATTCTTGGAAGCTGTTTTCTGACTTGTGACAAATCTACTTCAAACACAGCTGTAGCGACTTAGAATCAAAAGAGTAAGCTACTCAGCACCTAACTGCCTCTTGTCATCAAAATACTTCGGATATTTATACTATGATATGCACTTGTTTTTCCTATCCAAAGGTAATATAACTCTGGAATTCCAAAGCAAGTTTTACATTTTTTGTTTCCAGCTTTATCCACTGCAAATTCAGATGTTTACTTTTACTTTGTTTGGGACTGAAAAGCCCGCCTTTATCTTCGTGAAGTGAGAAATTCTAGAATTTTATACCTGTAAACAGTGAGAAAATATTTGTATTCTCATTGGTTGGTCAGGTTGCAGCTTCGAGGTATTTATTGGTTTCATAAGATTATTGCTGTGGCGTGCATGTGAAAAACAAGGTTATGTTATACATATTTATTTTCTTGATTTGGCGGACAACATGGTAGAAAATCTTCATTGTAAAACTAGATTCTACAGCAATGAGTTACCTACGAGTTTGTTTGTTTTTTATCAGGTAACTCAACTCTTGCGCTTCTTAGTTTTTATAACTGGCAAACGCAAAACCGCGTTATGTGTAGATGTAAGAATGTGTTAATTAAATACCTTGACGTTAACTGTAAGATTAATACTATTTATGTTGCTTACAGATACAGGCAGGAGTGTATTTATGAAATAACGTAACATTAAGTTCAAAACGCAAACTAGATGTGTTGCTTACAAATACAGACAAGAGGATTTTTTTAAATACCATAACATAAGCTGTAAGACAGAAACTAAATTATTGAACACTGAAGTTTTTTTTTCAGTTTACACTAACTTTACATTAAGTTAATGCGAAACACAAGCGTCTCCCTAGTTTAACTTGGCATTGGTGCTTTTTCACTACGTGTGTCACGTCTTCATGTTATTTTGAGAATTTGTTTTGCAAACCTAGGTGTTTCTTACATTAATATCCTTAGCGTTTCAATGAAGTTCAGCCTCTATTCTTACCTACTGAAATGTCTTATTGTAAACTGTTTCTGATAAAACAGGATGTTGACATACTACAACCTATATTTCTGAATCTCATTGATTTTAGGTGTTAATAATATTAAATTTCAATGAAATAAATATTTTTTAAGGTTTTCACGTATACCCTTATATGCTACGGGAAAACTTTCAAATACATCACAAGCAGATATATTGGTATTTGGCATGTTATATATTTTTACTATATTCATAAAATACTGAATTTTTAAAATTATAAATTTATAGACGTTTTTCTTTTTAAAAATCACTCATTAACAATGAACGGCTTTCAGATTTAATACGATATCATTATGCACATGTTTAATATGCTATATTAAAAGGATTTGGGTACATCGCTACCTCTTTAGATCCGTTTCGCTACTACTAAATATGCTCTTCTTTTGAGGATCATATGCCTTTAAGCGATCCTACAATGTAGTTTCCATTGCAATAGACTCCGTCGTAAGGCTGCCCTCTTCTCTTTAGGTTTTCGTAATCCATCTTGTATTGGAAAACGAGATTTCCCAATGCCCATCTCAACAGTCTGACCACACATACGTTCATAAACTACTTATCCAATTTGTGTTTCAATAGAAACTTCTGAGATATGCATTGATTGAGTGAGAGGAATGGAAGCTTCTTGTGTACAAATGACTTGTATTGGTCTTCCAGACCGAAATTCTCATAATTATGTGCATACTGTTTCCAGGGGCACGCTGACGGCTTTTGTTACTGACTTTTGTGTTTGTCGATTCTTTTATCAGTGAAAATGCCCATGGTAAATGTTGTTTACCATTACTGGAGTATGACTTCTTACAGGTCTCTTTCTAAATGGTTTTGGCTTCCCACGCTAATCTATATTCCTTTGTTTCCTAATATCATTACGTACAAGGAATATCACCGTGTCGAAAATCCTAAATTTTCAATACGAATGCGTCTTTACTACGTGATTATATGAATATCTTGCTGTCTAAATGTAGTTCTTACACATTATCTTCCACCACAACTTAACTGTACTCGTAGCTAACACGATGCTTGCTGATTTACATATTTAAAATCGTTTTAATATCACACACTCAACCCTCTGTACTAATAATACAATTGAAGTTAAGCTGACTTCATCAAATACATTCTGTAAGGACTATAACGCTGGGGAAAAGCCCGAAAACCTTTTTTTTTTTTTTTAGAAAGATTCATAAGAACAATAATACTTCAGCAGGTAAAAGGTAGGGAGCCACTAGTGGTTCAGTGCTGCAGGTTTATGACACTAAAACTCGGATTTGCTTAATAACAACCAAACAACATCCAGTATTATTTATTACAATACCTTTCTTATATAACTTACCTGGTGGAACAACAATGCATTTACAGACTTACGACGCAAAAATCCTGGGTTTCATTCTCTACAATGGCTTAGCAGACAGCCATGTTTGGCTTTGCTGTACAACAAACAAATATTAAAGGATAAGAATACTTGAGTACAAAACGTTTTACATTTTATAATGGGTTCTGAATTCGACTGAAACATAAAGCTAAAAAGTAAATAAATAATATACATCACAATATGACCATACGTTTTGTAAAGATTATAAGGTACATCTGACTGAAACTAAATAAAATTCGCAACCTATTCTTACAAACCTTTTATATAATTACATATCTGAAAGCCGTATTGTTGTTTATTCAATTTTATTTACACATTAACGAAACCTTTTCACAAATGTGATAACATTGTACTTGGTCAGAATTTAATTTTAATACATACTAAAAATAAACCTTATTTCATTTCTCTGGATGTTGTTATCTGAAATAAATTACTTGAAAAGAACGTGTTTTTGACACGTGGGCTTACTCCGTAAGACTTATCGATTTTCTGACTAGAACATGATTAAGTTGTACAACAGAC
This sequence comes from Tachypleus tridentatus, assembly GCF_004210375.1. Lineage (NCBI taxonomy): Eukaryota > Metazoa > Arthropoda > Merostomata > Xiphosura > Limulidae > Tachypleus > Tachypleus tridentatus. The sequence goes on along the minus strand of NC_134830.1, from coordinate 64,044,478 downwards.
AGTAAGACTTTAGGGTACGTAGCTGAAGAAGGTTTAGTATTTTTCTCATATCCAAGTGAAATCTAATCCGTTTTGTCGCCAGTTTTTAATGCAAAATGCAGTACAGTAACAACATCGCACGAAGCTTATTAAATATTGGTAGGAATGTCCGAGTTTAGGAGCTTAGTGTCAGACATTTCGATAGCAGCTTGTCTAATACCCATCCGGAAAGTTTTTATCATAGAGTCATGGTTGAAACTGGTATAAGTTGGCGAGTAACACTGAATAGTTTATCATGCAGCAACTTGTGCCCCCGCAGTCTTTCTTTTATTCGCTCCGTAGATCTTAATATACAAATAACTGTCTAAGACAAAACAGCGCTCCTCTACAAAGGAAAACAATAAACCACTTCTAATGGCTTCAAACCGATTATTCGTGACTTAACAAATTCAGTGGAACAAAAGGTAAATGCGTGTAATATTTTGATTTATTTCTTTATTTTTACAACAAAAGTTAGCAGAGACTTTAAATACGAAATGAAATTAACACAATGTTCAGTTGAAATAATCGTATTTACGCTTATTACCTTATTGAGACCCGGCACGGTCAGGTGGTCAGGGGACTTGACTCGTATATTAGGGTCGAAAGTTCGAATCTCCGTCTCCAAACATGCTCGCCCTTTCCGCCGTGGGGTTGTTATAATGTTACGGTCAATCCTACTATTCTTTGGTAAAGGAGTAACCCAAGATTTGGCGATGAGTGGTGCTCTCTAACTGCCTTTCCTCTAGTTTTACTTACTAAATTAGAGACGGCTAGCGCAGATAGCTCTCGTGTAGCTTTGCGCAAAATTTAAAACAAACAAACAAATATTATGTTACTGAGGTTTGAAGAATTTTCGTAATTTAATGTTACTATTTCTTAAGGAGGCAAAACCAACAGTGGTAATGTCTCACATGATCATGAGCATACTATGGTTGCAATGATAAGCAATTGTTGTAGTTAATACACTTCATATATACTGTTCCTATTATAAACTAAAACCGGAACTTGAATATTCTTATTACGTTGATGTTTTCTTAAAGTAACATTAAAAGTACTGAGATTATGCACTTGTTGTTGTGCTTATTTTGTTTTTTTTGTGTTTTTTTGGGAAGAATATTCCCAAGTGGTAAATCTATCAAAGGAAACAGTATTTTAGTTAGTTGTGTATTAAAGATGTGTAGTTATATTTAAACTCCAAGTGGTAATGAACTTCAACTATATACGTTAGATAGGTTTAATAATGAAAATAGCAAAAAATATTTTAAAATGCATTACATGGTGTTATTATTTAAGACTGCTAGCAACCTAATAATAATAGCATTGCAATTGTTGAAAATTCATACTTCATGTTGAAGAAATAATGTGAAAGATATACGCCTAAACTAATACTTAGTTGTTGTTTTTTATCAACATATATTTTTGCACTTACACTTGAACATTTTTAACTACAAAACATTCCTGTTTTATGTGGTAGTAACATTTGAAGTACAATTCTACAAATCAACTCAGATTTAGAAAACTCCTTTCCAGTTTCCTTGTTGCTCAAGAAATAAAGCGCTTTACACAAAACCTCTCGGTTTCGCTAAGATATTGCTTTGAGTATGTTTGTACGCGTGTAAAGAATACAGATCATTCCGGCTTTGTGGAATGTTTTTAATGATGCTTTTAAAGAACGCATCTGTGTGTTGGAGTAATCCACATTCCGTTGGAGAAACAATATTTTGTGTACTAAGAATGTTTGGGAACATTTACACGCGTCAGTGGTTTTGCTTTAGTACATATTTTTTGTGGCTATACTCAACAATAAAAACGTGTAATGTGCCTAGTTCCATACTGCCAGTTAATTCTAAAGTTCCAATATTCTCGAGCCACAAATCTTTTGCATAAAGCATTGATAAATATATCTATCTATATATATGCAGTATTAAGTTGATGTTACTTTATAAAAGCTATAAACTTTTTACAACAAAAATAATATTTCACTATTGCAGTTTTTCTTTCAAAACATATAAACATGCAACTGGGCACAATAATGATTTATATTTTGTTATTTAGTATTCTTCCTTTCTAGAGACTTGAGTTTATGTGTTTTTTAAATGCTTTTCAGGTTCCGACGTGTTAGAATAAGATTTGTTCCGAACGTATATGTGCGTTTTCTGTAAGTATTGTTTGTTAGAAAATTGCCAATTACCGAGGAGAAAGCCCACGAAAACCAATAATATATTGCACTGAGAGAAAAAAATATCTGATAAAGAAACTGGCTAAATAATCTTATTACAGTCAAGAAAAAGTGAGCTTAGAGTTGTAAAGTAGGTCTTCTCTCAGGAATAAAAATCATTCGCAAAAGTTCGTACTGAAAGCGTGTGGTATACGATTTCTATTACATCTAGTCTGAACGGATTCTACTTGGGAAACATCTGACTATTATAAATAAAAACGTTCTAAAGCCCACCTGGTGTTGAAGAGATCGAACTTTCGTTTTTGCCGTTATTATTGTGCTTTCGTCAAGTTTTCGAATGGCTCTCAGAAACTTGTTTTTATAATGAAAAAAAATAATTTAAAGAAGGAACTAGAATAATTTTGTTACAAATAAACCAAAACCTACCTGATAGTTAAAATTCTTTATTATGGTTTTATGTCTATCTGTCATAATAAACGATATTATCTGCGCGTGTGGAACCGCCATAGTTCTAAGAGGATAGAGCCTAAAGACCTGAAACTTTGTTTTCACATAAAGGGGATTTTGATGGTGTGCACCTAGGTATTATTCTTTAGATTTGACTCAAAAAAATTGGCCAGTTCTTTTGCTCTATACTTTTTGCTCTATAACACTTAAGCCCCATAACTGTGCTTCCTGAAGATCTTTCAAAACTTGTCATATATTTTCCTAATTTTCACTTATTTATTCAACAGCATGCGGAAGTTTTCTGACAAATACTCTTTTTCAACACAAACATTGGAAAAAATACTCATAATTTAAAAAAAATTGAACTGAAATAAGTTTCTTGAACGGCAACAAGCAACGAGAATGAAAATATGAATCAGAGAATATTGAAGAATTCAAAGAATGAAAACATTCAAAGGACGCAAGAATGAAAAAAACGAATATGAGAAGCTCAAATAATATTAGTTGGTTTTAAAATAGTTGAATTGTATTAAGTTTGGAAAGTGGCAACAGACCAATCAGTTAAGGAACTAGCGCATTGTGGCAGCTATAGAAATAATTAGGATAACGAAGATGCTTAATTTGAACATCGAGACCTCGGCGAATCGTGAGAAAACATTAGAATCTCGCAGGGGAGCATGGGTATTTTATACTATTTGATAATATAAAAATAAACATTTAAACGACATTTAAATTAGTTTTTATAATACTATATATTTATATCTCTGATAATCATAGCAAATTTGACTATATTTCTTTGTATTACATATTAGCAAATCAGTGACAAAATCGCTGGTACAACATCAAGTTTGGAGTGTAAATTGTGTTAATATATCACGAAATACAAAAATTGTAAAAACTGCTTGCACAAAGCCACAACTGAATAAATTTATCTTGTGCATTGCGTATTTTAGACAAACATACACTGCTGGCCAAAATCAAAAGGCCAATGAACATAAAGAAAAAATATGTATTTTGCATTGTTAGACTCAACTACTTATTTGAGTAGAGCTTCGGAAGAAGAAAATAAGAAAAGGGAAAATAAAATAAAAAAATTTTAGCATTTAATAGGAAAAATGTGAACACCATAAAATTAGCTTAAATACTAGCTCGTCAAAAGTTTAAGACCATACCAAAAAGGAGTCTTAAACAGGGTAGGAAATGCCCAACAAGAGGTCTCAGTAGTGAGTTGCACGGACGTCATTGCGAATAACTGCAAACATTTGCTTTGGCATGGTCGATGTTAGTGTTTGCAGAAGGCTGGCTGGAATGTTATTCCAAATGGTGAAGATGACTTCACGAAGATCATGCACTGTTTGGAACTGACGTCATTTCTATAGACTTCCCTTGCCATCCACCCCCAAAAATTTACAATGGGTTTCAGTTCGGGCGAACACGCTGGATGGTCTAAAAGAATGACGTTATTCGGCAGGAAAAAGTCCTTTGTCTGCGGGCATTGTGGATTGCAGCGTTGTCCTGTTGAAATATCCAGTCATTTCCACACAAGCAAGGGCCTTCAGTCAATAAGGATGCTCTCTCCAACATACCAATGTAGCCAGCCTCTGTTTGACGCCCCTCTATAACCTGAAGCTCCATTGTTCCATGAAAGGAGAAAGCACCCAGATCATAATGGAACTTCCTCCACTGTGTCGTGTAGATAATGTCTTTGGTGGGATATCCTTATCGTGTCAGTAACGTTGGAAGCCAACTGGACCATCCAGACTAATTTTTTTTCTCATCAGAGAACAAAACTTTCATCCACTTTTCTACGTCAGCAAAGTTTAACCAAGCTGGTTTATGGTGTGGAAGGAGGCGTGGCCTTTGACGACATTTACGATTTTTAAAGCCTTTCTCTCGTAGATGCCGTCTTATTGTTCTGGAGCTGCATTTTGCGTTCGTAAGGGCCTTAATCTGGTTCGACGATCGGCTGGTGTTTTGCCAGACAACCCGTCGAACCCTCCTGCTCAACGACGGCAAAATTTTCTTGGGTCGACCACTTGAAATTCTCGTTCCGTATCCCTCAGGGTCTTTTAAGAAATTTGCAACAGCAGTTTTACTACGCCCAATCTCACCAGCTCGACAATTCTGCCATGTTCAAACTCTGTCAATTTTTTAGCCTTTGCCATGTTTTTACCCAATGAAACACAGGAGATGTCAGTGGGAGATGTTGACAACGCTAATGCTTGAACACAAATGATTAAATTTCGTTACGTATTTACCGATTAACGCTTCGTTTCGGTATGGTTTTAAACTTTTGACCAGCTAGTATTTAGGCTGATTTCATAGTGTTGACATTCTCCCTATTGAATGCAAAAAAAAAGATTTTTTATTTTTATTTTCCCTTTTCTTATTTTCATTTTTTGAAGCTCTATTCAAATAAGTGGTTGAGTCTAACAACGTAAAATGCATATTTTATCTCTATGTTCATAGGCCTTAAGATTTTGGTCAGCAGTGAATTTACGAAATGTTCCGTAAAAGCCAACAGATAACTAATTTAAATAAAAACTTTTTGAAATTAGCCATAGTAAAGACATAAGTACTTTGGACTTAAAACATTGTAATGATTCTCGTGGAATTGCACTTAGTGCAAATTTCAGCATACCTCTGTATAAAAATAAGTTCATGGATAAAACATAATAAATCTCTTAGCTGGGTTTGAAAAGCTGTAATTGTACTTTATTATCTTAAGCCTACTTAGATAAAGCTTGATCAAGATTTTGTTATTTAAGAGTATATTTGGTTGTGTTTGAATTTCGCGTAGAGCAACACGAGGGCTATCTGCATTAGCTGTCCCTAATTTAGCATTGTAAGACTAGAAGGAAGGCAGCTAGTCATCACCACCCACCGCCAACTCTTGGGCTACTCTTTTACCAAACTTCATTGAATTACTCTGATTTATCTTTTTTTGCTTATGGTGAAAAAATATACATAAAAACTGACCATTTGTTGGAGTCTACTTGGAAGATTCAGAAAATTTCGGTTTAGCTTCATTAAAAGCTACTCTCAAATGATCAGTGATAACAAATGTTAAAAAAAGGAAGAGTTGAAACATCGGCTGACATTATTATATGATCATTTTACAGCGCAGTGATAGATCGATTGATTAAAATTAAGTAGAGAGCTACACAATGGGTTATCTGTGTTCTGCTTACCACGGGTATCGAAGTACGGTTTCCAGCAGTAAGTTAGCAGACATATTGCTGTGCCAGTGGTTGGAGTAAGGCCAGACACGTGATACATGACGTTAAACTACAATACTTTGTTTAAGCAATATTTTCTATAATTATATTTCTTAGTTAGTTTGTAATTAAGCACAAAGTTACACTATGTGCTATTTGTGCTCTGCTCACCACGGGTACCGAAACCCAAATTCTAGTGGCGTAACTCCGAAGACTTGCCGTTGAGCCAATAGAGTAAAATTATATTACACAAAGATACACGGAATAATATTTTAATTACTAAAATTTATGATTTATTATGGCTTGTTAAAATCACATTCAACAACTTACGTAAGAATGAACATCTTTGTGATATTTTTTTCTAAAAATAAATTAATTTTTTTTACTTGCTGGAGACATATATATATATATTATTATGCTTAATTTGGCGGAGACTAATATATATTATCGTGTTTTACTTGACGGAAACTAATAAATTGTTGTTTTTTTGCTTTTTGAAAATCACGCAAAGCTACTCGAGGGCTGTCTGCGCTAGCCGTCCCTAATTTAGCAGTGTAAGACTAGAAGGAAGGCAACTAGTCATCACCAACCACCGCCAACTCTTGGGCTACTCTTTTACCAATGAATAGTGGGATTGACCGTCACATTATAACGCCCCCACGGCTGAAAGGGCGACCATGTTTGGTGCAACCGGGATTCGAACCCGCGATCCTCGGATTACGAGTCGAACACCTTAACACACTTGGCCATGCCGCGCCCACGTATTACGTGCTTAATTATTTCGTTTTGATAAACTGGACACATTTCTATAATTTAGTTACAGTTATTTTACAAACAATATATTCCTATTTCTCAGTCACATGTTCATCACAAAATACAGATTATCTTGAAGTTTACATTCACTCATTTTAGTTGACTGTAAATTTGATTTTTGTCATTTTCGGTCAAAAGCAGACACACGCGCAGAAATAAATTTTAAAATAGCATCAAAATAAATACATTAAACATGAGCAAACTTATTAACTGTTTTGTTTAGTTGAAAGGTAATAAGAGGGAGGGAAATAAGAGAGTAAAATGTTTGTATTACCTGAATATATGAACTGATCTTCTATTATATAATTATACACTATCAAGTTTCATCGTGCCTGCCGATTATATCACTTGTTTAACCAATGCAGTATTTAGAAGTTCTGTGGAAGTACATTTCAGTAGTTGTTTATTTATCACTTATTTTGATGTTAAAACTGCAGTTCTGTTCCATCAATATGAATTTAAAATATCATATGTTAGCTTATTTGTCAGAGAGCTCTTGATAGTTTTTGTTCTAAAATTATTTTGTCTTGTCGTGAATGCTTGTTACATGTATTATAGATAAGTAATACCATCCGAATTAGTAATCTGTGGTTCTTACAGGTTTAGGCCTCTTATATTAGGGTTCCAGTCACGTACCAATTGAACAACCTGTCTCTTTTGCATATAGGCCTAAAGTATATTACTTTAGTCACTGGATTCTGCTTTCTTGACAATTCATTCTATGTATTTTTTCTGTTTAGAAAAAGCACATTGGTTATTCTGTAATGTCGTTTCCAAGCAACTGCTATTATGTAAATAATTCGTTTTTATTCAAGTTTTGAAAATAGAGGCTTTTTCAGCTTTAAATCATTTTTCACACATTTATTCCCACGGCTGTTGTTCGCAAGATGTAAACATACTGTACTAGCTACCGCCTCTTCTTTAGCATGTATTATTTTAGCATAAGGAATTGTTACTGCTTAGAGGATTTACCATTCTTTGGGAATCAACCCAAAAGGCTGTACCTCAATGCAATTGTTCACTTGATTAACGTTGTTGTCATAGTGACTTAGGTGACCAATTTATTACAGGATTTTTCAGTTGGCAGTATGCCAGCACATTCTAACGAGAAACAACCCACAGATTATACGGCCCGTTTACTAGGAAACTCAGCTATGGATCAATAAGTTCCAATAGAAGCATACTGTCAAGAAAATAAGGTTAACCAAAAACCATTATATCAAAGGCTTTGTTTTTTCTTGAACTGAAAATAACAGATATATTTATTGAGATAACAAAACCCATTTGTTAGGAAATTTAAAAGTAGCATTTCGCTTAAGAACTTCTTATAATAATTTTAGCACAATGTTTAAAAAAATGCTTCCCAGGAAATAATAATTTTAAAAACTCAATTTGAAGACAAGAAACGGAGATAAATGATTCTTATTATTTTAAGTAAATCAAAATAGCTGCGCTTTAAAAACTTTATTGAAAGTGCAAGGGATAAACAATAAATTAAAATACTGGTAGGCCTTACTAATATGTAATTTTCTAGAAAATTTAAGGAGTTTGTACTATACGAGCATATAACAACTTTTATGTTATACAGAAATATTCTGAAGGAAACTACTTTTTTCTATTTTCGTTGTGTGAAATTTTGTTACGCATTACCATTTAAAATAGCACGAAACTGTGTTAGATAATAATTTATATTTAGAAGTTAATCAAATGTTAATATGTATCGTATTTATTATATTTGCTACCAAGATTAATAACCTAGTTTTCTTTCTTAATACAAATATATTTTAATATACAAACGGTAATACAATTTCTAGTAACGGTTATTACAAATAATGATTTATAGACAAAAGTTTTAGAAACTTGAAAACAATATCCTATCTGCCCTGGAATTTTCTTGATATCTTGATGACTAAATTAGTTTTGAGTTGATATAAGTATACTTCACCTAACGAAGAGCTAGTCAGATCTGCGTCGAGTTTGTCATCGATGAAGTTATATAATGTTTTAGTAAAAATACTAATGTACGATGTGAATCCACTAAAGTGAAATGGTTTGTAATTTCAAAATGTATAAACGTTCCTGGTGAATATACGTGAAGTTCCAGATTAATAAGCGCTAATCACAGATTTACTTCCTGGGTTTGTGGTATACCAATTACAGCAAACCAATAATATAAACTGTTTCTTGGCGTGTTGCGTTGGTTTTACTTAAAGGACTGTGCGTGTTTTCTTATAACAAAGCCACAGTTGGTTATCTGCTGAGTCCACCGAGGGGGTACTCGAACCGCTGATTTTAGCGTTGTAAATCCGAAGACATACCGATGTACCAGCGGGGCACTTATAGGATTGCAGAGAATTTCTAAAAATTACAGCCAGCACAACAATACTTACGATACACTTGTGTTTATGTAAACACATATATTATTGACTCTTACACTCGAGAATCTTTTATAATTTTAGTGAGTAGGCGGGAATTTCGGAATACATATTTAACAGTATAAGTTAGGTACATTTCTAAATATAAATTTAACTTACACAAGCATCGCTTTAAAATAGATATATAATAGTAAATCCGTCACAGTATTTTCTAGCGTAAAGGGAAAATGCTAGGAGTTATTTCTTGTTACCCTTTGTTGTCGACAGAGTAAAAATCAAATTATAGAGAAAATAATAGAAGCAGAGGATCAACTCGAACTAAAAGACACAAGCAACTAATCTTTTCTAGAGACATCTTTCTTAAATTAAAGAGCGGGTATTTCTCTGAGCTTTTTTTTCCCAACAACCCATTAAACCTCACAGCTCAATTTTATATATTTTTATACCAATGCAATAGTTTTAGAAGATCAACCTTTGGATGAAGCTAAAAAAAGCGATATCTTGAAAGTAAGATTTTAGAAACGTCAACACCAACAACAAAACACAACAAGCAAAAGGAAAAAAAAAACAATCAAAATATTGAAACCAGCCTCAATTTCATTACCTTATTAGCCAGCTATAGCAAGCAAACTATGTTATTAAATCAGCTGATTATAATTGTAAGCTACATCTCATAGATAAAAATGGAAAATAACATGAACAATAACATGGCCTCAGTTATACATGCTAGTACAACGGTATGTCTCCGGATTTACAACGCTAAAATCAGTGGTTCGATTCCCCTCGGTGGGCTAAGCAGATAGCCCTTTGTGGCTTTGCTACACGAAAAACACACACAGTTATACATTTGAAAATAAAACAATAAAACTTCTGAAGAAAATTAAGCGACAATAATTCAATTCACTATCAATCCAGATTTCCATAGCTATATAGACTGGGCGTGTCTAGTGGATAGTATATCGTACGATGAATATTAGAGTTCATAGTCGACATCCCGTTACTTCCAAAAGGGGCTTCGTCGTTTGTGGTTATGAATGTTCATTAAGAGTTATGGTCAAACCTCACTTCTTGGTCAGTCGAGAGTAGCCCAAAAGTTGGCGATGGATCGTATTGAGCAGTTTACCTTCTATTTTTCTATCAGTTCAACATTAAGAATATATATATGCAAATATCGCTCGTTTATCTTTTCACAAAATACTAGAACAAAAACATAACCCGACATAGGAACATTTCAAACAGATATTTCGTTACCTTGATTTTATAGAATCTCGTCTTTGATGTACCAACTGTTTTCAGTCGAACAATTTCACATTTTTTTCCTCAGAATTTAAAGACACTTCTATTCAACCAGAAGATATTCTTGTCATTTTCGCCTTTATCAATGTGACATACACATACCATCTATTTAATTCTAATATTTAATTCTAACCAGATAACAATTTTAAACACATCAATTTTTAAACATCCAACGAAACTTATTGTTGTTTTATTAATGAATATATTTTCTACTTTCATATAACATCATGTTTACAACTTGAAGATTCCTTCTATGAACAAAAAATGACGGAGCCATGGCATTCTCCAACGTTCACTAATTATTAACCACGATATTTATGACTGATTGGATTCTCAAGTTATAGAGCTAGTAAAACTGAAGCTTTTAACTCTGGAAACGGACATATATAAAAATGCAGGTTATACGTTTCAATACATACATTATAGACTCTATCTTGTATTGTTTGTAGTTGAGCAAAAAGTTACACAATAGGCTATCTGTGCTCTGCCCACCGCGGATATCGAAACCCGGTTTTAGTGTCACAAGTCCTTAAAGCAGACTCAGTCATCCACGCTCGGCAAATGTGTAATTATTAAAAAGTTCAAAGTGACAGCACAGAAAAGTTGTGACGCCCAAATGAGTTTGGTTTGAATTTCACGCAAAGCTATCGGAGAGGTATCGAAACTAACTAACACTAATTTTGAACTGATAGACTAGAGAGAAGAATAACAGTCCCTGGTAACCACAGCTACTTTTTCTCGGTCAAATAATGAGATATGGCCGTCAGTTTTTTAACACAAAAAGGTCTAGAGTGTAGAGCGTGATTTTGAGGTAACAGGTAGCTAGTCAATACCACCCACCGTCAACTCTTATGATATCTTTACCAATGAATAATGGAGTTGACTATCACGTCATAACACCACACAGCTGAAAGGACGAGCATGTTTAGTGAAAGTATTCAAACTTGTGACCTTTGAATTACGACTCAAGCGCCCAAACTAAGAGGCGAGAGGTTCAAAAGATAAAATATAAACAGGAAATATCTTTATCAGTAAGACGTTTGAAGCTAATGTTAACCATTCCTAACCAAACACAAAAATCAAAACTCTGTCAAAGCTCTTCACTCCCTACGTACACAAAGAGTAAACTTTTTAAGCATTTTAATTATTATCTCCTTACCATTTTCACTCAATCTAATCTAAATGTTCAGGATAATTTACAAGACTTCAAAACCAGAGCACATTTCAGTTGTTGCACAAATATTAGAAATATTCTTACAAAAGGAAAGACAGCATACAGATATTTTCCCATGTTCTTTGCATTGAACGTGAAATTTGCATTATTAAAACAGCGAACAAAAACTCCAAACACTGAAACTACGTCAAAGCCAAACGATCTTCCATTATAGGTCACTCATTTTAATGGGACAGTTAAATGATTTTACATACTGCATAACAATCGAAATTTTAAAGTTAAAGAAGTTATCATAATTAGTATAAATAAGACAAGAATCAACCGAGACATCATTACTGTCTTTTAATATCTACTTTTTCAACAGATTTTTTCATCGAAAGCTCAAGTTGTTCGTTATTAAGTAGAAAGCGCTTTCTTACCCTTTTGTACCTTCCCAACAATCTAATTCACGCCTATCCTTCTTACACTTCTGTGCCTTCACAAACATCTACTTCACTCCCATTCTTCTTTTACTTCTGTATCCTCACAACCATCTACTTCACTCCTATTCTTCTTACACTTCTGTATCTTCACAACCATCTACTTCACTCCTATCCTTCTTACACTTCTGTATCTTCACAACCATCTACTTCACTCCTATCCATCTTATACTTCTGTATCTTCACAACCATCTACTTCACCTTTTATACTTCTGTATCTTCACAACCATCTACTTCACTCCTATCCTTCTTACACTTCTCTACCTTCACAACCATCTACTACACTCCTATCTTTCTTACACTTCTGTATCCTCACAACCATCCACTTCATTCCTTATCCTTCTTATACATCTGCTCCTCTACAACCACTTATTTCACTCCTAAGTCATCTGTTTCCTTCCGCTCGATTATATTCAACATATGTTTTTCTATCACTACTATCACTCATTCAGATAAAATCTATATTTCAAAAGTAAGGAGAAGAACATGTTGTTCTCTTACTAGCCTTTCCATTAATGCCGTTAGTCTACTGAGACAACAATTTCTGTTAGTATTTTTATACTAAATACAAACAATATACAGACCTCACAGCGACATCTATTCGTATTTTCATAAGTATCAGAAAAACATGTTTTGTTATCTTTGCCAGTTATCACACTACAATATTTCTTACCCGAAATAGTTCTATATTGCTGTTTCTACTTCAGAGTAATTTTTCTGTCAGTAATGATTTAGGCTAACACTCTTGCTTTTCGCCAGCTCTATCAAGACTAGTATTCGTCTACTTGACTTTGTAAGTTCGACCCAGTTTTTCTCTTCAACTTTCTAACACTTGTAGACTGTTCAAAAGTAATATTTATGTATTTTCTTACTCGTAAAAAAACTAAACATTTGCTGCCTCCCTAACGTTTTGTTGACAAACGTAGACTGACCAGTCCATGAAGAGTGTCTTCTAACATAATGTTGTACCATTGATTATTGTTTGACAATGCCTTAACCTTAAATTTAAAAGTATTCAACTTACTGTCCAGATTGAACCTGTCTGTCAACTTCCATCTATAATCATTTCTCATCTTTTGGCGTAAAGACCTAAATTCATTGCAGTTAATTATAGAATATAAAGCCTTTCTTTATGTATGTAGGTAAAAATGTGGATGTATCATAAAAAATTTCTCTCGAATAAATCTTTTTCTACCAGCTTTTTTTCTGATTATGTCTTTCAGCCATGCCATACCCAAAAAGTATTTCCTGTTATTTCGTTACATGTTTCCATACTGACCTCGATTACGGGGTCTTCAGGCAGTGATGCATTCATTTTAGACCCAAAGCTAAGTCTGAATTTCCTTTCCTTTTGGAGTTAAAGGTACCTTCAAATCAAACAAAGTTGGCCTCTCTCTCTCTCTTCTGGTTTCTGTGTTGGATATTTCCATTCCAAATCTAAGAAGCCGCCTATTAAACCTTTCATTTTCTTCAGTTAAGACCGTAGCTAACTTCACTCACAGACAGGTACAATTAGTTCGACATCAATTTTATTTTACTTTTCGGTGGGTTTCACAAACACTTTTATTTATCACATTTTAACAGTTTTTTTTCTTTGTTTGTGTTTCTCTAATTAGTTTCCATTACACCTTGTTTCTCGGCTATCGATTATCTTTATTCTTATTATTGCTACTACAAATCGTCTTAGTGTGCTCTTCTATTTCTTTTTATTATTATTATTTTAAACTTATTTTCTATTTAGTTTTCTGTTTCGCCATTTCAGAAAGCATTCTTATTCTGAAGTTTCAGTTTCACTTTTCTTCACTCAATTTCTCATTTAAGTTCCTTGTCACTTCTGTGACTTAGATTTAGCTACATAACAGGAGGTAACGGAGCTACAACCATAAAATAAGGGATTGGAATCCTCGCGGGTGGACACAACAGATATTCCTATGTGGGTTTGCCGTCAAACGCACCCATACATTTCTGACTACTCTTGAGTTTACCTCAAAACGTTTATTACGAATGAAACAATTACGAGCTCTGGAAGGATGCAAATAATACTCAAAATATAGTTTAGATAGGACTCAAAATGTAGTTTCAAAATCAAAATAGGACTCAAAACGAAGAAAAGCTCATCCACAAAAAAAAAACTGTTTTGAACCATATACTCCAATTTTTAATAGGTACAATACAACTTCTGTTAATTTAATTATTGGGTCATCGAAGGTCACGGAATGATTTTTGTACTTACAAATAACGCTTTTAATTTCCTTTTAAATGTTTGTATGTGTGTCTTTACCAACATATTACAATGCAGTGAGTAACATGCTGTATGCAAGTACGTGTTCCATAACATCTAGAATGACAATATAAATAGAAATGTGATTTAGTTTTGAATAATTTAGTATCACTGATACTTCTCTTTACACAAGCCAAAGACAAGATTTGTAAATATGACACGTTTTCTTTTTTTTCTTTTATTTGTGGATGTTAAATTGTATTTTGTAAGACGTGTAGATTGAAATTAAGTGAAATAGTATTCTGTTAAAACTTCTGAGTCTTAGACCCTGAATCCGTTATGTACATCTAAACTCGATTTCTTGTTGAGGATGTTCTGTAATATAAATATTTTTCTGAGCAGATCGATATATGTACTTATAAGTGTTTATGTGTACGTGTGCGTAGATGGATGCGTGAGTGATAAAAACTTCTTTCCATACAACTTAAACGTTGAAATACTACATGAAATTTCTTTGAGCTACCATTATAAATTCATGCTAATAAAGCGTGTTACTTTCCTAGATAAAAGCAAAGCTTATCTGTGTGGTAAAACATCAGGTACACTACGATTTTCTTGTTTAGTTCTTTGGTTTGATTTGTTTTGGATATTTTCGAAAAGCTACACAAAGTATGTTATTCATTACTAAATATGAACTAACAGACTAAAGAGAAGGCGGGTAGCTAATAGTAATCACTGTCAACTCTTGGACTATATTAACCGAATAGTGAGATTTATTTGTTTTCCGCATAATTCACATCAGGCTTAATGGGCAGGGCATAAAGTTTAAAAAAAAACACATATATAAATGTATATATGAGCCACGGGAGATGTGCTCCGTCATTCTGGAAAGCTAACCACACGACTATGTCTCACCCTAGTGTTTCTATCTGAGTTTCCAAGCTGACTTTTGGCCACAATATGTGAATATTAGAGTAAAAAATAATTCTGATAAACCATTACCATTTAGCCATTTAGAAAATAGTTTTATATCTTGAAACACAAGCCAATGTTACAAATTATGTGTTGTAAGACATAACAGTTAATTCACCAAAATTTGTGTACAATGGTCAATATTTTCCGTCATTACAACCACTGTGGATCTTTCACATACACCTTGTGCCGTTGGGATATATTACTCTGAGGTAGTGTTCTGTTTTGTTACTTAAAAAGAGAAAATATTATTTTCAATAGTTGACACATCCATAGACATTACATTTTATCCTGGATCTGTATTGGAACAAAAAAAAAATTTCTGCTAACTAGGTAACATTCTGTTAACATTAAATTTGTAATGTTAGAGTCTCTACTTATTTTTTGTAAGTACATTTAAAATGTGAAACTTTATATACAAAATTAAATTTATTAAACATTGTAAAAATGATAAAGTATAGACGCTTTAATTCAAGCCTGGGAATACCATTATCGGTTATTTAATACAAACAAAATTAACTTCGTACATGTATAATATAAAAATATCGATAGTAAACGTTATAGTCAGAAGACTTAAAAATATACCCTATGGATAATAGAATTATTGTTGCATTTGTTTTTGTTTTTTATTTCGCGCAAAGCTACACCAGGACAATCTGTGCTAGCAGTCCCTAATTTAGTAGTGTAAGACTAGAGAAAAGGTGGCTAGTCATCATCACCCACCGCCAGCTCTTCAGCTATTCTTTTACCAACAAATAGCGAGATTGATTGTCACGTTATAATGCCTCCACAGCTGAAAGGGCGAGCATATTTGGTGTGATGAGGATTTGAACCCTCGACTCTCACATTGCGAATCGAATGCTTTAACAGCCTGGTCATGCCGGGCTTGTGAGGATTAATAACCAGAAGAAACAGCTTACTTCTTTCAATTATCCTGATTGATAACAAGAATTCTGAATATCTTAGACACATTTCTTTTATTTTGATTCTAAGTCTGTCTGGCCAGGTGGTTAAAGCACTCGACTCGTAATCTGAGGGTTGCGTAATCGAAACCACGTCACACCAAACATGCTTGGCATTTCAGCCATGAGAGCGTTATAACTTACTGTTAATCCCACTATTCGTTGGTAAAAGAGTAGCTCAAGATTTAGCAATGAGTAATGATAACTAACTGCCTTCCCTCTACTATTACACTGCTAAATTAGGAACGGCTAGCGCAGATAGCCCTTGTGCAGCTTTGCGCGAAATTCAAAACAAACTAAATCTGTATTCCACTCAAACACATGTTATATAACATTATTCTTATGACGTTCATTATAAATTTCCAACTAATTTTGGTAAAGCAACTTTTTTTTTTGTCTCACCTTATCGGATAATTTTATACAGGTCATCTTAGTGGTTTTACCTCTTATTCACTTATAAATTTTTTTGTCAATCACTATTTAGTCTCCTGTGGGTCAAGACTAAGTCTACTGAATTACAACTTCCGAGAGTTTCATTCTCGTATTGGACAAAGAATAAATTAATCCATTACGAGCTTTACCCTGAAACTTCAACAAAACAAGAACTGTTTATTTTTTTCCTTTATTGTAAGCATATTTACAGTTCGCTTTAGAAGACTGGATAATTGGTTGAAATTAAATAGGTTATAAAGGCTGAAAATAAAAATACAAGAATGCACGTTTGAAAATCTTAATGAGACGGCCCTTCAAGTTTACTCGTTAGCAAATCTGTAGTGCTAACGTGATAAAACTGATCGAACAATAAAATCCATCATGTGTCACTTTGGTAAAATAGGAATAAGATAAAGTAAAAGAAACTCGAAATTAAAAACAGAAAAGAAATGTTCTCAAGAAATAATAAAAGTTTTAAAGTATCATGAACAAAACTTTATAACAGAAACCATAATCAATTTTTAATTGTAATAAAATAAAATTTTAGTGCGTAAGAGAAAGTGGATGACGTTTAGATAAGAGACACTAGTTAAAGCTAGGAATCAATAAGGTTTCTTAACCAGTATAAAGTGAAAGGACATCTACTCCAGATTATAGAGAAATGTGAGAGAAAGGAACTTAGCGTTGGAAAAAAAAAAGCTTTTAGTCGATGAATTTAATCAAAAACTATAGATGACTTAACATCAAAAATAAAACTCATCCATTAATGAAAAAGTAAAAATACAAGGTTTGGGATGTCCCAAAGGTTTGTATAGGAAATTACAGTCACGTGGGTTGAGAATTAAACTATACAACGTTTCTTCACCAAGAGAACAGTGCAAGTTTTAATCTGATAAGACTGTGTTTTTTGTTTAAAATTTCTTTTTCATCGTATGCAGGTTTTGATTTACAGAATATAAAAAAATGTCACCGATTTCGTTCTGTTTGGTTGTTGTTATGCGTAAAGCTAAATAATGGGCTATTTCTACTGTTTGTCAAGTATGTTGTTTATTTTTAACAGTCCTGATAATTTTGTGATTTTATAATTATGTCTCTAAATGATAATTATGATCAAGATAATTTATCAAATGCTACTAACAAATGAAGATCTTCTTCGTGTCAATCGGTGGATCAGCGGTAAGTCGGAGATTAATAACGTTAAATATTGGGTTTCGATTCCAGAGAAGGCACAACTTTGCTCTTAACAACATACCAACAAGCTTTCTTTGTAAAAGAATATGCAGCTTTAAAATAAAGAAGGATAATTTTATTTTTTTTAAGTTTTGTGCATACAAATAACTATTGCTTACTTTCATGAGGATGCGCGGTCTCCTTTATAGTTTATCAAGAATTTCTATGTGCCGAATATATGGTGAAATTGTAAGACTGATTAAGGTCTTGCCAAAAACACTTAGTGTAAGTAAAGGTGCAGCCAAAAAAGGATTGAGTGTGCTACTTATAGGAGGAAAGAAGTCAAAAACTGGCGGCCAAACTTGTAACTACACGTATACCACTGATAAGAACTTTACAGTAAATATGCATTCATTAGTTAGCGAGGACAAGTTTGTTTTGTTCAACATGGGGCATGTTGGTAGATAAAACAAAACACGCGACCTAGCTAACTAATGAATGAATATTTTCTTATCCATACTATAAATATATCTATCAGTATGGCCGCCAGTTTTGATCTCATTCCTTTAAGTCGCACTCTGAATACTTCTTTTACCACACCTCTTTTTTTACACCTCAGGTGTTTTCGATTTGATATCACGACTTTTTGTCAATACACACCAACAAACCACAGCAAGTAAGAAAACGATACTCACTAGTAAAATACAATAGTTTTACGATTGCAGTCCTGTTACTTGGAACCAACAAGATTCTTTAAAATATCTTAGTGTAATTTTTCCCCTCTGAAACATTGTTAGCTATAACGAAAGCCAGTAGAGTGCATACCAACTTCACACAACGTTGACCCTATCCGACCCTCAAACAATACAAGAATGTGTACCTATGTCCGTCGTTATCAACGGACATAGGCTATTTTAGATAGGACAATGAGGTATACTATTCTACATACCTCCACCAAATTTCATCAAAATTTGATCATTTTTGACTGAACTATAGAGCAAAAACAGCGATCGTTTGTATTAACACATTTGAAGAAAGTGGACAATTGTTAAACTATGATTCCTGTTAACAAAATACGATGTGTCTTGTAGGTTGCTTTGACCACACGACCCCCTACCGTGTGTCTTGATTTTCAAATATTTTGCTGAAAACGTAATCTTTCAAGTTTTCTAAAACTAAAAGACCTTGTGCAAACTGTATTTCTTGTTTTGTATTATCACTCTATTAAAGCATTCTTTTGTACTTTTCAGTTTAAAAACATATATCTATTTTGTCTAATAAAATACTTTCATTAGTTCAACACAATATTTTTAAATAATGAAAGATATTAAACAGAGACATAAATACCATGTTTTTTTATATTAGTGTTGTATATCTTAAATAACCTAAGGACTCTAGTCAAGAATAACTAATAAATTACAGTTATAATTATAGATTATATGGAACAGTAAAATATATTAATAAACTGATAGCACAACTCCGACATTGCGCCTCTTCCTTTTTTGGATTCCCCTTATGAATACCTCCAGTTTTCCAGTTTTAATCAAGGTATTCAGTTTAAAAGTCAGCCTTTCATTCGGAAAAGTAAACTGGATAAGCAGTAAAGAAACAGAGAATAACTGTATTATGTAACATAATAAATATGAATAGATTAATCTTGGCTTCTTTGGCTATTTCTTTTCATTCGATTCAAATTAAAGGCTAACATGGTTTAGATGAGAATGAATGATTATAAAAAGAAAATTTACCATTCCTATGAAGGAAATGATATTGTCAAAATCATCCATATGTTTCGAACGTAGGTTGTTTGCTTGCTTGTTTCTAACCTCAGTTATCAAGCTATTCATGCACGTGTAATCCGTTCATTTAACAACCATATGTGCGTCAAAAACAAATTAATTAAATACTACATTAAAAGTAGCCGTAAAATGAACATTTATATAAATTTAAAATTATTTTAATGTGGTTTTTATGCATAAATATTCTGGCAAGTGCAAAATGTATCTAATTTAGAAAAATATTGAAATATTTAGTTTTTTATATAATAACGTAAGGAGATAATATATTAGTAATTTGAGAAAGAGAAAAACTACAGACCATAGAAAAATAATATTTGCATTCATCTCTATAAATTGAAATCAAAATTCTAAAACGTTTGATCAGCTTCTATTAAACTGCCTTAAAATGAACAGATTTTTAATAAAAAATATATTTTAGTACAATTTTTGAGTTACAACAGCACTAAATATTTTTTTACTATTTATTTGTAAGTTTTGAAAAATAGAACCAACTAAAAGATCTAAATAAATGCATCATGTTAAAGGAAAAAAAAACTATTAAATACAAACAAAGCACATGAATAAAAATTAATTGTTTTAAGGTAATTATCATCCATAACTTTGTCCTCTTATGGCACAGTGTACATTTGTGGACTTACAACGCCAGAAACCGGGAATCGATGCTCGTGTTGACTGAGCAGAGATAGCCCTCTGTGTAACTTTGTGCTTAATAACAAACAACAATATTTAACTTTATAAAGCAAACACGATAATCACATGAATAAATCTTGAAGATCATAATATGTATTCTTCGTAAGAGCATTTCAGTTTTCATTGAAAGTCATCAACATCTCTTAAAATTGTAGTTCTGTCTCACGATTAATTTAACATTACCAATTATTTTTCATTATGATGTTGTGGGAATCAGTACTCGTGGTGAGCAGAGCGCAGATAGCCCTCGAGTAGCTTTGCGTTAGCTGTCCCTAATTTTGCAGTGTAAGACTAAAGGGAAGACAGCTAGTTATCACCACCCATCGCCAACTCTTGGGCTACTCTTTTACCAACGAATAGTGGGATTGGCCGTCACATTTTAACGCCTCACGGCTGAAATGGCGAGCATGTTTGGTGCGAAAAGGATTCGAACCCGCGATCCTCAGATTAGGAGTCGAACGCTTTAACCCACCTGGTCATGCCGGGCCGTAGTTTTATAGAGAAAAATTAAAAGTAATTGAGTTAATTAGCAAAAGAGCAACTATAACTGTAATAACAAAAAATGAAACTTTTTTCACTGTTTCTTCGTTGTTAAACATAACGATATAACATTAGCTATCTGTATTGTGCTTCAGGAGTATCTAAACCAAATTTTTAGCGCTCTAAGCTTTCAGACTTACTGCTGAGACAATGGCGAAAGAAGGACATTTTTTACTATCATTAGGTACTCTTCTAATTCCAAACAAGCCTTAGCAAGCAAAACATCCAAACAGACTGAATTTGGGGATCCATGGTTCTCGTCCAGTCTCTCTAAAACACGTACTCTGAACGTCACACTCCCGTGTTCTATTAGAGAAACCCAAAAACTGGAAGTGGACAATGTTGACTAGTTGTCTACACTTTATCTAGCTAATGAGTTCAAAATTAGGAACAGCTAATGCACATAGCTGTTTTATAGCTGTCTGGGAATTTTCGAAACAAACAAACATTCATCTGTGCTCTAAAACATGATTCACGAGATTAATTTAATAAAAAAAAAAAGAGTATAATATAATATTTTGAACTTTTGTGTATAAATCAGCTGTAATTAACATAACATGTTACCTTAGACAGGTTTGTTTGATCGAAACCTCAAATGCTTCATTTCATTACAACGATTTTAAATTATTATTTATGTGTTTCAGTCGTATCATGTTAAAGTTGCACTTATTTGTTAGTTGTGTTTCTGTTTTGGATGTATCTATTTATGTAAATATTTATTTGTATGCTTACCACGACATAAGAGTTGGAACAGCTGTTACTTTGTTCATATTTTGTTATTCCAGATGGCATGAATTTTATGAACCATGCTAAAAACAGCATAAATTTGGGAATATAAAAGCTCTTAAAATTATTATGCGGTAGGAACATAAATAATACTGTTAAGATTGATTTACGAATCAGTATTGTTCATTTACTATCCACGCACTGTGAACAAATTGTATTTATGAAATATATCTTTGTATTTCTGTGATGAAGCTTAAAAAAAGATAATTTTGTTTGTATGTTTGTGTGTGTAACAGGCTAACTTGACCTTTCTCTCTTATGTATAAAACTACATAAACAGGTATGCTATTAAGGGTTAACATGTATTTTTCTCTGTTATTCAAGCTAAACCAATGAGGTAACAGATATTCTCTTTCTTTCAACAGAAATACTCTAGACCAATTTAAGAAATCGAGCTATGTTGTTTCTTTTGTAGTGATGGCTTTGGTTGATAATTTGGTCATGTAGTTTTATTATCCCTCAGAAATATGTGTTTTTTCGGTGCTATTTGACCAAACAACTGGATTAATCAACTGAGTATATCGTTCTAATGACTTTTTAAAGCAATAGCCTGTTTTAACGTATTTAACTAAAATAGTGAATGCGTTTTTTTCTTTAAGTAGCATCTAGACCAACCAGTGAATTGTATAGATTTTTTACTCTGTGTTTGAGTAAAACACCAAATTCAACTGGTATAACAAGTATATATAATATTATCCCCTAACGCAGGTATAGACTATCCTGAACCCTAGAATTCTTGACAAAGCAGCATAGACCACCTATGTGCAAAGTGTCATTATGGTTGAAAATACCAATATCCCTATTTTAGTGTTTATAAAATTCGCATTAACTCTAATCACTTTATTCGACGCACTCGCTAAAAACAACCTGCATTTTTTATAGAAGGCTTAACCCTATATTAGACTTTTTGCTGCTTAAGTAAATCCGTTCTCTATTGATTCTGCAATTTATGCTTTGTCAGAAACCTGCTTGCCTTGTTGAGCTGCAGTCACGTATGCAAAGAAGCAATCAATAACCATCATCTTTAAATAGACAGACAGAAACGTTTTAAGACGGAAAATTGCTTCTTTTTTTATTTAGTACCTTATATAGAATTTCATAAATACTCTAAAAACGATGGATTTAATAAAAATGTCAAAAAGTTTATGACGAAAAAAAGACTGATGTTATATAATGCCGAGATCGTTTAGAACTCAGAAGTTCTCCTCCGTTAATACTTTAAACAAAAATACTACGTTCGATACACTACATTTGGTTAGATACAGTTTTTATGAAATTTATAAAACCTTTAGCCCAGTGTTATCTTAAGAAGAACCGACCCTCAAGTAAGAGGGTTCAAATAGTACAACGCTTCCCCTCGTGGCTCAGTGTCTGCAGACTTATACCGTTAGAAACCGGGTTTCGATACGCGTGATGGGCAGAGCACAGATATCCCATTGTACAGCTCCGTGTTTAACTTAAAACATACAAACAATCAAATTGTACAAACATTTTTATTTTACCTTCCTGATAATTCTTTATTCGGTAATTAAAACTAATCATAAAACTAAATACGAGCATCTATCTTCATGGAATGTGACAGTTTATTTGTTATAACTTCTCACAGCCAATGACTGTGTATTTGTCATAACTTCTCACACCCAATGACTGTTTATTTGTCATAACTTCTCACACCCAATGACTGTTTATTTGTCATAACTTCTCACAGCCAATGACAGTTTATTTGTCATAACTTCTCACAGCCAAAACAAAACAGAAAAAACATCATGACTAAACATTTGAAATTAAATAGAAAATTTGAACTAGTGTTTGAAAATTCGTATCTGTGCTTTAGGCTCTTTTGACATTTATTGATCTTTCAATTAATTTTTCTTTCATCAAATTTACAGAGTTTTTTATCTGATTCCTGGCGAATTATTTATTTTACTCCCAAGGGTAACTTAAGTCTTAAAACTGAATAAAGTTAATACAAACTTATTTTCCAGGTAACCGCTTGACGAGTCTTTAGAGAATAGTATATATTAACTATCAGAATCAGGCAGTGCATGGCCTTTTTTAAGAGTCTATGTAGGCCATATTTATGACAATTGTACAGGTAATATACGCTGAAACCATTTTTAAAAGTAAAATAATATTGTGTGTTTTAAAAAACAGTATAGTTTCAAACAGTCCTTCACTCTTTATGTTCATTTTACTCTACGGTGTATTAGATCTGTATTTTGGAATTCGAATGGAATTCAAGAACTTTAAATAATGAAATAGGACCAGCGTTCTTGTATAAAGGTGTTGAATACTCTGTAATATGCTGAGCTTGACGTATGTTAAGTAAGGCATTGTGTTTGTTCCCAATATTAATATCTTGAATATGCAGATGATTGCATGACATACGTACACAAACTGCGATTGAAAGTTAAATATAGTAAAAAATACTTGAAAAGTCATTGGCTATTACTTCGGAAAAAATGACAAAACTCTCCTAATAAGGAATTATATATGGAATAGAATTTTTGAAAAAGTAAAAATGTTTGAAATATTTCGTAAGATACAAATTTAATCAATTATTTTCGTTTTAATACTATAGTGTCTATCGGACTTAGACCATGTAATGAGCCTTTTCTCAAATATTTCTCAAAATTTTATTTAAGTGCATACTACTGCCCAAAGCCATTTTAGATAGCAAAAGCAAAAAAACTAAAACAGAATATTGTTACAAATAAGCAAAAACACAAGTTATACAAAGACTTAGCGTTTCATTGACGTTAACGTTAACAAGAACGTACAAATTGGAAAATAGCTTTGAATACAAGTAAAAGTAAGCGTTTTAGTTTTTAAAAAAATACTAGAAAGTTTTAAACTGGTTTAAAACCCATTTACACAAATTTCTATGTCCTCAGGAAATTAGAATTAGCACCATATATTTTACTGCTCATAATCTAGCTATCATCAAAATTATCTTTCATAGTGCGTACGAACAAAAAGCTTTCAACAATAATAGTAATAAATTCAGCTGAGTAAAAATGTATTATACGATTTATTGGATACCATGATTTTGTTTGTTTGATTCTTGAATTTCGTGCAAAACTACTCAATGGTTCTCTGCACTAACCGTCTCCAATTTAATGAGTCATCACCGCCCACAGCCAACTCTTGTGCTAATCTTTTACCACCGAATAGTGAGATTGGCCGTTACTTTATAACGCCCCAACGACTGAAATGGGGAGCAATTTTGATGTGACGGGAATTCGAACTTGCGACTTTTAGATTCGAAATCGAGGGCCCTCACAACTTGGATATGCCGTGTCTTTAAAGATATCCTGAACATTTGATAAATAAATGTATTTTAAAATTTTGAGAACAAACTTTTTACCTTCTAGAAGCAACAATCTTAATGTTAAATTAAACCGTTTTATTTGCTGTATTCATATTAGTATCTCCACTAACGAAGGTCATTGAAGGTTATATTTTCGCCCCTGTATGTATATGTTTGTCCGTGTGGTGTGTGTGTCTGTTTATCAGCAAGATTTCTCGAAAACATCTGAATAGATTTGGACAAAAATTGGTATACGTTTGGACTATGCCAAAATTTACAAGTGATTAGTTTTGGAGGGTCAAATTCCGGCAAGCATACGAAGATCCTAAAGAGGATCGATTTTTCACACAATGTTTGTTGTATAACTCAGTCAAAAACGGTCATATTATGATGAAACTCGGTGGACATATAAATATTATTATTCTTCATAGTTCTGCTAAAATAAGTCCGTGATAACGACTGATTTGCGGACACATTTTCGCTATTTGTGTGTGTATGTATTTCGTGTTTGTTTTTTTTAAGTCATATTTTATTTCCGATGCTTTGGTTCTAGAGATGATTTTATATTGGGATATTTTCATATTTTATCATATATCTGGAATAATCAGAATACACTTAAATATCTTGTAAGTTTCAAGTAAAAACTCACTTTTTTTTCGGTTCAGCTGTGTATGGTGTTCGCGTATAGTGTCATGGCTTTTCACGTACCGTTTTCTAAAATACCAGTGGATTGTATGTCCTCTCTATTAACTGAAGCACTTGCTATAGCTGTGATATATTTATGTGTTTATTTATTTCAGAACAAAACCACATTTGGCAACCTACTGTGTCGTGGGATTTTAGTGTTGAGTGTCTGTAGACTTGCCGTTTTTCCAACGATAGACATAGATGCGATATCACAAAGGAAAGTAAGATAAAAGTAAAAATAATCTATTTACCTTATTATCCCCCCAGTTTCTTTCCACCAATTGGCTGGACGTGGTCTAGTGATTAGTGTGTGGAGTCTTTAAATCTTAGGATTTATGGTTTGCGACCCGTCGCAGCACAACGCTTTCTGCAATTTGGAGCCTTTATGTACAAGTGAACTAACTATAAGCTCCAAATATTTATTAAGACAGCTGAAAATAAGGGAAAGCTGTGCGCATATATTACTTTGTTAGCCTTAGCAAAAATTCTGAACAAACAAACAAACACACTCTTCACCAGTTTCTTTTATCTCTACATACACAAACCTAAAACAACAAGTAGATATTTCTCGTACGTTCTTTCGACTAACACTTACTTGTTCGTTGAGACACGACACATGAATTATGTTTTTATGAACAGCCTAAGCCTGTTTAATACCAAGCATAATTCTAAATTTGTCAAAGTTGTAGCATATGGAAGTAATGTGACACGTGCAGGCAAACCAACGTTGGATTAAAAAGACAATTCCCTAATAGGCTCTTGTTGATAACCCAATTGAAGGTCTATTTATGTCCTTTATAAGTACATGTGTTAGGTAGTACAATATAAAAACGTATAATCACATGTTGTTTTGTATGCAATAATTTTAGAATAAGTCAGCCGAAATATAATATTTTTATTTATAGTATCTGTTTATAGCAATGCTTGGTATTATATTTTCATATATTTATAAGGTTGTTTATTATAAGAGAAAAAAGCTAATATTCACATTCTTTCGCGCCTATGGCCTGGCATGGTCAGGTGGTTAGAAATGCTTGGCTCGCAATCTGAAAGGCGCGGGTTTGAATTTCCGTCACACCAAACATGCTCTCTCTTTCAGCCGTGGAGGTGTTATATTATGATGGTCTGTCCCAATATTCGCTGGTAAAAGAGAAGCCAAAGATTTGGCGGTGAGTGGTGATGAGTAGTTGCCTTTTCTCTAAATTTACACTCCTAAATTAGAGATGGCTAGTGCAGATAGCCTTCATGTAGCCTTGCGTGAAATTTCCAAATAAAACTTTTCCGCGTAACTCAGGTAATGCGTAATTTGTGCAGAGCACTCTGTCTTTGTGATGCCTTCCAAAAGCATCTTAATAATGATTAAAATGAACTACATGTAGTTGCTGAATACAGCATTTATTTTAAGTTGCGTTATCTATGAGCTAGATGGGAGCCATTTCACCTCCACTTTAGAAATTCATGTTATTCAATCTTATAGGGAAAATGGTTCCAATAACAAGCAGTGAATGTTTTCAGTACCTAAAAACTCTATGTCTCTATAAATTATTTGTTTTAATTACAAACAACGTTTGTAACAAAAACTGGGTTCATTATAAAACATTTTACTTTTACACGATAGTTACCCTAATTAATTGGTTATATTTGTTTTTGAATTTCGCACAAAGCTACTCGAGGGCTATCTGTGCTAC
This sequence comes from Tachypleus tridentatus, assembly GCF_004210375.1. Classification (NCBI taxonomy): domain Eukaryota; kingdom Metazoa; phylum Arthropoda; class Merostomata; order Xiphosura; family Limulidae; genus Tachypleus; species Tachypleus tridentatus. The sequence goes on along the minus strand of NC_134830.1, from coordinate 64,017,219 downwards.
CCGTCCCTAATTTAGCAGTGTAAGACTAGAGGGAAGGCAGCTAGTCATCACCACCCACCGCTAACTCTTGGACTACTCTTTTACCAACGAATAGTGGGATTAACCGTAACATTATAACGTCCCCACGGCTAAAAGGGCGAGCATGTTTGGCGCGAAGGGGATGCGAACTCGCGACCCTCAGATTACAAGTCGCACGCCTTAACACGCTTGGCCATGCCAGGTCCATTAATTGGTTAAAACCACAATCAAACTGGAGGTAGCCGTCTTATACAGCCTTTTTCTAGATACAAACTGAATTTATTATAAAACATTGTGCTTTCTCATGACATTCTCCTTAATAAATAAGTTAAAACCACAATCAAACTTAAGGTGCTCTTCTTATCTAATTTTTATCTGAATACAAAGAACAAAACTTCAACAGCTACAAATAAACAACAAATATTTTGATAAATGCCTAGATGGAGTAAAGTAAAAATAATAGGACCAGTGACCAGTCCATTTTCAAACAAATAAAGCTTTTCCCTACATTGCATAAATTAGAGACGTTTCTGTATTTTAAATTCCAAACATGGCAAATTATTTTTAATGCAGATATTTGAGAACTGCATAATATCCATGATAGCAAAATCAAACCGATAAAGCAAATCTATATTTTACTGAAACCGGCGAAAAACGCTTTCTTCGAAGTTATGTAGGTACCAGGTAGGGAATAACTTCCTCGTGGTTTGAAGTACTGCCAAGAATTCTTCTTTAGGTTTCGGTTTCCTTTCCTGTCTTTCTCGATCAATTTAGTCTAACACACACAATTTCAACAACATTGAGTTCCAAGCTATTCAGAGGCCACACTAAGCGTACAACGTTTCCACCCAAGTTGTTGTTATTTACATACCGTTTTACTGCGCTTGTTTGATGTTTACGAATATTACCATGCTGGAAAATAAAATCCTCCTTCACACAAACACACTAAACGACCTTCAAAAGAAACAGCATAGTGAATGAGTGAATAGTTATATTAAATCCAGGACTCCATTAATAATAAAGATATCTCCAACACCAGTTGGTGCAAAACAGCCTCATACTTGAATGTTAACACTGAGAGTTAAAAACAATATTCTCTAATCGTTCACTGACAAACTTACTGACGTCAATTGGTCCAAAAAAATCTCAATCTGTCTCATGAAATCAAAGTATCCTGCACGTTTTCAAATTTTATTTTGGGAGAAATACACCAATTTAGTCCTTCTTGAAGCAAGTTGAATCGCACTATGGAGGGTCAGATTTAACACTACGACTTCCTGATGAAGTCTGTTTCTGAGTGAAGCGAACTTACAGTACTTAACATCTGAACTGGAAAGCTTAGGTGTTCTGATCTTCTCATGACTCATATTAGTTACGTTATATCTTTTAAATGTTTTTCGAAGTCCAGTTTTTGATATTGTCACATACCTTCTAACGAAAGAAAATAACAACTTTGTCTATGAATTAAAAATAATGTTTAACACTTTTATAACAAAAAAAGCTAATAAGTGTGTGGGATACTATATGAAGTTGGAATGTGTGTGTTTGTGTGTTTTCTTATAGCAAAGCCACGTCGGGCTATCTGCTGAGCCCACCGAGGGGAATCGAACCCCTGAGTTGAACATTAATAGAATAGTTACAGCTTTACTATGTCTAAAAGCTACATTCACCTGATTTAAGTTCTATTGTCAGTTGTGGCATTCTTACCACTTTGGTTAGAATTTAATTTAAACTAAACACGTGCCTTATAACATATTTAGGTAAATATGGATTTTGTCTTGGCATTATTTTTATATTTCATCCTGAACACTTTCTAGACTGAACACTTAATCACAGATACAGGGCTTCTTTATTCATATTAATAAATCTTTTAATTTTTCTTTACCAATTTTTTTCCAGAATAAAATTTTTGATATGTTTTTTGTTGTCTAAAAATTGGTTTGTTCTAATAAATATGTGCTTAGTTTTCAACTTATAGTTTATTCTATGCAACAACTTGAGGAGTCTGAGTGCCAGATTTCATAAATAACATTATGTACGATTAAATAAACAAACTTCGCATTCTGAAAATTAATTAATTTCTGAGTCAAGTTTAAAAAAAGCCAGTTCAAGCTACACCTTGGTCAACATGTGTTATTGGGTTAAAACTACTTTCGGAGAATTTTATTTCTCATCAGTGTATACGCCTTTTCTCGTAGTGAATACAGAGCACTTTTACAGCAACAGTAAATTTGATCATGTACGATTACTGACAACCTTATAGTCAAAAACGTTTTAAAATTTAAATTTCACGACGTGTACGTCAAAGCATTTTAAAGAACAAAAGCAAAACAACAAAATTAAAGTACAGAACAGAAATCAATGATTTTATAAAGATGAACATCATTAGAAATGGTATTCATTCAAATTAAATGGACGAAATTAAGGTAAAATTTTTACATTTAAGTTTTGATCAAAGTTCCAAAACTGGTAAAACGTTAAAACTACAACCTTTACAGTAAAGTTACATATTTGAGATTTTGGTTTAGGTCCTTGTTTCAAATATATAAAGAAAACTCTAAAATTTTATTCTATATTAAATATTCGCGTACATTTTGTTGTTTTTATATTTCGTAAGTCAATAATTATATGGAACTAATATCACTGGTGAAGAATTTTTATTTGAAATTTTATTCAGGTGTTTATTATTCTGTGAAAAATATATTTTATCGACAGTAAGTTAAAACTTTGGAAAAATAAGATATCTTATATTCTGTTTTCATATTATTTCTGCAAATTAATCGCATATTTTATTTTATTTTTTACAACTTTATAAGCCATTTAGTTTCGGTTAAGTAACAAAGAAAAACATGTGTTGAAAAGATTGAATATGCCCGCTAATTTCTCCACTATAATTGCCTAAACAGAGATACCTCGTGTCTGTTTATATATCTAAAATTTCTAGTAACCATAAGACATGAAATATAAATTTATTTTTACACACATGCAATGGTATAGAAAGATTTCAAGCTGCCATGTGCTTGCGAGTTTCGAGTTACAAAGCTGATTACTCAATTTTTCAACAAAAAATAACACAATTTTAAAACTAGAAATTTTTAGACTAAATGATATCCTTTAAACGACGTAGATACAAATTCTGAAGAAATAAAACTTACGGGTTGACTTTAAGTAGGTGGCAAACTGGTTTCGGATTCGTGCAATGCTATAAAATATTCTCGCACTTTAAGCTCTAAGCGCGTTATAAGAGCAACAGTTAATCCCATATCCCGAGCGCTTTCAAAAGACAAGCCTTTCTTCTTCAGGGAGCAAACTGGAATGAAGAAAGGTCCAACTTTCTGAAGTGCTCGAGTTATGAAGTGTTTAGCATTTTATATAAAGACCTATTAAAACTACTTAATTTTGTCTGACATCGTGAACAGTTTAATTACTTAGAGTGCTGTTGACTGGTTGTCTTCCTTCTGGTCAATAGCTAAGAATTAGGGACGATGTTAGATTGGCCTAGTAGCAAAATACAAGTATTGAAAACCTGTTTCTCGATTGTTTAAATGTGCTAAGGAATCATACCATTGGTGTTAAGATCAAAGCAGAGGCACTTTAGGTAATTATGATATTTTAAAACGTTTCATTAGTATAGTTAACGAAACTTAATCTGCATCCTTAATTTTGTTTTTATTTTCAATCCCAATCACGTTTTAGTAACAGCATTGATTTTCATATTCTAATCATGTCTATGTGGTCAGCCCGTTAGGCAATGTATCGCAATTTGAAGGCTCGAACCACGAACATAATTCGTACTTTCAACTATGTGGTGGTATAATCATGAGAAACAATTTCTGCTATTCGGTCCAGAGTAGCCACACAGACGACGGATGCTGCTGATTGGTTACACTCACTATGGTCAGATGTTCCAGTTAGGGATAGTTATGCCTGAACCCTTAATTCGTGTATCGCATAAGACTTTCGAGTTGAAAATATCAAGAACGCATTAAATGTAATTGAAACCTAAGAACACTTCACGTGCATTTTAAGATCTAGCTCAGAGATCCTTATGACTTTAGTCTAGTAGAACCGCTAGTTTTGAATTACTGAAAAAGGTAAAGTAGCCAACTGGTAGTTACCTTGTCACAAGTTATTTGTTGGGCTCTTTGAACTGAATAATGTGGTTAATTGTATTGTCACTGTTATAAAACCCTCACAGCTTAAAATACAGGGGAAGGATTCATCTGCATTACTGCACCAACCGATGACTTTCTCTGCAACCTAGTACATTAACCATTCATTAACGCCTAGACCTGGTATTAATATCCACCATTTAGGGCCCGGCAAGGCCAGGTGATTAAGGCACTTGACTCCTAGTTCGAGGGTTCCGGGTTCGAATCCCTATCATACCAAACATGATCGCTCTTTCAGCCGTGGGAGGGTCATGATATGACGGTCAATCCTACTATTCGTTGGTAAAAGAGTAGCTGCTTTCCCTTTAGTCTTACACTACTAAATTAGGGACTGCTAGCACAGATAGACCTCGTGTAGCTTTGAGCGAGATTTAAAAACAAACCAAATAAGTCCACCATTTAACAATATTTACTGTGGAATGAACCGTTGTAATATGTTCATGACACTACCATTCAATGTTATATACATATATAAATGGCAGAAAATATACCTGTAACTTATTTGTGAAAAGCAGTTAGCTAAGTGTATGGATAAAGTATATCTTAGTAAAATTTTCTAAAGAAATCAATGAAACGCCTAAAAATATATGTATGTTCACGTACTGCATATTTCTTTGAAGTAGGTATGTAATAGCAGCTAATGTTTAGAGCTAGTTAAAAATTAAAACAAATGAATTCCTTGTTGCTTAATGATATTTCTTGTTGTTTTCTCAGTTCAAGGTAATTAACCAAGAACTTAATGAGATAACTAATAATTTATCACGGATAATTTATTTTCTATATAAATATCAAATTAAATACCAATAAGCGGATAAAGGTGCTAGTGTTTGTAAATATAATTAAGAACTACGTTTTTGTAATGTTCGAAAGGTTTATGTCCTTCATCAAATTTGTTTTTTCTGTACAGGCTGCATGTTAGAAATTATGTAAGGTCAGAAAACATATACTGAACTTGTAGGTGTTTTACACTGTTTTTGGCTTCTATGGGTTTTTATAAGTGGTTCTATGAGAACCACCATATTTTCTTTCAATGTATGTATTTTTTCTTTCTTCAGCGGTAACAGAATGCGTACTTCATGGGGGAAGGTTTTTTATTATTTACTTCAAAAATTCGGTTATTCTTCATAATATAAGCCGAATATTAAAATTCGGATTATGCAGGAAAATTTTGCAACAGTTTTAAATACCATTTATTGTTGATACTGACGTTTTGGCAAGTTTTTAAATGTATCTCTGAAACCAACATCATGTCACGCGGCCCGACATGGCTAGATGGTTAAGGCACTTGACTCATAGACCGAGAGTTGCGGGTTTGAATCCTCGTCACACCAAACATACTCGCCCTTTCAGTCGTGGGGTGTTATATTTGGCAATCCCACTATTTGTTGTTAAAAGAGTAGCCCAAGAGTTGATGATGGATGGTGACGACTAGTTGCCTTCCCTCTAGTCTTACACTACTAAATTAGGGACGGTTAGCGCAGATAGCCCTCGCATAGCTTTGCGCGATATTCAAAACAAACCAATCATCATGTCACCCCAGAAGTTTACATAGAATAACAAAAAAAAAACAGTTACTATAGTAACTGGATCCGAAACATTTATGAAGAGTACCTATTCTTTCTCATCTTTAATATTTATTACACACACATTATAAATGGTCAAAATCCAACAGATGTATTATTATTATGCAGAGAATGGATTTAAATATGAAACTCAACAACACTAACAAAATTAAAGTGAACCAAGTATACTTAGAAGCATAGAAACTCATTTCAATATATGCATTCAAAAATAAAAATATCTTAGCAGATATAAAAAAATATACAAATGTTTGCATCGTCTTCAACAGATTCTTAAATTTATTTAATATCAGTACCTCAGACTGTTTAGTGGGACGACTGTTCTCAGGCAGGTACTGATCTATCTTATTATAGGATAAGCAGTTCCTCGATAGCTCAAAAAATTCACAAAACAACAAACAAGACTGATCTATAATTTTATTAATTTAATTATCTTTATCTGTGTTAATTTAAGTGTTATTCAGATGACTTACTATATTTATCGGTATACGTATATATGGAGAGACACTACATGTTTTTCTTAAACTTTCATATAATTGTTTTGTTAATAAGATAGTTTAAAACGATCAGACATTTAATAATCTCTTGTTCGTTTCCACTCTTCCACTGCAATGATGTATACAGATAAAAAAATAGGATGTTAATGGCTTGCAATATTCATGAAAGTAACAAGTCAGCCATATGATAATTATTCTGGAATAATAAAAGATTTTACACGCGTGAGAAAAATCTTCTCATAAAGTCGAATACCAAGAACAAAAATAGATTTTAAAAAATTGTATGTGATTAAAGGCTAAAAATCTGAACTGTACTCATATTCCAATTAAGCACAGTGAATAGAAGTATTATATAACCATAACTTGTGCGAGCGATATTTTTATAATCTTAGAAAGATATAAAATTATATAGAAAAAAAATCCATTTGTGCATTAAGGTCGTCGTGGTATTAAATATATGTAAAAATTGTAACACTTATCTGAATATGATGGTTCTTCTCACTTAGAAAATATGGCTTCATTTTCTACAAACAAAAATTCAGTATGCTCATAAAGGATTCTTGTTCTCTTCTTCTATTCTTCATACATAAAAATTATATCAGTTTTATTTTGTTTAAGATTTCAAGTAAATTATGCCAGAATGAGACAAGAAAAATGTTTTAAAGAATCATAGATACATTGACGTTCGTTTATATTCTGCTACTCACAGAGATACACAAATGGCTATCTTTATCTTCCTCACCGCATGTATCGAAACTCAATTTTTAGCGTTACAGTAGTATTTGTAGTTTATAAGAGCTTGGGTGAAATTTAATTATTTAAAACCTTTAAGTATAATATTTCGTAATAAATAAAATCATTTTACCTTAACTGCCTTTTTACCACTTTTGTTTTGAATAATTATTCTTATTAATTTTGTAACATTCTCTTTTGGTCCCCGCCCAATGGCACAGCGGCATGTCTGAGGACTTACAATACTATAAACCGTGTTTCAGTACCTGTGGTGGGCAAACAACAGATAGCCCATTGTTTAGCTTTGGTCCTAATTACAGATAACATTATTCTTGTGAAAATGTGACAACTTTAAGGAGGCCATGCCGCACGCCTTTCTATTGATATAATGTAAATCACCATTAACATTTCTAGCCAAACCCAATAATCTGCAGTAACTACATATTTGTTTCATATCAGAATACCACAGCCACTAACAAAGTTTGATCTGACAGTAACGCTATTCGTCCTAATTAAACAGCTGATGTGGCCAAGAACTATTCATTCAACGATATCACTAAAAGAACTTGAGACAAAAAACAGGGCATTTAAGAAAAAGAGTGTGTGAATGTTTTAAGCAAAGCCACATCGGGCTATCTGCTGAGTCCACCGAGGGGAGTCAAAACCCTGATTTTAGCGTTGTAAATCCATAGATTTACCGCTGTACAAACGCGGGACTCAAAAGAAATGAGAATATCAATATTCTACATGGAAGTGGAAAAATGTCCTCATCTTTAAAGAAAGTTCATCCAAGTAACTTCCAAGGAACATCAAATACTTTACTGAAAGTTACAACACTTAATAAGGCTATTTTGTAATTTTGAAGGCAGAATAATTGTCCCATTCCGCTAAGCCTTTTATGAGTTCATTAAGCTAAAGAGAACTCTCTAAATCCGGGTTCACACCAAACATGCTTGTTCATTCAGCCGTGGAGGCATTATAATGTGACTGTCAATCCCACTATTCGTTGTTAAAAGAGTAGCCCAATAGTTTGCGGTGGGTGGGGATGACTAGCTGCCTTCCCTCTTGTCTTACACTACAAAATTGAGGACGACTAACGCAAATAGCCCTCGAGTAGCTTTGCGCGAAATTCAAAAACAAACCAAACAAACAAACCCAGGAAGTCATTTCAATTACTATAGTCGTATCGTCTTTGCCAAAATATTTCTATATCTTTGTATCCTTTGACAAGCAAGGTGTTCGTAAGCTTACGTTAAAAGTACAGTGGAAGCTTTCCATGGTATTTTTGTCAAAATGTTGGATTTTAAAACTGCCCTCGCCTCCTTCGCCAAAGTCTATTAAAGCTGAAATTGCGCTATTGAACATGGTACATAATCCTGGTTCTGAGAATAAACAGGATCATCGATGTAGGGTGAAGCTGCAATAACATAACGTAGATAATAGATCACTCGTACAAAATATGCTCCAGTATAGTACTGTCAAATCTATTTTCCAGACGCATTTTCTTCAGCATAGAGTGGAGAGAACCGAAAACAAAACCTTATATTTTATACGATTATCTCTTTAGAGAGAAAATGTGTGATAGAACATCAAAATAACTGGTTATAATTTCTATACCCCCATTCTAATCTGGTTCAATATCAATTTTCCAAAAGATATGCACTTTGTTTTAAGAAGATGTCGAAGTTCTCTTCAGTACAATGTCATAAGTTGTTGAATAACTTCAGCAGTCAAGTCTTTTCATATCAAAAGGCGACATCTTATGGTAAATACTTACTGTAATGTTGCTGTGGTCTCAACGAAATCCCTGTCATGGTTACGGATGCGAAATATTATGGTAAATACTTATTGTAATGTTGCTGTGGTCAAAACGAAATCATTACCATTGTTACAGATGCGAAATATTATGTTAAATACTTACTGTAATGTTGCTGTGATCTGACAAAATCCTTATCATGATAACAGAAGCAAAATGTTAATGTAAATATTACTGTAATGTTGCGGTGGTCTAAATGAAATCGTTGTCATGGTTACAAATCTATATAATCACTTAATTCTTATTATTGAAGGCCTGAAAAGAACCTTTTGTGATGGCAGTGGTCAAAATCCGATTCTGGGTCTCACTGCTAGAAAGGCTGTTAGTTAGTCCACTATTTTGGCTTAGACAAAATATACAATATACCGCTTTCAGATTGCTGTTTTTGGAGTTTATTAAATATTATCTTCAACAGTAATAATAATTGGATGTTGTTGTTTTTTTATAAGTGATGCTCATTTTCCACGTCTCACAGCTCGGTATATGTTATTGCTCTCATCCATTGATCCTTTGGTGGCTGAACGATGTAAGATTGGGACTTATAACGCTAAAGTGCGGGATTCGATTCATGAAATGCATACAGCGCAGATTTGCGCTTAACATCAGATAACAAAACTTTTTATTTGGAAATATAACCTTACTTTACAGCAACTTAAACACAGACATCTATAGTTCAGTGTAAACGAAGTATTTGTTTGTATTTCAAGCAAAGTTACTCGATGGCTCTCTGCGCTACATGTTATAGATCAGAACTTTGTTATAGACCACTTTGATATTGCTTTGTTACTACCGTGCTATATTCACACTTGGCTTTCACTTCAACTTTATTAATGTTTTTACAGATTTCTATCAAAAATTGACGCATGCCAGTTTAAGCCTAACAGATTGCTATTTATTACTCTAACCAATAGGACATAAATTTTCAATTAGATTTTGTTTCTAACTGGTGGCAGTATATTATTTTCTTTCATCGCCTCTCCCGGTTTATTCGTTCTCTCCCTCTCCTGGTCTTTCCCCTTTAATCGAATACTTGCCTTTTATATCCATTTTCTCAAACCCACGTCAACAGGTCCTTTTCTTTTACGAACTTGAATGTCAGTTTTCTAATGGAATTACAACGTTTCACTTTCAAAGAGGTTCTCCTAGCTTCCATTATACTACTCAAAACTTCCAAGGTAAAAATAACCGAAGCAACCATGAAGTGAGAATATGCGAAATACAGCTATCAAACAATGCTAAGTTTCTAAACATTATTCTGATTTATTGTCTGACTACACAAAATAAACTGACTGATAAGAGTAAGTCACTAACGCAAAAATAATAATACCTCTCAGATACAAAGGCGGGCTAAAAAATAATGTTGTTATATTCGAATTATCATACGTTCTTTATCTACACAAAAATATTTTCGCACTAAAACATATTGCTTTTATATCTTAATATTTGCGCTATAGATGATCGGAAACTCTTGATGCATGTGTTTATCTGTAGTGTTATTTGTTTGTGTGCTTTTTTATATTTTTACGTTCGTAGCAAAATGTAAATTACTTCGTGTTTAATGTCTCTATCGTTTCATATGAGGTTTAAATTTCTCATTACGGAGTCAGAGCATAATTATGACATTCTAATTCTCTTCTTAATCACTTGCACGGATATTAGTTATAATTGTGCTCTCTGTATTAATCCGTACTTTTCCGCTTTCTATTCACTGGTGGTCAATGACAAGGCGAGGTTGTTGGTACGATACTAAGTTCGTAAGTCACGAAATTCTCAGGAGGCTTTAGCATCCGGAGTTAATAATTGTTCAACCTGAAGCTTCCAGCAAAGTTGAAACTTTCTATAAAATTCGTAAACTTAGGAAAGAAAGAAATAATTTAATACGCAAGGATAGCGATAAGCTTTTGCGTGTGTGTGAAAGGAACAAAATTATGATTGCATGCAATTCTCAACGCACCGTAATTATTTTTTATCTCTAGGCTTGAGTTTGAAGAATTGCATTACAATGCTAATCTTTGGTTGGACAGTACTCATTTTATTGTCTCTGTTTCGATTATATTATAAAAGATTCAGTGATATATTTACATAATGCTTGTCTATTCCGGAAGAAAGGTAAAGGTGTTTGGAAATTAAGTTAATTTCAAAACGAAGAACAAAACAATATGTTACTAGGAACCTAACTTCATGTAGAGTGCGCTTAAACTTAGTATCTCATTAAATGTGGTTATTCATATTCCGTGTGCATGAGACGATCATAATGGTACATTAATATATTAACGCTACTGCAGATTCTTGTTAGTAGATTAAAGAAACATCACCTACTTTTCTGAAAGTGGTAGCATTTAAAAAGGATGTTTTCTAATTTTGTAGGCAAAATAAGCTTTCCTATTGCGCGAAGCCTTTTCCGAGTTCATTAACTAAGTAAGTGATAAGATATATATTTTGTAGATTTTGTAACGATCATTAATTATCTGTCATCTCAAGACGGTATCACTATCTCTTGGTTTTGCTACGTTCACAAACCTTGTATACGCTTATCTCTATAACAAAATTTTAGAACCTTAAGTTATAGCTACGATTTAGGTCTTTACATTTTCAGTAAGCGATATATTATAACGAAAAGATTTGAAACAATTTTTAGCAGTTTTTTCACTCTTCATTAGGCGCGTACGTAGTCTTATGATATAAGTTATTAGTTTGTTTGTTTGTTTTTGAAGTTTGCGCAAAGCTACACAAGGGCTATCTGCGATAGCCGTCCTTAATTTAACAGTGTAAGACTAGAGGAAAGAGAGCTAGTCATCGCCACCCACCGCCAACTCTTGGAATACTCTTTTACCAACGAATGGTTGGATTGACAGTCACATTGTATCATCCACACGGCTGCAGGGGCGAGCAAGTTTAGTGTAATGGGATTTCGAACCCGAGACCCTCAGATTACGAGTAGAGCGCCCTCCATGCTGGACCGATATGTTATTATTACTCTAAAAATACGTAAAAACGGGTTATCATGTCTTAGTAGAGTGGAAATGTACAGTGATAAATATAATTTCACAAATTTCCGATTACCTGTCAATCTATCTGAAAACATTTAGATAAAAATTAGTAAATTTCGTATATGGGTGGGTTACTTTTTACTAAGTATAAACTAGGTTGCATTTTTCTGTTGAGGAACAAAAAAGAGTAAAACTACTACTCGAGTGTAAGAAAGCTGTCATTATAAATATTTTCTATTAAAAATAAGAGCGACACAAATTTTTCAAAAGTGAATTTGCATTTTTCAATCTAGAATACACTGCTATTTTATGGATAAAAACGGGAAAAACGTATTTAGAAGAATTTGTTTGTTTGGGTTTAAGCACTAAGCTGTAGTGCTTAATTAATTAATATCGCTTATTAATATCGTGGTTAATACACAAAGACTAATTAGTGTATAGCCTATACACTAGGCTATCTGTGCTCTGCCCACCACGAGTATCGATACCCGGTTTTTAGCTGTGTGAGTTCGTAAACATGCCACTGTGCCACTGGGGGATATTTAAAGAGACCCCCGAGTAAATGATAAAAACGTATTTGGAAAAGACCTCTAGTAATTTAATTTTTAACTAATGAGCAACTTTTCCATTAAGATTTGATTTTTATTTCAAATACGATTAGGTAAACAAGATTCATCTCCTCAAAACAGAAAGACTAAATGACAAATATGACATATATATATAAATAGCAAAAGTAAAGTTAGATTACGCTTCTTACTTTTAAAAATTAATATCATATAATATCTTTATTAGTGCCAGCTTGTTTTATAATTAAATTATATGATCTTTCTTTTGGTTATAATACAGTTTACTGTGCAACCCATAAACTTATATTACATATAATCAGCGAGTGTGTCAATAGTAAAGACCAATGAATTTATTCTGTTTATTTCCTGCTAATTAGATTCAAAGCTCAATGAATACCTATTCTGATATAAGGACTACAACAGAAAATGTACAAAGTACTTGTAGTAAGATGTTGACGATCGAATATAATCGTTATCGTGGTTAATAACCTATACGGTCACATAAGCCTAATTATTAATTAGCTACATTTTTTTGTAACTGAATACTGATTACCAGCAAGTTATATCGTACGTTTCGGCTGCTGTTCCCTGCTGTTTTCTGTGAAATTATAAGGATAGAGTGTAAAACTATGGTGGTCGATATTTGAATCACTAGATGATTATGATCAGAAATCACACAGCCAATAAACAAAAATCTCTTTAATATACATATCAACGGAGTTGAATATGAAACGAATTTGCCAGAAGATATAGTACACTACATGTCTTTCATGGTATGTGACGTTTTTCGCTAGATTAAACTATTAATATATGTTATAAGACGTTAGTGTGTATTAATGGAAACACAAGATTCTAACAAACCATAAACCGTGAGTTGCAGTAAATGTTCTTAATATCATGTTGCTAATGCATAAGAGAACTAAAAGCTAGCTAGAGTTACTTAAACTTTAATTATAAGTTTTGATATTGTTATAAACTTTTCAAATGCTTAACATTCGTTCACTTTCTTAATATTTTACTTATCCCCGATTTGAATTTAATTTAAATGAAACAACACATAATGTGAATTAATTAATTACTCAGAAATATAAATAACTATTGATCTAAGTTACAGGGGGAGAAACCGTATTCTCGTCTTCGGTAATAAGACTAGTAAAATAACACAAAAACATTTAATGTTCAAATGAACATAACAAGAAAGATTAAAGTTACTAGTAATATATATAAGGTATTATATCTAAAATATGTATGGAGTTGTTATTGTTTAGTTTAAGTCGATAATAGTTAGTTCAATTTTAGTCTTCAAATTACTTCTCTGAGTTCATTCATGTATGAGTTAAAATTAATGTTTTAGTTTTTTATTACTTTATGATTAATTGTATCCTACAAAGACTGATGTTGATAGAAAGTGGTTAGTACAAAAACTTGCGAGTGTTTTATTTATTAAAAAGTAAGATAAAACTTAACTACTGACTAAACTAGATTAATACTTCGAGAGATCTGTGGTAGTTCGACCTACTGCTGAATATCATTTTTCTCTTTGTAACTAATAAGAATGTGCCTTTTAATGTTTGACGAAGGTTCAGTTCACTTTGACGTATAAAAACGTGCTTTACTGTTCATCCAAGTAAGCCACCTTAACTATTCTTATTGCAAATCTGTGAAGACTAAAATATAAAGTAACTTGTGTTTGTTTATTCTAAGCACAAAGTCTACAGAGGGCTATATGTGCTATGCCCACTACAGTGACAAAATTCTGGATGCTGTTATGGTCTCAAAATTACTGCCAAGCCATCAAGATCTTTTCATTCAATGTCCGGATTTGGATTAGCGTACCTAATTGCCGATTCTAAAGTCCAACGTTAGCAGATCTTTGTTACAAAAAACGTACTTTGGGGCCATGGACGCGTAGAAAATTCACGAAATTCCTCTATTCGATTAGCGTAGCTCAGCAAATGACAGTTGGTGCTGTTCACTATCTGTATTCTCTCTGTACTATCACTTTAAAATTAGGGACAGTTAGTACTGACAGCCCTTTTGTATATTTGTGCAAATTTCTGAAACACATCGAATCAAACCAGTATTTTCACTCTTGTTTTGAATACTTGTTTGACTGGCTCAAATCCCCTCGGTAAAAAACTAATAAGTATACGAACGTCTGGTTCCCTCGGTGAACAAAGTAAATAGCATAATGTTGTTTTTCTCTAAAACAAACAGATTGACACAGAATATAAACACTTTTTTCAAATGAAAACAACTTGTTGTAGCTAACCGCAATTATTATAATTTCAGGTTTTTTATTATCACATATTTGATTATAGAGATCACAAGTAAGTATATGTGTGTGTGTGTCTATACCTTAATACCGAACGCTTTGTATTTTTAAATTACTTTAATTTTTACTTCCAATATAACACTACTAATTATATCTTTCAATTTTTCGCAATGGAAGAACGAAAGCGAATATTTATGAAAACTGTCAAATTTTGCTTCACTTTAGATATTTTCTAAGATAGTATAAAGATTTTCACAGAAGTAAAATGTATTTCGGGCTGTATTGTTTTCATACTGTTTCTATGGTAAATAAGGATATTATTTACCTCGATTATAACAAATTTATTAACTAAAGGAAGTCTTAACGCGAATAAAATATCCGATATGAAAATTTCACGTTTGATAAAACAAATACAAAAACAATGTCAACGTTGTAGTCTGTTTAACTCTTCAAAACGATCTCTTCCAATATTTTAATAGTTTTGGAAGGTTAGCAATAATATAAAATACCCATTTTTTCAGCAAGATTGGAATACGTTATTCCCCGCAAACAATCAGTAAATGACATTAGTGACACCTGATGATTAAAATCCTTATTTAAAATAAAAGTATTTTGTTTTCAAACTAGATCAACATATAACTCATTCACAGTGGCGTGACGCACTTCAGAATATTCTCTCCGTTGTTCCAATGTTTAAAATTGCATACACCTGTTTGACCAGCGCCATGGGGCAGCTGCCCCACCTATCGCTACGCCACTGTTCATCCACAATTTTTTCATAACCATGATCTAACTACCAAAGAGCAAAAGGTGTTCAACTTCATTGTGTACGAATGATTTTAACATATAAACAAGTACACCGTTTCTGTATATGTGTAAGCAGTTTTTAAATTACTGTATATCCAACAGTTCTTGCAACAGCGGATGTTTTACTGTAATTCATACTCCATTGTTGATTTATATTAGTCTGTTTTTCATGCGTGTAAAGACAGCTGCTACAGATGTTTTGCTTATTAGTATTCTTAGGTTTTATGTTCTTTAAGTGGAACTTTTACACATGCAAGTGTTAATTCACATAAAAAGTAAATTAATGAAACAGCTGATCTAGAACTCTTAAGGGTTAGATACTCTTCATCTACAGCTATTTGTATGTAACCACAGAATAAACAGTTCTGAAAATAATGTAACAGCAGATACATTAATAAAGAATTGATTTCTACAAGGACATAAAATAGCTTATATTAGATTAGGATGAAGATTTGCGCTTGTATAGTGAGAAATAGCATATATAGTGACATATATGAAATATCATTTATCATATGTCATAATTCCCAAGATGGCGGCCTCAAACTTTTACTGAAATGTATGTTAACCAGGAAATAGCGTATATTTTCTGCATCAGTTAGTCCTTAAATAGTTACAAAAAAAAACGTTTGTATTAATTCACAGCCACAAGCTTACGTATTAGTTCATATGATGACCGATGGAAGCATTTGGTTCATCACATTTCACCATGGAAACAGGAGATATTTCAGCTAACATTGAATAACAGTGTGTCCAAAGGAAACGATCTTTCGTTTCTGGTAACTTTCTCAGTATTTGAAGAAAAAAATGTACAGTATTATTTAGGCATCTACATCATGTGCATACCTTTCATTAGCACAACTGCAGTTCTGTGTGGGATATTTGTTGCTTTCGTGATGTTGAAAGAGGTGTGGTATTAGATGACGGTGGAAGCGTTGATGCCATTCATGGAACAAATGGTACAAGAGCACAGAATTTCACTGTCAGTGTCACTGAGCGGAACGATAATATATCTTGTTTATTAAAACTCATAAGAAATAGTATATCTTTTATGTTAACCGCTTTAATTTGGGGTTTGATTCTCAGCAAACTACTATCACAGTAGGGATGGAGCTACCAATATCTGAGTATTATTCCTGAGAATATAGTTTCTCTATTGGGGATAACAAATGGAAACTGCTAAATTACAAAGGTAATCCTCAAAAACTATGGGAAAATCAAATAATAAAGGCGCTAGTAAGTTAGTTTCTCTTGTCAATCATTTTATGAGACTTATTTATTTGAATTCAAAGTGTTTATTTGGTAAATATTTTCTTTTTATCTCGTACGTGATTGTTATTTCTGGCCAGAAAGCGTTGCAAAATGAGTAAACAATCCTTAAATTGTTAGGAACTTTTAAACAAGGCCAATAATGACACTGAATTTTTGATTGGTTGATCTTGAATTAAGCACAAAGTTACGCACGCAATGGTCTATCTGTGCTTTGCTCACCACAAGTATCGAAACCCGGTTTTTAACGATGTGAGTTCGTAGACTTACTGCTGTACCACAGGAGGGCGAGCTTTTCATGCATGGACTGATACATCGACTGCCAATGTTGACGCATCATGGCGTATTTTTGCAATGCATTTGTATACAAGTGTTGCATTTCAAAATTTCGAGAGCCCCAGATCTTCGTAAATCAAACTAATGTCTCCATATGCATAAAGTCCTTTCAGAAATCGAATTTAGATTTCACAGAAGGCTATTAAAATTAATATAATGTCGTATTTCCTATGACTGTGGAATAAAATCACATCCTCAAATCAACACATTTTTTTGCATATGTTTAGTCCCCTCTGGGACAGAGGTAAGTCTACAGGTTTACAACGCTACAATCAAAGGTTCGATTCCACTCGGGTAACACAGCAGATATCCAGAGGTAACTTTGCTGTAAGAAACCAAACACGCCTCTGTTTATGACAGATAACTTATTCAAGATTATTTAGAGCCGTTAAAACATTTTTAATCAATTTTTGTTCTATTATATGGTGGATCATTTAAAGTCCTTACTAACAATTGATAATTTCGTTTTTTTCTGTTTGGTTTCATAAAATAGTGCTAATGCAACATGTTCAGTGTTCGCTTTTACCTTGTTTCCGTTTTGTGTCATCAGTGTTCAGTTAAAACTATGTTTAGCCATCTAAACGTTTATTTTTTTCCGAGAATGATGACCCTCGTTTTAATGAGTAGCAGATGAACTTAAGAGCTGGTTATCCCTACTTTAAAAGAACAGAATAATAATTTACAACCTGTGTTTACTACATCTGCCCATTATTAACGTTTCAAAGCTATTAAGAATAGTAATATGTATGAGACTACGATAAACAAGCCTAAACAAAGTCAAAAGACCATTGTGAGGTACTTTTGATACAAATAATTAGAACAAACTTATTTGAATATAAAATATAATTACGGTCATCCATCTCATAAATTGACATTTGGTGTATGTGCTACGGATACCTAATAATAGCGTTTTTGAAAAATATTACTACAGTCAAAAAATTATTTTATATAATAAAACTAAGACATTTCAACTATTTAATCTCAGCTGTTTTATCAGTTATATCAAAATATATACTTGTGTGTTATAATGTTTATTAAAATTAAGGCAAGTGAAACTAAAAAAGTTATTCTTAAACGATATTAAACGAGGTTGACGAAAGAAGAAAAAAATATCCAAAAAGCGCATATTAAAAACCAGAAATCATTAAATGTTGGAAAAAGTTAATATTAAGGAGAGTAAGAGATACAAAACCAGACCTAAATATTTAAAAAAATATCTGAATTTGACACTTGACATGAGACATAATTGAACTTTGCATTCTGTAAAAATATATATATATATATACGGGGACTACCTACGCTAAATGCCCCTAATTTAGCAGTGTAAGACTAGAGGGAAGGCTGCTAGTTATCACCATCCACTGCCTGCTCTTGGGCTACACTTTTACCAACGAATAGTGGATTGACTGTTACATTATAACACCCCTACGACTGAAAGGAAGAGCATGTTTGGTGTGACAGGAATTCGAACCTGCGACCTTCAGATTATGAGTCGAGCGCCCTCAACACCTAGCTTATATATAAAGCAACTTATATCATTAAAAAATGTTTTTAGCTTCTCGGATACCTGAAAAACTTAGGTCATGTCTGCAGACGACTAAATCAAAGACTTCCACACAAATCTGTAAGTCCACCTGGGCCAAGGACTGACCACGAAGTTTCCTATATCAAATCCTTGGTCCACATCCACCAAAAACTGGTCATATCAAACCTTTCATCAAGATATTATTCTGACTTTCAAAACACTTTTCAGGCCCAAACTTTCCTCCAGTTTTCATTTACACACATAGAAATATAGTTTTATTCAAGGATTAATAGGGCTTTAGAAACAGCATTTAGGGTACATGAAGAAAATAAAGTGTTTAACTAACATTCGAAGATATTTAAAGAAACAAGAACGAATAAACATAAAATAATATAGATTCCATCTTCTCCTACCTGGAATAATTATAGTGCATTAAATTTACTTTACCCAGTCTCCTAATCACTCCTATATACTATGAGCTAATTTTCACAGTAATCAGAACTCGTCCAGAACTTTCAACTTAAACATGAGTTAAATGCTTGGTTCTCCAACAGGTACTGAAATGCGTTTTTACCTCATGAAATTGATGTTTTCTTATCTTCCATGACCACATAAAAAAATACCTAAAATACACGTGCATTTTTGTGACCAAATATTGTTCAAACGCATATTTTAATTTTATAATTCGGTGAAGCAAAATGTTATAGTGTTTAACGTTCTTACTGCGATACAATACCATACCCATTACCAGCTAGTAGAGCAACCTTAGGAATTATAGACCCTAAAATTTGTTTAATCGAGGAAAATAAATCATTCATGATTATACAAAGTTGCACACACGTTCTTTATCAGTTACGTATATGATGGCGTAAAGTTTTCCATGTTAGCACTTCTAACTTTACGTTATCCAACACGAACATTTGCAGAGCTTTAGTGATGGTTTCAATGTAAGCTACGTACGCTTTATTACTGCAATGCTAAGTTATTGAAAATTTCGTAATCAAGAGCGCAAGAGCTATATATGTTATTATGACCAACATAGCAGGCATACATCCTTGGTAATTTGGAAGTTTTATTCATGTACATGCAAGGTAATTCTGGTGTTTAATTTAAAACTTTAGGAAGTCAGATACATTTTTCTATGCGTTACAGGCTCCTGTTTAACATCTGTAGTTTTATTCAAATGGAACCTCTCCTGTTAATAATGAACTGTTTTAAATATTTATCAACTTCTGCTTGCTTTAATAACCCTGTACAATTAAAAAATTTGAATCACGTTACAGCTTATTATTATTAGGAACACGTGCATTTTCGTTTACAATATATATCCTACAAAACAAGTACATAATTCCCTATGGCACTGACATCTCTGCAGATGTATAATTAATAAACAGAATATCTTGACCGGATTTTTCAATTTTTTAACAAATCAACATCAAATCAGTAGTGATATTGTGAGTGTTACGTAATATAGTTTATCTTGGACGAGTTTCCGATTTATTATGTTACGTATTATGATTTCAAATAACCTGAAATTTTAATTTTAATTTACGGTTAATTGAACGTCGATATGTATTAAATTTATGACATTTGCCAATAAAATTGATACACACAATTTTCTTTCTTAAAACAAATATATTTTAATATGCAAACAACAATACAATTTATAATGACAGTTATTACAAATAATGATTTATTTACAAAAGTTTTACAAACTTACAAACAATACTGAGTCTTCTATCTAATCTGGAACTGAATATTTTATCGACGGTTCACCACGAGCGAATTAATTCTATGCAATACGCAGGTACACTTAACTTGACGGGAAGCTAGTTAACTTCTTCAAATGTGAGTTTTTCTGCAAAAGTTATACGGTGTCTTTGTAGAAATACTAACGTCCGAAGTTAATTAACGGAAGTTAAACGGTTTGTAGTGTTCGAAATGTAGAAAATTTCCTGGTCAAGTATTTGAAATTTTTCTGATCAATAAGTGTTTATCACAGTTATAGCTTCTGAAGCTTATAGAAAATTAGCCGTATCAAATCAACAATATTAAACTGTCTTTTGACAGTGAAGTTCTCGAAATTTCGGTTGACAACAATATTCCAAGATACGCTAGTAGTTTCGTAAAACATACATTGTTGATTCTCACGCCCGAGAACGAGAATCTTTTACAAATTTAGAGAATAGGCGTAACTTTCGCAATTATCACTTAACAATATAAGTTATATGCATACCTAAATAAATATTTAACCTAAACAAACATCGATATTAAACTAAATGTACATTAGTAAATCCGTAACACGAGAAAGAGTTATTTGAGGATCGCGGGTTCGAATCCTTTTCGCACCAAACATGCTCGCCATTTCAGCCGTGGAGGCGTTAAAATGTGACGGTCAATCCCACTATTCGTTGGTAAAAGAGTAGCCCAAGAGTTGGCGGTGGGTGATGATAACTAGCTGCCTTCTCTCTACTCTGACACTGCTAAATTAGGGACGACTAGTGCAGATAGCCCTAGAGTAGCTTTGCTCGAAATTCAAAACAAACCAAACACGAGAAATAAAAATTATTATTATAAGTTGTTGCCTAAAATGGACAGTAAACAAAGACAAACAAACAGGCTCTTTGCGTGTAAGAAAGTAGAAATGGACATGAAAAGTGTGTATTCTTACTGTTAATATGTAAAATCAAAGGGCTCCTTACCAGTATGATGTGTATTATGATTCTAAATTGCTAGACTAAAGAACGAAAAAACTTGCTGTAAGCAACAGTTTACAAGGATTGTTTTTTACCTCTTGAAATCCTGGATATCTGATTTTCGAAAGATCAGATGAGTAACCCTGGCTTATTGTTTTTTTATATAAATGGTTACTTTTGAGGTCCAACATCAGTGTCATAACTTTGAATTTTATTAACCTTATCATTTATCGCTCTATTTCTACCTATTATTTGTTTTACTGCTAAGTTTGTGCAAGAAATAATATTATTCATCCCTATTAAATTAACGTTGTCCTAAAGAATACTTGGTTTCACCGAAACGCCAGTCAATATTATGTTTGTCATTCGTTTATAAACACCTTATCAAATGACACTGTGATATATGAATCAGTTTAGTGGTGCTTGTCTCTAAGTCTCACTTCAAAATCTTTATATTCATAACCTTGAACTTGAGAATATTGCATCTTGTTGCTGGTAATCCTAAAATTAGAATAATACAAGTCTCCCTTACACCAGGACGTTGAATCCAATAAGCAGACATAGCAAAACAAAGTTATAACATGGATAGTATTTTTACGTACACTGAATTACTCGCTGTGCCCACCTTAAAATGGCTGAAGTTTACTTTGGTGTTAAGAAATTTTGTAGCATAATTAGTGAAACTAAAAATATTCATAAATTTATCGATACGTCTTATTTCATATGTAGTTCCCACATAATAAATGAACCAGCATGGATATTTAAATTTACTACCACCTAGTTAATTGGACAGACTCTCGGTCTTATAAACTGGAATGTGACTAAATATTTAGTCCTAATGATATTTTAAACCTGAATCTTAACTGAACCCGTAGATACACATAGCCACTTATATTAATTATTGTTTTTATACATTCAACTATATATTCTCTTGCATAAGGGTAAAATGAGAGTAATTAGTTTTCTGGAACATTGATTACGAGAATAGGCTGGAATTTTATAAAATTCTTTCCGTATTATACATTTCTCAATGACAAAGTTAGAAAATCCATTAACTGTTCGTTCACTTTCTTGACTTCTTTATAAAAACAGTTCATAACTAATAGTAATTCTCCAAGTACTATTATTAAGATCCTTTTTAAAACTCCAATGAAAGATTTTGTGTATTAAATAAACTATTACAGTGCATCATGCAGTTAAAAGATAATAGAATTTATAATTCTTTAGATATCGTAAAGCACAACTACTGTTATAAAATAACGTCAATCAGCCTTTAAATCCATTACAAATAAAATCGGGATTCTGATAACCTGTCATTCAACCAAACGTTATGAAAGGACATTTATTAAAGAGAAAGCTTCACAGCTCTACAGTTCACAACATCTCACTTCAGTATGATATATGAAGAACAAGAGCAGAGGCTTGTGAATGCTGTACATTTAAAATCGTAGTTTTGACAAGGTTTTAAGGTAATTTTGACAACTCTAAGCTGTTTTCTGGTCATCTTTATGATCAGAAGTCACTCGACACGACTCATTGCTTAATCATATCACAGCACATACGTTCAGCGACATCCAAGTCCCTCTAGTGTGCAAGTTCATCTAACGGTTCCCTTTTTCCCTAAAGATGACTCGACTAGTTTAGCATAGTGGGATGAGCATTATCATTTATCAGACTCAAGTGAATCTATAAAACCCTATAACGTCTGACATTAGCAGTACCATTTCGCAAGAAGCAGAGGTTGGTCCGTCCACTACGCTGTATGTGTCACATACATTATTATAAGAAAGTTGACTGGAATCTAGTTCCAGACTATTTCCAAGTGAGTGTATAATTGATATCTCACTGCATGTTAAAGCGCCAGTTATCTGTAAAACGATAATAACAATACTGTTCCACACTCCATTGGTACCAGTACAGAAAGGCAGTCTTTGCTTTACTGTGAACAGAAAGCACCGTCATTGAGTGCATGATATACAGAAAACCTTGTGAAAGCTGTTTATTGTTTGACATACACTGAAATTTTATTTAGTTTGATTTCAGACATTTAATAAAGTATCGGAGAATATTCTTAATTGCGACGACACAGAATTCACAAACAGCGGCCACCTTGCCTGTTACATCTGACTCGTCAAGATGTCCGAACAATTATAAATTTGTTTCGAAATAATTTGCACTTTTATACGACACTTTGAGGAATTTGTTGTTAACTCGCAACAGCCTACTGTAGTTGTCTCGCTTCCATTCGCCCACATGGCTGACTGCTTACAACTCTAACCATGATTTATCAACAACCTGGAGCACCCCAAGCTCTGTAATTCACTTCAAACCTGCAACCGGAATAAGATCCCTTGAGATAATTGAATATAATAAATGATAAATTATTTACACTTCAAATCACGTGGTTGATCATACAGCATTTGATTTTCAATGCAAATAACTCTGAAGGGTTGACATTACTTTATAACAGTGATTTTGCCTTCTCATAAAAATCAATTATATATCCTATGCCCACTGGTGGCTCAGTGATAGGTTTGAGGACATATAACGTTAAATATCGGGTTTCGATACCTTCCTTCGTTTGGCAGAGCACAGCTAGTCAATATTGTATCTCTATGTTTATGAACAAACAATTAATTTATCTTTTAATTGTTTTTTTCGATGTATAATGCATACTGCTGTAGAACCAGTATTGTGTTAAATTCAAATTAGTTTTAATTGTTATTACAAGCAATTAAATTCAAAGATGGTATCTACTAAAAACAGCAAAAGTTGAAAAGCTAAGCCTATATTTGATATGGTGATAAACTAATATGTAAAACTTTTTTTTTCATTTGGCTCTGTATTAGATGTTTGAGTGAAGTGTTGTTCAAATGATCAATTAAAGGATTTTTTGCAAATAATAATAAACGCATTACCAATAACAAATACAGCAAACCATTTGTTAGCTGTGCAGCAGGTAAGCCAATATTAATCGTGGCAAATTTAGTTCTGAATCTGAAATTATAATTTCTTCACAGGACCTAAGAAGTATAGCGTTAAAAATAACTATAAAAACAGTAAATATAATTTTATAAAATGCAAACTTCATGCTATTGCGCTCCCTCTATTGTAAAAAAAAAAAAAAAAGTGTACCAGAGTTAAGTGAAGATGCGTCATTTTGTAACAGCTATATGTTTTTCTTTCTTGTATATGGAAGTACCTTATGGTAATATAATAGTAAGTTGGCAAACAACGATTTATAATCTTATAAAAGTGTTTTTTTATTGGGAGGAACGTACTACATGTTTCGATATTAGCTGGTCAACGAATCACTTGCAACCGTGGACTGACCTGTATAGAGTCCAAATATGAATATTATTAAGGCTGTAAGAGCTCATATGAAACCTGAGAAAGTCAGGCTGCAAACACAACATTGACTGAAGTGTGGAGAGTAATATAAGACACTTTGAACAATATTTCACAATCACATGAAATCTGAGAAGGTCAAATGGCAACCAAAACATTGACTTAAGTGTGGAGAGTAATATGAAACACTTTGAACAATATTTCACAATCACATGAAATCTGAGAAGGTCAGATGGCAACCAAAACATTGACTTAAGTGTGGAGAGTAATATAAAACACTTTGAACAATATTTCACAATCATGCACTGATAAGCACATAGTTGCATAAAAAGCAAGGTCATGACTCAGTTTAAAGCAAGTACAGAATACTGTATATATAACTGTACAACTTATTCGTTGTTATTTTGTATTTTCTATAATAATGCATTGTAATAATAATAATACACTTTAACGCTTATTTCCAATTACTCATTCTTTGCAACTAACGTTTCTGACATCACCTTTGTTCTTCCCTAATTATTTCTGACGATGTATTATCAAGTGAGAAACTCTATCCATTTCAAAATTTGTTTCAAACATCCAACGTTTCTCGATCTGAAGAGAAAAACAGTTATCGTTTAGAAAGTACAGAGAGGAACGCAGAACTCATTAAATTTACTCATTTGCGAATGGATCATAATAGGCTTAATGTTTCATTTTCACTTTAGACATTTAAAACATCAAAAAAGAAACACCGTCGCAGCAAGCAAAGAATAAATTTTCACAAAACGATTCCACCAAAAATTAAAGTTTGAATGTATAATAATTATAGCTAGTAAACTATGATTAATTCTAAATCTATACATAAAGTATCTAGTATGTTATAAGTTATGCAAGCACAATCGAAAATTCAAAAATTAATTTTCCGTTATAATTAATGTTACACAAGCAAGACAATAGTTTCATGTATCTGGTAGTTCTGTAAGGTTGAGACAAACTCCAAAACTAAGCAAAGTTTTGGCAGTCTCTGACGTTAATAAAAGCTGAGCCTCTCTGACGTTGCGAACGTTTTAACATTGAGGAAAGCTGTTCAAGAAATGATTTTATGGAAAGTAACAAAATGCTGTATTTTTGAGAAACCATTCAATAAATAAATATAGTTTCCTTAATGCTCTTATTCAATATAAAAAAGCTTTAACCTTCCTATCACCAAGATACTAAACAGAGATGTATATGTCTTACATTATTACATTAAGCCATCCATTCATATTTTTATTGTCCACATAACTTTTACAGCGAGCAAATGAATTATAATTCTTATAAGAGATTTTAGAACACTTTCGAGAAATGCACGACCATCTTAATAATGAAAGTGTACATTCTTGCCGTAGAACAACATTACATTTGGATGTTTAGTATACTGATTCCGGTAATTATAGGGTTAACAAGCTGTTTGCCATGTTGTTTTGAATTTTCTCGATTCGCATCAAAACTACTCCCACGAGCTTTGCATGCGAATTCAACGTATTAATATAAATTATGAATTTGGTAATATTTTCATATCATAAGTAAGCTAATCAAAAATATTATGTAAACAATTTAGAGATATTTAGAGAAATAAGGTATTTGTTTATGTATAGAAAGAACGCTTTATCTGTTTACCTATGCATTGAAACTTTTAGCAATTAAAGTTTTCCAATAACAAAGAGACTGTAAAATTGTTTTCATGTTTGGAATAGAGCAAAGCCACGTTAAACTGTCTTTTGTGTCCACCTCTCTGAATCAAAACCCGGATTTTACTGTTTGTTTGTTTGAAGTTAAGAAGCACAAAGCTACATAATGGGCTGTCTATTCTCTGTCCAACACAGCTATCGAAACCCAGTTTCTAGCTTTGTAAATCCATAGACATACCACTGTGCTTCTAGAGGGCAAATATTATTTTGCAGTTGAGTGTGGGTGGATTTTTCTCAGAGCAAAGCCATAACTGGTTATCTGCTATGCCTGTTACGTTTTGTTTACAGAAACGTACTTATAGCTATAACGAATAATCTTGACCTGTATTATTATAAGTACAGTAATACTTATAATAGGAATAGGCTGGATACACAATACATGCAATACAAACTGTTTACTCATATACACATTTAATAACTAATCAATAAATTATCAGATATATTTGAGAACACCCTTAGATAATAAACAAACCTTATAAAAAATTACAAGTCGTAGAACCACTTGAGAAAGTCAGCAGAAGAAATACAGAAAATTCACGAGAAACCCACAAATTTTTCAATGTCATTGACTGACTAATATTGTTGAACACTCTGTCTTCGGCAGTCCTTCGATAACGGAAGATGACATAGAGAAAGAAGAAAGAAATTATCAATGCTTGGATTGTTGACTGCGCTTTCAACGCTTGTGTGATCGGTGGAGACCAGAAGTTCTTTTCATAAATGTCACATTGTACTGTGCAAAGAACTGCAAACAAGACGTGCCTCCGGTCGCGACGGTCCTGTAAGATCTCCATTAATTTTTAGTATGCAACTACTGAAACGTCTTGAATAGATTTGTGCAATCTGACACTATAGTTGATCAGGGACTCCTGATTGACAGCAAGTATATTAGTTGTAATCAGTTGATGTTTTATTACGTCCTTGTTTGTTTTGTCTTTGAATTTCGCGCAAAGCTAGACAAGGGCTATCTGCGCTAGCCATCCCTAATTTAGCAGTGTAAGACTAGAGGGAAGGCAACTAGTCGTCACCACCCAACGCCAACTCTTGGGTTACTCTTTTACCGATGAATAGTGGGATTGACCGTCACATTATAATGCTCCCACTGCTGAAAGGGCGAGTATGTTTGGTGCGACGGGGATTCGAACCCGCGACCCTCAGATTACGAGTCGCACGCCTTAACACGCTTGGCCATGCCAGGCCACATAAACATACAACGGTACATATAACTGTTTTGTTATTAAATGTAAAAGTATAAATAAAAAATCACAGTGTGTTTATATGAGTGTGTTTTTGTTAAAACTGAAATATTTTTATTATATTCGATTACCAGTCGAATGACTTAACCCACCTGACCATGGCGGGCCTTTACGTCTTTATAAGGAAGGCATCTTTTGTTCTCCTCTTCCCTGCTGGTCAGAGCAAAGTTCTCCATAAAGTAAGATCTTTGGAAGTCTACATCTTAACAAACGCATTGCATGACCAATTCTCTTTTAATCCTGTAGACCAGAGCGCCTCCACGGATTTCAACAACGCCATTTTTAAACTCCTTCTGTTCATGTTATTGAGTTACATTCAAAATTTGATCAAGCTACTTTAATATCAATATATATTAATGAAATTAGTAATAACCATTATGTTATAACTTAAAGTTTTATATTATATATGTTTTATTCATTTATTTTAAAACTGAAGGTTTTGCTGTCACGTGATTTGCTTGTGGTTACAATCTAAACCTTACGAGTTATTATACGTGATACTGTGAGAATAGAATAAAGATTGTTGGCATGTAAGGCCAAATTTAGATTTCACCTCTCTTTCACTAGCGTATGGAAAATTTCAAAAAAATTCTCGAAGGGGAATAAAATTCTGATATTTCTAAGCTTAAGGTCAGTTACGCCCACTTGCAAAGTCAAAGCTGTGTTGCTAGGTGACAGTTTGAAGTTGAATGACATGCTTACAACCAATAAAGATAGGATATTTCGCACAATTCACTTTTAGCCTAAAGAAACCTTTACATATGTAT
Organism: Tachypleus tridentatus; assembly: GCF_004210375.1. Classification (NCBI taxonomy): domain Eukaryota; kingdom Metazoa; phylum Arthropoda; class Merostomata; order Xiphosura; family Limulidae; genus Tachypleus; species Tachypleus tridentatus. The sequence goes on along the minus strand of NC_134830.1, from coordinate 63,988,860 downwards.
GAACTTGTAGCATGACATAGAGAGTATGCTTACTCCATTATTCTCTCGAAGTGTACCTATTGGCAAGTGTTTCTCACCTTATAAGTTATAGTTTGCCAAACAGTTACAATGCATTTCGGTTTTACCTTTACATTTTAATTAGTTATGTATTATTTGTGTTTGTAAATGTATATTTGAAAACCTTATGTTTTGTTTTGTTTTTGCATTTAACTTGATGCAGTTTGACTTGTGGAAATGTCTAAGCAAGATGGCGTTATTCGCGTGTACAAGCGTTAGTGGAAAAGTTTTTGAACGACCTTTGCCGTGTATTAAGAAGCATAACTTCTACTCTGGGCATTTCAGCGGAATTCAAGACCTTCTCGTTAGTGATTCGGTCTTCCCAAGATATATTCACGATCATTCTGAAGATTCTTAGTTGAAGACTGGACAATTTTTTTTTATATGACAACGATAGAGTACATAAGTCGCCACTGAATATAGTAGGGAGCTCAGTACCACAGCTGGAAATAATTTGCAATGGGCTCTTGGTCGTATACCACACTGTTTCTAGACCCTCTTACATAATCGCCCGAAAGAGGTCGATGCTGCTTGGATCGGTGGTCAAGCTATGCATCGAAGCTGTTGCCATTAGCAACTGTGCTGTCGAGGTAAATGAACTGGCTAACGATACTTAGCTTGTCGTCAGTTGTCTTTACATAGTGAGAGTTAAGTGATAGCTGACGGAGGACTTGGATATTTCTCATGTTAATTTTTAGCCTCGTGACAGTGAATGCTTTGGAAAAGTGACCTAAAATGACCAGCAGACTATATATTTAATTAAGCACAAGTGCTGCATCATCAGCAAGCGACAACTCTTTGATGCAGATTTCCATAGTTTTAGTGTAAGTCGTCAGTCTTTCAATGTTAAAGAGACAACCGTCGACTCTTGTGTAAATGAAAATTCCCTCGAAAATACTAGCAGATGAGCGATCCAGAATAGCAGCTAGAAACAGGATGAATAACGTTGGAGCCAATACGTTTACTGGGAAACTTCTGAAGTAGTACTGCCAAATGATATCTGTCTTTCGTATCATCGTAAATTGGCAAACAGTTGTAACAAGTTTCTGCAGACAGCCAACTTGGATTATTATCTGTTATCAATCCACGGCCATTACACTCAAATTACCTAAATACAGATGACCAATTAATGACTCCTTAATTTTGTCATCACTATTTGCCACCCATCGCCACACGAGTTCCTTCTCATTCCAAGACTTTGTTGGAGCTTCAAGAGCAGGAACAAGTTATAGATGCACCCTCATACTGAGCTTCCAAGATCCAATGGAATGTTGTAGCATAATAGTTGGCGGGAGACCAATCCAGGTTTTATTTCAGAGTGTTGTATGTCGCTAATGACACTGATTTTAATCATTACAGTGGTCAAACTAACTAGAGCATGCCTTCTCTGCTTAGTTTAACCAAGCCTCTGCCAGACAAGGTTATCCACCATTCTGTTTCGTCAATGGTTTCATGTTATTTCTGGCTACAGAAAGGTGAGAAGAGCCTTACAATCCCTTTTGAATCTAGTAATGGAATAAAACAAACTACCTATAGTTATAAATGCACCAAATAGACTAATAGCACAGGAACCACGTGTACTAAACTAAATCAACCTTTACTATATGCACACAATCACAACTCATTCTGTATCACCTAAAAGACAATACACACTATAGTGTGTGCCATCACATGTACAACACACTTAAAATATGCACATACACCATAACTGAAGAGAATATACACAACCTTATTTGTGCATACCATAATACAATAGTGCACATACATACAAGTGATATACATACAGCATATATATACAAATGAATGAATAATATATAATATCATGTCATCTTACATTTGAAAAGTGCATGAATAAATGAAAAAAAAATAAAAATTGGAAGTGTAGAAATTGATGCATCAAAACGTGACGTTACACGGTAAGAATGGGTATAGTTTGATAAATCTTCCTCTGGACAACCTCACAATGAGGTGTGCCCAAATCTGATTCATTTCCACTTGTTTTGCTTTGCTGTGTTAATGAAATCTAGAACTTATGGACACATACAAGAGTTTGTACTTTAGCATAGACATTAACGAATGAATTACGTCAGTACACAGAAACCTTTTAGGGTTTTCTTTTACCATTGTATTTTAATACACTTATGTAGCTAATGTACGAAATTCTGTTGCTCTCGCATGCAATTGGAAAAGGAGGGATAAGCTGTAAAGCAAAAAAACGCAAATTATAGGTCCACACGAATACCTGATTATTGTGGTAGGTTACAAACGGACTTTATAGTACATGTATTGCCTCCTATAATTCCATTAACAAAACCCTAAGTTTTATCAGTTTAGTCCACCTAGTTTATTGTATACAGAGTAGAAAAAAAAAAGCATGGGCAAGATGTTGGACACGCCCCCTTGTGAGGTTATATAAAGAAATTTTCATTACACCATGCCCATTCCTGCTTTGTTTCCTTATTTTTTGGTGCACCCATTCCTACACTTTTAATTTTGTTAAATATGTTTTTCACTTGTATCCACTTGTATTTATTACAAGCAAGTATTACACGTCCTGTAAATTTATTGTGTTGTATTGAGGGTGGGTGGATAGGTGAATATTCATATAACGTAATATAAATTCTAAAATGTAAAACCAGCTGATTAGGCGTACTGTTCTTTAACTTGCCTCCGAATAAAGTAATTAGAAAAAATCAACTCATTTTACGCCTTAAACAAAGTCTTGCAAATTATATGGAAATGTTTCGTTCGTTAATGTGAAATTAAACTGAAATACGTATTTAATAAGTTTGTTATTTATTAAATATCAACACCACCCTAAAGATGTGCAAATTAATGTCATGAAATAATACTAAATTAAACATATCATTCTGTTTATCTTAAAACTTACAGAGTAGTAACAGAGCTGGTCACTAAGGTGGCAGGGTATGTTAATAGTTTTCAAAGTCTCTTGACAATTTCTGATGACAGTTACTCGTAAACATTCTGTGATTTTCGCTTCTGATCCCACGAGATTGGTTGTCATGGCAACATTTACTGACTCGTGTCGACATGGCGAGTCCACTGGTAGCGGAGGAACGTGCAGCAGACTCGAGAGTCCCACGGTGGTTGAAAGCCACATTCTCACGCTAAAGGAGGTCATAAGGATGAGCGCACGTCACTGCTCGAGCTCTTTCCTGTGAACACACTTCAGTGTGATACAAACACCTAGAATTATTGTTAAGACTAACTATAGGTGCTTGCTCGGACGCTGTCACATTCAAGTATAATATATCTATAAATTTTGTTTATAATATCGTCCGTCTGCTGAGGGAAAAGTAACGTTATGCATTGGATTGAAAACTCCCATTGGCTTATTTGGATGTGTTTGGTAACCGAATTTGCAACAGGTACGTCGTAAATTCGTGTTTCTTTATGGATTTTTTGCAATTGTTTATTCCTAAATCATCATAAATATATATATATATGAAATAATTTGATCTGGGTTGTGGCAATGCACGTGGCTTAGTCGTTTTCCAAGAATACTGTATGCAAAATTACATAACGCAGTAAAATTACGATAATAAACTACACTTGTACATCGATAGTTTATCAAGCTTGGATATAGTCACGGCTTAGCGAAAACCTCAGGTGCTTTTAGAAATATGAAATTATTCTGATGTAATTTAAAGGGAACAACAACTAATTAAAGCAGTTTTTCGTGGTAATAGACATTGCAAATCGTCTAGATATTTTAGAGCTTAACTAAAGAAAGTTGTTCTTTATTTTAAGACCATATATGTAGTCTATGTAATACCTATTTTACCGGTATTCTTGTATTTAGAGTTTACACGCAAAGCTACTCCGAGGGCTCTGTGTGACTCACTTAACCAACAGTCGACAATTCGACTGTTGTGACCTGAGATACAAAGGAAAGCGAGTAGATAATCAACTAGACTTATATAAACTTACACTTTCTACTACAACATCTACTATAGAAAAAATAGAACTCTAGCCTTTCATCCTGCCAAATACCTTGCCATTGTGTGAGTATTAACTACACACTCGAATAAGTTGGTTAACAAACCATGAAAGGAGTTTGTAAGCAACTGACAAAAGGATAACCACATGTGTTTAACACTTGAATAATTATATAAGAAGGTTGATGGTGCGTTAGACTTGACTGAATTTCCAAAGACTAAGCATAGAGCAGGAAATTATAGTCATTATATCTACACAAGAAACAAGAGAAAAGTATAGTTTCATTTCATTTACAAATTCAAAGTTAAAATTTAGCAAAACAAAGCGATCATTCAACATACATAAATTAAAACTTTAAAAAATACAAAATAAATAAACAATGAAATGGAACTCTCACGACATGCTTTGATCAGATTCCATAAACAGTACTAACATATTAGCCTCTATATGGATGTATAGACTCCAGGTAGTATATAAACGAATGAGAAAGTCTTGTTTACAGTTGACATAATTTTTTATGACTTAAATCGCAGAATCTTCAAAAAATTTTGTTACATGTTGAATAACAAAATATTTTACTTTTTAAATTTTTATGTTATTTTGAGAAGGTGTAGAAAGAGAATCGTCAGTTACTTATTCATTGTTCCTATATTTAGTGTTATTCGCTTTGCATAAGCAACAGTCGTGGAATTGAACTTTGTGACCAAAAGAAATTTATTTTACTAAAATGAAAGCTTAAATTATAGCTAAATAATACAGAAATGTTTAGCATATTAAGTTCGATTTATTTTATGCCACTTAAGCTAATCGAAACTAATCATATAAATGTTTAACCACATATTTTTTTTTTATATGAACGAAGCGTTTTATAGAAACGAAGCTAATGCTAGAAATTATTAAGAGCAATGTTTTACAGAAACGAAGCCATTCCTAGAAATGGTTAACCACTGTTTTATGCGAAGGAAGCTAATCCTATAAATGATTAACAACAGTTATTTATAGGAATGAAGCTACTCTTAGAAATTATTAACAAGAGCATTTTATAGAAAAGAAGCTAATCTTATAAGTAATTAACCACAGTGTTTTATAAGAAGGAAGCTAATACTAGAAATGATTAAAAACAATGTCTTATAACAACAAAGCTATTCTTATAAATGAGTAACCACATCGTTTGATACATTTGTTTTCAGTGTATTTGCATGCAACCGTATCGCAAGTATGTTTCACGTAAGGTCTACCCTTCACCCTACCAACCAAATGTCTGCATAGCGCCATTGTTTCCAGGTAGTGGCATAGGAAAGAGGCCGAGGCCCCAGTTTTCAATGTGTCTCAGTAAAAATGCATAAGAATTAGAAAAGAAAAGCAAGAGTATTCATAACATGTAATCCAGAACCTAAGAGCTTCAGTAATTAGTACTCCTGTGATTCACATTTCCTCGCTTCGCTCAGTGAAATAAAACTTGCATCCCTCGCTTTTAATTTGCCTCCTACATCTCTACAAGATCACTTGAAGCAATAACAGCATAGCCCAACTAGTAAACAAAAATTTCAGTAATCCAATTTTTTTTGGCTAGATACCTGCAAAATGTATTATATATTTTTATTTTGGGTAGTTTCTTATGATAGGAAACATTTTTTGACTTTGTAATTTAGTTGCTATCATGATTGATGATATATAAACTTCAATGTTATTTAATTGTATCTTATGTACATGTTAAAAGTTCAGTAAACATTTACAAAAACACACACAAAAATGCATTACACATGTTCAAAAACAAACAAAGAAAAGCGTTGTTGTGTGATGGACGAGTTCACTATATTTTGTAATATGTTCTTTGTGAAGAAAAGTCTGTCTTCATAATTAATTATTTATTTTTTTAGCCGCGGCATAGTGGCTCATAAGATAGCTCTGCGTTTTTAGCCGCGGCATAGTGGCTCATAAGATGGCTCTGCGTTTTTAGTCGCGGCTGAACGGCTCATTGAAAGGCTCTGAATCCTTTCGTTTTTTTGTTGTTGTTTTAAGTTTAGGCTGGTAGGGATCCTGATAAGTAATAAAATCGAATCGGCTATACGCGCGCTCCACGCTGGCGCACAAAGATATAGCTAATAAGAAGAGATACAAAGGTTATAAAGATTAATTTACTCTAATTCTGCCTGTTCAGGATTTCTTTTTCCTTTGCACAGTAAAAAGTACAAGTTTGGTGTAATAAATATAAGAAACACAGGTATTTGCAGAAGACACTGAGAAGGCAGGGCTCCATTGACAAAAAGGGCACTTTTCAAGCAAAGTTAGGGAATAAGATGTTTTAGGTTGTTGTTGTTGGAAGTGGAGTGTAAAATGACATTATGGTAACTATGGGTTGCCCTGATATACGTAGGTTAGAAAATTGTAAGAGGCAAACATGTCCTCTTTTATTACTATTTAATTTTTCCACTTTTACGATCTGAAATTAAACAGTAAATTCCCGTGTTTCATTAATTTCAAAGCTGAAATCTTTTTTTCTTCTTCTAAGTAATGTTCAGCAACCAAAACGTGGCATCAGGTGTATCTTTTTGTAGCCGTTGTAAATTTTTTTGTTAGAAAAAAAGAGCACTTTGGGGGCATGGTGGCAATAATGCAGGAGCTATGAGACCTTCCCCAACCACTTTCCGGCACACATTACTGGAGGGAAGAACTGTAACAGAAAAGTAATGTCTCAAAACAAATATCCTAAAATTAATTCAGAAGAATATCTCTTAACCCACAGTCCCTGAATTTCATTTAACACCTTTAGAAAAAAAATAGGAATGGGACACTGGCCGATTAAATGAGCATAATAATCCCATAGTTAACTAAATCTTCTTTAAGTATAGAAGAATAAAGCACAGATTTCTTAATAAAAATATAAAAGACATTGCATTCTTCCAGATGACACGAATGAGGGTAGTAGTTTAATGAATTCATTTTTGAACAGTTTCTAAGCCTGTGTGTTATACTTTCTTGACACGTAGAGCTATATGTTATTTAACAATCCTTTAGCCCACCCAGTGATTTGTCTGCGGACTTATACTCCTCGAAAACGAATTTCGATGCTCGTAATAGGCAGAGCACAGATAGCCCTTTGTTTAGCTTTTTACATAACAACAAAACAAACTAACTATTAGAATAAAGACAAGTAATAAGGTTGGAATTTTTAAAATGGCGACTTTTCGAAAAGACGCTTTCTGATTTTTAAGTCACGATTTTCTAACGATGTATTTGTTTTGTTTAGTTTGATTTTTTGGTCTATGTCATCGAATATATATATATATATACTAGAAAAGATCCACAAAACGTGTGCTGTCAAATTGGATTTTTTATTGCAACAGTATTTCTTTTAAACACCTACTTACTGACTGACAAACGACATATTACGGTAAACTAATATGAGTGATTGAAACATGTGACACCTCCAGGTGGCCTTCGGTTCCCCTTTCAGGGAAATAATAAATGGTATAAAGAAAAATATTAGATTCTCAAACATTTACAAAGGTGATTTCATGCCTTTTAAGTGTGAAGCTCTGATAAGGAGCTACACCAAAAATTGCGACTTTATATGCCACTACGAGGCTGAAGTCACGCATCAATAACGTGATGTCAGGACTGAGACAAGTTCTGGGAAGTTATTGCTGTGGATCTCGAGTTAAAATTGAAATACTGAACCTCGCACCTTCGTCATATGTATGATATATTTCCAGCTTTTTATTCAAACACCACTTACATGACTTCCTCTCAGTTTATAATTTCACACTTATATAGCGGGCCCGGTATGGCCAGGTGGGTTAAGACGTTCGACTCGTAATCTGAGGGTCGCGGGTTCGAATCCCCATCACACCAAATATGCTCGCCCTTTCAGCCGTGGGGGCGTTATAATGTGACGGTCAATCCCACTAGTCGTTGGTAAAAAGAGTAGCCCAAGAGTTGGCTGTGGGTTCTGATGACTAGCTGCCTTCCCTCTAGTCTTACACTGCTAAATTAGGGACGGAGTTTGATATTTGTAGCGCGCAGAGCAGAGAGAAATCGTTGCACTTAAACACAAATAAACATTTGGTATACATAAACATGTTTTATCATAAAGGTTTAGCTGTACTTACATTGAATAACATTAAAATATTCATCCTACTTTAGTGTGTCCTGATCCAGTTTACCAATATCCATTGCTAGTTTTCTCTAGAGTAGAGTACAATAACTGTATGCAAATCAGACATTTTACACGTTGCAGTAAACGTTCACTCACATAATGGCTTTTATTTTTTTAGTTTTTAAAACATGAATTACTTGAATTTGACTTTATACTTTTATAACACAACTTTAAGACATAAAAATGCCGAGTAAAGATTCGAGAGAGCGATTACTTTTCGTACGAACAAACCACCAGACGTCATGAAACCACATTCGTTATCTTTGTTGTTATTGGTTTAAGATCAGTTGCCTTAGGTGGTACTTTTTTTGACATATTGGCCCAAAATGCCGGGGAAAAACGTAATAATCAATCCACGATAGTTAGCTATCTTTCAAGCTCAACGGGTACCAATAACAATTATTACCTTTCTCTCGAACGTATGAAGTATCAATACATAATTATTACATTTGTTTCAGCCTTAGCAGCTTTACACGTTGAATAATTAATTATTACTGTTATTTTTTTCTTACATTCCGAAAATCAGCTTATAGATTTTTGGCTGCTGATCACGAAAATCGCTTCAAAATTTGCCCATCACGTACCGTTTCATCGAAATCTTCAGCTTTGCTACAATGGAAAAACGATATCAGGGCAACTGGAATCCGTCAATGCTTGCTGACTGCTGTTGAACATTGCAACGTGATGCACCGGACATTGAATAGAAACGAAAATCAGGAGCAAAACACTTTTAATTATGTTGAACTTAATAGCGTATTAGAAACATAAATGCAATTAAATACGTTATTGCCGGTAAACAGTTAACCGTCTATTTCTCAGAGTTCCTAAGTGATGAAGCAAAACCAAAACTATATTTGTGCATACCCACCAGGTACCTGTCACAATCAGCAAAAACATTTCAGGAAGCAAAACTTTTCAACACAATTGTTGTGCAGTGTAATTTTTTCAAGGAATTTTCTGATACTTCAAATGTTTTACGGATGATTGATATATAATACCAAAAAACTACAATACTGCTCGTAAAAATCAATATTTTGTCAATTTTAATTTCATAAAAGCCTAATGATAAAACAGTCGTTATTATAGTTTAAATTACAATTCATCGTTGTTTCCTTTCACTTGTGGTTAAATTAAATTTTCACCTGGTGTGCAGTAAAATCTGGAACTAGAATATGAGGGAAAACATACATATCTTTCTTTAAACGTTTTCCTATATATAATTTAAAAGTCGCTTATTACAAACTATAGCCTTTGCTTAAATAGAATAAGTTAGGATAAATGTTATGTCACAATTCTCTATGTCTTTGTATGTAATGTTAATATCAATAAACACTGCAGATGATTCAGACCGTTAGACTAGTTCACACTTAATCTGTGCCACACTCAACTTTGTTAATAATATAGCAACAAACTTCCCGCATAATTGTGCAAAGTACATCTACCTTCACCTTGAGTCTTTGCATTTCAAAGTGGTTCGAAGTACACGTATACAATATTTATCACCCGTTTTGTAGTGATGTTCTTTTTAAATTTGAAACCTATAATTGGAAAATTTTGTTTAAAAACTTCAAATTAAATTCAATACTTAAATTCCATTATCATTTGAAGAATCAAACACTGAAATAAATTATTTATTTTTTAATTACTAGCCACTCACTCTAATAAGGGAAGGTACAATTAACAAACAGTTGTAACATTAACACTCTAATTTGTTATAAAGACGAGAATGCACACCCTTAAAAGTTAAAGGTATAAATGGACAAAAGAACTCCATAGGAATAATATAAATGTTAGCGTTTTAGTTATTCATCATCTGTCAATGCCTCATACCCCTTACAGAAATGTATATTATGTCGTTGTTTCAGCAAGCTCTAACTCAATTTTCTGCAGTACGAAACAGTATTTTACGAAATCGAAATACAGTGTTAGTATATGTTCTTTACGCAAGTAGTGCGTGTGCTTTACAACTAGCTGACTTAAGCACAAAATAAATCACAAAAATATGACATCTTCTACGCGAAATATTTATATCGTAAACTTTGATAAACTTTTATCACTTTGTAAAACAGCTTTTGCTACTTGCAAGACTATTTCAATCAAAGTCATCTTTATAAACTTTAATGGGATATTTGCTACTGGTAATGTTCTTCTTATAACACATTCTCTGGCAATCTTCATTTTTTACATCAAATATCGTCCATCTTCACTTATTTGACGTCGGTGATGTAATAATAACACCAGCCTTCACTTTATTTACGTCTGTGATACAACAATACTGATAATCGTTGATTTCAAAAACTTAGCAATAATCTCTTTTAAATAAGTCCCATGTAATGTTTTGCTACTTGATCAGTTATCATCAACTTTTGATGACATTGTTTTATACGTTATTTTGTGACGGACAACAGCTATAACTGGTTTTGTGGCTTTACCCTACATTTTTCACTACTTGTGTCTTAACGTATTATTCCCTTGTCCGAAGACACAACATAAGAACTTACAACTTCTGCGTCTTTCCTTATTTTTTGCATCAGTTTTTTTTTTTCCTGTATCTTGTTATATCCATATTGTACCAGCCTCTTTGACATAAAATTATCCTAGGATTTCATTTTATCCATATTTTCTGATATTTTATTTTTTTCTGCCAAAGCAGGTTTTATTTGGTTTGTTTTGAATTTCGCGCAAAGCTACACGAGGACTATCTGCGCAAGCCGTCCCTAACTTATCAGTGCAAGAACAGGGGGAAGGTAGCCATTCATCACCACCCACCAATGAATATTGAGATTTACCGTCATATTTTAACACCTCTACAGCTGAAAGGACGAGTATGTTTGGTGTAACGAGGATTCGAACTGTCGACCCTCAAATTGTGAGTAGAGCGTCCTAACCACTTGGCCATGCCGGACATTTTCAAAGAAGAGAACTTCCAGTCTTCTCCGTGTAAGAGGGAATCCTCGCATAGCAGAGGAACTAGGACAGCAATGACTCCAAAATGACGCAACCAAGATAATAAGGATTTGAAACTGATGAAGTCTCGGAAAATTACAGTCGTAGTTCAAAATTAGTTACTTTTTTCGTAAGAAACGTAATGGATCAAACTGTAATCACAGCAGCTCCATTGAAATCACATATCTACCACATTCCTAAAGCAAATCCAAAATACCTTTGTGTTTTTGAACATCTTAACCGTGGAGGCTATATGAAAAATTCATCAAATTATGTGGTTTACGCTTGCAATACAATGCTTATTTAGGAAGCTCAACTTCTATTTTTGGTTGTTTGTATGTTTTCTAGTTTTGAAGAGATGCGTGCGTCAAATGACATTTTTAGGCCTTCTAACAGAACTTGCGGAGTATAATATCTTACATTTATGTGTATATAAATGAGAAAGTCAGACGTTTTCTATGTTGAAAAGTATTTTTGGTGGATAAACTGATTTTGAACCTTTACGCAGGCGATGAGTTTTTTCCAAAAGCACATTATAGAAAAAATAAATAAATTCATTAAATATGGTTTTCGTTTCATGTGAAACTTTTACTTATACTAAGTACTCGTCTATTAATGAATTGTAGATATATCAACTACAGATGAAGTTGTTATGTTCCAAGAGAGAGGTTTGCAAAGTGTTTTTTACTTTTAAGACTGTTTATTGTAATGCTTGATTTTACGCAAACTGGTGTTGTTCTTACTTAACTCAGATAATTAAATGAGAACTATTTCATGCAGTAAAACATGATATGCATACGTTGTGTTACTGAAACAATGCAATCTACTTAATTATTTCAAACTGCCAAACTTCAATTGGGCTGTTACTTTCTACAGTAAGCATAATTTGAGAATACGATGTTTGCAGGCTGCACCTGTTGCACCAGGTCAAAGATTATGGTTACAGAAATTACGTCTGTTTGCCTATCTATATAGCATGGTCTCCAGTCAATAATTATGCTAAAGAAAAGTATTAGAGTTACTTATCTAAAATATGCAAATGATTGTTTATCACAACTAATGGTTGTCACGCAAGGCGTGCGTTGTAAAAAAAAAAAAAAAAAAAGACTTCCGTTGGTGTGCAAAACGCTCACAATTTGTGGTTATGAATGACCGACTGAAAAAGAGGTCGCGCTATATTCTTATATAATAGCTAGTTCATAATAATCTTCTACCTAGACTGAATTTTTTCTTCATTCAAACATAGTTTGGGGCAGGGGATGAGCTGCTCGATATTAATAGTGCACTTCCGGTGTTTATGCGGAGAGATAATTTGAGCTCTGCGTCAAAAGAAATAGAAAGTAAAGAAAAGCAAAACAAAAACAAACGCCAACGGACACGCATAATACCACAGCTTAATATATCATATTTCACAGTCACTCACACCTCCAAACGTAATCCCAATAATTTCAGGACGTTCGAATTTTTTAACGCCCACTCATAGTTACTGAGTTCCTATCAGTCATTTCCTGAAACTCTGAAAATATACTAACAATAATTTTCAAGTAATTTACATGAGAAAAAAATTGTATAATAGTAAACGAAAAAAATATATAAGGAACACTAGTTAAAACAGCAACTTTTTCGCCTACGACCTACACACCTGATCACGTCAGCAGAGTTAGGGTTAAGACGGCTTGGATTATCGCTACAAATTTTTTCCATCTTACTTGACAGGTTTGTGAGTAACCGCTTTTGATATTCTGATAACAATTCATATATATGCAGACTCACATATGTACATCACGCACATACTGAAGTATCTTTTCAACCCAATTCAACCCAACGGATGTCGCTGCATATCAATGAGCAGACATGCGACAGTTTCTAAAGTTAAAGTATATACTTTATACACATATTACATAAAAAGTAACAAAAACAACAGAAGTAAAAGTTATGAATTCTAAAATGTAGTAGGAATCCTGCTACAAAACGCAATGAAACAAGAACTGAAACCACAATCACAAATTTATAAAATTAAATCCATATTTTAACAGCTTTATATACTTAGTATCTGTAAGTCAAAATAAAGATCGGATTTTCTAAGTTTGTGAATGTGCTTTTAATCATCGCAAAAATTATAGCTATCAGGGACATGGCTATACTGAAAATCTAATGATGTCGTATCACCTCCTGACCCGGCATAGCCAGGTGGTTAAGACACTCAACTCATAATCCGACAGTCGTGGGTTCGAATTCCCATCACTCTAAACATGCTCGCCCTTTCCACCGTAGGGCCGTTATAATGTTATGGCCTAATCCCACTATTCGTTGGCAAAATAGTAGCTGCTAAATTTGGGACGGATAGCGCAGAGAACCCTCAAGTCGAAATTTGAGCGAAATTCAAAACAAACCAAACTATATCCATTCCATGTACATGTACAAATAAAGAGGGAAAAAAGTTAAATTTTGAATGAAAGTAGGGATTATTGGGTATTCGTGGATTTGGTGTAAGAAGTATTCAAACAAAATAAATACTGCAATAAAAAGTACAAAAACAAGTAACACTAGTTGTGATCCGTATAGCCAAATGAAGCAGCCTAAATTTGCTAACCAGAGTATGAAATAAAAATTATTTTAAAATCAATCTAACTTATATTACTTTACTTGTTTATGTACTTTCCATTACAGTTTATTTTGTTTTCGATGCTTCTTATTATAGAAAAATAATTAACGATCCCTATTTTTCATTAAAATTTTATTTTATTTTTATAACCAAGAACTGCTAGAAGGTGAGTTAACTTAACAACTGATTTGTTCAAACAGTTTTAACTCATTTATGTGTAGAAAGTAGGACTACATTTATGTGTAGAAAGTAGGATTACATTTTCTGAATTGAAATAACCTTATGCAAAATTTCAATTATTTTGATTTTAAGTCTTTCTGAGAATGTTGAATTTAATAACATTTCTTTAAAAGTAAATTTAAATTTTCAATCCTTCAAGATTTCTCGAAAATTAAAATTATCTTTGAATCAGTCTTGTCACATTTAATTAATTTAAAATCGCTTGCAAACAATTATTTTTTAGTAAACAAAAAATGTTTGAACGTTTAATAACAATATCTATAACTGCTTTAAGAATGAAACATTATTTCCTGAACATCAATTTACTCAATAACCTCACAAATAAATCATTTACAATACATTATCTAAAAACCAGCCAGCGGTTGGTACAATAACAAAATACTAGTCATTGTTAACTTAAGAGATGCATTTTAAGCGTAACGTAACGCAATAATTCATCAAAGTTTACGACAAATGGCGAAAAGTATTTGAAACGTACAGACCAGTGATAAAAAAGTGTAGTATAAATAACACAAACATAAATTTAAGCGTTACTGACTCCAAACATTCCTACTAGGTATTTACGTCATCGATATAAACACTTTAATTTTCTGTATGAATATACATCATTGTAGAAAATTTAACGTTTTGATGGGAAACAAATTAACGTTAAGTTTAATGAATAAAGTACTGAATCAAATTTGTGAAGAGAAAAAATAATAATTTAATAATAATTTTAAACATGATAAAAATACATTTTGTTTTATGTCAAAAGATAATCGTGATTCTTATTACGTCTGTGAGGACATTAGTTCCCGTGTAGAAAATAGTCTTTCGAACATAAATACAGTGTATATTTAATTATGACACTGTTAGATGTTGACTAAATTCAATAAAGTTTGTAATACACATATAATGTGGTTTATTTAACAAACGACTACCACGTTTTATTGCTAGGTGAAATATGACAGACTGGAAATGTGCACTGATTCACAAATAATGAACTTTGTCTTTTACCTTCTGAACTTTACTGTGTGCTGTATAACCAATATTCATCATCCATTTTTGATTCTTACTACGGTAACTTGAAACTGTGTTTTAAGGCACGGCATAGCGGATCATAGACCAGCTTTAAGCTTGTTTTGTTGTTGTTTTCAAGTATAAATTTTTGGCTCATAGCTCCGATTTGAGATCTAATCACATTTTTGGACTCAGGAAGTCAAACCCTTTAGAGAGACGTATTTGACCACGCCCAACATCTGATAGATTAATTCACTCTTATCCTGCCTAAAAGAATTTCAAGAACCGAGACTAGTGAGGATTCAACTTTTGTTCTTTTCAGTAATCCTTGTTCCACAGTATCATCAAGGCCCTTATTTTACTGAAGAACCGCCAAGCCACGTGGACTACCAAAATACTTTAGGAACAGTTATACACTGCGCTGCTGGAGGTACGCCAAAACCTTCAATTAAATGGACTAAACAGGACGGAAGTGATATTGTTGACGTATCGGGATTACGTCAGAGTCGGTCCGACGGATCTCTAGTGTTTCCACCTTTTCGGTCCCAGGATTACAAACAAGAGGTGTCGAGTACTTTCTACAGATGTGTAGCCAGCAACTCTGTAGGTTCTATCGTCAGTAGAGACGTTCAAGTCAGGGCAGGTGAGTGTAATGTTTATTAATTTACAAAATTGATTTTTTTTACACACCTAGATTATGAAAGTCAAAAACTTATAAACACCTCAATCATACATATATTATTTTCTATTCAACAGTGAATTGTTATTATAGTTTAGCATAAAATGAAACATAAAAAATCTGTATTTTTTAAGTTAGTTTTTCAAAAATATTAAATTATTTAGTTACTATAGTTTTGGTTGAAATGATTTTTTGGTGTGAGATCTTTAATATTCGTCTCCATAGTAATTTGTATCACGGCATAAATTTCTGAACTGGTTATAAGGGCGAATTTTGTTGTACCACGAAGCAACCCTTAATAAAATAGTAACTTGTTGCTTATTCGTACGTTTGTGGTAAGAACATCATAAATAACAACAACATTGCATTTTCGTTATAAAAACAAAATATATAATAATAGTAAGCATGTTTTTTAACAACGACATTGTATATTGAATAATGATGTTTTTAGATGATGAATCAATTTACAAAACATTAGAATATATAAATTTTAATTTTTAAACTCAAACAGTGGAAAATGGTTTGATTTTTAATGTCCTGTATTTTCAGTAACTAGTATTATTTAAAGTAATGAGCATGGTTCAAACCCGCGATTCCACTTGTAAATTTGATGGTTGTTTGGGTTTGATTTTCATTTCTTTAAAATATGTTGTAAGTTTACAAAATGGCGTCTTAACGCGCGTGTACAAAGTTGCGTACAACAGATGCGTTAGAATACGAAGTGTTTGGCTTGTACAGGGTGTTCGGAAAGTCACTGTGCACTTATATATTTATTAACAGACATGTTTCAATATAGAATACAGGAGGTAAATATGAATGACAATTATAAACAATGTAGAAAGTGATCCCCGTTGGCATCAATACAGGCTTGGATCCTTCTTATTTTGTTTCTAAACATCGCTATCAGTTGCTGGCTTGAAATAGACTAAATAAAATATGATTACAAAACTGCACAGTGACTTTCGGAACACCCTGTATTTTCTAACAGTCTTACGTAACAATATTAGTTCTCTGACTAGTATTTCCTTACTTCTTTATGCCAGTTTAACTTTGTATAGACCTAAACTTAAATGATTTATCTAAATTGGACATTTCAACATAAAACTTTGGGTCTTTTCTGATATATGAATATTGCAATACTAAATATGCCTGTGCATTATGAAACGATATTTTTTATATTATTACTGCACTAAGCTAACTATCATTCGCATTAAGTTGAACTAAACCTAATTTTTAGGGCCCAGATGTGAAGTCGAAAGGTTCGATATGTCACTAAATACGCTTATACTCAAAGCTGTTAAACGTTATAATAGTGACATAAAACCCGATAATCTGTTAAGAGTAGCTAAATAAGTGGCGGATGCTGCTGACAGGTTTCCCCTTTTCTTTCGCTGGCAGTGAGCAGCTGTACCTAAACCTTAATGTCTCTGGCCAGACCATACGTACCAGAACACCGTACGAGGTTCTTTTCAGTTTGAAAACATCAAATACCCAGTATTTATAATAAGTATTTCATTAATCGCTCGTGATATGATTGACAGTTTCAAAATAATACATAAAGCAGCCAAACCAAACTGTTTGGTTTACTTAAATTTGTATGATATCAATGCATTTTGGTCCAGCATGGCCAGATAATTATGGTACTTGATTTGCAATCAAACATGTTCATCCTTTCAGAAGTGCAGGTATTATAATGTTACACTCAATCCCACTATTCGTTGGTAAAATAATACCCCAAGAGTTGGCGACGGGTGGTGATGAACAGCTGCCTATTCTCTTGTCTTTCACTGCTAAGTTGTGGATGGCTAGCACAGATAACCCTCGTGCCAAATTCAAAACAAACCCAATACACTTAGAAGTTGCATGAAATGTATGGGTGTTTGTATATATATTCATACTTCCTTTTACAATTGTCTATATAATACTGAAATAATTTTAAGTAATAAGGAAA
The DNA here is from genome assembly GCF_004210375.1 of Tachypleus tridentatus. Classification (NCBI taxonomy): domain Eukaryota; kingdom Metazoa; phylum Arthropoda; class Merostomata; order Xiphosura; family Limulidae; genus Tachypleus; species Tachypleus tridentatus. The sequence goes on along the minus strand of NC_134830.1, from coordinate 63,971,264 downwards.
AGCTAAAGTGACAGCCTATAAATAAATAATAAATATAAACTACAACGTATGGATCGAAACATATTGCATTACACCTTAAATCTAATGTGCTCAGTTTAATTTTCAATAACCTGGAGTTAATATGAACTGTGAAATAATGTAAGCCATTTAAGTGTTTGTTTGTTTTTGTTGTTTTTTTTAACTGCATTCGTCAAGCAAAACTGAATAATAGAAATCAATTCTTCTCTAGTATTTGTACAGACAAGTTTTTTAAAGTCTATCTATTTGGCAACTTTGATACCTTAGGTCGTTGAAACAAAAGGATCGAAACAAGTCTTGGCGAACAGATTTATATCTGTTGTTTTATGGAATATGCTCTGAGTTTCTAATATATTTTTCAGGCACAAATCGTGATGAACGAATTTATACTCATTGCTTTTGGAAATATGTTCTGTGTTTTTAATATATTTTTCAGGCACCTTAAATTCAATCAAGAGTCCTGCTTTGTCACAAAGTTAAGTGTGAAATAAATGAATTTCAAACTAACTAATTTTGGAGTTATGGATATAAACATTCAACTGCTACCCCCTTCCTGCAGAATTCTCTTGTCGATCATCGATTTGCTGTGTTCATTTCGCAACCCAAAAGTCGATAAACCACTGTTTCACGTTGGAAACAACAGCACGCCTTAACACTTTCATCATTGCTGGGTAGAGAAAAAGGGTGTTAGCAAGGCTAGTGGCTATATGGCACGTAATTAATTAGCATGTGCATGAAGTTGATCTGCTAGGAAGAAGACATACAAAGGTTGGTTACTGCTCTTGAATGGCACAGCTTCTACCTACCTTGACAGCTGTTGTACAACTTTAATCAAATTTCACGCAATTACGAAATAGCATATGCTGAAGTTAGGTAGCAATACTCACCGTATTTATGGCAAATTCATGTAAATATTCATGCCTTATATTATTAAACATGTCTAAGAATATTCTATGATTACTTTTTCTGGAATATATAAAGATAAAACATTGCGATTTAACTTGAACCAATATAATTCCTTAATGGCGACTGCATAAACAAATCGCATCCAAAGTAAATTACATTGAACAATATCTTAAGTTACGTTTCACATGTAATGAAATGACAAAAAGTGCCCTCCCCCTAAAATGTTGTTAATTTGTTATATCTTTTATTAGATAACAGAAAAAGATGTAAAATTATATATTTTTAGAATGCACTCAACAAGATATGTTCAAATATGATCTCAAATACTAATTTTAAAAATATATTCATAAATACCTGAACTTTTAATAATTTTAGTTTCATATACTCATAAGTATTATGCACCTGCTGTAGTTTCTTAGATCTTATTCCAATCATGCTACAAAATGATCAAACAAGTTTCTCTGCATTTATGGAATCGTTAAAATATATCTTAGAAATAAGATAACAGATTGAATGATCAGATCAATCACCAGATATCAATCGATTAACAATTTATGGACTGAGTTAAACCAATTAATGAAAGATCACAAGATAAACATGGAAGATGAAGTTTTTGAAGTGCTCCAAGAAGGATGACAATCAATCACTCAGGAATATCTACTCAAATTCATTGAAAACATGTGACACTAATGTGAAACACTACTGAAATGTGAGGGAATGACAGCTAAATATTAACTTTTAAAACTAGTTTGTGTTATTTTGAGTTTCATTTTCACATTCGATTATTGTAGACAAACTTATTTGGCATTTTGTACACTAATTCTAATAAGATCTAAGAAACTACAGCACGACACCTATTGTGATAAAATGTAACTAAAATCATAAGTTCAGGTAGTTACTGAAGCCATTGTTAAAATTAATATTCGAGATCATATTTGAACAGATCTCATCAAGTGTGTTCAAAAAACATAGTTTTACGCATTTCCCTGTTATCCAATAAAAGATATAACAAATTAACAACAATTTTAAAATGTGTACTTTTTGTCCACTCTTTGTATATATATATAGTTAATCATAAATTGTAGATTGTGAAGGTTTTAATGTACGTACTTATTGTCGGACAGAAAAAAACGAGATTAACATAAGGTTAGGCTAACAATCTATTTTGTTCCAATACATGTATTGTGAATATGTATCTTACGTCTCTTATTCTCGCTTTAACAAATTCAAGTCAAATAATAATAAAAAAACATTTTCAACTGTTTAACATTGCTGGATAATATAAATTCGAAACATATATTACAGTTTAAACCAGCGTGTGTTTAACTATTTACAGTCCCAATTAAAGTGATTCAATTATGCTCACGAATATATGCTTGGGTTTTTCATTACAATGCCATACACATCATTAATATTATCGAATATGCAAATTTCTCTTATAATTTACAGCTCTGTTCAGTCGTTTTCGGTGCATTTTAAATTGAGTTAGAATTGTAAATATAAACTCATGATAAACCACGGAATAAAATAAAACTTTATTTTGTGTCTCATTTCCTTTATTGGTATAAGTTTCATCGCAAAAATTCTGAATTATCAAATATGATAGCATTTCAAATTACAAATTAACATATTATCTCACGACAATTGAAAAGTGCGTGAAGGTGTTTCCAGTTTATCTTTTTCTGAGAATACGATGATAATTTTCGGTTATGAATATTCTTGATAGAACCCATAATTCTAAATTTAATTAGTAAGCTACCAAATCTCAACTGCTGTATCTTTAACTTTTGATTTCAGAGATTTTAAAGACGAAATTTTGCTGGAACGTTACTTTTAATATTTCTGTCATTCAACCACTTGAAACCAGCACTTCCGATAAATGAAAAACTAATTCTGCACATTAAAAACCATCGGCACAGCTTAAAAGACCTATCAGATTCTAACCTTTAAGAATATTTGAAGAGAAACTTGGATGCTATAACTTCCTTCTTTAAAGCAATGGTTTGGTCAGTACCTTGTTTTAATTTTCACTTTTAAAAATCAAAAAATCACCTTTGGCAGACTGAATGACAGAAAACGAGATTATACACTAAATAATCTGTTTCAGAAGTAATAACCTTTAACATCAGCATGAAAAAGATGCAGTTTTAAATTCTAAGAGTGATGTCAAAGTGTCGTGTATCAGGCCATTTGTTGGCTCAACGGTAAGTTTACCAGCTTACAGCGCTAAAATCTTGGGTTCGATTGTCCGAGATGGACACAGCATACAGCCCAATGTGGTTTTGAGTTAAAACAAATCAACTCAAATCATGTATCTGATCATGTGTAACAACAACTGAATTGTTCTCAAACGAATTGTTCATTACAATATAAAAGTTCAATTTCATCCAAAAAACCTTAAGACTTTGCATCGTCTGTTCATCTTGTTCATATTATTTAGTTTTTTCTTATGCATTATATAGCTTAGAAGCATCATTTTCCGAACTGGATTTTACAAAATAAATGTACTGTTATAGGTTAATTGGAGTTCGTATTTCAGTTGCAAAAGAGTACATTTCTAGAAAACTATGTATTAATATTTATGAAAGTAAGATATCTGATGATCTATCATGTGATCTAAAATGCAAATGATATGTTAATCAGTCTATACTCGTAAATAATTATTTTCTAGAAGTGGATTTCATCTTCACAGTTTTTGGCGTTTCCGTATAATATGGTCATCATAGCCAGCAAAGTGAAACTGTCATCATTATTGAACTCTTAAACTTAGAGTGTAATTGACCACTCCTCTGGAAAAGCTATTTCCATGGCATCATTTGTATTTAGAGTTTACCAAGATCATTTCATGGATGCTCGATGGGAAACTAATCCTTTGACCATGTTATTTGGTCAATTTCATTTTTTCTTCTTTAAGAAACGTATCAATCAGCATAATTATATCATACATTAGATGAAACAATGGCTTGATACACCAGCATCATAGAGCTATAGAAAGGATCATATGGTGCGGTCTCTGTAATATCTAACATTAATGATATTATTTCACAGTTTATTGATTCGGGTATGTTCTCCAGTGATTATCCTGCCAACAAGGCCGCCATACGTGTTTTGTTTTATTTTCACGCAAGCACTTACCTTCCTCTAATTTCCACTCACGTGCTGTTTGGCTGCGAACTGATAAATGACTTATCTATAAAAAGAATACTGTTCAATACGCTGTTGGTTCTGTGTACATGTTCTTGACACTATTTCAGGTGAACGGTTTTAATGCTTTGTTTGTATCGAAATAAATGTCTTTAAACACTTAGAGCACAGACTCGCTCGCTAAGTGTCTTTATTACTGTCAATACACTGACATAGTGTTCACTTCGGTGAGAAACATTCAAAATTACGAATACGACGAGATTGTGTGAGAACGTTCCATGTACCATAAATATAGGCTAAATAACCAATCACTTGTATATCAGATCACATAAATGTCCATAGATGCTTGGTTCGCATAACAATAATCTAACGAGAATGGTTGAGATCATTTTATAATAGGGGTTTTATCTTGTCGTACCTGTAACATTACAAACTTTGAGAATCGTTTAATTGTTTTATGTATTATATACAGTTTTCATCTACGTGAGAGTTCGTCTTAGATTAGACCGACATGACCAGGTGGTTAGGGCTCTCGACTCGTAAGTTGAGGGTCGCGGGTTCGAATCCCTGTTCACATCAAACATTGTCACCCTTTCAGCCGTGGGGACATTATAACGTTACAATCAATCCTATTATTCGTTGGTAAAAGAGTAGCCCAAGAGTTGGTGGTGGGTGGTAATGACTAACTGCCTTCCATCTAGTCTTACACTGCTAAACTAGGAATGACTAGTGCAGACAGCCCTGGTGTAGCTTTGAGCGAAATTATAAAAATAAACAAAAAATCTCTCGGGTTATCCTTTCGAATAAGTTTAAACGCAACAGTGACCTTTTGGAACAGAGCAAATGTCTATGGTAAGAAAACAATATTAAGCACTTCTTACGATGTTGTAGTTAAGAAAAAAAAAACGATCTTTTCACTCCATGTAAATATAAAAGACTATATTTTTATTTGAGCCTATTGTTTGCCTTTGCGGCCTCTTCAGGGTTAATTTGTATACCAACTGTATGGCATTATATTTCTTTTTATTTGTATGTTTTTATTGTACTGTTTATATAACTATTTTAATGATACATAGCCAATCATTTAATTACTGGTAAGCTGAAACTGACGGTGTCTATTTAAACCACCTTTAACCAGCTGTATCATATGTTAATTATCAGTTTATGCTTATTTCATATGTACTTCAGAGATTTTAATAAGTTATGTTAAAAATATTTGGAATATGCAGAGCATCATATCAGATGATACGTGATAACTGCAGTAGATATAAAGTCGTTGTGGAATGGAAATAGAAAAACTATATTTTGACATTGTATGGTTTACATTGGATATGCAACACTCCATTTCATTGCATGATATTAATATGTTCAGATCATAAAAATGTGTTCACATAGGATATATAAAAATCCTGTGACGAAAATAACTTGTACTTAACAAAATTGCCATATATGGAAATCCAGAAAAAGGCATGTTATAAGTCCTAACGGAGCTGTGTTAATCAAAGTGTGTTTTTATAGCATATAGATTAGTGTCAAAAGTAGTTCAAATTTTCTAGGAAAGAGTATGCAATATAAGTGAAAAGAATTATCTTCTGGAAAAGCGACACAAGTTATTTATATACAAGCAATTTCTACATTATATCCATTCAACTTTATCTCAATCAGCCATAGAATACAAAGGGCATGTCGCTGGATGCAATATATATGAATTTTTGTCTATCGCACATTTGACAAAAAGCACTAAGATATCACAGTGCTCTCATATTGGATGGCTTATAAAACATTTACAGGAAGAAGAGGTGCACTTGTGCATGACAATCTTATAATAAAGCCTTTTAAAGTAGAGATGCGTTGTAGAACTATTCTCAAAAATTACTGTCGTCGAATAAAGCATGACTGGACGTAACAACATATGCTGTAGCGACATAACGGAGACTGAAATTCATTTCAACATTATGTGCTCAATACTTGTACTGACATATCATTTCGTATGATCCAAATTTTGAATCATCAACGTCAATCTAACCCTTGGACTTTAAAAATTACTTTAAAACAATAGCTGTTTCTTTATTTGTATGATGAATATTTTTTAGCAGTAGTTGAGCTAGTATTTGTTAGTGAGTTTGAGTTGAAATATGGTTGTTAAACAAAAAAGACTCTTAAACTGATTTTTACATATAAAAATTGTTAAGAGCTCAGCTTTAACATGACTTAGGTGTGACTTATCTCTCTGCAGACAACTGCACATTAAACCGATCCTGTCATATGTTTGTAAAAGCTCTGCTTACCAAGAACACATTCGCTTGCAGATGTTTAGAACGACTTTTACCTCTACACGCATCGATAAGCCCACATTCCGTGCAAGGGCTTACAGTCACATACACCTTGTCCTTCCTCAAGTGACAGCTTAACCAATGGATACATTCTCTGATTTCGTTTGTTTAGCTGCCAAACTTGACTTCCAATTCAAAAAAAGCAAGTACTGTTGCACTACGAATAAAAAACGATCTGTATTCCGTAAGAAGATAAACAAGGCAGGAAACAAACATGTTTGTATTCTTACTGAACCTGGAGAGTGTTTCCCTGAGATAAAACTTTGCGGAAATTTGCGCTCAGTTGTCAAATGCAAGAAGTATGTATTATTAACAACACTTTAAAAATATAACCCAGTACTTCTTTTGGTTGTTTACAATTCTATGTTACTTAAGTTTATAGATTTTGTACGTCTCCAGTTTACTAGCAAAACTCTCGAGCCAGCAGGACTAAATATGACAAGCAAACTCAGATTGTCTTTATCTATATTCAGCTGATCAATTTTTGTCTGTACATTCGAATGAAGAAAAATAAAGGTCTCCGTTAAGGGAAAAAAAGGCAAAACGGGAAAAATCGCAACCCATATTGCAAATCTACATACACACAGGATAAAAAAATCGCGAAGTTGAAGGCTGCACATTATGTTTTAAAAATGTTCTTCCAATATCATACAAGCAAGAGTTTCATTATTGTATGATGGTGTAACCTCCTCCCTTTACCACTCTATTAAGGGTATATTAAGAGTGGAGGCTAAACACTCCCGTAAAGTCACCCAAGCATTATGTTTTCTAAAAGTAGGCTTCCAGTGCTGATGATTAGCCTGGCATGGGTAGGTGGTTAAGGTACTCGACTCGTAATCTGAAGGTCCCGAGCTAGAACCCCTGTCACTCCAAACAAGGTCGCCTATTTAGCCATGGGGGCGTTATAATATTACGTTAGATCCCACTATTCGTTGGTAAAAGAGTAACCCGAGATTAGGCAGCGGGTGGTGATGATTGGCTGCCTTCCTGTAGTCTTACACTGTTAAATTAGAGACGGCTAGCGCAGATAGCCTTTGCGTAACTTTGCACGAAATTCAAAACAAACAAACTAGTGCTAATGAACTCGAATATAGCATCGTATTTTGTATTTTTCAACCCCCTTGTTATCTCGTAGTGCCGTATTTGAAACTATATTGACACCACGACTTGCAAGCTAGCAAGCTCAAATTTGGCAACCATACTTAGATATCTCGAGTAATTGTTCTAACTGACCTTATTAATACGGACCCCTTTTAAAGTAACTGTGGTTAAAAGAACTTGGTCGGTACATTTTTAAACAAGAGAAAGCCTATAAACAGATATTTGTTAATTCTTCCACATTCTTACATTTTACCATATTATTGTGTAACAAATATACGTGCTATCTCGTAGAGTAAATTTGTAAACTACTGAAATCGAAGTTATGTGTCTTATAATCTCATAATTATGATGGTTAATATGTATACTTGAGTCAGTATTCCGTAAAGGAGTATACTTGTTTATTCTTTTGGTAAATATGTGCTTCTTTTCGTGTATTTGTGTCAGTAATCAGTAAAGAAGTGTACTTGTTTATTCTGATGATTGATATGTGCTTCTCTACGTGTATTTGAATCAGTAATAAGTAAAGGATTATACTTGTTCTGATGGTTACTATTTGCTTCTATACGTGTATTTGAGTGAGTAATTAGTAAAGGAGTATACTTGTTTATTCTGGACTACTTTTTTTACCAACGCGCTGTAAGACTGGTCATCACCATGGCTAAAAGAGTGAACATGTACAGCGATGAGATTTGAAGCCGCGAGACGCAGATTGCGAGTCGAGTGCTTTGATCAGTAAGCAAAGGAATGTAGATCACACCACCGAAGTTTAATCTATAGAAGACCAAGAACTTAGTCTAGGTATTCCTAGGTTAGGGTAAAGTAAAATTGTAATATTCCACGATATTGTTGTTGTTTTCTAATATATAAAAGCCTAGGACACGGAATAAAGAAAACTTATTGTTAAAATTTGTGTATAAAAACAAATAAAATCACTTCAACCATAAATAAACTGTAAAAATTATTCTTTTCTTGCCAGTTTAAACGATATTAGTTATATGGCATTACTCCAGATCAAATCCAAACATCCAAACAGACATCACGACACCAGCAAATAAGAAAAACTTCTAAATAGCATCATGATGAAATGTTGAAAGTAGTTTAATTAATATTTTATTTCATAAAACTTTATCCCTACGTATTGTTTGTTTGCTTTAAAATTAAGAACAAAGCTACAAAATGGGTTATCTGTGCTCTGCCCACCATGAGCATCGAAACCCAATTTTTAGCGCTTTGAATCCGTAGACATACCGCTGTGTCGGTTCATATACTATCTAATTTTTCTCTGAATTTTAGCTTTTATGTTTTCGCGTTATTTTGCTTAGCATCAACATTATTTCCATTATAACAGCTGAATGGTTAAAATTGAGTCAGGTCATGTGATGCTAACCCAAGAACAGGAAATTAGGACATTACTTACAATACAGAAATCTTCAAAGTGTTTTGTTTTTTTGTTTTTTTTACAGCCACACCTCTTAGTTGTTTTATTTTTCAGAAAAACAAATTCTGAGTAGTTTTAAGCATAAATATATTTTATTTACCTGTTTCGCAGGTTTGTGAACAATATGAAAGCATTACCTCAAACAAGATAATACAAAAAAACATATAGTATATCTGGTTACACCAGCTTTCATCAATTTACGGTAGTCCTTTGTGAAACAACAAAACTGTCTAATGTTACGTCTCATTTCGCCTGATGATTTGTTAACCTGTCCCTGTTTGTGTTTTTCTACCCTGAACTACAGAGAAATTCAATTCGTCTATTTCTCATTCGGATATCCGCTATGGCAAGGTGATTATGGGCATTGGACTCGTACTCTAAGGGTCGCAAGTTTGAATCTCCGCCACACTACACATGCTCGCCCTTTTAGCCATAGGGGCGTTATTATGTTACGCTTTATACCAGTATTCTTGGTTGTAGAGTAGCCCAAGAGATGGCAACTGTTGGTAATAACTAGCTGCTTTGCCTCTGGTCTTACATTCCTAAATTTGAGATGGCTGGCGCAAATAGCATTCGTGTAGCTTTACGTGAAGTTCCCAAACAAACCACACCAAATTTCGAACTCGGTCCCACTATGCAGTTTGAATCTTACATAAGTTATTATTTTTCATATTGCAGTGTATTATCTTACCTTTATTTAAAAAGAAAAACTGTTTGAATGTTCTTTATAATAATAAAAAGCTAAATATTCTTTCACACAAAGTTCAGTTTTAAGCACCCGAACAAATGTTGTAGTCTACATGTTAAGTGTGTGTCGATGTGTTTTCATTTAGCAAACCCACCTCGAGCTATCTGGTGAATCTACCAAGAGGAATCGCACCTCTGATTTTAGCGTTGTAAATTCGTAGACTTACCGCTGTACTGCAAGTTAAGATATCAGACGTTGCACAGAATATTTAAATTATTTTTTATTTCAATTCACAGGCGATTATCTTAATAAAGCTTGATTGTCCATCTTATTTTATCAAATACTTCAATAAGCATCGTTGCGAATATTGCAAAAGTTATGAAAATATTCTCAGAAGCAAACACAAATTCTCACAGACTCGAATCTTACAAACTAAACCGTGAAGACGTAATACGTTTATAATATTCTAAAGGTGTCAAATAATAAATCATATCCTTATCCTTTAGCAGCTGTCATATTACACGAAAGATTTGTTCAAGAGGCCAAGAAAAATATCTTTCGGAATAAATTCCTCAGGAAAATAATATCAAATATATTTTTGAAAAAAAATGTATTTAAGGGCACAAACGACTAATATTTAGAAATGACTTAAAAGTAAGTCGATAATAACTCTGGTAGTATATGGAAAGCCATTAAACTAACTTATATTTTAATACATGCAACAGATGAAACAAAGTTATCAATTATAATATATTTCCTACAGACTTTAAGGTGGGTATTTCAATGCTATTTTGTTTTTAAATTACAGTATCCGTTAACTTGTTCAAAATATGTAATACTTAGCTAAAAGTACATAATCACAAATAATTGACAGTTACGCTTTCAAATTATAACAGGAGTAACTTCTAACGATTTTGTGTAAAACATATACATGTGTAGAAGTTGAACGTTTTCCTCAAATTGTCTCGAAGCTAATAATGACAAAATTATAAAAGTAATTTTATTGAATCGAATACGAAGACCTTGTACTCAGCAGAGGAGCTTATCACTCATTTGGAGTATATAGAATAGCAGGTGTGTGATAAAACGCCATAAGCTTTATAGAAACTAACTCTGTCAAAAAAGACAAAATATTTGAACATCAAAACGAAAGAATACACTACGATTGGTTCTAATATGAAAAGTATAGCGGATAATAAGTCCAGTACACTGGCCATCTGAGAATTGTGGTTTAAAGCTATGTCAGGTCTTGTTAGGCTAGGTAGGTCGATGATAGAGAATGGTATCCAAAAGCTGTTTGTCTTTAGGCGCGATCTTCAGCTTTGTGAAAACTTAACTTTGTACTGTGCGCATAAATGAAGCTATCATCAATAGAATAGTTATATTCCGTGCTTTCTCACATACATCTAAGTAACTTCGCAGCTTTTCCTGTTTATGTAGACTGTTCTGTAAATATGTTTTCATTCAAAAATAACCTGTGTTGATTGAACAGCACTTTATACGATAAACAGACTAAATAACCAGGTTAGACACCCCAAGCTCAACATTATCATACGTTATTTAGAGGGGTTTCTGGCCTACGTAAATGCATTCAATTAGTAACAAACGCTGCATGCACTGCTAATCTTAACAAACAGTGGGATTTACTGTCAATATAATAACGCCTCCTCACAAACACACAGAAACACATCTAAATACGGAATATTATTAGTAGCAAATCGCAGGCTCATGGATTCTCCATTCTGCAAGTCAGCCCAATAACCACTAGCTGAACTTCTCCCGACTATATTGTTAATATCGAGGACAAATATTAAGCCTTAATCAAACAGATTCTCTATAATTAATACCAGTTACTTTGTTGAAACATAATCATCCATAAAGTATAATTAAATAGTACTATTATTACTGTCTTTTTATTGTCAAGCACAAAACTACAAAGTGGAATACCTGTGATGTGCCAACCACGGGTATCAAAACCCGTTTTTTCAGTGTTATAAGCCACTAGAGTTGTCGATGAGTCACTGAAAGAACGACTCATTTAATCGACTATTTTCGTCTTTTCGATTCAACTCGTATCCCAAATACAGTTAGGAAAATGTAACCCTTTACTGTAGAAAGCTTTAATATTATTGTTGTTGTTTTGAATTAAGCACAAAACTACACAATGGGCTATCTGTGCTCTGTCCACCACGGGTATCTAAACCCGGTTTTTAGCGTTGTAAGTCCACAGACATACCGCTGAGGCACAGGGGGCGCTTTGATTTTATTTAAGGAGAAAGATCCACCTCTACTCCCATATATAGCAAGGTTTGATTCTCCAAAGACATTTCACTTATGTTTGAATGACCATATCATAGATTAAATTTCAACTGGAAAACTCAAATGCTTAAAATGACAAAACTGTTTGGTCATTACGTTGCAGCTTTTGACTTTGTGGCAGTCAGTACTATAAATGTAAGTAGAAACTGGTTCATATGTTTTGTCCGTTTTGGTTTCTCTGTTTTTTACTTAACTTCAGGTAATAATGAAAATCCATTCGTTATCAATAATTAAGAATTCATCCCTAAATCCACAGTCAGACGTACAGTCAGTTATTTTTATTAGGACATTTTTAACCTTTTATATTAATAAGACATATGTTTTAGAATAATTTAAATGAATTAATTCATAGCTAAGATAGGATAATAAATTGTGCCTTCGAATGATCAAATTGGATTGTTCATAGATGTTCTCCTGACCATAGGACTTTCAAATGGACATCTTCTGTTATCTGTGATCCTCACCTGCTACATGGTGACGTTCTTCTTTACTGACACCTAAAGCGCAGGTTCTTAAAACAATTAAGTTTGTTTGCGTTTTACCAAATTAATACGACAAAGGAAATGGATGATTTTAATAAGGGTTTTACTAATGACTAATTGAACATTTGAAAATAACTGGTTTTCCAGACACACTCACTGCAACTAAGTGGTTCTCAAACCTGGGGTCGCGAGTTTGGCAAAGATAAAAAACTCATATAGAGCCAGAAAAAGATTAATGACCCATTTGAAATACGTTACAATACAATAAAGATGGGGTCGCATAGATTCGCATGTCTTAAATGGAGCCAGTACTGAAAGCATACTTGGGATCCGTTGTTTCTACCCTACTTTTAGGCTACTCCGGTTTCCGAGGTTTGCTTCAGTCGACTAAATGTTTAGATGTATCCAAGTTTCTTGACTTCTATGCTAGGTTGTAGTAATACTAAAATATTGGAATAAAAGCTATGCTTAACAAAAACGAAACATAAAGGAAGTCTTGTAAATCCAGATAAGTGCATGAGCACATCTAGTAGGTACTGTCCATTTTTTTGTATATTACTAACGGAAGTATCTGTCCGTTGGACAAGTGAAATGCAAACTGATTTGTAACATAGGATAAGAAACTGTGCTTCTGTTTTTCTTAATATAATAAACAGTAACGGTTAAATACACATACAGAAAGGTACCAATGTTGAAATGAATGGCATAATGTTTGCAAACATTATAACATCATAAAATTAGACGGGTGGGGTCAACCCTCCTCATAATCTTCCTCATATCATCCTAGAACCGGTTGATCAGGAAATCTGGAAATGTATAAAAAATACATACACGCATAAAGATAATTTATGTATATAAATATAAGCTCAAGGGTTAGAACGCTCGACTCCCAACCTGATGGTCGTGTTTCGAATCCTCGTTCCACCAAATATTGTCGCCTTGTTAGTTGTGGGAGCGTTATAATGTAACGGTCAATCCAACTGTTCATTAGTAAAAGAGTATCCCAAAAGTTGGCGATGGGTGTTTATCACTAGTTGCCTTTCCTCTAGTCTCTCACTGCTAAATTAAGAACGGTTAGCGCAGATAATCCTCATGCAGCTGTACGAGAAATTCAAAAACAAACAACAGAATAATCACGTACATATGCCGTGTTCCTCAAGCCGTTATAAATTAAGTTTACACCTTTCATATAACTGATTTAGTTACACAGCACTTTTATTAAAGAAATATAGGTAACTAATTTTTTTCAGTTATGTATTTACTATTATTCCCTGAAATTTATAATATTTCCAACACTATGAGTGTGGTCATCATAACAGATTCTATTGACATTCTTTCTTCCGAACTTTTCTTTAGAGCAAGTTATTAGTGAACCTACCAAAGTCTATATACATAAGTCAGTAAAGAGTTACAAATGTCCGTTACCATAGGTTGAATGTCAATGCACTTTTACAGGAAATGCTAAATTTTCAGTTCTCCAAATCGATACAGCACTAAAGACATTCAGCACATGTGACCTCTACTCTCTCATCAATGTCCAGATCCATTACGTAAAGAAACAAAAAAAAGCAAATTTAATTTCCTCTGTACAAAAATGGTAACCGTGTTTTGGGACATCCTTTACTATTTACCTATTTTTGTTATTCTGTAGCTGTCCGTTCTTACACCATCAACCACACGGAAGAATATTTCAGTTACAAGCAAGCCCTTTCAAGTTTCCTTCCTCTTAACAATTATCTTTTATGTTTCATTACACTTTCGAGTTTCTCAAGTATACCCTCCTAAATTCTGAGCCAGAATTCCTTCCTTTGTTAATTATGCCGCCACCTCTTATCTTTCTTGTTATTACACTTTCTGCAATAACGAGGAGAACCCAAGCGATTATACACGTGAATTCAGTGTTTTCATGCAATGAAAAGAATTGTGGTAGTTTATGTGTTATTTGACCATTGAGACCGCTGGATCAGATGTTTTGACAATATTATTAAGTACCAATCAAAGGTGTACAAAAATGTGTATCTTGTTCCGGTTTGTGGAAAATTCCTTTACGACAGTTATGATTACAAGAGTTTAAACGTTATGAACACTTAAATATACGAGGAAGTAAAGCGAACTTTATATATTTAAAAACGGCTGGTATGAATAGAGAAAACTCTGTGTAGAGAAGCGAACAACGTTTCGACCTTCTTCGGTCATCATCAGGTTCACGAAGGTCGAAACGTTGTTCGCTCCTCGACATAAAGTTTTCTCTATCCATACCAGCCGTTTACACATATATTTTTCTCTACAAGTAGGTTTTCTCGTTATCACGGATTAAAGCGAACACTGTATTTCTTATTTCGATAAATTATGCGTTCACTTATTTCTTCGTTACGTGGTTGTTGATGTTTTTCGGCGCATTTTATTTTTGTCTTAACGTAAAGCGTACGCTTAATAACGTTTACTTCAACTTAAAATTAAAACTACATATTAATTAAATTGTAATAAAGGTCAACACCCATATTAATCATATATTTTGCAAAAAATGTGTAATATAAAAACATGATTTACTATCGTTATATGTCGTATATATATTGCAGATTAATATGCTTCAAGTGTTTGATACATATCATAACAGCAGATGTTTTCTTTTCCTATTTGTTTGTTTTTTCGATTTGTCGCTCAATTCAGGTTTTAAACTGTACCTCTCAATATATTACAGACTGTTGGCTTGGTTTGTTTTGAATTTCACACAAAGCTACACGAGGGCTATCTGCGATAGCAGTCCCCAATTTAGCAGTGTAAGACTAGAGGGAAGGTAGCTAGTCATCACCACCCACCGCCAACGCTTGAGCTACTCTTTAACCAGCTAATAGTAAGATTGACCATTACATTATAATATCCCCACGGCTGAAAGGGCAAGCATGTATGGTGCGAAGGGGATTCGAACCCGCGACCCTCGGATTACGAGTAGAGTGCCTTAACCACCTGGCCGTACCAGGTCCACAGACTGTTGATAACGCCTTTCAAGTGGCTGGGCAGTATACCTTAGAGCTTATAATGCTAAAAACCAGGTTTTGACACTCGGAATGAGCACAACACAGGTACCCCATTGAATGTCTTTATGGTTAATACCAAATATCAAACTATCGATGAAGTTTTCTTAATAAAGTGATTTCAAGCTGAAAAGGTTTCGATACAGTAAAGTAATTCCAATAAGAAAATTCATAATATATCTAATATAAACTAACTACCACAAGTATTCGTGTATTAGACCAACAAATTGCATAATCAGTAAATCTTTCTTTCTAAAACGACTATGATGTTTTAAAAATAGCCCTATATATAACAAAACAATTACATTTAACTGTTGAAATAAACTGTTTTAAATGAGATTGTGCTTTCAGAGAGCGTATGATCAACATTTTTTTATTACTGTAATATTTCACTGAACAAGTCCTATCCCTAAACAACTAAAATCACTTATGATAACAAACAGAAATTACTTAGAACCTACTGAACTACAACTGAGGTCCACAGTAAACTTGTTTGTTTTGAATTTCGCGCAAAGCTACAAAAAGGCTGTCTGCGCTAGCTGTCCCTAATTTAGCAATAAAGGACTATGGATACTCTTTTACCAACGAATAGTGAGATTGATCGTGACATTATAATGCTCCCACAGCTGAAAGAGTGAACATGTTTGTTGGAACAGGGATCCGGACGCGCGACTTTCATATTATGTGTCGAGCGCCCAAGCCACCTGGCCATACCGAGCCTTAAATAAATAAATAAATCGTTTCTCGGCTGGTCCGTACCTCCCACCCTACAATGTCCTTCGGTGGAACAGTGGTTCCTTTTTCTGATTTACAACGCTAAAATCAGGCGTTCGTTCCCCTCGGTGGACACAGCAGATAGCCTGATGTGGCTTTGCTATAAGAAAAACAGACACATACAAAAGAACATTCATAACCTTGAGTAGCTTTGAAGTCCTAATGAAGTATTTAGTTTTAGTGCATGGAATATTCATAAATGTGAAGGCCCGGCATGGCCAAACGTGTTTAGGTGTTCGACTCATAATCCGAGGGTCGCGGGTTCGAATCCCTGTCGCACCAAACATGCTCGCCCTTTCAGCCGTGGGAACGTTATAATGTGACGGTCAATCCCACTATTCGTTGGTAAAAGAGTAGCCTAAGAGTTGGCGGTGGGTGGCGATGACTAGCTGCCTTCCTTCTAGTCTTACACTGCTAAATTAGGGACGGCTAGCGCAGATAACCCTCGAGTAGCTTTGCGCGCAATTCAAAAGACAAACAAACAAACAATATATCAGTTTCCGTCAAGTAAAACACGATAATATATATTAGTCTCCGCCAAATAAAGCATAATAATATATATATGTCTCCAGCAAGTAAAAAATTTTAATTTATTTTTTAAAAAATATCACAAAGATGTTCATTCATACGTAAGTTGTTGAATGTGATTTTAACAAGCCGTAATAAATCATAAATTTTAGTAATTAAAATATTATTCCGTGTATCTTTGTGTAATATAATTTTACTCTATTGGCTCAACGACAAGTCTTCGGAGTTACGCCACTAGAATTTGTGTTTCGGTACCCGTGGTGAGCAGAGCACAAATAGCACATAGTGTAACTTTGTGCTTAATTACAAACTAACTAAGAGATATAATTATAGAAAATATTGATTAAACAAAGTATTGTAGTTTAACGTCATGTATCACGTGTCTGGCCTTACTCCAACCACTGGCACAGCAATATGTCTGCTAACTCACTGCTGGAAACCGGGTTTCGATACCCGTGGTAAGCAGAACACAGATAACCCATTGTGTAGCTCTCTACTTATTTTTAATCAATCGATCTATCACTGCGCTATAAAATGATCATATAATAATGTCAGCCGATGTTTCAACTCTTCCATTTTTTAACATTTGTTATCACTGATCATTTGAGAGTAGCTTTTAATGAAGCTAAACCGAAATTTTCTGAATCTTCCTAGTAGACTCCAACAAATGGTCAGTTTTTATGTATATTTTTTCACCATAACCAAAAAAAGATAAATCAGATTAATTCAATGAAGTACATTAATTATACACGTAGCACCTCCGTAATTCCTAACTTTAGTAATTTAACGTTTTTATTTTTTACGTCAGTACAATAATTCTGTATCAAGAAATGGTGGCTATTTCTAACAGGCCCAGGTTGGCCAGATGATTAGGGTTCTCGACTAGCAATGTGAGGACCAATGGTTTGAATCCCTGTACCACCAAACATGCTCGCTATTTCAGCTGTGGGGTGTTATAATGTGAGGGTCAATCCCACTAGTCATTGGTAAAAAAAGTACCCCAAGAGTTGGCGGTGGGTGGCGATGACTAGCTGCCTCTTCTCTATCCTTTCACTGTTAAATTAGAGATGGCTCGTGCAGATACCCCTCGTGTGGCCTAGTGAGAAATTCAAATCCAACAAACATATATTTCTGACAGTGATTCGAAGACAGAAGTCATTAGTTAGACTTGTATCTAGTCTTGTGATAACTTGAATCTGCATAACGAATAAAACGGGCGCGGAAAGTAATTCAACGGTCATTTAACTTTAACATAAGATATATTTTCAATAACTTACTCAGTTCATTCCATCTTACGTTATTTTAACTCGAGCTTATCTTCGTTTCGTTACTGTGGTAAATAGTTGGATATAAAGAAATACAAATAAGAACTTGTGTGGAATTAGATCACAAATTAATTGTCATAAATATAGTATAAACATGTAACTAAACATTTATAGTTAAAAAATCATAAAACTATAAAAAAGTCAACTGTTATTTCGTAAATCATCTAATACTGGGGTAAACCTATCAGTTTATTATGTAGTACTAGAAGTCTAAATAAGTTTAAGAGAAACAAACTGTTATTGTGGTTCTTGGAAGAATTCTACACAACCTTTCCCAGAATGCTTGTTATTATAACTTGCAGATAGATTCTTGGTTATTATTACCCTGTAGCTTTTAAACAGAAACATTTTATTTCGTTTCAATTCTTTTAAACTGTTCTCGTTTAATTCACAATCACTAACGTTTTCAACATGCCATATAAGCACGTCTCTCGCATGAAGTACAAGTTCGAAAGATTGTTTTCGTTCGAATACGTTTGTTAAGAGTAGTTGAGTGAGGTTTACTCGGGCATTTAACTTTCAAAATATAGTGTGTCTGTATGAATTAGTTCCTTTACAACCACTGTTGTTTGAAGTTAGTGGTGTGTAACAAAGACGTTACGGGAGCTGGTGAATAAACTGGACGATTATTATAACGAAAATCTTGTATCCATAAAAACTTTTGTGATTCTAGAGAGTTGTCTCCATGCTGTCCTTGAACCGAATGACAAAAGCGTTAACTAATCTGAGATCCTCTAGAAATAATGAAGATTACAGTGGCTTCCTGATAATGATGAATACAGGATAAGAGATTAGATCCATTTCCGTTGTTTGGAGTATTGTTCAAGGGGCTAACTTAATGAACATTTAAACAAAAGTTGCTAAGAAAATTCTACACTCAGTGTACCATTTTAGCTTATATATTTATCTTTTACAACGCTTTCGTTTTAGTTATTTTTTAATATAACATCTGAACTTTGTAAATAGTTATATATATGTTCATACACCGTAAAGCTATGGAGTATCCAAATGTTATTTTAAAAATGCTGACTTATAACGCTAGAATCCGGGTTTCGATACCTGTGTGGGTAGAGCACAGGTAGCCCATTCTGTAGCTTTGTGCTTAATTTCAAAATAACAACGAAACAATTGGCCTTGGTAACTTAGTAATGTGTTTGTTACAGCTTGAAAAGTCCTCTGTTTGACACCTGTAAATATTTTTAGCATTCTAGATGGTACGTCAAAGTCTAATGATCAAAGATAAGTCTGTGACTCCAACCCCGAAGCGACGATTTTAAACGACTCAACTGGAATTTTATGTCTGAACTTTAGTACAAAATATACAAATGCTGTCTGTAAGAGCTGTGTTTTATTTACTCAGTTATTCAAGTGACGACTTGTCTACCAATTGTCCAGAGTTAGTAAGTTGTGAGATATCCTTAAGCATTTCCAATCCGAATTGAGAGCATTAATTACATTAGGAATATACTACGTGACTAAGATCGTATGGATATTATTTCAGATTCAACAGATCCAATGTAGTTTGATTTTTGAATTTCGCCCAAAGCTACACGAGGGCTATCTGTTCTAGCCGTCCCTAATTTAACAGTGTAAGACTAGAGGGAAGGCAACTAATCAACGCCACCAACCGCCAACTCTCGGGCTACTCTTTTACCAACGAATAGTGGGATTGACGTAACTTTATAACACCTCCACGGCTGAAATGGCGAGCATGTTTGGTGTGACGGGGATTCGAACCCGCGACCCTCAGATTATGAGTCGAGCACACTAACCACGTGACCATGCCGGGCCATGATTCAATGTGAATCTGCTAATGTATTACTTATATGTTTTTCTTTACAACTTTCTGCAAATTACTATAAAATACTTTCAATACACGTCTGCATGTATATATATATATATATATATATATGTTTGTTATAATCTAAAAACAAGACGAAACAAAAATAAATTAAAAAATAATAAATAAAAACGCTGCACCAATTTAAAAAATCACAGGGTACAAGCAATAAAATTGGGTATAAAACTTACCCTAGGTTTTGACATTCCTGTGCGGAATATGGCCCACAGTGTGGTGGGGATACACCGTCTATCAGTCTTAACTTCCAGTCGTTAGTCTCACATAAAGAAGTAAAATAAATGAGTAGATATACATATAGAATAGTAATTAGGAGAGCGTAATGAGGTTGTTCAAGCTCACAACGTTCTACATCCATTACACTGTTCTATCTATATGAAGTAACATGTATTCAATGTATATGATTTGTTGCTGACTATGGCGCACTTTTCCATTACATTGTTCAGTCTTTATGAAGTTAAGTATAATAACAAACTAATATTACCAGTCAAGGGATTGGATTTACTGTTTTTAACGCAGTCCTTCCTTTTGATTTTGTTTACTTAACTTTATCAGT
The DNA here is from genome assembly GCF_004210375.1 of Tachypleus tridentatus. NCBI lineage: Eukaryota > Metazoa > Arthropoda > Merostomata > Xiphosura > Limulidae > Tachypleus > Tachypleus tridentatus. The sequence goes on along the minus strand of NC_134830.1, from coordinate 63,950,759 downwards.
GTTACTTTTCTATATATATATTCGAGAGGATTATATATATTATATACATGTGTAGTTTTCAAACTATTCATTGCGTTAATTATGAATAGATGATTGAATCCGCACTATAAAACAATAATTAATTAAATATCGCTGTTGACAACCTTGACAGATTATGGTGATACGATAGATAGATTGACAGAAAGTTTAATACTTCTTTAACAGTCAAGCAAAATAAAATCAAAAGTAAGGACAATCTCAAGAACAAAACCCTCTGATAAATGACATTTAAATGAATAAAATAAACCCAAACAAAACTAAAAATTAAATTAAAGACTTCACGTGAATTGTAAAGATCCCCAGGGTACAAATTATGATATGGGATATAACATGTTATCTGGGTTCTGTAGGTGATTGCTGAAGTAGGACCCACAGTGTGGTGAGGATACACCGTCTATCAGTCTTAACCTCCCATAACTAAATTCATAAAAATATATATAATAAGATCGTCAAAATAAATACAGGTTAGGAGAGAGAGAGAGATAGGTGTTCAACTCCATGAAGTTTCAGACCTATATCATCTTTCACTGTCTGTAGACCGTGTAGAAAGATGACTGCTCTCCAAAGTAAGAGAAAAACGAAATAAGATACTAACACCTGAAGATAAGATAAACTTACCTCCTGAAGTTGGCATTCCATTATAGTAGTACTATAATGTAGCTTATATATGTATGTGGATTTTATAGTTAAGCCAGCATTAAATTCAATTACCCTCAGTGATCAATATTTTTTTTTTTACATTTTCATTTCTCTGTGAAAAACAAGAATAATTTACGTGATATGAACAATTCATATCACGTGTTACCATAGTGCAGAATAAATAAAAATATTCAACTAAATTTATCACCAAAGCTTTCTTTCAGTCAATAAAAAACTGCATATTTTGACTAAAAATATTCACTCAGCGAAAGCAAAACTTTTGATCACTGTTTTTGTTAGGGTAAAGCTACACAATGGGCTTAACTATACATTATCCATTGCGGGGAAACGAATCCGAATTTTAAGCAAGGTAGGGTAGTAAACTTATCATTTAGCCACTGAGAGACATGTTAGTGCACCCACAACAATTCCCTTGCGGTATAGCGGTACGTCTACGGATTTACAACGTTAAAATCAGAGATTCGATTACCCTGTAGCGACTTAATCATCTTTCGAATACCCCGTAAGGGGTGGGTCGATAACGTTTTTGGTTACCCTCTGCGGACTCAGCAAACGGCCCAGTATGGTTTTGCTATAAGAAAAAGGGCCCGGCATGGCTAGGTGGTTAAAGCACTCGACTCGTAATCTGAGGGTCGCGAGTTCGAATCCCCGTCACACCAAACATGCTCGTCCTTTCAGCCTTGGGGCGTTATAATGTTACAGCCAATCCCACTGTTCGTTGGTAAGAGAGTAGCCCAACAGTTGGCGGTGAGTGGTAATGACCAGTTGTCTTCTTTCTTGTCTTACACTGCTAAATTAGGGAAGGCTAGCCCTCGTGTAGCTTTGCGGGAAATTCAAAGCAAGCCAAACCAAACATATAAGAAAAAACACACGAACGCACACAACGCGCACAACAAACGTCAAAGTGAAGTAATCGTAAAACGTTCTTTGAATGTCAATGATAAAACAAATGTCTCAGACAGATCACATAATATTGTTCCAAAAATAATCAAGAGATTTTTTATGTTAAATTCGAATATTATTCTAAAAGTTTGGAATATTTTTGTGTCTAAATTGCTCAAAATAATTAATTTTTTCGATCATTGAACGTAGAAGAAAAGAATTATTGTAATACACCGTTCATTTTCAACACATGTAGCTTGATTCATGATCAATAATCGTGATTTACGATTTAATGGATATTTTACGATAAAAAAACAAAAAATGGAAACCTACGAAAGAATGACGACAAAACGCCTCAAGAGTTATTCTACTTGACAGATTCTGCTAACCAGCCTTTCTGCTGTTCAAGAAAATTGGTTGTTCCTTCAGAAACAGCTGGCTTCAATATTAGCCGTTATTCATACTTCTAATCACGTCTTGGAATTCCTCTTGGTAACTTTATTTCGCTCTGACTTTGTTGCCATAACGATAGACGAAAGAACTGAAATAACTAAATATTTATCTCAAGCAGAGCGGAAATTAAAAGTAGTTTTGCTTCTGCGGATTAACACAGAAGTAGAAGATAGTGCTAGTCAGGCTGATGGACACTTACTGGTGAAATATAAGGAATATTATTTTAAATAATTTGGTAGACTTTTCAGATGTGATCAGAACTTTTGTCGTTGTTTTTAAATACAAAATGTACAGTTCAATAAACCACAGTATAACAAAACAATTACTTACCATTAAAAAGACCCCTCGTAAAACTGAAATGCAATATCGGGTAATAGATGGATTTTTAAGGTTTATATAACATGTGGATATAAAATATGCAATGCTGTCAACTCTGTGTTTTGAAGTCAAGTTACAATGAAAATACGAATAGGGTTTGGTTTTTGAATTATACGCAAAGCTACTAGAGGGCTATCTGCGCTAGCCGTCCCCAATTTAACAGTGTAAGACTAGAGGGAAGGCAGCTAGTCATCACCACCCACAGCCAACTCTTTTACAAATGAATAGTGGGATTGACCGTCACATTATAACGCCCCCACGGCTGAAAGGGCGAGCATGTTTGGTGTGACCGGGATTCAAACCCGCGACCCTCGGATTACGAGTCAAACGCCTTAATCCACCTGGCCATGCCGGGCGACGAATAGGGTATTATAAGGAGGGAAAATGTGCATGTTTTGTCTAACTGTTCCATATGCGTCTGATCTTATTACTCAGTTTGATAAAAATATTTAGCTGTAAAATAATTTTTAAAAATTACGTGTAAAACTAGAATAAAAGTATTGAAAGTATTCATGTAAAGGTGCACTGGTTATTCCATCAAATAGTTATTAACTTAGCTGTATTGATTACCATCCCTCTTGGAAAACTAAATGTTTGAAGCAATACTCTTGTATTGCGTTAACCAAAGTATGTCTTGATAGATTTGAATATAATGCATTACAACCAGTTGAACCGACACATCAAAATGCCCTGAAAACTAAATATATATATATTCGTTGTCTGTCCACTTTATACACTATGACACCATATAGTCTCATCTACAGCTTAAAATCGATAAAGACATTTTTTAGCTTTGCATAATTTATATAAAACGTTGTATAATAGTTCTTCTTAATTTTTGCGAAAAAGAACAAATATATTTTGAATATCTAAAGCAACCTTTCAAGCCAATTAGTCAATCATGATAAAAATCTAATGTAAGCCTTTTTTCTTGCTTTAGTTTTAGCACATTTTACTGAAATATTCCCATAATACTATAGATGAAAAATTTTCCATTAATAAGTCCTTGTGTTGTTCTGTGAATAGCTGGTGGCTCCTCGGGTTGGATCCTCTGCTGGTACAGCAGTAAGTCTACGGATTTACAATGCTAAAATCAAGGGTTCGATTCCCGTCGGTAGACTCGGCAGATAGCTCGACGTGACTTAGCTATAAGAAAGCACAGATGCACACACACTCTTCGAGTTAGGGAATTATTGTTAAAAATGGCTGTGAACTTTACAGTATATGCAAAACCAACCGTTTAATGCACGTGTGTGTGTGTGTGTGTGTACATATATGCCCAAATAAATACATACAAACAAATACATCAGCATTTGCAATGACTAAATTTCCATCAGTATTCAATTAAATTAAATTGTTTGTGTTGTATGCAGTTAATTTTAACGGTATCAATAACACCTAAAAATTCTATCCAGCTAACTAATTCAAAACGAACAATCTTTATGGACTGCAAATAACACTCGTTAGTAGTCCATTTGTTTGTTGTTGTTGTGAAAAAATCATGAGAGTAAAAAAATGAATAAAGTTCTTGTATATAGAGAATTCGTTTAATGTCATATCAATGCTGTTTATGATGAGCATTATTTTAAAAAAGTATCTTTCCATCTTCACTAAGTACCAGTTTACCCAAATTGTTGAAAGTGGCATGATGCTTAATAAAGTCAAAATGAAGGTTTTGATTACGACGGTCTTTAGCTTCTCATAATTTCGTGTAAACACCAATCAGTTAGTCAGAGGAATATAATTTTTGAGTCGATTTTCCTCAAAATGAACCTTCTCTATTCTTTATTTTTATTTTGAATAGAGATTTGGACTTCTTGTAATCTCAAATACCCACCAGATTGGCCACCTTCTCTTTGAGGTTATAAGAGATTAAAGCCCATATCCCCATGCAAAATGTTACACTAAACCTTGATATTAACAACTGTCACCTAAACTATGTTTAGAATACATAATGACACTGGTATAGACAACTATAATCTAATATATGCTTAAACCACATAATGAACCCGATATGTATAACTACATGTTACGCAATGCAAGATCAGGTTTCTCAGCTTTGTAAAGCTGTTTTCTCCTCGGTTTTTGCAAGCTCTGGCCGTACTAACTGCCAATGGAAGCTCAAAGTTGCAATGCCTGTGTGAACCTGAGCACTCCTACCTTTTGTGCAAGAAGAGGATATGAAAATAGGTCAGTCTATTACTTTCTGTATCATTGTGGCTGAGCACTATTTAACAATTACTATTTTATAGTAAACTGCATTTTTGGGATTAACAGAAGAACTTTATCAAGGTTTTTTTTTTTTATTTTAGTTTGCAGACCCAAAACTATAACATCCCCCCTGTAGCACATAAATTCCCCCGAATTATGTCTCACTCGCAAACTGAGTGTTAACTGTACGATATTACCTAAAGTGAGGTATTGAAGAGTATCCAGTTTGTTCTTGATAGAATGCATGTATTCTATATATGTTCTTTAATTTATCTTAGGATTTAGACTTTTACCAATTCCCCTAAATGGTTCAGCGGTAAATGTGAAGGCTTATAACGCTTAAACCGGATTCAATGCCCTTGGTAGGCAGAGCACAGATAGCCAGCCCATTGTGTAACTTTACGCATAACGACAAGCAATTTACCAACCGGAATAAATAAATTATACATTTAGTAGTAGATGTTAATACAGGTTATGAGCGTATATTGGTAAGGTGACTTTCACAATTTTGGTATCCAAATACTTTAGGCATTACATAATTATTTTTATTGACACCAGTATCTCATAACATTTGTCTCTCTGATAATACGTTTATAAATAGTATTATTCAAAAAAATATGCTTTTAAGAACAGATGGTATTACTCAGTATTCACAATCACTGCAAAGAAACTTTGTTAACAAAGATAAATAACACTGCCAATAACAGAACTCCTATCTGTAAAAAATTACTTTACCTAATAATTGCAATAACGCGTTAAAACACAATTACATGTTTTTGAATAACATAAGTCATGTTTAAATATTCTTTCTTACCCCGTTTTGATATCCTGTTCTTAAGAACAACGTTTAATCAATAGTATGAGATCTAATATATTATTACTTTTTTCCTGTTAGTATGTCAACTGAAATACTGTAATAACAGCTCTTCAAACATTATTCAGCTCCAAATGTTATTATACACCGCTTTAGGTCTTTTAACACTTGTAAATATTTTGCTCACTGAATACAAATGAAAATGTTTTATATAAATTACTATATCTTTAGGTATTTCAACACATCTGAAAACTTTATTCACCAACCAGAAATAAAAAAGGATCTTTCAACACCTGCTCACCAACAAGAAATTTAAAAAAACTATTAAATAAGCCGTTAAACCGCTAGCTCATTCAAGAACTATAAAAGCAGTTTACTCACCAACTAGAATAGTAGAAATAAAAAAGAATTATATAAACTTCTAAACCTTTAAGTCTTTTTAACACCTGTAAAAACAGTATTCTCAACAACTAGAATAGTATAAATAAAAAATATATACGAATCGCTAAAACTTTAAGTTTTTTAACACCTGTATAAAATTTTGATTACCAACTAGAATAATAAGGCAATTCGTAATTTAACTAGCAAAATATATTATGAAAATTTCAATACACCAAGCTTAAAATTTAAAATAGCACATTTTCTCCCACAGATATACACGATTGAAATGTTCATAGATCTCCACACATTTTCTCCAACAGACACATACAATTGGATTGTTTTCAGATTACCACACATTTTGTCTAACACATTTTCTCCAACAGACACACAGTTGAATTGTTCACAGACCACCACATATTCTCTCTAACAGACATACACAATTGAATTGTTCACAGACCACCACATATTCTCTCTAACAGACATACACAATTGAATTTTTCACAGACCACCACACGTTTTCTTCAACAAGCATACATAATAAAATTGTTCATAGACCACTCTTGTAAGTATCAGCAAAAATAGAACATTTGCTTCTCACTCTATGTTCTCCATAAACTAAGGAATGATAATCAAATATTACAGTATCACTTTATGAGTTAAGAAACGAAAGGATGAGACAGCAAAAAAATTTAAAGTAACCAAGTCCTTATAAACTGTTTAACCGTTTTTAATATAATTAGCTTACCTTTTGAAGTTGATGAGGAGGGGGTAATAACTTGCTAATACACGTAATTAAGAATAAGGTAATGTCCATTCCAAAATCGAACATTCAGACGCCTTTATGCCTAATTAAGCGGTTCTGTTTATTCAGAATTTAGTTCTGATTTTTTTAATAACATGAAACCGTTAGACTTTATTCAGAATGTTTTCATTGCTTCTTCTGTTACATATCAGAATAACTGTTTCATTGTGTCATGATAGGCAGTTCTAACATCGAGTCAAAATGTCTAATGCGGTGAATCTATAGGTTTACTGGCAGAGACTCGCAAAACAATTGCGTTCAAATTGTTAGGCCTAAGAACAAAAGATTTCTTTTGTACTATTTAAGAAATCTAATCGCAAACACTTTTCTTAGGCCTAACAGTAGTTAAGCCTTTGTAAAGTTCGGCCTATTTTCGATAAATAAATAAATCAACATGGTAACCTGTGAACGTTTGTTTTGTTTTTTGTTCTAGTTTAATTACTGTCAAATTTTACTGTACTTAATACTATCAAAAATAATCTTATAATGTTATTATACAACGTAACGTTATACATTTTGTAAACTTTTTATAAGCTTTTACTACGTTATTGTACAAAAATGATTACTAATGTATATATTCCCCACAGTGGCACAGCGGAATGTCTGCGGACTCAAATCGCAAGAAACCGGGTTTCGATATCAGGGGTGGGCAGAGCACAGGTAGCCCATTGTGTAGCTCTGTCCTTAATTCCAAACAAATCAAACTAGTGTATATATACTTCCGCCTTTTATTTAAATCCGTTGAAACAAGGTGCGCGCGCGTTATGGACATACAATACTGTGTATTATTATTATTGTAATAAGTTTGGATTGTTTGTAAGTTTCTATTTATAACATAAACACTGAGAAAAATTATGTTTACCTTTCAGAATAACATGTATGTTTAATTAATACTTTTCTTTACGATAATTGATTTAACATGCATTGAGATATTTATTACATCATCGGATATAATAAAAATATTTCAGTTTTAACAAAAACACACTCATATAAACACACTGCGATTTTTTATTTATACTTTTACATTTAATAACAAAACAGTTATGTCTACCGTTGTATGTTCATGTGGCCCGGCATGGCCAAGCGTGTTAAGGCGTGCGACTCGTAATCTGAGGGTCGCGGTTTCGCATCCCCGTAGCGCCAAAACATGCTCGCCCTTTCAGCCGTGGGGGTGTTATAAAGTGACGGTCAATCCCACTATTCGTTGGTAAAACAGTAGCCCAAGAGTTGGCGGTGGGTGGTGATGACTAACTGCCTTCCCTCTAGTCTTACACTGCTAAATTAGGGACGGCTAGCACAGATAGCCTTCGAGTAGCTTTGTGCGAAATTCAAAAACAAACAATTGTATGTTCATGTACTTGTGCCCTATGTGTTATACTTTCGCATTCAATAACAAAATAGTTATATGAATTAAAAAAAACACACACACACACACATAAATATATATATACGTACATATACTTGAATCCTGTGTATTATACTTCTACCTTAAGTTATATAAATTTTAACATACACACACATACGTGCATATTCATCATCTGATTCACTTTTAAGCATGTCAGATGTAACTAAATGACATTTGCATGTTAGTAGTAACCACACCACAAATCCAAGTTTATCACTTTACCCACTAAAACATTAAGTTGGTCCATACATACATATACACATATTCTCGTGCAATTTACTGTAACGCATTGCTTTGCCTTCCCAGAAAAGATAAGCCCACTCGGAAAACACAGAGAGAACCTGTCAACTCTAATTAAAGCTTACGCGTGGAAACAGGAGGTTTCAATTCATTTGTGTTAAGAATGACGTTCAACGTGACAAACTCGTGTTACATTTCCCTTACCTCAAGTAAAACTCATTAAAATACGCGACTTCAGAAGTAATCAAGGGATGAACACGCAATTTATGCGTTTCAAAACTCGTCGACTGTAGCGTTCATAAATCAACGAAAGCTTAATATTACCGCTATTCCTTTTATTAAAATTTCTAACAAACTTTCTCAACGTTTGAAAATAACGCAGCTATAGATATTATTGCTAAACTCATTTTATTAACTCAACAGTTCCTTCAGTAGGAGGCTCGGTATGACCGAGAGAGTTAAGGCGTTCCACTTCCGGTCGCTCCAAACGTGTTTGCACTTTCAGCCGTGGGAGCGTCATAATGTGACGGTTGATCCCACTATTCGTTGGTAAAAGAGTAGCTCAAGAGTTGGCGGTTGATGGTGATGACTAGCTGCCTTCCCTCTAGTCTTACACTACTAATTTAGGGACGGCTAGCGCAGGCAGCCCTCGTGTAGCTTTGCACGAAATTCAAAACAAACAATCAAAAAAACTGATGCACTTTGTACTTTTTATGCCGATAATTTACACTTGCTTCTCTATATAACTAATAAAATTCATGTCAAATTTTGTAAATCATTCTCTGAGTATAGAGGTCTCTGAATAATGCGGCACCATTGGTGATAGTTAAATTATACTTTGTTTATCTACCAGTCTAAGTTATTTAGTTTAAACCCGATGACTTGGTTCTAATACATGAAGCTTATGTCCAGAATTTTTGATCAACAATTGAATGATAACAAGATGATTGACTCACGTGTGAAAAAAATACTGAATTCATAGCTTACACAAAACAACCACAACTTTTTATTTTAGAGTTGTATTTTAACTTCAGCACTTAGCTATGTGTCATTCATGAACATCGTATTACTAAGATTAGAATACCCTAGATTTAAATCTATTTTACTGTTTTGCCGCTTCGATTATTCCTGTGTTCCACTGTTAATTATTTAATACTTGCTATTGTTAATCTTAATATTTAGAATAAAAATTAATTGAATATTAATAGCAATAAAGGTCTAAGAAGGAAACGGTTGAATATCTAAATGATAACCAATTGTTCACATGTAATATCATCCAAGACTTACGGAGGTTTATGTGGTGATCTTTCAGGCCTAATACATGATTTTCTATAAAATTAGTGACATAAATTTCAATCCAGTGGACAATCCGAAGAAATTCTATCAAAAATTCACAGTTCTGAATATTATTTTCGCCGTCGCACCAAACATGCTTGCTCTTTCAGCCGTGAGAGCGTTACATGTAACGGTCAATCCCACTATTCGTTGGTAAAAGAGTAGCCCAGGAGCTGGCGGTGGGCAGTGTTGACTATCTGCCTCCTCTCTAGTCTTGAATTGCTAAATTAAAGACGGCTTGCGCAAATAGCCTTCGAGTAGCTTTGCGCGAAATTCAAAACAAACAAATAATCCTTCAGTGGTCGTGACAGATTCTGCGCTTGGGAGAGGGTAAAGATAGGATATACCTCTGAAAGGCTCTTGAATTCTACGTGTATACAACCTATATTTCGCTTCATATTTTGTCGAGTTCTTACTATTCACTTCGAGTTTCACGCCAGTAGATACAGAGACAGAAGACCTTATTACCTTTTGAATTAGCCCGAGACAGCAAGTTCAACTTCGCTAAACAACGAGGCGTCATGCCGGCCGGGGAGTCGGAGCGGTCAGACACCAGGGAAAACGATATAGCGTCTGAAACTGAGGGAGCAAGCCCGTCTATATCAGGGACAAAAAGTAAGTCTAGTGACGGTGGCCAAATAGAAAATGAAAATGTAAAACTCAAATCATTAATGTTTATAGCAGAAAAAGAATTAAAAGCCAAGTTAACGCCTATTAAAGAAAATACTGTTAGGACTAGAAAAAAAAGAAAACTAGTTAAGGATATTATACTTTCAACATCTGAAGATAATGTAGCTAATATTACGGAAATAGACAATAATAAGCCAACAACTAGCAGTTTAAGCAACCCAAACCCCACCCTGGATATTCCACAACAAACAAATTCAGACAAAGACGAAGTTCTTTCTGACGACGAAGGCTTCACTCTTGTGCAGACTCGTAGTCAGAAAAAAACAAATTAAACAAAGGACAACCAACACAGACACACATACACAACTCGCACCAAAATTACCTAAGCACGCAATTATAATCCAAGGAGTTCCTGGTAGTTTCAACCAACCACAATTAGCTAAAGAAATATACAGGTGCAAACCTACCACAAAGATCACTAACATTAAGCGTCTGCCTAGAGGCGGAGTTCTGGTTCAAGGAAAGGAACCCGCTGACTTGAACAGTCTACTGAAAGCTTGGCCTTCAAACGCGTTCAAAACAGGAAATATTACAATACACCTACCAGGAACTAAACCAACACCTAAATCTTTTGTGATACGAGGTGTTCATAATTCAATAGACACAGAAGACATTAAGGAAGCGTTAAGCACACAAAACATAAAACATATTTCAGTAGACCGTATAATTTCAAACATTACTAAAAAACCCACAAACCTAATCAAAGTAGTCACAGACAACAGCCAGGATATTACACAGCTCATTAATAATGGTATCACTATGTGGTGTCAAAGGTACACAGTAGAACAAACAAAAACACCAGCAGTGGTTGTCACATAGTGCTACCAATGCCAAAGGTTTGGACATGTAGCAGCAGCATGCCAAGCAAATGCGCGTTGTGTGGGCTGTGGGGAGAATCACCACATTACACAATGTACTAAACAAAACCCCAAACCCAAGTGCTGCAATTGTGGGGAAGAACACACGGCTAATTATAAAGGATGTCAGAAATATAAATCCATTAAAACACACTTGTACGAAATTAAAAATCCCAACACGAACAAGCCGTCACCACCACGAACAATTAAGGAACCCACACCTACCACTCCAGCACCACAAAGCACAACTACACAAACAAACACTTACGCTGCAGTGGTTAAAACTTCATCATCCAGACAGGAAAAACCATCACCATGTGAAGACGAAATACCCAAAACACACAACCAACAACGATTGAAACCACACTGACATCTGCCATAACTTCCACTTTCTCGGAAATAATGGCAGAATATACAAACCCTACAAACACCAACAGTCTCACAGACATAATAGTTAAAATCATATTGAAAAACATACACAAATTCTTGCCGCAAATTTTAACCTCCATCATAAACTCTACTAAACATGGATAACTTCACAGTTCTACACATCAATATCCAGGGTGTTCTTGCTTCCAAGAAACATGAGATTGAAGATACAACAAACTCCATAAAACCTGATAAAACTACTATCGATTCAAATTAAACGGCTACTCCATTATAAGGCATGACAGAAAGGATAATAGAGATCCAAACAGAGGCATCTTATTATTGTATAGGACTGAACTCATAGTTCAGGAACTTAGTATCCCTTCCAGTAATGAATCTATAATTATTAATGTAAAAACGCAAAATCATACAGACGTTACTGTGGCGGGCATCCACTGCTCGCCTAGTACAGTGTTAGATGTAAATCTTTTGAATATATTGTATAATAGCAATTCTAATCTTATTATTATCGGCGACCTAAATAGTAAACATATAGCATTCAACTGTCGAAGTACAAACGCAAATGGCAATATACTTTTTCAATTTCTGGATGAATCAAACATGAGTTTATTAAACGATGCAACACCGACACATATCTCGTACGCACACGGCACCAGTGAAATACTGGACCTATGCCTGTGTTCGTCTAATATGAGTCGCAAATTCGTAAACTTTCATGTTGGTCACGACTTGGATAGTGACCACCTCCCAGTTTGGTGTATCTTCAATCTCACCCCACACTTAAATAAAATCATAGTTAAAGACCAACTGAGTTACAACAAAGCTAATTGGCCAGTTTTCCAAACCATATTAAATGAAACCTTACCTCCCGAAGTACTATATATTGCCGCGGACGCATCAGATATAGATGCATACTGTCATATCATCTCTGAGTGTCTAAAACATGCAGTCAACAGATCTATACCAAAACAAAAACACTTCACAACAACTCATTCATGGCAACCACATAAAGACATAATACACTTAATTAAAGTCAGACGTATACTCCGCAGACAGTACATTCAAAATCGCAACCCCACACTTAAAACACAGATAAACACAATAAGGAATAAAATACGAAACTTAATCAGACAACAAAAACAAGAAAACTGGGACACCTTCTGTTCCGATCTAAATCACAAAACTGATCCTAAACAATTCTGGACACACTTGAAAAGATTTACAAATACAGGAACAACAAACACAGTATATCCACCACTGGAACTGGACGGAGAAACAGCATACACTAACACAGAAAAAGCCGAGATATTTAAAAAACACCTAGAAAACACGTTCAAGACACATCATGAACCAGACATGAACAGATACTTCTATAATACAGTTAACAACTTTATAGATCACAACAGAAGCATTTTTACACCTAAATTTCCAGTCAACACTATTATACACCAAGAAAAAGCAAAAGACTGGAGCACTCATCAACTGATTAAACATATCACTGTAACAGAAGTCGTAACTGCTATTAACAACACAAAAAACAAAGCCCCTGGAGAAGATGGTATTCAAGCTATCCTCCTAAAAAAAGGCACTCAGAGATTATATGAACACCTAACAGCGTTATTTAATCTCTCACTATCAGCAGGATATATCTCCGTTTCTTGGAAGGAAGCAATAATATTAATGTTCCAGAAAGAAGGAAAGTCAGCGAATAAACCAAACAACTACCGCCCGAGTAGCTTAACCAGTTGTATTGGCAAAGTATTAGAGAGGATAATTAGTAATCGTCTGTCAGTATACTTAGAAGAAAATTCAAAATTACCAGAAATTCAAAACGGATTTCGAAAAAACCGCCAAACTACAGACCACCTGATTCGACTTACAGAATCAATTACCGACAGCTTCAACAAAAACGAATGCACTGTAGCTATAAGTCAGACGCTATAATCGTTCGGGAGGGAGGAAGAGGTCAAATGTACCTGACCCTCCTGGGTATTTAACATCAATACCCAAATACCGACACAGTGAAACTTGGTCGTGACATGGGCAATGTTTTCATAATTATCTGCCTGTTGGTTCGTTTGTACCGCTGTAAAATGACTCAAGAATGATTAAAGTAATGATTACGAAGTGTAATTTTATTTTTCCCTTATTACGTACTATAACCTTAAAATGTATTTATAATAAAATTAAGTAAAAGTTTATGCCACAGTTTTAATTCTTAATAACTAATTCATGAATCTTTATAATATTATTTAGAAATTAAATTTGCTTCAAATCCCAAGGAGAAAAAATCGATTATGAAGCAAACAAATGTAAAGTCAAGATTACAAGTTTTATTGCGAGTTTTGAAGTTTGGATCAATTGAATTGTATCTAATTTGAAAGACTTTTGGTATATCAATAAAGGACATTTATGCTTTTCAAGTAAATACATGGGTCACTACTATTTCTCACCGCTTGAGAAACGTACTTACTAAGTCTGGTTCAACAAGACGTGAGACTCGAGACTTTGGAAGATGCTAATGTTTACCAAAGCAAGATTTTCAAAATTTTTCTATAGTTCGTAGACCTAGGCAGTACACATAAAAAGTACAAAAATTTTATGATCGCTAAAATATGCATGAGTTGCGCGTACTCTATACATTTGTACCCTAGTTATCTTAAACGTAGGCTAAAACTTACTTCATACTTAAGTATTAAAATATCAATTAGTAATAATTAGTAATTTGATAATCCTGCTGCTAAATACTTTGTAGTATTCTGCAAGGAGATAAAACACTGAAAGCGTATTCAAAATAGAGACTATCTCTGAATAAAGCGATTGTAAAAACGTATTTTATTGTGTTACATGTCTGTTGCTAGGTGAAATAAATATTTTTACTATATTATATATCAGTTGCTAGGTTTGTTTGTTTTTTGAATTTCGCGCAAAACTACTCGAGGGCTATCTGCGCTAGCCGTCCCTAATTTAGCAGTGTAAGACTAGAGGGAAGGCAGCTAGTCATCACCACCCACCGCCAACTCTTGGGCTACTCTTTTACCAACGAATAGGGGGATTGACTGTAACATTATAACGCCCTCACGGCTGAAAGGGCGGGCATGTTTGTTGCGACTTGGATTCAAACCCGTGACCCTCGGATTAGGAGTCGAACGTCTTAATACACTTGGCCATGCCAGGGCCCTGTTGCTTGGTAAAATAAAAGATTTTTACTACATTACTTGTATATCTGTTGCTAAGTTTAAAAAATGATTTTTACTATATTATATACCTCTTGCTAGGTTAAGTAAAATATTTTTTTACTATATTATATATCTGTTCCTAGGTTAAATAAATGATTTTTACTATATTATACATCTGTTGTTAAATTAAATAAATTATTTTTACAATATTATATATTTGTTGCTAAGTTAAATAAATGATTTTTACTATATTATATATATGTTGATAAGTTTATATAAATGAATTGTAAGATATGGTGGTGCAACATAAAGACAAAATTGTTTTAAAAAGGCTTCGTTCTGTCAGATTTTGCTGATTAATTGGATTATTTGTGGCTCTTTGACGCTTCCATTCTTCATATGTAAAATTTATTGTCATACAGTATGCATTTCGGCTGGTAACGTTACTTGAATAAATCAACATAAATGTTTAACATGTGTACTGGAGACATAGTCTAAAAGCAATCTATTCTAGCTTCTTATAATTCCACTGTTGTATACACAGAAATTAAAAACTTGCACATTTCTTCGTAACTGAGAATAAGAAAACAGATATAATTTTTATAAATTTAGACTTGAATATACCATATTACTGTCATCAACGAGACACTATGTGAGTTTATTGTAGTAAATTATCTTTAACCCCCTTGGCGTTGTACGATCAATTCAATTTATTATGGCTTGAGATAAGACAAGGAGTATTACGTTCGCATTTCTGATATAAACTACTGTATAGCAACCAGTACTTTACTTTAAGTGAGGTTCTGACCCATTAAAGTAATGTGTAATTGTCTCTTCTCTACAGCATCTAATAACAGTAAGTTGTACGTACTCTTTATTATGTACAGTAAGTTTCCATGTATTCCAGAATAATACGCCGAGATAGTGTCTGGGAATGTATTTCAAGCTCTAATCAGTACGTGCTATCAGAACATTCATTAAATGATCATTGATTCTAAGCATCACGTATTTTCTAGATTAAATGTATTCCACGTTATACAAGAGATTTGAGATACAATGGTCTCTCTTGCTTTTAAATATGGCACGTGAATTCGACAAGGAAAACACTTTTATTCATTTGTTTCACGTAAATATTAATGTCGAAATTACTTCTGTTTTATTTCTCTTAGAAATGCAAGACTCGGTAAGTAACTGTTCAATTAACTGTAATTTAAAAATTATTGTTTAAATTATTAACTTATTCTCTTTCAAAAATATGCGTCACTAGTAAATTATACGTCACTAAAGAATACTGCACACATAAAATAATTAGAATAATATCAAAATACTCGTGTTAAACGAAATGAGTTGAATGTATAAGGCCGTCATTACCTAAGCCTAGTGGTTCAGAACTAATATGCTTGACATGGTTATTAGCTACAGCACTGAACACCCTTATATCAAAAAATATTTTGAAAGTGCAAATCACAAAGTCATACAATAACTACGTTCGATGTAAAGTCACCGAGGATGTATAAGAACTACATTTCCATCATTGTTTGTTGCTATTGGGTATGTCACCGAAAACTGGTTGCTTTTGGGAAGGATATGTAATAATGGAAATTATTCATATATTCGGATCATAACCATGCCTTTAGATCAGAAACTTATAATTTTTTTTACACTTAACGATATTGGAAAACAAAGGAATATCGATAAAGTTAGGGTACTAGGACTATCCTTAAAGAGATCCGCATCAAGTCGTACCCAACCATAGTGAGCAAAATGCGGCGCCTTGTAATAAGTGAAAATCTACAAACACAAATGTGAGTGGCAAAAGTCTTCCAAGTGCCCCAGGCGGCAGTGTAGAACACAATAAAGAAGGATCTCCGTTGGAAAAAGCGGCACAAGTCACGTATACAAAAGGAGCTTCTGTGACACGTTTATTTCAAACAACTATAGAATTAAACTGGTATTCACGCTATTCAGTATGAGTAAATTCCCATCTTATCAAACTCTTAATAATGCCACTGTGAAACCATCATGTTTCGTTCGTATACTAGATGGCGTATTGAAAGAAGGCAGAGAAGAGGGATGTGCTTTAGACACGACAGCCTTACGACAGAACGTTCAGAAATAGAAAATGCACTGCAAGACAAATGTCAAGAAGCACGATTGGGATAAAAAGCATGACCGGACATGGCGACATAGATTGTAACAACGTGTTGAGGCTCCAAAATCGTTTTTTATACAGTGTACAAAGTTCTCTGTGCGTAGAATTAACAAGGGTTAAATATTAAAAAATATAATTCTACCAGCCTCTAGGTTCATGCTTTATGTAATGCAAGCATATTACTTCATAAATTATTATATAAAACAGATAGAAATGCTCATTGAAAGAACTCGTAACCAGTTATTTTACATAGATGAAGGTAAAATATCGCATTACTTTTTACCCTCTCTTTAACGCGGGATACAAATTGTAGGTCAAATATTTTCTAATCATGTCCTATTGAAATGAAAGCCCGTTTTATCCTAATGTTTGTCAACAAGGATTTTCATTAATCATGTGATAAAACTAGACTAAAGTTGGTAGTTATAGTGAGCATTGTTTACAGATCAAGCAAGCTAGCTCTAGATTTGACAACACAGCCGTCATACGTCACTGCTGATTGTAGTTGTTGATCAAATTTATGTGAGAGATGAAACATTTCTAATTAATTTTGTTGCTCATGAGTTACTTTTAGTCAAAACCTTCTTCCCCCTAAAGTAACTTATCGGCACTGAATGTAGCAGATGTAGTGTGGTTGACATATTACGTTACACTGTTTACTTCCACTTTGAAGTTATTATTAGCAATGTTAAAATCAGTTGTTGTTTAAATGCCCTTTCAGGAAATATCTTGTTTCAGTTGTTTATAACATGTTCCTTTTGACTTAAGCAATTTTGTTTTTGACAGAAAAGTTAGTATTTAAAAAAAACTAAACCACTGGCTGAAGTTTACCCCCAATAAACTTGTCTCTACTTTTCATAACTTAATAGGCCCGGCATGACCGGGTGGTTAAGGTACTCGATTATTAATCTGACGGTCAATGGTTCCAAACCCTGGTCATATCAAACATGCTCGCCCTTTCAGTCATGTGGGTGTTATAAAGTGATGGTCAATCCCACTATTCGTTGGTAAAAAGAGTAGCCCACGAGTTGGCGGTGGGTGATGATGACTAGTTGCCTTTCCTCTAGTATTACACTGCTAAACTAGGAACAGCTAACACAGATATCCCTCGTTTAGCTTTGCGCGAAATTCGAAAATAAATATAACTTAATTTCTTCGTTTATCCAAACTTTCACAGTTCATGATGAAATTATGTTTTATATTTAGGCAATACATTTTACACAGATAATACCTGTTATGCTTTATAATACAGATAATTGTCTTACAAGTTTAACACAGAAAGGTGTTATTTATAATATTTTCTCATAGGAAAGTCAATAATCATTCGTATGACTGCGAAGAAATATTTAATTACAATATAAATCAAATTTTAGAAGAAGGATTATACCCATATGACATATGTTTATCACCTGCCGTCGTTTTTTATTATTTCTCATAAATCGGAGAACGAAATGTTTCTGAGGGTCGCAGGTTCGAATCTCCATTACACCAAAGATGCTCGCCATTTTAGCCGTGAGGACATTATAATATGACGGTCAATCCCACTAGTCATTGGTAAGAGAGTAGCCCAAAAGTGGGCGGTGGATGATGATGACCAGTTGCCTTCCCTCTAATCTTACACTGCTAACTTTGGACGGCGAGCGCAGATAACCCTTGTGTAGCTTTGGGTGAAATTCAAAATAAAAACTAACAAACATTATTCTGTATTACATTCAACGCTATATTTGGTGTTG
Source organism: Tachypleus tridentatus (assembly GCF_004210375.1). Classification (NCBI taxonomy): domain Eukaryota; kingdom Metazoa; phylum Arthropoda; class Merostomata; order Xiphosura; family Limulidae; genus Tachypleus; species Tachypleus tridentatus. The sequence goes on along the minus strand of NC_134830.1, from coordinate 63,932,158 downwards.
CATCAGTTGTTATTGTATTATTCGAGAAGTGTGTGATATAGTCGCTTTGTTCACATAAGCACTCGACTGCTAAAATGTTTTTATTTTAAATATGTCATATAAGTGTACGACTCATTATCAGTTATTTTTCTAGGTGTATAATTATCTGAAATTGTTATGATACATTATTATCAACTCTTTATTTTGTTCAAACTTCAAGCATCTGTTGTTTTTTGTCCAACGCAATTTTTTTATCTTCTCATGCATGCATGTATGTTAAAGAAAATTAAGGGTTGGAAACACAAATTTAATGAACAGTTATAGTGCAAACAATATTCCTGATTTGCGTGTACTATTCCAATCACCAACCAATCTGTTCAGACATACAGAAAGAAACAAATAAAAAATTATAGCTACAAAAAGCATAATAACTAAATTGGAAATTAATAGATTAATTACATTTGAGTGGTTTAATTAAGTGTCTATTGGTAGTAATATTTTCCATACTTGTTTTATTTCCGCTACACGCAAGTTTCGTGCAACAGGAGACAATGTGGTAATCGATTTTTCATTACGGCTGGCCAACCCCCTGTACATACATAACAAACATATCGTTATTATGTGCACACATTACTGATACGAAGACAACATCAGGTGCTGAAACTTCCGAATCAAATCATTGGAACATCTATTACATCACATCTGATTAAAGTATTTTTCTTTATATAATTATAGTTATAGCAATTGGTTTCTACAGTTTCTATATCGTAATACTTCTTTAGATTCGTTATTCTGAGGCAGAAGATCAATCTAATTTATAAGAAATGCTATAAGACGTGAGATACAAAAATTAAGTGCACACTTCTTATATCTTTCAACAATTTTGTATTGCTTCCGTGTAACAAATAGAGGGACGAACATCTAATAATACCATGAGGTGTTTTTTTTACTGTTTTTCTTAATAATCAGTAACTAGAGTGAACTGGCTAAAAAAGTAAATGTTTAATTTTGTTTGTAATTAAGCCCAAAACTATATAATGGACTATCTGGTTTCTTGCGATGTTAGTTCACAGACATGCCACTGTGTCACTGGGGAGAAATGTTTATTTAGAATAAATGTGAACATACTTAAGTTATTTATTATTGTTTACTCAGTGGATGCAAAGACAAATCGATTTCTAAATCATTGTGTTTTCAGTTTTAGCACATTTGCATGAATTTTGCTCCTACTTTTTGTATTGATTCCAAAATAGCCTTGGTATTACTTTAACCGATAATGGTGAAAAACTGGCAGATATGCATCAGGCAAATAAAAAAAACGATAGCGAAGTTGCTAGAAGCGTATCAAACATCATACACTGATATACTTTTTAAAACAGGGCATCTTATAGATAAATAAAAAGACATACTGTCATGTGAAAAAGTTAGGACATCCTATGAAAGCCTGTATATTTTTGTAACATTTTTGGATATATAGATATTTAATCTCAATATTTAAAATATTGAGAGATTATAGGAATATAACTAAACAATTAAAACTGAAGAAAATACTTTTCAAGATCTTCTGTAAATGTAATTCTACAAAAATGCATATTCTAACTGAGGAAAAAGTTAGGACACCCCACATTTATTCCCAATTAAAATGACTCAACTCACACACAGGTGTACCACACCAGTTGCATATGATTAGAAGATCGTTACTCAGCATTTTTAATTAGGCTTGCCCTATTTAAACCTCAGACATTTAGATTGGTGTGCTCCTGACTGTTGAAGTGAAAGTGAGCACCATGGTGAGAGCAAAAGAGCTGTTTGAGGCCTTCAGAAAGAAAATTGTAGCAGCTTATGAGTCCGATAAGGGATCCCAAAAGATTTTCAAATCAGCCATTCTACTGTCCGGAAAATAGTCAACAAGTGGAGGGCTTTCAAAACACTGCCAACATGCCCAGGTCTGGTCGTCCAAGCAAGTTCACCCCGAGAGCAGACCGCAAGATGCAAAAAGAGGTCTTCAAACACCCTAACATGTCATCACGGGACCTACAGCAGGCTCTGGCTACTGTTGATGTGAGAGTGCATGCCTCTACAATCAGAAAAAGACTGCACGAGTTTAACTTGCATGGGAGGTGTGCAAGGAGGAAACCTTTGCTCCCTAAGAGAAACATCAAGGTCAGACTAAAGTTTGCCAGAGAGAATGTAGACAAAGACCAGGACTTCTGGAATAATGTTCTTTGGACAGATGAGTTCAAAATTGAATTATTTGGACACCAGAACAGAGGACATGTTTGGCGTAAACCAAATACAGCATTCCAGGAAAAGAACCTCATACCAACTGTGAAGCATGGAGGTGGAAGTGTCATGGTTTGGGGCTGCTTTGCTGCAACAGGACATGGACAACTCACAATCATAAAATCCACCATGAATTCTACTGTGTATCAGAGGGTGCTTGAGGAACATGTGAGTCCATCTGTAAGTAAATTAAAGCTGAAGTGGAACTGGACCCTACAACACGATAATGACCTAAAACATACCAGTAAATCCACCAAGGACTGGCTGAAAACTAAGAAATGGAGAGTCCTGGAATGGCCGAGTCAAAGCCCAGATATTAATTCCATTGAGATGCTGTGAGGTGATCTGAAACGGGCTGTACATGTACATGCAAGAAACCCCTCAAACATCTCACAGCTAAAAGAATTCTGCATTGAAGAGTGGGGCAAACTTTCTTCAGACCGATGTCAGAGACAGGTAGATGGCTACAAGATGCGTCTCACTGCAGTTATTTCAGCCAAAGGGGTAACACTAGCTATTAGGGGGTAGGGTGTCCTAACTCTTTCATCAGTTAGAATATGCACTTTTGTAGAATTACATTTACAGAAGATCTTGAAAAGTCTTTTCTTCAGTTTTAATTGTTTAGGTATATTCCTATAATCACTCAGTATTGTTGAAATAGATATTAAATATCTATATATCCAAAAATGTTACAAAAATACACAGGCTTTCATAGGGTGTCCTAACTTTTTCACATGACTGAAAGTAACAGCAAGGCATCTCGGCGGTTAATTTTATTAATTTGTTTGTAATCCAGCAAAAAGCTTCACAATTGGCTATCTATATTATTGCTCATCACATCTAGTTTTTAGCGCTATAAGCCTCCATACTCACTTCTGTGGGACTGTGTATAGGGGGAATGGGATCAGCTCGATAATTAAGTTATCCTGCAATCGCATGCTTTATCCTGTTTAAGTTCATACAAAAGAGAAAGTAGTTGATGTAAAGGACATTATTTTGTATTTCGTACGGTATTATTTCGAGCATACATGAAGGTTAGCCTTCCCTAATTTAGCAGTGTAACACTAGAGAGAAGGCAGCAACTTATCACCACTCACCGCTAGTTTTAGTTTGTTTTGATAACCGATAAGTAAAAGAAATTTTATGTTGTAATTTTTGACAATATGTACTCTTGAATAATGTAGAGTTTAACTTCTATTAAGTAAAAACGGGCCTGGTTTTACATAAATATATACAGCTATTCTACATGTTTCCTTATCCTTTGTTAATATTACTGGATATTGTTTTTAAAGTGGCTGAGCTCTATCAGTTTAGAGAAGTGAGAACTGTTCAGACGTGGTATTTTAATGCATGTTTAATATTCATATAATTTTCATTAACTCTTGATGAAATTACATTCCTACGAAACGTCATTTATCTGGTATCTAAAGTAAAAATTTGTTTACATTCTTACAAAACGTGAAGTAACTTATATATGAAATAAATATTTGTTTACAAAAATGACATAATAAATTTATACTAAGAAAGTTAAAAACTTTTATCACGTTAAATAAAAGTTAAACAGTATTTCATAAGAAGTTCTTTGTGATTTTCGCGTCTGTTATTCTTTTCTGAGATTTTGTTTAACTGGGTTTGGGCCAACACGAACAAGTATAAACAGTATGTTTATGCCTCTGATTATAAAATGTTTGACTTCATATTGTATAACTGAAATTATCTAAGAGATAAAAGTATGAGAATTGTTGCTATGTACAACTTAAATAATTTGTATGCTGAACACGCAAGTTTATTTATACATGTTAAACATATTACAACACTAGCTTTTCTTTTTTTTTATGTTATTGGATATATCATGCACCTATCTGAGTATAAACCGAAGACTGCACACACATGTGGACTAAATAGTAATATATTGTAGTTATAAGCCTAGTCTACTGTAATAAAGAATATAAGTCGATCTGTTGACGTATATAAATATATATGATATGACTACCACTATTAACTATTAAACTAATGATGTTCAATTGCCTAAACAGTCTAAATAGTTCCTGGTTTGTAATAAGCCTTGTAATAGATGGCATGATGTTTATATTTATATTGTAGATCATTATTTATGCACACTGTTGGTTTGGTTTCTTTTGTTTCGAATTTCGCGCAAAACTACACGAGAGTTATATGCGCTAGCCGTCCTTAATTTAGCAATGTAAGACTAGAGGGAAGGCAACTAGTCATCACCACCCACCGCCAACTCTTGGACTACTCTTTTACCAACGCATTGTGGGGTTGACCATCACATTATAATGCCCCCATGGCTGAAAGGATACAAGTCGAGTGCCTTATCCACCTAGCCATGCCGGGCCCACACGATTTGTGATTTTTTTTTACTGACCGTTTCCAACAGTCGAAATCATATTTAAGAATGGCTATTTTAAATCCGTTTTACATTAATGTAACTATTAAGCAGGTCCTGCCTGGTACTCCTTATTTGCCTCATTAATCTAGCTGTAAATATTTATTTCTGTGTATTCCAAGTATTTCCTTCAGCTGTTCTTAAGCTTTCGAGAAACTAGACATCGAGTTTTGATTCAACCGAGGAAACGTTGACACAAAATAAAAATATCAACTCATAGTAGTTATAAATACATATATATATATATATATATATACATACATTTGTGTTGCATTTCACGCAAACGGAAACCTTTTGTATTTTTATTCGTAAAATCATCACAGTACGTTTCCTTAGGATTTTTTAGTTCTATTATTTTATTCTCTCATATATACTTTATGAAAATAGAGTAAACAATTTGCCTTCTGACTGATATGGTCATTGGTCTCTCTACTGTATATGCTATTAATCGATTAATTTTAAAAAAATGTATATGTTAAAACAGACCACGTACTTTGGAGCAATATATTATTATATTATATTATATTATATTATATTATATTATATTATATTATATTATATTATATTATATTATATTATATTATATTATATTATATTATATTATATTATATTATATTATATTATATTATATTATATTATATTATATTATATTATATTATATTATATTATATTATATTATATTATATTATATTATATTATATTATATTATATTATATTATATTATATTATATTATATTATATTATATTATATTATATTATATTATATTATATTATATTATATTATATTATATTATATTATATTATATTATATTATATTATATTATATTATATTATATTATATTATATTATATTATATTATATTATATTATATTATATTATATTATATTATATTATATTATATTATATTATATTATATTATATTATATTATATTATATTATATTATATTATATTATATTATATTATATTATATTATATTATATTATATTATATTATATTATATTATATTATATTATATTATATTATATTATATTATATTATATATATTATATTATATTATATTATATTATATTATATTATATTATATTATATTATATTATATTATATTATATTATATTATATTATATTATATTATATTATATTATATTATATTATATTATATTATATTATATTATATTATATTATATTATATTATATCATTTTCAGTTTGCTAGATAATTAAATGGAGATCTAATTTGATTTCCAGGTCAGAAATCCAATGAATGAATGAATGAATACCCAATCTGCCTTACGTTACGGTCTTCTGACCTACTCTTATTTGTTTTATCTTTAGAAGAAGTAATGTTTAATGTTCTGCCTTTTGCATGATTTTAAATTGTTTTTTTTCTCAGTTCAACCAACATGTACTATTTAAAGCGCAGAATCTGATGTTTTTGTATGCTCTGTCTCTACACTGAAATTGTTTATGTAGTTGATTGCCGATGTCTCAATTATTCGCCGTTTTTCGTCATTATTAGTTGATATTTCAGTTGAGACTTTTCAGCTTCTTGTTTGTGATTGGGCAGAAATAAATCAGTGTCAATACTGGGTTTTTTCACTGGATGTAAGCAACAGAGCAAACCCTCATCAATTTCATTCGTGTGCACATCAAACGACCAGCCATTTTTTTTTCTTTCAACAAGCTTCCGTTGCTTTCCTCAAGAAGAAAGGTCGACCAACATTCTGCTGACGACCAGGCATATGATATAATGATAAATGACCTGTTGGCGGTGATTCGGCAAAATTACCTTTAAAAGGGAATTGGGTTAACCTAATAAAACGTATTTGAACATTTAACCCTACAAAGTCTGTCCCTATGTAAAGAAATACCGAAGCAAAACAAAACAAAATGCAGCTTTAGTAGAACCTAGGCATTATTTAGGTATCACAGCCTAGCCACTGTGTTAGTTTAATAAGTCCTAATGTTTAAGTAAGTTTATCTGACATGCCTGAAACCTAAAACAATATTTTATCCTCCTATAAATATCTTTATTTTTATTTAGCTCCTCATCATCCTCTTTTTAAATGTGTCAGTGCATTATCATCCTTCTCATCTCAGCTTAAGGAAGTTCCGCTCTATTAATGACTATTTTTACTTTTTTTTTGTTAATGAGAGCCTACCTGTAGGTTCGTCAGAAAATCATCTTTCCTTAAATTCTACCGTATACATCTTCTAACTGATAATTAGTAAAAGCATGTTTCAGCTGGATTCTCAATTTGTAAATTACTCCTTGGGTATAAAGACTGGATCTGAAAGAATGGAATACGTTTATTTAGGTTTCTCTTTGGTAGCTGGTTCCACCAATAAAATATTTATTTTCATGCGATGTTGTTCTGATTCAAATTGCATCTTAACTGAAATGGTTCTATTTAATAACCCATGTTTTATTGTCACGAAACGTCTGATAAAAATTTGGCGTTTAAATTATTTCTCAAATACGTTTAACAACTGCTTTATATTTTTTCTGGCGAATTTCTATACTAAAAAAAATTGCCTGTAGTCCATGGATCACTTATATTTGTACAACTTCAATGAATTCAGTTTGTGGGTTACTTTTAAATTAAATATTGTTTGAGTAACTTTATCACATTTGCCGTTTTAACCATTTTCTTAAAACTTGTGGATTGATTTTTTTAGTTACAAAAATGTTCTTAGTGTTCAAGTAATCGTTAATTTATTTAGTTAATATAAACATTTAGGGAGAGCACGATGGTCCATTCTATTTGTATTAACAATGTATGTTTCTCTTCAAAAGAGGCCAAAAATGAATCAATAGGCCTATGGTTAACATTCCTTTACCTTCACCCAAAAAACAAAACCGTTAAAATCTAATTTTTGATTACAGTTGTCCAAATAATTAATGGCTGCGAATGCTGTTGACAATTTCAAATCTAGGGACTGCTAACACTGAAAACCCTTGTATCTCTATCAGAAACATTTACTCATTAACCAGTCTCTTCAAGTGATTAACTATTGTTAATCTGAACACTTTCCCTGAAAATTGACTTAAATACCCTTTTTTTTTTTTTTATCAGAATGCAACTTATTATTCAATCAAACTTTCAAAAATCAGAAAGACATTTTACCGGTGAGACTAGTCCTCGATCAGAGAGCATCAGTATATTTGATTATTAGTTCTGATTACCTGTGGCGGACATGGCCAAGCAGAAGACGTTCCGGGCTGATCAATGTTCAACGTTCCACACTTTCATTTGCGAGTATGTTATAAAAGTAACATTTAATCAGTGATGGTTGCAATGCCGAATAAATCCCTCTGATAATGCCCCCCAGTGACACAGTGATATGTTTGTGGGCTCATATTGTTATAAATCAGGCACCGAAACCTGTAGTGGGCAAATCACAGATAGGCCTTTGTGCAGCTTTGTATATAATTACAATACAAACCCTGTGGTTATAATTCAAAATCAGGCACTGCTTTAGCTGAGCTATAAAGATTTCTCGCCTGGCCATTTAACTATGTGTCGCATTAGGTGTCAATCAGGCTTAAAATGTCAATATATGACACCTTTAACTTTTAACTAAATGTTAGTGTGATCGAAGGGCGTCACTGAGAAACTTCGAGCAGAGACAGTTAGAAATGTTTAACATAAACATCTTTCAGGGGATGAAATACATCAACTTAATTTCTTTGTAGATTAAACAAGATGTTTAAGTGATACATGTTTTAAAGACATTGAAGTTGTTATGCGAGTTTAAACCTTGTATAGTTCTATTCATTCTTAAAAAGAGAAATAAAATACGGCCTATTACTCCAGAAAACATAATTATTTAAGCCTTTCGCTGTTACAGCTTAAATAAAACCAGTTATATTTTCTGGAGTAATAGTTCAGGTTACATTTTATTTCAACTTGAAGTTACATAAAATGTTTACACAATTAACGGTTTATTTGTTGGCAAGGCCCGGCATGGCCAGGTTGGTTAAGGCGTGCGACTAGTAATCTAAGGGTCGAAGGTTCGCATCCCCGTCGCACTAAACATGCTCGCCCTTTCATCCGTGGGGGCGTGATAATATGACGGCCAAGGTATAATGTGGGGTAAAAGAATAGCCCAAAAGTTGGCGGTGGATGGTGATGACTAGCTGCCTTCCCTCTAGTCTTACACTGCTAAATTAGCGACGGCTAGCGCAGATAATCCTCGAGTAGCTTTGCGCGAAATTAAAAAAAGAAATTTTAAGTAATCTCGTTCATCGTGCAATATGAAATCAGAGATAAGTATTTAGAGAAACTAGTATTTAATACTACACAATAATCCGACAACAAAACATATTTTTAAACAAACAAGTGTTCGTTAATGAAACATTTATTTAAAGAGCTTTTTTATATGTTTACTATAATTATGTTAACAATTTCCCGTACCATTTATTGTTTGGAGCAGCGCAATCGCGGTGAAACGGTTGATAACCTGTAATATGAAACGTATTTAATTGTCGTGTGTTTGTTGTTGTTGCCTTTCTGTGTTGTTGTTTTTTTATTTTTCATCTATACTTATTTACTGTTCGTTCACATAATTATTTTGGTTGATTAATTTTTCATATAGTGTAAAGATAAAATTAAGTTTTGCCATGTCTTCTGCTTGTTTGTTTTGAATTTCGCCAAAGCTACACGAGGGCTATCTGCACTATCCGTCCCTAGTTTAGCAGTATAAGACGAGAGAGAAGATAGCTATTCATCACCACGCACCGCCAACTCTTGAGCTACTCTTTTACCAACGAATAGTGGGATTGACGATCACTTTATAACGCCACCACGGCTGAAAGACCGAGCATGTTTGGTGTGACTGGGATTCGAACCCTTGACGGTCAGATTACTAATCGAGTATCTTAAGCACCCGATCATGCAGGGTCTATTAAGTTATGAAAAGTAGAGACAAGTTTATTGGGGGTAAACATCAGCCAGTGGTTTAGTTTTTTTTAAATACTAAGTTGCTTAACTCAAAAGGAACATGTTATAAACAACTGAAGCAAGATATTTCCTGAAAGGGCATTTAAACAACAACTGGTTTTAGCATTGCTAATAATAACTTCAAAGTGGAAGTAAACAGTGTAACGTAGTATGTCAACCACACTACATCTGCTACATTCAATGCCGATAAGTTACTTTAGGGGGAAGAAGGTTTTGACTAAAAGTAACTCATGAGCAACAAAATTAATTAGAAATGTTTCATCTCTCATATAAACTTGATCATTAAGATAAAAAGCACTTTCATTTCAATAGGACATGATTAGAAAATATTTGACCTGCACTTTTTGGTGTGATAGCGATTCGACCTCACAAGCTTCAGATGACGACTCGAGCGCCTTAACCACTTGACCATGTCGGACTTGTTTATCGCGTGTTGTTGTTTAGTTGGATGACTGTTCTTAGGTACAAAGCTACAAAATGAACAACCTGTGCTTTGCCAACCACGAGTATCGAAATCCAGTTTTTAGCGTTCCAAGTCTGTAGACTTGTCGGTGAGCCACTGAAAGGTTTGTGTGTAATTAAACATACATTTAAGTCTACATTTTCTTTCAAATAATAGATGGTAGACCAGAATAAGGATAGTTTTAAATATATTCATCGCCTCAAAATATTATAATTCCATATATAATAAAAGCCCTTTGAAATCCCCGATAAAGGAGCCGAAAGTTCGCATTAAAACAGGGTTGAAACAGCATATAAAATTCTGCCTTGTTGCTATTGCTAATATATGTATAATTATTAAGGCAGAGCAACATATTATATAATAGTTAGAGGTGTGTTATTTAAAGCTGGATGACATAGCTTTGAACAAATGAGACCATAGAAGGGCTCACTTGTACTTGAAAAACGTATCATTTGTAATAAACGCCAAGGAAAAGGAAAAACAACAACTTTGTATGTCAATGCGCTTTTTCATTAAACAAATTTGAAGCTATTGTGATTATATGATTGTATAATAGTACGAAATTCAATTTTCAACATTATTTTTACAGGTAACATTAAAACATTCTGTGTCATATGCATTACAACTAGTGGTGGTTAAGTACATAATACGCAATATAAATTATTAGATTCACTCAGATTTATTTAAGGAATCATTTGTTTTTGCTTTCAAGTCTTTCTCCCTAATCTACATAATGCCTTTGACATACGACCTCGTTTTACCTTTCAGTATATAATATAAATTGTTAGTAACAATATTACTACACATCTCTTCCAACCGTTTGACGTTAAATGGAAAAGCTAGACGTCTTCGTTTTTCAACTCGGGGATCTAACCACGAAATATAGTGTTGTAATCCCTGAAAATTACCTCCAAGGCAGAGAACAGATACGTTGTTTGAGCATGTGATCTATTTATTAAAACACTGATATTTACCACATCTTTTTATTAAGTTTTACGTATTACTGTGACTCAAAGAAAAGAGGATTTCAAAACTACAAAATCTTTGAACTTGCCGTAACTATGTTAAAACCCATCGATAAATTACAAATATGTTCTACGAATCTAATGAGAGTAAAGAACATAAAGGCAAGGGGAAGATACCCAATTTACGTGAAAGATCACAAAGCTTTCTCCTTTGAAGTTGTTGCTATATAATTAATCCTAATAAAGCAATAATGTATATGTTGAAAATTAAGTTTACTAGCAGTGCAAATGACAGTGGATCAGTACTATACCCTGATCCTGATATTCATCTGTTAGCATTTCTCAGAAATACAGTAAAAATGATCTTCCCTCAAGCGAAAGCCGATGTCTGGTGACATAAACGGGCGATAATACGTTGCAGGATAATTTTTAAAAAATAAAGCAGTTTGCAAAGGATACAAGTAATTTTACGTGGAAATAATTACTCAATCTTTTAGCTCTTCATTTTCAGAAGTTTGTGGTTTTCTTAGTTGTTCGGCTATTTGTTTTCGCCCTACGAAAGCTCAACTTCAACAGCTTATGACGCTAGAATTCGGGGTTCGATCCACACGATTGTGTAGCACTGCATTAAACTAAAGAACATTCTTCTTTCTCAAGTGGGCCAGGTGGGTAAGGCACTCGACTCGTAAGCTGAGGGTCGCGGGTTCGAATCCCCGTTACACCAAACATGCTTGCCCTTTTAGCCGTGGAACGTTATGATGTGACGGTCAATTCCTCTATTCGTTGGTTAAAGAGTAGCCTAAGAGTTGGCGATGGGTGGTGATGACTAGTTGCCTTCCCTCTAATCTTACACTACTAAATTAGGGAGGGCTAGCACAAACAGCCCTTGTGTAGCTTTGAGCGAAATTCAAAACAACCAAACTAATCTTTCTCAAGCATGTCCTTAACTTTTCAGAAAACTATCAGACGTGAGATGCAAACAAATTAATGTGATAAAATTTATCAAAATATTTCCATAGAACTCTAACGCAAGATAAATGGGTAGTACGTGTTGTACATAATTCGTTAAACCGACATACATCCTAATAATTAATTAAAGTTTTGTTTGTTTACAATTAAGCGCAAAGCTACACAATGGTCTATCTTTGTTTCGTTTACCACAAATGTCGAAACTTGGGTTCTATCATTGTACGTTTGCAGACATACCGCTGTGCTACCGGGGAGACAATTCGTTAAGGACATACCACTATAATTTGTCAAATATACATTTCTAACTTTCTCTTGAGATTATTGTTAAAGCATATAAAAGAAATTATTGTATTCGAAACTGTACTTGCAGTGAACAAAGCTGACATCTCTGTTTACAAAGAAGTATTTAAACTTATATAACAGTTGCATGGAACTTATATAACAGATGGAAATATCAATGAATTATAGTTGACTAAATGAACAGAAAAAGTAACAAAAACAGGAAGTTTTTTAGCTTGTCGGATAACAAAATATAAAAGTTTTCACTCTTTTAAAAACTGTAAATGTATTTCATCCAGTCTGTTTTCATTTCCACACTACAGTTTCGTAGCTTTACCGCTGATACTGTTTTAAACAGGCAGGGCTGATATATTTTCTAAACACGATTCCCAATATAAAAAAAAAAAAGACATAAATTGGTGTAGATGTTGTACAAACATGCTTGACATGAATAGTTCATAACTCTCAAGTCCATATGACGTGAGATATAGTTTCAGAATAGATATAACTCTTTTTTTTTTTCCCCGAGATGGTTCGTTATGTCAAATATTATGGTTTCTCCTATCCAGTTTTAAGTAGAAATATATCTCAATATACCTTTATTAAATAAGTACTTGTGTTTTGTGGCTAATCACAACAATATTAATAACAGCTTCAGAATTTTACCACGAATATAAATGACGTAAATGTGATTGCTAAATTTATGTGCTTGTGGGTATTTTTGAAACAAAACTCGCATCTTCTAATTTCTAGTCTAGAAGCTGTTAAAGAAATGTAATCACACATTGATTTGTTTGTTCATTTTAAATTTCGTGCAAAGCTGCACGAGAGTTATCTGCTCTAACCGTTCCTAATTCAGCACTGTAAGATTAGAGGGAAGGCAGCTAGTTATTACCACCCACCGCCAACTCATGGGCTTATCTCTTGCCAACAAATAGTAGGAGTGATCGTTACATTATAACGCCCCATAGCTGAAAGGGAGAACATGTTTGGTACAACGGGGATTCCAACCCGCGACACTCAGCTTACGACTCGAGAGCTCTAACTATCTGATCATGGAACAAATTAATTAATACATTTCATCAAGACAGGAAAGGTAGCTCATGAGACTTTTTTCCTTTATTAGATAAATATCCTACCAAACCTTGATACGGTAGTTAGCTTGTTGAACTATGGATCTGCGAGTCTACCGATTACATCCTTTTACTGCAACAAGAAAAATCGTGCTCCGCTCTTTTGGGCCGTGGGTGTGTTATAAGGGAGACTGTCAAATCTCGCTATTCATACATGCAAAGATAACACCATAGATAGCAGTAGAATGTTAAATAGCTGTCTTCCGTCCAGTCTATCAGTCACAATTTGGGACATCTAGTGCATTAAATACATTGAGTGGCGTAACACTAATAAGTAAAACAAACAAACCTATCAAAACACTTGTAAAAGGAAAGCGAAATGAACTAAAAAGAAAAAGACACAACACTTTTCCCTTATACTGTTAAAAACGTAAAACCAAGAAAGTGCAGTCTCTGATTTTGTAACTGTTTTAAACTTCACAAACAAGAGATAAATCTTCTACATACAACATCTGTATGTGCGTCTGTCACTGAAACTGAACATTCTTTGCTTGATTTTGCTTCAGAACACACAAATTGCGTATACTGGTTTCTTTATAAACTTAACCAGACCACTTTTTATGTGCCTCCCGCTAGTACAGTGGTATGTCTCCGGATTTACAACGCTAAAATCAGGAATTCGATTCCCCTCGGTGGGCACAGCAGATAGCCCGATGTGGCTCTGCTATAAGAAAACACACACACCCCACTGTTTATATTTGGTATGGTTTGGTTGGAATTAAGCACCAAGCTGCACAATGGGCTATCTGTGTTCTGCCCACCACGGGTATTGAAACCCGGTTTCTAGCGGTGTGAGTCCTCATACATACCATCGTACCACTGGAAGAAGACACCATCTTTAAAGAAGCATCTGTTTACTCTGAGCTTAGTTCCACTGAGCTCTCTATATCCTCGTCAAATAAAATATTGATTATATCGTGACCACAAGTAAGCGATGCTGGAAATAACCTAACGCATTGAGGTACCTCATCTGATTGGTTGTAACGTGCCTGCGTTATGGACATGCGAGGTTTAATAGCGAATTTTTCAACCAAATTAAAGGTTATAGTAATTTTTTTTAGAGTTGCGAAGTTATCTGAGGTTATAAGATTCGTGCATTCCTTGAACAAAAGGCATCAACTGTTTGACAAACAAAAGGGACCATCAGTGCAGCTATTTGGTACAGGACACCAAATAAACAAAATGATTAGAAGAACTCGAGGAATTTCTTACAAACTTAGTAAACATTCGTATTTCCCAGGTCAAAAAATTCCGACAGCAAAATTACAGAAATCAAAGGAAAAAGGTATTAAAAGTGAACGAATACAGATCACTGGTATTACCGCATACAATCCATATAATTTTAACATATTCAATGTATTCTCCGCACAGATATTTTAACACTAAAACAATTCAAGATCTGAAGAATATTATAGCTTCAAAACATAATACACAGTCCAAGGTAGCAAAAGAACTTTTAAAAACTTTAAACACGTTCAAAGTTCACGAAGAGGAAGAAAAGCGCAAGAAACGATGCGACACATGTAAGCACCTATAAACCGGGAAATAATCATCTTTACATCACGAAAACCCTTTAAAGTTAATGCTAAAATGAACTGTAAATCTGAATTTTTTTGTATATTGTATAATAAGGTTCGAACCACAGCGGAAATTACATCGGTCAACGTGGAAAGAAACTGTGTGTAAGTGAGAGTGCAAATTCAACGAATATAAAATCGGGATCCATCAACACGTAATATTTCACGAAGTGAACACTTTGACATTTGTTGCAACGGACAGTTTCCAAGTTCTCATTTCGAAATAGTTAAATAGAGCAAATAGCGAAAGACAATTTAAACCAGCCAACAGTTATTGTTACAAATATTAAGTTCGTATATGTTTTTGTCTCATTTTAATTATTAACTTGTGCCTTCAATTTACTTTCTTTTTTCATTTGTGACGTCTTATTTAGTGCTATTATTAATGTTATTTCCTTCCTCTGTAGGTCAGAGTTAAGTTTAGGGACTTCATCATTAAAATGTGTAGCTTTGTGATAAAAAAAAAGAAACAATAATAATTATTAATGTTAAAATGTCTAACATGGACAAAAGCGTTTACATTAAATACATTATTTAATTAATGAAATCATTCATCAAGTTATTCTGAAATAAACCATTGTAATGTATTTCATTACTATCTTCCCAGGCTAGGACAGCGTTAAGTCTACAAATTTACAACCCTAAGATTAGAAGTTCGATTCTCCTCGGTGGTCACAGCAGATAGCTCCATGTGGCTTTGCTATAAGAAAGACACACATCTGTATCGTACTTATGAACTTTTCACTATATATATGTATAAATCAACATTAAGTAAAAGTTGGAAGTGATTTTAATAAATGATTGATATGTTAAAACCCAGTTAATCTATTTACCCTTCATCAGTTTTAAAATTATCTTTAATATATTATTTAATGATATTATAAACCAAACACATTTGGAAAAATATCTTGACCCTGAAAGCCATGTTCATATTGAAAACGTCTAAACAGTAATAAAGCACGTATTGTTATACTCTATATAATTTCTTATGAGCTTACAATTGCTCTAGGTATAGCTTGAGCGAGTAGTTCGTTAAAATAAACGTAAATACTAACAAAAATTGTGCTATTTCTTCGTTTAGATTTTTGTATAAAACCAGACAAAGGCTATATGCACATAGCCGTCCCTAATTTAGTTAGACAGAGGACAGCTGCTCAATAGTACCCACCGCCAACTCCTTGGGTACATGTTGTTCAACCGAATAGTGGGATCATTGTTATCATTTACTCATGACTAAAAAGTACAGATAGTTTTTTTTTCCCCTCTTGCAAACATAGTTGAACCATAAACCCTCGGATTCACGGTATGGGCATGTTAACTGCTAGGTCACACCCAGTCGAACAAAATATACATTATTTTTATCGGAATTACCTATACATTTAATGTTAATAATATTTTGTTCCAAAAGAGAAGTAGACCAGTACCAGGCTTTATTCAGTTTCGCTCATGTTTTGTTTGAACAGCGTATAACATGCAAGTTCTAAAAAAATATTATCATAATACAGTGGTACCTCGGTTCTCGAACGACTCCCATCTCAAACAATTCGGTTTTCGAACAAATTGTTCGAGAAAAAAAATGTCTCGGTTGTCGAACATAAACTCGGTTCCCGAACCAAGCTGTCGTGGCCCGATCCCCCGAAATAACCCAACTGATGACCCGAACGACCCTTCGACCATTTTCGACCCATGCCAAGTTGCCCAAAACATTTTACCCGCACCTGTCGCTCAGTCCACACTCCCGCTAAAATCTGCTGTGAACGTTCTCGTTTTTATTTTTATTTTTTAAATATCCTGATTAAATAAGTCACCGTGGGATCAAAGAAGAAGAATGAAAGCAGCAAACCAAAAAGAAAAGTTGTTAGAGCCACAATAGAGGTGAAAAAAGATCTCAAAGCGAATTATGATAGTGATGTTCGCGTGTTTGGTATGGCGAAGTCTACAGTCTGCACCATGCTGAAAAATAAAGAGGTCATCAAAGAAGCTGATGTTGCAAAAGGAGTGACAGTGCTTACGAAACAAAGATCACAAACAATGGAAGAAGTAGAAAAACTGTTGTTGATTTGGGTAAACAAAAACAGTTAGCTGATGATAGCATTTCTGAGACCATCATTTGTGAGAAAGCAGAGCACTTGCATGCTGGCCATCTGAAAAACACCCCTGGAACGAGTGCTGATACAAGTGATGCCTTTAAGGCTAATAGGGGGTGGTTTAAAAATATAGGAAGAGAAGTGGCATACATAGTGTGGTTATACATGGGGAGGGTGCCAGGCAAAAAACAAACCTCATTAGACAAAATTTAGTGAGAAATAGGTCCAGTGAGTCTTAAGCAGTCTGTAGCGGTGCAAAGAGACAGAAAAGAGAAAGAACCCCAGAAAGAGAGTTACCTGACGTTTTTATGGAAGGTGACTCTCCTTCCAAACAATAATAACCCTCCTACTCTCCACGTTCCTTACCACCTTTCACTTTCGCCATCAGCTCTCTTCAGCACAGGTAAAGTGCAGTTAAATTTTCATTTGTTGTTTTTTTATTGTGTTTATAGTTTTTGTGGTTGACTTTATGCATGTAAGTATTATTATACAGGTATAAATAAGCAACATTTTCACTTAAAATGCTTCATAATGCGTAATTTTTGGAGGTCTGTAACGGATTAATTTAATTTACAGTATTTCTTATGGGAAAAATTGATTCGGTTTTCGAACAGCCTTCTGGAACGGATTAAGTTCGAGAACCGAGGTTGCACTGTATATACTTTCTTGCTTAGTAACTGAAGTTTTTATTGTTGTTGTTTTGCTTTAGTGTTGAATATGAACTATGAAGTCCGGGTCTATGACGAATTTGTTATTCAAGGTAATACAGCCGTTTTCAAATGCCAGATACCTAGTTTTGTTAAAGACTACGTCATAGTGACGTCATGGATGCGGGACGATGGGAAAATATTTCACATTGGAAAGAAAAAGGGTAAAGTATAATTTCATTTATTAATATATTTTCTTGCTATGTTGATGTTGCTATTAAACGTAGTTAAAGATCTCACATTTTCAGCATTCTATGATAAAATTTCTTCCTAAGTATAAAGATATATTGGTCAGAATCAGCCTTTAGCGATCTCTTTAACGAGATTAGACCTCAAATTTTCAGCATTCTATGATAAAATGTTTTCACAACTATAAAGATATTGATCAGAATTACCCTTACAAAATCTTTTTAACGAGATGAGAGCTCACGTTTTCAGCATTGTAAGATGGGATATCTTCACAGCTGTAAAAATACTGGTCAAAATTAGCCTTACACAATCTCTTTAACGAGATTAGACCTCAAATTTTCAGCATTCTATGATATAATGTTTTCATTATATTAGCTTTACATGATCTGTTTAACGAGATGAGAGCTCACGTTTTCAGCGTACTATGATAGAATGTCTTCACAGCAATACTGGTCAGAATTACCCCTACACGATCTGTTTAACGAGATCAGTTTTAATTGCCTGTGCAGTAAATGTAATATTTTCTAAACTGCTAGATGTCATCAATCAAATTGTATCTTTCAGCTTATGAACAACGTAATGAGAAGGTTTTCTTCTTTAATACACGTGGTTCCTTTAAATATAGTAAAATAAAAACTGTTCGTGCCTCACACTCATGTTCTTAATCATCCAATCAGACGAACGCAAAGAAAGGTTATCAACTTCAGTAAAAACATGGTTTTCCAATTACTTTAGAAACTTCAGACTTTTAGACTTCAGTCTATGTTTGAAATTTCACTAGTTTATATTATAAGCAGCGAGAAGGATAGAAATTAACACAGCCTTCATGTGTAGAATAGAAATTACTACTATAAACACTAAGGTTTGGCACCAACTGTTGTATTTTTTCCAACTGTGAAACCAGTTATAGTAGAAAAAAATTACCACATAAACGAATTATTTTCCACATTTTTCCTTGGTTCCTGTAGATGTCTACATTGTGGAAATGTTATAACTAGTGTAAAACGGTTGTAGGAATTATTATTATGTATTGTAAGCTGACGTATATTTAAGTTACTTAAACACGTATACGCATATCTATTAAACCAATTACGACATTATAGCAGGTGATCTACAAATACTTGGCAAATAAGAAAATATTTTAATAATTTAAAGACAACAATACCAATTCAATTGATAAAACATGGTCACTGTGTCTAGTTCTTCTTTAATATTTGATTCACTCCCTCTGGCCTTGATAACTCTTGGAAACGCTGTCGCATATGATGTACGAGGGACTCGGTGTAGGCAGGAATGAATTCATAGTGCCACGCGCGAATTGGACTTCCTGCAATTCCAAGGAGCTTTTTTGTTTTTCTCTTGCATTTTGTTACCCATTATCTTCTAAAGGTTTTCAATACAGATGAGATGTGGACTGTTGCCCGGACAACGTAATATCTTGATCCTTTCACTTCGAAGATGGGCCCGGCATGGCCTAGCGTGTTAAGGCGTGCGACTCGTAATCTGAGGGTCGCGGGTTTGCATCCGCGTCGCGGCAAACATGCTCGCCCTTTCAGCCATGGGGGCGTTATAATGTGACGGTCAATCCCACTATTCGTTGGTAAAAGAGTAGCCCAAGGGTTGGCGGTGGGTGGTGATGACTAGCTGCCTTTCCTCTAGTCTTACACTGCTAAATTAGGGACGGCTAGCACAGATAGCTCTCGAGTAGCTTTGTGCGAAATTCCAAAAAACAAACAAACACTTCGAAGATAGTCCTTCATGTGAAGCAATGAAATAAAGCTTAAGGTACAAGTAAAACGAAATATTATCTTGATTTTACGTCTAATCTACAGAGAGTATGGATACTATCAACATTTTAGCCCTGCAGCATGGAGTAATGGATCGAAGTCATTATGCAATGTGCACTGGTCAGCTCAACTCACCGAAGTGATCCTGAATCATTGGCTTTAACCGGTAACTTTCACAAAATGCTGGCGTACCACGCCCTGGAGAGCGATGCGTATCCATATCATCTCACCAACTAGACGCTTCACAATGCATTCAAAAACTCTAGATAAAAGTCTTCTCCATTGAACGTCGTACAAAATGCTTTTCGTGTAGGTTGAACTTTAATTCTTACTGAGAAGTCCACTTTGCTTTACATTGCTTTAGTACATTCACCACGTTCTTTGGTCCAGATGAGTTTTGTTTTCCTTATCTTGTTGGTAAGAGAGGGTTGTCTTTCTTACTTGTCTTGAAAGAGCACAGGCAAGACCGCGAGGGTGCACGGTGACAATGACTCCTGAAATGTTCTGCCATGTTTTATTTCTGAGACCTATGGACGACAATCGACGATTTTGCAGGTTCAGATGTTTAGAACAGATAGTAAGCTGATGTGCAATCTTTCCTTCTACTCCTTCCCTTATGCCACTCCCCACAACCAGTCTCTCTATATCTCTGCACCGAGCAGCTTACAGTAGACTAGTTGAATTTAGCTCTTCTAACATTCTGCCTTATCGAAAGTCCCTCTTTGTTCAAGGAAACAGTAACTACTTTTTTTCGAGGTGCGTCACACGTACATTGTAGTAGATAGTCTTCTAAACTTACTTATGACCAAAACAACGGCTGATGCAAAACTCAGACAACCTATAAATATTCTTATATAATAATTATACAGTACTGCATCATCGATTAAACATATTTGCGTCCACATGCGTTAGGGTCTCAAAACAGACAGTGATTCTGAAGAAAAACATGAAAACATTGGGTGAAATAATAATTTTTTCCACCATTTTTTCTTCTTCATATTAGATTCTTTTCATTATTCTCACGTATCATCTTTTCCCACATTTTTCTCTTTGTTCAAAATTTCAAATGCATTTTTATAGGAATATTCACAAACACAAATGTTGATATCATGTTTCTCTAACTTTTGTACAGATAGAAAATTTGTTGAAAGTTCCTCGTCTCTGAAGCATATACATGTTAACGTTTTTACCTTTCTCACTAGGAGTGTTGGAATGAAAGCTCTAGACACAGAGAGAATTAACAACTTCAACACCTAAGTATATTTTTTTATTATTTTATATCATGTAATGCAAAAGTTACTCTAGTGTAAAACATGAGGTTTTTACAACAAGGGTGAAATGCTCTTGAATACACTGTAAGTTTTGACTAATATAATTCATTTAGAAGCTTTCTGCCTTATATGTTGGAGGAACTCGTAGTAGTGAAAAGAAGATTTGTCCTGCAGGTACTATACTGCAAAAACTTCACAGTAAGTGTTCCCTAAATTGATAGAAAAAGTGATGAAAATGTAAGATCATCACCTAAATATATGTGCCAGGTCATGCAAGGCTATATGTCAACCAAGAAGCTAACAATCCGCGCTAGCCGTCCCCAATTTTAAAGTGTAAGACTAGAGGGAAGGCAACTAGTCATCACCACCCACCGCCAATTCTTGAGCTACTCTTTTACCAAAGAATAGTGGGATTTATCGTCACATAATAATGCCCCCACGACTTAAAGGGCGAGTATGTTTGATGACAAAGATTCGAACCTGTGACCCTCGGATTACGAGTCGAGTGCCTTAACCACCTGATCATGCCGGGCCAGCACCTGTCTGTGACACCCCTAAAACTGTTACCTGTGGTTCAACTCAATTTAAACTCCTCAATGTTCAAACACTGTTTTTGTGTTGAAATTTCTTTTATTGATTATGTACTTTTCTTTCTTCAGTATTCAGTTTCGATACCAGCTATTCTCTGTTTCTCTAAACATTTTAGCTTTCAAATGTTGAGTTTATTTTCTTTATGTATACATTGTATACCTGTTTATGATTACCAATTAGCACGTGTTATAATTCTTTTCGGACGAATCTCAAATTTATTATATAACGTATTTTAATGTATTACTATTCCAAGTAATTGGAAATATTAATTTGAGCTTAATAGTTAATTACCTGTTAATATGTATCAAATAATGTTATTTTCCAACAAGATTGATACGCACAATGCCCTTTTTTAACACAAATGCATTTTAATATACAACATAAAACAATAGAGTTTATACTAACGGTTATTACTAACAGTTTTACAAATTTACAGACAACACTAAGTCTTGTATCCGGTATAGAACTGAATATTTTATCGACGATCCAAGTTCACGACAAGCAAATTAATTCTGAGTTTATATTGTTGCACCTCGCTTGAGCTAACGACGTCACTTTTGACTAGCATCACATCGGCTAGCAGTTTGCGACTTACTGAAGAATATATTTAATGTTGTCGTAAAAACAGTAACTCCAAAGTAATTCACTAAAGTAGAACGGTTTGTAATGTTCGATATCTATAAACATTCCTAGCCAAATTCTTTAGCTTTCCAACTAATAAACGTTAATCAAAATTATAGCATCATACCTAAACGGCACTGACTGTAGCTGTCCAATAATATTTTCCTTTTTTCTTCGGCTAACTGCTTTTTATAGAAATCACGTGAATTTGCAGAACTTTCGACAAAATTTGCTCGCAACAATATTGTGAACAAATAAAACTATACTAAAACAGGTGTTTACACTAAAATAAACATACACTGGTAAATCTGTTACGTTATTCACTGAATACTTTCTAAACATTTTAGTTTTACTGCATGGAACGATTTCCCATTGAAAATATAACAGTTATTTTTCGTTCAAATTAAAGTTATTTATATCAAGTATCCATAGAAAACGTATAAAACACATAGTTATTTAAAGTTCAAAATAATTTAACGCATACCATTCTTTAAAATTCTAGAAAATTTATTTTCCAAACTTTACTCTTCCTATGGGACAGCTGTAAGTCTACGAATTTACAACACTAAAATCAGTGGTTTGATTCCTCTTAGTCAAAGTAGCAGACAGCTTCGTGTGGCTTTGCTATGAGAAATAAAACCACGCGCGCACACACTCAAACTTTAGAAAATTAACCAATTTCGATAATTGCATTTTGCTGCACTATTTGAAAATTAACTAGTTTAGAAAGATGAATATTAAATAATATGTTTTTATCTTCATTGTGACTAAATGTTGCATTTCAGAGTTTGGAACTTTTGTACATTAGTTCTTGATTGTGGATTTTCAATCAGAATTTATATAGGAAACTTATTCATTTCCCAGTTTTATGTTTTAAACTACTGTATTCATTTCTACAATTCAATTCAGTTAGTTTTAGTAAAACAGGCACTAGAATTGGTATTAATATGTGTAGTTTTTAAATTTTTAGTTCCATACATAGAATACTCAAATGAATCTTACCTAATATTTTTTGCGTTACAAATATAGAATGCATGTGCTTATATAACCTAACAAATGTTTATATGGATCTGCTGAGTACTGCGGTTTCAAACTTTTTCAGCTTTCATCAGCTCAGGGAAATTTTATCCAAATATGTCTTTAGACGAAGGATACAGCTTGGTGAGGATTTTGTTTACACACATAAATATCTTTGAAGTCTCTCATACCGAAAGAGATTTCGAAGTTTTCTTACGTTGTAAACTGTGCACTTAAATGTTTTTTTTTCAAAAGAGTAAAATGCATATATAAGTGCCTCTGTGTGTGGAAAAAAAAATGTCTACGTTTGCTTCCATGTCTTCATAAATCGGTAACGTGAATGGTTATGAACTCTGTTAGTTCGTTTGTTTTTCACACAAATACGCATAGACAGGCACCGCTAGAAAACATATACAGTCACTGGTCACGCTATTAGAATCTCCTCCTATCCCTCTTCTATACAAACAAATAAATTCTTAGAACATTTATTTTTATTTATACAGATGTGAACTAGTTTGATCATGTGATATGTCGTGTCATTAATTGAGCATTATATCTCAGTATGAGTAGCCATATCACGTTTACTCCGCTAAACAGTGGGAGAGAAGAGGGATCTCTCCTAATTTCAAAGTGGCAGGATAATATGTGCTCATCTAACAGAAACGTAGTTATCAAATCTTTCATCTTGATCAGCTGTTCAGCGAAATCTGCCATCAAAGTATATGAGCAGTGGTAATTGGAAGAGACACCATTAAAACTGTGGCCGCCAACTGCCACTGGCAGGCCAAGAGAAAAATCGATGAGACAGGGTTGTAAGGTGAAACAGCTGTCAGGCTGTACTCTAATTGACCTATTCATCCGACAGTGATCAGGAGTAAGCTATCTTCAAGTGTTAGGAACGTCGCTAGAACTGACACAGTAAAAAAACGAGCAGTACCACAAAGCTCAAATGAAATGAGGAAAACACGACTTCTGTCCTGTTTAGTGCACAAACTGCACGTTTAAATGACCGAAAACTTGTAACGTGATTGTTCAGTGTGAAACTAATGATATAGACGTGAAATACTTGACTGTATTTCTACTTACCTGAAAATGTTCTTATATTTATTCTAAAAACGAATCACACAGCTGTGTGTTACCAGAACAACTTAGTTTAATTTTATCCTAACAATATCCAAACTGAAAATTTTACACCCTCAAAGATAGTAAAAACAAAAACTTGGAACAATTATATGTGTGCGCGTGCGTGTGTTTGATGTCTTGACATTCTTTAGGATATAAATCTGCTGTCTCTTATTCTGTTGAATTTCACGCAAATTTGTGTGTTTTCGTATGAAAAAGTCACAGTGAGCCATCTGCTGTGTCAACCAAGAGGAATCAAACCGCTGATTCTGACATTGTAAATCTGAAGGCTAACCACTGTCCTATCAAGGAACAATTTTGTAAAAAGTTACTTGAAGACTATATTCGCAAACCGTCTTTAATTTTGAAGTATTTGTTTGAAATTAAGCACAAAGGTGCGCAATGAGCTATCTGTACTCAATCCACCACGTGTATCAAAACCCATTTTCTAGTGGTGTTATTCCGCAGATATACCGCTGTGCCATTGGGGACATTTTGAAGTGAGTTTGATTGTTTATTTTAAGTTAATTACAAAGATACACAATGGGCTATCTGTCTGTGCTCTGCCCACCACGGGTATCGAAACCGTATACATGCCGCTGTGACATTTGGAGCCTTTGAGGTGAGAGACAAGTCACCATTACCCACCGCCAACTTGTAGGCTACTCTTTAGCAACGAAGAGTAGGGTTAACCGTCACATGATAATGACTTAAAGGCTGTAAAAGTGAGTATATCCAATGGCGGGATTCGAACCAACGACCCGTAATGTAGAGTATACTAACCAAGCTAACAAATGTATATAAAATCTGTTATACAGAGGATCGTCTTACTTTTAGGTTTTTGGACTGAAACTTCATAAGCTCTTGAAATATTCGATTTTGTTTGTACTCTCTTGTTATTAAAAGCCCTTCTCCCCAGTGGCATGGCGCTCTGTCAATGGACTTACAACAGTAGAAGGCTGTTTTCGATACCCGTTGTCAGCAGAGCACAGATAGTCCATTGTGTAACTTTGTGCTTAGCTTCCAACAAACAAACAATTATTATTATTAGAAAATGATTAGCACGCCTGACTTTGAATCTGAGATTTCTGGGTCCGAGTCACACACCTCAAAAAACATATGCGATCTACACTTTGATACCGTTGATTAATTGTAAAACTGATGGTCAAATCCAATTATTCGATTAAAATATTCTACGAGTTAGCGATGGGTGGTGTTGACTAGCTGCTTTCTTTCTATACTGAGACCGGCATGGTCAGGTGGTTAGGGCGCTCGACTCGCAATTTGAGGGTCGCGGTTTTAAATCCTCGTCACACCAAACATGATCGCCCTTTCAGCCGTGGGGACTTTATAATCTTACGGTCAATCCTACTATTTGTTGATAAAAGAGAAGCCCAAGAGTTGACGGTGGATGGTGATGACTAGTCGCCTTTCCTCTAGTTTTACTCTACTAAATTAGAGACGGCTAGTGCAGATAGCTCTCGTGTAGCTTTGCGCGAAATTTAAAAAAACAAACAAACAAAAAACTTTCTAGTCTGTCATCTCAAAATTAGAGACATCTAAATATAGCTAGTCTCGAGTAATTTCGCGCGACATTCCACAAACAACAACCATCAGAAGGATCAACGCAGTGGAACTTCCTCATATATACACTTGTTTATTGTTCAACTTGATATTACCAGAAATCGCAAGGAAGCTGTTTCTGTATGAATGTATTTGTTTCACTATAATAACTCTTCAATTTTGAAATATAGGAGCTGACTTTAAAGTTATATTATCCATATAAAAACAGCCACCAAAGTAGAACTTGACTTAAAAGATATAAGTAAAAACACAAAGCTCTTCAACTACGTAAATAACTATTCTTTTTTGCAGTTTTTTGTAAAATAAGTATACTGAGCTCAAATGCTGTGCAGGTAGAGATGTGGCTTGTATATAAATGCAATCGAAAGTTTCATAAATGTATTGATACAAGTACATTACTTACTGTAGTCATTTAGTTTGTTATTTACTGTTGTAACAGAGAAATTTTAGCCCATTGTGTAGCTTTGTGCTTAAGTCAAAACAACAACAACATATAAACTTATTTTACGTCCTTTAAAAATATGATGTTTTTTTTTTGTTTTTTTTTTCGCTTTCTCTCTGCAAATTGTAATGGACTTAAAATGCGCATTGGTAGCCATTTTTATTATACGTAGTACCATCTGGTGGTCACATATTCTTTAGAATTTTAACATTTATTTTTACATTATTAAGATATTCGGAATAAGAGCTACAGTCCTTTATTAATTATTGAAGTGATGTTTAAAAAGCAAGTAAAATGTTAACGTAATACAGGATTTGAACTGTGGCTTGTCTATCTAGGGAGTACAAAAAAATCTTATTTCTATGAAGTATAATTACAAAAATAATATTTCATTTTTGATCTATAAATGGAAGGAAACATTGTGGTTACCCAAGTGTAAATATGTTGTACATTTTATAAATTTGTACTCTTGTTATCATGGGTTATTTCTGCTAACTTTACCATCAGATCAATACCACGAAGTGGAACAAATAAGATAGTTTTCATGTGTCTCATTTATGATACATTTAGCTTAAGAAAAAACCAATAACATATAGTTACATTACGTGAATTTTTTTTTACTACGGATTCTTGTATTTCTTATTAAGAGGCAAACTTTTCAAAAGAAACCAGACAAACATTTTATAGAATTCCATGATTTTCTGCTAAAAAAAGAAAGATCAGTTCAGATAGAATAGTCAGATATAATATGGTCAGTTTACTTTTTAGCAACATAAGAAAAATACAGAAGTTTTTGTTGTTGTTTTTAGTTATACAGCATCATAAAAGACGAATCATTTTAAGTATAAAAGATCTAGAAATCCTTTGTGTTATCTGCTAAAGTAAACGAATGCTGCCAAAATTAGAATATCTTTGTTAAATGACATTGAACAATTACGTTTAGCTGAAACGTACGGTTAAGCCATTGCTCATAGCCATCATATAACAGCACCATTTGAAATTGTTTTATTCTTGTTGTTTTTATTTTATATTAAGAAAAACAAACAAGTTTAAGTAAAATAAGAAATGTTATTATACTTATGGATCTCGTTATTTGATATAATGATACAATGAATAATGTAAAAATTCCAGCTTTTCTCGATGAACAATTTTTATAAATGGATTACACATTACCTCAGTTACAACACCAAACTTTAGTTATTGTGCATCTCTGCTGGCGTTCTAAATTTAAATACTCTACATTCTTTAATCAATAAGAATTCGATTTTTTTATTGACTTAATACTGATCAATAGGTTTTATTATCTCTCATTTTAAGTGGTTTGGATACCGTATAGACGGATTTCACTTATCGAAATCACAAGCATAGTCGAAAACATGTTGGTACTATTTCTACCATAGCAGATAAAAATTTTAAAAAATAATTAAAATCAAGCTTAGTTGAAACATATCTAAAATGACCAACCACAAGAGTAAGAAAATAGATTTTATAATGCATTTTTTTAACTTAAAAATAAACATACTGTACTCTCTCTTAGAGTCAAATCTGACTCAATCATGTTTTATACATCTATGTAAAGCGCAATACTTTGTTCGCATAATAGTGACTCTTTAAAACTCAATTCCATTTCAACTGAAAATACAGAAATGTTTGTATTTGCCAAAACAAACCTAAGCACCCTTTTAAATGTCAATTTTATGTATACTTCATGGACACAGCAATCGAGGTTTATTTATCTTCATACACGAACAATATGGAACTTTAGATAGAGTATATACGTAGCAGGGTTGAAAACTTTAATGAACTGCAACTGCCTGTTGAAAGGTAAAGAAAAACCTGAAACATGCCTCAGTATAGAGGTTGAAACGTCGTCTCCTTTTCTTTCAATAGACAGTCCATTAAATTTTTTAAACCTAATACGTGTATATGCCTCTATACCTCCCAGGCAAATATATTATGTAGTGCATTAGTTTCAACCGTCCGATTTACACTGATACTGTTGTTCTCCATATTTTAATTTTATTACATAAATATATTTTTTTTATTATTACAACTATAAGAAATGTGTAAGGTAAAGGCCTGGGCGTTTCTCATTTAATTAATTAACTTACCTTATATTTACACAATGTTCCCTAAAATTTGAATATAAATTAATCCATCATCAGTATCATCTCTTTCATAAAAAGTGCAGATAAATCAGATGATAATGTAAGTAATTTTTTTATTAAAAATAAACAAACTAAATAATAATTCAATCGATATCAGTTTTGTTTCTCACCTATTGGAAGATCTAATAGCAATTTATATAACTTTCATCGTTGTGCTTATTGAAATTTTGTACCTGATAGCAATTTATACAATCTTTATCGTTGTGCTTTTTTAGAATATTGTACTTGATAGCAATTTATTATGTTTTTATAGTTTTAGTTATTTATTTGATGTGATTATAATATCAATTTCAGTTTTCATTAATGTGCTTGTTCAAATGATTTACTTGATAGGAATTTACTTTCAAAGTTTCTTAATCTATTTAACTTCCTGGTGTACATTTCAGATCTGTTTATTCTTGTCGTTCATATATTTTATTGCACTGTGTTGAGCAGAAAGATCACTGCCATAAAAAGTGTTTCTATATCTTGTATTCTTAGCACACTATCTAAACTCTGTGCTTTTATGAACTACACGACGACTATAATCTGTTTTTGTATCATAAAATAGTTACGCTTTTATTATTATCAATTAATTTTGCTTTTAAATATAGTTTTTTTATTGTGTGTTTTTGTAACATTGGCACATCTATAGATGGCTGGTGTTAGACGTAATCCATCACTAGTGGGTCTTATCGATTATGATGTAAGGCATAAGATGATTAAATAGCTTTAAGTGAAGATTTTTATACCCATCATGTAAACAGTGCTTATTTCATACAAGATTAATTCATTTTAATGAAAATATTAGCTTTCATTTCATGTGAAAAGGAACCTAACTTTAAAAACTGTTTGAGTCAAAGTATAGAGAATTATAATAGTTTCCATTTTAAAAGTTTATTTACATCACACCCATGAAGCATAGCTTATATGTATTTCGTTACAAATTTCTCTGGTGAACAGTTAAATTAGGGAGTGAATATTATTGGTCCATTACTGGACTGGCTGCTTAGTTTGTGTATTGCCTAAGGTTCCGTTCAGGCTTAAGATTCTAATTCTTATAGAACATCTGCACATTTGTTGGTATGTCAGAATTTAATGCATAATAAAGAAGTTGAAAACACACATGAACTAACATGGAATGTTTAACATACATCAAAGTAATAACTTGAACATAAACTTTATGTCAAACTTTTTTAAATTATAACATTGCTTCTGAGTAAACAACATTTGCAATTCGCTTTCTATCTACAAACAAATAAAGATTTTGAAGTGGTCCCACCCTTGAACATCATACATCTTATTGATCATGAAAAAATCCAGCAACTTTAATAGTTTGACTTTGAATCCCTTAAGGATATTCAACGTTATATAAAGTGTCAAGATTGTTCGAGATTGACTTACTAGGCTGGAAGTAATTAAACAAGAGATTTTACAGGTGGCCCAATATGCTCGGAGACGTTAGGCCGCAATCAGTCATAACATTTCGTCTTTATATATATATATATATATATATATGTATGTATTTTATAGCCTACAATTGTTACAAGCAAATCTGAATTATTACTAATATTCATACGTGCATCTACTTCTATGTCCCCCGTTGGAACAACGATAAAGTTCGAGCTTTGATTCTCTGCGGTGGACACAGAAGACAGTCCAAAGTGGCTTTATTCTAAAACAAACAACAACTATATTTCTAATTCATTTATCTTTGAATTACGAGACATACGCTAAATAAATTTACTGGATTGTATACTCACCATTTGTTATTCTTTTATGTTTGAAACTATTTAATTTTGTTGTTGTTATTATTGCAGAGAGCAGTCATATGGTCTTACCAACTGGAGAACTTATTATCGTTGTTGGTCAGAAAGATTTATTGCTTAGTGGAAAACACCGCTACTTCTGTCAAACAAAACACGTTATTAGTGGAGAATTAAAACGTAGTATAAATGGAGGACGTCTCATTATTTCCGGTATGTACACGATTAAATCACAGAAATATATACCTGTATAATACGATCAGTTAGTGTGGTACGATAATTCTTCATAGTTGTATTAAACCTAAGGGGTTGTTTTCTATAAGCTAAATATTTACACCTGGTTGTCAATTGCATAACTTCATCAGTTATTTTCACTTGCATAAAGTATTTTCGTCTTTTTGGTCTATCTTGTCGTCAGGGTGTGTCCTCAAATAAAAAATCTCAGTATTATTGCGGGAACAAATTAAAGTGGCAATACACCCCCAAACCTCACTGGGTACATCACATTGTGTATCTTTATGTTTAATAACATATTACAGAAGATGTTCTTTCGTTAGTTAGCAAAAATATCGAATTGTCAGATATATATTGTATGTTTGAAATCTTTCGGTGAGAATATAACTTCAATGAATCATCTAAACCGGTTTTTTTATCTCTTATTAATTTAAGTCACGACTGACCAGTGTACTGACCAGTACACGAATCCTCCTTATTTAAGCATTAAAATAAAAAGTAAACTTTCAGTCCCCTCTTCCTTGATTATAAAAAAAAACTTCTGTTTCAGAACCTCACAACAACTTTCCTCCTAGAATTAAAAACAGTAGGCAACAAATCCAGGTAAAGGAGGGAGAAACGGTTCACCTCCCCTGTACTGCAGAAGGATATCCAGTCCCTTCATACCAGTGGTTTCAGCAGGACGGTTCCAAGTTTCGTAACATCCAGCCCGATGAAAGGGTTGACATCCATATGGGGACGTTAATGTTGACACCATCTCGAGTCTGGGACACGGGTCAATACGTATGTGTGGTCAACAACAGCATGGGAGAGCAGCGCGTGAAAACGAAGCTGTTAGTCACGGGTAAAATATCCTTGTAAAGTTTTTAGCAGACTGTATATATATATATACACATGTATAATGCTGCACGTGAAAACGAAATTGTTTGTTGCGAGTGAAACATCGTTGTAGAATAGTTAGCTGCCTGTATATATATGTGTGTGTGTGTATAATGAAACATTAATGAATTAGCAGTATTTCTTAACGAAACGACATGTTTACATTTGATAATTTATATACATATACAATAGTGAGACTCTGTCTTCTTCATTTAATGAGGTAATCTAATTTCTAAAGTTTCTCATGTTAAAAACAAGGAAAACAATAAGAATAATAAATCGCCGTAAAATTCAGAAAGTAAAGATGTATCTGAACAGTTTTTTGTTTGTTTGTTGTTGTTTTTTAATTTCATGCTGAACAGACTGGGACTTCTGATTTAACTCTTAGCGAAGTTCTGGACACTACACAGCTGACACCTCTCCATTTTATGTGTACAAGCAAAATAACTTACCACCCACAACGTCATACTTCGGCAAGACAACTTTTATCACTAAAAACAAATGAACTTGTGTTTATTAGTCGCATCTATCAACCATTAAACAAACAGTTTATCCAGATTCTACTTGGAATATTTAATATCGTAAAGCAGGACAGTATGGTCAGCTGGTTAAGGTGCTCGACTCGTAATCTGAAGGTCGCGGGTTCGAATCCCCATTACAGCAAACATGCTCGCCCTTTCAGCCGTGGGGGCGTTATAATGCGACGATCAATCTCACTATTCGTTGGTGAAAGAGTAGCCCAATAGTTGGCGGTTGGTGGTGATGACTAGCTACCTTCCCTCTTGGCTTACACTGCTAAATAAAGGGACGACGTCTAGCGCAGATAGCTCTCGTGTAGCTTTGAGATAAATTCGAAAACAAATAAACAAACTAATAGCGGTACTTCATCAGGAACCTATTAGTTCGTAACCAAACAGCCCAACTCTCATGGCACACACACACATACACTTCACAATTAGTAAATGTAAAAGTACGTGTAACACTGACCTTACAATGATAAGATAAAATGAATAAAGAAAACTGGGTAAATAGTTTTTATTTCGATAAACCTGACCTGCGCACAAGAGGTTTTAATGTGATTACTTTAAGACATTTTTCCAAAAACATAGCTTGAAGAAAAAGAACTGAAAAACAAATGACCTTTAATTCAATTGGGTGCTTAAATCTTTGCATTAGGAATGAATGTTTTTGTTGCATGTGAACTCAACCCTCCATTAGGTTACTAGCTTCACCTGCCACTGTAGTATACTTAACTTACTATTCTGGTCATTTTCAACATTTCTTGTGCTACTTGCAGTCATTTTCTGCTTTTTGTTTGTTTTTCTCATTCTGAAACACTTGATCGTGTCATGGTTTAATAACTGAACTACTATAGTACGTTATCACTGTATATCTTCATTCTGTTTAGTTTTGTTAACGTAGCAAAGTGTAAATTATACAGCAACATTCTTAGGGGAAGATTTTTTTTAGAAACGCATTTATTTAAATTTATAAACAATGATATTAATGTTTATGGTGTTTTGATTATCGGACGGTTATATCTAATTATTGAATATATTTTTACGTTTTATCGTATTTCAGCCCCACTATCGGTGCTTATTTTACCTGAATCTATTAAAGTGCAAGAGGGACAAACTGTGGTGATGAACTGCAGTATCACCGGATATCCTGTTCAGTCTATCGTTTGGCTTAAGAATCAGCGCCCTCTATTGGCAAATAATAGGATTCGTTACTTGACAAGAGAAGTGTTGGAAATTAGTCCTGTTGTGCGAGAAGACAAAGGAATGTTCCAGTGTTTTGTGTCAAACGAATTTGAAAGCGCCCAAGCATCAAAAGCTTTGTCACTTGGAGGTAATTAAGCAAACGCATTTTTCTAATTAAACGAAAAATAATATACATATGTATATCGTTTTAACGTAGAAAAATCCATTTTGGACAATTTCGTTTTATTTAAGAGCCTGAAAAGGTTTACAACTTATAGACTTACCGAACCTTTCAAATCAAGGAAAATTCCGTGTTATTGATTTTGACAAGGTTCCATCACTGATATTAATTTTTTTTAAACTTGAAAAAATATATATAATAATTGAAGAAGGTATTGTTTTCATTAAAACTTTTCATCATTTTCTATAATTTTGAATTAAATCATTTGTTAAAAGATGTTTATGAACATTTTAATTAAGCTATTGTTAATTGAGCTAAACTTAAATATAATGCCAAATATATTCATGCATTTGGTTTTCGTATTACTTCTCAGGCTTTCTTTCAAGAAGTGGGATTGAAAATGCTTCCAAACTGTTCTAGTTCCTTTCTTTCTATTATTTTCTGTTTGTTTTCTCAGTTTGATGTGTATACTTTCCCTAAAATTGATCTATATTCTTGTTTTCATGGTTGTCGCATCAATCACATTAGAGCACGAACAGGGTTGACAAGTTTGACTTATAGATTATACACCATGATGAATGGGTTTTGATTTACAGATGATCCTCCGGGCTTTTCTTCAACCTTCTCTACAGAAATCTTAGCTCCAGATGCATCTGTGTCTCTCAAGTGTGTTGCTACAGGCAGCCCTTTGCCACAAATAACATGGTTTCTAGATGGCGCGCCAATTAACGAAAACCTTAGGTTTCGAATCGGGGATTTCGTCACTAATGATGGTTATGTCAACAGTTTTGTAAACATTACATCGTTAAGAACTGAAGATGGTGGAATTTATAAATGTGTAGCACGCAATGCTGTAGCTGCTCTGTCTCATTGGGCGAGATTGAATGTTTATGGTTCGCCTTATATCAAGCCCATGAACAACGCCTCGGTCTTGGTTGGAGATACATTTGAACTATCGTGCCCATATGCTGGATATCCTATTGATTCAGTTACCTGGCATAAAGGTAAATAGATAAATAAGTATATGGGTTTTCTGTAAGGCATGATTTCCACGTGGTTTAAAAAAAGTGTAACTAAAATACTTATATATATATATATATAACACAATGTGTATTTTTCGTTTGTAATAATGAATTACTTATCACTAGATTTAGATTATTTTGAGTGTTAAAAAATTCATATACGGAAAAGTATGTATGTTTGTGTGTTTGTTTTGAGTTTCGCTCAAAGCTACATAGGGCTATCTGTGCTAGCCGTCCTAATTTAGCATTGTAAGACTAGAGGGAAAGCAGCTAGTAATCACCACCCACCGCCAAATCTTGGGCTACTCTTTTACTAGCGAATAGTGGGATTGGCCGTCACTTATAACGCCCCCACGGCTGAAAGGGCGACCGTGTTTGATATGACTGAGATTCGAACCCGTGACCTTCTTATTACGAGTCGAGCGCCCACACCACTTGACCATGCCGGGTCCATTTTTTTGCCAAAAGTAAGTTTTTTTTCATACATACTAAGGCCCAGCATGACCAAGTAATTAAGACACTCGACTTGTGATATAAGGGTCGCGGGTTCGAATCTCCTTCATATCAAACATACTCGCCCTTTCAGCCGTGGGGGCGTTATAATGTAACGGTCAATCCCACTATTCGTTGTTAAAAGAGTAGTCCAATAGTTTGCGGTGGGTGGTGATTACTAGCTGCTTTCCCTCTAGTCTTACATTGCTAAATTAGGACGGCTAGCACAGATATCCCTCGTGTAGCTTTGAGCAAAACTCAAAACAAACAAACATGTTGGCTCTGGTTGTCGATGAATAAGCTACTTTCTTCATATTCTTACACTGATAAATTATGGACGGCTAGCACAGATAGTCCTCGTGTAGCTTTGCGCGAAATTAAAAACAAACAAACAAAACA
Source organism: Tachypleus tridentatus (assembly GCF_004210375.1). Taxonomy (NCBI): domain Eukaryota; kingdom Metazoa; phylum Arthropoda; class Merostomata; order Xiphosura; family Limulidae; genus Tachypleus; species Tachypleus tridentatus. The sequence continues at coordinate 63,896,899 of NC_134830.1, read as the reverse complement.
AGGAACAAAATGTCAGAAATACCAGTAACCAGTCGCTTAACATAAGGTAACAACGGCTGCAATCTGAGATAGAAGACATAATATAATTCTGTTTACTAGGTTAAAAAAACATCGTGAGAAAACATATACGGTACTTTATTCTTTATGGAAGGAAACAGTAACGATTCTTCAAACAATAATCAGCAACATTTTAAAAAAGAAACAATTCCTTAAAACCCCAACGTAGTCACCCATTCAGAGCAGAACAAGGATTAGCTAATTAAAAAAAACAGTACTGGTTATGATATTCAAATTTAATCCATGTTATTCCCACATGTAATTACTTCTGTTTTTATGTGTTTTCACACGTCTTTATTTGTTTGATTAAAAGTAATTATTTTCCTATAACTAGCTGGTAATAGTAAGTGAAGCAAATAACAGTCCAGTGCTTTTGTTTTTTAGCATTTGTTAATTATTTTTTCCCCACTTCTTCACTCGTTATAATGAAAATCTGAATTGCATAGGAGGCTTATCCCTTCCTCAGAGCGGTCGACAAACCGTTCATCCCAACGGAACTCTATTCATCCAAGATATGGAAAAGAAAACTGATGAAGGTGCTTATATTTGCATAGCGGCCAATAATAAAGGAGAAAGCTATTCTGAAGAAATCAACGTCAAAGTACTTGGTAAGTCACTTCTTTTACGTAACAGTTTTAATCCAGTAACCAGTCCTATGATAGAGCTGAGATTGTTAAAAATGTTCTCTGTCCTTAATCATGCTTAAACGTTTATTTTTTATTTTATGAAGTGCAAAAGTTTAATGTATATTTTACCATTTTTTATATGTATACTTTAAATTAATGAGTCTGTACACATACATGTGTGTGTTATATAACTTCAGTTTTCAAATATTTTTAATACGTGTGTACTTAATAGTTTGTCCAAACACTATGTATTGCGTAAACACTAAAAAAATGAAAAAACTGATTATTTTAAATTATTTGTGGTATCTGTATAAACAAAGGGTCCAAACTAAAATGCCCTTTCATCAATCGACTCTTTACCTCTGCTCTCCGTAATCCGAGGGTCGCGAGTTCGAATCCCGGTCGCACCAAACATGCTCGCTCTCCCGCCGTGGGGGCGTTATAATGTTACGGTCAATCCTACTATTCGTTGGTAAAAGAGTAGCCCACGAGATGGTGGTGGGGGGATGATGACTAGCTGCCTTCTTTCTAGTCTTACACTGCTAAATTAGGGACGGCTAGCGCAGATAGCCCTCGAGTGGCTTTGCGCGAAATTAAAAAACAAACAAACAAGAAACAAACTTCTATTTCCCATGGCTGAAAGGATGAGCATGTTTAGCGCGACACGGGCGCGAACCCGCGACCCTCGGATTACGAGTCGCACGCCTTACGCGCTTGGCCATGCCAGGCCTCTCTGCTTTCTAGCTACTTTATTATTCATTATGTTACGTTTAGATACTACAATGCTAAAATCAGGAGTTCGATTCCCCTCGGTGGACTCAGCAAATAGCCTGGTGTGGCTTTGCTATAAGAAAACACAAACACCTTTAAATACTTTAAGATTTGAATACCGTTTGTAAGGAAGGCAGTTTATAGGGTGACTAATACGTGTATTTTTACATGACGTATTTCCATAGCTTGCAACTGTTTATATGTTTAATTACCACAACATAGCATTAGGTAATGGATTCATCATATAATTATTGTACCAATTATCGATAAAATAACACTAGAAATAAAAATATTAACAACAACGCAACGCCCTTGATACAACGTTTAATTGTACACATTCAACCACCTTTAAGATCTTCATACCGATACCATCAGTTGCATTTGTCTACATCGAATTGATAATCTGTGTGAAACAGAGAAAATCAAAATTAAATATCAAGAAATGACAAATAACTTCAATAGAAACACACGTGTTAATTGTATATACACATATATATATTATATATATTATATTATATATTATATATATGTGTACATACAAAAATTTTATTATGAATACATGTACATGCCTATATTTATTTATTTATGCTGGTATACAAATCCAACTAGGAAATTCAAGATACAACATTGCAGGCTAATTTCGAAATTCAACATTTTAGCATGAGATATTAAAGTACATTATCCAATAATTATAACTTTTATATACAAATTTTAGCATACTGGTTCAATACATTAACTTTATATGAAATAGATGAACTTTCATCACACATTTACAAACAAACAAAAACTAAATGACATAGTCGTATTTTTTATATTGCTTATTTCATTTGTATTTCGTGGAAACTCAAGACAAGTATAAAAAATACACAAACTTCTCAATCGTTTGCCCTCAATTTGGTACAGAAAATACTCCTTGAATGAGTTTTTTTGTGTAAGTCGACTTATTTGTATTAACCAAACTATCGTTATGTGAAATAATATTATATAAGACTGTATAACTGTAATATATACCTACTTCTTCAGAACACTGATGTAACAATAAATAACCACTTGAGGTTGGTATCGAAATTCATAGTTTTTAATAGGTTTCGCTATTTATTCATGTATTTTCCTTACCATTGCTTGATATAGTTGATGTTTTTTTTAGTTCCTCCTGTTATCAGTCCGTTTGTCTTCCCGCCAAATCTTCGAGAAGGCATGAGAATTACTATTACTTGTTCTATTCTTGATGGAGACCTGCCAGTCAGAATCAGCTGGTTGAAAAATAATAGCTCTTTGGTCCAGCAAGACAAGGTGGTGATTGAAAACAATAATGAATTCTCTTCTACACTATTTTTAAAAGAAGTTCGATTCGAAGATAAAGGAAATTATACATGTTTAGCCAAGAACAACGCTGCTTCAACTAGTTATACAGCTGAAATGGTTGTCAATGGTATGTAAAGTGGAGCTTGGTCATATTAGAATAAATTAACCAGCGAAGGAATTTCTGTTTTGGATCTCACTTACGACGTAGTTAACGTATGCAATAACATTTTGTTTTAATATTGCAAGTATTTTATACCTAATGGTTCACTGGCTATTAAAACGTACTCGTACATATTATTTCTGTCACAGAATTTTTAATACAGATTTAATTTAATAGAACATTAAATTCCGCACAGCCTACTTATTTTTTTTTAAAAACGTAATTAAATCACGAAAGCGAGTTTCTTTAATATTGGCCCGGCATGGCCAGATGGTGAGGGCCCTCGACTCGTAATCTGAGAGTCGCGGTTTCGAATCCTCGTCACAACAGTCATGCTCCCCTTTCAGCCGTTGTGGCTTTATTATGTGACGGTCAATCCTACTATTTGTTAGTAAAAGAGTAACCCGAGAGTTGGATGTGAGTTGTGATAACTAGCTCCCTTTAGTCACACACTACTAAATTAAGGACTGTCAACGCAGATAGCCCTTGTGTAATTTCCTTAATTTGGATAAATGTGAATTCCAAAAACAAGCTGGAGCTTACCCAAGTGAAACATTTATTAAACGAAAATTAATTCGAAGTAAAATAAATTAAATGAGTAAAAAATTAAGATTTTAACTTGCAAGTTTGACGAACTGATATTTTCTAAATTAATGCATCATTTTGTATCCCCCCAAAAAAGTCAAAATATTAGAAGTGTACAAAATCCATTTTAAAATTTTTTAAAATGTTTGAATGTAATTTTGAATATTTTGTCTGACCCTATGCAGTACCACCAAAGTGGAAAATTGCACCAACAGATCATTCTGTTGTGTTTGGAGATACTGTTGTTATGGACTGTCAAGCAGAAGGTTTTCCACATCCACGTACCTGGTGGGAAATATCTGACGGTATAGTAGACGAACATTTATATTAAACAAACTGATAGCGACTTTCGTATACGTTTATTAGTCCTTGTTTTGCTATAGATTATAAAATATAGGTTATCATAACATTTACAAAGAAGTTTATGAATTCAGTTTATTGTAATTTATTGCATTTATTTTGAACTTGTTAACTGAGAAATATAACGAGACTGGATATTCGTTTATCGATTATTTACAATGTTTTACTACTGTTATGCTGACATTTGTAAACTGTTTTGAAATCCTTAATTGTTTCATTGCTTTAGTAAAACTTGTATATCAATGGACTTTACTTAAACAAGTATACTATTAGTAAAATGTCTATTGTGAAACATTAGCATCTAACCTCTATTAAGTACAAAAAATGAACGAACTCGAGTTTTATTCTAAAACACTTGTAAAACATAGATATAGGTGATGGCTCTAAAACACATATAAAAGAAATGTTTTTCGTAGGTCAGATCAAAAATATTTTTCTATGATCAGAATCCCTGCTACCACCTTTTATGGACTCATTGAAAAATACGCAATTCTTTTATGATGTGTCACTACTAAAAATAAAAAAAAAATCATTATTGTATGATCTTAGACAGTAAATATTTCTTCTAATTTTCCAACAATCTTTCAAACTACTTTTGTGTTATAGTGTTCAGATATGTATATGTGTACTATATAATACATCTCAGATAGACCTCAGATGCCTATACGATCGCGGATTTAATTTGACTTCCTCATTGAAAGATCCATTCGCAAGTAAGGTTTTTATTATTAACAAAATGTGTTCGTTCATTACAATATAAAATTTTCATTATATTTTTTACTTTATTTTAATAAAAGAATTCAACGACTGGTGTTAGAACATTCTTTGTATGTTCAATATTGGGAGAATGTTACTTGTTGTTAATTTCCAGTATATTAAATTTATTATTTACCGACACTTTAATTTCTTTTTGTATTAAATTAATTTTACGTTTAGGTCGTAGAAGGGCTTTAAACGTAGCAAACAAATATGGAGCTCATAATATAATGTACACTAGTTCATTGTTTCCAAGACCACAGTTAGAAGCTCAGCCAAATTAATAATGTATTTCAAGACCACAGTTAGAAGCTCAGCCAACTTAATAGTGTATTTCAAGACCACAATTAGAAGCTTAGCGAACTTAAAAGTGTATTAATTTGCCAGGTTCTGCGTTACACAACTTCAAGACTATACCGAGTAATTCTCATATTCAGACGTTAGAGAACGGTTCTCTAGTGATAAGAGATGTGGACGTAGAAGACAGTAAGTTCTACATGTGTCAGGCCACCAATGGAATTGGAGCCGGACTAACAAAAGTTGTTGCTGTCAAAGTTCATGGTACGTTTATTCTCTTCTTACTTATACATCTTAAACATTCAATACAGTGCCAGAGTTTTATTCATATTTGTTTAAATTTCGATAAATATTTATCCAACAAGAAAACCAGAATTTAAAACTTGCCTACGATTACATATATATCTATATATATATGTGATTTTTTTAAATGTGTATATTTCTATTAACTACATGTGTAAAATGTCAGGTTTAATATCTTATTTTAGTTTATTTAAAACTTAGAAATACACTTCTCAGTTAAATTTATAGGCAGTCATTGGGATTTAATTTAAATATCTGACATTATTATAGAAGTTGTGTTGTTTGCGTTCGTTTGTTTTTTCTTTTCTATAAACAACAGTCTTTATTACGCAGTTGCCGCGCACTTTAAAAGATCGTTTCAGTCGCATATCTGGAAAAAAGATGAAACGGCAAAACTTCAGTGTGAGGCACACGGTGAGAGCCCTTTACAGATCTCGTGGTCAAAAGACAACCAACCGATTAATTTTGCAACCAATGCTAGGTAAGTTGCAAATGTGTTTGCAACTCTGTCAAACGTTTGTTCATAAAAAGACGTAAGTTCATTATTAATATTTATTTCTTCTAAAATATTTTTAAAATAATAATATCGTTTTAATAAACGTATATTTTATCAGTAAATAAATACATGATAAGAATATTTTATGTTGTTTTTTACTGTAGCAATACTTTTTTTCTTCTTCAGATCTGGAATTTAATTCTACACAATAAACAAAGCAAGAATTGTTTGTTTGTTTTTTTTTAAATTCGCGCAAAGCTACACGAGTGCTATCTGTACTAGACATCCCTAATTTAGCAGTGTAAGAGTAAAGGAAAGGCAACCAGTCATCACCACCCATCGCCAACTCTTGGGCTATTATTTTACCAACGAATAGTGGGATTGGTCATCACATTATAACGTCCCCACGGCTGAAAGGGGCAAGCATGTTTGGTGCGAGCGGGATTCGAACCCGCGACCCTCAGATTACGAGTCAAACGCCTTAACCCACCTGGCCATGTCGGGCCATAAAGTAAGGATATCCCACTTTGTAGCTTTGCACTTAACAACAACAGGAATTTAAAGGTTCCTTTAGTTCTGGTTTTGCTGGGTGCTAAGTAGAATTAATGCAATCATAACATAACACCATATCATGTTAATGTATGAAATATTTTATACATTAAATATTTATTTTATCATTATATAACAGCCTTTTAATCGTATAAACATCCATAATCCGAAATGTTATTTTAATTTTCAGATGTGAATTACTACTTTTATTAGCCCCTTGTCCCCCGCTAGTACTGCGATAAGTATACGGATTTACAACGCTAAAATCAGGGGTTCGATTCCCCTCGGTGGACTCAGCCCGATCTGTCTTTTCTATAAGAAAACACACACACACACACATATTAACCACTTACTTGAATGTTACGCATAAACATTTAATAGAATAATATATTTATAAGTATAAAGAGATTAGTTGAGAACATCTGACTGATGATAATTACAAAAAAACAAATATTACCAAGTCTCTGTTCACGTTATATAACACACCACTTAAAATGTGTTTACTATTCCATTCCTCTCACATGCTACGCTTCACACGAGTTAAAGAGTAGACATTTGCTGTCTTTAAGTCCACCTTGCACATTTCTGTAAGTTTGAGGGTGTAGATAATCCTTTTTTTATTGTCAGTTTCTTTTTCTATATCAAAACAACCACAACCGTAGGAATGTTGTGTGCTTGTGTTCTTCTATTACCTGGCAAGAACTTAAAAGCGCATAACAACCAACTTTAAATCCATAATAAAGGCACAATACTTCCAGCTTACATTTGGCCTCAATTTAAGTATACTCGTCGAATGTACATTTGTTCTATACTGAATAAGCAGCTTAAAAATAAATATCGACAATACAGCTTGCTAGTCTTAAAAAGTAGCTTAGAAAGCTGAATGACTGGAAATTAGGTATCTTCTAGAATAGTGAAAGAGCGGCTTATTAAATATGTGCATCGGTGCGAAAAATATATCTTCAAACGTTTGTAGGTTATTGTTTGTTATTAAACAGAAAGCTACATGATGGACTATTTGTGCTGTGCCTCCCCACGAATATCGAAATCCGGTTTTTAGCGTTTAAGCCTTCAGACTTACCTCTGAGCCACTGATGAGTATGTTCTTAAGTAGCAACTATATAAAAAATCTGGTTAAAGCACGTCATTATTTTCTAACTTACATTATTTTATTAACTTCTGTTTCTGATTTCTTAGAGTTTTAAAGCATCCACGTACATGTTAGTTCGAGAACAACATTTAACAAAATGACGAATTTCAACTGTAAATCTTATGTAAGGTACCTCTACACACATGCGCAAACAAAATAGGTAAATCTGAAACATGATGCATAATCACTTTAATAATGAAGTGGATCCTTTACATAATTCAAAATTAAGTGGTACTAGTATTTTAATCCGAAAGATATCTTATTCAATGAGTCATGTATAACTGTCCGTCACTTTCAGCTCGTGACCAAAGACAATGCAGCTAGTCTGTAGTATATACTACTAAAAGAGTTTAATCTTAAGTTTAACTCAAAGAATATGATTGATTGTCGCTCTTGTAACTCACCCACAGCTAAATTGAAGAGTGTGTTCAGTGGAGGCGAGACTTGAACCTTGGATCATTCGATATGTATTCCCCTCACGTTTACTCCTAGTACAATCAATCAAGTATTGTGGAATTACAGCATTTAATCAGTCACAAACAAATAATTATCTATTCTAAATAATCTTCAACATGCAGCATCAATCTTCAACATTCCGTGCTTTCTAATGGAAATTTGTTCTTTCTTATAAGTATATAAAAATATTTTCAACTGAAGTGGGAAAAAATATAAGATTAAAAGTCATTTGTCTTTGAGGAAAGCGGCATATCTTATCCATTACCCCTCCGTTGTACAGCAACGAATAAAAGCTAGAACCATCTGAAAAGGAATTTATCATATACTTCTAGCAGTAACAATGTCTTTATTGTTTTCGTAAGCTATTTAAATTCAATTTGATGGCTTCCCGGGGAAGCTGGCAGGTTACACAGCTCATATACAAATGCAAATCAAGACTTTTGGCGAATTTCCAAACTTTCCGTTCCTGATGGTAGAATAAATAACATGATAACATTCAAAATAATGAGATGTATTATTCGATATAATGGCTGTTTTATTTTGTGATTAACCTTCAAACGACCGACCTTTTTTTTTATATAATATAACTGACAGTTGAGTCCGCGTATTGCGTCACTTTGAATAATTCTATGATTCTTTCTTGTTACGACATTCAGTGTAAAGAACATAATGAAAAATCGAGTAAAGTCACTTATTTGCTATGAAAGATACACAAAAGACACCAGTAGTAATTATGGATTGTGACATTAATGGTATTTTTGCTTACACTTACCGATTTTTTGTTTGGCTCTTATGTTATTAAATACTCTGTGGTCAACACGTTTGTTGTCACTCGAAGTAATTTGAGTTTAGAAAAAGGAATGTGTCTGAAATAGCCCATGAGATTAAGACCCAACAAGAACGCTATCCACTTTCACGAGATGTTGGTTAAACTAAATCAGAACTCTTGAATTTTAATGAGTTGTTGCTTATTGCTTTATCACAGGTACGAAGTCACCGAAGAACGAAACGAGGAACATGGAACGTTAACATCATATATGACAATCCATTCACTTAACAGACATGATTCTGTCATCTTTACTTGTCTCACTAAAAACAGCTTTGGCAGTGACGAAACTAAAATTCAAATTATCATTCAAGGTAAGAATATCATAGTTAATTTTAGAAAACCTGCTTTCAACGTGTATTTTACTTTTGATTTAAAAAGCGAATTTTTGTTTAAAAAGTCAAAATACTATAAATAATATCAAAGATGTGTTGAAACAGAATATTTTGTAATTACTCACAAATTTAAAGTTAATTAAAAGTGCTGATACTACAATTAATCTCCAATTTAAAGTCAGTATGTACTGTTAACAGCAAACTAATGTTCGCTATCAAACAGATTAAAACCGATTTCCTTCTTTGTTGTTCACCAATTAAAACGGTAATTAAACGACATTCAGTGAAGAAACAAAGTATATTTTGGAATGAATTTATGCTTATTATATGTTAATTAAACGTTTTTCTAATTAATCCTTCTTTAAGGTTTGATTTCAGATATATAGGCTTAATTGGGACTTTAGTCTAGCTTTAAGAATGCGTTACCTCAACCTTTGTTTTTCAACTTTTTTAAGACTTTGAAAATTGTTTGTTCTTTCAAACCACAAGTGAATTAATGGTTTTCTAGAACCTCCGGACAGTCCTACCAATATTTTAGCAACAAGCACTGGAAGTAGAATCGTCACTTTGACCTGGTCACAATTATACAGTGGAAACAGTCCTGTTACTGCTAACAAGATCCAATATAAATCATCAACTGGTGAGCTCTTTTTTTTTTTTTTCTTGCCACATAAGAATCTGAGATATGACGTTTCTTCATTATATTTGAATGCAAATGAGCAAGTAGTTATATTTAAATTAAACGACCTAATTATAATGTACTTAAATACTTAAGATGACAAAGTACATATTTGTGTATATTTCTACCTCTTTCTCTGTCTGGATTAACGGGTTAATTTTAGGTAGAAATAGTGATAAATAATGATTAGCAAAGAAAGATATTTAAGTATTCAGTCTAATTACCAAGTACCTTCTTAAACAGGACAAGCAGTCCATGCAAAATGTGTAAGAACAAACTGAGAACATATTTCCTAGAACTTGTACCATAGACGAACTATTTTAATGTCACTAGACTATACAGTTTTGCTCACAAAGTTAAGTTAAAGGTATTGAATTCATTGTGTTGAACTAATGCAAATTAATTCTTAATTATGAGAAACCCATTTGAAACAAAAATGTATCTCAGAACGGCTGGTATGGGTATTAACACTTTTACTAATGAAACAGAAAAGAACGTTTCGACCTTCCTAGGTCATCTTTAGATTAACAAACCAGCCGCTCTGAGATACATTAATGAAAATTAACTAATGTGTGTTACATTATTTAGTTCAAAGATAACAAAAATATTTGTATAATAGAACAATCAATTTTTTCTTATTCTTAACTGATTTCGTTGTATGTGTATATACCAACTGTTTTATGTTTGTCTTTTTTATGATATAAAATCTACGTATTTAGTATAAATAGAACAAAAATTCATCTTATATGCATCGTATAGTCCAGTTACACATGTTATTTCAGTCCGAAATTAAAGTTAGTTTAACGGCTGCATTTCGTTTTTTTCAGTTATAGAATATAATATTCCATAATCAAACACTTTTGTTTAGGATCGAAGTTACATTTATATGCGTAATAAACTAAATAGACTAACCTATCAACGTCAATCAAGCATAATTTTGTTAATTCGGCTAACCATTCAAACAGTTATGATATTCTAGAAAACAAAACTAGCTAGTATCTTTCTTTATCACAGAAGAGGTTTTCCATAAGAGTTTTTTTTACCTTTCTTTTTTAATATAAGTAAATTTATTATTTAGTCTTTTTAGAACAACATGCAAATACTTTATACTTAGAAACAATGGTCCAATTTGATCCTTTTTTAAAATGTTTTATTTCCAAACAATATTTTGGTTTACTTAAAAAGTCTAGCAATTACCGAATAAAATTATTCGAAGACTTTCGTAACAATGAAAATATGAAAGAATAAGTGCACCAGTAGAGCTGGTAGAAAAATGAAAAACTCTGTAACAAATCCTGTTTGAAAGGTTACGTTAAAAAATATTGATGTGTTCTGCGGTTCGGCATGGCCAGGTGGGTTAAGGCATTCGACTCGTAATCTGAGGGTCGCGGGTTCGAATTCCGGTCGCACCAAACATGCTTGCCCTTTCAGTCGTGGGGGCGTTATAATGTGACGGTCAATCCCACTATTCGTTGGAGTTGGCGGTGGGTGGTGATGACTAGCTGCCTTCCTTCTTGTCTTACACTGCTAAATTAGGGACGGCTAGCGCAGATAGCCCTCGAGTTGTTTGCGCGAAATTCAAAACAAACAAACAAACGTGTTCTGTTCCAGAAAAAGTACAGAAAAAAAGCAATTTCGATACAAAGCAAAGTTATTAAGGCAACAAGGAAAAATAATTAAATGACATAACCAAACTAAAATTGACCAAAACAGCAAATTCATAAGTGAAACTATAATTTTCGAACATCGCATTCACATGAATCCCGACGTAAGTTAATCCTTGACGTACTTCACTTTTGCAATAAAAACATCTAATTTTAAGATATTTTGCCTTTAGAAGACTTTATTAACACCATGAAAGCATAATGTGACGTATTAATATTTCACAAAAATTTTAACATCAAATCTTTACCTAATATTAAATCGGGAGATCATTTATTATCCCTCATTTTCTACAATATTGTTCTTAAATGTTTATTAAAGTGTAAATATCCAAAATAGTTCGTCAAATGATAGATAGGTTTCACTTAGGCTTAGATGATAAAACTTTGTAGAATAGAAAGCAATTGCCTGTTGTGGAGACACAAGTGTAGAGGACGGCGTTTCGAAAGTCTTTCGCCAGTCTATCAAAGAAGGCTTAGATGATGTTTTGAATGCTTATAAAATATGCAATCTAATTATCATTCAGTCTTAGAGAGTAATTTACAAAGTTTATTAGTTATAGTGATTCTGAAATGTTTTATAAACGTACATAATGTAGAAAGTTGTAACTGTATGTTTTCTTTATAATATCTAGTTCTTTACAGTATTGATTATCAAACATAGAAGTTGTTTAATCCGTACAGGTGTTTCAATGACTTGATGAAGTACACGTTCTTCGTTACAACAACACATAGAACATAAAATTAGTTTAACTGTTTTTTATGTAATATAGACGTCAATTAAATTTGAAACATAAATATTTTCGTAACTTTTAACATCTATCAGCTTTCAAACATTATCATTTATTGTGAAAAAATCCTGCAAGATTCTTTTTCTTCTAAAATAGATTTTAATTTCTTATACGAAACATAAAACATTTATATATTTTTATGGCCACATAGGATGACAATACATCAGCTGCCAAATAAATTACACTATATTTCTTATTTGTATCACGTATATATACACAGGATATATATATATATCCTGAAGTGCTTGATAAATCATTCATAGTTCCATCGTTTAAGAACGTGACCATATTTTTTAGAATCACCTAACGTTCTCAAGTTTCTTTCTTTTTTACATGTTGTATGTCAGATGACAGTCTAGGATAGAATCACTTGGCTGTTTCGACGTGTTCTCAGATAAATCTGTTTAGAAAAAATTGGAAGTCATGTTGTTTTATGTCTAAGGATGGTACCACACTTGTATGTGAAATCTCCCAGTGTGTGCTGGTAAACTATAACTTTTAACTCTGTCAATATTATGTCTTGAAATATTAGCTTATTTAACGTCACCTAAAACTGCAATCCATCTGACCGGAGATTGCATCTTCTTTTTAACATCGCATTATCGGATTCGTTTATTTGTTGTTGTTAGATTTTCTCGAACATGTTCAGCATTTATTATGCGAAACGTCGATGTGTATCAAAGGGTTATTAAAGCTGTTTTATCACGCCATTAATAAATTAAATATTTGGGTCAAAAGTTCATTTATCTTATTTAATACTTGCTGAATTTACAATAAGTTATGTAAATTAATCTGAAAACATGGCCAGGTGGTTAGGGCGCTCGACTCCTCATTTGAGGCTCTCGGGTTCGAGTATCCATGACACCAAACATGCTCATCCTTTGAGACGTAGAGGCGTTACAATGGATGGTCAATCCCACTATTCGTTGGTAAAAGAGTTTCCCAAGAGTTGGCAGTAAGTGTGATCATCCTTCCCTCTAATTTTGCACTGCTAAGCTAGAAACGGCTTTGCGCGAAAATTCGAAACATACAAACAAACAGTTGCTTCTTGCATTTTTATGTAAATGTTGTAATACTAGAATTTACGGTTTTTATAGATAGTTGGGACGAATCATTTGAGATCCTGACACTTCAGGCATCCAACACAAGAGCTACCATTACAAACCTCAGACCTGTTACTGACTACCACATTCGTATATTTGCAAAAAACAAGCTGGGGTGGAGCGATCCCAGTACTGTTGTCCACATCACAACAGGAGAAGAAGGTAGGTGTCAGAAGTGCAATAAAACAAACCAATTAATAACTTATTTAGATTCAATAAAAGTGAATAATCAAACCAATTAAGAAAGTCAACAGGAAAATAAGAAAAGGGATAATATAAAGAAATTAAAAAATATTATAAGAATAATAAGTCTATTTTTGGTTAATAAATGCTGCTTTATATAGTGGACGAAAAACTTAAGTACTAATTAATTTAGAATCAATCATCGTATTCATATACAGAAACTGAAAGTTTTAAAAATTGTTTTTTATAAGTAGGAATATTTATAATATATATTTAGAGAGTAAATGAACAATCAAGTGCTAAATCTATAACATTTTGAAAACGGTTATTTTATGGTTAATATGAACCTGATTTGTCCATTACTAGTTATCATTTTTCTTTAATAGCTATTTCTGAACTTCTAGGCCTTCATTCAGTGTATCAAGTTCTGAAATGCTATCACATACGAATATTATGAACTTCCAAAATAATCTAAACTATCTTTTGCTTTACTTCTCGTGACTCTTTTGGTAAGGTACTTATAGCTTTGTTTTTGTTTTGAATCTGTAAAACCAGTACTGTTGATGGAAATGGTAAGCTTTTTGTCATCTCTCACCAGTTACATTCTTTTACTTATAAATTTGTTATTTATACCTTTATCTTACGTTTTCAAAAATAACCTGGGAATCTTCTACTTACATTCTAGCTTATGCTCTATAACACTGTAAATTAAAGACAATAACTGTAAAAGATTTAGGGCAGAGTTGTCTCTTTTTCTGTTTTTAATGATGAATGTTGTCTTTGTAGCTCCAGAAGCACCACCGATCAACGTCAGAGCGGTCGCCAAATCCTCTCGTACCATAAAAGTCACTTGGGAGGTATAACTTAATTATATTAGACAGTATTTATCTCCAACACTATTAACATTAGAATAAGCAATAGATGTAGGTCGTTGGTTTTAACGGTACATAAATGAAAAAAACCTACTGTGAATAAACAAATACTAACTGAGTCATTTAACTTATGGAATATAAACACCATTACTTTAATCGTTAACTTTGCATTTAATCTTCTTGTTTGATTTATTCGTCTTGGAAACAGTTGTTTTCTTTGTGTTCTATACTGTTTCAAATTTTCATTTTTCTTATTAGAATCATTTTCATTACGTAATATCTTGTCAAAATGTAACTATGTTGTTGCAGCTCCCTTGGAATCATTTACATACAATATTATATCTATAGACAAGATGTACAGTAATCGAAATAATTGTTGAAACATACAATTTTAATATCGTACAAGAGTAACAAGCAACGAGTAATTGCAACTAAATGATCAAATTACTAATCACAGCAAATACTGTTGCGACGTAGACTGTTATAAAACGTGTTATTTTGGATTATTTGGTGTAGAATTAATGACAAGTATTATACACTTTACAATTATTAATTCGTTTATTTCCTCAATAATGTTTGCTACAAGCTACATTCACTTTGATACACGATCTAGGTCTAATTTAACATACAATATTTGAATAAAAGATGTGGTATTAATAATACAGACGCCTAACTCACAAATGGACTTACTTTAAAAATTTCCTCCTTTGTTTATTACGTAACTGAATAGCCACAGTAACCTTCACTACTAATAATGAATTGAATCACTCATTGAATGATCTATAACTCATTAATTTATCATTGGTTCACTGGTTTATTTTACTCGTACTTATACCGTAATCCCCTTCGTGTCACTTACAAAATTTCCAAATCATAACATCATGTGCCCTCTAACAAACATCTAAATTGAAACATTAAAGATAGAGCTGACAGAATTGATCCTTCCTGGATTGTGAAGTCTTTTTGAAAAATCTTCATACACGAAAATAAAACAGCACAAAACCCTCACCAAGTTGTTTTACTTTTTCTCTTTTCCGAGGGTTATGATACAGATACGATGAGCTTTTCTTACCAGTCACTGCGTATAAATTCGAACAAGTCCATTAAAGGCTCTTCATCAGGTAGAATTTCAACTGGCGAATTATTTTCTGTAGTTATATAGTTGGCCACTCTCTCACTGAGAAGATCTGAGTAGATGACCATTGACTTAACTGCTTCTCATTCTCGATTCTGTAAACCACATAATTTATTATTTTCATTACAAAGTATGGCCCTTTCCAACACCTCACTTATTTTGGAATTCGATCTTCCTTGCAAAGAGAATTGTTCAGTCATATTATGGCACCTTAACGAAATTCAGTTTTATTGGCATTAACATCATAGTGAGTTATGATTAAGCCTTTCCCGAGTATACTCACCTGTGGCATCTTTATTTTTTAGATACATAAGAGTTCTTCCAACCATCAATCCCTGAGGACATGCTGGAGTATTCGTTTCGATTATACTCTACTCAGTAGATGTGTATTTATTCCTAATAACTCCTGATGTAAGTATTTCATTTACTGGTGATCAGTGCCATTGAAAGTTCGACCTCTGATGTGGTAATGACCATCTAGTGCATAGTGATTTCCTGCTATAGACTTTGAAGCTATTTAAAAATAGCCTAACCTGGCATTCATGCCCTTACATGAAATCAGTTTCCTATACGTACTCTTCCTCGATATCAATTACCCATACATCATGAAGTGTGGAGAAGCTTCCTACAGTAAGGGTAGCTTTCAACTTCCCTCTTGTTGGAACTTTTTGTCCACTTTCTGTTTGCAGCATTCCATCTTCTTTCATCGTTTCTGGAAGCAAATTTTTTATTTCTCGTTATTAAATTGGATTGAGATATAACTGTTGAACAAAGCCAACCAACCTATTGCAAAGCTCTCATCAATAAACTGGTGGACTGGTTTCTTTAAAAATTGAATTTTTTTATTTGATTTGGAACAGATGAGGTATTCTCGATTGAAATTTGCCCCATAGGTCCAGTTAATTTCTTTTACAATGTCTTGGTAGCTGTGTGTTTTATCCCGTTGACCTGACTGGGCTTGAAGACTTGTCTTCGAAATATTGTTTCCTTGGCATGTTCATAACTGTAACAGTTCCCTCTCTCTGATGTCTTTTAGAAATATATTTCGTTCCATATATATGTCTGTATCCAGTAATGAGTCCTCTTAAGTTACGCTTAAAACATCTATTGTCTTGTTGTTTATTTCTAACATCCGTGTAACTAGTTTTCTAACACATCTTCCCAGTTATTCCGTATTATTGTCGAGAACTTGATGCTCACTACTATTCAATCGGACGATCCCATAACTTTTGAATTGTGCCATTAACAATTCAGCTAAGGATATAATCACACTAATGCTACAAGGGCTGCTACCAGGCAATGCATGAATACCTTTGCATTTTTAGGCTAAATTTTCTGATCGTTTGAATGGCAACCAATCATTTTGAAATAATAACACGACACTCGTGTAGTTCATTTTCACACGATAAATGGGAATCATATATATATATACTCTTTTTAACTCACAGTTTTCGTGATCATTTCCAATAATGCGATTTAACTTTTCTAACCTAAACATTCCTCACGCCTTGACCTTTTTAGACAGTTAATATATATTTTTGGCATAGCTAGCAAAGTTTTAAGAATTTCAAAGTATCCAGAATGTTTATTTAAACAATTAGCACCATTTTCAAAGTCAATGGGTTTAAAAAATTATCCCTGAATTAATCGTTTTATCATTTGTATACGATATATTTACTGTACACTTTCGGAACTATGTTCTAATGCAACTAGTAAACTAACGTACATAAAATTTCATGTAATAAACAAATGGACTTGATTAAATATGCCTATCTAAAAGTTATAGTTCCTGCATTAAAGGATCGATAGGGATATTTTCAGTCTTTATTCAAAATAATTTGGAGTGGTTATTTTGTAACTAACATGTATGTGTGATGATTAAATATTGGGACTACTTTTACATAACTTATTCTATTCCACTTTATTGGTTGCAACTGAATAAACACTTTCACCATACGGTCTAATAGTTTATAGAATGATAGGAAAAAGTAAAAATGCTCTCTATGTATCAAAAATCCTCGCAGACTACTTATTTAAATGTGAATAACTATCTCATTTGTACTAGCCACCAAAGCCGGAACTAAGGAACGGTGTTCTCAAAGGTTATTACGTTGGTTACAAGATACATACATCCAATGAACCCTTTGTCTACAAAACGGTTGAGAGATCACAAGAAGTTGTTCTTTATAATTTGAAGCGGGCAACTCGATATAGCATCAAAGTGATGTCTTTCAATGGAAAGGGTTCTGGACCTTCGTCTGAAGAACTAGTTGTGGAGACATTAAAGAACGGTTAGTAGTGTGACAAAAGTTTGTTTGTTTTTGAATTTCACACAAAGCTACTCCAGGGCTATCTGTGCTAGCCGTCCCTAATTTTGAAGTGTAAGACTAGAGGGAAGGCAGCTAGTCATCACCACCCACCGCCAACTCTTGGGCTACTCTTTTACCAACGAATAGTGGGATTGACCGTCACATTATAACGCCCCCACGGCTGGGAGGGCGAGCATGTTTGGCGCGACGCGGGTGCGAACCCGCGACCCTAAGATTACGAGTCGCATGCCTTACGCGCTTGGCCATGCCGGGCCCCTGTGACAAAAGAAACGTGCTAAGTACCTGTGTATTTGTAATTAATGGCAGATTATATTACAGAGTACGTAACAAAATAATGGACATAAAATTCAAAAATTTGAATAGCAAACGATTTAATTTCCTTTCGTTAATACAGAATCAGAATAATGTTAGATAGCAGTTAAATCAAAGTAAAAAAAAAAAATCTTTCGAGTACTTTTTTCTGTTATTAAATACTTCAACGATTGATATTTTAAATTACTTTCAACCTCTAAAAAACCAGGACATTATGGTAATTATACCAGTTTTTACATGTTCCATTTACTTTAACGTACTAAACGTGATCATAACAGTTCATTGAAATGTTGTCTACAAGTTGCAACAGGTTTCAACAAATGATTTCTACGGATGTCATTTCCAATAGCTGAAAGCCAGAGCTTTTGGGAAACAGAAATGTTATTTATATATGTAAAAACGGCTGGTATGGGTAGAGAAAGCACTATGTAGAGGAGCGAACAACGTTTCGACATTCTTCGGTGATCGTCAGATTCACAAAGAAAGAATAATAACATTATACACACACCTAGACAAAATGCAAGACCAACCAACAAAAGTAAATATACCCCACGATTTCAAAATCACAAAACCATATACTGGTGCATACCATATATTCTCGACATCAGCAGAAAAGTAACCAACATTTAGCAAAAACTAGTAACAAAATATGACATACCAGTTAATACCAAATTTATTCAAAAACCAGGCACAAAACTAAGGTCTATAATATGTAAAAACTACACTGACAAACACCACACCAACATTATTTATAAAATACAATGTGATAACTGCCACGACTTCTATATTGGAGAAACAAGTAGAAAAATGTAGAAACAAGTAGAAACCAGATTAAAAGAGCACAAAAAATCACCTTCACACGTTTTTGAACACTGCAAATCAAATAAACACAACATAACCATAGAAAACACTCAAATACTAAATAAAGAAACAAGCATAAAAAACGCAAAATTAAAGAAGCCTTACACAACAACTCGAGCTCAAAATAAACCAATACAAAGAAACACCTTTATACCTATATTAATAAATATAATCCAACATCTAAGCACGCCCTCTACATTCCTACACTCAATTACACAACCGTCTTCAAACATGTGGTCAGCTATCGCAAATTAACAAATAACACGAACCTGTACTTCGTAAATCTGATTCTCATTTCCTTATCACTAAAATACCAGCTTTAGAAATATAGAAACTTAAAGCACTAGACGGTGATGACTAGCTGCTTTTCCTCTTGTCTTTTACTGTTAAATTAGGGACATCTAGCGCAGATAATTGTCGTGTAAGTTTGCGCGAAATTTACAAACAGATATTAAAAGGACATACACGAAAATTTACATGGACTAAGTTCTAAGAATTTAGGATAAAAAAATAGAAACTATCTATCGCAGAAGGAATAGCAAGTGTTGTTAGTATTATTGGTATCGATACGAGTCATATTACGAGTCGAACACCTTAACCACCTGACCATTCGGGTCCCAGAAGTTAGAATTGGTAATAATATAGAAACAGAACATTGATTTAATGATACTAGCTAAACAAAAGCAATATCATTTTGTCCTTTGTAGTGATTGAGTGTACGTGAAGATAACAGTAACAAATTAATTGATTATTTAATTTCCTTTTTTAACAATTTAATTTTTGATTTATATTTATAATTTCTCAGTTTTCTATTTAACAGATTATTTATAATATTGATCAAGACCTATGAGAGTGTGTCTTGCAGCCAAAATGACCTGCAGGACACACTATGTATTATTAAAAGAAGTGATAGTTTAGTGATTTTCTACTTTCTGTGTCTCGAATTGTGGTACATAAAGTAACACATAATTTCAATGGATGTATTCTACTGGATCCTTACTTCTCATACCATGTTTCAACGTAATTTATTAAGAAATACACCAGAAATAAAATCTCGATTTTTTTCTTTCTTCGCACCTAAAGTATGGAAACTTTGTAGAAAAACATACTTAACTTTAAGAATTCTTTTAAATTTTGTACACTGATATATCTCTATATCCTACAATTAGGTATCGTATTTGTTCTGAATACTAGCTAAATGTGCAAGGTTATTTAGGAAAAACCGCTAAATTTTGATCAAAATGTTTGCACACGCCTACGCTAAAAGTCACGTGAGTAATGGGTATAACAATTTTACTAAAGCTTCACTTCAGAGTAAAGGTGGACAGTTTTTAGTTTTTCGTCATTTGTATAAAGAAAGGATATTTAGAGCAGCAAAATTATCAGGCAAAAGGACATGCAGATACATATATATTGGTTAGGCCAAGCAAACTAGAATAGCAGTTCCCAGCTCAAGTTTTCAAAAGAACCATACAGGTGGACAGTTATTAATTGATTATCCATTGCCAACTTTTCAACACAAATTTACTAAATTTTGTAAAATTCTCCTAATTAAAGAGCGTTTAGAGTTACGTGCTTTTAGCTTAAGCTTAATGATGATTCATACAGCTATATGAAATGCATGTGGGTGATGACAAGAAACTGTTAATCTAGAGTCCATAGCGTTACTATAAAGGAATTTATTGGCATTGTTTTGGAGAGGAGAAACTACCTTCATATATTTTAAATACTCTGGTTGATTCGGTTAAGTGTAGAACTGTTCCCAATAATAAGGTTGCGTTTGTAAAGCTAATTTAGTTGCTATCGAGTGTCACTTTCTTACTTGTGTGGTTTGTTGGTGTGTATAGATAAAATTTCGTGATATCTAATCAAAACACGTCAGGTGTGAAAAAAGGAGCGGCCAAAAAAAGGTTTCAGTGTGCAACTTAAAAAAATAAACCAAAATTGACAATCAAAGTGGTAGATACATTTATAGCATTGATAAATATTATACAGCAAATATTCTTTCTTCAGTTAACTAGACTGCATATTTTGTTTTACCCTCCATCATGGGTGCTAACTTTAATTTCATTCTATTAAGTCGCTTGCTCAGTACTTCTTGGCCGCATTATTCTTTCACACCAAAAATGTTTTTGATTACATTATCGTATATCGTGTATATATTATAGAAATCACGTATAATTCTATATCGTTTGAAGGTTATTTTATTCCCTATACACAACCTCGAACCTCAGTTACCGAACTTGCTCGTCCTTTCAAGTGTAGTAGCTCATAAAGGTGACGATTAATCCTTCTATTCACTGGTAAAACAGAAGTCCAAGAGTTGGGGTCTAGAGAATCATGTCCACATTAAGAACTGTTAACGCAGGTAACCGTCGAATAGCCAGTTTTGCGCAACATTTAAAACGTATCAACTCCCGAATCTTTTCTACATAATTTACACTTTGGGAATTTTTAAAACTTTTCCAATTCATGCTTTGTTCTTTATCGACTTTGTTAGTAAGCATATCGGTTTTACTCCATACGGTGACACAATGGTATGTCTGCGGACTCGCACCTCTAGAAACTGCGTTTCGATACCCGTGGTGGGCTGAACACAAATATCCTATTTTTTTGTTTTGTGCTTAATTCCAAACAATCAGTCAATACTCTACAGGTAAAAAAAAAAATCACTTCACTGGCACTTCCTTGAAGTTAAGCTGGGCCCCAGTAGCTCGGTAGTAATTCTTTTAGTTTATAACGCTAAAAATCTGGTTTTGATACCCGCGATGGTTTAAATAAACTATCAAAACAACGATTTGTCATAAGTGAAAATTTTTCTTTTACTTTTTTAACTTTTAGTTCTTGATAAGGAAAGTATGTTCTCGAAAGCGCTCGAAATGTTTTTTATCTTTTTTAATTACATTTGATTAAAATATTATAAGATTATAAAATATAGTGACTTAATTCATGTTCCAACGTTTTTCTTTGTTTGTTTTCTGTTTATATTCAGGAAGATTTTGGATGTCAGTGTTGGCAACGAGGTACTTTTGTTTTCTCTACATTCTATGTTAATAACTTCTTCCCACTTAAACCTAAAATGCTGTTATTTTACATGCACAAAGTACTTTACTTTCTACAAAAATACGCTCTAATGAAGCAAACTGAGAGATGTATGATCATAAAGTGCATTCAGACTTCACTATGTTGTGTTTTATTTCTGTCTTTTACTTTGACATTTAAAACACTCATTCATTCCAGGTGAAATAATTACTTTATCATATACACCTTGGACTATGCAAGAAAGAACATCAAACCTGAAAATCTGAAGTTATATATCTCTATAGAAAATTTATAACTTGTTTTAAGCACCAACTGAATACGAAGATCATTTATTTACAGTATTTACAGTAGTTGTGTAAGTACCACACACTTATCTGAAAACATCTCTTCCAGATCCCCCAAAAACACCACAGTTAAAAATTGTTGCTGCAACATATACATCCATTAAGCTTAGTTGGACCAATACTGACAAACAGCACAACATCATTACAGGTAAGATACACTTACTTATATGAACATTATAGCTAAATCACTGAAGTAATCTGTGAGAATCTATATCCAAATAAACGGTTTTTGTAAGATATAACGTTTGCTTCGTAGGATATTTGTTTTCCAAGACCTGCTGGATCTGTCCGTATTATTATTTGCAGGTAGACATTACAGGTAGACAAAGGTTGAATTAATGAATATGTAAAAACAAAAATACACGAATTAATCATTACTTTATTGTTAAAATTAATTATTTTTATCTTGCAATAACTCCTGCTGACAGTCAAGTGACTTTAAATATGAGTTGTGCGCTTTGGTTACTACAAGGTTTCTCATTGATTCTCAAGAATGACGTGTTTAGAACGATTTTTCAATGTCGTTTCTGATATCTTAAATTAAGAGACTACAGGAAATTGAAAAAAAATCTGACATGGAATATCACAGAAATATCATTTTAACAGTTCCATAATAACTTCCACGAAATATTAACTAGAATGTTAACATACAACTTCTAATTGAAGTAATCCAATAAATAATACTTGAGTGTCATAATACAACTTAGATTGACATGCAGATTTACGCTAATAACCTCCGGTAAATATTTCCTGCCAATTACTTCCTAGGAAAATTTATGTTTTCATTGTCAAACAGGTGTTTTCTTTGTTCAGTAATATGATATATAATATTACAGAAAGATTAATCTCAGAGTAGCTGTTATCTGAGACAAAACTTGCAATGTCTCGTAATAATTCCTAAATAAATTTTCAATATTTGCGTTTGACATAAAATAAAAATAATCATCTTTAGAATCATGCGGGTTTGTGTGTTTGTTGTTTTTTTCAGGATATTTCATTTACTATAAGAAACAATATGGTACGTGGGAAGAAAGACAAACTATGTCTGATCAGGAAAGTTACACTTTCCGTGACCTCTTCTGTGGCTCTCATTATCACTTCTACCTTGTTGCCTACAACAGTGCAGGGAAAGGCGAAAACAGTGATGTTGTAGCAGCTAAAACTCAGGGAAATGGTGAGTTTTTCAAAAAAAGGTTATTGGTAAATTAAAATAATTAAAATAACGCATAGATACTCTATCTACGTATTTTCGTCTTTAAAAAAGTGTGTATAAATAATTTTCATTAATCCATATAAATTGCGCTTCTTATTGTAGCGTTGTATAATTTTTTTATAACGAGGGAATAGCGTAAGGTAAGTTATAGAAATACTTGGAAGTGAAATCGAGCTATATACACTGACTGAGTGTTATTTTATTACAAATAGCTTTTATAGTAATGAAAACTATTTTTAAAACGGGTACAGTATTGGTGGCGATCATTTTAAAGTATACAAATTGGTCACACCAGTGATAGAAACGTCGTACCTGCTTTTAAAATTTTCTTTACTGTAAAAAGTGTAACTTGTATAAAGTAATACTTAGAACCATGAGTAAACTCAATACGAAACTATTAACCCTTAAACAGGGGGATGTTGTACGTAGCAGCATCAATTGATGATGGCCGCCGTTTAAGGGTTAATAAACTGGCTAACTGTATATATCTACCTATAAAATTGAAACATACATCTTTAAAACAAATATAACGTACATAATGATCAATCAACTGGTAAGCTGTTATAATAATAGGGTACTATAATAGAGTAGATATTCTGTTTTACTTATTCCTGTCATCTTGAAATTTCTTAAGTAAAATTTTTATTGCTATTAGAGTGCCATACTCACACTTACTTTCTTTATTCGCCTATCTCGATTTATTTGTTTTCTCTCGCATCTTAGTTGGTGTTCCCTTTTTTTTTCTACTTCTCTCTCTCTCTCTTTCTTATGCTGAACTTCTGCTTTTGCATTCTTTTCCCAAGATCAACCTGTCTCTTTATTTTGGATATTGCAACTTCTTGATTATAAAGTTTCATAACCATAGTTGGTTTTGTAATCTCCGACTAAATTTAGAAAGGCGACCGCTGTATCCGCACTCCAATCATTTTCTAATAATTTGGAATATTGTACTTCCGTTATTCGTTAAACACTAACCAGATATTGACATCTTTCTTACATTTTCGCAACTTCAAAAAGTGTTGCTACAATCTCATTTCATAACAACTATCGATATTAATATTTATTAAACACTGAAAATACTGAATATTAAAATTGAAGGCACACGGAATTGTGAGTACCGCAATATGAAATAACATATACGTTTTTAAATAATTAAAAATAGAAGATATTACATGGTTTAACAAAGATGTTGATAGATAGAATAAGCTTAATGTTTTTTCCTTTTATAAATGACATGAAAATGTTTATTTTCAACTACATGAAGCTAGCATTTTATTGCGAGTCATTGTATATATTTCTAAAAATGGCAAACAGTAAACACAATTAATGAACATTTAATTATTATAATTTTGCCTGCTATTTGTATTATTATCATCCTATTGGATTTTAATATAATAAAAAGAAACAATTACGATATTTATATAATTTTGTTAATAAACTTTTATAGTACCAAAGGCACCCAAGCGGCAAGCCTTCTTATCTATCAACGCTAGTTCAGTCAGTATTCACCTTACTACTTGGCAGAGTAACGGTTGTCCAATCAACTTTTTTGTCATCCAGTATAAGCCTCATCTACAATCAGAATGGATCTTGGTGTCGAACAACATAGTGGCGGAACAGAAGACTGTTGTAATTTCAGACTTAAACTCAGGTTCATGGTACACCTTGCTGGTGACAGCACATAACGATGTAGGCCCTACAGAAGCCGAGTACGTCTTCTCGACGCTAACGCTAGAAGGTGGTAGGTTTAAATTTCCATCTAAAATTTCTATTCTATCAGATTCACTTCCACTTCAGTCACGTGTATGCTTACAATGTGATATTTACGTGTTGTCAAAACATAATTATAAATATTGATACGAAATTTATAATTAAAAAATCGTTTGTTTTCAAACTAAACTTTTAGCAGTTTAACAGATCTCTAAAGCCCTTGTCCTCTTATGTTTCTTCTTAGCCACTGTCCCACCAGTATCTGCTCTTGATGTACCACGACCGGCCTTATACAAAAGTCTCAGTATCGTTGTCCCAAGTGGATGTGCAATAGTGGTTCTGTTCGTAATCATCATTGTTGCATGTGTTGTTGTAAAGAGAAGAAGACATTTTGATTCTGTTCCTGGGAGAGGTAAGAATTGATAAGCGTTATGCAACATGAAAACATGAAGAAAAGAAAATAATCTTGGTTTATCATTATATGAGTACGTAACTAAAACCATATTATGGAAAGAGCTAAAGTTCTTACAATTTTTTATTAGTGTTATCTACAATTTTATTACTAAATTACGTATGTGACGTATTGTACAATGAAAACCGAATAAAAAAAAAAAGAGATAAAAACTTGTTTGAAAATAATCACACAAAACCAAGTAATCTGAAATTACAATATAATAATATATGTGTTCATTTTGCAGGATAACTCAGGCATCAAGTCTGGTTTCATAAAAAAGAACCGTAAAATATTAATAAGTTTAAAATAAATTACAGACTCTAAAGAAACTATATGAGAAACGAGTTTATGAAAGCATCACAGTACAACGCTACATAGTAAACGGCACAAGTTAAATGTTGCTGCCTTGACGTTAATATGTTTTTGTTACTTTATAACTTTATGAAATTGGTTAAATTGCGAAGGATGCCGACTGAACAGACTGCTAGTTAGAAGTAATACTGGAAACGTTGTTATAACTCTTATGAACAAATGTTCAGTCAAATGGTTCATATAATTTTAATGGTTGATCCAATTACTCTCCAGAAAGTTTTATAAAAGTAAATTTTCGTTTTTAATTATTTATAAGAAAATTGCCATTTTGAGACAAATATTCATTTCAAGATGGTTTCCAAAAATTTATATTTTCAATTAAAATTTAAATGTTAAACGAGTGATTACGACCAAAGGCTTAAATATGTAAATATTTTTAAAATATCCATAACTTATTTTCATGAAACTTAGATTATTGAAAACTGTATGCCAAACGCCTCAGAACTTAAAAAGAGTCTCCCTCTTGTGTATTGAAGAAATGGAACCTACTAAGAACTAAATTTGTATAATCATCAAATATTTTGGATAAACTAACAGCAGTAAAAAGTAAATATATTTTACTTACGTGCCATTTACGATTAGTTCATTCTGCATAGTTTAACGTTTTGTTACTGTAGAATCTGATGAATCACCAGATTCTCTATAGTTATTTTTCACGAGAAATGCAAATGATATAACTGGCACAGATTTGGTGATTTTGTTGTTGTTTTTCATGATGAATTCCTCTTAAGAATTAAATTAATCTTAAAAGCACGTAATTCAACATAATTACTTTACTTAATATATTGTTCATGGATTTTGCCACTAGACAACCGCACCAGGGATGACAAAAGCTTGGAAGGAATAGGGCTGTCTGTTATGGAAGGGAAATCTTCTGGGAGCATTGGTAGTGGTAGTCCTAAAGAGCAACTCTATTATCCTTCCCCTTATGCTATGAGCAGACTACCAATGTTTCCAAAACACCTTCAGAGTTGCTCAGAATCAGATATTGTCCACAGCCTAAGGCGACCAGGACGGGAACACATCTACGATGTTCCCTTTCCAACAAAAGTGGTAAGAACTATAACTGAATTATTTCAACTTACAAGAAAAGTTATCCTATAAATTTCTAAGTTTGATTACCAATAATTATATTTTTTTACATTTTATATTTTTTACGCAATGCTTGTCAACGTTTTGCTCCTTTTTATTTCGTTTTTTTTCATATTTGAAGAATAAAATAACCCAACTATACTGTTTCAGACTTAAAAGTTTATGGTTAATACAAACATAAAACCTGAGAAATAATACAACATAGAAACACAAGCTTACAACTGCTAGTGATATTTATCTTTCAATTTACATATCGAAATTATATGTTACATAATCTGGGATAAAAGAAATAAAACTTTAATGCCTAATATGTTATAGATAACGATCTTTAAACGATATTAAGATTTTATTAGATAATGTACTGCATTTTTGGATGCTGTAGACCTCACTGAGCTGTTGTTCACTGTTGAAAATCCAACCATGGAATATTTAGTTCTCAATAATAGTACATAACGCTTAGTTTTGTGCTAGTAACAGATGTGAAAGTTATATAATTTTACTACATGTATTTCTCTCTGAAAGTTTTATAATGTTACTCATACAATTAAAGAATCATTATATATTTAATACTTGCCTATATATGTATATATATGCATAATACACGACGTACATTAGTTTAATTTCGATGCAAAAAAAACTGTAAAGTTTCACCTGAACATATTTACTTTGCTATGGCACACATGAATGCATTATTTTGTAATTCGAATTGTTTGCATTATAATGCTCGTATATGAGAGGATCAGCCAAATATCCTGAATCTCCTCGAGAATAGTTATCGGAAATGTTTTCAATTTTTATTGTTTGGTTCATTTTATGTTTTTGACATTATTGTGATCGAAAACTGATATCGGACTTAGAAGCTATGAATGTAATATACTATCTAGTCTTAGATTACGGTGTTTTTAAAAGAAATAAGTAAAAGTTAGTAAATCACAAAAATTCCCGTGTTTCAGCACACTGATGAAGATGTATATTCGCACATAATGGAAACATCGTCCATTCCTTTTCCCCAGGAAATAAATCGTTATCAAACTCCAAGTAAGTTTTTGCTTATATCTTGTAAAAGACATATAATATCCTATAAATTATAATTTTCGCTTCAAGTCTGAGCTAAATAAAAATAGCCAAAAATTTAATAAATTATTTCATATTGTTACGAACAACAGTAAGCAAACTTTAACATGTGCTTCAATTATCTTGAATTTGAAACACCAAATAAGCCAAACTTTCCATTAATTCGTTTTCTATTTATTTTACTTATGCTATATCTGATATGCATTATTTGCATCATCACAAGAAATATCTTGAAATCTATCTAAGAAGTAAATTTTGTTTTAATCTCGCAGAATTTCGTGCTGCTGCTAATGCGATCAAAACATCTATTTCAGGATGCTTTCTTAAGATAAAGTACGACTTTAATTTAACTTGCTTATTAGTTATCTAGTTTTTCATTTTATTATATTTTGCGTGCCAATACGTTTTCGAATATTTGCCCACTTCCGCTATAGCAGTTATTCTAGGGTTGAAATTTCATGTGGTAAAATTGCTATCGTATTGGTTTATTTACAATCGGTTTCTAAACAACTGATAAATTAAGGCCTACGTAAAGCTTTTAAATTATGTTAGGTCTATTAGGCTTTATTTTTATAAGCTTCTAAATAACGACATAGTGGTAATAAGGCTAAGATATTAGGCCTAATTAGCAACTGCGCTGATTCTTTAGATGAAAGGAATTGCCAAGTAGATTTTTAAATTCGACGATCATATTGTTCTGTCGTAGAAATTATTATTAATATTGTGTATTCCGCAAGTTTTGTTTACAACATTGTGCCTCATTGAGAAATATGTTTCAACATCTTGTTTTACGATTATTTTATTATGATATTAACTCGACGCCTTTGAAACATTAGTTATGTCTCATATTGTACTCTGATTTTGATTAACTGTGTTCATTATATGATTTATACTTTCAATATGTTTACGTTCTCAGAAGTAGTTTTCTCAAGACCATTAAAGTCAGCACCACGTCATTCCAGGGATCGTCAAACAGAGGAATGTAGAAGACCGAGCAATAAAGGGATTCATGGTCGTCAAAGCTTGGCCTCCGATGGGTAACACAATATGATTATCCATTAATCTGTTCATTTTATATATTATTTCATATATTTGTTAATTAACTCATTTAACTCTCTATACACCTAAATATGTTCAGTACTGTTAGATTACGTGCGAGAGTCATCACAGAAAACCTTTTAATTCAGAAGTATTAAAGTCAGTGCACAAAAACATTTATCAACTTGTTTGTATCAGTATGTCCACTGATGAGTCCAGAATAAGGCGTAGTTGTCTACTCCTCTCCCGATAAAGAAACTAATGATGCCTCAGGACATATCTCTCAAATTAGTTTGTCATTTAAGTCGAAATCCTTTATCCCGACCACATTAGTTTACACTCGTCTCCCTTTCTATAAATACTGAGCACGCCTGTAATATTTAGCTGTTTATTTTATTTTATTTTATATATAAATTATGTGTCTTTTTATTATCTATATACTTTCCACTTAAATCCATGTGTGTTCATTTTCATTAGTAAATTCTAAAAAATAAGTAATGTGCTTTTTTGTATTCTTATTACGTTAAATATTTACTCCAAAGTGGCATAAGGGGAATATCTGTTTTACCAATTTGTTAAACTAATATGAATTAATATATACGCTCTCTGTGAAGTACCGTAAGGTAACACGTTAACGGTAAAATTTTCGAAACCTCAATGTAGACATTCGACTGATGAGAGTGACAGTGAAGCCACAACGTACTTCTTCAGAAGAAATCTCACCAGCAGTCGTCAGGATCCCCAAGATATATCCGAGACTGAATGCGATCGGGACCAGAATGAGCTTAGAGAAAAAGGTAGCTATCGAACACAGACAAAACATGACACTTACAGACAGCAAGGAACCTGTTGATTCATCTAGACCCTGTCTTCCAATAAAGCATATTGAATATCCAAAAATTTCCAAGTCAGCCCAAATTGTTAAAATGTTTATTAAGATTTATCTCAAACTCCCAAAATTCTATCACATCAACCTCATCTGAAGGCAACCCATTCCAAATGCCAACCCCCCTGTTAGAAAAATAAAATAAAACAGGTTATAATTTCATTGCTTGGACCGCATTTAGATTTGAATTTAGCATTTCTATAGAAACAGTCAAAAATCCTATTTGCCCTACCACAAGCAACAGTATATTGCACGGATGGCTTAAGAGATTGGTTAACCAGAACACTAAGATTTATTCTTCCAGAA
Source organism: Tachypleus tridentatus (assembly GCF_004210375.1). Lineage (NCBI taxonomy): Eukaryota > Metazoa > Arthropoda > Merostomata > Xiphosura > Limulidae > Tachypleus > Tachypleus tridentatus. The sequence continues at coordinate 63,866,409 of NC_134830.1, read as the reverse complement.
TGCTGTTGAGTTTATTCTCATCAAAACCATTTTCATAATATATAATGTTTATTACAATTAAAAACAACCTGCCATTTATTTGCCTAATTCATCAAATAATCTAAATCCTTTCCTGATGCAGTAGCATCCTCATTACAGCCAACAACACTAAAGACCTTAATATCATCAGTAAATTTTGGCAAGTTATTGATCATTCCTTCATCTTTGTCACTTGTCTAAATGAAAAGGAACAAAGGTTTTAACACTGAGTTCTAAAGTACCCAACTTTTGACATTAAGCTGGTCCCACTGAATTTCATTTATAAGAAACCTCTGCTTTCTTCCGTCCAACCATTTTTCTATCTAATGAGTCAACTTATCCCCTGAATCTGTGTAGATTACTTTGTTAACTAACTGCCCTTTTATCTGATACTTTGTCAAATGCTTCCTTGAAATCCAGATACACCAAATTCACACCCTTACCTTTATATACGTAAGCAGTAACTTTTTCAAAGCATGGCAAAAGACTAATAAGGCAAGATGTTCCTCTAGTGAGACTGTGCTAACTATCAATTAAAAGTTTAAACTTTGTTAAGCGACTTTTCAAAGCATTTATTATCAAAACTTCAAACACGTTTGTTAATATTAATGTATAACTAATAAGCCTATAGCCACTGGAAGAATTCTCATAACCTCCCTTGAAAAGAGAAGTGACATTATCCATCCATTCTTCTGATGCCTACCAACTATTCAGGGACTTACAAAAATGGTAGCAAATGGCTTACATATCCAATCTTCAACCTTCTTCAAAACCCTTGGGGAAATATCATCTAGACCAGGAATATTATCTTTCTTTAAATTACACATTGTTTTCTCAACAAGCTAACAATTAATGTGATTATTTTGTTCGATTTTGTTATCATCCAGTAGTTATTCAGCATAAGGAAAAACTTTTTAAATCTTCATTAACAAAACCTGAAGGAAAATTAGAATTTAAATAACCCAACCATCAGATTTCGCCTTCCTGTATCCTTTCTCAAAGGCTCTACTCCCATCCTAATATTTTACTTTCCCTTAATGTATTTAAAGAAATATTTACTTTTATTTTTTACATTTTCAACCAGTCTTTCTTCATGTTGGGTTTCTTTTATTTGCTAATTTTCCATTTGACCAATTCTTTTGATCTCCTGTAATCCTCAAAACCATCTATTATTACTATCAGTTGAAACATTTTGTGTTTATAGTACTTTCTTTTAAGTTGATTCTTTATACCCTTTGTGAGCCAACCTGGTTTTACGCTTGCAGCCATCTTTTTTAATTTTTTTTTTATGTAAAAAATAACCTATCTTGAATAATTGTCAATTTTTATTTGGGTTTTTTTTTCCACACTTGATCAGTATCTTCAATTAATTTATTTGCCTGATTGGCAGCAGATAATTCATGTCTAATTTCTTCAAAATTTATTGTTTTTTTATTTGGAATCAATATCTTATTATTCCTTATCTCTATATGCGGCAAAACATCAAACCTAATTGAGCTATGATCACTTTCATTCAAATGTTTGATAATCCCCACCCTCTAAACTATATCTGTAGTAAAAGTTAAAAACAATTTAAAATTTCTTTGTTCCTAATAGGTTCTCACATTGGTAAAGAAAACCATACTGAACAGTTTCTAAAAACTTCTCTCTCGTTCCCAATCTATATTCCTGAAATTAAAAGTTCCCCATAATTAGGATTTCGTTAACAACTAAAATTTTATTTTTTACTATATTTTTTCTGTTAAATGTTATAAGTTTCATCTATTTGTCAGTAATTTCAAATAAAAACCTTCTCGATATATATATATATATTTTCTGACTAAAGGCCTAAATAGATTCACTGTTCTCGCTGTTATCCTTAATATCCTCAACTTTAAACAGGATGTCACTCACATTTTACATACAAAGCCATCGTCCCCTTTTTGGTACTTTATCCTAACTTGATGAGATATAATCCTGTATTTCAAAGAAATTTCTTGAATAAAAACTGTCTGCATTTAACCAAGTTTTGGGTATTCTAATTGTATATCAAAGTTTTCCATTCCGACGATTGCTCCAAAATTATCTATTTTATTTTGTACACTTTTACCACTAAAACATTAAGACTCCCCTGATGGGACAGCGGTAATTCTTCGGATTTACAATTCTAAAATGTGGCGTTCGATGGGCACGGTAGATAGCCCGATATTGCTTTGTTTTAAAAAAAACTCAATACTAATAATTTGACCTACACCTAAAACTACCTTTCTACTTTGTTGTTACGCTTTAAATTTTATTTTTTCTCCATTTAATTTATCCTGGTCCTCACCACTTTCTACTCCTGCCCTTACAATTGAATAGCAATGCACTAAAATTAGAACCTTGTTTCTTATACCACTGTGTAGAAACAATTTCATACATTTATCTTACAGACTGTTTGACTTTGACATTTCGTATTTACAAAATATAATTTGTGTAACCTTAAAACAAAAGGAACATTGGATCATTAATAAACCATGAGGCTTATGTCTAGACCGTTTATTATGATCATCCTTCACTGAAGTATTTCTGAAAGGTGTCTAACACTACGAATTTTAAAGAAATTGTTCGAGGCCTGAACAAGTCATCGTTGGGTGATTCGGTTAACATTCGTATGAATCACACTTGTATAGTTTGGATCATTTGATCATTATGAAATCAAACTCAAACCATATAATGAGATATTTAAATTAAATATGTTAAAATCTATATTTTCTAGAAGTATTTGTACATTTGGCGATGGGTTTTTTTTTCCCTTTTGTACGTGTTTCGTTTGAATTTCGCGCAAAACTACACGAGTTCTATCTGCACTAGCCGTCCCTAATTTAGCACTGTAAGACTAGAGGGAAGGCAGTTAGTCATCACTACCCACCGCCAACTCTTGGGCTACTCTTTTACCAACGAAAAGTGGAATTTACCATCACATTATAACATCCCTACGGCAGAAAAAGCGAACATATTTGTTGCGACTGGGATTCGAACCATAACCATAGGATTTCGTATTCAAACGCCTTAACCACCTGCTCATGCCAGGCCCCAAGGAAGTGATAAAAGTCCTTATAGTTATTGCTTTATAATTGTCTCATGAAAATAGTATTGAGTTTCAATAATTTTGCTAATAAAAGCTATTTATATAATTAAAAACAGTTTATATAATTATAAAACTGGTTGATCTTTTCTTAACAAGAATATAATCTGTGGTTACTGATCAAAATGAAATATATTACCTTCCTCATCAATAACTTTTGTTTCGGTTTTTTCATAACTTGCTTTTGTTATCATCTGTATCATATAAAAGTTTGAGTTCGTCGTTAGAAAATATTTTCTTCTTAAAAAAAACAAACTAGAAAGTCCTTATATTTTATTTTTCAGGACGAACCATCGTTAATGTGGATGGTTTCAACATTCGATATGAACAGTATTCCTGAACACTTGGAATAAAAACGTTTTGAGGAAGAAAAGTTTTCTTTTCAAATCAAAAACTCTCAAACAGAAAAAAATCGTAAATTCCAACTCTTGTGTAAATAGTATAGATCACAGTTGAAACAAAGTGAAGTGAGGAACTTCAGTATGTGTTAAAACCTTCAATAATGTGAACATTCTATATTTAACAAAATATTTTACAGCTATAAATATGGCTGAAGTATAATTCTATTTGACTTTGTAATGAAGATGGTAAGTAAGTTCTAAGAACAAATATAACTTTCAATTCGATTGTAATCTTTTGCGAATCACGTCTTTACATAACGTAAATATTAAAAGATCTCTAAGCGTTAAATCAACAGTCTAGGATTCGTGAAACTGTCTGACAGAAACAAGTAAAAAGAAAGTTTATTAAAAATTAAGACATCAAACTTACCACGTCACGATCGAGACTTTTGAGCTATCTAAGGAACTAACTGAACGAAAAATTGAAATCCTTATTATATCCAATATTTGAAAGATTTGTGTCTGCCAAATGTTCGTGACATGTGAAATTATATAATAATGCGTTGAACATTTAAAACTTACTTGGTGTTGAAATTATATAAATGTTTTATTAAAGTAAAAGAAAAATATGTTTAACATCTATCTGTATTTGTCTGTTTGTAATATTCGATGAAATTTTTATATAACCATATTGATGTTGACAATGTACAACCATCTTCTTTCGAAAAACGTAATTATTTATATATATTTTCTTTGAGAAACGAGTGCTTCACTTTTAGCATTCAATTCAAAATAACTATTTAAGAAAATGGAATAGATTTTGTCATATTTCTTTTGAGTTTTTTTAATTATCACATTAGATATTAATTTTAAAAACTAGACTATTCAGTTTGTTTATCACACATTTTGTCGTGTTGAAAATTTGACAACAACTGTATTACTTATTTGTTGTTGCAACTTCACTTCCTGCTTTTGAATATATTGCTTTCTATGAATAATAACAAAATGATCAAATGGTGTATCAGAAACGTTCCTTTAAATTATATTTTTATCGCTATCGTAACGTATGTTTCAATGTACAATATCCATTATTACTAATATGAAATGTGTTTTTATGTCACAGAAGTTATAAATATTAAAGTGGTAGGGTTTTCAAGCAAGTTATTCTTAACAGATCCATTAAGTGGTTTCAGCAAGTAATGGGCACATGCATCGTTTCAGGTGTATACTTCTTTACCGTAAGTTATTGATAGCATTTGGACACGACATAATGGATAAAATGTTTCTAACAAACTAAACATAAACTACTGTACGATGATTGGTTGTATATAAACTTAGATAAGATTACTTTTTGATCCTTTACTCTTGCTGAGTGAAATGAAAACTTTCAGTGTGATTTATAACTTATTTCACAACCAATAGGAGATGCATATCATCACATTCATTGTAAAATATTACATGTGAATGAAACAATTATATTTATGAATTAACAGGATAGTTTATTCGCCCTTGAACATGTTTTGATTGAACATTTTTTTTCTAAATGAAATAAGTAAGTACTTCTACCAGAGACTTTTTGAAACATTCTTTTTGCCCATGTTTCTGTGATAGACCCAACTGCAGCACAACTGTAGATTTTTATAGCGATTTTATTATTATTTTTATGTACGTTTTGATCATATACTGTAGTATGTGGTTAACATACTGATAATTATAACCAAAGAGCAACCCATGAACATTAAGCAGGATTACGTTTACGGCGTGTTGATACCAAGTAAATTTTCTGTTCTTAAATCTTACCAGTACCGATTTATGAAAAAACGTCGAGTTTGTATGTATGTATATACGTTAACATGTAAAGAAAAAATGAATTGGGATTCTGCACTATTTGTTGTAATTAGGTCAGTCTTTGCACTTTTTCCTCTTTTTTTATTTATTGTAAATTACTGATGTACACATTTTAGACTTCATTATGATGTTCATTGAAGTATCTGATTTTTATGGGGTCTGGAACATCTTCAGAAGATACCATTTAGTTATCATTTATTCCCAGCATCCTATTTATAATAGCATGCTTAATTACCACAACTGGTTGCAGATGGTGAAGAGAAATTTTAAACACGATGCCAGATAGGCATGAACACCCATATATTATTCCATATTTAAGATTGGAATTTAATTTCACGTATAAGGTATGTGAATACTGATTAGGTCTGTATGGGTTCTGTTTCCACAGACATCTTCCTAAATACGTTACACTTTACCACTATTTTTTTTAATTTGTATCTAAGATGTATTTGTCTATGTTATTTATTTGTGTTTCGCCTAGTTGTTTGTCAGAAATAAATAGATATACATGTTTATATATGTGGGAGTGGTGGGTGTATTTGTTTCATTGCCTAGTACTGACTAACCTCATAAAAATAATACTTCGGCTTTGGTAGCAGTAAAAGAACAAATTGAAACAAGCACGTAAAACTTAAGGAAGGCTTAACTGTGAAGGAAACAATCAGCACGGGAAATCCAGTACAGGCATATACTCTGGATACAGGAGTGTTAGCAGATTACCAAGTAATCGTTGGGAACGAAGTTGAGAAAGTACAGGTCTTACTTTAATACATATATATAAATACATAAGAACTCTGACAGTTATAAAGGGCATTCAGTTCTCTTTAATTGTAAAAAATAAAATAAGCAGAAAATTTTAGTTATAAACTACAAAGGATTTTTTCATTCGATGAGAAGAAGTTATAAGGTTTTGAAATTCGACTCTTGTATCAATACTTTTGTTGATTTCAATAAATGTATCGTATGAACTTATGATTTATATGTGTTACATGGTATGTTCCTTGAGTATTACTTCTTACCAAAACGTTGTCAAAAGTGGAAATACAAGATTATGCCAAGAGCAGTTGTGTAGGAGACATGTAAGTTTGACCAGGTTCGAGGATCATGCCCTTCGTGAAATAGCAATAAACTTTCTACTAAAGAATAATAAAAATCATCATAAAAAATGAATAGTTTACATACAATGAAATAAAACAACATTAGCCTTTAAATTTAATATTCAGCTAAATCAGTTGGGCAAAACGTCAAATTCGTTTAGTAATGTACAAATAGTCAAGACATAACTAAATGTTTAAGAAACAAAATTAATTCATAGTCAACTCAAACTCGCGGATTTCACCAAATGAAACCAAATATTTTTATTCAACCAAAGCTGTCGTTTTACGTTTGTAACAAAACTGAGTTAGACACAAACAAGTAAATTACATGAACCAAGTCTGGTGTCATGTTATCTGAATGACGCTTAACGTTCACCAATTGTAAACTAAATTTCTCTATACTTCTATTGCAACACGAATAAATGTGAAAAGAAAAACATGTAACTAAATTCTTGAATATAATAAATTACATTCACATTCTACTCTTGAGCATGCGATACTAAAATGTGATTAATTACATGCAAAATGAACATGGAGAAACTATCCCTGGAATGCGTTAAAGTTATTTAATTTGTCCATATGTAGCACACATCCACTCATTTATTTCATGCGTTTGTAGAAACCGAATTATGAATAAGAGAGAATTATACTGTTATTAATTTTATTTGGAATGTCTCCCAGTGGGATAGCTAAAAATTCACTGACGTGCAGTGTTAAACTCTGGGATTCGATTCTCTGCAATGTACCCAAACATGGCCAGGTGATTAGGGTGCTTATCTGGCAATCTGAGGGTTGCGGATTCGAATTCCCGTTCCACAAAAACTGCTCGTCATTTCAGACGTGGAAAGTTATACTGTGACCATTAATCCAACTATTCAAACAAAGAAATGAAAGGTATGAATTTTCATAAGTTACACAGTAGTGTAGCCAAACAGTACTGAAAACAGTAACTTTTTTCTGACTTTCGTCAAATGTTCGATTTGATTCGTATTCTCTTCTTTCTTCTACCAGTCACTGAAAGCACAAAATGAACAAACGTTTGTAAAACACTAAGATTATTAAATTCCTTGAATTTTCTTTGAATGGTTAGGTTAGGCTTTTCATATGTTTTAAAGTCAATTACAGAAACCCTATTATTATTTGCAATGTTTCGGGAAGAAGACCGTCATTCAGTTTAAGCCGAGTTACATAAAAAAGAAAAAAGCTTAAGCTTGTCTATGTAACACAGTTTAAACTGCTTGACAAAGATCTGCTCAAAACATTTAAAATAATAATAAAGTTTTCGTTATAGACGTGTGTTTTACCTGTTTTAATAATTAATTTTTAGTGTTTTTCTACATCTTGCGATCTTTTTTACTTTGTGTTTTTTAAGTCTATTACTCCAGTTAAAATAATGTATTACATTTTTGGTTGAACACTTTCCTGTAGTGGGTTAAAATCTCAGATTCTTACGTTCTAAATGTTTCAGTCTATGATAGCAAATTGAGTTAATTAAAGCGGTTGAAATTGCATACCTCAAATGTATGTAACAAACAATATAGATTATAATGAAAATTGTTTTTGATTGCTCAGAAATAAATGAAGCAGCAACAAACGTTGTTAAACAATAAATATTTAATTACATTTAATCACTTTCCTTCCAATTCGTATATCTTTTATTTTATCCAATAAAGTACTATATTCACATACTACCTTATCTTCTTTATCAAATACCTTTTAAATTCTTTATAAACTATTGTTTAACTTTACATTTTACTTCAATTACACAGGCCTGCTGTGATTTTAATGTCTTGAAATTTTTATATGTTCTGGAGTAATTTCTGTACGCTGAATCTGAAAACGATATTCATTTTTCTTCATCACTTACACGTTTATCACAAAACGTCATACGTTCTATTATATAAGTGAATCTTCTTCATTGAAAGTAAGTCACATTTTGTCATGTTTAAAATGTTGATTAGAGAATTCTCTAGACAATCATGATGTGAGAGTCTTAAGTATCGTTCTAGAACCCAAACATAATAATAATAAAATGTTCTTTGTGATAAACGAAATAATAATTTGATTAAAGCAATGGTTTTTCTTACGGGTTTGTAAAAAAATCCTTGAATGCTAAAAATTTAGCATTATTTTCGAAATCTGCATGATTGAATAATAGAAAATCTGTTATTAAAACTAAAACAATTTTTATGAAGTTTAAATTTTCAAGCCTTCGTATTTAGACATATATAAATCTCGAATTTTACTGTTTTAACTTAAGATTTCTACCCGAAAACCTTTATTAACATGCTTTCGCGAAGTCCTTAGATTTATACCGCGTACATTGATTAACGTAAATTCGTAAAAGAAGAATGTTATTATAAATCCTCGAAACTAAAGAAAGTTTTCATAGCCAGCATTGTAAGTTGAATATAGCGTCAAGATCCACTACCTTGAAACTCAAACATCTTAAATATAGTGATTATTAAAATATATACTTTTGTCCTACTTAATCACTGAAATCTGGCCTAATGTATAATCATTGTTACACATTATAAAACTAGCAAGTGAATATTTCAACCGTTAAACATCGCAGCTCTTAGTTATCGTCCTAATAAAGACAATAGTGCTTTACAGATAAAATACCAAGCAATCCAACTGTCATTGTCAGAAAAGTATAACAAATTATACACATAAGAAAGAACAAGAGCGAACTGTATTATGAGGTATCATTAAATTGTCAAGAAACACAAAAATAGTTCATAACTTACTTTAACTTTATATATATATCCATTTAAAGCGCACTTTACAAGAAATTTCTTCTAGTAAAATGACTTAAAAATATAAGTAAAAATACGTTTATTCAGTTGCTTTTAAGTAACTCATGTCAGTTCTGAACACAATGGTGGGCGAATCCTTTATGTCTTTCTAATTTCACATCGTTGGAGAACTCACGCAACCGAAACGTCTGCTTAGAAATAAATTAAACTATCTCAAGAAACGTTCATTGATGAAGAAATAGCTTCTAAAAATTCATTAAATAGAAACTGGGAACTAAAGAGGTCCTGATAAAACACAGAGACTAATATGTTTAATTAAAATGAAAAGGTCAATACACCTACACCACATTCTGTCATTTTTTTGTTCTCTTATCAATATTTTTCTTTCTTACCTTCAACCTTTTCCCATAGCAGTCGTTCTCGTGGTCTACTTTTTTGTTTAGAGCAGTGGACAAGCCCCCATCTTTATCTTTAGAGCATTTTGTTTTGCCTGGTCACTATCTCTATCCACCTAATCACCAAAACTTACCTGTGATAAGAAACTATTGCCACCTATACACGGGCAGATACAGTTTTGTAAGGCCTGACTATAAGGGTGGTGAATGTAGCAACAATGGTATCACATTATTTTCAGTAGTCATTTTGAAATGAACCAAAGCTCCCTCTAACATGAATTGTATCACTTACTTGTCCTGGTGGATTTATTTTTATTCTGTTTTAACTGACGATCGCAAAAAAACAAAAATATATGAGGTACTGTACCAGTTAGTACCCAACACATGTGCGGTACTGTACCCGTTAGTACCCAACACATATGAGGTACTGTACCCATTAGTACCCATGGTATCGGTACTGATGCATACTTAGTCTCCCAACTTTTGAGTATATAATTTCCTGGCCAGCTTTACTTAGCCTACTTTCTTTACAAAACAATGTGACATTGTTTAGACTTACTCTTGCATACTGTCTTTTTATTTGCACTTTCCATTTTTTACTTATACATCTTCAACCTTGTTTCCAGTTTTTGCATTCCCATTTTTAACTGTCTTTCTGTATTTGCGCATCTTCTCTTAAAAACGTACTTTAATGTTCCTTGGTCTTGACCGCATCCGGAAAAAAAACACCCTACAAAAACATAAATCCATCCAGTTTGAATCTCATCACTGCAGTCTTGTCCTTTAAGTTCGTTTTTTCAAACCAGCCCAGTATTGTTAGGTTATTGTGCTATGGTTTACTTTTATTTATTTGTAAATATTTTCTTTCTCTCAATCTCAGAACAAAAAATGAGACGTGAATCATAAATTTGCAGACCGCATAATCTCTGATTTTTTTAATGCACGTAGCTGATTGAACTAAATTTCTACCTTCGTTATAACTTTATTTTTTTATATAATTTCACACAAAGCTACTCGAGGGCTATCTGCGCTAGCCGTCCCTAATTTAGTAGTCTAAAACTAGAGGGAAGGCAGCTAGTCATCACCACTCACCGCCAGCTCTTGGGCTACTCTTTTACCAAAGAATAGTGGGATTGACCGTCACATTATGACGCCCCCACGACTGAAAGGGTAAACATGTTTGATGCGATCGACAGTCGAAGCCGCGACCCTCAGATTACGAGTCGCACGCCTTAACCCACCTGGCCATGCTGGGCCTAAAACTAAATGCGTTGATATTTAACTTACAGTTTACGCCCACTCCTTTCAACAGAATGTCATCGATCGTCCATTTCTATAGGTCAAAGAATATTTTAAATTATTACAGGTATTATTTGTCTCATATAGAAACATAAGTCTCAGGAAGATTTCTCAGCTCACTCTTATGGATTTAATTAGTTATTGGTTAATAACTTTCTCGGCCATACCTTGATACAATCGTTTTAATTGTGACAGCTCTAAAATGCAAAAGAGTCAATGGTTTGTTAATTATTAATAACCATACCAAGCATTTTTTCGTCCGTGCATGAAAAAATAGACCAGTCGGAAATTAGTGCTTTTTTTACTAACTTACGGCCCTCCAGTGGCTCAGCGGTATGTCTGCGTGCTTACAACGCTAAAAACCGGGTTTCGATACCCGTGGTGGGCAGAGCACAGATAGCCCATTGTGTAGCTTTGTGCTTAATTCAAAACAACAATTAACTTACTATTGTCTATGAGTTTGTATTCTCGAGACGGCCGGTATGGGTATTAAAACTATAGTTAAAATAAAGTACAGAACAACGTTTCGACCATCTAAGATCATCTTCATGTTAACTCAATTGAAAACTCTCTTTGTTAACATGAAGATGAACTAAGAAGGTCGAAACGTTGTTCTGTACTTTATTTTAATTAAAGTTTAAATACCCACACTAGCCGTCTCGAGAATACATTTTTACTTCAAGTGGGTTTCTGTCATCATGTCTGTGACTCTATCAGGCTGACTAAGTACTGGAAAATTACATTTACCTCTTACTTTCCACCTTCCTGGAGAATTATCTAAAGTAAAACCTGAAACATCTGTCTCTTTCAGAAATTAAAATACTTACCTCTCTTGCTCCTATTTTGTTCCTTGCAGCCACCACCACACACAAGCCACCCGAAATGAGCTACATATGAAATACGTTAAAACAACCTAACAAAGGTATAGTTGTTAGTCCAACGTCATCATAGAGAAAGATACTTTTGTTTTAGTATCCCCGGTCGGTAAGCTGTACATTTAAGGGCTTACGACGTTAAAGTTTGGCGTTTGATTCCCCGCTTTGGAGAGAATACAGGTACTCCGTTACAAATATTCGCTCCAAGACACAACAAAACACTCGGAGAGAGTTTTTTGTTTGTCCTCCGAATGGCTCAACATTAAGTCGGCAGGCTTTCAATACTAAAAATTTGGTTTCAATACCCCTGGATTACAGAGCACAAGTACTTCATTGTGCATTTTTTTTCTCTACAACAACCAAATCAAACTTTTCTTTTTATTCTACTCCAATCACTGTAGACTGCATTCTGGTACTTCTTCTCGGTGAGCATCTGCAATGATGATATAAATCAATTCATAAATATACTACCGTCGTTCTCTATTATGTTCTTTTTTCTACTTTCTATTGCATAATTTAGTGTGTCAATTGAGTGTATTTTTGCTCCGAGAGCTAATGCCATTCGCTTAACGTTCGTAGACACCTTAGGCGTCTTATTTGGTTTATTCTCTTGTTATTCTACCACTATGGTATATCTCATTATGTATCAATATTTAGTTCCTTGTAGTTACTCCAACATTATGAAATTTTAAATCAAACAATGGCATCTAGAAAGCAATTGGTTCATTAATAATGCATTGAAAATGAAGGCTCACAACTCCCTTTTGATATATTTTCTGTTGCAATCCTTGCCATTTTGATATGAACCATTAATCTTTAATTGCTTTTACTCGAACAACATTATTTAGAACTCCTGTGTTCCCCATTTTATCACTGGTGTCGTTTCTGCCATATGCGATGCAACAAGAATCATCAGTGTTACGTCTAATATTTATCGATTCTTAATTAATCAATTCGGACAACAGTTTTAACTTCTAGTGTTCCGGTCTAGCTTCTGGTCAGTAAACTTACCAACGACCAAGTTTATTACTGAATAGGGCAATTCAGCGTCATAAAAAGATACCAGAAAATTCTATATAAACACTGCTAAATTACAAACTCCACAAGTGAGAAACTTATAGCAAGTTTAGGCTAAAATAAACCGATGTAAATCCGTTATCTACCGTATTCACATAGTGCAATATTAATAGTATATATTTTAAGTTCTGTACGTTATAGCTATATATAATGATGCAACATGATCATGTACGTGAAAACGCGCCTTATAAAATAAAAACAAAATTCTTCAAATATATTTATACAGTTCAATTATACACCTAATATCTCAGAATAGCATTAAAATACTCGAAATTATTATCTGTAGTCATAAGTATTAATATTTACATAGATGAATGTTTCGCCCGTAAGAGATATGAATATAGAATGCTAATCAAATTACTTGTAGATGGACTTTCTTAAATGCAGAAAATACCCTTAAACAATATTTCAAAATCAGTTGAATAATACTGAAAGTTCATATGGATCTATAATTTTTTTTTCAAAGAGAAATAATTAAATAATATGCACTTTGTAGTTTCTCTGACTTAAATCAGTTAGATGGCTTTTAACACTTAACGTTTTTTTCTCCTGAAATTCTGATGCGTGAGCTACATAGACTTAGAAATTGTTTACGAACTATTGAGTTTTGAAAGAACAAAGTTTGAATTTGAAACATTAAAGCGATTTTGTAGCCTCATCACATTACTGCATTCCATATCATTACGTCCAATCATGTTCTGTCTGATGATCGTACAAGTTGACAATAGCCCTACAGCGTAGTTTCGATTATAGAAAACTTCTTCGTAAGACTGCCATGTTCAAAGTTGACCTTTCCTCCCTACATCTTTCTATAATACGTCTAATGGCAAGAATGATGGTTTCTCATCACTCATTTCAACAGTCCGATAGCAAGCAAATTCATAGAAACTCTAACGGTCAACTTTATTTGAATAACTTGAAAACTTTAAACCTGTTTCATTGTCCAGGTGCATGAGGCGTACGATGGCCTGGCATGGCCTAGCGCGTTAAGGCGTGCGCTTCGTAATCTGAGGGTCGCGGGTTCGGGCCCCAGTCGCGCCAAAACATGCTCGCCCTCCCAGCCGTGGGGGCGTTATAATGTGACGGTCAATCCCACTATGCGTTGGTAAAAGAGTAGCCCAAGAGTTGGCGGTGGGTGGTGATGACTAGCTGCCTTCCCTCTAGTTTTACACTGCTAAATTAGGGACGGCGATTGCAGATAGCCCTCGTGTAACTTTGCGCGAAATTCAAAAAACAAACAAATAGATACTTACTAAATCTTCTATACAATTTAATAAGGAAGTGCGGCTTTTAAATTAATTAAATTTCAGGTTTTATTTATTTTGAAAAAGACATAGCATCTTAAACACCTAGGTCTATTCATACCACAGATATATATACATTGTTGTAACAACGTGAAATGTTGGAAAATGCAGTAATGATAAAAAAGAATTACATTTGCGGTAGTAAGAAAATCAATCAAGTTTTCACATACGATTTTTTAATATATTAATTTTTGCTTATTATTTTTTGCACTCGTGCATTCAAAAGTAACTTTAATAAAGTTTTGATTTTCAAGATTTAAATTTTGAACCACAAATTAGAGGGAAGGCAACTACTTGAGACCACTCGCGCCAGCTATTGGACTGCTCTTTACTAACAAATAGTGAAATTTAACGTCACATTATAACACTGAAAAGGTAGAGCATGTTTAATGTAGAAATTCGAACTACCGATTCGCAGATTGATAGTCGAGTGCTCTGACCACCAAATAAGTTCTCGACTATCAAACATTAATGTTTCATAATTAACTCATGTTATTAAGTTACATGTGCCTTTATATAGAATGATACACAAACAAACTCATTCACCACCAGTTTTCTTATGAATCTTATTGTTGATAAAGAGAATGAACATTGTTGACTCAGACAGAACACCAAAGAATTGAGTTGAAGTTCGTTTAGCAGATTTGTTTTCTGAATAAACAAAGATGAAATGGGCAGCAAATGTTTAGTCCAGAGTGACACTCAAAGAGAAAGTCTTGACTGACTTATCTGAAAAGTACCTCAGAAAACAAAAATAGTTCTTCGACACGTCATTCTTTTATAGATTAGTCCTCCAAGACGTTCTCTTGGTGTCACTCTGAACTAAACAATTTCTGCCCATTTCATTCTTATTAATTACGAAGACTCTGCTTAAATCATCTACAAAAAAGATTTGTTTTATGTTACACTTTGTTGAAACATTGCCTCAATAGAAATTAAATATATGAAATATACTTCTAAGTGTGTTCATGTTAATAATATACATAGTTTTTGTTTATTTGTTTTTTGTACTAGCTGGGGTACCCATACCCTGGACGAGAGTTATGTAAATATATGATTAATAAAAGGTTGTATTTAGACATAAAAAGTTGTTTCCTTTATATATAATTTTAAAAAAACAAAAACAAAATGCCCATAGAAACAGCAAAACATAAAATGTGAAATCGTAAATTTGCATTATCTCCTCATGGACCCAATGAACCTTCATGCCAAATTTGGTGAAGATTCATCAATAGAATGAAAGTAGTGATAAAAAAGAGCAAAAACATGGACATTCAATAAACAGTACTATTTTATTTATAGAGATGGCGCCAGCAAATATGATCCGCGTTCATTATGTCACATCTGCACTCTAAGAATAGAGAAAAATTAAGTTCTCTGTGACGGAAAACGAAGACAAAAGAAGAAAAATCGTGCCAACTACTGCAAATCTATACGTACACAGGATAGAAATATCGAGAAGTTGAAGGTTGAATATCGCATAATAAAAAGGTTTTTCAGTATCATCTAAGCAATAGAAATATTATAGTATGATGATGAATTACTATTACCGCCTCTCCCCCGGTGGCATAGTGGTATTTTTGTAGCTTCTCATTACTTGAAACTCATTTTTGATACCCGTGGTGGGCAAAGCATAGATATCCCAACGTGTAGCTTTGTGCTTAGCTATAAATAAACACTATTATCATAAGCATTCGACACATCAATTTAGCGAATATGCCTTTTTTCTGAAGATAAACCATGAAAACAAGTCAACAAATAAAATTTATCAGTAAAACAATGGTTTAAAATAAATCTATATGAGCTTCAATACTTAAAATACTCATTAATGGAGTGATAGCGTAGAACATGTCTCGTACTTTGATAAAATATAGAAACGTACCTATTCGAAGACAGCGTGTTTCAGAAGGTGTTGACGCTTTTAATTCAAATAAAATGATGGAATGATGAGAAGTTTAATATTTTAGCTTAAATAAAACCTTTTCATTTGTTAAAATTTTCTAACTTTTGATGATTTTTGAAATTACTGAAAAATAAACTTCAGGCAATTCTTTTCATCCAGAGGAAGAGATAAATATCTCTATTAGAGAAAAAACTAGCATGTATCTAAACCGAACTGAAACAATTTCCCAAAGAAACTACTAAATAATAACCCAAACTCATATTACTACAGCTAATAGTCAATATTAATTTAAAGCTGCTGCATTGTATCACAAAAGTTTTCATGGAGCATTTGTTTAAAAAAATGTATGATATGTTACTTTTTCGTGCCATAACATATTACCCAGATTCAGTATAGAGAACCCTTAAACATTGTTAACTGTATAGCCTTAGCAGAGCCCTCATGAAAATTTGTTATTGCCTAGGTACTCGTCAAAGAGTCTTTCAAAGAATCATTGTTACAGATCTAACCTTCAGATAATATTTGAGAAAATCAGTGTTACTTGGATTCCTTACAAAGAGTCATTTGGGTAACCAGTGTTACTTGTATAACCATCAGAGAACCTCTTACACATTCAATGCACCAATCGATTGGTCCTCTAAGGGGATCAATGTTGCGTAGGCTCATTCAGACAACCTTTAAAAACTGGTATTACTTAAAAGTATTTTATCACAGAAACTCGATGCTTCTTCAAAATTTCAGAAAGTCTCTAAGGAACTCAGTGTTATCTGAGTATGTATTAGAAAGCCCTCAAACTTTCTTTTAGTGTTTCTATGAGAACCCTGAAGATGATTGGTGTAATCTAAGTAAGAAGGTTCCAGATTCTTCAGTTTGAGACTCTCGGCCCTACATGGCCAAGTGGTTATAGTGCTCAGCTCGCAATCTGAGGGTCGCGGGTTCGAATCCCCGTTACACCAAATATGTCCGCCTTTGTAGCTGTTGTAGCATTATAATGTGACGGTCAATTACGAATCCCCATAATTCCAAACATGCTAGCCCTTTCAGCCATGGGAGCGTTATTATGTACAATCAATCCCACTATTCGTTGGTAAAAGAGTAGCTCAAGAGTTGGAGGTGGGTGTTAATGACTAGCTGCCTTCCCTCTAGTCTTACACTGCTAAATTAGGGACGGCTAGCGTAGATAGCCCTCGTATAGCTTTGCGTAAACTTAAAAACAAACCAAACATATAAAACTGAAAACAATATATTCGTAAATAAAGAAGAATTAAGAATTATTCCTCGTAAATCAATGCAAAATGTAAACTCTATGTTATGTATTATCGCACGAAGATATAGAATAACACCTATTTGAAAATAAGAGTAATTGCGCATCACTAATCCTGGTTTAATCTAGTTAGTTTTTTAATAGATAGATTGTCACCACGAATTTCGTAAATTCTACTCCTTGAATTCAGCAATCTGAATTTTCTATTAAACCCTTTCATGTCAGATTTGTTTTGTTGTTTGTTTGTCTTTTGGAAATATGCTGAAAAGAAAGGACAATATTTTTAATTTCGTTTATTGTTGATTTTTCACAGCTTATCGTAATACATGGCAAAAATAGCATGACAAAATCGAACAAGTAATTTAAAATAAGTCGAGGAATTGTTTGCCCGAATTAACTATATCATGATTAAACTTCAGTTTATTTATATGAATATTATTTTTCGGTTTTACAGACAGACCTTCAGTTCCACGTTTGCGATAAGTCCTTCTACTCATAAATAAAGGTATCGGCAGTAAATTTAGAGCTCAAAAATGAATGACTTAATGCAATAGTCCAATGATACGACTAACAAATTATACTCTGGAGAAAGTGAATTTAACAACGTCTGTGTCACAATCGGTATTATTTAAAAGATCTACCTATACTTCCTTCGATGTCGTGTACATATCCCACGAAAAATTCGAGTAATCAGTTTGTTGTTTACCTCGTGGGATTATTGAACCTATGTTGGCACATGAATCGATATCATCTTGAGTAAATAAAGGTAGCGTGGTCGACCGAAAGTCAAACTCTTTCGGCAAGTTTTTTTTTTTTCTCGTTCCCAGTTCTTGCTGTGAAATCTTGTTCTCCGAACTCGTTCTGAATTTAAAATTGCTGTGAAATGAATAAAGCTTATCATGATTCCCGCCTAATACTTGATTGGATCATGCAACATGTCGTGAACACCATAAGATGGAGAAAAATATGTGTGTGTGTGTGTTTATCCGACTGTTTCTAATTGGTTGAGAAGTGTGGTCTACATTTAGATCGCTGATGGTGGTAAATAATTATGATGATGAAAGATAAATAAGTTCAACTTTATCCCAAAGATTAAGCTGAAATCCAGTGTTCCAAATTAAATGAGAGAGTTCTCGGTCATTATCTTCAAACTAGATTTGACAATACAAGTGTGATGGATTATTGCATTATTATATTTATCCATCACATTAAAAATACATCATTATGGGATGTATCTGATCGGCAAAAGTATTTAGGCACAAGCTGAGTATTATGAGTTTAATACAGAGAACCAAGCGGCCCCCGTGCCTATCGTGAGAATGTTCCCTTTACTAGTTAACCTCATAGAGCATCCCCCAATATCGGAACAATACTCTATATCCGAGTGCTAATTAAACATTAATCAACATCACACTTCTGGTGATTTGCTAAATAACTGTTCTGGTATTTGTGACTGCAGGATGTTAGAAAAACTGCCTCCAAGTATGAGTGTTTTAGTTGTTGTTATTGTTGTTTTGGCTTATCTTGTACAATTAAGATTTTCGCAGCTATTAGAACTACTATGAGCTGCATAAACGCTTTTACAACTATCGCTAAGACGTTTATGGAACACTAAGCAATAGCTTTAGGAAGAATATTGTGAGCAAGATTTCATGTTTTGCTATGATTAAATAACTAATTTATTAAAGAAACACGTGCGGGTAATTGGGAAATCAAAAGTAGCGTATAGATAAAATTATTACAACAATGATGGATAGATTAAAACCAGAGTTTTGAATAAATCACACGTATAGCAAACAAATTCGTTCAAAAGTATAATGTTGGGTGGATTCCAAGCATGGTAATAAATCAACTTAAAGTAATTTTGATGAAATAAAAGAAAGATAAAAAAAAAAGAATAGTGGTTGCTAATTTATGTTTAGCAATTTATTTAAATTAATATATATATATTTATATATACTAAGCAGCATAAAACAGGAAAACCACCGTATAAAATCAAACAAACTATTGAAGACCGTGAAATTTGAAATTGTTTTGGGTTGGTTTGAATTTGGTCTGGCATGGCCAAACGCGTAAGGCGTGCGACTCGTAATCCGACGGTCGCGGGTTCGCGCCCGCCGCGCTAAACATCCTCACCCTTTCAGCCGTGGGGGCGTATAATGTGACTATCAATCCCACAAGTCGTTGGTAAAAGAGTAGCCCAAGAGTTGGCGGTGGGTGGTGATGACTAGGCTGCCTTCCCTCTAGTCTTACACTGCTAAATTAGGGACGGCTAGCACAGATAACCCTCGAGAAGCTTTGTGCGAAATTCCAAAACAAACAATGCTTTGAATTTCACGCAAAGCTACACGAGGGCTATCTGCGCTAGCCGTCCCTAGCAATACTAGAGGAAAGGCAGCTAGTCATCCTCACCCACCGCCAACTCTTAGGCTACTCTTTTACCAACAAATAGTGAGATTGATCGTCACATAGTAACGTCCCCACGACTGAAAGGGGGATCATGTATGGAGTTATGGGGATTCGAACCCGCGACCCTAACATTACCAGTCAAGTGCCTTAACCACCTGGCCTAGTCGGGACAGCATCTGTCAGTGAAACCCTTAAAACTGTTACCTGTGATTCAACTCAATTTAAACTCCTCAATTTTCAAAAACTGTGTTTGTGTTAATATTTTTTCTTTATTGATTATGTACTTTTTTCTTTAACCACCTGGCCACGCCGGGCCATTTAAAACATAATTTTTTTACGTGTAAGTAACTTGAATAAACCAAAAGTATATTATAAACTTTAAGTAGTTAAAAAATCGGTAATATAAAATATTACATTTAGTAAATTAATATAAAGTTCTTTGCTAGGCCTAAAATAGTTTTGCGTAACTCAAAATGATAATAAGAAACTGATAATCATATAAAAAAGTGATCATTTTTGTAAGCTTATTAATCCAGAACAATAAATATGTTTCGAGTGAGAAAACAGACAATGAAAACAATAAATGTTTCTTAACATTATATAATAATAATTTATAGTGATGTTTTGGAAAATGAGTTTTCATTGAACAACTATTTTTTTAAACAAAGAACTGAAAACCGGTAAAAATCATAAACTTATAAATGTTTATTGGCATATTTACTTATTTCTTGAGAGGTTTTCTTTTCAGTGGCTGAGCGGTATGTCTGCGGACTTACAACGCTGAAAACCGGGTTTCGATACCCGTGGTGGGCAGAGCACAGATAGTCCATCGTGTAGCGTTGTGCTTAATTCAAAACATCAAACAAATATCTTATGCCTCCAGGATAATACTAGTGCCATCTGTTGGAAGAGTTCTTTATTTAAATAGCCATGGAAACATTTCGTTTTTTAGTGTAAGGAGCATGCATTTCGTAATTAATAATTCTATATATGTTACACATTCATTACTCTTTTGTGCCTTCAATACTATCTATGTAAAGAGGATATGTGGACTCCAAACAACATAATTTCTTTGTTTTTAGAACTATCATCCATCTATAAGATTTACAAGTAAAGAAAACAAAAACTTTTCATAAAAGTAAATAAACGTAGGGACGGCTAATACCAGTCCTTCAAAAACAATGTAAACAATATACATATCTCTAGTAGAAACGCCACTTGCTACATCCCAACACAATAGCACAGGCAGGAAGAGTTGTATAATATTAACAGACAAAATAAAGTAAATTAAACTCAGTTGAGATTGAACAGCTATATATATATATTGCTATATGTTAATTCTCGCCTCTGCTGTTATATATGGAAGATGAATTGTTATCCTTACTATGTTGTTTGCATCATTTTTGAAAAACTGACATTAGCCATCCCTACATTTACTTCCTTTTTTGAAGAAAAAAAAATTCTTTACTTATTGGTTTATTTGTTTTTAATGCAGTGTTTAGATAGAGATAGGAGGGTTGTAGTTATAACAAAGTTCTAAATACAATAATATTCCATCTATAACATTTATTGTTTATCTATTATTGGTTAGCAATTGCTTTTTCACCCTGTACCTAAGCTTTTAAATAAACCCCGAATGTCTACGAGAAAGCTAACTTCAAGGGGTAATGATAACATCGTTTACACTAGAGTTATGAACTTTTCACTTACTCATAATTATTTATAATACTTATAAGAGTGGATACTCTGTTTGAAGCAATGCCACCTAAGTGAAATTGGTTGACACCATTGCTTTGGTTCTTGAGTTATCATGTAATAAGAAAGAAGAACAAAAAAAATCAAACTTTTTACAATGATATTTAGAGACATTACCAAAATTTGTGACTCTGTCTTTACATGGATATAGTTATAAAAGGAAGCAGTACATAGCATTATAAAGTTTTGATGACTTGTTGAAGAGGTATTTAAAATACCAATACAGTAAACAATTCGAGACATCCATACATAGGCAAAACTACCACCTACCTGATGAAAACAATTGCATTGATTTTGTTATCCTTTTTCCCATAACTGTTTAAGTCTTCGAAATACATTTCTTAATTAAATCATAGTTTGGTTCCAGTACACAGAATAATGTGAGAAGTTAGAAACATACACCAAAATAGAATATACAAGTAGCCTCTTACTTCAGGCCCACAATTTTAAGCTAGATCTAAATTGTTTATATTTTTTAATTAATTCCTAAACCTATAATTTTTACGTATCTAGAGCCCATGAAATCATTACTATGAAGTTTAAAAATAAGAGTATCAGCCCTAAATGAATCTTGGCATATTATATTTTAAGGAGAAATTTCCGTATTCATGTATGTGATAGTATTTTGGGCAGATAATAAGTTGAATCATGACTTTAAAACACAATTAAACATATGTTTATGCTTCCGTCTTCAGTATCACAATTAAACTTTTTTCAGACAGGTCAGATAATTTGCTTTTCACTTGATTAAAATGTTTTGTTTTTGATTTTTTTAAACATGACAAAATTGCTTTTCTTATGTTGAGAGTCTATAAAGTTATATATCAAAAGAAATTGTTTTTTATTAACTTACAAGATCTGTCATTGACAAACTTTATGAGTAATTTTCTTTGAAAACTTGAAATCAATGTACATGGACTTATTTCAATACAGTAAAAATAAAATAATAGAAATTCATAACCAAATTACCATTACACGATTTTGAAAGTAGTTTTATATTAATAAATGGTGTTAAATAAGATTAACTTGGGAACCCTCTCAACGATTTGGATTAATTTCAAGTAGATAGCCACATTCAAGATAGCTGCCAAAATTAACGTGGTGGCATTTCTTGGTTCATAACTGTCATATAAAGATATAACTGTTATTTAAATGGAAATTTTGAGGCTCCAATATTTTCCTTATTATGCACAAATATTATTTATTGAACGAATATATGCGTGTGCATGTCTGTCTGCGTGCGTATGTTTTTGATAAGTGTGCAAATATTTCTGCCCTCATTTTAGTTGGTGTGCGCAAATAAAGTTTTTTGTTTAGAAAGATGTCGACATCAGTGATACAACTAGTACAACAGTCGAGTGGAAAGAAGAGAAGAAAATAGACACAATTAAAGAATTTTGCGTGTTTTATGATGAAGAGTGAAATGGAAGCCAAAGTGACTATACAGTTAAACCAGGAAACAGAATGAAGTGTTCGAAACTGGAATGGAGAGGGTTGAATAATACGAAAGACTTTTTGAGAAAATAAACTGACATGATAGTCCAACTGGCATTTTTTTTTCATAATCTGTATAAAGTTGGATTCACAAGTAAGAGAAAGCTTGGGCAGCCCAAAACTAGGAAAAAGAAACAAAAGCTACAGGAAATCCTTTCATCCCGAACTGCATATGACATATCTCAAAGTGCATCTGGTCCTCCTACCAGACTTTCAAGGCGTTCTCCAAAGAATAGGGATTTCTGCATCTGGTGCCTGAATCCAAAAGACAGACTAAATCTTGACAGAGATTAGCGATGTCTTCTCCAACCGAATTAATGAATGGTACTCGTTCAATGCTGACACAATGTACCTGGAAGAGATTATAATAGATGACAGTATCTTAACCATAATTGATTGTACAACAGATATCTTTGTCTTTGTAACATACCTGCATGACAAAACCATTAATTTAGGTTCGTAATGTAAAAAATGCGAAAAATATTCTTCAAACCTGCTAAGGAAATGTAGTTATGATAAAAGTAAGAAAATTCAAGCTCAATTAATTCAAAATGTATTTGCAGACAGGAATGGATTTCTTGGTCTTTGCACAAAGTTTAAAGAATCACAGTACATGACACATTTACAGTCGAAAATTAGTTAAAGTAATAATCTATTCTTGTGGAGTGAGCGATAAACAGTTGTTAATTACCATTACCATATGCTTGAAAAATAGTTGTCAAGGGTTCAAGCACAAGCTGACCTCCACATATCGGTGATTTGGAGAATGCAGAAAAAAAAAAACTAATATTGAGTAACGAAACTTCCTCACTTAGATAAAGAACCTGCTACTCGTGACTTAAGTGATACATGCCTGGATTCTCAGATTATAACCTTCTTACCACTGGCAGTTTCGTTCATCATGAGGACTTCGAGACTGTAAACATGATAAAAATTATCACTCAGAATACGTAACCAGAAAGTTCTTAACCTATATGGTGCATGGATCAAGTTTTAACTTGAAATGAATGACAGCTATAATGAAGAACTTACCGGCAGTTTTCCTGAAACTGCTATTCTAGACAGTGATGACTTTAAGAACGACATAATGGCTGCAGTAGAGGCATCTCACTGCACAAATTTGCTGTTTAACTATAGGATGTTGCCACTAAAGTCTGCTTGTTTGTTTCATATCAAAGCCACATTGGAATACCTGCTGGGTAAACTTCTGGGAATCGAACACAGGATTTTTTGTGTTGTAAGTTTATATACTTACCGCTATCACACAGGGGAACTTAAACTTTCCACTGAAAATAATCCTATAATGGTCATTCAATAGCTTCTTAAAATGATAAATATCAGCGCAGGACAACATGAAATTTAATCTTTTAAGACTGTCAAATATGGTCTACCATCAGTATGATGTAAAGTATGTATCTCATCATAAAGTACCCAAGGCCAAATTATCCATTCTCTGGCTTGTCTCGATAGCAATGGCAAAGATATTTCAGCCGAAAACCAGAAGATTCTAGCATTGGCTGGACTTAAATCAATGATCTAAAAGTTAGCTAAAATATTTTATTATTTGCTGAATTTCAAACCATTATCCAGAAGCTGGCCTCAAAAAACATTCCCCACAAGTTAGTAGTACATAAAGCGACATACTTACTACCTAATCGCTGGACCAAAAACGAAATAGCTGCTATTTATTCAAATTGTTGGAGACTAGCCAACGTACGCTCTGAGTACACAGTTGAAACATGAGAATCCTACACAGATTAAAACTGTTCTTCTATCCCTAGGTCCATTCCTCGTACAGTGGTGTTTTTTTTTGTCATAGCAATCAATAAGCAATTCAAATCATATGGTTTATTTGGAATTCTTGTTGCAGCTAGCGTAATTTCTGGCGTTTTATTTCACAAAGAACTTTCTGGAAAGCTTTATAAAAGACGCATCAGACGTATGTGAAAAGTTTAAAAACCAAGACAAGTTCAGCAAACTCACGGAAACAACTCGAGATGACCCGCGATGAACTACATACTGATCAAGTACTGGAAAATGAAACCCAGTGATACCATGACAAAGTTCACAATCAAGTTTGTATATCAAAATAGTATCAGCGAGACACTGGCTGAAGCTCGTGCAAAATAGTGAAATAAAAAGAAAAAACTCAAACAAAGAAAATACCTCCTAACTATGATTCGCATTACACGCAGATGAACCAAGTTAACTACCAGGCTTACATTCTATTCAGTTATGAAAAGCTTCATACCCAACGACTGCCCACTACAATTGAAAGTAAATGACTCTCTCTTTGGTCTCAAAAGAGGGTCTATAAAAAAAATCAAGGAATATTGTAGTACGAGAGAAATTCAAAAGAGTTGTAAAAATGACACAAACTATGATTTTGATAATGGCTCTGAAAATATATGGAGAAATAAAATAAGTAAAAGGTTTAAAGCATGCTCTAACGAATACAGCACTTTGAACGGTAGTTAGAGTTTTGCTCGTTTGTTTGTAATTAAGCACGAAGCTACACAACAGATTATCTTTGCTATGCCAACCACGAGTATCAAAATCTGTTTTCTGGTGTTGTAAGCCTGCATACATACCATTGTGTTACTGGAAGGGCATTAATTGTAGAGTATCTCAATGTGAACAGACTTTGAACACTATGGATAATAGATAATTTACAATCCTATATATGTTAGAAAACTAAAACTCTTCAATTAAAAATGTTATTAATTGTGCAAAACCATAATTTCTAAAACTAAAAGTTGTTGTTTTTTCTTACATCTAAAATTGTGTATTTCTTATACCGAATATTAGAACTACAGATTTTAAACTTTGGAGTAGAGACAGGGGTAGGGACTCTATCGAAATGAAAGCCTGCCTGAAAGACCTAGCTAGAAGATTGGGGATTCACTCTACACAAATTGAAAACACCAACAAACCAACAGAAAACAACCACCAGAAATAAGATAATTTCGACAACAATTTCACCGACAACCAACAACCTATCTTTCCAGGTAGAACTGAAAACATCTATTTCCTCAAAACACCTTAAAACAGTATCGTGAACAACTTTCTCAAAGAATTTTTGCAAAAAACCATTAGCATAATTTCACAGAAAAGAAAACTAAAAAAACAACCTCTACTAACCATTTAACTACAACCTCGGTAAATATATGACGTGGGCATTTTCCAAAGCCTCTTTTAACTTTAAATCTATTCTTAATCAAGTACACCATAAAGTCTTTACGGCCAGTTTTGATGTAATCTCTCTCTTCACAGAAGTCCCAACCACTGAAGCCTGCAGGATAGCATTAGAACTTTATATCAAAGACCCCCATCCTATTGATACACATCATCAGCGACTAGTTAGCAACCCTGACAGAATTCACTACCAAAAAAATTAACTTTATGTTCAATAACCAAAACTACCTACAAATAAATGGCCTAAGTATGGGTAATCCCACGTCACCAGTTCTAGCCAACATTTTTATGACACAGACTGAATCTTAAGCGATCAATTCAGCCTTACATCCACCACTATACTGGTACAGGTATGTTGATGATACAATTGTTGGATTCACATATACAGAACACACACTTTAACTCGATACACCCCAACATTAAGTTTACCTGTGAAAAGAAAAAAAAACTAATTAAATAACATTTCTTAACCTCAAGATCACTAGAACTGATACACAATTCAAAACAGAAATCCACAGAAAAATCACCTATATTGGATTATACATTCCCTGGGACTCAGTACATGAAACAAAACAAAAACTCAACATATTAAGAAACCAAATAAACACAGCAATAAAACTATGCTCACCCGATAAAATTAACGATGAAATCAACAAAATAAAACAACACTTCATCAACATCAATAAATTTCCTCCAAACACCCTGGGAAAAATTATACACACACACCTAGACTAACAACAAACAAAGAATAATAAACCCCAAGATACAATAAACTACAAAACCTTACACTGTTGCATATCATATGTTCCCTACATCAGTGAAGAAATAACCAACATTTGGAAAAAACTCATAACAAAACACAACATTCCAGTAAACATCGAATTTATTCAAAAACCAGGTGCAAAACTAAAGTCCATACTATGTAAAAACTAGACTGACAGCCACAACACCAACATAATTTATAAAATACGATGCAACTACTGCCACGACTTCTGTATCGGAGAAACAAGCAAAAAATGGAAACTAGATTCAAAGAACAAAAAAAAATCTTCACACGTTTTTGAACACTGCAAATAAAAAAAAACATAACTATAGAAAACACCTAGATACTAAGTAGGGAAACAAATAAACAAACGCAAAATCAAAGAAGCCCTACTTATGCAACAATTAAAAGCAAATTTAAACCAATAAAAAAGGAACACCTATATATCAATACTAATTAATAACCTAACATCCAGCTGCAACGCCCCCTACAATCCCGTAGCCGTTTATACTCTCGTCCCTATGGCATGTGCCCAGCAACTGTCAGTTGCAAACTCTCTCATTGCGAACTTGAAGATGAGCTAGGAAGGTCCAAACGTTGTTCTCTCCTCATCAATAGAAGTGTTAATGCCCATATCAGCCGTTCTCAGATTCATTATTACCTGGTTAGCTGGCATTTATTGAAAATGTTGGTAAAATAAATTAATTATGCATAATGCAAATTGAAGGTTTCTTAATGCAAATTTTATTTGTTTTTGAAACGTTTTAAGGCTGTATATATTTGCACTAGCTGTTCCTAATTGTGAAGTGATAGATTTGAATAGCGATTCTCAATCTTTTCTACTAATATTTCCTTTTTAATTTCCAACGTCATCATGTAACTCCACAGTGACGTCATCAGCAGTTGTTTGAGCTGCGCTGACGTAAGTCGAACCATTACCCTATACCTACTGGATGTAATTTTGTACTCCAAGGGTTACATGTACCCCCCGGCTGAAAATCATTGGGTCGACCAGAGGGTACGCAGATAGTCAACGTCATCTACCGCCACTTCGTGGGCTACTTTATTTGAAGAATGGAACTTGACCATAATTCTTCTGACGTACCGCCGACCTCAAAATGCGCAGCAAAATTTTTTAGGCTGTAGCGAGGCGCGAATTGTGGATTCATAGTTTAGTACGCTAACCATAGTGCTACACTAGTTCTTTCTTTACAGGACGTTGATGACTTGTACGAGTTGTAGATTTCATTTATATTACATGCTAACTTATTTATTTTTTAAATTGTTCCAAGCTTCAATGATCAAATGTAAAACACAGAATTTTAAAATTTACGACAATAATAAAAAATGTCTAGCATATACTCTTCAAAAAAAGAAACGCAAAAGTTTATTAACAAGTTTATCCCGGGTAGTTCTGTATGACATGTGTGAAACTTTGCACATTCACTGCTGAACATCCAAAGTCTGCAAAGGCGAAGTCCACGCTCACTTGTTGAAGTTTAACGTCACTCAACGTCAATAACAAGTATGCCCCCCCGTGAGCATCAATAACTGCTTGGCATCTCCTGCCCATGGAAGCGATGAGATGACGAATCACATCCTGTGGAATGGCTGTCCACTCAGCCTGCAAAGCTGCTGCAAGCTGAGGTAGAGTCTGCGATTGAGGTTGTCGCCGTCGCAGACGTCGGTCCAACTCGTCCCAAAGATGTTCGATGGGGTTTAAATCTGGTGATCTGGAGGGCCAGGGAAGAACGTTGATGTTGTGGTGTCTCAAGAAGACAGTGGTGAGTCGGGCTGTGTGAAGACGGGCGTTGTCATCTTGAAAACCGTCGTTGACGTTCACCATGATGGGTTGTACATGGGGCCTAAGAATCTCGTAGACGGTTGCGTACAGTCTGATCGGAAATCCTACGCAGCCCTGGTATAGTTGAGGCAGTAGACGTCGCAGTGATGGTCCTATCCCGAAGGTGACGTAACCGGATGTAGCGATCTTGTGCGAGCGTGGTCACACGAGGTCTGCCAGATCGTGGACGGTCACGAGTTGATCCATGTTGTTGGTGACGATTCCATAGCCTTGTGATGGTGCTTGGGTGGACATTCACAGCTCTGACAACATCTGATCGAGATTCGCCTGCTTCCAAGCGACCAATGGCGTTGTTGCGTTGTGCTTCAGTCAGTCTTGGCGTAACTGTATTGCGTTTCGGTGACTTAACACTGAACGATGGAAACCGAGAACCCGTCACTTTTATAGGGATTTTGCACATGTTGCACTTGCAGAACATGCAGATCTCTCAAACACATTTATTGGACACGAATGCGTTTTGGCAAAAAATCCGATGTTTTCCTCCGTTTTCAAAGTGCACATCTTTTATTGTCATTTTGGTCTGACAATCAGTGCCTTAACACGTGTAACATCACATACTCTGAGCTTGTAACGTTATTACATATATTTCTCTTTAAAATAAAAAAATATCCCTTTTGCGTTTCTTTTTTTTTTTTGAAGAGTATATAATAGAAAGAACATTTTCAGCTAATTAATAAACATAAGCAAATACAGTCTTTTAAACTTTCAGTGAAATGAGTTGAACGTAACATAATACTAGCTGTTTAATATCTAAATTTGTAACTTTGTAACGGAGAATGCACTTTTTTAACATTTTGACTTACTAGTATTGGGAAGAACAAAGAAAACACAAGTAGCACTAATAATTTTGTTTGTTTGTTGTTAAGCGCAAGTCTATTCAATGGGCTATTCACTAATGGTATCTAAACCTAATTTTTAGCGGCAGGTTTACAACTGAATCAAAAGTAGAGGGAATAATGAATGGTAGCCTAAAGCTTTCCACCTAACGTTATAAACTTTCACATAGTTAACATTATTTTGTATATCAATTAGCATTATGCACTATTGCATCATTAATTTATTTTACCAACATTTTTCAATAAATGCCAGCTTTTATTGGCTTAATTTTGCTATACGAAATCTGTCCGCTGCGGTGGAATCGAGCCTCATATTTTAGCGTTATGGGACCATAAACTTACCTTTGACCAGCTGGGAGGTTAACACTTCTATTTAGACATTTATTTTAACCTATTAATTTATCTGAATTGAGGACTTGGTGTAGTACTGAAAACAAACGAGTTTTAATATTATTCTTGGATCAAATATTTTCGCCCCCTCTTCTTGAGCAAACTATTTAAAGTTTACAAGTTTTCAGTTATTTACCAGGTGTATTGAAACTGCTGATAAGTAGTATTATTTCAGGTGTTGTTATCTTACATTTCTATTTTCATTAAGTTGCAAAAGATATAATGTTTTCCACTTTAGAATAACTAACTATCAATAGACTTAGTAGTAGTGATAAAATCACACATAACTGGTGGTATATTCTCAAGACGGCTGTTATAACTATTAGAACTTTAATTAAAAGGTGACCTAAGAAGGTCTAAACTTTGTTCTGTACTTCATTTTAATTAAAGTTCTAATATCTATACCAGCTATCTTAAATATACGTTTTTACTTCAAGTGGGTTTCTCAACATTACGAATTAGCTGGTGATATTTATCATACATTACTCTTTAATTTCCCATCGGACATTAAATCTTACTTATACTGCGTTTCATAAATTAGGTTTCAGTTAGAATTTTGGTTATCATAATCCAGCTCAACTGACAAGTTCTAATATTGAACGAAAGAAATCCTGGACAGTGGTTTGTGGTAGACAAAAGATAAATATCAAATACTGTTTCAACACACATTTGTTTTGCAGTCCGTGGTAGACAAATTAATAAGAATATGAAAAAAGTATATTTGTAGTCAAGTGTGGTTTTTATCGCTAGGCCTGTTCATCGCAATTTGATGAAATTATATGTATAGTTGAAGTTTTTATGGAACAGTACTATTAATGACAAAATCTCTTTCTTTTTATCATTTCACAGCGGTAAGTCTCCGGATTTACAACGCTAAAATTAGTGGTTCGATTCCCCTCGATGGGCTCAGTAGATAGCCCGATATGGCTTTGCTATAAAAAGACATACACTTCTCTTGTCCCATTTTTCTTAAAGTATTTAATGCTATAAGTGAATAATATTTTTAAGAAAGATATTGTTTTTCTCATTAAGCACAAAGCTACACAATGGGCTATCTGTGCTCTGCCCACCACGGGTATCGAAACCTGGTTTTTAGCGGTGTGAGTCCTCATACATACCGCTGACCCACTGGGGGGCTTTTAAGAAAGAAATTACAAGTACGAGACATGAAATTTATATAAGAGTTACGAACCAAACCAGTTAGGTCGAGTGTAAGATTAAACAAGTTAGAATGTACAGAATGTTTATAACAACAAAATTGACAAAAAATACAAAACAGAAGGACGATAATAATTAAATTGAAGAAGCCGTAAATGACACAAAAAAGGTAAAACATCTAGAAATTAAACTACCACATGTGAGGACCAAGAACTAATCACAGTTTTATCTGCATCTCTCGTTGATTCCAACATCAAACATCATTACCTATACAATGGAACAGACAAATCCAAATGGTCTGTACCTATTATTACTACTGTTGAAACACTTATTACTGCAGGACTTGACTATTACAGATATAGCACTTCACTAAGTTTCCTAATTTAACTGACCAGTTAAACAATACTGACTAAGCGAGAAACAGGCAACTGTGATGGAAAATTATCATGAGAGACATACCAGGTACTGTTCGAAATAGATGTAAATGTCCAAAATGAATGTATGAAATAATGAAGAATAACTTATTCATTTTGATGCACATTTAAGGGAATCAACTTTAACACCATCAAATAACCTTCCAAAAGAGGTTTGTAACAATTATCCCGTATTGATGACCGCCTTACCTACAGTTTGGATTGGCATCGAAAGAGATTTTCTAAAGCAATGGTACCTTAGCCAAACTTTCGGAAAGTGTAGAAATATTTGTCCAGTTATTACCTTATCCAGATACTCCATGTAAAGTGGTGTATTAATTGGAATCTTACTAGTTCATAGACATTAAAGAATAAGAAGATCTTCAAATTTCGCTAAAGTAAAATAGATGTACATCTTTAAGGGAAGCTATTCCATTAAACACTATTTAGGAATTATGAGATAAACAGACCAAATAGATAAGAAACACCAACAGTCTGTGACAAAGGTCTAGAAGAATTCGAACCATTAATTAAGTAACTGTTAACTCACAATGGAGAAAATAAAACACGGGACAGAAGCTGTTTGAATTGCAAATTTAAAAAGCTTATTGTCTGGAACTACAGGTAAAGCCTTAGTTATAAAACTGTTTGCTGAGAATGAAGGAAGTAAACCACAGAACAGAAAATATTTCAATAGTAGCTAAAAAAGGCAAAATGTGGACAAAAGCATTTATGGGACATAAAGTGCTCCAAAAGGAATAGGCAGGAAAAGAGCATTGTCATAAGTGTGGAATCTATGGACATCATATCCAAGACTGTGATTACTCAACCATTGATAACAAGCTCAGGAGCCGACACCCTGAAAATGAAAATATTCCATCTGCCTCAATTTAATAAATAGAACATTATTTTAAAAATTCAGTCCGCGACTCATTGAGTACATTAATGAAAAGTCTTGCAACACGTTTATTGATACTAGATCTACAGCTACCATTGTTCAACTTAGTCTGGCAATGAAAACTGAAACATCTCATTTGGAGACGAAGTAGGAAGATGGATTGATTCTAACTGCAAATAGCCTAAATTGTATACCGATAGGAAAGTTAGAGATACTGATGGTAAAATAGAATACCTTTAAAAAGTTGCACGGTCTATGACTAGGCTCGACTTCCAATAACAATAAATTCATGAGCACTAGATAATTAAGACATCCAACTTGAATTGCAACAAATCAAAATCCAGAAAGTTAGGTTGTCCAAGATAAATGTTATCTATTGTAATTATCCTCTAAAGTAGTAGGAGGTAGAATAATCAAGTGGTTAACTTAATAAGCTAATAGCTTAATAGCTAAAACAACTTGGTGAAGATACGAAGGTTCTTCCAGAATATCACCATGGATAAAACTACTAGTGAATTCCCTTGAACATCTACTTGTAATCAGCGACAATGAATAAAAATCATTTATCCCATCATTTCTCTTCGAACCCTTAACCACAAAGAAAAACTAACAAAATGATGTGGTGACTGAACAATTTAGGGATAATAACTTACTAAGGAAACAAAAATGCTGTCTTGTAATCAAATTTTGATTGTACTTTAGTTTGGTCGTTCTTAAACACAAAGCTATATAAACCTAAAGTTTAGTGTAGCAAGCCTGCAGACTTATTGCCGAGACATTGGATGACGATTATGTTTTTTCACACATTTAGCTAATGACTTGATGATATTAAAGTTGGTAATTGTTAATAATTAGACTATTACTAAAAATGACGAAAAACAACTAACAAATAAAGAAATTACACTGCTTCTTTCAAGTGTTACTTATATTGAACATTTATAATTTAGTTATAACTTGATATACATTTTATTTATAAAAAAGTGAGCTGTTATGTATTTAAGATTAAATCAGTAAATTAGAGAATACACTTCTAAGTTAATGCTTTGTTCCCATAAGGTTATGAAGATGGGTGTTTAGCTAAATTGTATTTAAAGAATGGAATTTGTCTTAGGTTTACAAGTAAAATGCATCATAAACGGAAAACCTTCCTCGAAAGAAAAGTCGAAAAGTAGGAAGTGTGAATAACAAATGAAACGTGGCACATTCAACAAACGCGTGCGTGTTTTTCTTATAACAAAGCTAGATCGGGCTGTCTGCTGTGCCTACAGAGGGGAATCAAAGCCATGATTTTAGCGGGGACCATTCAATGAAAACATTTAAGACGATACAATGGCCATCAAAGCGCAGCCTAAAATTATCGTTTATTAGGCAAAAATTATCAACATAGCAGTGTCTATATTTACGTCATAAAAGACGTAAGCAATTGTCACTGTCTATTTTAACAAATCAAAAACACGTATTTAATCTTTAGTTGTTTATTCTGCTGTTATCTCTACTGATAACGTATTTCTGTCAATAAGACATAATGAAACATGTCTTATATTTACTTATTCAAATACTTAACAAGTCGTGTTTTTTTTGTTTTTCTTTTGAATGGTAAATCACAATATGAAATAATTATTAATCTAATTTATTTTTTGCACTCGTGATACTGAAATTATACAACTGAATACATTTAAATGTCTTGTTAGAGATAACCCAGAAATCGAAAGAAATTTGAAAAAGGTTTTAATGTAATAGCGTCATACTTCGCATATAAACTGAACAAAATTCCTTGGTAACAAAAATAGTTTTATTTGAAAGATAACAAGAAATGGATAATTTCTCAAGTCTCAGTTAATTTCAAAAGAGCCTGCATGGCCAGGTGATTAAGGCATTCGACTCGTAACCTGAGGGTAGTGGGTTCAAATCCCCGTCGAACCAAAACATGCTTGCCCTTTCAGCAGTTGGAGCTTTATAATGTAATGGTCAATCCCACTATTCGTTGGTAAAAGAGTACCCCAAGAGTTGGCGGTGGGTGGTGATGACTAGCTGCCTTCCCTCTATTCTTACACGCACCCCGCTAGTACAGCGGTAAGTCTACGGACTTAACAACGCCAAAATCAGGGGTTCGATTCCCCTCGATGGGCTCATCAGATAGCTCGATGTGGCTTCGCTACAAGAAAAACACACAAACACACACTAGTCTTACACTTCTAAATTAGAGAGGGCTAGCGCAGATAGCTCTCGTGTAGTTTTTCGCGAAATTGAAAAACAAACAATTTCAAAACCAAATTCGAAACTTGCACATATGTATACATATATTAAGGAAACCTCAAACTTAACAAAAAAGAAACTAAAGACAAAACTACATCATAAGGAAAGACAACACGGATCATTTGTGGCATATTCAAAACTTATATGAACACAATTAAATGTAAATCAATAAAAAGAGAAAAGAAAATCGCGACCACAATACAAACATTCAACACCAAAACACAAATCGTAAGTTTTGCTGTCTCCCCTATTGATGTAATATATTCCATTATTTATTGCTGCATGCAGGAAAAGGCAGTAAAATGTGAGATATGGGCTGAAGCACCCACATGATTTTTTTTTTTTTTCATGAAGTTGGCCTTTAGGAAACGTGCCCTACTGTGAATCCCAGAGTTTCCCTTGCCATAAAGTAGCATTCGACACTTTGAGGCAGTGGATGCATTGAAAGAGTGACGATCAAACCACACTAATCGGTAAGTGTAGCCCTAGTATTTTAATAAAAACAAAACATATGAATCACATAAGATAGCTCTCCGTTTTTAAGATATCAAAACTTTTAAAAACTGTCTTGAAAACCAGCATTCAATGAAATGCCAGATGGGAGATATCTGTCCCTTGAATTTTATAAATTCATCTGGGAAAAAAACTTAATGACATTTTGACTAGCATCAGTGAATATGCAAATTTACGAAAAACTATAACTGAGTCAGTTGGATTTTTTGTTGTTGTTGTTGTTTTGAATTTCGTGCAAAACTACACGATGGTTATCTACGCTAGCCGTCCCTAATTTAGCAGTGTAAAACTATAAGAAAGGCAGCTAGTCATCATCACCCATAGCCACGGAGTAGTGGGACTGACCGAAACATTATAACGCCTCCACTGCTGAAAGGGTAAGCATGTTTGGTGTGACGGGGATTCGAACCTGTGACCCTTAGATTACGAGTCGAGCACCCTAACCACCTGGCCATGCCAAGTCCTAAAAACAACTCATGATGAAACTAATATGATCCAACACTCAATTTCAATCTTAAAAAGGACATTATATAAATTAAGAGTATGTTTTTATTGGATTGAGTATCAGGAATACTTGATGTAAATCCTGTGAATTATACTGTAGGCATAAAGGTCCATGAGAGAAACAGCAGGAGCAGGATTGTGTTGGAGCAACACTTAAGAAAGATGCTGCCGATGTTCCTGTCACAGAGTTATAGTAATAAAAACATCTTGGTCGTTAAGGAATGTTTCACTAAGTAGTCAAAAACATAAATCGTTTCTAATCAGGAAGCAGGAACTACACCATTTGTTTTAAGATTCAAGGTGCTTATGGAACTCCACTCTAATCAGGAATGGAACTTTGTGTTAATTCTGTTTACGGAAATATGTAAGATTCTTGGAACCAAAAAAAAGACCATATTTTGATTGTAGAGCGCAAGGATACAATCATATATTGTTAAACCAATTTGCCGTTTATTACAAAATGTAAGCACGAGATCTTCTACTGCTACTTATGATTTCTCGAACAGCAGTATATAACGATACAGGTAGCACACCATCATCACAGGTGTTTGGGGCACACCTTAAAGTTCCTTTAACCTTTTTGAGCACATAGGGAAAATAATCAATCAGAAAAGTCTTACACGGAATATGTAGAGGGAAAGATCACGTATGACTTCACTTAGTGCAAACTTAAACCAGCTTGTGATATAATAAAAAAATCCCTGTAATGTTAATATTGTTATGTCCAAATTCCATTGAGGCAATATAATATTGTTGTACAATCCCCAGTGTAAAAAAGAATGAATTCCAATGTTAACCAGGAGTTAACTGAAAAGAATTAGTAAGTTGGTTTACATAACCCAGAGAGGTAAGCAATCCAAACCAAAAGTCGTCCACCATGATTGTCTTTTAAAGTCGTTCAGTGAGAGAATGGAGAATGGCAAACAGAGTAACTCCAAAGAAGAAGTTGTGAACAGAAATAAAACCTGCTAAGAAAGTCGAATGTTTTCTGTCGAGAATACTTCCAGATGATCAACGTTAGAGCCACCAGTGGATTTTCTCGATCATCTGCCCAGAAAAAAAGACTTTGAGTGACAGGACAGCAGGTGACGACAAAAAACAAGCGGTAATCTCACCTGTATGTTATAAACTACAGAAAAGAAAATCACCAAAAGGGCTTAGTGAACAAACATTTTATCTATTTTTTGTATTGAGAATTGTTCAAGGGACTTCACAACAAAGAAAGGCGTTGTCTTTCAAGCAACGTTTTAAATGTTTTAGATTAGATGTTAGCTAGAAGTCACATGAAGTTAAAATCTAGATGGGTGCATTAATTATAAGTACAAGCGAAATACGGTCAGTGCCAGTAAATGTGAAGTGTTTAATGACAATTATCATGTCCGTTGCGTGTAACAGACTTACTATTGTATATTTATTTTAGTGCCTATGTTTGTTTCTATATAGTCTTTTTTTTGCATGTGACGTAAAATATTGGCTGTGTATTTCGCAAGTCTGCCTGTTCTCGAAATTTATAGAAGGTTTTTTGAGCGTAAGAATCAATAATGTACTAGGTGTGTATATAATACTAGTGATTGACAGTTTTATGCCAAGAGAACTTTGGTGAATATTCTAGAGTCTCGTACGATTGATATATAAAACCCGACTCGCTGAGAGACATTATTATTTACAATTATTATTATTGGAAAGCTACAATCAGTGTACTATAGGCGTCGGAAGCTATTAATCAGAAAACTACAGAATTTAATCCAAACGTTTATAGATTTGGAACATTACAAACCGTTCAACTCCAGTGAATTACTTCGGGCGTTATTATTTTCACGAGAACAACCACACAAACAGTGGCGGCGCCAAGGGGGGCTTGGGGTGGCTTGAGCCCCCCAAAATGAGCCAAGCCCCCCTCAGCCCCCCCCCAATATTGTTACCTACATATATTCATAAAATATGGAAAACACAATCGTCGTTGTTGCTTAACAATTAACATCAAAGAGACATAGATCTGTAGAACTCAACGTCTTCATTAAGATGAAAGATAGTTAGCCTGATAGTGACCTTACTTTTCCTCAGAGTGTATTAACTTTATATGGGATAATTCGTTTCTGCTATATAAACTATGTCTTTATGTTGTTGTTTTTTAATTTGTAACTTTACTCTTAATGGTATATTAAATGTTCAATATAAGCTAATTTTGATTTTCTTTATTATTATGTATTACCTTGAGTGGAATTTACGTGAGCTTCCTCTTTTACATATATGCATATTTTCATAAACAGATTATTTCTAATTTGTAATAATGAATTATTAATCGGAGTATGAGTTTCCAATGAAAAGTGCATTGAAAACGCAGTTCAAAATAGCACACTTTTCTGAAATGTACCTTGGCATTTACATTATTATAATTTACCATCTATACTTTATATTGATGACATTTTGGAAAGCTATCTCCACAGTTTACCTCAGCCCCCCCCCTAACGAAAATATCCTGGCGCCGCCACTGCGTGACACAAGCTAGCTTAAGCGAGGTGTAACAATTCAAAATTAATTTGCTCATCGTGGACCTGGATCGTCAATAAAATATTCAGTTCTAAACCGGATATACGAATCAGTATTGTCTGTAAGTTTGTAATACTCATATATCAATCATCATTTGTAATAACTATTGGTAATAACCGTTATCATAAATTATATTGTTTCTACGTTTGTATACTAAAACATATTTGTGTTAAAAAAGAAAATCGTGTATAAATCTTTTTGGAAATTAACGTAAATTTAATACATGTTAACATTTAACTCGCTACTTGATTTTAATTAAAATTTCCGGTTATTTGAAATAGTAATACCTAATTTAATAAATTAAAGATGCGTCCAAAATACATTATAATACGCAACATATGTTATTCAGTTACTTGGTGAGTTAAATGTTTGTTTATGTAATAAAACTGCTTACGTTAAACTTATGTGTCGTAGTTTGTATTGAAACATTGTATTTGAAGTTAGACCTACATTTAATTTGGAGTCAGTTTGGTTTGTTTTGAATTTCGCGCAAAGCTACACGAGGGCTATGTATGATAGCCGTCCGTAATTTAGCAGTGTGAGACAAGAGTGAAGGCAGCTGGTCATCACCACCCACCGCCAACTCTTGGGCTACCCTTTTATCAACGATTAGTAGGATTGACCATCACATTATAACGCCGCCACGGCTGTAAGGGCGAGCATGTTTGGTGTGAAGGGGATTTGAATCCGTGACCCTCGATTTACGAGTCGAGTACTTCAAGCACCTGATCGTTGGAGTCAGTGTTGAAATGTTGTTTTTTGCATTTATGTGAAGGTGAACGTAGTTTGTCAAGCGTTATAAAATAAATTAATTTGCTAAATTAACGGGACTTCGTATTATTTGCACCATGCAATTTAAAAATACGCGCCCAACAACAAAATCTTATCATATTTATTGGTAAAGGCTTGACATTTTCTGGTTTTTGAGACAACAACAATAAGATAATTACATACCTATCGAGGCACAACTCCGTCCATATATTTTTCTTAAACTAAATTATTTTTTTTATATAGTGTATATCATCACCATATTCAATTAAACTTCAAATATTCAAATAATGGGATAAATCATTATACATCACAAGTCATACTTAAAGAAAACCTATGAAAAAGGAACGCATACTTCCGTTTCAAAGTTTATTTCAAGTGTTAAATAATTAAGAGCATCTAGGAGCTCAAAAACTTTACTTATTAATAACCAAAATTCTAGCTTTAGACTTCGTCAAGGCTAAAACGTTTTAACAAGTAATTAACGCACTTCACATAGAGAGTGCTTTTTACTAATATAAATGACCCGGAATGTCCAGGTGGTTAAGGCGCTCGGTTCCCAATAAGAGGGACTCGGGTTCAAATTCCCCATCACATTAAACACACTATTCCTTTCAGCAGTGGGGGTGTTATAAAGTTACGGTCACTCCCACTGTTCGTTGGTAGAAGAGTAGCCCAAGAGATGGCATGGGTGGTGATGATTAACCGCCTTCACTCTAGTTTCACACTGCTAAATTAAGGACGGCAACCACAGATTGCTTTTGTGTAGCTTTGCGCGAAATTTAAAACAAACCAACTAATATAGATAATCATATTTTTAAGTAAAGGATTTTAGGAATGATTGCGTACTTGCCAAGAATTTGTACAACGTGTTATCCTGAAGAAGGTGTGAGCGAAAACAACATTACGTTAAATTAAATTTACTTTCGCTTTTAATTCCACGAGAAAATAAGTCATCGTAATTATATTTTAAAATATGTAACAGAAAAAGATAATAACTATAATCATGGTTTACCGATTTATTATTTTATTTTTGTATCATTTAATATTACAGTCTTACAAAATGAAGGTGAAGTTTGGTGTAATAGAAACCATTTATTTAAAATAACAGATAAACGAACATAATAGTTGCATTGACAACATGTAAAAAGGTTTTTTTTTCTATTAACTCTTTGCTAAATAAATCTGAAACACATATGTCATTTTTTTTTCTTTTACACGTATCTGTAATTTTATATATAAAGAATTATATTAATGATTAATTTCATTTTTAAATTCCTTTGCCCCACAAAAGGCTGCAACCGTACAGGATATATATTTTCCAACTGGTAATGCGGAATTTACGTCCTTAGGTAGTAGTGCTCTCTAGCGCCCAAATTTTAAAACCAATGTTGTAAACAACTATCCACACGCGGCAGAGGTCAGTGTAGACTAGTTTAATCTACGGGTGTTTATTCGGATTACAGTGTAGTTTGTGAGTGTAATGAAATATGCAAGTCGTAGTTAATTACACACATTTTTAAAATTTAAGTACTTGCTGTAGTCGTCGAACAGGCTTGGAATTAAACCTTTGCTGGGATGTGAGGGACTATTTCGTGCATTAAGTGTAATTTTATTTATAACAAAAAATCGACTGAAAGTTACGTGAAAGCATTTCCTCGAACTGTGGTTCGTTCGTTGTACTACTATAATTTCTACTTTTGTGGCGGGAAAAAAATCTAGTCCAATTCACATACCAGGTCAGTTATTTTATTATTGGAACCTCACGTTCTACTATTTTTAATCCTTATATTATATATTCAGAGTATGCGATAATTCGGAAAACTGACAAAGAGTAGATAAGTTGAAGATTTCAAGTCATTTTTTTACACTACCTCCAAACCTTTGTTTATGCTCGCACATTTTGTTTGTCGCTAGCCTTGTATTCAGTTCCTGATAATGATATAAGTTGTTTATATTGATAATACTATTAGCGTTAGTAGTCTGTTTCTACCTGTTCATAAAAATTAAAAATGATATACGGTACTCGGTAGATGTGAAAAGTGGGTTTGCTCGCGTCATGCATCCTTAAACGGTCATAAGTAGGAATTAGTAATTGTTTCAAGTTACTAACTTCGCGGAAAGAATTGTTGAGATACACGTGAACTTTATATAACTATAAGGATAAATATAACAAGGAGTATGGAGACGTTAACTGTATTGTTACTCTTAAAGACGTCCAATTTCTGAATTAAGCTTTTGAAATAGGTTCGAAATATACGAAATGATTAAATCGACCGACCATTCAATACTATTACCACTACTAGTAGTAGACATTTTGTTTAATTTTCATTCATAACTTTGTGTAATGTTTCTTGTGCGCATATTTTCAAAAGCCTGTTTGGTGATAAGTAAACGACGTATGTTAAAATACAATAAATTTATACATAATTATAACCTATTTAGTGAGAAAAAGTGGTTTATTATATACTCGTTCAAGTCGTAAATGTGGCTGTTCTGTTGAGAAGAAAACCATTGCTTCTATAGTTAATTTAAAAATTGTTTGTAACAACTACAAGCATATGATCCTTTTTACTTTTATGTTTAAGATTTTATACACATATAATGATGAAGTAAATAGAGAATTGTCATATTTTTATCATCATGTGGTTTATGCTATATTTACAAGTTATTTTTGAGAATTGTGACCCTCAATGAGTTACTTCTTCAGTTTTCTTCTTCTTTATATTATTTTGAAAATTTACTTATAACCAAATCTAATAGTTAAATATAAAATTGACATATTTCTTTTGCTGATACTTCTGAGGATTCCAAAACACTCCAGAAAAAAAAAATGAAATATTAGGACCTAAATTTCTTTAAACTCCTGTTCTGTATACCTCATGTAAATTATTTATATAATTTACATTTATTCATTGGCATTGCTAAATCAAAAGGAAATTCAAGATAAGTGTCATCTGATGAAAAATGATTGGTAATGTAAGTAGTTTTAAAAAAGAAAAAAATCATTGGTAATGTAAGTAGTTTTAAAAAAGAAAAAAATCATTGGTAATGTAAGTAGTTTTAGAAAAGAAAAAAATCATTGGTAATGTAAGTAGTTTTAGAAAAGAAAAAGAAGTATATTGTAGAAAATCATGTTATCAGGTTTAATGTATAAAAGAGATCATTCTTATTTAAGAAATTAAAATCCTCTGGGCAAAGTGTAATTTTCTTTTTAATGATAGTGTTCTTTTGGTGAATAAAATTTACAACAGAAAATCTACTAAATGTACCACTTTATGTGAATAATTCCAGTGATTAACGTAACACTCAATATAGTTATTAAACAGAAAAAGATTGTTCTTAATGTCTTGAATTTCTAAATTTATAACTTCTTTACTGACCTTTGTTATGAATGAAAGGACACATGAAAACAGTTATCCTTATATATATGAAGGAATCACTAGAACCTTTCTTACAGTAGTACTATGAAAAATAATTAAGCATAATTCTATAGGTTTCTGCACTTACATTATTTTTCAAATACTGAAATGTATGCCTACGGACAGCATAAACAGATTATAGTATCAAAAATTATAGCAAGAGCCATCTGTTGACAATAAAGAAAGTTACAGTGAAATCCTATATACTATACTTCATAATAAAATTATAGCCATTAGTTTTTAAGACACACAGCTGAGGTATCTTTAAGAAAAAAAAGGCTTTCCGCAGGGGTAGAATAATATAAGAAGTTGTGTTTTAACCAATGTTTTGCTAAATTGTGAATGTTAAACATTAAATCTGTAGGATAATCACATTTTCTAATTGCTTAATTAGTTTCTGCAATTCCTATGACTGATAGTGTTTTCTTTTAATACTTCTTGGATTTATGTGAAGCTTACTGGTAAAACTAAGTAGTCATCTATCAGTTTGTGTTTTAATGAAGTTTAATAAACATGCTATTTTGTACAAGGTAAACGTAGGAAGTTATATTTATGTTTCTCATAATTTGAGAATTATAAATCTTAAAAATATAGGCTGTAGCTTTTGAACCATCATCAAAAGTTAAAGTTACTGAATACAAAAACCTAGTATGTGTGTTTATATATAAAGATTTTGTCTTGTATTGAATCTCCAGATCTGTTTGAAATAATATTGTTGTAACCTGTCATATCATTGGGTGAACTCCTTGGATTATTTGATAAAAATAATACACAATAATAATGAATTAGCATATTTATTCAATAATTTTTGCTATAGGCTATGTTCACTTTAATGCAAGTTGTAGGTCTAAGTTCACAAAAAATAATTTTTAACATAAAACCATTTAACCATTTAACAGAAATTGTCTTGGTTGATAATAAATGGTAACTGATTGAGTTACAGAAGCATTGGATTAACAAAGCAATACTTTGAAGTATTCACAGCAAAGTTTCTGAATTGTGTACAGAGGAAAAAAGAGGCATTGGTCCAATCTGTAGAAGATTTATTAAGGCTTGTCTAATTACCTGATTCCCATGTTATTCAATCATGGAGAAGAGCTCAACTGCATCAAAGGAATAACAAAGAGCTAACTAAATAGTAATACAAAACAAGAATTACTTGGGTTTATGGGACAAAGTTCAACTGAAAATACTCCATATCCTCCAAATGAGATGAGAAGTTCATTATGTAAAGATACCAGACCACGAGCTCACTTGGTTCTACAAGTACAGTGGTTTGACCTGACTTGGTAATGAAAGGTAGGGAGTTGCCTCCAGATGCAGAAAGATGGATTGAGCCAAACAAAAAGTGAAGGTAAAGGAAAAGTTGGATATTGAACTTACTGTAGCAAGCTTCTTTAGACCTTCGATGTGTGGGTGACTGACAACAAGGTAAAGTGTATATTGGGATCCGACTTCATGCATTTACAGGGATGTGGGGTTAGACTCGCTTTAAACAGCTCAAATTTCAGACCAGAAAATACTTGTGCACAATATGACAATTATTACATAAGAGGTTGAACTTCCAGTGACAACCCAGAGCTCAACCAAGAAGCAAAATATTCATACTAAAACTTGTGAAAAATGGAGTTAGTTATTGACTGGACAATATTAGAAAAAACACTCCACTATGTCTTGATGGATTAGTGATTAGAAGAACTCTCATGGAACTGAAGAATGTGAATGACAAGATTAAGTTATAAACACAAAGAACTATAAAATTTTAGATAAGTCCTGGTTGGATAGTGAACAATGTGAAGTTGCACAGTAGTACTTCCATATCAAAAATCAGACGTAATCACCTTTAAGGCAAGATGTTTGAAATTTGATGTCTTATTCTCATATGAGAATAACTTATCACCTGTATATTTGTATGACTGGAGTTGCAGAGGTCTTACAGCTAGCATACTCTGATCTCCACAACCTCCCAATAGCTGAGCACTTAGTTGCTAAAGGCACTAAACAGAGTAAGAGTGTTTTTTATTGGTTAAGTGCCTGGAATATGTAAACAATTGTTGTATATATTAAGAGCATAAAACTGCATGAAATAAACAGTATGGCTAACTACAGAAGTATTGTGTTACAGTACCACTAGAAACAAACACATTATCAAAAGCATATGTTGTTTCTAATCAGGAAGCATAATCTCTAGCATGGAGATTTGTCAACAATTCTGTCTCAGAATTTGGTATATCTATAAAACTTAAATTTGCTCAGGGTTGGAACTTTTCAAAATGGCACTGTTT
This sequence comes from Tachypleus tridentatus, assembly GCF_004210375.1. Taxonomy (NCBI): domain Eukaryota; kingdom Metazoa; phylum Arthropoda; class Merostomata; order Xiphosura; family Limulidae; genus Tachypleus; species Tachypleus tridentatus. The sequence continues at coordinate 63,821,650 of NC_134830.1, read as the reverse complement.
GTAGAAATATGTAATATCTTTAGAATCAGCAAAGATCAGGACAACATTGTATCTTCCAACAGCATGGTAGAGAGATACATCCATATACTAAAACATTAATTAGGTAATTATGTGAATGCACATCATAATGTGTGAAATCAAGATATTCCATTGCTACTTATGAGTTATGTTAATGTAGTAAATGAAGATACAGTCAACCCACCATCACCACTAATTTCTAGAAGAAAACTCAAAAGTGTCACTCAGCAATTTTAAACAGTTAAACTGAGTATGTTGAGGAAACAAGGAACACCATTGAGGTTATAAATGATTTTACTCAGGAAGGACTTAATTTGGCTAGTGATTAAATGAAAACTTGCTATGATGTATGTGCTAATAAGACTGGATTTCAAGGTGAAGTGTTACAGCTGGCTGTAAAATTCTTGGTGCAAGTAAGAACCAGCTACAGAGTTAAGCAGGTGCAAGAGGGGGTCATATGTTGTACTAAAAATAATCAATGATATGGTTCACAGAATTCAGAGGGAGAGATAATCCAAGCCAAAGGTTATTTTTCCATGACTGTTTTTGTAAGTAAACTGATAAGAGAACTGCCAACTGGGTATTCTTCAGAGAAGAATTTACCAGTGGAAAGCTAACCAGCTGAGGATCATAGGGTTCCTATTGAGACCATTTTCAAAAATTCATCAAGAATAGGTCACCAGTGTGGCCCTTGGCACATACCCATAAAGAATGCTTCAAAGAAGAGGGCAACAAGTGCCAATAAGGTTTGAGAGGCCATCTTATTTGCTTGTATGTCAATCCTTGGAAAATAAGGCTATCCAAAAAGCTTTGGTGAATTGGCCGTTTAGTGTAGTCTTTTATTTTTGTCATAGGATTGTTCAAGAGACTTTACATCTCAGAAAGAGATGTAAAACACTGCTTGTTTAAGCTATATTTTCAATGTTTTGATTTAGGTATCAGTTGTATGTTGTATGAAATCATGATTAAAAAATATTGATAAAAATAGTCCTAAAATCTAGAAACTTTCTGTACTTGGTAGAAGTGAGAGTTCAGTATATTTACAAGTAGAGAATGATTGAGTAATTGTTCATTGAGAAAAAACTTATCAAATTATTCAGTAAATTTGTAGACCAAACAAATTCTCCTATTTCATATTTTGTAGTATATTGTGCTTTTTGTTGGATTTCTTGGGAAGATGCAGAAAGAAATGTGGCTAATTTAAATTTTTCACTTGCCAGTTTGTTTCATGTACTTCCCTCAATTTTTTCTACTTTTAAGTATCTCTTTCTATACTTCTACAATTTTGTCATTATAATCTATACTTCTTGAAAATTTGTCATCACATCTTTTTTGTTCATTGTTAAAATTTTACTGCATATCTTCAGAGTTGTTGTACTAATCTCTCTATTAGTTTCATTAAATTTGCCTTAATTTGTATTTCTTTATTTTTCTTCAAATATTATTTTTTTTAGCTCCTCTCTTAAATTATTGTTTCCTTACATCTTTGTTTTAATTTTCTAAAACTTTCTTTTTGGCCTTTAATTTTCTCTCTCTCTTTCTTTTGATTTTCTTTGTCTTTTATGGTGAACTTTTTTTCTCTTGGCCTTATTTTAGTTGTTTCATTATTTTTAGCAGTGTTATGATCTCTCTTGCCTTTTCAAGTTCCAGTTTAGTCAAAGTTTTGTTGTATGTTTACTAAAATAATTGCACTTCTGACACCACTGTTGTTAGGTGATTTGTTTTTGGACACCAGTGTTGTTGTATTTTCAATCATTAGGTGATTTCTTTCGGTTTCTTCAGTAAAAATAATGCTAAGTACAGTGCATGTAACAAGAAAAGATTAATCTGTTTCTTCAATAATGTTTTCTACAGGCTACATTTACTTTTACACAAGTTAGAGGCTTAAGAGCACAAACATATTTTTCAACATAAACTCTGAAATTACTGTAAACCTGCTATATTAATAATGTTTAACAGACATTTTCTAGTAGTAAATATCAATTAATTTACTAACTAGGTTACCTAATCACTAACTCTTACTTGATTAATTTCTCAAGTTCTAGCTCACTAGCTGGCTGTGTTTGTACCAAACTCTCACTTCTATGTATGGGAAGTTTTGAGATTCTTGCCTGCTGTAGCTAACATCTAAATTAAAATACTGTAAATACAGCTTACAACTACATCTAAATTAAAATACCGTAAATACAGCTTACAACTACATCTAAATTAAAATACCGTAAATACAGCTTACAACTACATCTAAATTAAAATACCGTAAATACAGCTTACAACTACATCTAAATTAAAATAACGTAAATACAGCTTACAACTACGTCTAAATTAAAATACCGTAAATACAGCTTACAACTACGTCTAAATTAAAATACTGTACATACAGCTTACAACAACATCCAAATTAAAATACTGTAAATACAGCTTGCAACATGCATACATAGTGTTCATAACTTTGCTGAAATTTGTTGATTTGTTGAAAATTGTTGATTTTCATTTTTTATTGAATGTTTGTTTCTAAATAATCTTAAGAAAAACTTACATCTGTCTGGGTGCTTTAAATTATAATACTTACTTGGCAACACACATTCAAGAAAACAGGTGAAAAAAGTTCATTCTTTAAATGTGATACTTTAATGTGTTTGTTTTAATTTAATGATAATTTTCAATACTGAGTAGACACTATATTTATATATATAAATGAAATTGGTCAGACTGCTCTTAAGCCTCTGTTAGAAAGTGTGTGTTAAATAATATCTTTAGTGTGTATTGAAATTATTTTAATTTGTCAGTGATGGTTACTTGTGTGAGTAACCAGTTGATAAATATATTACAATTAAAACTAAATTAAAAAGTAGTGAAAACCAATTGTAACAAAGCTGAAAGGAACTGTGTTTTTGTACATTGTACAGTACTCCTTAACTTTGTCTTATTTTAGAGGTTAACTGACCATTTTGAAATTGTTTCCATTGGATAAATGTATTTAATCCTTGGTATATAAGCTACAGAGTGGGAATAAAGACATTTTTAAAAGTTTTTAAAGAAGAAAACATACATTTCATGTATATAGTATAAATAAATTCTATAGAATGTATGCTGTTTCACTTATGCAAATGGAACTTTGTGTTGAAGTCTGTTCAAATAACAGTGGACAACTATAGAATAACGTTTATTTGTGTGTGTGTGTGTTTTTTTTTTCTTACAGGTGTTCCATTTCTAGTGCATTATCAACATGAGTTTACATTAGTCACATCATATGTTTTCCACTTATAAGCATGTGACTGCATGAAGTAAACTTGGTGACTTGCAAAGAAGTTGAGAAAAATTCAACAACTTTATGGTTATTGCCAGAATGTCTCAGAAACAGAAAGAAACCAAAAAAGATGGTACAACACCAGTTGGTGGTGAGAATCAAGATCATAGTTGCCTTTATATTGATGTGAAAAAAACAGGTTATCTGAAAAAATTGAAGGTGAGAACATTTTCTGATTATTTTATTGTATGTAAATGGCAGGTCTGAAGAAGTGTGAGGTGTAGCAGGTGTGAGAGACCAACATAAAATATATTAGATCTAGATTAAAATAACACATATTACAAGATTCATTTAGTACCCATGGACCTTAGCATCCGTTTTTGATCACCCAGTAATTTCAACCAGTGTTCCAAGCAGACTATGTTTTTATCATATATTACAATAGATACAGGTTTAAAGAAAAAGAACAGGGTGTAAAGATTATGTAAGAAATTATAAGAGGTTTATTTGGATTAGCAGTTAAATTGGTAAGATCTGCAAGACAGGTTTTAAAGGTAAAGGGAAAGGTGGTCATATGTGGTGCTTCTATTTAATTAAGATGAAAAGTAAGAACTTTTAAATGTCTATTAAAGATAATTAAATAAAATGTGTGACTTTTAATGTCATATCATGGATTTTAAAGATGGGGCAAATTTGTCATATATATAATATATATATATATAAGTCATATTAACTTCCAACTGGAGCAAGAAGTCTACCCATATCAAAAATAAAGCTCAGCTTGGTAGTCAGTAAAGTTACTTCTATATACCTTTCATATATTCTTAGTTATAAATATTATAATGTACTGTAAGGTACCTTCACTGTTAACAATTATTTTCAGTTGTAAACCTAATATCACATAGCAAAGTTAAACATAAAATTATCTTAGTTTTAAGAAGTGGGCTGAAAGCTTTATAAGAGAAAAAATATTACTGAATTTGGAAGATATAGAAGGTTTGTGTTGGATGCCTGAAAGAAGAGGAAGACAAGATAACTGTGTTTACATTGTCCACGAGATTTCTGACAATACTGTTTAATTGATAAAAATATGTACAGGCAGATTAGTGAAATGCTACTGAAGGTAGGAGGGGTTGTATTATTATAAAAGCCTTTAATTTTAGTGACAGTTGAGAATGATACAGTTAAAATCATTGTACTAAGAACAATTACATTATTACCATTAGTTTTTTGAAACCATTTATAAAGTCAGTAATAGTAATATCTCCAATTGTTGGAAACCTAACTTCTGCAAATTGTCAAAGACCAGGTAGTTAATCCAAATTGAATTTTGTTTGGAAGATACAGATATTCATGTTACTTTAATTAATTGTCTGAAAATAAATGTATTCCTTAAAATTATTGCATTCCATGTACAGTGTCATTTTGAAGTATATGAATAGAGGAATATAGTTATTAAAGAACATTACAAAGAAACAAAATTTACCAATATAAGCATTGAAGGAAAAGACAAAGTTTCCACCACAATTTCCAAAGATGAGGGAGCTTTTTCCAAACATTGACATTCAAAAAAGAGCCCCCCCTTCAAAAAAAAAAAAGGTTTGGAAAAACTGTTCAGTTAAGAGTATCTTCCTGACATAATGGGGTTTATGCTAAATCTCGAAGAATCTTAGTAAAGAGTGTATGGATTTTGTTTTCAAAAGTCTCTAAACTGGAAAAATTCAAATTCCTGTTGATTGTAAGATTACCACTGTGAATACAGTTTTAGAAAGAAACATTTGGGAGAAAGTCTGATAAACATTAGGCTTATTAGTTAATGTGGTTTTGTAATTCATTGTAAAAAAGTTTAAAAAATCATTTGAAAAGTTCACATTTAGTTAAGTGTTTTCCCAACTTATCAACTTTGATTATTTGTTTATGCTTTTGCTTTATGAATGAAAGTGTTCTAGTGAGTATTAATTAAAAGAATAATTTGTCTCACAAAATAATTAATTAATAAACTGGATATTTATGGAATTTATCATAAAAGATATGTGAAAATGTCATCAATAGGTTATCTTAGAAATTTATTTTAAGACCTTTTTATCCATTATGTCAACAACCTGATTAGCATTTTAAACAAATTTCCCAAATGCCCTGATGACACCAAGATGCTGCTGAGGAAGGGTTACGTTGTGTTGAGAATGCTTTAGTTCAGAAAGGCTGTAATAGCCTTGTTTACTACAACAGAATATATGAAATTAAATTCAAATAAATATCAGCATTGAGAAGTGTAACATATGAACTTGAGATACAGAGATTTGGAATGAATTTGCAGCTAGATTTTTTTTTTTTTTTTATGGTATATCTTCCCATCACACATTGCAGGGTTTTGGATTACATTTATAGCAATTTGGAATGAAAAATCAAAAATATTGTTGTTTTTATGCAGAAAATTAACAGTGCTTACTGTTTATATGGTCCCTTTATTGAAATAGCATTTTAAGATGTTTGAAATTCAGGAATGAGCCTGTTTAAGTGATATAATGTATGTTAGAGGCTTCAAATATGGACTTGTTTTTTGAGGAGCATAAAAAATTAGATTTGACATAATTTAGGCTTTTAAAAATAGAAACTTGAAAGTTTTTCTTTAGTTAGTTTGTTTAGATGATGAAAATGGAAAGCTAATGAATACAAGTTAGAAGAATGTTTTGAGTAATAATATTGCACGTACTTTTATTTCTGTTAAACCTATTTAAAATGCGAAAGGCTTAATTTGAAATTTGATGTTACTTACTCTAATGGGTAATTAATAACTAAATGGCTTTTTGTCATATTGTTTTGTTGTTGTTTTTTCATAATTTTGTGTAAATACTAATGGTCAGGACAGAAATTTTTTCTTGTAGTATTATTATTACCAGTATCTTGGTACAATATTTAAATACAGGCATGTGTTCTTAAAGCAGGTATTACAGCTTTGTTTTCATCAGAATGATTGTGAGCAAAGTATGTCAAGGACTTTTGATTGTTATCACTCTTTACTAACAATAGGCCATAACAAGTATGTAGGCAGTATTTAATTATGTATGTGTAACTATTGAGCTGCACTTGTAGAGCCACAGAAAAATATAGTTTATTTTTTATTTAACTGGTCATATGCTAGTGCTGGCTCATGCATGACTGTATATTAAACTTCACAGTAAAAGTTGTATCAAAAGCAAAGAATTGTGGGAGCTTCAACTAAATTATGTAATGAAACAAATTTATTTTACAGATTAGTGAAGGTTAGTAATGTTTACTAAAGAAAATTAAACAGTTCACTATCAAATATAAGCATAATAAAGAAAAAAGGAGATGGATAAATAGGTCATTATTAATGGTTCTTCATAGACTTAGTAAACCAATTTCAATAATTTGACTAGCAGTTATAGATTATGCCAGTTTCAGTGGATGTAATTATGGTATAAATCTGAGACATTTAGTGTGGTATAACATGATTTAAATATTTTATGAAGAACTTGCACATTTTTATTAAAAATGTATACTAAAATCATCATAGCTATGAATAATGTTAAACTAATATGCAGCATGTTTTTAACTGGATTCTTTCAAGGTTAGCAGATGATTCGAAAATCTATTAATAATAAAATTTTATCATCATGTACTTGCACATTAGATCTTAGATCTAATACAACAAATTACTTAAGTTATACTTTATCTTAGTTGTACTGGAAATTGTTTATATTGTTAGCCAACTCAGAACATAGTAATATTGTTATCTCACAATGTTTAGTATTAAATATTTAAGTGAAGAAGCCATAAGGGAAAAGACTTCATGACCTGGACTTAAATTTGGACCTATGACTAACAAGGCCATGATATAATTTTGAGCTATCCAAGAGTATAACCCATCTCCACCAATTGTTATTCATAGTCTTTTGCTATGAGTGTAATCACGATATTACATTATGTTAGGTACAAAGACTTAGAAAATCAGTATTTATGTAGATTATTTCAGTCATTCAACCATGATCCTATGAACAAATCATATACATAGCTACTCCAATCACTATAAAAGCCATGCCTTCTGCAACTTAAGCAACACCATCTACATTGTGGATATGGGGTCTTTTTTATTTTTTTTCAAGTCAATGCCTAAATATTAATCACATCCAGTGGTTGTGCTGTTACTAGAAGCAAGAACACTTGAAAAATTGGCATTTGCATAGGCTACTCTAGTCACTAAAACCAAATTGTTAGAGCAGTGCTGTTTGGAACTATATTTACTATATATTCAATGACTTCCAATACAGGTACATTGTTTCTGATATAAATGGCATGCAAGTATTTCTCACCAAAGGTTAGATTAATAATAACTCTTCACTTCCCAAACCACAAAAAATAATAATAATAATAAAAGTAACCATGGAAAAATCAGTCACTAATGGATGCTATTTGAAATTTTTCACCATAACAGAAGAAAAGTGTAAAAGGAAAAGAGAAAGCTTCAATGAGCTAGTGTGAAGTAAAACAAAATGTCTTTCACAGTTTATGTCTTTAGAATATCAACAGAACTTCACTGTGGTCAGAAATGAAACATTGTAGATAAGCAGTGTGCAGTAAAGGCTATAAATGCTTAAAAATTAGAAAAACATTTAACTCGGCTTTCTTCATGCAAGTGTTAATTGAAGCAATGTTTTTTATATATATATATATAGCATTTGGACCAGCAATCTGTGCAAGTGAATTAGAAAACGAAAGCCATCTAAACTGCAACACCTGAAGCTGTAGTTATTAGTATCATCCAGTATTCCTTATGTTTGTTCAGGAATTGAAAATGCTATTGTATATTCATCCAGTTGCCTTAAGAATGAGCCAACAAGCTTATTTTGAACACACTGTTTGTATGTTTGCTTTTAATAAAAGCACGTTTAAAAATTGAATTTTTGCTGGGAATTTCCATATACAACGTCAGATAGAACTTATATTGAGGCGTATCATGTTTCAATAAAATTGTTGATCGCCATTATTTTTAGTGAGAAAGTAGCTGTTGGCTATGTGTAGAAGTGGCCTAACCAGACAAAGATTTTCAATTAAGGAATAATCTGCTAAAGTAGATGAAACCTCATATTACACCAAGGAAATTTACCTTCAGCATATAGAATGTCAATACTGTTATGATCAAAAGTCTTATAGCTGTATATGGAAGTGATAGGATTGCCTTTTAGCTAGCTATCTGTGGAGATGACAGGATTGTCTTTTAGCTATCCGTGGAGATGATAAAGAAAATGTAACTGATATCAATGAAAGAGTGTGTATTTTTCAAACAGTTTTGTATGAAGATGGAACTAAAATTATAAACATGGTTCTCACAGTAATGACGAGAAACCCACTTGAAGTAAAAATGTATCTAAAGACGGCTGGTGTTAAAACTTTTTTTATTAAAATGTAGTAGAGAACAACGTTTCGACCTCCTTAGGTCATCTTTCAGGTCTTGAGATACATGATTCCCCCAGGTTAGGAAAACCGGGAAAAGTCGATAAACTTACTATTTTGTGTTCCTAGACCGATAAACAACAGGAAATTTCATTTGAAAGACAAAAAGCGGGAATATTTAAGGAATTTTGTATGATTTGGTGATGCTTCTAGGACACGGATGGTAAAAAAGTAACCATTATCTCAAAAACAAATTGCGTACAGGTTAACCGTAGTGCATTTAGCACATTATTATGCGTATTTTATGCATAAATATCGTTTTGTCTACATCGATGTCTTTGTTCACTGTTAACTGTCATGGAGTATGAAAGCAGCCTCAACAGACTACGCAAACAATAGCTACTTCCCGCCTAATCGAAGCATGAGGGTTGTGGAAAAGGCTTTGTGTGATCTTCATTGAAGTAGGCCACAGACGATCGTTTTACTACGGGGTAAAACTAAAGGTCCTTAAAAATTATTATTACGAAATACGCTGTTTTATATATACAAGGTAAGCCTCTATTTTATAAAAGGTTGAAGTAGCAAAATATAACTGAAATGCAACTGACAACGAATTATATGAATAATTGACAACAAATGAATAGTCAACAAGAATTAAACAGATTTCCTATATGAATGTCTAGTTGATATATTTTAATAACAAGATAATTTCAACATTAACAGATGACTAAAAGCAATGCACAGTAAAAAATTACTAATAACAGAATTGTTATTCTTAATGAAATGGATTTGATTATTTTTAAATATTAATTACTGTCAATAATTATTGAATATGATGTACACGTGAAGTAGATATCTGTTTATTCATTCAGTATCAACTATTGTCACTATTGTTACTAGTCTTGGTGTTTGTTTGCATATTTTAAAGAGTGATAACCTTTTCTTGGAAGTGATTACTGCCTTTTAAAACCGCTATTGACAAGAGAAATCTTTGTAACATTCTCGCTTCCTGTGACCTCGTGAACTCCCTCCACGCCTGATTACCCTTTCCAGAACCGCTGCTGATACTGAAAGGTATCGTACTGTGAACGACGTTTAGAAAATGTGCCATTTTTCTGTTAAACTTCTATTAAGGCTTTTGCTTAATAGAATAGTGTTGGATATAGTTTTGCTGATAGTGTTGGAAGCATCTCAAAAATCGGTAAATCAAGAGAAAATTCTTTGTAGGCTTAGGGTTAGGTCCTTGAGAATTTTTTCCAATAGCTTTCATATGTTGTAAAAGATTTGGATTTGTGCCTTTCTGTAGGGACAGAATGTGTTTATCGTGGTCAGTCTACAGTATAACAGTGCTACTGGTTACGTTTTCAATTGGTCCTGTGTCAGGAATACTATCTGTTTCTTTTAAAACAGTAAAAGCAATACTATTCCTTAAGGCAGATTTCATTTCTCAATATCCTACCAAACAAAAACTATATTTCGGAACCACAACACTAGCCATGAGACAGATCAGTAAGATCGACTATTTCGCAAATAAAATCAGTGTGTGGAGTTATTTGTAGAGATAGTGTCGAAACCCGACCTCCCGAGACCAAAACAGATCTGAGCAGTCGAGACCGAGACGTGATCTCGAGATCCTATCTCTAGAATATAGCACACTACGTCACGATGCGTAGTACAGCTTGGGCAAGGGTCGTTGACAGGCGATATCTCTAAGAAACAGTTAAAATATCACAAGTTTCAGTTAAGGAAAATCCGTCTAAATTAAAAGATGGATTATAGTGTGAAATATCAGTAGTTCTGGAATCAAGTTTTTGAGTAAAAATCGAATAACAGAATATTGAAGTATAGAATAGGAAAATAGGTTTTGTATTTTTATATGAAATATAAAATTTCATTGACATCAGCTAATAATATGGTATATGAAATTGTTTCCGAAAATTGGGTGCCATTTTGTTACATCATTATCCACAAATTTTAAAAAACTGTTGAACATGCACCAGTGAATAACTGAACATATTCTGTTTTATCAAATAATATATAGTTTAATGCATCAAATATCTGACTAATCAGGAAAATATACTGTTTGCCAAATGACAAACAAGACATGGCCAGGTGGTTAAGGCGCTCCACTCGTAATCTGAGCGTCGCGGGTTCGAATCTCCGTCACAACAAACATGCTTGCCCTTTCAGACGCTATAATGTCACGGTCAATCCCACTGTTCGTTAGTAAATGCGATGCCCAAGTGTTTGAGGTGGGTAGTGATGACTAGCTTCCTTCCCTCTAGTCTTACACTATTAAATTAGGTACGGCTGTTGCAGATAGCCCTCATCTAGCTTTGCGCGAAATTCAAAAAACAAACAAACACAAACAATGTGTAAGTACAAGAAAGACTAAAGATAAAGGTGATCATGAGAAGCTTAATATAACTGGATTAACAGCTTTGGTTATGCTTTGAAACTATGGACTTTCAAATCAATATATGCTCTTGAGAGCAAGATGTTAATTATTAACGGTCGGGTAGAGTTGATGTGTTATATATTTTTAGTTGTGTCTGAACGTAAAGTTCTTTTAATAAAAGTTTTACAGAACAGCAGTTTGTATTTAACGTAATAAACAGCAATATGCAAGAACAAATTGAAAAACGCAACACTTGAGTCAACTGAATGGTGTAATACTATTTATGCAATGTCACTGTCAGTGGCTAATATGACTGTGTACAGTAACATTCGCAATCTGAACGGTACATCGTGTTATATGTGAAATAAAAGAAATCAAACGCTTTGAGCTTTAGATGTAGCCATGACTAATTTTGAGCTGTTTATGATAGAAAGGGCAACCAGTAAGTAGCACCCACTGCCCACAAAACATTGAAAGTTGGGGATTGATCGTCACTGTGATAAGGCCTTCCTGGTGCATATGCTGATTGTTAAAGATCTAACCTTAGACAACATTAAAATGGGGGGTCGATTCTCAGCGGTAGACACAGCGGAGAGTCTGATGTGGCTTTGCTATAAGGAAAAAAAAAAACTACAATAACGTTTGTGTCTGTGCCAGGCTCCGTAGCCACTGCGAGGGCTATGGGACAATGTGATGACGTATCAATGATGCAATTGTAAACGTTGCGAGAACTTTAGCAGTATGTCTCACCCCATATATGGAGTGCCCAATATGGATCATATAATTTACAACTTAGTTGTTTCTAAGTATCAATAAACTTGCAATTTTGCGAACAAACAAAACTTGTGTGAACATGAAAACATTTTCAGCAACATGATCTATTCGTAAATATTTGGTCGTGTTAGTTCAGTATATTTGTTACAGTTGAATTGATAAGCACGGTTACAAAGCACGTACGAAAATAATTCAGTGTGGTCTGTACCTATGAATGACTTCGTTGACGTGTTTATCATATATTGGAAATACAAGTTCACTGCAAGAAATGGTTAGCAAATGAAAGTTCTATAAATTTTTGTTCAAACAAACCCGCCAGGAAGTGCTGCTTTCATAAACATTTGCCGTATTAGAAGCATACTTCTTAAAGAATACTCCTTTTTATAACGGTGAACATCAACATGTTTCTTCCGTATCTTTAACATTGTTTATGTCGTAATAACGTATTTGTGCATTGGCAGACATAAACTAATGTTGTTTATATTTCTATGAAGTGTCAATAATTCACGAACAGCATGGCTGATCGTATTGTAATTTTACAAGATAGCCATTAAGTTAGCTGGGATTTTTTAACCGTCTATTCTGTAATATTTTACAGTTCCATACTTTATTGTACGTAATGATACATTACAAACATAGGTCAAATGGTCAGAGAATGGCATATTTTTTGGGGAAAGATCTGAGAAAAATCAGGGAATTTAAAATCAGGATTTTACCCGAATATGTGGGAACAATTTGTAAACTGTAATGTATTTGGCTGACAAGTTATTTTGTCTTATTGGTCAGTCAGTCGTAAGTATATATTATAGTACTAGAATTAAACTCAGCCAACTTCCTAGTGATGTCATGCCCATCACACACATGCTATGTTTAAAAAAAAAGAGAATGTATCCAATTACAATGCACTGACTGTATACCAGTTTTTATTGAAGATTAGATGCCAGGTTTCAGTTCGTACTAATTGCACTGAGAAAGATTTATGAAGGACTTAAGTTATAGGTCTCCCGGTATTCCCGAGATATAAAGAATTTATAAAACAAGGAAAGTGCGAGTTTTGTGTTACTTCACTTTAAGATGGTCATGGCCAGTTGTTGCCGAACTATTTGTGGCAGTTCGTGTAGACGAAATACAACAAATTAACGTATTTTAATAAAAGTGTACACACTGACATGTCGGGCTTTGTAGAACCAAATTCGAATTGCTTTTATAAATTAATAAGATATTCGTTGTTGTTTTTTTATTATTGTATAGTATCATCACATGTTTAAGGTGGTACTAATGTTTTGATAAATTTGTATAAAGATGGGAGGGACGAACCCCAATTGGGAATAAAAGGTGTCAGTAATTTTTTTTTGGGGGGGTATTATTGTTGCATAATACAGATTGTATTTTGAATAAACGAATTTTTTGGAAGTTAAGATTTCAACATCTGTAAGAGGGCATACTGAATTCTGGTTTGCCCTCATCCCCACATCATGGCAAGAAACCTTCTGCCAACTATATTAGCTTTCTCACATACAGGTTAGGAAATAAGGTTTTTTTAACAACTGAAACAATAATTTAAATTAACAAGGCCCGGTATGAGCAGGTGGTTAGGGCGCTAGAATCGTAATATAAGGGTTACGTGTTCGAATCCCTATACACCAACATGCCATTTTCAGTTGTGGGGGTGTTATAGTATGACAGTCAATCCCACTAGTCACTGGTAAAAAAGTAGCCTAAGATTTGGCGATGGGTGCTGATGACTAACTTTCTTCCTTCTAGTCTTACACTGCTAAATTAGGGACGGCTAGCGCTGATAGCCCTCTTGTGGGTTTGCGAAAAATTCAAAAACAAACAAAATTAACAAACTTCAAATATTAGATAATATTATGCAACTTTATTGTAAAATATAGAACTAGTGTTGTATGTATGAATAAGCAAAATTATCCGTCCCCAGTGATGCAAGAAGTTTAAGTTAATCTATCAGTTTTAACTAATTAATGGACTTTTAAAAGGTTAATTATATTACACTTAGTTTCAATCAAAGTCAAAGCTCTGAATAACTTGTAACGCCCACCGCGAAAGGTAATTGTTGAGCATTTCAGTCATGCTAGAGACCGCTCGACTGTACAATATGGTAAATCTGCCTTTTTATTCCTTATGTTACGTTACATTTAGAAACGTTAATGATAGAGTGATTAATTACTAACAATTTAGTGTACAATATCCTGGTTACAAAATAAAATTTGGAATCAACATTATTCATGTCTGTTGTCCCGTCATTTCAAAAGTGAGTGTTGAGCTTTGTCTGCGTGCACAGCTTTTCAAGTTGGCAACAAACGAACGCTTGGATAGACACCACAGTTTGAAATACATATTTTTGTGTGAACGTAATAAACAGAATATTGTACTCGTATTTATTTATAGTTAATGCTATTCATTTTATCTCCTAGCTAACGGCCTAAGTTAAGTTTCACTTGTTTAAAATAAACTCGCAATGAAAGATAAAAACTACAAAACAACTTGGTATCTTGACGTCATAACACTATGCAAAGTAAAGGATAATTAGAGTCGCATGGTTAACGTAATTTCTATAAATATTACAATTAGGTCAAGTTAAATTATAGCTTTATTGTCAAAGAATTATATAACCATAATGTCTTTAAAGGTAAAACATGACTAGAATTGAATAGCTGTTGTTGAGCATGACCCAGTGGTTAGCAGACTGGTTCGTGTCATGACTAAAAAAAAAAAGGGGGGGTGCATTTCCACACTTTGGGTCAATGGGTTCTAGTTATAAGAGTGATTTTTTAATGTCGCTGTTTGGTCTGATAAGATTAACCCACAGGTTGGCGGTGTGTGTAATGTCGGTTAGTTGCCTCCCTTCTTGTCTATCACTCCCAAATTAGGCACAGGTTGTTATCGAGTAGATCTGAATGAAATTTAACAAAAACAACCTTTTCGGTCTTTGACTCGCTAAGGTAAACAAACTCCCTTTCATTTAATAAAACGTTAATACTAGTATAACCATAATATGTAAAAAAAAAAAAAAAAATACACAGCTGGACTTCGTATTTAGTCCCTATGGATTTCATAAGTGAGTCAATGGCCTAAAGTTAACAATTTTTCTATTCAACAAGTAATAATTTAACCGTAATGTTAAGTAGTTCGAGTTTTACAGTCAAGTCAACGGCTAAATTCAACGTTTCATTTATTTATGGCCCGGCACAGCCAGGTGGTTAGGGACCTCGACACGTAATTTGAAGGTCGCAGGTTCGCATCCCCTTCACACCAAACATGCTCATCTTTTAAGCCGTTGGGCGTTGTAAAGTTACGATAAATCCCACTATTCGTTGGTAAGAGAGTAGCCCAAGAATTGGCGGTAGGTAATGACTAGCTGCCTTCTCTCTAGTCTTACACTGCTAAATTATGGACGGCTATCGGAGATAGCCCTCGTGTAGCTTTGCACAAAATTCAAAAACAAACAAACACAAACAAGGTGTAAGTACAAGAAAGACTAAAGATAAAGGTGATCACGTGAAGCTTAATGTAACTGGGTTACCAGCTTTGGTTATGCTTTGAAACTATGGACTTCCAAATCAATATATGCTTTTGAGATCAAGATGTTAATTATTAACGGTCGGGTAGAGTCGATGTGTTATATATTTTAAGTTGTGTCTGAACGTAAAGTTCTTTTAATAAAAGTTTTACTGAAGAGCAGTTTGTATTTAACGTAATAAGCGGCATTATGCAAGAACAAATTGAAAAACTCGACACTTGAGTTAACTGAATGGTGTGATACTATTGGTGCAATATCACTGTCAGTGACTTACATGACTGTGTACAGTAACATTCGCAATCTGAACGGTACATCGTGCTATATGTAAAATAAAAGAAATCAAACGCCTTAAGCTTTAGATGTAGCCATGAGCTAACTGTTATTATTATTTATGAGCAACTCTGCAGTGATATTATTCGAACTATCTTAAACTGTGCTTTGAAGTCCACAGCTTCTTTCTAACTTAAATGAACTTTTTGTAGTTGGGGGCCGTTTTACCCATATTGTAAAATAAATTTAAACTGTAGTTACAGTATTTTCTAGCATTAAAACTGTATGTTTCAAATGTTTTTTTTTTAAATATTAAAATAGTTGTGTGTTTTAATATAGAGACTTACGATAATTATATATATATAAACATTATAGATAATACATCTGTAGTATTGTTATTATATGAATATGCCTGGTGGTAATATAAACTGAATTGGTAGATAGATGGTAAATATATACAAATTAAATACCAGAATTGCAGCCTAAATGTAAACGTATAATCCAGGGGCAAGATATAAGGATCTACATGGCGTATCTAAGCTACATATTGTAAAATAGCCGCACGTTATAAGAAAGAAAACTTGAACTGCGTTTCTTTTTTCGGCTTGTTTGGTTGGTTATAATTCATTAGTCTTTGAAAGCAACAAAGGAAGATATCCTGAAACATCTTTTTGTAATTATAAAAAAGTGTTTACCTTAGATCTAAGCTATTCGAAAACAGACCTTAAATATCCCTTTATCATCTACATTCGCGCATTCCATCAGTGTGTTTATGCACCGGATTACATTGACGATAGTTACATCTATTTCACTCTGTTAATATACAGTGTAGCCGTTTTATCGATGGCGAGAGTCTTACCTCGCTTTTCAGTCATTTTGTGATTCTCATGAGAAGTTGATAGACAACCGCCCGTGGCCTGTAGTGGTTAACGTGTCAGGCTGAGGAGCATATGGTATTGAAACATGATTTCGTTGAACACAAAACATTTAATATTGTTATTCGGTTCAGAAAGCAGAATCCTTATGACAGTAGTTAATGCTGATTGGATGCCTTTCTTGTGACTTGTAATTAAATCTTAAAGACGGTTCTCTATACCCAAATCTTAGGCGTCTTTCGCTTAGACTTTTGTACCCCGCTGGGACAGCGGTAAGTCGTCGAATTTACAACGCTAAAATCAGGGGTTCGACTCCCCTCCGTCCGCGAACACAACAAATAGCCCGATGTGGCTTTGCTGTAAGAAAACACGCAGACACTCTCTCAGACTTTTAAGCTACGACAACATTGAAGCTGGATATTCAAACTGGTTCAAAACTTCCCTTCACATCTAACAAGTCTATAGTCACTACTCTTTGTTTGCTGCTGGGTTTGTTTGTTGTTGTTGGTTTTTTTTTTCCAAAAGTGATATCTTGCTGGTACCAGCTTTTAAACATTTCACGTATTGTCTCAATATATTATTTGTTGTCTGCAAGGGCATAATGAAAGTATGAATACCGCTTTCAGAAAAAGTTGTTTACTTTTTAACTTTAAATCTGTGATGTTTCGTAGTGAGAATGCAGTTACCGATGTAATAACAATATTTCATTCTCAATATTAGCCATGTTTAATGTATCTACTCGCTGAGTTTATTCAATGATTGCATTGCACACGACTGATGTATTTATGTTTCATTTTTTCAATAACGGATGCAACGGTTTAACTCATCATTCAAAACAGCAACATTTTTAGGTTGTTGCTGTTAACTCCACCGTATTTGTTGGGTTGTTTACACATCACCTGGTACACGTTGTAGCACGCCAAACTCATGAAATGGTGTTTACATTTAGGTTAATGGGCAAAAGAACTTGTACGTGCAACATGCGCCACATGTGTATGTTTTATTAGAGCTCCTACTTCTGAAACCTGATAAAATTGATCATATTTGATTTGTTGTTTAACAAAAAATATCTGCATATTCTGATTCATGCAACTCAGCAACGAGTTATTGATCACTTATTCTATAAACTGCACACATAAGGATAATGTATATTGTTTTATTATTCGTAGATGTTTCGAGTTTTACTTTGTAGCCGTTGTTCTCATTATAATCTGACTTGCACAATACGCGAGTTTCATATGATTTTGTTTTTACTACTTGTTTTGATGACCTCCTTTTAAATAACGGATGGTCAGTAACGAAAATATAAATATTCTTAGTGTCAGCGTCGTGCTATATGTTGTAATTGTAAAGCGATAATTCACTTTAGGAAAGTCAGGAAATTACTTAGGTCGCTATCATAATGATTACAAGTCTAGAAAATAATTTAATTCGTGTTACCCAGACCACAATTTTATCGTACATAAACCTGCAAAACGTCTTCATAGTATTCAACTTAACAGGATCACTTTGGCAAGCCTGGTGGTCAGGGCGCTTGAGTCGAACCACATTGTCGAATATTCTCTTCCTTTCAGCAGCGGAAGCGTTATAATCTAGTTGTCAATCCAACCATTTGTTTGTTAAAAGTGTAGTTAAGGTTGACATTGGATGGTGTTTACTGCTTTCTTTCAGCCTAACACTTCAGTGTTACGGACTGTTAACACTGATAACTTTCAGTAGCTCTGCGTGAAGTTCTGCAAACGAAAACTAACAATAGTAAATGCGTATAATTACGTAATATACTTAAATCAAATAATACGAAACAGTTGGACTTTGAATCTGTATTCTAAGTAAAATTATTGTGGTTAATTGTGCTTGCACTGAATAAGAATTTCGCTTTAATCTTTTTTTTAATACATTTTCCATGTGAAAAACGTTTCCATGATATAAATTCCATTCCACTTGCTAAATTGCCTTATTAAAGTTTCGTAATAACACTGAGTAACTCAAACACCGAAGTCAGTTAATTGTATTGTTTGTTTGTTTGTTTTTTTAATTTCGCGCAAGCTACACGAGGGCTATCTGCGCCAGCGGTACCTTTTTGCAGTATAAGTGTAGAGGGAAAGCAGCTAGTCATCACCGCCAACTCTTGTGCTATTCTTTTACCAACAAATAGTGGGATTGATCGTGACATTATAATGCCCCCACGGCTAAAAGGGGTGAGCATGTTTAGTGTGACAGGCATTCGAACTCGCGACCGTCAAATTACGAGTGGAGCGCCTAAACCACCTGGTCATGTCGAGCCTTAACTGTATTGACACACTGTGAACAAGTTTGTTTCTACCTAATAAATTCAGTTGTCTTTTTTCTCTTTTTTTTAATTTGTAATAGCGATCGTGTGACATTTATCACTGAAAACGACAAGCTATTGATAAATCTGTATCACATTTGAAAGAAAATCCTGGAACGTTTGTATTTTTCCCAAGTCGACGAAAGTGAGTCGAAACTAATTATTCCAGAACAATATTTGCTTGTTTTAGAATTACTCCACAAAGTCTCACAATGGCTGTCTAAACATAGGCTACCCCTAATTTTGAACCACTGTGCTAAATGAAAGACAACTAGTTAACACCACCCAACGCCGACTATTGAGCAACATTTGTTTGACCTAATTGTTGGAATTTACCGTCACTTTTGGAGAGCACCCTCGGCCGAAAGTGCGAAGCGTGGTTTCTTGAAAAAAGAGACGCGAGCCATGCACCTTCGGATTGGCAGTGCGGACACGCGAACCACTGGGCTTTGCTGCATTGGTTCTTGCTATGTAAACACTTAACATGGTGATTAAATAATTTTTTGTAAACTGGTTAATCCTCTAACCAGCAACAGTATAAACAATGCAGTTACATTAGGTTTTACAGGTTCAACGATCAAATTAGGAGTGCAACAATATGAACACTGCAGTTACGTTAGGTTATACAGATTCAACGATCAGGATTAGGACTCTAACAATATAAACACTACAGTTGTATTAGATTTCATGGTTCAACAAATCAAGATAAGGAGTCTCCATTTTTTGCCTGTTACGCTGCCAGTAAGTCAGAACGTGATAGGGAACAGCGCGTTATTTGTATATTGTAAATTGGTTAGATTTGTAGGTTCATAGCTTGTCTGCGGCTTAATTATAAATTGTTTATCTTAAAATGGCATAACCAAATTGATCAAAATATAACCAGTAGACTACATTTAAGTTTGTATAAATAATATTAATGATATAGGAGTTATAAGTATAAACATGCTTAGCAACGTATGATGAGTTAGGATATAAAAGGTATGTCTCTGCTTCCTCATCAGAGAGCATAAAAACAACTTTCATTTAGAGAAACGTACTGCAATAGAACTTTATTCTTTTACGCATATAAACGTGTAAAATCTATACAGATTTTTAGAAGATATATTGGTCAAATTAGACATCGTTAATTTGTCAGTAGTGGTATGATGGTTTTTAATCTTTAATTTGACGATTACATTCATTTTTAAAGTGACATCTAAATAGATCTTTCGGTACACAGTGACTTTTTGAGCATAATTTTGGTTATGTACAGGGTTAAGTTACAAATTCTGTTATAGATTATACATGTGTATATAAAATTCCAGGAGACGTATCAAGTATTGCAACTGAAGTCAAAAGTCAAGGTGGACTCTGCCATGGCCACTTCAAGAATCGAATATTCAAGGCTATTCTATTTTGCCGTTTCCTATCACTTATGCGTACATAAACCGTGTAAGAGAGATGCTTAGGTGTTTAGAGAATTAAACGTATTGTGGAAGTAGTTAAACATAGGTGTTAAATTGTGAATATAACGTTTATTTGTTGTTTAGGAATTTCATGCAAAGCTAGGGCTATCTGCGTATATCCGCCCCTAAGTTCGAACTGATAGATTAGAAGGAAAGCGGACAGTCAACTGTTCCAACCATCTACTCTCGGAATACTTTTATCTGGCCAAATAATGGAATCTGACGGTTTCTTAAAGCATATCAGTAGTCCAAAGTGCGGAGTGCAATTTTGCGGCAACGAGACGCACAGTATGATCACTCGTTCACAACCTGGGTAGGTTAATCACGAGTCCACGCTCGGCCATAATGTGCACGGTGTGTTACATTTCATTAATACTTATATTAATAGGTGATGTGATTGTTATATAAAAAGCATCTGTAAAAGATTATTTTTACGTCACTTTCTTCACACACAGAAAAATCGGTAGTGTAGTCGTAGCCTCCCAGTGGCATAGCGTATGTCTGTAGACACTGACCGTTAGAAACCGGATTTCGATACCCGTAGTGTCAGAACACAGATAGCCCATTGTGTAGGTGTGGGCTTAATGCCAAGCAATCGTCCATAAGGAACCATTAATCGTCGATTGTAGAATTACTTCGATGTGCTAATATTCTACCATCAGTTAACCTTTGTTGCACCCATTATTGAAAATACGATGGAAAATGTTTTATTTTAATTTCTTATTTAAATAGGCTTGTATTGCACAATAAATGTTTTATTAGAATTCGAGTAAGTTATAAGTGGCTATGTTACTAATAAGTTAGTTACATTGTTCGATTGAAGAACTAATAAAAATAATTCTGTAGTTTATATAGACTGCTACCTGGAAGTAAGAACTACATAATTAAAGCATTTGTGTGTGTATTAAGCAATAGAGCTAAATTTGTTACGTAAACACGTGCAGTGTGCAATAGAGGGTTAAAACGAATTTTTCCTGAAAGGCAAGCCACGTAGATCCGCTGTATAACGTTGTGAAGTAATATGGCGTCCCACTAGAATTAATTGAATCTGTACTGAAAAATAAATGGACTGGGCATGGTATAGCACTATACACAACGAATCATTTTTTTTTTATTTGTATGGTATAAAACAATAGCGTTTGTTCTGCACAGTTTAGTCCCTCCCCCCTTCAGTGGCACAGCGGTATGTCTGCGGACTCACAAGGCTAGAAATCGAGTTTCGATACTGTGGGCAGAGTACAGATGGCCCATTGTGTGACTTTGTGCTTAATTTCCAACCAGTCAATCAATTTGCACATTTTAACAGACAGTCGCCTTCACTAGAGTTGTGGATTAATCAAACTGATACAATCCCTTAAGGTGACAGATGATGACTAAACCTCACGTTACTTTGTTGAATGAGTATCATCAGGGTTACCCAGAAAGAATAATGTTATACATGTAACTCTTCATTCCTATTAAAATACAAGGGAGGTTAATAATAAGTGGTCAAACTATGGCTTATAAGCATAGTAATTTTATCTGTATTTTTTTAAGAACATACCTGTGGAAGGCAGACCGATGTTCTGTCGTAATATGCAACACGTTTTCCCCCGAAATAAATCACTGTATTGTGCTGATTAATTTTTGTTTGGCATCTTTTTATTCTGTGAACATCGTGTGCTTCCTTGCACAATACTATAGACCTTCGTGAACAAGATGCAGTTTTACAACCCTACATCCCATGGGTAAACCAAGTGTCTTCTTCAAGGAATAACAAAGAACAAAGGTTACTAGAAGAAAGTTACTTTAATGACTTTCATAGGTACTTGTTACGCAAGAAGTACAAATACATTTGGGTAAACGAAGAAAACTGAAAATTTTTACATAAAATAAGAAGGTAGAAAACGCATGATAAGACTGTATACCACACATATGTAGTAGGTGATCCTAACCAGTATCCCATAAGTATCGTAGAAGCAGACGTATGTAACAATTTTTTTTTCTTGTTCCTGGGCAGAAAATGTTATTTCCCAATTGCTTATACCATTAAGTAAATGGAAGAGACCTGTTTTTCTCTTCAAACTTTGCTTTTGTGACCTGGGAGCGTATAACGAAAACATGATGGGAGACTATATTTGGGGGCTGATACGTAAAAGTGATTTACATTACAGTTGCAAATCTCGAAAAACTACTCACTTCTAAACATTTTTGTATAACTTTAGTATAAATACATAAATCTTGATTCATATGTTGTTTTATTCAGACCTTATGCAGATGAAAATGTACAAATTTGCCCGTTTTTACGTAGAAAATAGGTTAATTTCTAAAAGCAAAAACAAAATTTGAAGGGAATAATGGCCATTTTCTGTACTTTTACAACATAAGCAATTAAGAAATAACACATACTATCCAGGAACAAAATTGTGTTATATAGTGTTATTTTTGGCCAATTAAAGAAACTGTCTTTAATCCCATACCTCACAGATGCCAATTATCGCACTGTTTTAGAAATCGGAGAGACACTTATTCTTACCTTTTGTTTTGCAGACTAATTATAATTGTGATAATCCCAAACCTTCTAATTTATAAAGCTTGAGGAATCAACTCGCACATAGTGTTCTTTACAAATGTTTTGGAACCCTGATATAAGGATCCCCGATAGTACAGTGGTAAGTCTCCGGATTTACAACGCTAAAAACAGGGGTTCGATTCCCCTCGGTGGGCTCAACAGATAGCCCGATGTGGTTTTGCTATAAGAAAAAAAAACATGAAACACAAACTCTAATATAAGAAGCCATTATGGTGCAGTGTAATAAAAATATATTCTTAAGAATGTATTGCATATTGAAGTTGTGACCATACCTCAAGAACATTGTATATTGATAATTGTATTACATTTCTTTTCAACGAAACTATTAAGTTTATTAAGTATGTATTTGTGTGTGTTATTTGTTTCTTAAAATCTTTACAAGTGTCATAGCTTCATTTTAATAATGAAAGAAAAATTCCAAGTTAACATATTGACTCCTTTTGTTCCACCAGCAAAAAACAACAGAATAATAAGTCTTACAAAATGCAATCACTCTAGTGAACTTAACCAGCTTTCCTCTCCTCGTATTTCAATTTAAGTCTGTTCGTTCGCAAGGCTTACGCACCATACTTTACAGGTATACTTGTTTTCTTCTAGTCTTAGACAGAAATAGCCTGCGTGGGTTTATCTTTGTAAATAACTTCTCTCTCTCGAGCTGTAATGCGTATGACATGAAATTAAACGCGTACTTGATTAATGCTTAATGTCCATAAAAAATAGTTACGATGAAAATTATTGGTTTTGTTTGTTTTTGTATAGTGTTGTAACAATTATGGTATCAGTAAATCAGAAATAGTAAACACATTTTAAGAATGGCATATTTCCCGGGGGGGGGGATAAAACTCTATATCTCAGTTTATGTTCTGAACTTCTGGGGCGTCTGTGGAAGGTGCATTCTTTTGACGTTGACCTCTTGCTCTGATTCTATGAAACTGAGCTATATGTAGTGAAAATACGTCTGCCATCGAGTTAACTTACATGAATAAAACTAAGACAATTGATACCGTGCGAGCAAAACAAGTAGACTAAACTATTCATGGAAATTTGTACCAGTTATTAAGAAACTCTGTTGGCCATCTATTTCAAATTCCATCAGTTTAGACTACGCTATAATACAGCTTCAAGTTAGATAGTTGTTTTTCCTCTTTCATTTTCTATACACATCTGAGAGGAACCGAAACTTTAATTGGATTTTTATACTTGTACTGTATCAAATTACAAAAATAGTTTTACGTTATTTCTTTTGTAAACTATACTTTTGTGTATTGATATAAGCAGTAGCAAAAAGTTAATTTAGCAAAGACTACATATATATCAGATTAGGATTACTATCATTGTAATTTAATGTCTGGTAAATGGCAGAAATTGTATGAAAACTGCTCTGAATATTTATTAAAGCCACGTTATTTTCCAGTATATATTTTCCTTTGTTTTATCTCAAAACTTCTTTTTCCTTGAAATTTTGCTGTAAGTAAAAATGCCAAACTGTACATCTTTATGAAAATAAACTTTCATTTTCAGTTGAGGATTTTATCGTTAAAAAACAATCCTTTTAATTAAAAATTGCATCTAATTTATTAAGTGAAAATTAGAAATAATTTATTTCACAGTTTTCAAAAATAAAGTAAATGAAGTAAAAGAAATTGTGTGTGTGAGTGGGATCTGGTGTGTTGTAACTTCTAACACCTGAATTCCAACGTCTTATTGAATCTGTAGCCAATTTTTAGTTGTGCACTTGTGTTGTTTGATTATGCATGAAGACTAAATATCCCTAATGCTTTTGGGCGCTATGGCCGTACACGTTTTCCCTTTAAAATGTTAACATAGGCTTGATACCGATTTCGTTTTCCCTCCTATGATAAACTTTAATATGTTAACATTTATATCTTTTTTCCAATTAATGTTGAATAAATAAACAAACTGTCCTTAAATACTGATGATAATAGAACTTTACATTGATTTTGTAAGTTTTGATTTTACATTTTATGTGTTTAAATAAAACTCTTTGTTGATGTTGTTGTTTGATCAAAGTCGAATAAATAAACAAACTGTCCTTTAAAGCAAATAAAAAGTGTTGTTGTTTGATCAAAGTCGCTCTTTGTTGTGGTAAAAATGTCTGAAGAAACATAAAATAGTGGTTCTTACGTTTAGTGACGAAGTGGATATTATGAACAAATTAAAACAGAGGGAGCCCTCAATAGCCGCGGTACTTGAAATTCTTTCAGGCGGTAGTAAAGTAAATTAATCTATACTTCCCTCCCTTTTAATTGGCTATATTTTTGTTTGCCAGCAATATCAAGCGTGGGGCTCGCGTATACCCGATTCAACTTTATTACTCATCACGATCTCTATTGGTCTACCCTCAAATTGAAGGTATTTTAGGCTGGAGTAAAGTAAAATAATCTGTGATACCTTTGGCATGGTCAAATACATCAATCGAAAGGGTTTGACCTTCTGAGCCTAAAACTGTAGTTAGATCTTAAAATGGCCAAGAGATGACGGAACTATGAGCTAAAAGTTTGTACTTAGAAAAAAAAAAAGCAAACTCAGAGCCATCCATGAGCCGATATACCGCAGCTAAAAAGATGAATCTTACAAAAACTACCAGAGAAATATTGTTCGAGATACAGTTTTGTTATGTTCAAGATATGATTTTTAAATAATGTTCAGTTGTCAGAATTTTTGATTATCGAAACCACCATTGGTCCCAATTAGTCCAGACATTCGGTGCTATACAGCATATATATTAAATGTTATTATTTAGAGGCAAAAATTGGTATCTTGGAAATAATTGTTGCAATAAATGTGCTGTACATTTGTATTTTATCACGAACGTAAATTTTCTTAATCACACACACACGAACACAAATGCATTTAAAGTTCAGTTGATGTATTTAAATCGATTACGATAGTATTTCTATTGATACAAAGAAACTAAGACGACCAGTATTTGCATAAGTCACGTTTTTGTTACCCCAAAAATATTCATAAACAATGTATATCATGTTACTTTAATCGCTACAATATTTATCTTAAGCTTGGTATACAATGCAAGTAGAATTCGGTCTGCAGTGTTAGCCGAGTGGTAAACAACATAAAAAATTCACGCAAGGAGCGCGCGTGTAGAGAGTTATTGACGTAGCGGTATTTTGTCTGATGAGACAAACAACCCAGTTACGTCAGTATGCCTGTGAGGCATAATCTAAAAGTAATTTTCAGGCTGTGGTGGAGCTGTTGTAGCAGACGACGTGCATGCTTTGGGACTAAGCCTTATCGTTACATACGTAAGCAAAATGGGAACTTGTCTGCAAACTGTTGGTATTAAAGCAGTCAATCCAGAGAATCGCTTGGAGCAGTCTTTAACGGGACAAAGCCCTAAAATATCTAACTCGTACGTCTGAAAACCTGTTGTAAATCTTTGGCTCGGTGTTTCTTACCAGAGCATTTTGAAAATTAATAAAAATTAATACTAATTATAGCAACCATTGTACTATGTACTTTCCATGCATATTCTGCCTGGATGAAATTTCACCGTTTTATGTCGAAGTACTATTTTTTCTAAGTCTACTATTTGATTGGAGGTTATAGAAAATAAATAATACGATCGCTGACAATTATACAAAAATATAATGTGGCAAACTGTGATAAGCGACAATAAAAGTGTAATGCAAATAGAATTATTCTATACAAAGAAAATAAGTAATACGATCGCTGACAATTATACAAAAATATAATGTGGCAAACTGTGATAAGCGAGAATAAAAGTGTAATGCAAATAGAATTATTCTATACAACCTTAAACACACACAAAAATACAACTTAAATCATGAAAAACATAGATGAGTCCTTTGATGACCCACAAAATAAAATCATCAAAGTAACTTTTTCTTTCTAGTCAAATACGCAAAGAAATTGTCTTCTTAGGTTCTTTATGTGTATAGCTCTGACGTGGTTTTTATTAATATTTTATAAAACCGTTACTCTATTAAATATGTAAAGTAACCAAATCAATATGATTACAAAATTGAAAACACAGTTTTATACGCTGTCGATCTATAGTTTTTACCTCCTTATTGTAAATTTATTTTATCGTGAAATGGTAGATTTAAGTAATATTGTAGCAGGAATTGTTTAGCTTTGAAGTAATTTTATAGGTTAAATAATGAATAGAAAACGTTAAAATTATTCTATTTTCGCTTCGGGAAACAAATTAGCCAAAACATTCATATGGCTTGCGAAAACCTCTTACGTATATTACTACCGATAGACAAGTATTTGATGTTTATTAAATCGTAGACAGTGGACAATGATAAGGAATATTTTTATTTTTTACTAATGTCACTGCCAAATTAGCGATTTCAGCTGTTTTCATTCCTTTTTAATCTTCCTATTACAACATCAGAAAAAAATTCAGATAAAATGAGTTTAGCATAATACAGTAGACTGTTTTGAATTCTCGTTATGTTTATTTCGTAACTGTTTTTCCAAAGCGCTTTGTTTTGTTCTCGTCCTTATTATTGTTATTGAGGTAATTAGGTTACAGGAAACTGTTTTCCTGTTAAAAACTTTATTACAATATATTTTGGTCCCATTTCTAAAAGTGTATATGTAAAAACTTTTATTGTTTACATTTGAATATACAGTTTTATTGTTATTTGTCGAGCATCTCTTGGCATAAACTTTGACCCAAAGTTCGAGTGTTTACTACCTCTTCACGGCTCAGTTCGCATATACCTCGTGTTCTTATTGTCGACGGATGGCAGCCACATGTATGATACTACACACAAATAAGTTGTTGCGTCAGCAAAATGAGATTTATTTTTTGCAAATCTAGTCTATTTCTATAGTAATTATATCATATGTCTTAGTAAATTCACTCGAAAATGAATGTAAAAATTTCGGAAAAGAAATTATGAACATTAATTTATTTTGTATGTACGTCAATCCCATTCTGATGCATAAGCTAACAATTCATTATTTGAACAGTGTTAATCTAAGGGCATGTTGCTACTGGTGTGAGCCGTGAACTAACGGCCGATGGATGTGTTTAGCACCGACAGGTGTGAGGGTTGGCCCTGTGTTAGAGCTGTGGATTTTTGAAGCTGGCAAGCGTGTTTGAACCCGTATCATACAAAAAAAACAAAAAAAACTCTGCCCTTTAAAGTTGTGGGTGCGTTATAAAAGTGACAGTCAATCCCACAATGCGGATGGTGGTTGTTAAGAATTCTACTAGCTGTCTTCCCTGTGGTCAGTAGTTCAAAATTAGTGACGGCAGGAGATAATCTTAGTAGCTTTGCCGTCACTACGAATACAACAACTATATATTTTTGTTAATGCCAATTGCCTGACCATAAAAATACACTATGCCCACGGGTAGACTTGTTTTGGGAGATTTGTGTATATAAACTTTGCCCGTAGAAAGTGTTACACAACATGATTATCAAACGATATAAACACATATCAAAACAAGAGACCTTCAGTGCTCTCCACCGAAGCTTGGAAACTTGTACATTAGATTTTTTTTACTACAGCAATTGGCTCTGAAACCAGTTTCCTCATTTACAAAATAAAAATCATGATACAATAAAGAGAACCCTTGGATCGAAGAGAAACTACGATGAAGCTAGACATGTGTTCTGGAAGTGTTAACAAAGTAATAAACGTAGATTTTTGAATTTGCGAAAACTCGTAAGCTTCCAGCCACACCTCAAAACCAACCACTTATTTTCATCAGAAGGTTAACCCTAAGACCTGGAATTGCAGTAGCTTCATTCGACAACCTTTCCGAAAGAAAACCAGAGCATAAGGTCTACTGCCATTTTAAAACTACTTCGTTCAACGTAGGTTTTATTCAGTCTGATAATCGTAATAAGGCAGTACGGAATATCGGTTTTTACAAAGTGCAACTGATTTCAGTATTGTTTTTGGTTATTTTTTTCTGAGTTGTGGTATGTGAAATATCTGCTATATTAAAGTAATACTATATTCAGAAAGCTGTTAGGACTTGTAAAATGGTAGTGGGAACATATCTTACTTTGGATTAATGTGTATTCAGCTGCTCCTTGATTTTTTTTTTTCCAATGTATTCTCGTTTCAAGTGAAGAAAACAATTACGTTGGTATTGACCTATTTAAACGAAGGACGGTGTAATACAAGTAAAAACCTTAGTAGTAGACAGATGTGAGATGAAACCTGTTTTGTCCAACTGTTCGTTTGATCTACATGTCTTAAGAGGAAAATTTAATTCCGTGTATGTGATATCCTTATAACCTTGAGACTGCAAAGTGAACATACTCGATTCTACCTACCTTACGTACGTGTTGTTTTCGAAACGAAGAGCGAATCGAAATAAATAACGAATTATTAATTTATGTAGTTCACACGTGCTTATAGAAACAGCAATGTCAACAAGTCATTAAGGGTAGCATAAGTTACTTCAGATGTATAATAAAATATTAAATAGTTAACTGCATTTGAAATGTGGAAACCACATGCGATCTTTCATAACTTGGGGTAACCAAGGGTTTGAGAGAAGAACGTTCATTTTGGACGTATCCAGCCATATCTCCTACTAGGTAGAGAGAGAAATCGAACTAGCAGCCGAGTAAAAGACATGAAGTCATCTTAAGTAAAGTATATATCGAACTTTGCTCTGTTTTAACTGTGATCCTTTTACTAAAATTTTGTATTTTATAAAAAAAAGATATGAAAGGACTTGCACAAAGGCTTTCCTATGTATAAAAGTAAGTCCACTGAGGTCACAAAAATTGGCTGTGCCTCTTGAAACTCCATATTAAATATACCTTCTTATGGAAAAAAATAAATAACGAACTGGATCGTGTGATTCTCTCATATTCAATATATCCAACAATTCTTTATTCATTTTTAAGACCAACTTTCTAACGATGTAGCTGTTAGTTAAGCTCTACGCTATATACGTACCAATTGTCAATGTCTGAAAAGGGGGACAATTACATCTTTCAACGGTTGAATCTCCTATTTCCCCTCCCCAGTGGCATAGCAGTATGTCTACGGACTTACAACTCTAAAATGCGGGTTTCGATATTCGTAGCGGGCAGAGCACAGATAGCCTATGTGCAGTTTTATGCTTAATTACGAACAACAACAATTTCTATTTATATTAAATAGTAAGGCCAGGAAAATTTAGCAAATGAGTAACATTTTATTTGTGTCAAGATGAAAAACAGCCCAATTGTTAATTCGTAAGGCATCAGAATGCGCAAAATGGAAAACATATCTGTTAATTTTCTCGATATTTTACTGGAACCGATGATGCTAAAATCTTCTTAGAGAATGACCAATAAATGTCTACAATGAATAAGGAAGCAATAAATAGAAGGCCCCTTTGAATGAGTAAATTCGAAATAAAATTAAAACATTAAAGAGAACGTAACAATAATATATTTTAAAAATACAAGAATGCCTACACAACAATAGTGTTTTGGTAATACTGTCTACTGAATCAGATCGTTGTAATGTTTTTAGGTCTAACATTGATACAAACAGTAGAAAAGTACACTGGTATAATAATGTAGCTTTTTTTTTTCTTCGAACGTTTAGCTTTTATATAACGAAGAAAATCTCGGTGACTTAGCGTTCTTTTATTTTTTTAATATTCCAGCAAACTTGGATTATCGTAACAAAGTGAAAAGCACTTTCTCAAGCTTAGCATGGCTTATCTCCTTTATGACAAAGTAAAACTGTTCGAAGTTCAGTTGTATTTCAGAGTTTGCGCTCTAATAATATTATATCATGTGTGAAGTACACAACGTGCTATACAAAATGTGCTTTAATACGTGGACTTCGCGTTATTTTGTAACTTGAATATTTCATAAATTTTATAAAATGTGTAGTTTTTATATAACACATAAGCAACTTCTTTTTATTATGTATAAAACGACGTTAATTAATTTTTCTAGTAATAATTATATAATTTGAATGGACACAGATCAAATTTAGTTGTAACTAGAGATAAATTCAACTGTTATACACGTGGATTTAAGGTCCTTGGTCCACTTATTGTTCTACGTTAACTCCTACGGGGTTTATAACTTTGTTGCAATTATTGGGTCTTACATTGACGTCATTGCTGATTAACATGTTTGATAAAATGAGCGGTTAGGTATATTAGTTGTAGTTTCTAATAACATTACGAGGCAATGATTTGGCCGTCGACCTTATCTGCCTTTGATATTTTGCATAAATGTGTTAAATAGATATGCGTGTTTTTTGATAATAAAAATATATTCAAGCCGGTTTTCAAACAGAATGTCAAGGGATATCGCTTAACGACATTTTGTCTCCAAGATCTCAAAGAATAGCAGTTGGTTTTAAACTACCGATAAAACTCAGCTGAAGGCTTAATGCTGAAAATAAATGTAAGATTAACGGTAATGTATTAAGTATACCCATAATATGACTTTGGATCCTAAAGTAGTAGCGGCCTGTTTGTACAAATACTACCCATAACTTCCGAAAACTTCTGACACGACTTCGTTTTTTGCCATTAGCCAGTTT
This sequence comes from Tachypleus tridentatus, assembly GCF_004210375.1. Taxonomy (NCBI): domain Eukaryota; kingdom Metazoa; phylum Arthropoda; class Merostomata; order Xiphosura; family Limulidae; genus Tachypleus; species Tachypleus tridentatus. The sequence continues at coordinate 63,790,228 of NC_134830.1, read as the reverse complement.
GCAATATAATTTTTGCTGAATGCTCTCTATTTTATTATTAGGATAATTAAAACCAATTTCCAGGACAAAGACCAATGATTAACTTCCGAAGGAAACTTTAGCAACACTCTATAGTACACTCAACGTTATCACCTATTTGGTATATTTAGCCTACGTTTCAGTCACAGTTACTTGGATACACTCACTTTCAAATGTGTTTACTCTTCTACTTGTTAATACAGTAAGAGCAGGTCTTATCGAACATTGTATTTCTGTTGGGGTGTGTCTGCTGTTTACTAAGAACTTTTTACATATTATTCGTGGTCCTTCATTAAATGGTTGACAACCCCTCTCGAGCTATTAGTGGTATTTAAAGGGCCTTCTCTGGCCCTGGCTTAAAATAATGTCGGTTTCTTGTCAGATTATTGCCTTACATTGTAAGTTTGGGCGCTTTAATATTTTTCAGTATATAAGTGGTTACCGTACGCAGTTTGCTATAACCTATATTCCATTGGAGATAGGTTTTTTAACATTTAAAACTAACATATGTTTATTTGAAGTTCACTAACGAGAGAAGCACAAATGCTTTGGTAGTATCATCTTTGAAAATAGATCAGTGACAAACAACGAAAAAAATTAAGAAATTGAACATTGTACGGAAGAAAGACCATGAAACCGACTTGTGGGAATCATCAATAGTCGTGGCTGTAATTTGATCTCGAATCGGGTCAAGAAATGGACCTATGAGCTAAAAGCTTGTAATTGAAAAAAAAACAAAAAAACAGCCTTATACATTTTTGCAAGTAACTACAAACAAACTTTGATATTTCTAAACTCTTGTAAAAATAAATAAAAAATCGAAGTTTAAGAACTAAAAATGTATACTTTCTACCTATTTTATTTTGACTTCCATACTTTTAAGACGATTACTCTATGCAAGGTAAGACGACATTATTTTATTACCATACTGTTAAGGTTAAGAATTTCGAAAACTTCCACCACATTATTGGTTGGTTGGTTGGTTTGGCGCTTTATGGCGCAAAGCAACTAGGCTGTCTGCGCCTCTACCACGTGGAGTTGTTTGAGTTGTTAGCAAAATATAGTGGTTTGGTTTATTTGGATTTTCGGGCAAAGCTACACGAGGATTATCTGCATCTGCCGCCCTTAATTTAGCAGTGAAAGACTGGAGGGAAGGAAACCAGCCCTCACCACCCGCCACGAACTCTTGGGCTGTTTTTTTACTAATTAATAGTGAAATTGATTGTTTGTAACTTTATAATGCCCTCGTGGCTGAAAGGGCGAGCATGTTTGGTGGGACGAGAATTTGAACCCACGACCCTCAAGTTGCGAATCGAATGACTCAAGAAAGTGGTTTGTTTATTTAAACCAAACTTAAAAAAAAATAATAAGACAATAATAAATATGAAGAAAAAATTTGGAGAACTTAATAATAAGAACGCTTTGAACATGTAATTTTAACATGAGCTTCACGAAATAACGCATTCGTCTTGTTCTTCGCACGTATAGAACGTAAACTTGTATCAGATAAACTCGTATAGCTTTAGAATTAAAAGCAGGTTACTTTTATAGTGCAAGCGTTGCACAAACCTCTCATGATTAACTTTAATTGTTACGTGTTTTTAATTTAAAGCCAGTTTTCTCAATTACTGGGTTTATGTAGGTAGCTTAAGTATTAGACAAATGATGCCTGCTTCAAAAGTTAATAGGTCGTACGTATTTATAGCGTGTGCAAGGTGACGTGGTGTCATGTCTGCTACACGAGCATCCATTTTATGTGACGTTTTGCGATTGATATGTTACACTTATAGTGATTAAACCACATGAAACGAGCTAATTCCTTGTTTATAATACTTTTATCGAAAATGCACTTTGGTGACGGCTGTCAGTATAGCTGAGGCTTCGTTTATACTTTGCTTTAAAACATAGTGAAATATTTGTGTTAAGCAAATAATACTATATACGTGTGAAAGTATGAAAATAAAAGCAGTCAGCGCTAACAATTCTGTAATACATAAGGACTTTGGCGTTATTTCAAGTATATAGAATAGATTTTTTAAAATGTATGTAACAAAGAACAATCCAGAATTTTCATATTACCTCACTAAATGTACATTAAAGCAGTTAAGAATTGTGGGTTGTACTTACTTGTGTTATATATATTCAGAAATGTGTTTTCCTGGAAGTATTATTTAATGGACCAGCCATAAGTTAAAAAAAAAAAAAAAAGGATAACAGCCATCAACAGTCGTCCCACTGATTAAATGTACCATGACCTTGACGAAGTTGTATCACATTTTATGTCATACAGAAGAACGTTGGTGAGCAGAGCCCATCATCCTGATGTGCTTCCTTTTTATTAGATGATTTCTCAAATTCATTTTAACCATAGCTTGCAGTAAGGATTGTTAAAACGATTCAGGCTCATCCAACTTTTAAGTAAGTGTTTATCTCTAAATTCAATAAATTTTTCTATAGCTGGAATTTGTATGTACCAGCCCTGCTGGTACTTCATAAAAGTGTTTGTACATGTGCAGCGTTCTCAAAATAACTCGTAACAAGGTAAACACCATCTAATATTTAAACACATTTTAATAAAATGGTATAACTTTACATCAGATGAGTTTGGCAAAATTTTTTAAACATTTCTTTAATTCATCTGTCTGTATTCAATCATTTTACAAAAATGAAGTTCTGAAATATCCAATTTTAACCACACTTTATGCAACATATCATCTAACTTCTCACCCATAGCTATCCTTAATTTGTAATTACTCAACAGAAGGTTTTTTCTTTTGAATTTCAAGCAAAGCTACTCGAGGGCTATCTGCACCAGCTGTCCTTAATTTAGCAGTGTAAGGCTAGAGGGAAGGCAGCTAGTCATCACCACCCACTGTAAATATTTGGACTACTCTCTTACCAATGAATATTGGGATTGACCATCACATTATAACATACCATGGCAGAAAGGGCAGGCAGGTTTGGTGTGAGGAGGATTTGAACTTATGACCCTCAAATTATGAGAGGAGTGCCTTAACCACCTGGCCAAGCTGGGCTCAACAGAAGGAGAGAGACCAGTCAGTTGCACCTTCTACCTTTTTATCTACCCTAATTGAATATCTGGATTGGCTATCACTGATACAGTGCCCCTTCAGTTGAATGCTGGAACATAGTCATCGGCATATCATGGCTCAAACTTTGAACCTTTCAATCTGCAGTTTGGTGTGTAAATGACTCATTCATGCATGACTCAGAGAAACTCGCTGAAAAAATACTTATTTTGAGTAGTACTCTTGTGCATTACCAGCAATCTTTCCAAGTGATTGTGGGTAGTGAGTGTATTTTTCACAGCTTCAGGGTGCATAACAACATTTGCATCAATAAGTTTGAAGCATTTCTCAAGCACATACACCACCCATTGAACTGAAACCTATATTCTAGCAAAGCTCTAAGTATTATTAAAATTTTAAACATCACAAGAAAATTTCTCAGCACAGTGAAACAAGTAAATATTTAAGTTTGAAATTTAACAATAAGATAAACTGTTTCAAAAGTAAATTCAAGTTTATACAAAAGAGAGATAAAACTATTATAAAAACTATTTGGGGGCAATGCTTGTATCAAATGCAGCTCTTCTACCATCATAAGTACTAAAAAGTCTTTCAGGTTTTCATTTGTAAGTTTCTTCACAAACTTTTAAGAACACTGGTGTGTATTCAATAGTAGGTCATTGTTATTGGTGAGATATTTAGCCATTTCAACTTATTTGCCATCTTTCATTCTGTAAAAACAAACTGTAGCATGTGTATAGATTTTTTCAGAGGTTGGTGGTGTTTAACGTACAGTCAGTAAACATTGCTGTTAATGTATATCTTAAGGATTCCACATTCACATTTCCAGGGACAACTGTAGCACTTAGTAATTAATATCTTAGGAAATAAAATTAATTTGACTTTTTATTTCAAAGTGTTTTAAATATTGTTTGGTAAATTTATGAAATTTGGACTTTGCCAAGTGTGTACTTGGTTGGTCCATTCTATGTTCACAAAATATGGCAAGCTTTTAGTAAAGTGTGCTATCCTGTCACACACAAGTTTCTTAGGTGTGTTATAAAAATACATGTACTCGAGGTGTGTCTGTGAATTGATAGTATTAGTGTGACTCAGGCTGTGACAAGTTTAAGTTGATATTCATGTGAAGAGTGAAATACTATTCTCCAAGGTACAATGTGCATAACCTCTAAAATGCATCTCTACAGTTTTGTTTTCAGTATTTCTGAATATTGTATCTGATCTACTCTTTTCTACTGCAAACTGTTAAATCTACAGTGTTGGGTACAATGAATAGGTGATAACTTTGGAATCAACTGGATAGTCTCATATTGAATGGCACTCTGTAAAAGATCATAGCAAGCACACTTGACCCCCATCTGTGCACATAGGGTTAAAAAGTTGTCGTCATTTGTGCACTAAATTGTATTGTAATATTTTGAAAATTCCAAAGTGAAAATAACTAAATTTAATATATTGTCCACTGTTTTAAGTTATTCTTGTATTATTTGGAGCATGTTGTTAAATATGTCTTCACCAGTCTTTAATTTAATATTACTGATGCCTGTTTGTGGAATTAGAAATAATAGTCATTTAATTATTAGTAGTGACATAGTCAGATACTTTTCAGTGTCACTTTTAACAGAAGAATATATATCTATATTGTTATAGGTGCATGAAACAAGAAAAAGTGTGAAGTTTTGCCTTATTCATCATATATCATTTGCTAAACCTAAAATACTTCTGTTCATGGTTAATACATTAGAAAAACTGAGCATAATGTTATAATACTTTAAAAGAAAATGTAGCACACTTTTGTGTTATCTTTTAGATTAGCTAAAACACTATCTGTACGAGTAAAGCTGTACAGTAGAACCACTCTTTTGAGTTATTGTTAGGTTGTCTGAAACTTTCTAAAAACATTCACCGTTTGTTTAAATTTGTGTTGTAGAACCAGTCATATTTTAGTCAGCTGAAACTATGCAGAAAAGCACTCACTTTGTGAATAAAACTGTGCAGTTTTATTTGGAGTAATTGGTTCAAACAATTAAAACATTCACTATATTAGCTATACTGTGTATTGTGACTAACTTGTATCCTTTGGATTAAGTGTTTATTGAAGTTGTGTGATAAGTATTTCAGCATAAGTGTGTGACTTGATTTTTTTTGTATTTTATATTTTTAAAATAAAATAATATAAAAAGAAATGTTGAATAGCATTGCTTATCTAATTCATTTTATTCATTACATATCAAGCGTAAGGCCAAGTATTAAAATTTATAAAATAGCTCAACCTTGAATTTATAATAATAATAAATAATGTCATGCCTATTACATGATTTCCTTGCTGATAGAAATATTTCAAAATTCCAAATGTCTCAATATTTATGTTTTCATTTTTGCAAAGTTATGGTTGTTGTTTTTGTATTTGATACTAGACAATGAAGAAGAAATTCTTTGTACTGAAGTCAGAATCTGCTTGTAGTCCAGCAAAACTAGAATATTATGACACAGAAAAGAAGTGGAAAGCAGGAGCTCTCCCGAAACGGAGCATTATCCTCAAGACTTGTTTCAATATTAACAGAAAATTTGATGCACGACATAAATTTGTCATAGCCCTCTATACAAAGGATGACTGTTTAGGGCTAGTGGCAAATAGCCAAGTGGAGTTAGAGGAATGGCTCACTACACTCTTGGAACTCCAGCATTATGGAAGTAATGCAACTGGAGACAGCAAACCCAAACCTTATTTTGGTAAGACAAAAATTAATCACGTTAATATATAATGTTTTGTAACACAGTTTGCATACAAGTCTTTTACTACTACTATTTTCTGCTGATAATTTTTGCTTGTAGGCTTTCCTGTTTTATTGAACATCTACATTTTATTTATTGCAACCTTTATGGTTTAATATGCAAGCTTTGTCTTTCATAGTCAAAAACATCAAGTAATTTCTATAAATAAGTTCTTGGTTTGAAAGTTGTACATTGTACTAAAGATAATATGCAAATACATTACACAGTGATTCAAACAGCTTTTGAATTTTGTAACAATGCATTGACCTTAATATACATCATTTTGTAGGCCCAGAGTTCTTATAAAACCATTATGTATTTTGATAATTTTTGAATTTTATTTTTGTTTCTATAGTGTGCAATCATTTTATGAGCCACAAATATAGTTTATGTCAATTTAGGTATTCTTGCTTCTCAATTATTATTCTCTTACCTTTTGATGTCTGAGTAGAATATGAAGAATTTTATTTTCAATAAGTAGTATATTCATCAACTTTTGTTTATGCAAAAATACAAAGCACAGAATACCAACTTTTGCTATAGTTCTTGGAACCAATTTATTATAGAAGTGATAACATTTTAGTTACGCCCATGTACTTTTAAAATGCTGTCTAACCCAGAACCTCCTATGGCATCTTTTTGTTCTACTTGTATGTAAAACATTATTCCTGAAATATACATGTAGACATATTCTCAACATATATCTTTTGACTGATTGATTTTTTTTGTAACTTTCAACTTGTGTACATTAACTAAAAGTAATTTTGTGATTTATAAAAATGTGGATTATTATATTAAAACCTTGTATCACTTATTAAGTGGAGCTGTACGAATATATCAACAGTAAAATTTCAACAAACAAATTATATACACACACACACACACACACACAAATTGAATGCCTGTTGAAATAAGCTCAATAAATTAATTTATTTTGTGTATGACAGATAGTTGCTTTCATTTTGCCTTTTAATTTACTTGGTTTTATATCTTATTGGATGCCATAAAAAGGTATAGTTAAGCAAGTATTCATAAGACATACCGTCAAAAACTCGTATTGATCTCGTATTTCTGTAGGGAAAAGACTAGAATTTCATGCACTGAGCAACCAATTGAGTTTCAAGTTTGTGTCATGATGACAGGTTTTTTTTGGGTTTTTTTCCTGTCTGCTATAAATGTCAAGGTTACCTTCAACCACTGACTTCATATAAAGGTATGCTTGTGGTTTCCATGTGTTTGTTCTTAAGTATCAAAAACTTGTTACTGAAGTGCAGTGACTCATTGTTATTGAAATATGCTATTTAGATTGCAGGCTCTGTTGTTATTTTTTCACAGGTTTTTGGATGCCAAGAAAAAGCACTTTGTAAGTTATGATGAGGAATTATATAAATGTCATTCATTTTTTTCTGTTGCTTAATCATTTGTACCTGGTCTTCATTATTTATCTGTATTACTGATTTTTTATGGTTACAATTAAGTAGAGCACTAGCTGACAATTCCACAAATTTCACTGATAAGTTTTTGTCTCTAATGTGGAGAGCAGCTGCCTCTCAGGAGATAGAAGAGAGCTCCTCTGTTGATGTAACCACTTGCTTTGTAGCTGTTTACTACCCTATTGATATCCTATCTGTTGTTTTTTTCGCTACACCATAAGGTACTTTGTTTTCCAACAATCTCAATCACTCTGAATGTTAATTAATACCTTCCATGTTTGCCACATTGGCCTTATTAGTGGAGGTTGATATCCTGTTAACAGAGTGGTGCTGGAGGCTCCATTTATGAACCTGTCATCTGCCTTCCCCTTTTGCTTTACTCCTGACGCACACTATCAGATGATGGCAGTGCCATCAAATTAGTTAGCTTTCTGCCATCCATTGGAGATCAACCACTCAAGGGCATTTCCCTTGAGTCATTGGTATTATGTTGATGGAAATATCTATTTGCAATTTGTTGTTTTCAACAATCCAAAGGAATGATTGTTTTATGACATCCAACTTCATCCTTCATGTGGGAAGCTTGAATACTCCCTCAGCAGTTATACAGAATGTTGTTTCTCATTGAGATAATGAATATTCAACCTTCTTTCTTGCTGTAGGAACCATCTGTGACTGTGATGGCAGATGACTGACCACATGGTCTTTAAGAAGGTGCTGACAGGCTTTTTCTATTTATTACTCTGTGGTTATAATAATTGATTTTATCTTTTAGCACAGAAACCTTGTAGCACTATTTTTACTATATTATAGTTGCATTCATATCAACTAACAGTGTTATAGGTAAAATTTAATTTAACATATTCATAAACTTACAATTGAATTTAGTTAGACAAGCAAACATATCTTTTTTTTTTTATGCCGAAACGTTTTTATGTAGAATGCTTGAATCTACTGTTGCTAGAAAGTTTAATTAGAAACAGAAAGTCAAGTCTATTAAAACTTTAATGCAAAGAACATTGAGAAATTTACTACTGTTTATGTCTTTTCAGAATTGGTAATTTTTTTTTATATTGTTCATCTACTAGAACATTATTTAAAGTAGATATTGCTAAGTATGTGAAGATCAGCCGGTTATTTGTTAACTGTTCATCAATCTGCATTTTAATTTTCTCCCATTATTACCTATTTAGGATTCTTACAGCCCTTAAATGTTGTGGAAAAAAATAGGCAGTTTTTTGTTGTTGTTTTTTTTGCATTTTTCACTGATGTTTAAAGAGAATCAGAAAAATGACATTTTGTATATTTGTCCTTTTAAAATTTAAATCAAAGATACACTGCATGAGTTGTATTTTAGTTGTTTCATATACAATTCAACTAGGATAAGCCTTGATTACCATGTGTGTTATGTCACACATACTAACCAGCATATGTGAAAATCTGTTGATCAAGTTGCATAATGTTTTTTTCAAGAAACAGGTTGTGCTAAATAATGCTATTAATCTAATTGGTTATATGTTCTGTAATTTGTCTTCTAGTCCTAAAAATGAGTGTATTTAGGGTGTAAACTATTTATGTTGAAACAGTATTAACCCAAAGATGAAATGCATTTTTTGAACTACTTGTAAAAGACTAAACAATGCACAAATCACACTAAAAAAATATAAACAAATGTATCACAAACATTGCATTTAATTCTGCTAATTACTAACAGGTTTCCTTAGTAAATTAATTATTTCACCCACTTCTTTTGGCCCATTTTTATTTACTTTGTGTGCTCTGACTGTGGTAACAAACTGAAACATAGAATTAATCAATCTGATGCTATATATATACATATATACATGGATCCTGCAAGTTACAAATAGTATATAAACAAGCTAGTAATTCAAAGGCAAAATTATTTATATTTTACTTGTTATTTAAGCAAAATCAAAGTTGAACTGTCAGTATGAAAATACAAGATTTTGTACACGAACAAAGAAATTGTCCCATCAGAACATTTCACGTGCGAGAGTGTTACCTTTGTTAATAAAAAAAAAATGTGAATGCGCTGCATTACGGATCATGTTATACTAAGCATGAAACTTGAGTATTTATAACCTCATTAGGTCAACAGGTCAGTCACTCATAGCTACATATTTTTAATCATTTGTCAAAACTTATTGCCTAAACTTTTGCTATATTGTAATACAGCATGGGAAGATGAATAATAATCTAAGCATCACTTCTTTCAGACCATTGAAGTTATATTAAAACACTACAAACTTTTGACAAAGGAAAACAAAATCTCATCAATATTTAACTGTTTTGTTTATCTGCATGCAATACTGAAAATATGAAATCTGTAGACAAATTTACAAATAGGAAACCAACTGAGCATTAAAATAATATAGCAGTGTGTATATGGACATTATGTGTACATTAACAATAATTAAAACTTTTACAGTCGAACTGTACTAAATAATAAATTCATTTTAGAATATTAAAAAGAAAAGATTTAACCAAAAAGGATTTTATCTGCAAAAGGCAAATCCTGAAATAAATAAATATAACAGTTAATTGAAATTACAAGAAAGACCTCCCCACAATTACATATTTATCACAACAGAAAACTTGGAATAAATACCTGTCCAGTTGAAAACTAGCTGTAAATGATGCATAACGTAGCCTAAGGACATATAATACAAGAGTCAAGTTTGATTTTACAAATGTGGAATCACTAGGTTCTTGAACTCAGTCTGATTATGAATCTGCAGTTTTATATATATATATATTCTTTTCTTACTTTATCATAATCTAAAAATGTACAAAAAAAGTAAGTACTTATTCACAGTAAAGTAATAAAGTTCAGTAAAATTACACTCGGTAAGTACTACATGTGAATAATAATACTGTGGTTTCAGTTTTACTCTCCCTAGGTTTTAAAAACAAGATTAAAACACCATTCACTTTGTTGCTGAAATTTCCTTATTGTCATATGAAATCAAAACTAAATAGGACCAGAAGTAAACTGCTAATTACCATGCCCAGACAGTCAGTCCGAGTATTGGTGGTTCGCTTTTGGGAAACTGAGATCTGATTGATCAGTCTAGCTTGAGAATTGTAAGTATTTCAAGGTGTGATAAAATGTGACCCATATGAGACTGAGGTGTGAAATGATAACCAGGTCTTGGTATTTGAAGAAATGTGAGCATTTTTAGTGTGCAGTAAATTGTAAACCTATATTACATATGCCTACATTTTGATAATTTAGATATCTTGTACATCTGCATATCCAAGGGATATGATGACAGAAAGCAATTAAAATATGAAGTTGTACACTAATTTCAATATTTTTCAAAGATGCATGTCTGAAAAGTAGTTATTCATGAAATAAACAACTAATGTTATCATTACTGATTTAAATATTGCAAAAATTTTACACTACACATGAAAATCATTCAGTTAAAAATATCAGAATACATACTGCATTCCATTGAGCATTTGAATAAAATTTTAAACAGAAATCTAAACTCATATTCATGATTGATTTGAGACTTAGAATTTAAACAGCTAGCATGTGCAAGCCTATTAAACATTGTTATTATACAGTTTGTAGTGGAACTATGTAACTTGGACTGATTCTGTAGAAAAATAAATACATATACAAGTTATTATTGTTGTCAAGAGCAATAAAGCCATAAAATACATCTTGGTTCCCAGTTTTCAAGAATCCATTTCACTAATAAGAGACTTGTACTTATAAGAATGGTTATTCCAAATAATTATTCTGTTTCAAAAGGGGAGCTGATCTTAGTTTGCTGGTTGATTGTTATCACAGTTCTGATTCAAATCTACTCAACCCAGAAGCCTACTAGGATATCATTCAGTATCTGAGCAGTCTTGTTCTCTGAAACAATGATGACTAACATTCAAATTGGCATTAGTATAAAAAACTGCTTGAATTCGTTTATCCCACTCAAAACACCCAAATAGTTTAGGAAACTATTTAATAAAGATACACCTGCAGAAGCTTGTCCACTACAAATGTGATTTTCACAACCATTACATAGAATTCCTAACTGTAATGTGACTGTATCACTCATTGTAACCAAATGTGCACAGGGTTGGTTCACTGGACCAACTCTCTGTTGGAGAAGGAATGTTGACTGTAATTCTAGATTTAGTATGATGCATAGTCTTACATGAGATGTGGCAAGGTTTCAGTAATATGTACAGTTCTGTTGAAGAACATATAAATAAAACTGGATTTCTTACAAAGTATTTGTACTTAAGATGTGACCTTGAATTCATGATGTCAGTCTAGCTCAGATTGTGACAAGTCATAATACAAGTTGATGTTCATGTGATGAATAAAGTAATTTTGTCCATCTTACAGTTTGTATATTGTATAAGCATAACCTCCAAAATATATATCTATAGTTTTTCAGTATACTCAATTTGGCATTTACTCTTTTCTGTCAGGAACTGTCACTGAATCAGCAGTGTAGGTTAAAATGAATAACTGATTAACCTGACATCAAATATGTAATACCAATTTGAATGGCACTCAGAGAATGTCATGGCATGCACACTTTGACCCCTACCCTAACATATCAGGCTAAGTCTACAGGAGTGATCACATGACCCATTTTATGATTACTTAATTTACACGTGTAATCAGTAGAGAGGTCCTTTATAAAGGTTTTTTCTGGTAATATGGCCTGTCAATGTTGGTTGGTTGATTTGGTGTTATATGGCACAAAGCAGCTAGGCTATCTGTGCCCTGTCAATTTAGAAGACTGGATCTACTTTGAATGTCATATTTTGATCCAAAATTAGGACACAACTAAGTTACAAGTTTCAATGGTTTCTTATTCTGCTGAGAAACTATAAACAGACTTTTCTTTCCAACATAATTAAAAAAAGATAACTTTTGCTCCTGAATGATGAATTTCAATCCTGTTCATTTAATTTTATACAAGAATAATATTTGATTCAAGAGATTTTTCAAAAGCTTATTTGAAACAGAAGCTTTATATCAGTTTGAACCATCCTCAGAATTTTCAGAAAGTGTTTCTTGTGCATAAAGTGTTCTTCTCCTGTTTTTATTCATCATGTTTTGCATGTTTGCTCAAAAAACAGACAAATTTTTAAATGCCTCATTTCTTTTCGTATAACTTCTGGAAACTTCATAAGAAGACATTTTAAATAAAGATGTTTTGTTATGTAATTCCTAAACAAAAACCTTGATGCCCAAGATTTATTAACATGTTGGCTTCCACACAACCCACCAGTGAGACCCGCATGACCCACTAATGAGTTTTCCTCTATTTTATTTTTAAAGGGCCACTTATTGGCTGAGACACAATGGCTACATATACACTATTTCTAAAAAAGTAATTGTAAAATAACTGGTGGGACCCTGAGAAGTATTTGCAAAATAGGTTTGGGAGCCAACATGCCAAAGAAGATAGAAATTATAGTGTGATTTACTTTAGTTACAAGCTAATATGTATAAAACATTCCATAGAAATTGTCAAAGTTTAGTTCTTCAGTGGATTTAATTCTTATTAAAAAAAACAAAACTGGTTTATGTCATTAGGATTCACATCCCACAAGTCTTGTAAAGTGGGACTAAATCTTAAGGTACTTTAAACTGCTCTGAAAAATGTGAAGAACAAAACTCTTCATCTCCCAATAATTTTCTTAAAACCTTTTCAGGATATGAGTTTAATGGAATTCAACAAAATTTGTTATTTTTGACAAATTCAGCCAGTTTTCTAAATTTTGAGTCAGAAATAAATTTTTCAAGATTTGTCATGTGGTTGTTCATAAAAGGTCGATACAAATCTAAACAAAGCTTTGAAATTTACTTCATCGACATACAAGATACAGTCATTTATCCTTAACTAGCTGCGAGCAGTATTATCTTATTTGCTGTTGTTCTAGTTTGTGGCAAGTATGTAATATTCCATTAGTTATCAGTTGATTCAGTTTTTTTATGACTACTGTTACCTAATGCTAGTTATGAGATAATCCAATTGGCTACAAATATTGCTAAATTTTAATAACTACATTTCTTAAGTTCAAGACAAGAAACAAAAGTTAATAGCTGATATTCAACAATTCATCCTTTGGGATCATGAGTTTATTGAAAATCACTTTGTTTGAAGGATTTTGCAGTAGTGTGACAGTGGCTACAAACAACAGGAAGTAAATGATGAAAGAGCACAAATGACAACTGTAGTTTAGAAAACGTAATAAGGGTGAATTAAGAATATCTGTGTAAACTGTGAACAAAATATTTCAAATCTAACAAAAAATTAATATTAACTGTACCAGATTCCAAGTGACCTCTCTTAATTCTGGGTATAGTGATTTACTAGTGATACACCGGTGAATGGTATTGACCCAAATGGTGTAAAATGTCACCATAGTTGTCTGGATAGCAGTTCCTGGTACAATGTTGAAACAACAAAAGTGAATGGATTACTACAAAGAAAAGCTTATTAGATACTATTTGTCAGGAAAGCACATCATTCCTAAATATACTCAGAACTAGGAGGTTGTTACAAATAGGAAGACTTGAAGTCTTGAAGTTAGTTTGTAATCTTTCGTGCCAGGATCCAAATGAACACTGAATCAGTGTGCCAACCAACATAACGGAAGTTGTTCAGAAATCCATTCTCTCAACTTGGACTGTTTTAGTTTGTGATTTTCTATGGTCTTGCTGCAGTCCACAAGTCTCATCATGTCAGTCATCAAAACGTGACTCCTAAAATCTTGCATTGAATATCCTAAACACAGTGTTGTCATGGTTTACCATGTCCATGTCCTATGAGTAATTGTGAGTGTTGCAATACCTGCATGAAATTCATAAAGTTGACTGTGTGGTACTGAATGTAAAAGAATCTTACAGCTTTGTCCAGCGGTTGATATTAAGAAACATCTTACTTCCAAAAAAAAGCGTAAATAATGTAGCACTATGGCAGTTTTGCAGAAAGGGACCTTGGCTGTTCCAACTAGACACTATTCCTTGCCACTCTGCTTGGATTCTTACAGACTGGTTTTTTACATTGTAGGAAGAACTGTTATCTATTCCACGTACATTTATTACCAGAATTTTGTTGCAAGTATTCACTGAAGCAGTCATCCAAGCTAAACGAGATCCATCCTAATCCCAGTAAGCATATAGATGATCGTATATTTTCGGTCATCCAGTGAATCCTCCTGCAAATCATTTGAATAATAGATTTTAACGAAAGAGTGTGATTATTATATTTGTATGGTAAAAAAGATAAACTAATTAATTTTGCCATGATATGTGATAAACTTAAATGTAGCTTTATCAACAAACCTGTAAACTTACTCAGGCGTAATAAAATTACAAACTTACGTGTACGGAAACTGTGTCTTTCTGTTGCACGCTCTAATTATGTGCACGCAAGCGATGTTTTAAAAATGGACGTTAATAGAACTTTTGTGGGTCTTAATTGTTATATCATAAAGTAACAGGTAGTTTATATACAACGGAACATTTTTGTAATAATGGACGTGAGAAAAACACGTGTTTTATGTGAGGTCCGAAAGTTAATATATCAAATAACAAAGTTTATAAGTTGCACTTTCACTATTATCATTTGCTAGAGAGCTAACTTAAATTTCGGCACTTCCGCTTCTGAATACATTATCTTTGTTTTTTGACCAAGACTCTGTACTTTTGGCTATTGTTAAGATTTTAAGAGAGTTTTGAACGGGCACGTTTAACTGTAAAACAACATTTGTTTATATTTATGCACTTATAAGCTAATCCGACTGTCGGTGCGTAAAGGAATAGAAAATCATCATATGTGGACTCAAGACGCACGTTATGAATATCTATACAGTATAGCTGTATGCAGGCGTAAAGCAGTAGTAATATATTCAGGACAGTTTAAAGTTAAAAAGTCGAATTTACAGAAAGGTTTGTATTGAATTTTGTGCAAAGCTACACAAGGGCTAGCCATTCTTAATTTAGAAGTGTAAGACAAGAGGGAAGGCAACTATTCATCATCACCCACCGCCAACTCTTGGGCTACTCTTTTACCAAAGAATAATGGGATTGAAAGGGCGAGCATGTTTGGTGTGACGAGGATTCGAACTCACGACCCTCGGATTACGAGTCAAGTGTCTTAATCGCCTGGCCATGCCAGGCCTTCCTGCAAAGGACAGCTTCACTCAGTATATTATAGTCATAAAGGTTTTTCAATAACAACTCAGATAACTTGTGTTATTCTATATCATTAATCCCTAACTTTACAACTTAATCAAATCAAGCACCCCCAGTGGTACAGCGATATGTCTGCTGACTCAAGTCACTAGAAACCTGGTTTCGATACCCCCAGTGTACAGAACACAGATCGCCCATTGTGAACTTCGTGTTTAATTCCAGAGAAACAATAAAATTAAAAATGGTGCGTTCTCATATATTGAAACCGCTACCTTGTTTTATAACGTTGTCGGTTTTTGTTGGTTTCTCATGATGCACTTTTACTTTCGTGTCGAAAAGTATAAAAATGTGTATATAGATAAAAAATCCACCATGGTTTATTTGGTTTATCAGTTCTTCGTGTTTCATATTTCTTTACCTCTTCATCCAGTTTTGTGGTGATTAATATGTATTATTAACTTACATATATGTGTCTGTATACAAGTGATTGTTACTTCTATCTAGCCTCCAAGAGGCACAGCGGAATGTCTGCAGAGTCACAACGTCAGAAACCGCGTTTCGATACTCGTGGTGAATAGTCAGTCTGTTGTGTAGCTTTGTGTTTAACTTCAAACAAATACTTGTATGTGTCATTGATGCATGATTTGAAAAGAGAATATTGTGATTCTGAACGTTAAATAATATTTTACTTGTAATTAATTCCTGAGCCTTTAGAAATTTATTAGTTAATAGGATTGTATTTTCTTTTATTCACGTATATACATTTCCACGCAGTTATTATCAGCGCGTCTTTCACGTCATATTAATGTGTTATTGTACAGAATTTAGTGTGAAAAATTGATCTATGTTTACTAGGCATTATATGAATTGCTTTTGTTGTTGTTTTGGAACAGTAAAACTTCAACCACTTTACGATGAATTTACATGGTGAACGACCTTTGGTGTGTTTTAAAATGCCCCAAGTGATTTCGTGACTAAGTTTAAATAAATATCATTGGTCGTACTGACGAAACCAGGCTCGAGTGTGGTTCCATCTATTATAAAACATGTTGACTACTAAATTGTATCCGTGTCTCCTTCTAATGCTGTAACTTCTTGCAGTTAATGTATCAGGATTAATAATAGTACTTTACACACATTTTAGAGAAAACATTTGGAACAGTAGTAGCCTGGTATGGCCTGTTGTAAGAGGCCGTATTATGAATCTGAGGGTTCGCAGTTTGCAGCTCGTTACATCCAAAACCTGTTCCACACATTGAGACCATACGTGTGTTTTAGAACAGTTGAATCCCATTATTTGACTAGAGTATTCTAAGAGTTGATTGTGGGTGCTGTTGACTAGCTGCTTTCTCTCGCTCAATTTAACATAGATTTTGTATAGATTTTCATGAATTTTCGAAGCAAAGTAAATTATAGTAGTAGCATTGTAGAGGATTTACATTAAGTTCATTAGTGACTTATCAGGTGAGTTGTTTATTAAATTCGTTTCACGTGATCACGAAGTTTTTCATCGGAATAAAAATAGCAAGACAATAAATAGTTGTGTCATCGTGCATACTGAACTGTTTGTGGTATTTTCGTATAATTATTGTTAGCCTTTAAAAGTTACAACACACACACAGTATGAACTTGAAAGGTGATGGGGTCTTAGGAATGTGGAGTTACTAGCAAATCAGGAAAGATCTCTGAGATCCAGGTCAACCTGATTACGGTTATTACCATCGAATATTGGCTGGCATGTTTAATTTTAAGTTGTTTACTCCACGAGGCTACTGCGGCCTTACATGCCAAGGCCACGCATGCTCTCTCTTCTGTAAATTTGTGACGTGTTTACAAGATGTATCTATCGATCGTGTAAGAGTGGAGGCATAAACTACGTTTCTGGATGAACTGTTGTCATAGCAACGGTCATTAGCTGTGCTACTTCCGCAAGAGAATAACACAGACATCATTTTTCAGGGATTAAAATATTAAGAATCGCGTTAACTTGATGAAACATAGTGGTGTTTGTTTTTCTTCTAAATTTGTTTTTAGCTGTTTGATGTATGAGGTAACGTTATTTATTCTTCTTGGACACGTTAGTACAGAAGTAACCTTGTGAAGTAACAATAACATAGCAGTGTATCTAACGCCGGTTTACATAATAAAGAATCACAGGTTTTTTCTATGCCTCAGATAAAACACAAGTTACACACTAATATAACATTCCCCAACCTGTAGAAGCTGTGATTTTATGACAATGTTTTGCATCACATCCTATCGGGAAAAATCTATTTATATAACTATTTGCTGCATTGTTGCTGTTGTGTGTCAACATTCCAACCTATGGGAATGCTTTGTTTGTTACTAATAGCAGCCTCATAGTTGTCATATGGTACATCACAGCTTGGTTGCAACTTCAATAATAATGCATTTTCAACACTAAACTGTCAGAGACAGGTTGTAGCTTAAATTAATAACTTATAATCATGTAAAGATTTTTTAGTAATAATGCTGGTAGATGTGTCACATTACACTATATGATTAAAGGTTAAAAAGTTGCTTTGATTGCATATCCTAATATTAAAATATTTGTCACATTGATTAAAATTATATATAAGATTACCACTGGAACCAATTGTGGCACCAGACTATATGTTACCATTATTAAACTGAGTAGTGTGGGTTGGCAAATATACTTTTACTGCCATCATGATACTTGAATGAACTGTGCAGGCATTAATTAACTTTGTACCATCAAATCAACATTATTTTTGTGTTTGTTATCCATGATACAGAAGTGATACAAAAGTGGGTTATTAGTTTTTTTCATTCAAAGCAAGTCATGTGATCACAGCAACAAATATATACTACAAACATAGTCATTAGCAACTTCTGATCAAAATTAAGCTAATTATGTAGTAATGAAAACTAAAATGTAACTTGTACATAATCCCAGTTGTGTGTGTCATAGTAAACCTAAAAAAAAGTATATTCAATTCAAGATTTGATAGTCTGCCAAGGTGTTGACTATTTCAGATGTTGTTATGGTTTTGACCTTGATGTTATGTAATCAATAGCATATCGTTTACTAAGTCATCTTGATAATTGTAATCATCAATATATTTTCCACTGCTTAGATGTTTAGGGTTTAAAATTTGATGTCTTTGTAAAGTATAAGTTACACTTAGTACAGTTTAGTAAAAAGAAATGTCTGCCAGGGTTTTCATTTTTTTTTATTTACATGAAGTATTTTTAATCTGCTAATTGTGTTTGACGTTTGACTAAAGTGAGGTTAAAAATTGTGTTACAAATCTTAGAAGTGAAAAAGTTGTAAACCTCTTCTTGTTTCATAAGCATATGAATAAATATATTATCTTAAATAGATAACTTTCTAATATTTGTTTTGTGTATACATTTCATTATGCTCTGGATACATTTTCTGTTATCTTGTACAAAACACAACCACAAAATTAAGTATTTATGGATTAAAATACAAAATACATATTCTTATTTTTTTTAAATGTTATCAAGTTGTTATCTGATGTAAACTACTATACAGGTAAAATAACCTGATTATATGATCCAATTTTCATAAACATGATAATGTATTTTTGACAAATACCAGTATTTTGCTTGCTTTTTAACAGTGCAAGTTTCATTCTTGACAGCATTAATTTTAGTGTAACGTTTTTACGTAAAAAAACTGAAAAGTTTAATTATCTTGTAATTTTAAACAATTAGGATTCGTAATATAAACTTGTACCTTGTTCTTTACTTATTTATGCAGTGTGTGTGATTTTTCCTGTCACAGGCTGCTTTACTGTTATTTTTATGCTTGTTAATGAAAGAATTTTCAGTGGCATGAATTAATAAAATCTTTTGTTGATCACATATAAAACAAAGCATCTGTTACAATCTTGCATGGCAGTACAATGTAAGGCTGCATCATCTCACAAAAAAGGATCAAAAGGATCATTCAGCAGTTCTACACAAGCAAATATCTGCCAGTATATTTACCATAGCATTTGACACTTTCCCACTGGGTCAAGGGTTAAAGGCATCATCTCATTTGTTGACTTGCATTCAGTATTTTATTGAACTACTGTTTTATGAATTTGTGTCAATGAGTTTGGTATCAAATTGTAGATTATAGTTCAAATTTTAATATCATATATGAGTTTTTTTCTTAATTTAAAAGTAAATAAACATAGAAAACTGCAGTCTTCTTATTTGGTCTCAAGATGGGATCAGCCCTTGACCACTGCAACTTTTGCAACCCTATATTTCTTTTCTTTGATGAAAGAAAGCAGAAGGTGTTATAAATGGAGTTTATGTCACAAGTGGTGCACATCAGGCCTCAGTCTTAGGACCATGATATCAAAATATTAGGTGTTGCTAGCTGTAAAGAGAATGGTGCTGATTTACAAAAGGATTTTAATCATTTAGTGAGTTTGACACATAAATTGCAGATGGGTTTTAATTGTGATAAATACAATATACTGCATGTGGGTTATCATGATTTGAATTATAAGTGTAATTTGGATGGGAATAACCTTAACAATGTCATGAAAGGAAAGGGTCTTGGTGTAGTGATTGATCAGTTTCTTTTTAAGCCATCCAAGCTCAGGAAAGACATTGAATTGTTGGAAAGGGTAGAGAGAAGGGTTACCAAAGTGGTAACTTGGATGAAAAGGTTGTCATACGAGTAGAGATTAATATCCTTAAATTGTTTTCACTTGAAAAAAGAAGAATTGGAGTGAATATGATTGAAGTGTTTAAGATTGTAAAAGGCATGGATAATGTTAATGCATCAACAATTTTCATACTTAACAGCAAGAATTATAAAACTAGGGGACATAAACATAGATTTAGGCAAGGTAGAAGCCATTTTCAGCTATTTTTCAAATAGGACAATTGGCCTATGGAATGGATTGCTTTTGTATGTTATGGAGGCAGTAAATTTGAGTGAATTTATAAAGAAAGCTTGATAAATATATGAAATATAAGGGCTGGTTTTAATACTTCTTTTTATTTAATAGTTTTAGTTTGGTAAAGAGGGTGGAAAAGCCAAGATGGATCAATAGGTCCCTTCTCCTGAGCACTATGTTAAATAATTACATTTATCACTCCATCAATAATCCTAGACCATGTTATTTACAGTGAAGCAAAACTTCAGAGAATTGAATGCCTTTTTTTTTAAAACAACATATCTCATGATTGGTATTTACCATCCCTGTAAGAACCAGTTAATAATTGACTGATTAAAAAACAGGAAGCTCAGATTGATTTTTTTCCAGTGGTCTGTGAAATTTCTTCTAAATTTTTTTCAGCAAGTTTAAGTCATAATATCATTTTTAAAGTTTCATAGTACAAATATAATTTGAATTAAGTCAAATAACTTTTGAAAAAGTAAATGTTTCAAAATAATCAGAACAGGTTTACACTAAAAGTATACTTTTTAACAGCCTCAATAATTTAATTCATAAATAAATATTTTATCTCTATTTGTCATAATATAACTTAGTTTCGTAAGTTAAATTTAAGTTATGTACCATAAACATCCATATACTGGGAGAAAATCTCTAAGACAAAAATCTGGATATCAATGAACAGGTTTAAGACATTTTCAGTGGAATGGTATTGCAGCATTAGTCAAATACCAACCAGGTTTTAAAAAGTTTGTACTCATTGAAAGTTTAGCTTAGGATTAATATGTGGAAGTTGTAGTAAATCAAGTTTCTAAGTTGTGTTCTGGTTATAGTGATAAAGGCATTATAATATGCCTTGAGAAATTCCAGAAAGTACTTCTCTTAGCTCTAAGATAAAACACCAAATGAGTAATGATTTTTAGTAGAAAGAAAAGATTTCATTGGGTATTACAAATATAATAAACACAAATATTTATAATGTTTTTTGTATTTTCTCCAATACTATTTGTTACTAGTATGAAAAAAATTCTGGAAAAAGGTTTTCAAATAATTTTGCATCTACCAAGTTGTGAGAAATAACTGTTAAATGCAAAGGTATTCTGTTTCAATGAGTTATTTCTTCCTTGCAGAACACATATGGCAAGTGACAGTAAAGCCCAATACTCTGAAAAGCAGTAAAAATATCACTGGACAACATTGGTTGTGTCTAACCACTACCTCTCTCAACTTGGTCAGAATGAATCCACATGGTGATCAGAATGAAACCATAGAGTTTCCTGTAAGTAAAACATAAAGATATGCATTGTACTTCTTGATTCATTAAGTAATGCCCAAATGTGTTGCATATAAGTAATGTGCAAGTGTGTGGTGTATGATGGGATTTCAACAGTTTATTTTTGATATAAATGAATTGGGCATATTTGTTTGAAAAATATGAAATTAATTATTTATTATACAACAATTAAGCTGTAAGACAACTCTCTCATAATAAGTTCTAGAAAGTTTACTACAGGTTTCTTTCTTTCAGATATTTACACAGTTAAGTTGTTCAAAATGGTTAAAACTTAAATTATGTTTGATTTCAATCTCACCAAAGTATGTTACTTAAAGCTTTATCTGAATGTTAATCATAAAAGTTAACCACAACATGGTAACTTCCCTAAATTGTGAAGTACTTCGAACACTGCTAGAATTTTGTTGTCATTGAAACTGTTATCACCTTGAAACATTATGACTTTAGGTACTTTTCTCTTGATGTTTCTTCCAGAGCTTTTATTTTACTCTTTCTAGAGGTAAAGTTTTGGAAAATGTTACTTGTTGTCTTCTTCACTTATTGGGTTTGATGTTTTTGATGGATCCTCATCTGGTTTCCAAGTAAACAATATTTTGTTTGCTACTATGATATTATCATCCAATTATTAATAGCTTCTGAAACTACATGCAACATTGCTGCATGTAGGTCTTCATTGATTGAAGCAAGTTTTAAAGTAGACTCTTTAGGTGTCAGGTTTTTAAACCTTACTACTATCATGAAACACAGACTTGTAAGCACTGACATGATATTTGTTTTTCTTTTGTCACTTACTAGACAAACTGATGAGTAGGGTCTGTGATGTCTTTCAAAAAATTGTGCAACTTGTGTATGAGTTGCAATGTTTATAAACAAGTTATTTTTTATACCATATTCAGCAAGTAGAACAGTTTTCATCAAATCAGATAAGTTTAATATATATGGTAGATAACTGCAAAATATTCTGATGATTAGCATCTTTACTGAATATTATTATATTTATCCTATTCAGAGAACATAAATAAATAAATTGGTTAATTAATCTTAAATTGCAGTCAGGGTACCTCTTAAAAATATTATTTCCTATATTGGTGATAGTAAAACATTTTTATTATTTAAGTATCAATTTATTTGACTTTAAAAAGATTAGTGTGAAATTACTATATATTTGAAAAGAAAACACTAGTATTTAGATGACATTACTGATTCACTCACCAATTAGGAAATTTCTAAATTATCTTTGAAAAAAAATTGCCAAAAGATTTTTTTACATTTTTTTTCTTTTCAAAATGAGTGAATACCATAGTAGAATAAGACAGTATTTGTAACAATTATGAAGGTATTTTTGCAGTTGTAGAAGAAGTGTTATACATTAACTGATTAATGAGTCCATCAGTTAGCAAGTTCCACTGTCTTCCTAGTTATATTCCACGTAATATTGGCTTCTGATCAACCTTGCTTATTAAGTGTGAAAGTTTTGATATTGATACATTTCAGACCTGTGGTTCTGTCCCTGCTGTTGATATTTCAATTATTCATCAATTTCTCAAATTTAAAACATCTTAGTTTTATAAGTGCTGTCACAGTATACTAACAGAATTCATCTAAACATCAAATAGGTTTAGCATTACAATGTAAGAAACATACTGAAAATGTTTTTTGAAGTAGCACATTTCAGACAAGAAATGTTCATTTAGATTTTTCCACAAATCACTGGTAAGATTTCAACATTCACTTTTTTATTTACCAGTATTAAACACAATAGTAGTAGACATCCAAAAGAACACTTTCAAGACTTTCAAAAACAAACAAACAAACCTTTAACTTCCAAAAAGGTAATTCTGCATGGAAAAAATTTTCATAATGCTGTTACTATTTTGTATCTGTTGGAGAAACTTTGCATAAATATTTGTCTGTAATGTATATCTCTGGCTTTAAAATCACTCGTGACAAATTATTTTAAAATTTCATAATTTGGAATAATCTCTATGTATAATGAACAAAAATTAATATTCATAAATAATCATTACAGTCGTATCAGTAATTAAATGTACTAAACAAAGTTTTCATTATCTTGTTTACTGTGTCTAAGCTGTCCATTTATCTAATATTTTTAGTTGCTCTATTGTCTGTGGTTTATGGTATTAATATAAGATGATTTCTTTTCACTTAACTGCACTTGTCTTGTTACTATGGAAGTTGACTTCAGGTTGATGTTTAAGATAATCTTCTTGTTGATCTGTTCTTGGCACTACTCTGGAAGTGATTTCTGCAGGTTGACTTACCATTAGAAAAGTTTTCTACATTTAGCTAACTAGTTGACTGTTCTCTCACTGTTATACTGTGAAAGATGGTCACAGTGGATGATCTTAGCTCGCAGAACTTGTAGATTCTGTATACCACATCTTTGATTCTTTTGATTGCAACTTATAGCTTCTCTCACCACATACTTACTTTGAAGTCTCTTGCATCAAGTATTGTGTAGCCATTAAATTTAATTAAGTCTTAACAACCAAAAGCATTTTCATCTTATCACTAGTTGATTTAAGTCTTTCTCTGGTAAAGCCATGTACATCATTATTGGTGATTCTTTGTTTCTCTCTGCATATTCAGTACAAGACTGCTGAAGAATTATCCTCAAGATATGAGTATAGGAGGTTCATTGGCACTTGTGAGTTCTCTCCCAAACATCAGTGATGTTGGTATCTTCTTTGTTGTATCATGTATTGCTGTTTCAGAAATTTATGGATAACAGTGAAAGATCTTAATCACATACTTTATGATGTTCATCAATGTAAATAGTTAATTATTATCGAAATATAATAATTATTGCATATCTCATTTTTTTGTCAAAAGCTAGATGAAGAGTCATTGTTCTGATAATTTTTTTGGTTTTTGTAAATTTTACACATCTCTACAAATTAGATCATGTGATGATCCATAGGCATCTCAAATCTTGAAATAAATACATTATCTAGTTTTCTTACTAGAGTTTCTGCTTCCTGAAATGTAATAAGCTTCTGGCAGTTTGGTAAAGTAGTCCATCATAACAATGACATAGTTATTTTAACTATTATTCTGTGAGAGAGGACCAAGTGCATTGATGACAGTTCCTTCAAATGATGATTCAACATAACACTGTTGTAGTTATTCATGTTATTTCTGTTGTGGACCTTTAATACTTGCAGCATTTACACCAGTTATAAATATCTGGCACCCAATTTAATTGAAGCATTATCTTGCTCCCTCTAGTACCTTAAACACCTAAGTGTCCAATCTGATTGGAATTTTTGAAGATGATAAAGTGCTCCTGACTATTGCATGCGAAAGAATCAATTGTAGTCATAGCTTCTGTTCACTAGTATCTTACCATTTCTGACATAACAAGCCATCTTTGCCCATTACATGTTTGACTTTGTATGGAGTGACTGTTTGCCACAAGAGTTGTTCTGCACAGTTCTTAATCTACTGGTTTCCTGTGCTTTTCTCTTTTCACAGTGTTTACATGCTTCACTAACATAATGTAGTCTTCATAATGAGTAAAGTTTATTGAGGCACCTTGCTACTTACCTTCTGGATTGTGAAAATTCATCAACCACTTCAGTGCTGCATGATCTGTCTGGAGTGTAAACTTTTGTCCATACAAGTAATGATGTACATGACTTAAGATTCCAATAACACTTAGCAGCTCTTTTCAAATTGTAAAATACCTCTTTTACTCATCATCCATAACCTTGCTATAGTAGAAAATCACATATTCATTTCACTGTTGTATTTGTATTTGCAAAATCACTGGTAACTATATCTTATACAAGTGGATTTTCAAGAGTTGGATGTGCTAACAGATGAATAGGGATTAATTTTCTTCTTTTAGTTTAATGAATGCTTGTTCACAAACAGCAGTCCAATGACACTTATTTAGAGGGTGAACTACATGTGATAATGACTTTACAAATCAACAATAGTAAGAACACAGTCCAAGAATCTTTTACCTTGTACAAGTTCTGTAGTGTTGGTCAATTCTAGCCAGATTCAGTCTGAGATGGGTTTGCAGACACACTGCCCTAGATAACTCATCTGTTGGAGTACAAAATATAACCCCAAGCAAACTAAAATTATGAGGTTTCCCTTTCTGCATATCAAATCAAGTATATTTACTTCCAGTTTTAATAGCCGACTTGAATCAGTGTTTAGTGCTGCTAAAGATACCTGAGCCATTTTATCATTTGTTTGATATAATCATTTCTTGTCGAGTCAAACAGGATTCTGTATAACTCTAAACCACAAGTATTTAATACATTAATTTTTGGTACATTGGATAAATTCACACACACATGAAGATTTTTGGCTAACATTTTGAAACTTTTAGTATTCTAAAACTGTTACTTGCTTTGGAATAATTGTCAATACCATATCAAGCACGTTTGAGGCAGATGTTATGTGAATGTATGTAGTATACATTGCAAATTAGCTTTACCCATGTAAATAAATAACTGAACTTATAGATGTCATATGATTTCCTTTATGCAGAGATTTTTTTTTTCAGTTACTTTAATTGAAATGAGAGAATAATATCTGATTGATTGCAAGTTCATTGATGAGAGTCAAGAAGATGTCCTGTTTATTGGTCACAATTTGTTAGCCTAGCCTTCAGACCCACAGAGCTTGCAATCAGAAGAAATGTGACTTAAATCAGATTATCATGATCTTTTTAGTAAAGTGGTTGATAAATGATTATGAGCTGTTAACTGTTGTACTTTTAAAGGTGAATGGTAATTGGCAATCAACCTGTTTCTTATAGTAATGATGTGTACTTGAACTTGCAACTATTGCTTAATAATTACACACAATTTTAAGTATTTCAACATTTCACCCTCATAATCTGATTACAAGGGTATTTGGCACCTAGTTCTTAAATGCTGGAGAGAACCTTGTAAATGTTTTCATGAGTTTTACTAAACTTCTTATTATTATGATTGGATTATTATTACTTACATGTTGGTCTATATTTTGGCCTACAGTATAACAAATCCATTACAAACTGAATTAATAAAAAAAAATTCAGATTCATATCTATTTGCTGTTCTATATTTTTAGAGCATCATCTCTTGTTTATTTTTAAAATTGTAATCTTGTAGCTGATGAGTATAAGAAGATGTGGGCACACGGATTCATTTTTCTTCATGGAGGTTGGTAGATCTGCAATAACAGGAGCAGGAGAGTTGTGGATGCAGGCAGAAGACAAAGTTGTAGCACAGAATATGCATGAAACTATTTTAGGGTAAGTGGACATTTGTATTTCAGTTATTTTAGGTATTCTGGACTCATAAAATATTCTAAAATAGGATTAGTATTTTATTATTAGTTTGCCTTCTGATAAAAGTATTGTGGTTAATGAAAGACAAATTACATTTGGCATAATCATGAAATGGTATTTTATGGTATAAAATCTAATAGAAAAACTTCTCTTGTCCTCTTACGAGAGAGCCCCCCCCCACTAGTACAGCGGTATGTCTACAGATTTACAATGCTAAAATCAGAGGTTCGATTCCCCTCAGTGCTCTCAGCAGATAGCCCAATGTGGTTTTGCTATAAGAAAACACACATTTGTTTTACAAGTTCGTAAAAAAATCAAAGTTGTGATTTTTTTTACTCTTTCAGTAATAGTCAAAAAGGAAATGCAAGCTTCTTTTCTTTTTTTTTTTTGAGACCTTAAATCTGATTTTATGGCAGTTAGAAAACATGATCACCAAATTATGATGAAAATGTAAATTTGACAGTTTTGAAAGCTGTTTATATATTTCTGTTTAATTACTTACAATAAAGTTGACTCAAGTACTGTTAAAAGCTTTTGAATAAATACATTTATTTTGATCTGTTAGTGAAATAATTAATGAATGACTAAATATTTGTTAAATGTGAAATTTCTGCCCAACAGGTGTGGCTTATTTGCAAAGAAATGATATTTAAATTTGTTTTATTACATACTAAACAAAAAATTGTCAAAGTACCATATAAGTATATAAAAGACGCTGGATTTTTAAATGTAACTGGCATGACTTTTATAATTACAGGATTATAATATTATTTCCTAATATTTACCAAAGTTATTAGAAAGTGCTTTTTTTTTAAATGTACCTAGTAAGAAAAGGGGCAAAAAATAATTTTTAGTTAATTAATAAATAGTCTAAGTTATAACACCTTAAAGTTGGTCTCTAACTTTGTTGATAGGATTCACACCAAGTTGAAAAATTAGATTTCTATACATTACCAATAGTAAGAAAACAATATCCTTATTTAAACTGGTTTCTGGTTTAAGTTAATGTACAGTGAGAATTTACTTATCTCAAGCACTGTTTACTTTTTCAAAGTTACTAGTAGAAAATTCACAGTAACACCGTAGGCTTGTAGATACAAAACTGATCAGTGTACTCAATTTAGATGTTTTATATATATCTTTAGGTGAATAGTAGATAAACCACTGACCAGTCCAGGCCACTGACATCAGGGATATGTCAACTTGCACATAAAAATAAATGTATTCGATCATAAAAAAACTTCTCCTTAAAATTAAAACATTACTTAGAATCACTTGAGTTTTATTTCCAATATCAAAAATTGTTTGATTGCAAACAGGAATACAGGAACTCATGTCTCTATACAGGAACTCATGTCTCTCACAATTAAGAAACTTAAAAAAAAAAAAAAGTGGCATTTTGATTGAGAGAAAAGCTGGTTTCCTGCAAGAATATTTTTTTGTTTCCAAATTCAGAATAAAAAGTATGGAAACCCTCTGAAATTTTGTAGGCATGATTAAATTTCTTTAACATCTAAAGACTTAAACTATTGAAATAGGATTAAGGTCCAGAAAAGAAAGATCTTCAAGTAGAAAAAATGACAGTACTTAGACTTTATGATCTCATTGTAAGCTTTATATATTAAAAAAACGTTGAATAGTACAGAAATATTATTAACATTGGAATCATGGTATAGTAATTGCTTGGTCATAAAGGTTACCATTAAATAGAAAATGGGCTGTTTAGTGATAAGCCCCCAACATTATAATAAAAACAATATTTTATAGATTATTACCCTTCCTGTAACAATGAGAAGCAACTCATCGCATAAAGTAATAACTTGTAGAGTTACATGTAAATATGTAAAGATCATGTATTATAATGAACACAATTTGAGATACAGACACTGATCATATGTATAAATTGGGAATATAAAAATGATTTCTTTTCTGAAGAACAAAAGGGTTTATATTTTTGATTAAATATGCACTGGTTAAAGTTGCAAACAACAAATTATTTTTCAGGTAATATCTCGAAAATTGTTTTCAAATAAACTAATTTTTAACCAGAAAACTAACTTCTGTATGAGATAATTTTGAATTTTTTTGGTTGGCTTAAGAGGTACAAAATATTTGCTAATTGTATTATCAAACCATTATACATATTTTTACTTCTAAAATTTATTATTTTGTGTGTTTATGATTTTTTAAGGACTGAAAACTCACTCTTAAAGATGGTTTTTAAAATATTCTAAATCTACTTCATGTGTCTTACTTTTTCTGTTTTTCAAAGGATAACATGGAATAGTAAAAATGTAAATAACCTATAATTATTAAGCTACTGTAATTTTTTCAAAGCTCTCACATCCATTATTTAATGATAATATAC
Organism: Tachypleus tridentatus; assembly: GCF_004210375.1. Lineage (NCBI taxonomy): Eukaryota > Metazoa > Arthropoda > Merostomata > Xiphosura > Limulidae > Tachypleus > Tachypleus tridentatus. The sequence goes on along the minus strand of NC_134830.1, from coordinate 63,760,872 downwards.
ATGATCAGGTTCTATATTGTCATGAAAATATATGATATTATCAGTATTAGATAACTTATTATTATAATGTTTATAAATGGATTACTGTTCTCTTATTTTGGAAACAAAATACACAGTATTTTAGATTAAATAAAAATATTTAAAGTTTAAACATCACTGTTTAGGCAGCAAACTTTAATAGTTCATGTTTACTGTTATCATAAATTCAGGTTTTTTGAGACTTTGTTTCCATTTAACTACTTTTGTTCCTTTCCCCTTGTATTAAAATCTAATCATTATTTTTGTAATCATGCTTACAAATTTGTACTACAATGCTTAAGCTATTTTCAGTAGATGGCACATGAAGGTGTTCTTATAAATAAAAATAGTTATTTATAAAATATTAACTAAAATTTAACTTTGACAAACCTTACACCCTTAGAATTAAAATGTTTGATTAATAGTTTTGTTTTGAGTTTGCTTACTGATTAAATATATTATGAGTTATAGCTTTTACAATGAGTAAGATTTATTTTTATAACAGTGATTGAAACATTGTACCTTACTTACCTTATTTACTGTATTACTTATTTTAATCTGAATTTTCTTGAAAGTGTATGTATAGAGGTTTGTTTTCTGATACATTCAGATTTCTAAGAGTTGAATGTATTGTATTTTAAAGTCTCATATTATATTGTTCTTTTATATTTATCCAGTATTTTATGTCAAATATTAGACTATTTGTTGAAATTTGCATACCACATCATTTACACCTGCATAGTAGGAAGTTGTTATGGAATAAGTATCAGTTGGGCCTGTATTTTTTGTTGAAGTAATCAAATATAAACAATTGTTTATTCGAACATATGTTAAAGCATATGCTCATTTTTCAGCACTGTGTGAAATAATTGTATGTCAGTACATTTAGTAACAGTCAAGAACTAACTGTAGATTAGAAAATTTATATTTACAACTAATACCAAGGACATAACATCTGTGCTGCTTGTGTGAAGAGTTAAGAATTAATCAAAGATTAAGGTAGTACTGACCCTTAAAACTGGGCAAATTTACATAATGAGGAAACATTATTAAATGTGTTTATTGTACACATTTACTAAAAAATTACTGACATTTAAATGCAGAAGAACCTTAATGATTATTCTTCTGAAAAGGTAGTTTACACTGGGATCACCAGTTTATTAGCATGATCACCATTAAGGATTATCACTCAGTTCTTCAGCTTATTAACATGATAACTTCACCGTTAAAGCCAGTATCAGCATGAAAGTTAGCACACCCATTTATATTACACTCTTCCATAGCTTAAGTTTTTTCTTAATTGAAAAATATTTACCACTTGTCTTGTTTTGAGTGTAATTACCACAACAAAGACATTAATTGAAAAATTAATTGCCTCTAGATTGTTAAAATTGCAAAAAATTTGCAAAGTTTTTTAATTCAAGCTATGAGGATGTTCACTTGAAGTATATGTATCAACTTTCACGTTTCTGTCATTTCATAACTAAAGCTATGGCATTAAAACAATTTATGTATTTCTTTACTCCTGTCATATTAATTATGAGTATGGCATGTATATAACTGAAAACACATCTTCAGAGATTGCAACATCATACTTTTGTTTTATGCTCAACTTGAAGATTATAAGAAGTGTTTAACAATGTTTTATTAAAATATAAATGCACCCATTTTTAAGGGTCAGTGCTGCCTTAAGTGCAACTTAGGACCTGTGTGTTGCTTACAGAGATATATTGAAATAACATTATAAAAAAAAGGAGTTGGTGTAATTTTCTTTTTGATACACTGTTAGTGTTACTATTTTCATGATATATATATATAAATGTTACATGATCAGAGCTATGAAGCTTTCAAAAACAAAAGATGAGTTAGGGCCTATAGCTCGACCTAGAAGTGCTTCAACCAGTGAGAACAGCAAACCAATATCATCTCGTCGACATGGAGGTGCACTTCCTTACCAACCTCAGAGTATGAGTTTAGAACGGACACCAGTGATTTCAACTATCAGGGAACGCTGTGATAGCATGCCAACTAGAGCACGCACAACTAGTGAAAACTACCATGATTTCTTTAGCAGCAGGTTAGTTTAAACATAATGAATGATAGAATTTTAGCATTTTCACATAAATTTCTAGTCTTAAGTATTTAATTGTTTGCAAAGGCTAGTGTTAAACTAAATAAATTACTTTGTAGCTTTTTCTTTTTCAACCTTCTAGAGTTACTAATAATACTGTATTGAACATTTGATAATATTGCTAGCAGCACATTTGAAATTTTATAACACTTTCTTTTTAGAGTGTTTTCTGGTCACACATATTATAAATATGTGGTTAGGTTTTCATATAAACAACCAACAAACTTCAAAAAATACCCAAGGTAAGATGTTAGTGAAAACAATGGAACATTTGCACACAGTAATTATGCAATGAAGTATGAAATGTGTCTTCCAGTTAGCATGTTACTGCATAATATTTTTATTTTCAGGTTGTGAAAATATGAGTGGATTATTTGTGTAAACATTATTTTTCAACTCTAAAATACAGTATTTGCTAGATTTCAGTACCTTTAAAAGTGTTTTAATAATGTTTTGGCACATCCTTGTTCATTTAAAATACAGTATTTGCTAGATTTCAGTACCAATAAAAGTATTTTAATAATGTTTTGGCACACCCTTGTTCATTTTTCATTCTTCTTGATATCCTAAAAATCTCCTTCATAGAGTACTATGTCCCAGGTATTTTTAGTTTTATTGGATCCATTATTAGGTGGCTGCAAACTCATGTGCAAGACATGAAATTTTAAATTATCATTTTCCAGCATTAAGAAGCATGAGATAAATAAATCAAATAAACCTATAAGTAGAGAACAATTTCAAGTTCTTGGAAAAGTGGATGATGATGTGCTGTGACATAACTTAAATTGATAAAAAAAATTATATTTAACCAATTTAATCTAGCTCCCACCATAACAGTTGTAATCAAACAGTTTGTTAATGTAAGTAGCATTACAGCCACTACTGTGTTAGTCTAAACCCACCAACCTAAAGAGCCCTGACACTGGAGATGAGACTCATTAGTTCCGGAAATACCGTGGTTGATATATTTTATGCACTCATCTTTTAATTTCGCTCAGAAGTCCTTATTAATAATGAATGGAATTTTGCATAAATAAACATAATAGTGCAGTTTGTTATTACCTATGTAAGTGCTTTTGCTTTATAACATGTTAATTATCAGCACAGAGCACACATTAATTATATACTTTCATAAGTTAATCTTTCCAATCATGCCTTCTCTAGAAACTTTACATCTATGAAAAAAACAAGTGTTATAACTAAATAAAAATATATTTTATAAAAACAAATATTTCACTTTCTTCACTAGTTTCTTTTTTTTCTTTGTTGAACAATCCCTGTAATGCAAACACTGCAAAAGACTATAAATTAGCAATGTCTTATTGAGAGTATCAAGGTATAATTGTTTTGTATGTTCTCTAAATCTCTTCAGAATAGTAGACCAAATGTGATGGAATGCATTTATGAAACTCCAGTTGCTTTAATAAAGGCCAGTTGTTTAAATATGTTCCTGTTTGTTTGTTTGTGTGTTTTTTACAAAGTTATATATTATATATTTTGCATTTGTTTCTTAAGAAAAGTTTTATGTTGTTAAATATACTGTGGTAATTATGGTTACTTAAGAATTTGTGTAATTCTAATGAAATGGATTAGTGATGTTTTTAATATATGTTTTTTTTATAGTGGTGTTTATTATAACAGTTACCTATTTATGAATTTAAGTTCTGTTTACACTTAGTTCTTATCTTTTATTTAAAAATTCAGTTTATCTAGATTAGTATATGTTGTTTTTCAATGTTTGTTCCTTTTTATATTCCAAACATGATTTACCTATGATTACTAACCCAAAAGTTTATTTTGTGGGAGGTACCTTAAAAAAATATAGTCTAACCAAAAATAACATGACATGTTGATTATTATGCACTTTAAGTAAGGATGATAAAAATTATAAATTTATGTTTTGTGATGGAAAAGAGCACCATAATTATTACTGTCAGTTTACCTTTTATACGAATATACATATCTTTTACTTGTAAATATGAAGGAAGAAGTTACAAATTAAAAAAAAAAATCTATGTTAAGTGACCATTTCTTTGTTGCATTGTTACCTGAATTAAAGAAAGTTTCTTTCTATAATTTTCTAAGTGCTTTCAGTATGGCATATAAAGACTTCCTGAAGATTAATTTGGTTTCTTTTAATAATACAGTCCTCAGTCTGGGGGATGGCATTCTTCTCCAAGCTGTGCCAACAATCGAGGTGAAAATCTTCGCCTTCAGAGTGCTTATGCTCGGGCAAAGTCGTCTTCTCCTCCAGACAGTGCTAATATAAGGTAATTACAAAATTGGTGATAATTGTTTTTGAAGAATTAACATCTGTCTTATCTGAAAGTGTATCAAGTGTATTTTGTTGAGTATGTGATATGCTAAATGTATTATAAGAAACCTAATTCATGAACAATATTTATATTGCACTGCTGTTTTTAAGCACAAAGAAAATACAGCCAAGCTTAAAATAAAAGAATGTTAGATGTATCTCATTATCTATGTCTGTTTGACTATTGGTTTAATGAGGATGTGAAAAACTCTTGAAAATGTGGAACAAATGAAACAGCATTACTGAAAAATGGGAAAGAAAAAAATGATCTCACAATTGCAAATTTAATGTGAATCAGTAAATCTATGGAGAATGATACTTAGTGTTGTACTTGGAAATTTTAAGAAAAGAAAGAATGGAATGACATCATGGGATTAGTAAAAGAGAGCATTCAAACTATTAGATATTTTCTTGGGACTGACATATATAGTGTTAATAGTTGATTCATTCTTCAGATTTACTTAAGAGGGTGCATTCTAAGAAATGATTATTTCCAATGTAGAGAAGAGATTTTTTTGCAGACCACAGGTGCATGCATACCCATTGTGGTCATTTTCACACCACTTGCATATCAATGATAAGAAATAGAGAACAGAATGTTGACAGATAATGTCACTTTATTGGAAACACAGCCTTGACAGCTTTCTAAAATTCTATGACTTTTTTAAACAGTCAACAAGAGCTATTAAATTTACTCTAACTCTAATAGATAAAACCTTTGTAAGTTTATGTGAAAAAAGAAATTAGCTTGACTAAACTGTAAACAAAAATGTTACAAAAACAAAATCATTTAGGATTCTTTGATTATATCAAATGTAAATGACAAGTAGAATTCATAGAACAGTTAACATATCAAAACTGTAAGAACGTTATCTGTGACAGATACCAAGGCCACTACTGAAATATAATGAGAGCACACATATTCTCCTTCATCCTGAGCCACCCTTTTCTCTGTTAGAATTAAATTATATCACACATTACAACTTTCTTGGAAAGAAAACATAAATAAGCTCTTCTAATCCAGAACTGCAAACTTCAAGTTATTCAAACCATTAAATGGTCTCTTACAAAAACACTAGATGGTGTTTCACTATTTACTTATCTATGTTTTACAAATTACTGAACTTTAGTATAACCTTGGGCTTCTTAACATTTTTTCTCTTAGTACCAAGTATTTTTCAACAGAATTTTGATCACAAAAATATTTATTCCCAGTCTTGATCTACACACTCGTAACTTGTTCTTTCTGTGTTTGTATAAATTACTTTATGTAGTAGATCAAGTTTTAGGGGTGAAGAAGCCTAACCAAAAATGTTGGTATTATAAAAAAAACTATATTGTTTTCAGTTTAACAGGAGCTTATTCAACAGATAGTGTTGGTAGTGAGTTTTCAACAGATGAATATGAAGGGAGCCCCAGTGACTTCCATTTTGGGTAAGTTTCATTCTATCTACATTCATATTCAACCACAGCAGTAATCTGGAATGACTTAAGTGTTCAATGAGTGAAATATGAAACAATCACAGGTTTTTTTTTAATGCTTGATCTTTTAATATTTAATACAGCTAAAAAATCTGAGTGTATAATATTTTATTAGTCAAGGTCATATTTACTTTATCATTAAGGTTTGGCTATGACTGGGTTACTTTTAAGCTCTGTGTATGACTTCTTTTTCTGCTTGTATTGTTTCATTTAGGAGTAGATACAAAACATATTTGTACTTGTGGTGAGCACAGCACAGACAGTGTACTGTGCAAATAAAACCTGGTGCTAATAACTCCCAGTACATAGATTTTCATGATGTAAAAATTCCAACTTTATTTATATCTGTATTATCACTTATGTAATGAGACTGCCATAAAAAAGTGTATGTAATAGTGTTTTATTAGTTTTGTTTTGAGTTTACTTACTGATTAAGTATTAGTTTATTACAGGTTACAGCTTTTATAGTTAGGAAGATTATTTTATAGAACAGGCATGACATTTTAATCATAATGCTATCATTTTCAACATATGTGCATGTATACAAAATAACTTTTTAGGGTATAGAATTTCCTATATTAATTGCGAAATTAATAAATAAAATGCAAAAGCCACTTGACTTTCGCATTATATCATAGAAAGTGTTTTATTACTTGCATTTTCTGTCTTAACGGCATTAAAACCTAGTTTGAATTATCTCTGGTCATAAAGTCTTCATGAATAAAGTTTCTTACTTGTGTTCTTGAGAGTGATCGCACTAATGACCAAAAGTCATACCTGTTGTAAAATACATTCTTCCTCACTCAAAGAGCTGTAACCAGCAATAAACTAATTACAGTGTTTTAGTTCAACTTTAAGATAGTACAATAAGATATTTTAAGAGCCACCTTTTGACAGTGCTTTTATTATCAATGCCCAGTAAACATGTGATAATGAAAGCAAAAAGTTTCCATTTGAAAACACAAGGAGCAGAGAACTAGCAAAAACTAATGTATTGTGGTTGCCTTCTTTGTACTTGTAAAGTACAAAAATGTTTCACCATTCACTTCTAACAAAGTTACTTAGAATGTATGTTGCAGTAGTGTTTGCTCATTTATTTTATTTTTTCCTGTAACAACAGATATTTTATTATTATTCTTTCAAAGGTCAGACTAAGTACATTTATTTTTCAGTGTTCTGTGTTCAATAATGAATATTTTATATATGAAGAAGGTACATTCATACTGCTGGAGAGCTGGGCTTACACACAGAACCTCCAATTACAGAAGAGGTGTCAGATGATTATTTGTTGATGGAGCCAGGCCAAGGTTAGTTTGAAAACTTTATTTGAATACTGGCAATCTTCGAAGCATTTGCCTTCTGTGATAAAGATTTTTATTGTAAATTCCTTCATTAGTAAAGATAAGATATATATATCATTCCACCATGAAAGCTGTGTTTTATTTACAAAGAAATAATCCAACTAGGAACAATGATCTCAAAATTATGAAAATGTATGTGGAGATTCCTTTTGTGTTATTTTAACAAATTTTCAGGACATCATTTGAAAATGTTTTATTTAAAATAAAATACACAAATGAATGTATTATCATGATATAAAGAAGGTATATTTGTTTCAGAATAACTGAAGATTATTAGCTGTGCCAGTAGAAAAACATACATGTAAATTATTACTTAAACAATGCAAATGTTATGTGCTATGAAGTCAAAAAATAATTCTGAAGAGGCTTGTTGACAAAGTATGGAAGAAAACTGAAGTAATAACAACCACAAATTGACGTATCAAAGTTGTTGCATAATCACAGACACTCGTTTTTACAGACTTAATTAAGTAATATTTAATATGCTTTAAAGTAGACTAGAGTGTTTCCTGAATTTAAGATTGTGTTTCATAGACTTAAGATTATGTTTCCTAGTTTCATATTAGTGTTTTCCTGGCTTATGATAGTGTTTAATAGCATAAAGATGGTATTACTTTAGTTCATGACACTCTTTCACAGGCCATAAAAATATTTTTAGCATGCTATAATATTTCATGGACTCAGAGTGGTAGTTCCTTAGCTTGTAGTAGTGTTGTACTTTTTTTTTTTTTTTTGTTTATTTTTTTAATTTCATGCAGAGCTACATGAGAGCTATCTGCACTAGCCATTCTAATTTCAGCGGTGTAAAACTAGAGGGAAGGCAGCTAGTCATCACCACCCACTACAAACTCTTGGGCTACTCTTTTACCAATAAATAGTGGGATTGACTGTCACATTATATTATAATGTCCACATTACTGAAAAGGGGAGCATATTTGGTGTTTTGGGGATTCTAACCTGCAACCCTCATATTATGAGTCGAACACCCTAACTACCTAATTATGCTGGGTTCTTGTGGTAGTATTTAATAGACTAAAAATGGTGTTTCATTGCCTTATGACAGTGTTTCATAGACTAAAGATGGCATTTTCTTAGTTCAATATAGTATTTCATAGAGTCTGAAAAACAAATTTGGTTTAAGAGTTCTTAACAAAACACATTACCAGGTCTTTCAATTTTCTACAGAAAAAAAAGGTGGTGTGTGTATAACAATAATATATAGTTCAGTATATAATATTATATATAGTTTGAAACCTGAAATTGTTCAAATGTAATTAATTGAGTTAAGTAGTCCTTATGATTACACATTTTATTAAAATTTGCTTGTTATTATCAGGGTCTGTTTTCTATTTCACACATTTTAAAACTTAACAAACAATATTAAGCCTATTTTTTTTATAAGATAGCAGACAAATAAACAAGTATTCCAGTATTGTTTCCCCCCATTAACATCACTAGAGCTTGTAAGTATTTTGATATTGAAGAGTGACTTTGCTCATGTAATATGCTTAAAACTTCCCAATACCTCTTTTTCTTAATGTTGTAGAAGACTTGATGCCACCAGAGTACTTGGAGATGGGAACTTCAACATCTCAGCGATCATCATTAGCCAACATGTCTCTTAACCTATCATTCTCCTCCAGTGTTCATAGCATTGGTTCAAATCCTATATCACCACTAGCTTCAGGGACATACCTAGATATGATTTCTCCCTCCACAGCTTCAATACCAGCTTCTTCAGGTAGAAATATAAATAATCTTTTAAGTTATAACAAGTGCTGCTTTTCCCTTTATTTACATAAATATTTTGCAAAATGACTAACTTCATCATGTACGAACAATTTATGTGCTCATGCATACACATAAAGTGTGTATCTTTGTAGATTGTCCAACTTTTGTGTTGTAATTAAGGTACTTGATTTAGATTTGACTTGCTGTTACGACAAGTCATGCTAATTTAGGGTTAATATTTTGAAACATAATTGCAAGAATATATATATTCATATGTATGTGTAGGAGAGTGTCAGTGTTTGTTTTATTTATTTTAAAGAAGTTTGTGTTTTGTTACATACTGTGATTTTTTCTCTTTAAATGTAATATTAATCTAAGAAATAGAGTTTATATGAAAAAGAAAGAAATGTATCAATGTTTACTATCAAGTTGGTTGTAGTTTGACATGTTAATTTGTGACATTGTGTCAAAATATTTATAACACCAATCTGTACTGAAACTATTTAAAATAAAAGTGAGAAAACATGGTTATAGAATTATTTGGAAGTTTAGAATTCGTCAATTATCCTAATCATTTTGCATTTTATTTCTTTGTTGGAAAAATTATATAGTTAAAAAATATTGATTCTAAGAGCTTATTTGTATGTTATGTTTTAGTTTTGTCTGTTGGTGAATAATGCTTACAATTAAAAAATAATATATTTGAGGCACAAACTGTGGTGTTTGTTTAAAAATTTCAATAATCGGAAAACTTTTGACTTGCAGTTTAGATAATACAGAAATATGTCAGGAAATTTAATTTCAGATGATTAAATATGTCAATTTTTTTGTGTTTTTTTATTTCAAGAATACATTCCCATGAGTCCTGGAAAGTATCTTCCATTAGAGCAGCTGATTGCTTCTGCAGGATCATCCCATTATTCTAGTACTGATTCAGAGCGACCTATAATAGACTCATCAACAGCAGACATATCAGGTGGTTATTTATTTATGGCACCAAAGAAAGAAACCTACCCCAAAAATATAATGTATACTTCTCCAGGTGTTGCAGAAGAAGGTTATTTGAAAATGGGATCTATGTCTTCTTCTCTTCCTAAACCAAGCAGCCAGAGTATGTACTTATGTTGTTTTTTTACATTAACAAGTTTTTTATTTTAAGTAAGTACTTAAGTAAGAATAAAAAAAAACTTAAATAATGCAGGCCTGTGATGGTTTTATTGTCTTAAAATTTTTACATGTTGTACAGTAATTCCTGCATGCTGAATCTGAAGTAATATCCATTTTTCTCCATCACGTACAGATTGTTTACAAAGCATTTATGTAATTTTACATAAGTGAATCATTTTCATTGAAATGAAGTCATGTTTTTTTATGCCTAAATTGTTAATAACTGCTGACTGTAGATATCTCTAGACCAGTCATGATGTGAGAGTCTTATGGATCATTCTAGAACCTAAAAAACGTTCATTGTGGTAAACAAAATTATTATTTGATCTGCATATCTGAATTATGGATAATCTGTTAAAATCAAAACAATCTTTATGAAGTTTAAATTTTCTGGCCTATGTAATCTGTGAATGCTGAGTCTAAATGATTGATTTCTGATAAGCACAAGTATATTACAAGAGTCTGAGGAAGATAAGTTTTCTAAATGATGTTATTATTTTGGGACTGTACAGAAATTAATTGGCATTATAGGTTTCATTCTTAGTGTAATTTATCTTAGTACCTCTTATGGTTTTATTTTATTTTACCTCATTGGAAACATTTTCTAGTGCTATCAATATTGTTCATATTGGTGTATGAAAAACAAGTTTGATATTTAGTTATGTTAGTTCTGAATATATATATATGGTAGTAATGTGTATATATATATATGGTACTAATGGTAGTATATACTACCATTAGTCTGGAAAAACTACATACTTCATACTTCTAATTGCTAATTTTATTAACACTGAACATATAAATATCCCATGTGTTTCAAATGTATTTTTATACAAACAAATTATTCAAATAATTTATATTAAGTCTAAAATTCAGAAACAAGGTTGTTGTTTTTCTTACACTTACAGTATTTGATCTTTCCATAATAATAATAGACACTTTTTGTCTAAAATGTTGCATCTAAACAGTTATAATTTTCATAAGTACAAAAAGTGTATTTTTCAAAATACTCCACTTACTTAACATATACTTAATTTTGATACAGATAAGTAAAAGTACTCAAGACTTTTTACAGAGTTGTATTCAAATTTAATTAAACTAGTTTTTTTTTATCACTGTATACAAATAAATGTGACATTAAAATACATTTGATAAATCAAATTTGGATATTATATAAGTTTCATTTTATGAATTTCAAAAGAAAGTATGTAAATGAATTTTCAGTTTACATTTGAAAAGTGACATTTATTTGTTCTGAATTGCCCATTTTCTGTTTCCCTTCTCCCACTCTGATGTTCTGAATTTAACATATGTTACTTATTATAGTAGGAGTATCAATAAGGCATAGCTTAATTTTATAACAATTTTTTTTGTTTTTGGAGATACAGAGCGAAAAGGGAGGTGCACATCTTTCTATTACGCTCTATCTTTCACAGATTGCTAGTATTATTCTCTTTGGAATTTGCTATTATGTGATTTATAACCAATAGAAATACAAGTTTAATTTATTGTATGATGTACAATGCTACATTGTTCTCAGTATAATTTTTTTAATTATTTTGTTTGCAGATTCAAAATTGTTATAGTCAAGCTCAGTGAGTATTTAAGCATGTCTCAGAGAAACTGACCTTTACCAGATTTAAAATAAATTTCACAACAAGTCAGCTACTGTGATAAGCATGTCTTGGTGAAAATGATCATTATTTAATTTAAACAGAGTTTTATATTATCTGGTGAATGTGTAAGTCTGTTGTGTTTTCTTTTCATAAGGTGAGGGCTACATAGAAATGGCTAGTCCTAAAAAAAATACTCAGAGTTTACAAGATGTCACCTTCCAGACCATTCCAACATCTACAGAGCAGTCAGGGTTTCATCTGGATAAGGTAAGTACTTTGTTTATTTGTTTGAAATGTTAAAATAATTGTACTAACACTGTCACAAATAATTATGTTGTATCATCTAATCAATAATCATTATTTTTTATCTGAATGTAAAAATGTTCATTCTCTATCAGTTTGCTCTTCTGTTCGTATAATATTCCTTTCTATTCTTCTTTTCAATTAAAAGTAGAATTAAAATACAAACTTTTTATAAGTAGTTCACTTACAGTTTCAATCATAGTATTGCAGCTTAGATTTAAGTATTCAGACTACCATTGTTAAGTAAATACTCAAACTTTTTAATGTCACTAGTCCAGAGCATTCTTTCTTATATTGCTGATCCAGTAATTCAAAAGTCATTGGTTTGCACTCCTTGACCATGATTTTATAACGTGTTTTGGTAACCTGCAGCATGTAGTAAGGTTTTTATTCATTAATTGAATTAAGAAAGATCTGGTGTTGGCCCTATATACTCCTGTTGGTAAACAGGGTAGACTTATTGTTTTTATAACTCCTCTTTTCTTTAAAACTGGAATGCTAGCATTGGATGTAAAGATATTTTCTGAGTTTAGTGTTGGCTTCAGAAAATTATTTGAGAATATTTGTGTTCAGATAGTTTCACTAATTTTCACTTCATTATTCATTCATAATAACTTTCATTCATTACATCATGTGACTGAAAAACGTGGTAGTTACATTTTTGACAACTGTATAAATGCTGTAAGTTAACATTTTCCTAAACTGAAAATGTATTTCCAATGATGCTTACCTCTGCTGACAAGGTTTCCACTCTTTGCCTATTTTTGCACTGAACACGCTTGCTGCAGTCTTTTATATCCCACTCGAATGCCCTTGGCAAATTCTCATTTGCAAACTTCTCCATCAACTTCAATGCTCGCTCTTTTTAGATGCTATATATAAGAACCTCATTGAGATAATGTAATCACTTTTTGAGACATAAACTGGCTCTTAGGGGGAAGTGTGAGTGTCAGAGGAGGTAAGTATTATTGGTTTAGAAAAATGTTAACTTCCAAAACATGCATACCTATGTTGACAATATAGCTAGAATCCCATATTGATAAAGTGTAGGGGCTGATGCATGTAATATCCATACAGAACCAAGGACCTAGGATGGGACTACTTCACATTTGGAATTTTGAGGAGGTAGTGGATATACTTCCGTGAACAATATGTGAAAACAACACTGATCAAAGGGAAGGAGCATTCCCCAACCAGATAGCCTCATGTCAAATCTAAACCAAAATTACAAGTAGACTCCCATGGAACCTCATGGCACTCCTACTGACATCTGTGAAAAACATCCATTGACCCAAGTAGGAGGGCCCAAAACTTTGCCCTCTACTCCAAGAGTGGAGTAACACACTCAAACACTCTGGAGAAAAATCCTCTCTTTGCCACCCCAGTGACTAGAAACTTGTATACAATACATATATAGGGGGTGTATTAAAATTAGTGGAGAATTTTGCAAATCAGAATTTAGCAAGGGCATTTTAGTGGGGTATAAAAGACTTGAACCAGCATGTTCATTGCCAAGATGGACAAAGAGTGGAAACCCTGGAAATCAAGAAATGGTTGTCAGTAGATGTGTGTATGTTTACACTTGTAATTTATTTTATAGAACTGCTTAGATAAAATATTCATAATTACACAGTAAGTATCTATATTATGCAATAGTTACCAGTTTTATTTCAGATCTGTGAATCAAGCTATTTATTTTGACATTCAATAGTAGACTTAATATGGTCTTATTGTTTCAAAGATATTTTATACTGTATACATATATAGTTGAGATTGAGCTTTAATTGACAGCTCCTGTCCATATTTTATATACTGAGGCCTTCCTTTACACTCTACTATAAATAGCCCAGAGCAACCTTTTAAAACTAAATCTGTCTGTGCTACATAAACTACCTGTGAAACAACATCTCTGATGCTGCTTTTTCAGAAATTTTTTCAATAGGTACCAGTCAAGCATAGAAGTCAAAACATTGTTCACTTTAGAAACAGACAAGAAAAGTCCATTAATATGACCATTCATGTGGTTCAGCAGCTTGTTGATATGTTCAGAATTTTATGTCATCAACATAAGAGCAATACAAAGGATTAAAATTGTGAATACAATCTTTTAACCAATGTTTGTAGTTTTTTTTAAAGAAGGCATAGAGAAAGATTAAATTAAATAAAACAGAAACTAATCAAGAATCCCTATCTACTTTATCAGTCTCATCATGTAATAGAAAACTTTTATAACTAGTTACACATTTCATTACTTTAATAAACATGCATTTTTTTGATCTACTGCATGTTACATCATAATCTTTATAAATTAAACCAGCACAGTGTTTAGTACTTTCATCCAGTAGTGATTCAGTATCAAACAGTTAAAATACATCTTTGTGGAATTTTGAGTCTAATTTTATCTGGAAATTTAAAGCACATTTCTTACATTCAGTACATTTAATCTTATTAAATGTTCCTGTTTACAAAACATTGGTAAAATGTACAAGATACTAGAGGGTGAACTTGTTAGTGCAGTACAACAATTAAAAAAAAAAAATTAGGCTTATCACATCTTTATGTTTTAACAAGTACCATTGTAGTTTTTCTTCTGTTATGCTAAAATAATAGTTATTTGAAACATTTGTGTTTGAGATTACAAAAACCTTTACACAAGAATGTTCTAAAGTGATCTGGAAGTACACTTTTCCTGTTTGAATATATTAATATTGATACAAAACCTGACTCTATGTTTAGCAAAGTTGTGATCAACCAACAAGGACAACTGACTTCAGAATCACCAGGTAATCCGGAACCAGAGAGAAACTGTGTTTTAAATTAGAGAATATTTGTTGTTCCTTGAATGTAGGTTAACTTTGAATATTCTGAATAGTGAGATTTAATTACATTACTGTTATTGAAACTGTAAGCCCATTTCTTGCAGGTTTTTAGTTTTCAACACTACTTTAAGTGGAATTATATTGTGAATGTACAAATGTATTTATTATTTCAAATGTTCATTGTTATTTTAGGTTAGATCATATTTTTCTCCATCAGAATATGACTTGGATGGTTATATTAAGCCAGTTCGAGCCTATTCAATAGGCAGTAGGCCTCAGGTAAGATATTCAAAAATTTGATTAGTCAACCTTATTTAATAAAATACTCTTTCATTAGGTGGCTAAGGTCAGATAAAGTCTATTAGATTGTTATTGTAAGCAATATTGAAGTCACTCCATTAAGTATTCATCATATGGTAAATTTAGTAGATTATAACATTTAAAATACTTTTTTTTCTTAGTCTGAAAGTATCTGTAAGGTAATCCCAGCTTTAAGCAGTTCAAGCTTATTCAGACATGAGTAAGATAATTTAAATGATTATGTCAAGCAGTTTTAATTTAATTACTGGCCACTCAAGTTAATATAACTCTAAGATTTTGTTACATCAAGCTATATACGTAATGTAAACATAAACATTATATAAACAGTTAAGTTGATATTTACATCAAATGAAAGGACTGCCTTAAAAACAGCAAGATGAAACCTATGATGAAGTAGATCATATTTATAATAAGAAACAAGTCTTAATGAAATTATAAAACTGCAAAACTAGAACAAATCACCAGGGCACAGCCTATAATAAAGAATCTAAATTGTGTTCTGGTTCTTGGAGGTGACTAGTTTGAGTTTATTTTATAGCAGTTGTCCTTCAGTTAAATGACTTATTATATTGAGCCAGGTCAAGCTTATTCCAAAAGCAGTTGTGCTCAGGAGGCAGGATAAGTTGGTCCATTAATACTAGCCCTTGTTGAATTTATTCCGTAATTCTCTGAAAATGAGTTGTGAGGTTTTATTAAATTAAAGGCAGTAAGTCTCATATAATAGTTCTTCTATCAGTCTGATATAATTTTCTTACTAGACAAATGCTCTTGTTTAAGATATGTCTAATAATTTTATCAAACTGATTTAGTTTTATCCACCAGAAAATTCTTCACATAAGATGAATTGCATAATTTTTACAAAGCCATTTATTTATAATCATCCTGTTCTATGATGAAATAATCCAGTAATTGTGTTTATTATAATATGAGTTAGTGGTGTACAGTCTTTCTCATGTACGCAATTTTAAATAAGTTATTGTTATTGTGGTGTGTTTTTTCTCACTGGAAATATAACATCCAGTAAACCAGGTGAGATGTAAAAAATCATGCATATGACATTAGGTGATAAATTTGAGTTTTTATAAGATTATATTAAAACGGTAAAAGTCTAGTAACCTTGTAACCTGTGTAAAAAAATGATAATTGAACCTATCATTAATCAAACCATCCCATTACACAATGCAATAACATTAACAAAAGGGCATTGATAAAAAATTCTTAAAGTAAGTTGCTCAACATTCAGTTGTTTTTAATTAATAATACTAAAAATAATATGAAATAAATGCACAGTACTAATATAAATAAATATTTTTGAGTAATGGCTGGATCATTTCCCTTACATGCAAAAATAAAACTTTAATTTGTTGGATTCAGAACCAGATGATTTACCAAAACAAAAATTATAAATGGATACATGGTTTCATATTCAACCATGAGAACTCTCTACACATTCACATTATATGGTTAGCTCATCTCACAGTTTTCCATGGTGTGACCTCAAACAGTGTCACTGCCACAAAAAGGTTTGTGAATGGTCTAGAGGTTAGTATTCTGGAATGTGAATCCAATGGTCCATGAGCCACATCTCAAAATTACCCTCTGCACTTGAGTGCCATGAGTGTATAATAAGAATGATGGGGAAATATTTTTATTTGATTACAGTAGTCAAACAAGTGACATAGGTACTGTTGACTATCTATCATCCCTCTAGTCCATCAGTTAAAA
Organism: Tachypleus tridentatus; assembly: GCF_004210375.1. Lineage (NCBI taxonomy): Eukaryota > Metazoa > Arthropoda > Merostomata > Xiphosura > Limulidae > Tachypleus > Tachypleus tridentatus. Next base: position 63,743,884 of record NC_134830.1, on the reverse strand, counting down.
AGTTAGGTTAGGCTTGTGAAACTTTGTGAGAATATCCAAAACTCAACCAATCAATGTTCCATGTAGTGAAAACTTTGTCATTTGCCTAAATGTCATAATACAAGAACTGATTTACTTATTTTATACAATATTCTGTATGTTCTCTTTCATACCAGAGGTGGTAAGTTGGCCTTTTAGGGAATTTCTAAATTAAATAATAAATTTCATTCATCATCTTCATTAAAGCCAATTTAATGTTATAAAAAAAATACATTGTAATAAGAATTAATTAGACAAAGTTAGTGAATTATGTAATACACTTCATATTTTCTTGGAACTTCATGGTTCTTGCAAACTCTTTTTTTTTTTTTTTTTACAAGTTACATTAATATTTATACAATGTTCTTGTCCCTCGATTGTATTTTTGAGACTTTTTGAAGGGGAATTTTAATGAAACATTCTCTTGCATCCTCTAACAATCACAAAATCTCTCATTATTCTCTTATAAAAATCTTCAATGTAATATCTCTTTCACATCATTTTTTTATACATGTATGCTTTCATAAAGCAAAATCCTTTGCTTCAGACTTACAACTTGCATGGATTATTTTTCTACAAAACCTCTCCTCATTTTTTTAGCTAGTCATTTCCATGAAAAGTTTAATTGACTGTTTCAAATTATGTAATCTGCATTTTAACAATTTATTTTAAATAGAATATGTTGTTGTTTTTTTTGGCTGTTATCAGCAAATAATGTAATTCTTTAAAATATTTTAAATATAATATTATGAAAACTGTCGTGCATGTTTTAAAAATGGGAAATAGTCTTAAATCTCAATTTATTCTTTCATTTTATTTGTAAACAGGAATTTAATGATTTAATAAATGTTTTTTGTTTTGTTTTTTACCATTCATGTATGTTACAGAAGAGTCATCTAGGAGCCCATCTAGACCAGTGTAGAGTTCGTGCCTTTTCTCTTGGGAGTCAAGTCACAAGAGTAGCATCTAAGAATCAGGGAACAGCTGAGTCTGAGCTTGGAACTTTAAAATCTGTAAATGAAATAGTCTCAAAGAAGTCCTCTAGTGCACCTCTTCTACCTAGTATGCCTTGGCAAACTAAATCTTCTGCTAACAAAGAAGGTTACAGTGAAGACTTGATGGAAATGGACTACAATCCAGCACCAAAAGTAGAAGTAACTACAGATCAGGAGCAAACTGAACCTATTAAAAAGTACTCTATTGGAAGCAGTCGACAGAGATCCAACAGTCGCTCTTCTTCTGGTGCTTCACCAATGTCATCATTAGCCGAACTTGCTGAAAAACCAGAGCGTAAAGATTCCAAGTTATGTGAAGAAATATCCAGAAAAAGCAACACTTTGCATGTTGTTAGTCAAAGAAGAAACTCATTGGATTGCAGCAAAGTAAAGCATGGATTTTGTGAAGATGAAAATGGATATGTTTGTATGTCTTATGGAGACAGTAATAATGGTAGCTATGCAGAAGTGGCTGCAGAGAACAGAATCTCGGATTATCTCAAAATGACAAGATCTGATGCAAGTGACAAACTTTAAAATCAAAGCATATTTCATTAGATTACAAAACTGTGAAAAACTTACCACATTATACAGAGTCCTGTGATGAAAAATATATTTGAACTTAAGAACAAAAAAGGTAAAGAAAAAAATACTCAAGACTCAGTGAACTTAAGAAGTTTGGAATGAATGTGTAAGCCAGTTAGAAAACAGAAATGTAGCCTTGATTGTTGGACATGCATTTACACCAGTAAACAATAACAGTCTGGTCAAATCTGAGCTTGGTATACTCACAGAACTCTCAGGAATAATGTACAAATTTGGGCATGGAATGTGCTACCTGTGTCACAAGCTTTGTAGCCACTGGTACATAAAATGCAGTGTTATTGTTCCTTTTGTTTCTCTCAAACCAGACAGAATTCTAAAATGTGTGAACATTTAACTTGCTACTCCTAAGAATTCATCTCCGATAGCCACGGTCAATAAAATTTTACACACTTATGACTAAATTGCAAACAACTGTGAATGAATGGCCTACATTGCACCACAGCCTTTCTTCATACTTTTTGTGCCATGAACTAGATTTCATGTAGCTCTGGTTTACCTAAAATATATTTTCAGTTAACCATAACAAAACAAAAGTCAGCAACTATTTCCTCTCCCTCTTGTAAGGATAACGTTCGTTGCTGTACTAATTCGACTTGATCCATGCACAGACACTCATCAACCACTAAAGTTTCAACAAGCAAATCACTTCTCTCACAAGAGTTCAATTCTACTGAACCTCTTGGAAAGCTCTCTTTTTTTTTAAATAGTACTGGAAACAACATTCCTGTACCAGTATCACCTCAGTTTTCTCTAACAAAAGAAGCAAGAGTTTCATAAAATGTAGCTGAAGCTATCTACTTATAGTTCACACACTCCTTATCAGTAGGTAGTAATCTGAGTTGAACTACATTTTTTTCAGACTTTGTTCTCTTATTCCATAGCATTATATAAAACACTAGAATCTATCCATGCTCTCTAGCCAACCTTTTGATCTAGATAAGTTAAAGACCATCAGTTTTCTTATGTTCAGGTTAACTTTACTAAATCAAAGGATATTCAGTTTGTTTGTGAGAAGACAGAGTTTAGTAACTAGTCATTAAGGTGTTTTTTAACAGTTTAATTTGGTTGGACTGAATAGTTAATTTTAGTGAAAATAGTCCACACTAAATTAGAGGTTACTTGTGCTTGTATTTTTAAGCAAAAGGAAAAACAGTTGAAAGTTCAATTAAGTTTGCAAGTCCTTAACATAAATCTTTTAAGAAATTTTTCTATTTTGTGAAAGTAATTTGTGCTCAGTTGTGTTAGTTCATTACTGTATATTGCATATCTTTATGCATTTAAATCTATGAAATTTTATTAAATGCCCAAATTTAAGGCTGCAGCTGAAGAATAAAGGTGTTCTTTCTATCCTGCTTTCAGTGAAATCTGAGTGCAATACTTTTGTATAGTATAATTTTATATGTTGCAGTAAAAGCTGCAAATATTAGTTATGTAGCAAAAACAAATTCTAGTACATATCACTAGTAAGTAATCATTTAGTGCTGTTTCACTGTTTCTTAATTTTTAAATATGCTATACAATGGTGCAATGAAAGTATTTTTGTATACCTTAATCTTAATCTACTACAGTCCAAAACAAGTCTGCAGATAAATGGTTTATATAGAATGCTTACTAAGAGGTCCAATAATGTTCCTCTCCAGAGGCATTGCTCTTCCAATACTAGTTTTATTTGTTTCAGAACTAGCAAGTCTGATATTGCTAGTACTGTGAAACTGCATTAACATTTTCACTGTATCATTGGATATTGTGTAATTATATAAAAAGTAACAATGATTCAAGATTTAAAATTCTTTCTTCAAAGGTATTTGTGTAAATTCCAGTATTACCTTAATCTGAGGAAATGCAGATGAAATATTTTAGTAAATGAAATTGTGATAATGATTCACTTCTTAATTATTTTTCGTGGCATTCTTGTGAAACTCTAGTTTGTGTAAAAGAAGCTTCAAGAATTGTAAATCTATCTGTAGGCTTGTTTATTCATTTCTAGTATAGAAGTAATTATCTAGTTATTTTTAATAAAACAATTTGCTGAATATTTTGTTTTGCAATTTTTAAGCTGTTTAATCTTCAGAGAATGTGTGAAAGATGCTGGTTTTAATATATTCTAACTATGCTTAGGTGAAACCTTTTAATGTGTTATTCATGAGAAGTGCATTAAGGTGTGAAGATTTTGTATTCTTTTTATAGATGTACAAAGAACAATACACATCTATATCAAGAAGGTATTCTCACACATTTCTGGTGTTCTCACAGTGTTAATTCATTTTGGTAATATGACTTATGGTATATATATAGACAAAGTTTCTGAAACATTAAGATTAGCAAGTTTGGTGACTTCAGAGTAATAGCATTATACTTAGTATCTATCATGCTGTGATGTTTCAAACTTATCTCCCTAATAATATTGATTTATATTTTTCATCCAATAAGGCTTGAAATCAGCACAAGCTATGTTTCATTTTCTATGTTATGCTGAAATTTGTGTAACTATTACATCATGAAGGAATTTGTTAGATCTCCCCTAAAGGGAAGGATTTTAATTTGTCACTTAAACCTGTTAAATTGTTTATATTCCAAAGAATAGAATATCAAGCTGGACAGTGATTTTATTATTTCTCTTAGAAGAGTAAACCTCCCTCAGTAATAATATGGTGGGGGTCAAAAATCATAGTTCTGACTTCTGTGAAGTTAAGACAGTTAGTCACTAGTAGTTACTTTGGTTAAAAACTGTTTTGTTACTGTGAGATACAAAATAAATTAGTCACTTTAACACTGTGTAATTAACATTCAAACAAAGTGAAATAAATGTAATATTTTTTACAATGTTTGATAAAAAAATATACTGCAATAATCAATGTCCTTGTATTCATGATGGCCTATTAGATTGTAATGTTTTTCAATTAAGCTGGATAACTAATAAAGAAAAAGAAGGTAACTGAGCTTCAGAAAAGTATATGTTAAAATTAATTGAACAGATGTTTTTTATTTAAGACCATGAATACGTTAACTTAGAATGCAGTTTTTGTATATAAAGTTTGTGTATACTTATTATCTGCAGAATTTCTTCAGATAACATTAAGTAAACTTAGCTTGGTGTTTCATAGGTTTGTATTGTTAGTGTGCAGGTGTTTGTTGTGATGACTGTATTTTTCCTTTGCAATCAGAAATTTGTACAGATATTCCAACAAATCAAATACAATTTCAGAATCCATACACAAGAAATTAATAATGTTGCTCAAATACCATATCTGATAATGGATATCAATTCGATCTTCAGTGAACTAGTGACCTACAAGTGAAAAAAGTTAGTAATGTTTTAGGGTTTTTTTAATCCTTTTTATGTACACAGCTTTAGGTCTTGAGTCAGGTACACTAAACTGACAAAAATAAAATAATTTACTTAAAATAGAAATAGCTAATAAATAGGTATTTACCTATGTTAACAAAATTCTAAATGATTATTTTATTTTGTTTTTCACGTATATAATTTTAATTATTAAATAATTTAACCAAGTGATAATAACACCTGGTGGAATAAACTTGTATATTATGACATAACATTGAGGTTTTCTTTACATTATTTTTAGTATTATTTCAGTCATGAGCTTTCCAAAACAATTTTAGATAATATGGGCATAAACACCCTACTGAAAATGTAGCCAAAAGCTTGTTGTAAATTAAATAATGTTAAGAAAAGACAAGGAAGGAGAAAACTATTGACTTGTCTTGACATACATATCGACCACTTTAAAACATATTTCAGATTTGTAATAAACTTGTTTCAGTTGAAATGTTATCTATTATTGTTATTATTACTTCCTTATAACTGGTTTAAAAGATATATTCTGAAAACATTTATTTTTTTAAAGAACTATTTGTTATGTTTTTCTAATTTGTTCTGAAAACTGAGCTTTCCAAGAAATAATTTATGCATATTATGAGACAAATGGAACATCAAAAATATTTAATTTGTTTCAACACTATGAACTAGGTGAAAGGAAATAAAATGTGTAGTTTTTAAGCACCAGGAAAATATAAGCTCATGGTATTGAATAACATTTAAATTTGCAGGTTCTGTATTTTAACTTTTGAGAATATACAAACGTTTTCTAATCATGTGATCATTTTAAGATAGTGTGGTATATTTAGCAGCTGATAAAAGTTATTTGGGTATAATTATATGTTTTGTGCAGACTATTGTGTGAGGTGAATAGGCTGATTAAGAAAGTCGTTGCAGCTTTTGATGATGTTATGTATTTATATTTATTATTATTGTAAGATGAGTAAGTGGTTCATATTAATAATATATCTAATTAGTTGCTTTTTAGGCAAAGTTCTGTTAATGAACTGTGGAATTTAGTATCTTTTAAATATGCAGCCAAACAGTTCGTATGTATATATTGCTTATCACTGGAACTATTTCACTTAATCTCGAACGTTTTAAAGGTTCAGGTCTGAAAAGAACGTCGCGGGCAACTTAAGACGTTTTACCAGCGATCATCACTCCCACACTTACACTTTTACTATCACTATGATATTACAGGTCCTCATATCCAGAAATTTTATAAAATAAATTGAGTGAACAAGCTATTTCTAAATTGTATTTACCATTAAGACACCATAAACCTGAAGGCTCCCTTAGCATACAGCTAAAGGAGGAAGAGCCCATAGCAAGAAACTGTCGCAGATGGTTTAGTATTTGGAAATGTCAAAGTTTTACAGTGAATATTTGATTTTTTTAAAATCCTTTAATGAGTTAAGTGGATTTATATTTTTAAGTGTGTGTGTGTTGGTTTCCCGGTGACTTACATGATAAAAGAATATTTCTGAATGTGTTGTAGATTTTTAGCAGTTAGAGGATTGCGTAATGCAGAAGCAACATGATGTACAAATGTTATTTTAACAGAATTGCCTTAAATGTTTGTCCTAAAATTAGAAAAATAAAGAAAACAAAGTTCCATTATTGTGTTTTTATTTGGATTCATTAACTAAACCTTTCTTATTCAAAAGATTAAGACAGATTTTCATCAACAAGACATTTTTCGTCAGGTTATTTATTCAAAGGACGTACTTTTGTTTCATCGCTGCAAATCTTGTTTAACGAGAATCAAAATTGCAACTAAATTTCACAAATTTTTCAATATTGAAATATCGTATTGTCTTGAATATTGAAAAAATAATAACGTAAAGCGATTGTTCCAGAAATTTCTGTAAATTTTGTTCTCTGTTGATTAAAATACTTTGTCAGATATTGAGAATATATTTTGTTTAATATCCCTTGCTTAATCACCTACCAGTAATGCTCTGCTTCATTAAGTGATATTACTTTCACTGTACTATTCAGAAATTGTTACTAAACGTAGGTTTGTATGGCAGGTAAAGAAGAAACGTAATGTTCAAAGATAATACTGATATACTGTTAAGACTTTGTTTAAATGACCTTCACCAGGCGTCAGTAGAGAACAGTTCCCTTGAGAGACTATTTATTTGTTTTATAATAGTTACTTGTTGATTTGAAACTTTTTTTGGCAACAAATATTGCATACTTTTAGGCATGATAATACAACAAATAAATAAATGAATATTCAAGCAACTGCTTATTCCTGTAAATGTAATCGAGATTTGGCAGTAATTTGTTTGCATATACAAAAAAAATTCAATTTAACTAAAAGCTATTTTTAATTAAATGTAAAAGATTATTATTATGAACTTTTAATACGTTTGTTACACTTTGAATTTAAATCGTCATACATGTTCGGTACCAACCACGAGTATCAAAATTGTTTTTAGAATTTTAAGCTGTCAGACTTACCGAAAAACCATTTTTGGCTGATCCGTTCTATTTTCAAAACGAAAGTGAAGTGCTATCCAAGCTAGTATTTGAAATAATCGAATATGCAATATTTATCGATGCAAGTCGTAATACATGTTCGCCTGAATCGTTTAACAAACTTATTCCAAGAGTTTGGACTGTTAAATTTACTTTGCATTTGTGAAGTGTATTTCTACGGATTATTACTCTCACGAGTTTTATAGACTGATTCAGAAACAAGCTAAAACATATAATTGGTAAGCTGAATGTTAAAGATTAAATATCAGGATATTAACTAACATATCTTAACGCTTAGCTTTATCATTTTTTAAATTATTTTTACGGTTATGTTAAGGGTACCAGGATATACAACCAAATTCATCACAATGGCTTTGGATTCATAACCAATGTATTTAATTTGCAGTAATGTGAAACATTTAAAAACTCTTCTTCAAAATGTGTTTTTAGGCTCTACAGTATTACTGCGTAATTTGTTTTGTAAAGGCAGGATCGGCCCTTAGGAGGGTGCAAGGTACCCGAACTCCCGATTGAAGATGGTCGCAAATCCCAATCAAATGGGATCCTGTTTGGTTAAAAAGAAAGAAGAAGTGTACTTCCCTGTTCTCAAAGATTTACTGGTACATCTGAGTGAGAAGAATGTGCGCAGGGTATTCACAAAACACAACTTAGGCTACTCGGTGCAGATTTCTGACCCTTTTCCTGTTTGTTTCAGAACTTGTATAGGCCACGTACACAATCAACACATCCTACGAAGTGTACACCTCCAATTTTCGTTGGTCCACCACAGTCTGTCCTCTCTCCTGATCGCTTCAAGTAGAATATGATGCTTGCTTCGACTTCGAAAATTCAAGTATCAGAGCTAAGTCCAGTAAATGGTCTAATTACTTTAATGGATATGACTCGTCCGGAGCTTATCTTCGTTTAACTTCCATTTCCTTGGGTCTGGCATGGCGAGGTGGTTAAGGCAGTCGACTCGTAGTCTGAGGGTCACGGGCTCGAATCCCTATCACACCAAACATGCTCGCCATTTCAGCCATGGGGTGTTATAATGTTACGGTCAATCCCACTATTCGTTGGTAAAAGAGTTGGCTAGGAGTGATGAAGGCTGCTTTCCCTCTAGTCTTAAACTGCTAAATTAGAGACGGCTAGCGCAGATAGCTCTCGGGTAGCTTTGCGCGAAATTCAAAAACAGACCATTTCCTTGAGTCAACACTAGTCATAGTTCACTCTTATTTTTGTGTTGGTACTTGTTTTTCTTACAACACTTTCTCGAATGACATCGTAAACATCACTACACCTGGCGGCTCTGTCTGGTCTGGTTTGGTTGTTTGTTTGTTTGTTTGTTTGAAGTAAAACACAAAAATACATAATGAGCTGCCTGTTCTCTGCTCACCACGAGTATCGACATCCGATTTCTAATGTTGTGAGTCCGCAGACATTCTGCTGTGTCAGTAGTGGGGGACTCTATCTAGTACTTGAGTTCATCTTCACGTTAACCTAGGATGGTCGAAACGTTGTTTCTTGTTGTTGAATTAAGCACAAAGCTACTCAATGGGCTATCTGTGCTCTGCCTACCACGGGTATCGAAACCCGGTTTTTAGCGTTGTAAGTCCGCAGACATACCGCTGAGCCACTGGGGGGCACGTTGTTTCTTTATCAATAAAAGTTTTATATTACCCATACCAGCCTTTCTGAGATACATTTTTATTTCAAGTGGTTTGCGTCATCAATAATTCCGTTGTCTTTTTGTTAAATTTTCCTATAACATTCGTTTTATCTTGGCCTTCTTCAGAACGATTTCATTACTTGCATGTGTGTTCCATAATATGTTAAGCATTCGTCTTAAGAATCACATTTCTACTACATGGATGCTTTTCTTCATAGTTGATGATATTGTTCAACTTTCAGAACCAAAAAGAAGGATTGGATAAACAGCACAGTAGAACCATTAGTCATGTTTCAATTGTCAAATTCGCTCAAGTACAATAAAATAAGATACATTGATAACTGATGTTAAGCCAACTACTTCACAAGCAATAAACATTTTCTGACCTTGAAGGTTTTTCTTTTCACAAATCCATCTTGTTTTCTAACACAATTAGACATGATTTGAATAAACAGATAAAATCATATATTATTTTACAAATAAATCTAGGATTATATTTATTTGATCTACACACAAATAATATGGGCCCGGCATAGCCAAGCGCGTAAGGCGTGCGACTCGTAATCCGAGGGTCGCGAGCCAAACATGCTCGCCCTCCCAGCCGTGGGGGTGTTATAAATGTGACGGTCAATCCCACTATTCGTTAGCCCAAGAGTTGGCGGTGGGTGGTGATGACTAGTTACTGTCTTACACTGCAAAATTAGGGACGGCTAGCACAAATAGCCCTCGAGTAGCTTTGTGCGAAATTCAAAAAAACAAACAAACACAAATAATATTAATAATACTACAATTAAGTGTAGTTAACGTAAAAGTTTGTGAATTAGTAGTGTTTTGTTTAATAAAAATAACAAAACAGTTATTTGTCAAAGTTTAGAATTTGTTCGGTCATACAAATCAAAACTGTCAGATATTATGATTTCTTTCATTTTGAACAAACAGGCTATTAGATCGTGATATTACGTTACAAAGACAGAATTATATAATATAAAAATATTTCAGTCACCAAAACTGAAAGGTATTCCTTTGATCATACCAGTAAAAATAGCAAACAACCATGTGTTTCTGTAATGTACAACAGTAACTACACGTCTTTGTCTCAGTGAAAGCTATACATGCTCGTTCTAATTTGGGAGCAAACTGTCTATATTATTTGTGTGCATTAAGAAAGCAAGTTCTGTGTTTTATATTTCAGTGGAGTTTAAGTTAACGACCACATTTCTCACTAAAAGTATCGATTACATCTCATTATTTGAAGATGTATATATGTCACATTCAAATGCATAATTGGATATACATTAACTGGTTTAAATATGTGGCAGGTAAACACATTCGACTGTCACAGCGATGAATACATTGCTACATCATTGCAGTGTGAAATGTTCAGCAACTAGACTGGTCCTCTTGGCGACCGACGTCATCACCAGTCATGTTTTCTGCGCGTGCCGAACGAAACACCTACTCTAAGTTGAACAATATCATAAAAGTAATCATTGATAAAAAAAAAAAAAAGCAAAACTATCATAATCGGCTAAAAACAGCAATCGATATTACATTTTGTATCATGAACCACAAAATACATACATATGCACATAGTCCGATGTAGTACGTACACAACAAGATATTAACCAGCCACAACTACCACCTTTTTTCATAAAATACTTATTTCAGCCTAACAACTAAAGTTCTAAGAAAATTGTATTTTTTGGAATCTTTACTTTAAATCAAGTGTATCTGTTAAATCTAATACGGTTCCAGACTGTTTGTTTTTTGTTTCGGGCAAAGCTAAACGTAGGCTATCTGCGCTAACCAATCGTCTCTAGTTTGGCAATGTAAGATTAGAAGGAAAGCAGCTGGTCATCACCATCCACCGCCAATTTTTGGGCTACTCTTTTATTAACGTTATAACGCTCCCACGGCTGAAGGGGTGAGCATGTTTGATGTGATGAGGAATCAAACCTGCGACTCCCAGATTACGAGTCAAACGCCCTAACCGCCAGGCCATGCCGAGGTGTTCCTGAAAACGTGGAACTATATATAAAAAATTACAACAGTACCGTTCTTTTCAGGATGTACGCACTATCCACGTGATTGGTGGTCACTCTCACTTAAAAAAAAAAAAAAAGTTGTATAATCTGACTTGTCAGTGGATAAAAATGCTGTCAATTTATGTACAGTATTTTTTAAATTACGGCAATATTTCTCACAATATAGGGTAGGAAATTCTCACCTAAATAGGGTAGGAAATACCCAACAAGGGCTTCTGTTCAGGACTTCTTTTTGGTATGGTCTTAAACTTTTGATCAGCTAGTATTTAGACTAATTTCATAGTGTTCACATTTTCTTTATTAAATGCTAAAAAAGTTTTTTATTTTCCCTTTTCTTATTTTCATCTTTTGAAGCTCTACTTAAATAAGTGATTGAGTATAATAATGCAAAATGCATTTTTTTTTTTTTATGTTCATTGGCCTTAAGATTGTGCCCAGCAGTGTATATCTGTGATGCCCACTGTCATCATTGCCATGACAGTAGTAACACAACTTCTAACCCAGTCACAGTCCCTCTGCAACAATACGGTTGTTAAATAAATGGATTCCATGTCCAGTAGGAAATAAATAGGATTGAGACTGTGTACATGAGTTATTGCACACAATAGCTGACCAAAGCTAGCCAGTGTACAACCCTACTGTCTTAACCTTAGACTGAAAATTCACCAACACTCACACAGCTTTTCCCTTGGCACTTCTCTCAGATACAAGTTTAGTACAAGCCAGGAAGACAATAAAGTACCACTGCAAGGATGTTACTTACTGCCTTTAGCAGTAGACTTACAGCCTGCATTTGAACTATACCTTGTACTAAAACAATGTTAAGAAAATATTTTTAAAAACTGGGTGCTTGCTAAATATTTTGTTCTGCAGGACAGAAAATACTTCATCATAACAAAATAAAACACTGGGTATGCAAAGTTTATTTACATTTGATATGATATTTAAGTAACTGTCAGTAAATTTATTTTACTGTAAATAATTTCACCTACTTATGAATATTTCAATTTAATCCAGTCAAGAAATGTTGCTCTATTATAATGCACAACTCCAGGTCAGACAGTTCTTTCTCTTATACATAGTGCAAAACTTGTCATTACTGATGTCCTTCCAAAAAATTCCACTACCTGCTGAGCATTCCAATAATGAAACTGAAATATCCTCTCTCTAGCATTAATGCAAAAAACAAAGGAACAATCACAGTAAACTGGTTCTTAGTATTCATATCAAACCATTTATTTGCATTTACATCCATTTGCATGGCCTGGTAGCTAGGGCACTCAACTATCAATTTAAAAGTCATAGTTTCGAACACCTGTCAACAAGCATGCTCACTCTTTCAGCCATGGGGCCATTATAACATTACAGTCAATCCCACTATTCATTAATAAAAGAGTAGCCTAACAGTTGGTAGCGGGTGGTGTTGACTAGCTACCATCTCTCTTCTCTATCACTGTTAGATTATGGAAAGATAGTACTCAATGAACTTTGTGTGAAATTCCAAACAAATCAAATCAAACCATAACATTCATGCATGACTGCAAGACCACAAACATATATTTATACACACATATATTACTACACACATTTATTAACATTATGCATCACCAATGTGCCCCTGATTTGTGCACAATTACTGCCACCAATTTTCTCTAGTTGTCTCAATAGCTGCAGAAGCATATTGTGTTGCCATTTATGAACCATGAAACTCGATACAATTGTTTGCCATCACAAAATAAATAACTAGAATGGAGTGGAACTAAAGTTTTTTCAGGTAAAATTCTTGCCAACCAGGATTAATATGCCTGCTTCTACCATGAAACCTGTCAACTGACATTCAGAAGTTCATAACTCCTGTACTGCATATGGAGACATCATATATAGTTAAGTGTATTAAACAGAATTTATAGAGGATTGTGCAGTGTGCCTTGTGAAGTTCCCACCACACAATCAGATTTGAGGAGTGATTCTCATAAAATATAAGATTACATTTTGCTACAGAAAATTCTTCAGTTGCTCAGAAAATAAATAACATTATACCTTTACAAGTTTTTGATCTCCTGGTACTCATCTTCAGTTGTGGAAACTGTTGATGTTCTAGATGTTACATCCATTAGTACCAATCATTGTAAACTGTGTAACATATAAGCAGCTTTTATCAAGTATATTAAAAATATCTCTTGTAGTGAAACCCTGCTCAATAACTCTGAAAGAAAGGGTCACTAAACCCTTCCAGTCTGAATGATTTTAAGATCAACAAACCATTCTTCCTGCAAATAATCAAGTGGTAATCCCAAAATGCAGTTTACACATTTTGTCAAAACATTCCATCCAGTAGCACTGAGAGCATGGACCACCACTTCCTTTATATCATTGATCTTTTGATGGCATAACTTTCCAACCAGATAACAATCAAAAGGTAATCATATGATATAGAGCATACATTTTTACTGTACAATAGTGCAGAATAGTTCAGAAAACAAGGGTTGCAACACTCTTTTCCTCGAGTATGAGCTATCATAGTCAATTGTGGAAACTGTTGATATGCTAGTCATTCTACTGATAGCAGTTCAGGTGACAATAGGAGCCATCTCCTGCCTTTAAATTTAACATTTCATCTGACTTGTTATGCATGGTCAAGTACTTTTAACTCTCTCCTTATTGGCTACATCGTTTGGTACAATCTGTGAACCAATAAAGTAAATTCATTTTCTTGTCAACATGAACTAAATACTCACCAGTATATTTCAGATCAAACTAAAAGTTTTCTTAAACAGGATTAATACTGGTATTATCACAACCATGTGTATCAATATATATTTAGAACCACCTAAGCTAAATACATTTACTGTCCTGGACAGCCACCAGAACCATGATGTCATATCAAGTCAATCCACTTGCTTTAGTTGATGTCACAGTAAAATAAATGCACGTAAATCCAAGGAAGCAAAATGTTTACTTCAGATTCACAACAACTAGTTCATATTCTGTGACAATGAGTATCTTGGTGGGATGTTTTTATCATCGTGAGTGTATTTTCTGCATTTTTTGTTTAATTAAATTATCAGTGTTAAATAACTTGATGTTTTCTTGCCTGTATAATCTATATGAAGTACTGTTAAAGCACTCGTATGGCATAAGAATAAAACATGACAGATGTATAACCAGTTTCTCATTTTCATTTTTTGAGTAATTCACTGGTTTTAAAATCTGAATTTCTGATGACCAGATTAACTTCAAGACAAAGGAAAGTGATACCTTTTTTATTTGTTTTTTTTTAGTAAAGTGAGCAATTTTAGTTTATCAAAATTTTGAAATTTTTCACACAGACACACTAAGCTTATGTACTGACCCGTTGTACATTTAATCACATCTGGACCTTATTCTTGCACTAGTTACACACTGCTTATGATCAGTCCTCTGATATATTTAAACTCTCTCACATGAGATATTGCTGGACAATAACTTTGTGTTTTTCATTAAGATTAGTTATTTGGAGGTTGAAGACCACCTGGAGAATATGTTGTAAATAAGATGGCTTTACGTGTCTCTTGGTCTACTCAAATTGCATTCAACTTTTTAATAAGATAAAGCATCTCACCTGTCCTTAGAGAGTTGTATCACGTCTGTATTTTGTGCTATCACCATGCCTGTGAGAAACAATAATTTATTTATACACTTACATTGTGTCTAGTTTCCTTTTTCTTCATCACATTCAGGTCATAAATTGAGATTAATGTTTAACATTAATTTTTTTAAATTAATTTTTTCACTATTTCATTTAAAATTTTCATAGGAGGATCCACAGGAAAAAAGGAAAATTTTGGTACCCACTGACCCCACCCACCATGGGGCCCTACGAGGGGACCCACTATAATGTCATGCAAGAACAGTACAGCGACGCCAGGGTTTCGTGAGCACTATACCCAAACACCAGCATCAGACACAATGTCCACAACACACCCATTTAGAACTTCCAACACTGGTACTTGGTTGACTCTAGCCCAAGTGGACCAGCCGATTGACCCAAGGGGGCCACCCAAAGGCTGCCCGTCTACAGGAATTCAAGTCTAAAGTGGTGTGTTAGGGTTGGACCCCTCAACCACCAGGATCCTTTCCTCCCCTTCACGGGTCGCTACCCATGGCAAACGCGTGGGTGGATGTTTAGATCCCAGAGGAGGTAACCAGAAAGAACAGAACCTTCCCTGGGAGGTCCCCTCACCATGTACAGGAATCCACACCGAGGGGCAGCTGGTAAGGGAAACCCATACTACCCCAACCAAAGAGACCTCAATGACTTGATCACAGATCTTGGTGTAACAAAGTTGAATGCCAAGCTTTTGACATCTAGGCTCAAAGAGTGGAATTTGTTAGATGAAAGTGTGCAAGTCACAAGTCAGAGGAAGTATCACTGACATTTTTCAGGCTTTTTTACTCCTCAGGATGGGCTCTGCTTCTGCCACAATGTATCTGGTCTGTGCGAGGCAATTGGAACCCAAGGCTCTGGTGAAAAACTATCGCAAAATGGGTTGCAGGTTGTCCCTGAAAGTCCATATTCTTGACACTCATCTTGATAAATTCCAGAAGAACATGGGAGCATACTCAGAGGAGCAAGGCGAGCGCTTCCACCAGGATATACTGGAATTTGAATGCTGCTACCAAGGATAGTATAACAAAAACATAATAGGACACTATATTTTGGGGCTTATACGTGAAAGTGATTTACATTACAGATGCAAATCTCAAAAACTACTCAATTCTAAACATTTTGTATAACTTTAGTATAAATACATATAAATCTTGATTCATATGTTGTTTTACTCAGTCCTTGTGTAAATGAAAATGTGCAAATTTGCCCATTTTTGCATAGAAAATAGGTTAATTTCTAAATTTCATTATCCAGGTCACAAAAACAAAGTTTGAAGGGAATAATGACCATTTTCTGCACTTTTACAACATAAACAATAAAGAAATAACACATACTATCCAGGAACAAAATTTGTGTTATATAGTGTAATTAATAGAAAATGTTTTCATGTCTTATTCACTTATTAACTGTACTAACATATTTAAGTATTTTACCATAGAATCATAATGAAGATGGAAAAAACACCAAAGAACAATACTGTGATATTTCTTGAACAAGGGTTTTTTTCTCACAGAGCAGTCAGTCACACCTACTGACTGGAAATTTGGAAAATACCAGACTATTGAGTGAATTAATCTCTCTGATATACAAACTGAATTGTCTAGAAAAAAAAAGACTCAATATAGATCAATACATGAGGAACAGATGCTTTTTCACAATCAAAAGTTTAATACTATACAACAAACAAAATGCTGAGGCATGTTGAACTGATAACAATAAAGTAAGTATTATTCAAAAGCTCTTATCAGTTTGGTATATCCCCAAAGTTAAACTAAAAACCTAGTAATTTTGAAAAATGTTATATTTTTGCTAAGGAAGAGAGCAAACACATACCACCATCATGTACTATAATATTTAAGGTAATTTATGGCTGTAATTGCAACAGGACATTTAGGAGCAAGTATAGTAGCTTAACTCAGTGAGAAGTATGGGTGAAGCTCCAACAAAATGTATTACCTAAATACTAATTTTGTATATGTTCATTCTCATCACAAATCATCTAAGCCATGTCTTGGCATATAAGAACCCACTTATGAAAAGTGTTTATTGGCTAGTGGTAACATATCAGAAACCCAAATGTCTTTTCAGAATAATGCAATGTTGGACTTCCTTTACAGAATTTCAATGTTCATAAGAAATTACAAGGGTGTATCAGTCTTTTCTGTGATGTTTAATTATACTACAAGTATTACTATATATCTATATCAAAACCTCAGCTTTTAACGATAAATCATTAAAAATTCCCAAATGTCAGGTTAATTTTTTTAATGTATTATTATTATCTGGGATTTGGTAAACTATGCTTTATGGCAAGATTATTCAAATCTATGGCTTTTCAACACATAATTTCTACTGATTTGAAACAAAATAGTATTTAGTTGTCTGATGGAAACACAATATTAGCAAAAAGTGTGCCTACATCATTTTAACATTTTTCCTTTCACAATCTTTTTAGGGTTATACATCAAATACACCTAGATGGTTTTGTTCCCCCTAACTCTATCCCAAAATATTGAACAAATTTCACTGAATTTGAAAGTTGCAGTTAATTATAAGTCACCTTTGAATATCTTTGTTCATCAGGACTGAAGTGCAACTGTGTGGGTAGGCCTAAGTGACAACAGTGTACTCTTACTCATTATTATCTCTTCTAAAAGAAGCACAGAACTAAAAAAATATACATCATTTTAACACCTGAATTGTATTGCACTACTGGAACAATACAAAAGCAATATTAAATGTATTGTGATTTTCTTCATATTTGTTTACATTATTGTCAGTAAATTATGAAAAGTGGCTTATCAAACCACATTATTGCACATTGTCCAAATTTTTCAATCTTGCAAAATCTAAGCTGTTCTTTCTTCATTTCATACAAGATTAGCAGTTACCAAATTTTTCATATGCCAGAGGAAAATGTTTGAAATATCCTTTCCGTGGCATTCTTGGAGATAGTCAAATTTTGGCATTGCTGAAGGAAACAGTCAATTAAGTTTCAAACTGACATGTACAACACTTTTCTATCCTCCTTCATTCATTCAATTAGTTGTAAAAAAACCACTATTTTTCCTAGCAGCAGATGCCTTCCATGTTGGTTATTACAGTGTCAAGAATATAATGACACATCTTTGGATGCATTTTATAATAATGCCCTTGGCTAGATACCACCTTGAATAGTGCCTTATACAACATATGGACTAAATAATCAGGCCGGATGCATCTAATATTCAGGAATAGTCATTTCTAATTTAGAACTGTTGATCAGAATACAACAACTAATCACCAGCCTTCACCATCAACTAGGTACTCCAAAGTTGAAATTACATTGTGTGTTCAGTAGCAAACTGTGGTTCAACAATTGAATCTTCTGGCCAAAACCACAGTACATTAATCAATGGGCCATTCCCAGCTCAGCTTTAATACATTTACCTTGAAAGTAAGAAAGACCATTGCCTCACAGAATGATGATATTACTGTCTGTATACTTTTAAAGAGCTTATGAAATCACCCATTTAATTTTGAATACACAATAAACAGTGACCTACAATTCTATGTAGAAAAACTAACATAATAAGCATAGTTTAGTTAAATATTAAAACAAAATCTACAGTTATAAGTAAACATTTCAATGTCCTAACACTAATGTTTATCTAATGAGATGTTTATAAAGTTGGTTGTGTGATTCAATCTTTTCTAAGGTGCACATTATTACATTACTTCCATGTGCCAGTTTGTCTATAAAACGTTTTTGAAGAGATGAGAGTGGAGAATGATTGAAGAATCTTTACCGGCAGAGCTGTGTATTGCACTGATTAGGCGAAAGAACTGAAAAATATAGGGTGTGGGAACTTTCCTTTTGTTCTTTTTTTGGCACAAAAGTGTATTGTTTCCATTGTCTTAGTCCAAATTTTGGGTGTATCTTTACCAATCTATAATGTTTTGATAGGAGCAATTGATTAATCCATAAATTTGGTCTTCATTACTGGTTTATTTTGTTTGATAAGCAATACAGAGAATGAAAGAGAAAAACACTTATTTTTGCTGCTGCCCTCAACCATTTGCTTTCTCTGTACTGCTTTTATGCATTGTTTACCCATAGAAGATCATACAAGTATTTGATTGAACCTTCATGCATGTTATGTAAATAATGATGTTCTCCTTTGCTGTTTATGGTATCTATTATTAATGATAGCTTTAAATATTTAAATGAAGATTTATCCTTGGCCAGTTGCATTAATATTATTGGTTTGTTTTTTTCATTTTGCACAAAGCTACATGAGGGCTGCCTGCACTGCTACCGTCCCTAATTTAAAAGTATTAGACCAAAGGGAAAGCCTCATCACCCACCTCAAATTCTTGAGCAACTCTTTTACCAATGAATAGTGGGATTTAGCATCACATGATAAAACACCAGTGGCTGAGAAGGCAAGCATATAGTTGGTGTGACAGGGATTCAAATCAGTGATCCTCAGATTACAAGTTGAGCATGCTAACCCCTTAGCCATGTTGGGCCTAATAATATTATAGATTATAATATTTATGATTATTTCAAAAATTCATCATGGAAACTAAGTGATAAATATATCAATGGTCCAAACATTACCACAATAAAATACAAAAGAAAATCAAACAATTTGTGCAATACACTTATACAATGTGTGCAAATACTTTGCTTTTCACAGAGCATTAAAACTCGTTTTCATGCTGCCACAAACTTTAGAAATTTTTGAGTCTGGAGTATTTTCAATTATAAATTTTAAAATAAACCCACATAGCATAAAAATATTCATATTGAGATTCTTGCAGGCTGGGTGTACTATGTGTTTGGGATCAAAGTCTTACCAAAATAGTCATGTTCCCAAGACATGAATCCCATGATGGATCAGAACCCATGTGTACTAGTCAGCAGTCAGGGTGCCATCAGTTTTTTGTATATCACAACTAGCTGAAATGTAGCCCCAAACTTCCTATGATACACCACCTTGCATTACTAAAATACTTTACATTGACTGTATTACTATTTTTTTCTACACTGATGAACAAATGTTTGTTGATTGTTGGAAAACAATCTGAACTTGCATCTATCTGTAAATAACATATGTAATCAACTTTGATTATTCCATTGACTGTAATCCAATACCCCTATCAATCACTTTGTTTGGTCAGTTTTCAGCAATGGTTGTCCAGTAGCTACACATCTATTAAAACCACTTTTTGTTAGTGTGTGTTTTGCTGTTCACGAACTAGCAGTCACACCTGATTTACAAAGTAATCTGTACTCAATGGTCATCTACCTCAAAAATATATTTAACATTACTTTTGTAATGGTGAAGCTTTCTTCTCCAAGTACCATTTTCACATACCCTCTTCCGTTTTACATAAAGCTACTATTAACACAGTCTTGAAACAATTTCTCACACACATTATCGTTCAGCTGATATCTACACACATTTCATCTAGCTTTTCAGACCTGGGAGTCATGATTGGAACCACAAACTACTACTGAATATAGTATGACTGCTTTTACTTTTATTGAATCTATATTGTTGTATCAACTTTTCCTTGGTTGCATGGCAGCTTACAACAATATAAATTACCAATACGACTATATTTTCATGAAGTTCATTTATCATAATAAAGGCATGGCATTAGCAATTATATTTTCCATAATTATTTCTAATACTATAAAAAGTTTGAATTTTGAAATTGTTTAAAAAACAATTCTACAAGTAAAAGAAAGATAATTTAGTAGCTTCTGTTAATATGGAAAAAAACTGTAATCATAATTTTTGCTTCTACAACAAACAGAAATAAAATGCACATACCCCCCAAAAAAAAAAAGTTAAAGTTCTCTTGATGCATTGGAAAATCACAGTCATAATCATCAACATAAATATCAAGCTCCTATATCATTAAACATTTTTCTCAAAATGCAATTTATTTTTAGCACGTTAAGATGTCAAGTTATGTATTTCAGATCACTGGATTGTTAAAACTATGAATTTTATTTCTTTTTCCCACATTTAGTTTATAGTAATCTAAAGGTAGTTAAAACATTTAAGAGAGTACAGACTCTGCCTTTTAAAATTTCATCTCTGCAAAAGTCCTAAAAAACCTTCAATCTGAACACACCTTTATGATCTGAATGAGGAAAATATTTTTGAACTGGAAAGAGCTGTAACTTACCCTTCCAAAAAAAAAAAAAACTTTTTGGTGGCTTCACACTACTTTCATAACACCAAACAATGTTAAAATCTTGAGCTACATTTCATTCCACTGCAACTTTATATAATCAGCTATCATTATCATGTGGCTTGCACTTTCAAAATCATTTTAATATAACATGTATTTCACAGATGGTTGTTGATTGATTCACATTACATACTTCTGAATACATAGAGTAACTCTGGACTAATATAAATCTGTATCAGCTTATCTAATGTCACTGAAACAGTACAGAATCAGTACCTCCCCCCCCCCAAAAAAAAAAATAGTTATGTCTACCCAACCTGTTTAATTAAAAGTATAAACTGTACATTATATTGAAAAATACCAACAACAATACAAATTTAAGTGATTACTAATCATAAAATTTATTCTTAGCACCAACAAAAATACAATACCAAACTTCAACAGAAAATATTTTAACTGAAACAAGCCTTTCTGGTTATACAAGCCACTCATGTGAAAAAGGTTTTTCCCTTGCACTGGTTCAAATACACAAAGTTTATTGCCTCTGAATTCTCCAAAATCTTGGAAGAAGAAGCTTGTTAAATAATCATACCTTCCAATACTCTGATAACAAACCACTAAATGAAACACATTATTCAATCATGGAGCTTTAAAAAACAAGAAGTCACAAATGATGAACTCTCCATGTCAAAAAGCTAAAATTTTAAAAGTAGCCTCATAACTAATTTTAAGTGTTTGTCTAAAAATTTTAAAGAACTTAAATATTAAATCAACAGCAAAAAATTTGTATTTTCAAGATGGACTAAATAACATTAATAATCCCATTTAATTTTTTTCTTCTGAGCATGACATTCATTGTCTCACAAAATAAGACTTGAAGATACAAACAAAAACTTGCAACAATTAAACAATCAACATCCACATAACATGTTTGGTACATAAAAAATTTAACTTTTATACGTTCTTAAAGGCACTCGTATCTATACCATGCTTTACCAACTAATTCCAATAACGTTTTTTCCTAAAAAAAGATACAAATAGTAAAACATCAAGTTTCAAAGATTGGACCATTAGGATTCAACAAGACAGTTAAAACATTTTAAATATTTAAGATAAGTGCTGTCAAACAAAGGGTTTCACATATATTAATGAATAATATACCATAAACTAATAACTAATATTATGGTGCTCTTAAAATAAAAATATCACTGGATTTTGAATTAACAAATAATGTATAATCAGATGTTGCTTTTGGTCATCAGGTAGTTCAAATATTGTGAAATAATCAAAGCATTATTCAAGTAATGATAATATGACTGACTGTACAAATTATTGAAATACATTACTAGAACAATAAGTAATATGAAATTCTTTATACAGAAGCAAACTTGTTGAAACTTTTAAATGAAGTTTGAAAGATAAATACGTGTCAAATATCATGTGAGTACACATACATAATGAACACTTTGCAATTAATTATGCATTTGCAAGTGTTGTCCCCCATTGTAGTTTGAAAATAATTTTCCTAACACCAAAATGTCTCATTTTCATTTACTAAAAATATCAGTTTACTTACAACTCACAAAACATAATGACATTCCTTATCCAATGGTAACACTAACTGTCATGGATATGGGTGAGTAGAATGTTACAACAGATCACTGATGAACAAAAAAATGAGTACACTCACTAATTACTAATTAAATTTTCTTTCATAACTGGACTAGCAGTGATATAACTGCCTCGGGAAACATGGAAAAGAAGAAAAAAGTGAGATTCCATGTCTGGTGAGAATGTCGTATCACTGCTAGTGTAAACTTTGGTCCAGTAATGAAAACAATATATAATTAGCACAGACACTTAATTTTTTTGTGTAACAGTGATCTACTATTTTTCTTGTGCATTATGTTAACAAAGTACCTTTCCAACATGTGCACATATTAACACTTAGATATATGATCATGTGAGAAAGAAAATCATCTTCATTTAGTAGGAATGATTAAACCCTTACTGAAAACAAAAATTAAATAGTATGACTATTACAGGTTAAAAGCTGTTTATACATAATGGTGACTACTGCTTAAGGATATATAATCAAATAATATTTAATATTTTCGTAGCCATGCGCATGAACTCACGTCAATACAAACACACCTTTTCAGTAACTTCTACAGTACTTGGATGTTTTATCTGTTATTAATGTAGCAAGGATTTGCTTTTCTTTTTGTGGTTGATTTTATCTGTTTAATTATTTATTTAAATTGCTTTTATTTTTAAGAATATGAGATACTCTTCAGAATTTGTTTTATTGCTCTCTGCTTTCAGTGAATTATTTTAAATATTTACCAACTTCTTTTGAAACCAAAACATGAATTTAAGTGAATGAAAGATGACACAGAAGCCTAATCTACTCTTTGATTTCATACCTAAAGAGTTTTAGCTTATAATTGGTGAGTAAAGGACTATACATTAAGACTAATTTATTCATTCATGTATTTTCCCCCTTAGAAAACAAATAAACACACAATTCAAATTTTTCTCAACAGTAAATTAGAAACATTATGATTTATATATAATTTATTTCCTTGTCTTTATGCTGTTGTTTTAAAATAGTATATGCTTTATCTTATACTGATACACCTCAAATATAGAAATCAATGTGAGAACTTAAGATGGTATGAAAGTAACGACCTTAAATATTGAGTCCAATTAAAACATATTATCATAAAGATATTTATGATGTATGGAATGAAAAACCCTAAGTCCAATTCAAACATATTACCATAAAGATTCACACTTGGAATAAAGAGAATTTAGGTAGACAAAGAAAATTGCAACATAATACCATATTATTATTGTGCAATGACATCACTAAAGAAAATATGAGGGTTTTCAACAGCTTTTCTTTAACATAAATTGTATTAGAATTTTAAACTGTACACATAGCCAGATGTTTTATGTTTAAAAAAATCCCTTAAAAGTACTGAAGAACAATATGAAAAAATCTATACTGAAAAAGAGTACTACTGAGAAAGAAGCGAGTGTAAAAACAACTAATAATAATTTCAAATAAAATCTGATTATTCACTGAGTTTAGTGAACAAACATGAAAGAGAAAGATATAGAATCTAACCTGTAAAAAATCTAGTTTGTGTCAAATCATATCATAATTGATTTCTCAAAATAGGAGGAGTCATCAAAACAAATACATTTATCCAGATCATTGTATGCTCTTTACAGTTTTAGTGACGAGGATGCAAAGGGGACCATGAGAGGTGGTAGCGCTGGAAACCTTATAAGTGTAGAATGTTAGTGTAATAAGCCTACAGTAAAGACAGAGTAGCATCACCTAGCCTAGAGCTAAGTGCATAAAATTTATCAAGAAAGTAAAAACATTAATTAAACATATCATTTCTGAATTAAGCTATGTTGTGTTATATCACCAATGTTTTTAATAAAAATAAATCTCTTTAATCAATGAAGACTTTAAATTTCAAAAATCAACAAATATTTTCCAAGTTTTGTTGTATATACATTTCATTTTATACTTTCAATTCACAGACTAACAACAATATTAAGTTATACTTTTCTTGTTAACAAACATGACATAAAAGCCATAAATGGAACATAGCATTACCAAGACACACTAGCTTTTCTGTATATAAGAAGTTGTTATTCTAACTAATTTTTATCAATAATTATTCCACGAATGCACCACAAATTCATTTTGTGAATGATCTTACTTTTGATTGGCTCACAAACGAATTTACCAACATTTGACTACCCTGACTGCACTTTTCTGCCTCTTTGTTTGTAAAGCTTGATTTCACAAAATTTATTTATTTCAACTATAAAAGTTGAGATTAAGATTTACTATGGGGAAGGAGTGGAAGTACTTGCCCCGTCATTTTTAGTAGGCTGTACGCTAGCTGACAATAAGCTTGGATTGGTAAGCAAAGAGGCAGTCAATGCAATAGTCTTGCTGTTCAAGAAAGGATAGTATACAATTACAGATATTAGGATATTTCTGGTCAACACAGTTATTGCAGTAAAGACACCATTATAACCCAGATACATTATGTAACTCATATCAAGATAATAATAAAGTGTTTACTTTCTAAAAGTTGAGAAAAAAGCATAAATCAATTATTTAAAACATAATAGTTTCTATTTACCCCACCATGTACATATTAATTTTTATCACACACAATAAAAGATAACCCAAACAAGCCAAACTTACCATCAAAAAATTAACACTAAAATAAAAATAAATTTCACACAAATTGTTACTTGCAAAGAACACATGCAAAAATTAATGCAATTACTAAAGATATACTTCACATGACATAAACAGAATTATTTCTAATACTGCAACACAGGTTTCAAATGTTTCTTTTATTAGTTACATGGATGAACGAGTCAATCTTGAACATACAGTGGACTGTCTTGTCATTGAAACATTCACACAAAACTAGTAATCATATCAGACAAATCACATATCTACCTACGATGCTATTTTGTGTAACACTTTTTTTTTTTTTTTACAGACCAAAAAAAATAATGTTATAAGAACATTACTAGTTACACTTTAAGGTTACATGGATAATGTTATGCAAAAGTGGTCTAACCCACAAAATCCCCAAAACTTTTTTTAATATTTACTGAGCTAACAAGTGTTGGTAAATTTTGTGAAAAAAAATATCTAAACCCAATCTCTTTAGACTGCTGCTACAGACAGGAAAGTTCCAATTCACACTCTTGGGTACCAGTTATGCAAAAATGACATTATGTGAGTTAGATCATTTTTGCAGAACAACTTTGAAAATGGTAAGAGGTAAGGTGTTGAACTGTTTTGTAAAAGTTTATATGTGTATGTAGATATTTATATACTTTTCTCATCTCAGTACCATCTTTATATTCAATGTTCAAGAGAACTTTTTTCAAATTTGAAAAAATGTGCTTTCAAGTACCCTTAACCCTAACATATTGTACAACTGGTTTGAGTTTACAAATAAGAATGATTGGTGACTGAAAGCAAGTTCCATAACAGTATTTATTTTAGAATCAAGTTATTATAACGGTTATGAAAATGTACAAAATACAATGCAGGTTTGCCCTCTGACTACTGAATAGCACTACACAATGCAAAGTTTTAACATCAGTTGCAAAATATTATCATCATTTACTGTATCATATTTTTAAATCTACTTTTGTTGGACCAGTGAGGATCAGGTATATCTTTGATGTCTTCCTTCCTCCTAACAGTAGATGTCTGCTCTTTTATTTTTACCAATGTGAAAAGCAGTTGTCAAAGAAAAGTAGGCAGATGTTAAAAATGTTAACTGCTTAAAACATGTGATATACAGCTCAGGAAAGTTGAACTCAGTGTTATATTCCTGAGAACCTCTTTGTTTCAAAATGTGACCCAGCAGCCCAACAGTGCACATTGTATTAGGAGGTGCCCTAGTTGTCCTTTCACTAAACTCTTGCTTTTGCTGTGGCCTGAGAAGAAAAAGCATCAGCAGCTAAGCATGATGATCTGAAAGACCTAATGTGTCTCATCCCAGATGACTGCAAGCCATTCTACCACTCCATCCTTCAAGGTAAGAGTACTGTTGATGATGTGGATGGCTCTAATGAAGAGATGGATTTTTTTTTTAAATTCAGGATGACTAACCTTATTCTATTCACCTTGTGCTACAATAAAAACTAATGATCAGAAATGACAACACTTGTTTTGGTA
Source organism: Tachypleus tridentatus (assembly GCF_004210375.1). Classification (NCBI taxonomy): domain Eukaryota; kingdom Metazoa; phylum Arthropoda; class Merostomata; order Xiphosura; family Limulidae; genus Tachypleus; species Tachypleus tridentatus. Next base: position 63,717,137 of record NC_134830.1, on the reverse strand, counting down.
GTTGTCTTTTTGAATAAATCTTTTACAACTCGTAAGAATTTGATTTCTTTATTATTATGGTTCTTGATATCTTTCAAACACTAGAAGTTTTGGCAAATCTACATTAGACAAAAATGATCTAAGGCACTATTTGTCATTTTTGAACCATAATGAATAGTTTGTGTGTTAGGACAGAACACTGATTAAAATAAGAAAAAAAAAATTTTTTTTTGAAGGAAAGTGAAACATTTTGGTCATTTACTGAAAACTACAAAGGGTTAGATCACATTTGCATCACATGGTTACACCATCAATATGGTCATTAGTAGCACAATAAAAATGATCAATTTATAGCTCTAAAGTTATTTTAAAACACTTTTAAAATTCAGAGACAATAAGAAAAACAGCTGTCAATTACTATTTTCTAAATTTCTTTGACATTTTGTTTGTAAATTTCACTTATCCACACTACCAGTAAAGATCCAAGTATTGGGTTGAGGAATAATTCGTGAGCGTTTTTTCAAGTTAAACAAATATACTCATAAATGAAATGCTTTCGCAAAATATTTCATGTCATTTGTTAGATAATTTTTTGCTCTAATAGATGGTGTGTTTGATTTTCATATGTCTTTAATTTTTGCTTTCATTTTCAGCTCATTAAATGGACTGTCAAGTGGACAAAATCGAGCATTTTCGACACCATCTGCTTTTCGCATTTAATTTCTTGCAATTTTGTTTAAAACAATGCATACTATATACCTAGGTATTACATGAAATAAAGTATCATAATAATGTTTTGGGTGTAATGTGTTCATGCATTGAAGTATTGTATAGTCTTGCATGTAATGCTTGAATGAAATTATTTAAAAATGCTCACGAATTATTCCTTAACCTAATATATCAGTTTTCACACAACTAAAACATCCTGACATTATTTCATGATATTTAAGATGTCATTCTGCAAATCTTTAGTATTAGAAAAAAAATGTAAACTTAAAAAACATGTATTTCAATCATGATACAAGATGTTTTTTCCTACAAACAAAGCACACTGTCATACCAATGTCCATTCAATACATGCCTCAAAGACAAGATTGGTTTTCAAGTACATAATAAAATTTCACAAAGAAATTTATCAATGCTCCTGGCAACAAAAATTAAAGTACAAGGTAACAATTTTATTCAATATACTGACATTAGGATAATAAAATACATGCACAGAGAGCTACAAACCTGCATGTTCAAAAGTACATATAAATGAAAACAAACTGTTACCAAAAACAGCTTTGTAACTAAAAACTACAAATGGCATCTCTTAAAAAAATCCTTCCACTACTGCTTGTCTACTGAAGTGGACTAATAGATTCTGTTGTGAAACTTCGTACTCTCGAAAACCAGAATGGTGGAAAAGTTTTGGGGGTAAGATCAAAGCTGGAAACAGTTTCTTGCCCATTTCTGGTTAAAGAAAACAATGGAATTGAAAGCATTCTTGTTTTTAAAAAGAGATCACTACATTTTACTTTTATATTTGCACATACTTATAAGAAAAAGCTTTTTTCTGTTTTAGGGGCAAATAAAAAATATAATTATTGATAGTAACACTTAAGCTTCCTCTTTAACCTACAAATACATTGTTAAAAATTATTACAGGTATTAACCAATAAAAAAACCATTAAATTAGATTTAGAAGAAAGGTTGTCATAACTTGTTTTATGCTTTTAAATTATCATCAACTGGAAAGACACAATTTCTGGTGTAACCTTACTTGATTAGAATACCATATATATAGTTCATTAAAATGAAAGGTACCAGTGTATACATATATGTATACACACACACTGCCAATACTTTCTAAACTTTTAGCCTTTTTCTCAGCCAATAATTCTCAGTATGAATATTTTTTTCTCAATCTAAAGTACTTATTTCTTTATCAGAGTACTTTATTGAGATTTGGTTAAATAAGATACCTGGCAAAGGTTATACATCAATCAAAATTCAATAGACCCAGTCAAACATACTTACAAGTGTTAAAAATAAAGTTTTCACCATCAAAGTATTTACTTGTCACAGTAGCATGACAATAAATTAATGATTCAGGAGTAAGTGCATAAACATGAATTCACCTTTTTTCTTAAAAATTTTAGTCAACAGTCATTTCCATCAACATGAAAATATTTCAAACTAATTATGTAATCAAATTACATTTGCAAAAATGTTTTCATAGTAAATTCATTACTACTATTAAAAAACTCTATTTTATACAGAATTCTATTCAAAAATTCTAACTACTCAAAAATCAAAACTAGTTAAAATATGTAAACATTTTCGATAATTAGCCTAAATTATATTATCATAGTGAGACTCTAAAGAGGGCAGAGTGTGGTTAAAATGAACTTTAAAAGAATACATTTTGAATCATGAGATAACCCTAAAAATTAAGGTTCAAGGGCCTTTTGAGATTCTCAAGTGTGATTAAACCAATTTTCTTCAAAACTGGTATCAGCATGTAAGGAGCAATACAAAGTAGTTTAATTTTCACATTTAAGTCTTCATACAGGAGCAAAAAGTGTTTTGAGAACTCTAAAGACTGAATCCAAGTATTTCCACAAAAACTGATGTGAGCAGGTAAGGAATTATTTAAAATAAATATTCATGATTAAAATTCATAAGTTTTTATACAGATGTCCTCCTGATGGGGAGACCAAGATTTTCATAACATTTAAATGGTTTCCAACATTGTCTAAAATGTTTTACACAGTTGTTGTTCTTCAAGAATTATCCTGAATAATTTAAATATTACTTCACTTATTCCACAATGCAAAAAAATAATATA